>NC_090446.1:767883900-769146400 GCF_031143425.1 Pleurodeles waltl
GTGATAACCAAAAGGAGGAGATTAGGCACGTTATGACGTTCATATTACGGTCCATATTCCGGCTGCAGGGTCATGAAACATAGGTTGCCAGAATAGTAGAAGAAACAAGGAGTGGGGAATGTTTTTAGTGATACGTGGAATGCATCCATGTGGGTCATGTAGAGCATTTGCATTTTTGCCCTACGAATTTGTAATAGGATGAGGATTTCGCATATGTGCTGTACTTGGCTGTGACAGCCCAGGAATTTATTTGACATCTCCTGTGTATGTGGTGAATATGATGGCGGTTAAGGAGAGATCCCAGACAACTAAGTTATCGAGCTTCTCCAGAGCATCTCTGGGGTACTTTGTAATGGAGCAGACTCTAGAGTGTGAAAGATAGTGGCGAGGGTCCTTATGAAGTGAAGGGACGACTTGCCCTTTTTCCTAACAGGTTGAAAAGTAAATGAGTGAGGAAGTATTTGTTTTTACATTTTGCATTGAAAAACACAACACACCAGCAAATTGGTTATGGATAAGGTACAATGAATTCTACAACACATCTCGATTTTCCACATCCTGTATATGTATTAGCAGCCGGTGTCACAACAGCTCTCGGTGCACAGGGAGAGTCTTGCGGTGTTATAAATGCAAGGAAAAGGGGCTTAGCGGAAGGGTGAGCATGCTCACGCCAGACTCATTCTGCTCGGCAGTCCGGGGAGCCAGCTATATTACCAGCGGCCGCCTGTATTCCTAGGAATGTCAAAAAGGGGGACCATGTATCTTTAGACCGGGAAGGGACAGGCATCATCTCCCAATAAGCTTCCAGCTGCTCTTGACGGTAGGCGGCCTCTTGAAGCCACCTCGCCCTGTGGAGAGCTGGTCGCCTGCTTCAATTGCCACCCTATGCTTGTCCAGCAGCAGCAAGATCGTGGTCAGCTTGCACACCTCTGGTGGGACTTCCTTGACATACCCAAGTAAAGCAAAGCACAAGGCATGTTTGGGTTCATGATCTGAGTAACATCATCAAAGACTGCTGGCCAGAAGCGCTGTAACCCAGCACAGTTGCATGCTAAAAGTAGAAAGTTGGCAATAGGTGCTAGCTGGTCATTGATTATTCACCAAGTATATATCACATTTCATGTGTTACACACACACTTGCATTCATACATCTGTATAATTATCAATCACTGCATTGGCTACTTGTAGATGTAGGTAGGCGCAAGAGCGCGAGTCACCCAACTTCATCAGTGTTTTTGATCACAGGTTTGGGAAATGGATGGTTACTGTGAGACTGTGAATTTTCTAATATGTTTATTAATGATTTTCGTACTCAGATGTGTAATGAATTAACGTGCAAAACAAGTAACTTTTGAAAAATGATCGTTCATGTTAATTTTCTGTCCTTAACTGAGCAATATTCTAACTAAATGCTGTGGTTATTTTCCATAATTCAAAGCTTACAAAAAGTGTTTTCGAAGTTTGTGTAAATGTGCCCACAGCTACCCCTAGTGGGTTGCAGAGTTATATCCTACAAGGTCATGTTTTAACCGAGCATTGCATACGTTGAAATGTCCTATTGTTTGAGAATGTTACTAATATCTGGTCTTTCCTCGAGGATGAAAGTGAAACAGTAAAGGTTTCTTTCTGAGACAAGACATTTGAGAGACAATGAAACAATGGAGCTACAGACGAGACGGAAGAGGAATTGTTATTATTGAAGAAAAAGTTATAGTTAGTGTAGATTTGTTGTGTTTTAGGTCATCAATTTAGTTGTTGATTGGCTGAAACGTTACCTCCCCATAGATTGACCAATCATAAGCTTATTAGGATTTAGTTTAACAACTGGGTAGGATTCTTGGGGGGAAGAGATTTTGAGAGCAGAATTAGAGATCCTATCTTGGAGAGATGGAGAGATTTCTCATGATTCGAGTTTAGCTGAGCGGGTTTAGCTGTTTTTAGGCCCAACTTTTCTGATGATACAACTGATGGTGTCCCCTGGCTGAAGCAAGCTATCGACTGTTCACTATTGGTAAAGTATGTAATTGAATGATATGATGTGTCTCTTTTGCTTTTTAGGTACCCATTGCAACTAATGCTTAAATTGCTGCACACTAATAATATTTCTTTTTATTAATCAAGTTAAAGAGTTTTCTAAATTTGTGTCACTAAATTCTTTTTACATGAAGCCCAACATGTTGATGCTAATTCGTGGTTAGTGAGGGAACTAATTTGAAATGCTCATGACTTATAATTAAATCATTTTAATGCTGAACTAATGTATACTTTGCCATTATTACCGGTTTTTGTATTCTTATTAAGTGTTATTCTTTTAGAGATAATTTGTTTGATTATCCTAATCAGATTGAGATACATAAGACGCTTTAGTCAACCGCTATTGATCCTGTACACTTATCATTTGTGTTTGAGATTTATTTTCGTAACATTAGCATTATTAATATAGGGAAATAAATTCATAAATTCTTCTAATAAGCTGGTGTGGTTATTGAGTGTGGTTTAATATTATTGAATTGTGATTGACTTTTGTTGATGCTCACATCGCTCATTGATGACATCCCCTCAAACCTATGTCGCTTTGATCCATCGTCCTCTAGCACAGAATCCACTATTCAGTGTAAATAATAGCTAGGATTCCGTGGCGCTGCAGCAGTTTTTGGTAGCAGATTATGGTTACATCATTGTTTTGATGATGTCAAAATGAGGTTGTGAGGTTTTGGGTGCGAACAAAATTGTTGGTTTGTTCTTTTCTT
Organism: Pleurodeles waltl; assembly: GCF_031143425.1. Taxonomy (NCBI): domain Eukaryota; kingdom Metazoa; phylum Chordata; class Amphibia; order Caudata; family Salamandridae; genus Pleurodeles; species Pleurodeles waltl. Next base: position 767,886,651 of record NC_090446.1, read on the forward strand.
TTTTCAAATGGTTATACAGACTTAGGAAGATGAGTTGCTAGTTGCTAGTTGCCTTAAGTGACTTTCCCTGGTTCTTGGAGACCCCCTAGGTTGAAGGGTATGTTCTTAGCGGTGTTTGGCTGAATTTGAATGAAGTGTTTTTGCGCTTGCACAGCTTTAGCTAATTTGCAGATGATTGTGATGGATATGAGTCTAGAGGAGTAGTGATAATCAAATTAGTTAATTAGATGAAGTGGGTGTACTCCTATAGATATGAGAGTAGGGAAGTGGCGTTCTTCATTTGAGTGTGTAGTCACTTTTCATGGTTGGTTATTCTTTCTTTATCCTTTGCTCATTATTTGTATTTGCTTATTTTAATTGAGTTTGATATTTTTTTTGTAGACATCAGGTTTGAATAAATTCATTCAAAAATGAAGTTTTTCAAAGCTCTGAGATGTGTGTTGAGGGGTGATGAATACATTCTGACACTCGAAGGAGAGGTTTGTCTGCCAGAAAATACACCAGCATATCTTGTTTTTGAGGAGAGAGGCAGCAGCATGCCTTTGGTTGAAGCGCTGGGTCAGGATTACAAAGAAAGAAAGTAATCTGGCTTTTCCAGAACATGGTATATTTAATTTAAGAATTTGAATAGGTTTAAGCTTGGGGGTGACCCCTGGCACAGCGGATGACCTGTTCTAGACTCTTCTGGCACCTATCTGGGTGGCCCAGGGACTTTGGGATTCTTCCCTTGGCATACGCTGCGCGCCTTGTCTATGGGGGCACTATGTCATACTGTATACGTCGCCCAGTGGCTCGCCTGTTGAATCATGCAGTCATTGGTGGGTGGGCTGAGTGGCCTCCACTGGTACTCTAGTTATTCATGGGCATTGCTCGCCACTGGCCCCTCACTCAGTTATCCACACAAGCCGGGGAGCACAGCTTAGTACACGCTCATTCCAGTGTTACACGGCCTATCCCACTCTCCTACCAGTGGAGAACTAACATGTATAATTATTTTGTTGACCGCATAGGTTGTTTTGTTTGGGCGGAAACCGGTTGTTCATTTGCTCTGATGGTATTGGGTTTGTTATTGTTGATTTGGGGTCTATACACAAGATGCCTGTCAGGGTGCTGGATTCCCGCCCATATGTACAAACTCGCACTTATGGGCCGAACAGATAGCACACAGCCACACCAACCAGGCGCTGCCATGAATTCACACACTGCTATTACGTGGAACGTGTGAGGCATACACACGCCTAAGCGTAGGTATTCCATATACTCATATCTTAAAAGACACTCGGCGCACATCGCCTTTCTGCAAGAAACTCACTTGGCACTCCCGGAGATTCCCCGCTTGCAGTGGCGCATGAGAGGTCAATTATACGCAACGGGTCACTATACTTATGCCAGGGGTGCCCTGGTCTGGATCAAGCCGGGCGTCCCCTTTGTAGCAGAAGACCAAATCATAGATGCTCAGGGGAGGTTTGCCTTGGTGCGGGGGTGGCTTGCGGGCCGAGCCATAGTGCTCGGCTCCATATACGCCCCGAATGTGGATCAGGCCTCCTTCCTGTACACTTTGTCTAACCAGTTGTCGGGTGGAGTGATTATCCTTGGTTAGACTTAGACCGCTCCTTCCCTCCACTGCCTACATCCCCTACTGTGCACGTGCGTTAGCCACCTGGACAAAAACTGGCGCTTTATTGATATATGGCGGCACAGTAATGCCATAGATAGAGTTTACTCGTATTACTCTGCCCCACACTCCCTACATGTGCGCCTTGACAGAATACTCCGCACACAAAATGTATCCTCTGCGGTCATGGACACAGACTATTTTGGTTGCACGCATTCTGACCACAAACCACAGCTTGTGCGCTTGGGTTGGGATGCTTCCCCTCCAGCGGTCCCCATTCGGAAACTTAGACCTGAGCTCCTGCAGGATGCAGCATTTAAAGCATTGTAAGCTGTGGCAATCCCCGAATACTTTAAGCATAATGAAGGCACTGCCTCTTTGGGCCTGCTGGAGTGGGACGCCTTTAAGGTTTTCATCAGAGACCATTGCATGGGGACGCAGTGGAATCTGGTGGAGCACGAACTTGCCCATGTGGAACGGAGGCTGCTGCGCCCTGAGCAGGACATTGCCAGAAGTCCCACTGAGATGGCTCTGTTATCTAAGGTTCGTGCTGAGCGCTTATCCCTTCTAGAGCGGTTGCATCGTTTAAATTATGCTGCTCACTCAGTGTGTACGCATGCCTCAGCAGACAAATCGGGCAAGCTTCTGGCCTGGCTGACCAGGAGTGATCGAGACCATGGCCCAATCGTGGAGATTCGTTCAGAGGCTGGTAGCTTACTTCATACACCTTTGCAAATACATTCCGCGTTCATGCAGCACTATAAGACTCTGTGGCCCTCATTACAACATTGGCGGTAAATGCCGCTTACCGCCGTGCAGGAGACCGCCAACACACCGCTGCGGCGACGGAATTCCGCTACAGCTATTATGACCCACAGGCCGGAATCCGCCAAAATCCAGACACCCACACAAGTCCGCCACACCAAAGGTCAGTGATAAACTGGCGATAACAAAACCTCCACCGTCATGCCAACAGGAATATGCCCACACTATCACGACCCACAAATCCACGCTGCGGTCTTTCAACCGTGGTATTACATTGGCGGTACACACCGCCGTGCTCAAAATACACGCACATTTACAAAACACAATCACATTGGACAATTCGAAATACACACCCCTGATACACATACACTTACCACTTCCACACACCCAATACAATATAAAACACACACCCACATCACCCACAACTCCCTACGACAGAAATAGAGAAAGAAGCAGAGAGAGAGACACCACTATCAACAATACTAGCATCCACAGGCACACACCATCATCACTCACACAACATCCAAGCACCTCAGACAACACACACAAACACATCCCCTCACACATCACAACACACACCACACTACACATCACCCTCACCACATCCATGGCACGGCAAAGACACCCCAGGTTCTCTGAGGAGGAGCTCAGGGTCATGGTGGAGGAAATCGTCCAGGTAGAGCCACAGCTATTTGGCTCACAGGTGCAGCACACCTCCATTGCTAGGAAGATGGAGCTATGGAGAAGAATAGTCGACAGGGTCAATGCAATGGGACAGCACCCAAGAAATAGGGATGACATCAGGAAGAGGTGGAATGAACTACGGGGGAAGGTGCGTTCCGTGGTCTCCAGACACAACATCGCGGTACAGCAGACTGGCGGCGGACCCCCACCTTCTCCCCCACATCTAACAACATGGGAGGAGCAGGTCTTGATAATAATGCATCCTGAGGGCCTCGCAGGAGTCGGTGGAGGAATGGACTTTGGTAAGTCAAATCTTAACTATCATATCCCCCACCCTACCTGCATGTTATCACAGACCCCCACCCTCACCCCCACCCCTATCACTCCAACTCCTCACAAATGTACCAATATCACAAACCACACATCCCAACACCAAGCCCTGCATGCAAAAACAAAGCATGGACACCCATCACTAAAGCATGCCCACTGCACATACCCATAACACCACCCTCAACCATCATCACACAAGCCCACACACAGGAACGCCAGCACTGGGGTACACGGTCACCCACCCATTGCACACCATGAAACACACAGATGCAATAATCATGCCTTTCCACCCCTGCAGGACCACTACCCAACGTCACCAGACAGGAGGGTCCAGACATCTCCACCCCACCCACAGAAGAGGCCCACAGTGATGACAGCAGCTCTGTCCAACTGGACCTAGATGACCAGTCCGGACCATCGTGGGCCTTGGGACAGTCGGTTCCCCTCACACAGGCATAGTCCACCACAGACCTTCCACCCTCTCGTAACACCAGCACAGCACCCACCCAGCGGGCCCATACCTCCGTCCCCAGGACACGTCAATCAGCTGTGTGTCCACCACTACAGGGAACCCAGGATAACCCACCACCCCAACAACAACAGGGACCTGGGGGCAGTGGTAGTGGGCACATGGTCCAGGGGACGGAGGCAGAGGAACACAGGGGAACTGGGAGGGCTGCCGTGCGACAGGGGGCGGACAGGCCTAGGGAACCCACTCTCCACGAGGCCCTCTCCTCCATCATGAGAGCATACCACCACTCCCAGGAGACGATGGCGACGGTCCTGGCCAAGTTTCAGGAGACCCAGCACCTGCAGGAGGAACAGTATATGTGCTTCAGGGAGGAACTCAGAACCATCAGCACCGCTCTGGGCACCATCGTAGGGGTGCTGAAAGAGATACTGAACACCAGGGGGACACTGTGGCACTCCAAGGGGCCCCTGACACTAGCCACCATAGCTAGGAAGATGGAGCTATGGCGCAGAATCGTAGACAGGGTCAATGCAGTGGGACAGCACCCAAGAACACAGGATGACATGAGGAAGAGGTGGAATGACGTATGGGGGAAGGTGCGTTCCGTGGTCTCAAGACACCAGATTGCAGTTCAGAGGACTGGTGGCGAGCCCCCACCTCCTCCCCCACAACTAACAACATGGGAGGAGCAGGTCTTGGCTATACTGCATTTTGAGGGCCTCACAGGAGTAGCAGGAGGAATGGACTCTGGTAAGTCAAATCTTAACTATTACATCCCCCACCCTACCTGCATGCTATCACATACCCCACCCTCACCCTCACCCCCATCACTCCAACACCTCACATATGCCCCACTATCACAACCCACACATCCCAATACCAAGCCCTGCATGCAACAACAAAGCATGGACACCCGTCACCAAAGCATGTCCACTACAGATACCCACACAGACCCCAAACCAAGTATCACACAAGGTCCTAGCAAGCACTGGAGTACAGGGTCACCCACCCATTGCACACAATGGCACACACAGATGCAATAATCATGCCTTTACACCCCTGCAGGACCCTTGCCCAATGTCACCGGACAGGAGGCTCCAGACATGTACACTCCCCCCACAGAAGAGGCCCACAGTGATGACAGAAGCTCTGTCCAACTGGATCAAGATGACCAGTCCGGCCCATCTGGGGCCTTGGGACAGTCGGTTTTCCTTACACTGGCACATGCCACCACAGAGCCTCCCCCCTCAGGAAACACCAGCACAGCACCCTCCCAGTGGGCCCATCCCTCTGTCCCCAGGACACCTCAAGCAGCAGTGTGTCCACCACTACAGGGAACCTAGGCAAACCCACCAACCCAAGAAAATCAGGGACCTTGGGGCAGTGCCAGTGGGCACACGGTTCAGGGGACAGAGGCACAGGATAACAGGGGAACTGGGAGGACAGCTGTGCGACAGAGGAAGGACAGACCCAGGGAACCCACTCTCCACGAGGCCCTCTCCAACATCATGGGTGCATACCATCATTCCCAGGAGACGATGGCAACGGTACTGGGCAAGTTTCACGAGACCCAGTGCCTGCAGGAGGAACAGTACCTGGGGATCAAGGAGGAACTTAAGTCCATCAACACCACCATTGTAGGGGTGCTGAAGGACCTTGTGGACACCAGGAGGGGCATTGTGGCACAACAAGGGGCCCCTGACACTAGCCTGGATGATGAACAGCCCAGCCCCCGCCGGCGCTAGTGGACAGAAGGCACTGCCACAGGACCACAACACCAGCACCCCACCCCCTGCAGATGGAGAACCACCCCACAAACGGTCCCTGAGATCCAGGACAAAGACAGAGAATGATGCCAAGACCCCTGCCAGGAAATGAGACCACCCTGAATGTCATCCTTCTGTCCCACTTCGTCACCCTGTCCATCCATCAACTGCCCTAGCTCCACTTCCTATGCCACTTTGGACAATGCACCTGTGAAACAAATAGACTGGACTCTGTCATGGACAATCGTCCACCATCACCCCTCACCATTTTACAACTCCCTCCAATATTGAGCACTTAAATAAACACCCTTGAAGCACAAAACAATCTGGAGTCAGTCTGTGATTTCGAAATAGTGTATTAGCAATTACAGTGGCAAAATGCTATATCAAATATAATGTCAACATACCTATGTCACACAGCTCTAGTCCATGAGGAAACAAAGCAGATGTCACACTGTGGGACCCACATCTGTGAAATCGTAAGGGAAAGTGACAAGTCAGTGACCATATACTGGGTGAAAATGACAGACAGTAGAGAGGTAGTATTGTTAAAGTGCATGTAGTAGGCAGATTTGTATTCTTACCTGTGTGTTACTGGAAATATTGCAGGGTCACTGAGTTCCTGTTGTCGATGTCCTCTTCTTCTGTTTCCTCGTCTTCACTGTCCACAGGCTCCACAGCTGCAACAACACCGCCATCTGGACCATCCTCCTGCAGAAAGGCACCTGTCGTCGCAAAGCTAAGTTGTGAAGCATACAGCAGGCCACGATGATATGGCACACCTTCTTTGGTGAGTAGAATAGAGATCCACCTGTCATATGGAGGCACCTGAACCTGGCCTTCAGGAGGCCGAAGGTTCGCTCTATTATCCGCAGAGTTCGCCCATGGGCCTCATTGTAGCGTTCCTCTGCCCTTGTCCTGGGATTCCTCACTGGGGTCAGTAGCCATGATGGGTAGGGGTAACCAGAGTCACCTGCAAATGGCGAGGGACAACTGTTAGACCCACACTAACCTGTAGGGATATCCCCAGATCCAGACAACCATTCCCACTGACATGCTTCCAGGTGCTCACCTAATAGCCACACACAGTGCCTCTGGAGTTGGCCCATCACCTAGGGGATGCTGCTATTCCACAGGATGTAAGCATCATGCACTGAGCCAGGGAATTTGGCATTCACATGGGAGATGTACTGGTCTGCCAAACACACCATCTGCACATTCATGGAATTATAACTCTTCCGGTTTCTGTACACCTGTTCACTCCTGCGGGGGGGTACCAAAGCCACATGTGTCCCATCAATGGCACCTATGATGTTGGGGATATGTCCCAAGGCATAGAAGTCTCCTTTCACTGTAGGCAAATCCTCCACCTGAGGGAAAACGATGTAGCTCCGCATGTGTTTCAGCAGGGCAGACAACACTCTGGACAACATGTTGGAAAACATAGGCTGGGACATCCCTGATACTATGGCCACTGTTGTTTGAAATGACCCACTTGCAAGGAAATGGAGTATGGACAGCAACTGCACTTGAGGGGGGGATTCCTGTGGGATGGTGGATAGCTGACATCAGGTCTAGCTCCAGCTGGGCACGCAGTTCCAGGATTGTGGCACGGTCATGCCTGTAGATGATGATCACATGTCTTTCCTTCATTGTCAACAGGTCCACCAGCGGTCTGTACACCGGTGGATGCCGCCATCTCCTCACATGTCCCAGCGGACGGTGCCTATGAAGGACAACAGCGAGCACAAAGTCATCCAACTCAGAGGTACGTACCCACAGCTTACACAGAACACAAATCATAATCCGAAATTTGGCCTGTATGAGTGTTGAGGCAAGGCCTAGGTATGTGTGACGCAGTGAAAAATTAAGCCATGTGGGCCCCTTGAAATGGCGGTTGCCTGACCTGTAAAGTGTTGTACACCGTCGCGGTAGGCGGTCGAAGACCGCAGCGCAATTCTGCATTGGTTAACATTGGACCCTATGGGTCCTAGGAGCCAATGACAATGTACGCTGGCGGTGACGGTACGCACCGCCGCGGACATGACCGCCATTTTCTATCTGTTCAATCACTTGATACCTGATCTTCGACAGGAGAGCACCTACACTGCAAGTGCTGTTGTGACCTGTGTCTGGAAGAGACAATGGCTCGTGCGTCTGGGGAAAGGGCCCCTGTCTTCACATCAGAGGAGTTGGAGAAACTCGTGGATGGAGTCCTCCCCCAGTACACACTACTCTACTGTCCTCCAGACAAATAGGTAAGTACACTGGGAGCATACTGTATAGGCTATGCCTGTGTGGAGTGGGGTGGATGAAAGATGGGGGGGGGATTGAGGCGTGCATGAAACGGCGGTGAGTGCATGTGCATCATGGCAAGGGTAGGGATGGGGGCCAATGACTGTGACAGTGCATTTGGTAATAACTTTTCTTTTCCCCCTGTACAATTTATGAAGGTCAGCGCCCAACAGAAAAAAGATATTTGGCGTGCCATCGCCAAGGACATCCGGACCCTGGGGGTCTGCCACAGACGGATCACCCACTGCCGTAAGAGATGGGAGGACATTCGCCGCTGGAGCAAGAAGACGGCGGAGGCACAGCTGGGGATGGCCTCCCAAAGTGGGAGGGGTGCCCGTTGCACCATGACCCCCCTGATGTTCAGGATCCTGGTGGTGGCGTACCCGGAGTTGGATGGGTGCTTGAGAGCATCACAGCAGCCACAAGGGGTGAGTGCACTCTCATTCTGCTGATTTTGCGCGCAGTGGAGGTGTCTGGGTGGGGGAGGTGGGCTGTGGGTTTCCATAGGCCAGGGTGAGTGTGCTAGTTAGGTCCCCTTGTTCTGGCAGACCCTGTGGCACCCCACCCCACCTGTGTACAGTGCCAAGTACACCTAGTCAGGCTCCTGTATCATCCATGTGTGCAGATGTCGTCCATAGCCTTGTAGGCCATGTCCCAGGGATTGAACAGTGGAGCCCAAGTGCGCGGCGTAGTGCAGGGGGCTTCTGTGTCTGTCGTGTCCGCCAACGGTAGCGGTAATGCATGCACTCAACATGTCTTTCTTCTGTCGTCCCCCCCCTTTTTGTGGTCTCCCTGTTCTTGTGTGCTTTAGCATCATCAGGCGGAGGAACAGTGGCACCGGAGCAGGAGGGAGCTGCATCCCTCATGGCCCTGGAGGGCGGGACAACGGACTCGGAGTTCACCAGTGGGACGGAGGGCGAGGGGATCTCCACTGGGGGGACAGGAGCTGACACCAGTGACACGGACTCGTCCCCTGATGGGAGCTCCCTTGTGGTGGTGGCAACATCTGTGCCCTCGGCATCTACAGGTACAGCCGCCACCCCCCCTACCAGCACCGCCCTCCCAGCAGCCCCTCAGCCTTTGCCCCGTGCCCGCTTACCCAGGAGAGTGGGCATCACCTTCACCCCAGGCACCTCAGCCCCTGCCCCAGTCACCCCTGCTGCCCTCAGTGAGGAGGCAATTGACCTCCTCAGGTCCCTCATTGTTGGGCAGTCTACCATTTTGATTGCCATTCAGGGTCTAGAAAGGCAGTTGCAACAAACAAATGCATTCCTGGAGGGCATTCATTCTGGTCAGGCAGCCCTTCAGCGAGCTTTTCAGACTTTGGCCTCAGCACTGATGGCAGCCATTGTCCCTGTCTCTAGCCTCCCCCCTCCAACTTCCTCCACCCAGAACCAATCCCCTCTACCTCAGCCTATCCCAAGCACACCTTCAGACCAGCATGCACACACGTCAACACACAAGGGAAGCTCTGGCAAACATAAGCACCACACATCCCACAGGCACTCACACAAGCATCACACACATGCAGGAACACCAACATCCACTGCCTCCACTGTGTCCCCCTCCTCCTCGTCTCCCTCCTCCCGCCCAGTCTTGTCTACACTCACACCTGCATGCACTACATCTACAGCCACTACTTCCATCACCAGCACACCCACCACCACACCCCGCTCACGTGCAGTCACCACCCCCACTGCCATTCACACGTCCCCTGTGTCCTCTCCCAGTGTGTCTGTGACGCCCCCTCCCAAGATACACAAACACAGGCACACACCCACCCAACAGCCATCCACCTCACGACAGCCTCCAGCGCATGCACCTTCACCCAAAGTCAGCAAACTAACACCTCCTACAACCACCACCTTTTCCTCCACTCCCAAACCCCCTCTAGCTACCTGTCCCAGTGTGTCAAAAAAACTTTTCCTGTCCAACCTTGACCTCTTTCCCACACCTCCCCCACCCCGTCCGTCTCCTAGGTCCCTAACTAGCACTTCAGCCACCACATCTCCGGGACCAGTGATGCCTGTAGTCACCGGAATCTGGAGTGCACCGGCCACCAGGGCAGCCTGTGTGGCACGGAGCCACAGCACAGACAGTCCCCCACCTGTGAGCATCAGAAGTTGGCCAGTGCCCGGCAGGAGAGGGGGAAGGCTCCAGCCACCAAAGTCGCTCCCAGGGGTCCCGGTGGGAGTGTGGAGTCAGCTGTGACATCTTCCAAGGTGGGGAAGGGCCACAAGAAACCCGGCAAGTCAGGGAAGAGCAGCACGGCGGAGAAGACCGCCATCATCCCCGCTGCCCAGGAGGACACCGCCATCATCCCCGCTGCCCAGGAGGCCACCTCCAGCACCAGCCCAGCTGCCCAGGACAGGCCCGCCAGCACAAGCCCACCTGCCCAGGACAGGACCGCCAGCACAAGCCCCGCTGCCCAGGACAGGACCGCCAGCACCAGCCCACCTGCCCAGGACAGGACCGCAAGCACAAGCCCAGCTGCCCAGGACAGGACTGCCAGCACAAGCCCACCTGCCCAGGACAGGACCGCCAGCACCAGCCCCGCTGGGCCACGAAGGACCACCAGCACCAGCCCCGCTGGGCCAGTCAGGACCGCCAGCAGCTGAGTCACTGCAAAGGACCGCGCCGCCACAAGCACCGCTGAACAGGACACTGCCCTAACAAGCACCGCTGAACAGGGCACCGCCGCCACAAGCACCGCTGAACAGGGCACCGCCGCCACAAGCACCGCTGAACAGGGCACCGCCGCAACAAGCACTGCTGAACAGGGCACCGCCGCCACAAGCACCGCTGAACAGGACACCGCCACCACAAGCACCGCTGAACAGGACACCGCCGCCACAGGCACCGCTGAACAGGGCACCGCCGCCACAAGCACCGCTGAACAGGGCACCGCCGCAACAAGCACCGTTGGGCCATGAGCGCCAAGGGCACTGACGCTACTGAGTCCGTCACGAGCAGGATGAAGCACTCTGGGCACAAAGCCCCCTCCAGAACCAGTGGAGTATCACATCCACTGCCTCTGTCCTTGGCAGGATGAAGCACTCTGGGCACAAAGCCCCCTCCAGAACCAGTGGAGAAAGGCATCCACTACCTCTGTCCTTGGCAGGATGAAGCACTCTGGGCACAAAGCCCCCTCCAGAACCAGTGGAGTATCACATCCACTACCTCTGTCCTTGGCAGGATAAAGCACTCTGGGCACAAAGGCCCCTCCAGAACCAGTGGAGAAAGGCATCCACTTGAGAGACTGTGGCTTTGCACTCCCCAGGATGGTACAGTGGGCAACCCACCCACTGTAGAGACTTGAGAGACTGTGGCTTTGCACTCCCCAGGATTGAACAGTGGGCAAACCACCCACTGTAGAGACTTGAGAGACTGTGGCTTTGCACTCCCCAGGATTGAACAGTGGGCAAACCACCCACTGTAGAGACTTGAGAGACTGTCACTTTGCACTCCCCAGGATTGAACAGTGGGCAAACCACCCACTGTAGAGACTTGAGGGACTGTGACTTTGCACTCCCCAGGATTGAACAGTGGGCAACCTACCCACGGTAGAGACTTGAGAGACTGTGGCTTTGTACTCCCCAGGATGGAACAGTGGGCATGTGGCCCCCTCGTGGATTTGGCGTTGTGCACTCAACCGGCTGAGGTGCCCCCCCTTTCCCTTCCCCCTGATATGCCTGTTCTATTGCTATCTGATGCCCCTGCAGTGTTCTCTCCGTCATGTTTGGGGATTGAGTGTGGGCCTCGCACATACCGTGTGGGCCCAGTGTTCCACGGACTTCAATGGAGCACTACCTGGACTACTATTCTTGGTGTATATTTTGTTTATAGTGTATATATACATTTTAGCGTACTGGATTTTAATATATTACAATTGTTACACTCATTTTCTTTGGTCTTTGCATTCTTCCGGGGGGAGGTTGCGGGGTGTAACTGTAATGTATCATGCTGTATTAGTGTGTGTGCGTTGTCGTGGGTGAGGGTGGGGGTGGGGGTGTTGCGTATTGCGTGTGTGTGTCCCTGTTTTTTCCCTCCCCCCTTCCCTGTGTCGTAGGTGCAGTACTCACCGTGGTCTTCGCCGCCGGCGTTCGTGCTCCTGGTAGAGGAGCAAGAAGATAAGGTTTGGCAGTATCTGGAGCTCGGGTTCCATGGCGTCCTGATTCCTCGTGGGTGGTGTAGATGTGAGCGTTTTCCCTTCGAAGTCCTGTTTCCACCGTGTTTTTGTTTGCGGTGAATCCACCCCGGAAAAGGTATTGGTAGGTTGTGATACTGTGGGCGGTACATTGTCCTCCGCTTGTCTGTTGCCGGTGACCGCCACGCTGTTTGTTTGTACCGCTATGGCGGTCTTAGTGTTAAAGTGGCTGTCTTTCCGCCACAGTCGTGATTCAATTTTGTTTTCCGCCGGCCTGTTTGAGGTTTTACCGCTGCTTTAACACCGACCGCCAGGGTTGTAATGACCACCTATGTGTCCAATACTATTGGTAACCCACAGATCAGAGGAGGAACCCACTGTGATGGTAGTCATAGAAGGTCACCCTATCAGTTTTTAATGCAAATCTTGCATAAATGAAGGTACGTTACCACTCTCGTGTAATTCAATGGACGCACAAGGGGTCTCTGGTGCTGTCAGATGGGTTCCTTTTAATCATTCAGTAAACATGACTGTGGGTGATACACAAATTGATGGGCCATTGTTATAATCTCCTGAGTCACCTTTCAATCTTTTTTAAGAGATTTAATGAGTAAATTAAACATGACCATTTCATTTTTGAAAGATGGATCAATGGTGTGTTATATACGCCTGGTGTTACGCCAGGTAGGATATTGTCTCTCCTTGCTTGTGAAGAATCTAGACAGCAGGTCAGAGCAGTGCCAGTATGCACAGAGGCTTTTCTGCGGGGCATATATGCTTTGATAGCGCATACACCAGCGCTGCAGGGGAAAACAGTGCAGTTACCAAAAGAATTAGGGCTATATTCATACTTTTTGATGCAAAACTGCACCGGCGCAGTTTTGCGTCAGAAGTATTACCGCCGGCTAATGCCATTTTGGTGCGCCGTGCGGGCGTCAAATTTATACTTTGACGCACGGCGGCGCAAAGCACAGGTGGGAGTCATTTTTTTTTACGCAAACCGCACTGTCAAGTTGTAAAGCAAAACGACGCTAATGGGGCGGAAATGACTGTGGGTCGATTTACGACCCCGCAAACCAGATATGTGCCGTTTTTTGACGCAATAGCATTAAAAAAAAAAACACGAACACTGCCATTTCACCAGAGGAGAGCCAAAATGGATCCCAGATGCCACTACAGACCCCAGGAAGATGACAACAGACCAGGAACCAGCCAGGAGGACCCACACAAGAACCAGGACACTTATAAGAAAAAAAGAAAGTGTCGCTTCAGTGCAGAGGAGCAGGAAATCCTGGTTAAAGAGGTGACAGAACACCAGCACCAACTGTTTGTCACCTCAAAGTTGCCAATCAGTAGGAGAGAGGCTATTTGGCAACAAATTGTTGACAAGATCAACAGTGTGGCAGAAGTACGCAGAACAGTCATCGAGTGCAAGAAACGCTGGCATGACTGCAAGCGCAGGACCAAGGAAAAGATGGCCAGGAACAGGAAGGCAGCACTGCAGACTGGAGGTGGGAGTCCAGCACACCAGGAGGCCCTGGACCACATGGAGGAGATGGTCGCAGCCGTCATCCCTGAGGAGATCGTCACAGGAATTCAAGGACAGGACAGCGCAGACTACCAGGAGACAACGCACATGCAGGGTAAGTCGCATGGGGAATTAAAATGCACTAATGTTAACCGTAAGCAGGGGGGGGATACCGACCACAAAATGCATGGAAGTCATCATATACATGGAGTGGCATGGGTAAAGGGGCATGGCATGGGAGCATGGCCTGCACAGACAGAAGCTGGGGCACACCATTACACTACACTAACAACAGTCCCATGGGGGCATGCTGTCATGCCAATGATGGAGCAAAGGGAAATTCACGGCAGGAGGGAAGGCCATAACGTCAAACTGACATCCCGGCACACGTCAGCCACCATACCCCCCACATTAACTAGGGCCCTCTTAACAACCTCTAGCCATACCGACAACTGGAATGTAACTGCGACAACAGTTGCCACTACCACTTCTGCTCTGTGTGCAGCTCAAGTAGACAATGGCAGTAACCTCCCCATGGATCATACACACCTAAATTAGGGGGTTGAGGATGACAACTTCAACAATCCCCTGAAAAAAGACAAAGGCCCCAGTACTGTCAAATGTCAATGCCCATAGTTGTTGCAAACAGCAGCCAATTTCAACAACAATAGGAGCTACACAGCACTAAGGACATACCCATGCTGCATATGTCAGGGTCCATCCTGTGCCTGGGTCACAATGTAACATCCCAAATGTCATACTGCTCAGACAACAGCATTGGGGGGGGGCACATATAACTGGTCACTGACATACACCTGCACAGTCAGAGGAGGAAATAGGACACTGCTACGACAATCAGGGCAATCCAATGTACCACACATTCCCCAACATCAGCAGTACACATTACCAATGCCAACATCCATATTGTGTCATAACATTGCTATGCATAGGATATGCCACATGTCAAATACATTTAAGTGGATGTGAAAGATCAGAGATTGGGGCAGGTCCAGATTGTTAAGTGTGCTGCCAGTGCTATCAGAACACCCACAGCCAGTGAAAGGTCTCACCATGAGAATAGATGTAGACGGAGGGTTGAGTAGGACAAGAAGGTGGCAATTCTCTATTTGGCCAAAACCAACACCTAGAAGAGATGATGCTGACAAGTCTAATAACTTAATAACATACATGTGACTTGCAGGTGGGCCATAGGCCTGGGAGAATGCCCATCTGAAGTGCTGGAGCAATGAACACGAAACAAGATCACAATGTGAATTCATCACAAGGCAGGCATGTCACATCACTCATGCCACAAAACAGACATACTAATTGTACCCTGTTTCATTGCAGAGGAAGATGGATCTCCTGCGGATATGCCTGTCCCAGATTACCCTGATGACATGGATGACGAGCTGATAAACATTCCCCAGGAGACTATCCAAAAGGTCCTTGAAACCCTCCAGACCTCACCTTCAGTCACAAGGAGGAGCACAGAACAAGCAGCCATCGCATAGGATCCACCCACCACCCCAATTGTAAGACCTGCCAGCTCCAATACAGCTGAGGACTCAGACGACACAGGCACCAGCTTTGAGAGAACTGTAGTTGGGGTACAGCGGGAGCTGGCCAAGGAGGTGCGGGTGGGGATGCAAAGTATGGCAGCCAGCCTAGAGGGGGTGCGTTCGTGCATGATGTAATCTGCAGATCAGGCAGCAGCTATGCAAGCCCTAACATCTATCTTGTAGGAACAGCAAAAAACCCAGAAGGAAATCAGCAGTTGTAATACAGTTGACCCACCACCTACAACAGCAATCCTGTCAACGCGTGCCCGAATGCAACATTGAACCCCTCAGGGCCGACCTGGCTGCTTACCATCGTGCTGTGGCTGCTATTCTCAAGAACCAGCAGATCCTCCTTGCTGCAGTACTGCCCTTAAGACCTTCACAGGGAGCAGCGACCGGGATGTCTGACTCCACGTCTTCTAACACTGAGGTGTGTGTTGCCCCTTTACAACCACCACCACCAATAACAGAGGAGGCAACACACACATCAGAAGACGAAGACATGGAACAGATTACATTCACAAGGAAAAGTACCCGGAAGCACTAGTCCCTGCCACATTACCAAGGTACTGCGCTTTGTAACATGCCAGTCTTGCAACAACTCAACTTAATTTAATGACTGTTCTGCTTACCACTGTATATCTTGTCTGCCTGCCCAGTGATTGTCTCTCTCCTACTCATTGGCAAATCCTGTCCCTCTGCACTGTCTGAAACATCACCCCAGCATGTCAAAAGCATTTCCGTAACCCCTTGTGTAGGATCACAATGTAAGATGTCACTCTAATGGACTCACAATCATGAACAATGTACAGATAGCACTACAGCACTTTTCAATAAATAGCACTTACACAACAAATCTGTCTCTGGGTAATGTGACATATCAACTGTGCAGTAGATAACTGAAATGTGTCTACTGTCAAATTACGTAGCCTGTCAATACAACTGTCCTGATATTATGTAGTCAGAGAAATCTGCACAGTGCCCATGATTGCCTCATACTCTGCCCATCCTGAGGGACATATCTGATGAAGTGAGAAACCATACACCATTATACTGCGTTGGACCTTGATTTCAACATGTATGTGTGAAATAGGTGTGGTCCTCTGCTATTGGCCTTCAAAGGAGAAATGTACATGATAAATGTCATTTACAGTGTGTGTGTATGTGACCATTGTATGTTACGCATCACATTAGCTCTGGGATTTTCAGTGTCCTAATCAGTATATCAGCAATGCTCCATGAGGCAACACTCTTATTCTGATAGTTAGAGATGAAGGTGCGCAATAATGATTAGCCAGACCATGAAATGGTGATTATTATAGGTGTTTATTTCAATTAGTTCATTAAAGTGGTGATGGTGATTATATTTAAAAGAAATTGTTCACGGTATGTTGCCGCCTGCGTATACCAGCGGCCGTGTTCTGTAGTTCCCCCTCATGTTGCAGGCCAGCATCCTCTTCAGGCATGTGTGGCTCTGGTTCCAGGAGGGGAATGTTCCTTTTGATGTAAACGTTGTGCAATATTGCACATGTTAGGATGATCTTACAGACCATCTCTGGGGAATATAGGAGGCTGCCACCAGTGATGTCGAGGCACCGGAACCTTGACTTGAGGATGCCGAAGGTTCTCTCGACTATGGTGCGTGTCCTCCTATGTGCATCGTTGTAGGCACGCTCTGCTGCAGTACTCGGGTTGCCAATAGGTGTCATTATCCATGGCTGGATGCCATACCCCTGATCAGCTGCAAGAGAAAATTAATGGGATCATGTTGATGTAGCTAGCCCCATTGAAATGACCTTTCATGGCAGTAGTTGTCTTGTGTTGTCTGTGACTCTTTAGTGTTATAATGTCGCATCCTAGGCTTGTAGGATGTACCATCTGCATCGTGTTGTTTCCTTCGCTGAACAAGTGTTTGGCTGATGACCGTTTGTCAGCAGTATGTTTTGGGATTTGCAGAACAGTGTGCCCTCCCTAGCATTGTGACTTGTGATACAGGTGCCCGTGTGTCTTCACTGGGGGTGAGATGATAGTTCCATACACAGAATAATTTTGACAGTGTTGTTAACACGTTCATATCAATGTACCCTGGACATCCCATACCTTTAGACTTATGCAATGGATTCATGTAAACGTCATTGGGACACTTACAATTTGCAAGGTGAAATTTAGGCAACCCACTCCACACGTTGTGATCTTTGACGTCTTAACATTAGGCTGTACAGTAATTTCAGATGTGTGACAGGTTCAATGGTGACCTAAGAAACATGGCTGGTGGTGTGACAACCTCAGTGTGTTCCTGTCCACATGTTGCTGTTGTGGTGTGTGTGTTGTGTATCCTGGAGGGTTGCTGTGCAGTGTGTATATAAGTAGGTTTTTGTACTTACCAACAAGTAGTCCATTGCCATACCGTCCATCCTAGAAGTGTTGATTGATGGTGCAGTGACGGAAGATGAAGAAGTCATGGACAGTCCCAGGATATTTAGCCACGATGTTGGTGATCAATCCTTGGTGATCGACTATGGCCTGCACATTGATGGAATGTGTGTGCTTCCTGTTGCGGTAGAGGTGTTCAGTTGCAGCAGGTGGCACAAGGCGTACATGTGTGCAGTCGATTGCACCAAGGACGTGTGGGAAGCCACTAATGAGGTAGAACCCCTGTTCTGTTTCCTGCTGCTTCTGCAGTGTGTTAGGGAAGCAGATGTGGCGGGTGTAAGTCCAATGATGGAATCCAGTACTTTGGGCAAAAAGGCAGAGAATGACAATTGTGATATTCCGGCAACCAGGGCACCAGTTGTTTGAAAAGAGCCACTTGCCAGCATGTGAAATACGGCAAGCAGCTTGGTTTCTGTTGGGATGGTGCGGGGTGTCAGCAAAGTGGGTGCCAACTGCGGTTCAATGTTGTGCAGCAGCTGCTGAATGGCCTGCCAGTTCAACCTGTACCTCTGGATGATGTGGTGTTCCCTGAGGCCATGAAGGGTTGTTCTGGGGTGGAATATCCTCTCCTGCCTTCTGCGCTGCCTTTGGGGTCCTTGCTGGTGTTGTTGTAGCTGCTGTTGTAGCTGCTGGGCTCTGCGTCTGCGTGCACGCTGGATAAGAATCACCTCAATGTCTCCCTTTTGCTGCTCTGCTGCTCTGCTGTTGCTTCTGTGTGTTCTGATTAAATACAGGTGTGTTTGCCCATTTTAACGCCTGCCCTGACCCAGGTGTTAAATTTTGTCGCAAATCGGGCTGTGCATAATTTTCTGGCTCCGCCTCCCGGCCGTGCGTCATTTTTGCCCGAAAGCATAAGTACGACGCACGACCGTTTAAGTCATTTTTTGGACGGGAATGCCTACCTTGCATATCATTAATGCAAGGTGGGTTGCCGCATCCAAAAAAATTACGCATATGGGGGAATTTTGACATCCACAGGCTCGGGCGTGAAAATTTAAATACGGGGCAATGTTTCTGCTGAATGTGCATCAAAATTTTGGACGCACATTCGGCGCAGACGGAGTATAAATAAACCCCTAAGTGTTTCGATCATGCAAACCCATAGAGCCAATGGTAGAACAAGAAATGGTGCTGAATATATCAGCTCATGAATTAAGGCCAACATATGCTGTGCTTATTGCATTTGACAAAGGACAGGGATTGTGGGCATCAATAGTGTCCACAGATCCTGGGGTCAAACTGAGAGATAGCTCAGAAGAGGAATTGTTCAGTAAACACCCCGTAATTGGAACAGTTGTGTTTGAAATGGACATTTCTCTTAGAATGCAGGTGCAGTATTGAACCATGTCAAATAATGTACCAGACATAATAGTGAAAGAAAGAGATTTGGCTAAGGTACCGGAAGTGTTATGGACAAAAGGACCACATGATGTGGGATTGATTAAAGGAGCTGAGCCTGTTAAGATTACACTGAAAACTGGAGCTATATTGCCCAGGGTACACCAGTACCCTCTGTCCAAAGAAGCAGAGGAAAGTATTTTACCTACTGTTCAGGCACTACTAGAGCAAGGGGTGATATATGAAAGACCGACACCCTGTAATACACTGATTTTCCTGATAAGAAAAGCTAAGGGGGGGACTTGGAGAATGATTCAAGATTTACGCTCTCTGAATGATATTGTAATTCCAGAATTTCCTGTAGTACCCGATCCTTCGGTTATATTGACAAATATTCCTAAAAAGGCTCTGTTCTTCTCTGTAATCGATTCTAAAAATGCATTTTTCAGTATTCCATTGCATATCGATAGCCAATATTTGACTGGAATTCCATTTTAAAATACTCAGTACTGCCATAGTAGGCTCCCCTGAGGATTTTGTGAATCCCCAAGTATTTTTAATCGAACAGATAAAAAGGATTTAGCGAACATTCAATGTAAAAGTACGCTTTTACAATATGTGAATGACATTTTGGTTTATAGTGCCACTGACGAGATATGCCTAGAGGATACCGTTGGTCTTTTCTACACGTTTGCAAACAAAGGTTACAAGGTGGATAAAAATAAGTTACAGTACGTACAAAAAGAGGTTTATTATTTGGGACAACTAATATCTAAAGATGGAGGAAAAGTGATACCTGACAGAGTGGAAAGTATTAAAAACATGCCCAAGCCCTCGACTACCAAACAGATGCACCAGTTTCTGGGACTCTGTAATTATGTGATACAGTGGGTGTTTGATTATGCTACGTTGACAGCACCCCTTCTCAACATGTTAAAAGAATCCCATGCAACTGCAAACAAAATACATTGGAAAGAGGACGGAGAGATGACATTCCAAGAGCTAAAGAAAGCGATTATGAATGCCCCAGTCTTAGGTACGCCAGATTACAAGAAACAATTCTACCTCTTTTGTCATTGTAATGGAATGACTATGACTGTAGTATTAACTCAGAAAACATCTATGGGACATAAGCCAATTGCCTACTACATTGGGCTACTAGATCCTATCATGAAGGGCCATTATCCATGTGAGCAAGCCCTGGCTACAGCAGCGTTTGCAGTCCAGAAAAGCACTACTATTGTGATGGGATCACCTTTAACACTGTATGTAGAGCATGCGGTATTTGCTATTTTGCAAAAAAGTAAAAGCACTGTTCCGACTCAGAGAGTCCCTGGGTATGAAGTAATACTTTCATTACCCTCCTTACAGGCGTTTAGATGTCATGCAGTTAATCCAGCGACATTCTTTGCGCACCCAGTTAATGACGACGAACAAGTACATGACTGTGCCAATTATGCACCAGAAGAAGGGAGTAAGGTGGGAGAAGATCCCATCCCAGGGAGCATGTTGCTCTTTGTGGATGGATCCTCTTTCATAGACCAGGAAATAGGGATTAGGCATTCAGGAGCAGCAGTTGTACAAGCTGAACAGCAAGGGTCGTCTGACCCGTCAAGTACCATTACCCTCTCATTTTTCAGCGCAAGCTGCAGAATTAGTGGCTATTATAGAAGAGTTACAACATGCGAAAGGACTAGACATTGCAATCTATTCAGATTCAGCATATGTTACCACTACTGTGCATTCAAGCATCCACAGGTGGGAAAGGAGAGGATTTTTGAAATCTGATGGGTCTCCAGTGATGCACAGAGATTTATTGGCAAAATTGATACATGCATTAACATTACCATCTAACGTGGCAGTAATAAAATGCGCAGCCCATACAAATAAGCAAGACCTTGTCTCCAGGGGTAATGCTCTGGTAGACTGGCCAGCTAAGGAGGCAGCTAAGACATCTCCAAATTATATTGATACAGGAAAGAGTACATTGGAAATGATAGGTAGACAACAGAATGATATTGACTTACCACCCTCGTACATTGAGACAGCACAATTACATTTACGTGAGTTGCAGGAACAGGCACCAACACATGAAAGGAGTTATGGGAACAGAGAGAATATATACAATCAGCCACAGATTTTATTTATAGAAAGAAAAGCACTTGGAAACCTGTAATGCCCCAAGTTTTGTTGCACACAGTGCTGGAACAATTGCATCTTCCTGCGCATACTGCCAAAGAATATCTTCTAGCTACGTTGCAGGCAGATTGGTTCATCCCACAATTGTCTGAGATGATTACAATGTATATTGCTGAATGTGCAGTATGCCAACAGTACAACCCAAGACCTACATTAAAAGTCATTACATCAATAATTCCCCGTTTGACAGGTCCATTTAAAAATCTACATTTACATTTTGTTGACATGATTGATAGATGTAACAATTATAGGTATCGACTAGTTGTGGTCTGCCCTTTTTCAAGGTGAATCGAGGCAGGAGCATAAACTGTCATCTGTTTATCATCCCCAAAGTAATAGGAGCGCCTCAACAGTTTATTGAAAAATAAAATAAGTAAATTGTGTGCTACTTTGCATAAGAATTGGTTCCACTGTCTATGATTGGTCTTGTACGCTCTGAGAAATACACCAGGAAGTGACCACCACCTCACACAGCATCAGATAGTGACAAGACGCCCTATGCCAACTCCGTTGACAATAGCAAGGCAAAGGACAGATGGGCATAAAACTGCTGAAGTGTTGGGGGAGGAAATGAGTGGGTATTTGTCTCAATTGTTGAAATCTGCTAAGTTCTTCTCTAAAAAGGTAACTCAGCAGCAGAAGTGCACCACTGCAGCCCAGCAGTTTAGTCCAATTCTAGTGGGACAGCAAGTTTTTATTCACAATTTTGTAAGACGATGGAAGGACAGCAAATTCGAGGGGCCTTATACAGTTACTCAGAGCACCCCCACTGCAGTGAAAGTGGAGGGCAGGAAACCCTGGATCCATTTGTCGGACATTCGAATGGCTACTACTTTGTGTCAAGTGTCGCCATTGGCACAGGAACTTTTGCAGGAAAACGAGCCAATGGAGAAATAACAGTGTACTTTTTCAAAGAGCGAGTGGAGCATCATATTAGCTCAGCTGACAGACTTTTTTGGTTCATTTTTGTATTTGTCTTTTTAAGTTTTTTCTTATTTACTGCTGGTTTGCAATGGTATTCTAGTCCATGTATAGAATCATGCTTAAAGATGACATATACTAAAAGAAATGTGTATACAAATAGATCTCATGTTATACATTATAGATTAACTGAAAATGCTTGGTATCAACACATGATGGAAATAGGTATGCAAAGTTCTAATGAGTCGTGTTTAGTATGTTCTTTGATTCCACACGCTAATGATTCAGATAGATTGAATTCATCTAAAGAAGTCTCATCTAATGTTACACAGTGTCTTCTCCATCTTTTTCTATGTAGAATGAGGGCCTGGATGCAACCTTCACAAGTGCAGCAGGGAACATTCTTAGTAAACATCACACAATATGAAAGAGGACTAGCTGACATAACAAACGTTCTGACTGACCGTAAGGATATAGAGACAAAAATAGAAGCAATGTCAAGGACAGGAGCTCTAAGGTACAAGGGGAGTAGATGGAAAGCTAGAATAATAGGACAAGAATTTTGAGGGGTATCACAATCTACTCTTTTATGCAGAGATTATACAGCCAGACATAGGCCTTATGACTGTCAAGAGAGACCTTATCTTAGGGTAAATGGGTCAGTATATGTCCATGGTCAATGGCACCATGGTGCAGTATTTGGATGTAGAGCTCTCTCCTTATGGGAGAAGAGTGGGAAAAGCATTAATATACAACAAGATTTCCAGGCAATATGGAATAAAAATATACAAAGTTTAACCTGGGTAGAAACACCTGCAACTCTTTGAGTGGGCCGAACACCAAGTGTTTTCTCCTTCTGTTTTAAGGGTAATGGAACAATTTCAGTAGGGACAAACGTTAATTGTATCATCACAAGATATAATGATGACATGCAATGGGGCACCTCCAGCCTAATGTGCTATTATTGGGAATGTGGAGAATAGCTATATACGCGACTTCCCGCAGGATGGAATGGTCTCTGTTCTGTAGTCACTGTGCACACCCCTTCCTTAGTAATTCCAGGAGTGGATGTTTCAAAGTTACATGAGCATCCTATGAGCCGTCCAACAACTTTGTTTCACCATCATCGAAGGAGAAGAGCTGCCGAATATTTTGGCACTGCAACATGGGAAAATATTCCACAGGAATATCGAGTGCTCAATGAAGCCTAGTTGTTTTTTGGAAGCATCCTCCCATTCATTCAGGCCAAAGCCACTGCTCGCTAGTTGCAAATAACTCATTGGGAACTGATGAAAGCCATCAATGCAACGGAAGATGGTTTCAATTCATCAAAGAAGAACTGCGGGCAGTGCAAGTCATGCTTATGCAACACAGATATGTGTTAGACTTGATGACGGCAATGGAGGGTGGGGTCTGTGCCAAAATCAATACGGAGTGTTGCACATACGTGCCGGCTAATGATGCGGACAGTGGAACAATAACAGAGGCTATACAGACTTTGCACAATCTACAGAAGAACATGGTAGAAGAGGGTGTGCCTCCAACAAGTGGCTTCTAGGGTTATTTTCGTGGATGCCGGACTTCTTCCAATTCTTGTGATGAACCTTTTAATGAATTGCCTAGTTCAGGTTATTGTAGGATGTTGCAAATCAGGTAGTCAGAAGTTGGGGGGATGTTTACTAATAGATTAGGTAGTAAGGAGTGAAGGAGAAGCAAAATGCCTACACCGAGATGGGTACATTGGGTAGGAAAGGTGAGCAGGTAGTTGAAAATTCAACTAGAGGGGGGGAATGTAATGGGCCTTAAGAAAACTGCAGAGGGCCTACTCTTGTCAACCCACGAATTAGAAAACAAACATGCAGAAGTCTATATTATACGAGAAAAGTACAGGCCTCGGTTTGAACATAATGGTCAATAAGGAACGCAGGGACAGAAAGGAGAATGAGAAGAGAGGCCAGATGCAGGGTAAAGCAGTTACGATCCAGCTTAGCATACCACAGTAACTTAGAAGGACGCACACACACAAGGGAGAGTCTAAGCTACTTTATGATATCAGCAAAGGAGAAGGGTAAATCATGACAGACTTGAAAGGGAGACACGGCGTTAGATGTTTGTGTTTCAAGGCTGGCAGAAAGGAGGAGACAGGACTTAAAACTTCAGAAACTGGTAGACGTGTAGGAGAATATATTGGTAGAGGTCACAGGGCAGGATCGAAGGACATTGTGTATGTTAATATAATATGTACGTAATATATCTGTCATGAATGTATTTTTGTAACAAGCAGTCAGATAGCGTTTAAATAATTATTGTTTTGTTAATTATAAGTGTTGTGAAGGAGGTGGATTTTAAGTGCCCACCAAGTGTATACAAATTACCATGTGTAAGAGCTAAGTTGAGTCTTGCTTCAGTTGCAGAACTGTGCTGTACTCCCGGCCATATTTTATTTCGCTGATAAATAATCAATTAATACTAGAATTGTGTCACTTCTTTTTTAGTGATAATTAATTCAACTACAATGGCACAACAAGGAGAAATGCTTTTATTTCTCCTCATTTTTGCTTTTTCTATGTATGCGGTGCGGCTTTCTGCAGCACACATAGAAGGAGCAAAACTGCCATGAATGATTGCCATGAATGACCCTCCTGCACATAAACAATCATTCAAAAATGACATTTGTTACTTCTATGTGTGCTGCATTATACAGCACATATAGAAGTGCCAAATCGCCATTGTATATTGTTTAGGTGCAGGAAGAAACACCTTCCTGCACATAATCAATCCCCTCAACGCAGACACCCTTGCACTATGGTGCAAGGATGCCTGCGTTGGTGCTACGCAGCTAAATTTTGCACCAGCGCAGAGGATAATGCAGACGTGCGCCGTATTCTTTTAAATATGGTTCATCCCTGGCCTTCAAAACTGGTGCGACGCTGCTGATTTTGGCGCAGCACCGTTCTGCGCCAGTTTATTGTAAATCTGGCCCCAAGTCTGTTGCCAGGCACCGAAATGGCATCCATTCAGCATTCATAACAACATCAAAGAAGAAAGGAGATTGGGGTAGAATCCATTCTTCACAAAATCAGAATAGTATAAGAAGGTATGGGATGAAATTGTTTTCTCTGTGTGTATTTTTAATAGAAAATGTTCACTGTGTCATAGTCTTATGGATTGTATTTTTTTATAAGGCTACTCCTATTAACTTTGAAAGACTTATTTTTAAAATATTAGATATGGTCTAGGTTGGACAGAATTGCACTTCTGTCTGATATGCGATTTGGTGGTGTCACAGTAAGAATTGCACGTTTCAAATCATCTCCACATACTGTATTGGCTCTTGTACACATGCTATTGTTTTGGGAGCTATCTAGCCCAAAGAGACACTGACCCGGAAGCCCCACATGGAGTACATGAGTATGGGACTGATGTGATCATCCTAGCGCTTAAAATCTTCAAGTTCATGCATCCTGTTCTTGGTAAAATCAGACAATGGCCTCCTTCTTGTGGAGAGTTCAAGGACTTTCTCGCAAGCCTGATAGGTTACAGCGGAGCCCACATGTCCCACTGCTGATACGCTTCAGACCTCCCCCTTAGCGGGATGACGCTGTTGGTTTCTCTTCCGGGGAAAGTGGTGGCAGTGCTGTTGCGGCTGCCAGGCAAACTGACATAGAGATTACTCTCCTGCAGATGGCATTTTGACACCGGTGTGCAGTTTTTTGTTGTTTTTTTGCCATGGAGCACGCATCAGGAGGGAATTGGTAACCCAAACAGCTGGACAACGGAACTTGCAGAGTATCGAGGTCATGCAAGGAGTCACCAGGTGCCTTGCTGTGGTGAGGCGCACTGCCTCGAGGAGTTGGGGCTGCATGCCTGTTCACTGCCAGGCTGAGGGTCCCTGGTTTCGCCTCTCCCTCTTCATGTCCCCCGCCAGGAGTTAAGGTGTGAATGAGTGAGAGGAGCGAAGGTCCTCCTAGTCCTGAAGGAAGAATAAAGGCAGGGGACACACTGGAACAAGGCATTTCTCTGTTGGTACGCTTGTGGCATGACAGATTTTTTAATATTTCCCATTCCATAAAAAAATGAAAACAAGACTTCACGGCCCCTCAAAAGGCGTGTGTACAGTGCGGTAATCATTATTTGGCACACAAGAAATGAAGTGAAACAAACTCTTTATTACAAGCTGCGGCTAAAAGTAGAAAGGCAAACACAGTTACAATTGCCCCACTGGTCGTATATGGATACAGTATAAGTAACAATGCGGTTGGAAGTCATACCAGGCAGATACGTAGTGTTTCAGTCCTGGGGGTGTGGGATCTATGGTGTATAGGTAATCCCTCAACGGTTGCCAAATATCCTTAGGTCTAGACGAAGGTGGTTGAGTAGATACATAGAGCTTGCTAGTGTTGTCGCAATAGATGAGGCATCTCAGCCACGGCTGCATTGTGGGGGGCGTGTCTGGGGCCACAGTGTAGTGCTATGTTCCTTTTAGCCAAGAGGAGCGGTATGGCAGCAAAACGCTTCATACCTTTTGGAATGTCTCCCAAAAGAGTCAGCAGCGGGTCAGCTTGCAATACCATACCCAACATCTGCGAGAGTCAGGCAAATACATCAACCCAGTAGGGGTTTATAGGGCCACATGTCCATGTCATATGTGGGAAGTCGGCCATTTGTGTATGACATTTGGGGCAATTAGGGGATTGTGATGGGTCAATGCATGCTAATGCAATAAGTGTCATGTAGGCCCTGGGAAGAAATTAAAATGCACAAGTTTGTGTCAGTGATTGAAGGACACACACTAACTGGGTTTGGGCACAGCAGGCCAACCTATTTTCTCAGATAATGGATGCCATTGGTCAGTTTCCCAGTCTGTCCTAAGTTTCATGCCTGAGACAGGCATGATGTCAATGCATGCGTGATAAAGTTTAGAGGTGAGTCGTGTCCCAGAGTCTGCTGTGATAACCAGGGTTAAAGGTGTGAAATCTGTTGGGGCCAGTGCGTATTAAGGAAACTGGGCACAAAGGGCGCTTTGGAGGTGGTGAAGTATGAACTGTTCCAAATATATGGCATTGGCATAGGACTCATCCTCTGTGAGCATGAAGACATGGCCATCTGGGAATACATTGCCGAATGTGTGGATATTTGAGGCAAGCAGGGTGAACTGTACTAGTGCTTCCTCGTGATGGGAAGAAAGGGTTTTTTGGCTAGGGTTTGAGCGGGAGAGTAGAGCAACTCACCATAGAAGAGATGGGCATGTTTGCGTAACACCCAGCTAGTGGTGGTTAGATTCTGTATGTCTTTGGGACCCAGGGGGATTCTCAATGGCAGTAGCACTCGCAGTGGGGTTGGGGCAGCAAGGTCCAGCTCCTGGATTTAGTAGGGTGGGTGTGCATCAGGGTGGAACCAATGATAGGAGAATTGGCACTGTGCTGCCAGATAATAAATCTGAAAATGTGGGACCCCAAATCTGCCACATTCATACTGATGCGGGATGCTTATCCACCCATACAAGCTGCAGGAATAGTTGCAAAAGGTATCAAAGAAGGAATTTGTAAGTAGAAGGGGTATATTTAAAAACAGATATAACAATTAGGGTAGCACTACTATTTTGGGTGACAGATTTAAGTGCTTTTGGCTCCCCGTGACACAGTTTAGCCATGAAGAGATATTATGAGGCAGTTGTATCCTAGAGGAGCAGCAACCCCAGGTACCAATACAGCACCTCTCACTCAGAAAGCAAAAAGAGGCACAGTGCAGGCGCATATTGCCAGAGCCCGCAGAGAAAATGTGTTATCACACAGAGGCAACCCCGCAGAGTTTTTGTATGAAGATAGCTTTGGATGCTTGTGGTCCCCTTGCTATACAAAGTAATGTTATAGAGTCATCCCTGGCTACTGTTTTCAGCTCTGTGCCAGGGGAAGTGACAACACTTTTCCAGGACTCTCCAGCTCTGATGATATAGAGATGGACTGTGGCCCTTCAGAAGAAGGAAATGAAGGGGACCGCATGAGAGACAATAAGGTGTCAGCTGACACTTGCCTAAAGACTACAAAAGGAATGGACAAGGGGTTGAAGAACTATCTGCTGTTTGTAAAAGTTGAAAGATTTTTTTGAGACTGCAGCCATTTTTGAGTCAGACAAATCCACCTCAGAACATGCATTGGCATCCTTATGCAGGGAAGAGCTAAGGTTCACTCAGGATCGGTCCTCGATCCACTTGATACGGGACTCAGCTCTGTCTATGCCCAGTATTTATTGAAACTGGCTTCTGAGCCACCACAGAAGGATGCCACAAGTACACATCTACCAACCTCAGCCTGGGAACATAACCGATATGGGCACTTTCTCAAATGTCCTGCCTGCACAGGTCCCTGGTTCGATCGATGTAAGTCATCCAACTGCCTGCTAGTTCCAATCCCTTTTAGAAACCATTTTGACAGAAATTCAGGATTTTAAGGAGACACAAGCTCAGGAAATTGCAGTACAACATCAAAGGTGAAATAAAATAGATAATATACTACATCTGATACTGGAGCACATAAAAGAAGTCGAGCAAAGGGTATCTGATCTTGAGGATCACTCTCTTTGGGACAAAGACAACTGTATTATCCCAAAAAAGTTACAGGTCTCTCAAAACAAAATAGATGAAATGGAAAATTCTGCGAGAATATCAAACTTGTGTTTTGTAGGGATCCCTGAAGGGGCACAAAATATGGGGGGGTCAGCAAGCACTCTCCAGTGAATGGAAACACTGATTAAATCACACATCCTCAAGAATGCCCCTGCGGAACTTACCATTATGAGGGCCCACTGGGTCCCCGCTCACCGCGCAGCTAACGCTAAATATATCCCCGAACTATGATTGTCAACTGTGTGGAATATCACATCAAGGAGGATATTCTCACCAGAGCAATCCAGAAGAAATCTTTTCTGATGTCTGATAAAACACAGAACTTGTTTTTTTCAGTCTTGGGTGAGTCCTCACCAACAGAGAGACTTTTTAGGACTAATGGGGCAGTTTAAGGCAGCTGGGGCACAGGCTTCAATAGTCCAGCAATCTAAATTGAAAATATATTTTCTTTGCCGACCGGGACGGACATGGCTGATCCCTTATGTTATGGGTAATAATAGGTTGGACATTTAATTCCAATAATATGGAAAGACAATCAATTTAAAGACCATGCAAATATAAGCCCTGAAGAAGTCATTTTGTGTAGGACGAAACGCGCTGGCTGATTGCTCGTTTGTTCAAGAAAAAGCAATAATAAAAAATGAAGATTTTTAAAAGACAACATTGTGTTACTGGACTTTACTGACTTTGCGCAGTGGTGCACTATCCATATCTTTTTGCAGCAATCTAAATTGAAAATATTGTTTAAGGGTGGATTTTATCTATATTTCACTTAGAAGAAGTGGAAAATGTTCTTCAGAAAGTTCTTGGATAAAAAGCAATGCGGGTGGTGGGCAATGTGAGAGGCCCATGGGCAGCTCTTGACCGCCATTAGCCTATTTATTTGCACTAAGGCACTTAAGCATTTTCGTTTTGTCATGTATCACTCTAGAAATGGCATGAAGCTTTTCCCATTTCGGGCCTACTGGAAGTGACAAAAGCTGCCAAAATGTGCTTTTATTCTTGCTTCATCCAAAAAATTGGGTGTAATTTTCCAGCTAGCATTTAGCACTTAGCATTTTCTTTTGTGTCATTATATTGTGCTGCTACAATATCTACTTACTTGCACTTAGGCACCAAGGCACTTTCCACCTTTAATCTGAACGATATGAAGTGCTAAATCTCCTTAAAAATTGTGGGCATTTTTTAGGCTAACACCTTGCATTTAGCACTTTCTTCATTACTGTGTCATTTTGTCATGCTGCTATAACATCTATTTGAACCCAGGCACTAAGTCACTTTCTTTCGTCAATCTGGATGCACGAGCTCGGGTGGATCTGGCTCAATATGATACAAGTTGTTAGCTGAAGACATGTCATTTGCCCCTGGATATGCCCGGTATTGTTGAACAATCAGAAAGATTGAATGCCTCATGGTTAGTGAAGCCTAGGCAACCATGTGACTTTTGTTTCTCCTGGTTGCGCACTTAGGGCCAGATTAGCCACTTTATTTGCACCCCTTAGCTCTCCCCTAATGCATTGTGTGCATCGTATCTAAGATATGGCACACCATGGTAGTAGTTAGGGAACTACCATCACAATTTTTTACACTAGTTTGGAGCTTTGCAGGATTAGCGTAAAAAATTCTGGCGTTAATGCTACAAAGCCCAGTGAAGGCCATTGTAAACAATGGTGTGCCTCCTTTTAACACCTGCTCTGAGCACGCGTTAAAAGTGCCGAAAAAAGTGACACACAGAAATCTCTTAGATTTCTTTGCGCCATTTTTTCGCCCCCCCCTTAACGAGGGATCGCCTCCCTAACATACATTATGGCTGGGGCAGGCATAATATGATGCAAGGGGTTACAAAGTGGCGCAATGCATGCATTGAGCCATTTTGTAAATTTGGAGTTGTGATTTCAGCCTCATTAAGCCACATTAGAGAACCACACTGGGTGCAGTGCCACTTTTTTAAATCTGGCACTTGGTGTGTTCTGCGAGTAGTCTGTGTGCATATTCTGGCTCGGCCCAAGGTGGACCTGTTGGTGGGCATGGGGAAAGCTGACAAAAGCTAAACCCGCTTACACTTTGAGACCCGGAATTCCACATAATCATCTCAGGATGGCACATTGGAACAGGATCAGGCCTCAGGCACCACTGATACGCCCACTCTTGGGACTACATTTTTGGCGATGCAGAGCAGCTTCCAATCTATCGATCAGAAAATTGACTCCCTGAATCTACGCATAGATAATATGGCTGCAAAACTAGATAAGCAATCAACGCGCCTCACCGCGGCAGAACAAGGGATATCAACTGCGGAAGACCAGCTACAATCCATACGCACTAACTCCCTAAACATGGAGAAAGTTCTGGCTTTCATACAAGCTAAAAATGAAGACATGGCGCTGCAGTAACATGTGCATAGGGGGAGTCCCTAAGTCCACTAACACAAGAAAGATGGAAATGTACGTGGAGACCATGCTAGCCACAGTCTTTGGTGCTGAAAATCTCTCACAGCTCCTGATCATGGAAAGAGCACATAGATCACGTATGTAGCACCCACCTCCCAGAGTGCTTCTGTGTCCAATCATAGCAAAACTGCTGAATTACCGCAACCGTGACACGGACCCCGGGATGGCCCTTGAAAAGAAAGACATTAACTATCATGGCAACCACATCGCCTTCTAACCGGACTTCGCGGTGGTGGTGCAGATGGCCCGCCAGGAGTTCTGGTCAGTTCAACTTCAGAAGGCTGAGATACCATGTGCCTTGCTCTATCTGGCACGCCTTCACATTGATTACAAAGAAAAACAAATCTGCACAATCTGAGACTCTGCACTGTCCCTGCAACACATCTACAAATGGACCAACCTGTTTGCCAGGCAAATTGCCATGCCTGCCTGATGGATCCTAGTGAGATGGCATAGAATAGAATTTATTCGGCCACCTCCGTGCATGCGGAGGCTGTCAGGGTACCTGGCGGCCCCTAAAGAGGGCACTCCCCAAATGGACATGATAAGTAGATTTATGTGCTATATATTGCTTTGGTTTGTTTCTTTGTTTTCTATTTCAGGGGTTGTCTTTAGCATGTTTAGGATGCTGAATTGGGGGGTGGGGGTGATTGCTGTGTTTATTGTTTGTTGATACCTCACTATTTACTTATATAGCATGTTAATTACATCACATCTGTCCACATGTTCGCATTGAATGCTCATGGCCCTAACACCTAGACACATATCATTGCTAACCTGGAACATGCAAGGTCTTAACAATCCTCATAAAGTACGTCAGGTGTTTGTTTACCTAGACAAACATCATACACACATTGCGCTGCTTCAGGTGACACACCTAAGGTAACACAATGATCACTCTTCTGGCTTCTGCTGGGCGGGAATAAGTTTAGCCTCTTCTTACTCATCATACTCCAGAGGTGTATTGATACTGATAAAGAAAGAGGGGCCCTTTACAATTACACACACAGAAACTGACGACCAGGGCAGATATGCAGCCATGCAGGGAGCGCTGTGTGGCACATTGGTGACTATAGTGAACACTTATGGGCCTAATGTCGATGACACCACCTTCTACACCGAACTGTGGAAATGGTTACACACACTGATGCCTTCTACCATTATATGAAGTAAGAACCTTAACACCTGCTTAAACCTAGACCTAGATAGAGCCACGCACGTCGATGGGCATGACAGGTAGTCTGTTTAAGTCTTGCTTGCGGGCACAAAGGATTACGGATTGTTGGACATTTGGCGAGTCCGTAACCCTACTATGCAGGAGGGCAGATTCACCTCAGTAGCGCACAGCTCATGGTCCCATTTGGAATATTGGCTGGTGACTCGTGAAGTGAGCATCTGGATAGCAAACATTACATATCTTGCTAAAACTCTCTGACCACGCACCAGTTAAATTGTGACCCTCCATTCCTACACACATATGGCCGTCATCCACCTGGCACTTTTCCACCACCGCTTTGCTCGATGAGGCATACCAAATGAAACTGTGCTCGGCTATTGTGGAATATCTTGATAAAAACACAGGGACTGTAGATGGAGCGGACACCCTGCGACAAGCCTTCAAAGTGACGGTTCGGAGGTATGCACAGGCATGCACGCTGTAGTTCGAACGCAAGCAGCGTGGGAGCAGAAGTACGTTTTTTTAAAATTATTATTATTCAATTATTTTTTTCCCGTGCCCCCGGTGCCCCGCTTAGCCCCAGCCACGCGAGCTGCTCCTGACACCTGACATCCTAACTACCTTCACAGACCTCTACTCTGCCATCCCCACCGCTGCCAATTCAGACACTGACCTTTATTTAGACTATATAGCTCTGGCAAGGCTGTCCCGCGGACGGCGCAAGTACCTCGGGCTTGCTATGTTTAACAAAGCATATCATAAACAAATGCTCCCCTCTTCCCTGCAGGAGGCCCTCATCATCACGCTCCTAAAACCTGACAAACAGCTCAAACCCTGTGACTCATATCGGCCCCTGTTGATTAACACTAATGTTACGATTCTTGCCACAATCATAGCCACCAGACTGCAGTCGCTTTACCCTAATCTAGTCCTTCCGGATCAAACTGGTTTTGTGAAAAGACGTTCCACGACACAGAACGTCCATACACTCTTTGCCCTTCTACACTATCTGGATCCTTCCTTACTAGCCGCAGCAGTACTTTCAGATGCTGCAAGACATTCAACTCCATCACGCGGATATATATGTTTATTGTGTTCGGACGAATGGGCATGCCTGGGGCTTTTCTGCGATGGGAAATCCCGCTGTACACTGGCCCAGTTGCGAGGGTGCGAGTTAACGGTCTATTCCCAGTATGCCGGGGTAAGTGTTAGCTGCCCAGTCGCTAATATTATTCATGATTGCTTTAGAACCCCTAGAATGCATTATCCAACAAAGACATGCCAACTTAGTGCTCCGGATCAGCTTAAAGTCCATTAGTATTTCATTATATGTGGACGATATGTGACCCCGTGGTGCACCTTCTGCCTCTGCTTTAGGAATATACCCGGTTTGCATGGTACTTTGGCCTCACTAAAAAATTTACAAAGTCAGTTATTTTCCCTTTTACGCAGACCATACACCGCTTTCCATTAGAGTTCCCCCTAGAATGGAGCAGGGACTCCGTTGAAATACCTGGGATATGGATTAATAGAGACCCAGATTCGGTGATTAATGAAAATTATGGCCGAGCGATGGCGCGACTCGAGGACCAGCAGAATGTTGGTCCAGAATGCCCCTTTCATTGGCTGACAGAGTGGTAGTCGTGAAGATGGTAGTACTCCCCAGATTTCTCTATCTCATTGTTAACATCCCATAATACTGACACAGCATTTTTTTTTAACTGTTAAGACCCACTTCATCTCCTTAGCCGAGGTGGGTAAGTAGCCTCGAATTAGCTGGGTCACTATGACTCTTCGTTATGCACGGGGATGCTTTGATGCCCCCAAACTCTTCCTATATTATCTCTGTGCCCAATCGCAATTTGTGCACTACTGGTATTGTCCTCATTAATATATACCCCATGTGGCAGTGGAATCCAGCATTTCACATCAGATCCCCCGACAGGCCATTCCTCCACACACTCACATGGATGTGACTACAGGGGACATAAACACTA
Organism: Pleurodeles waltl; assembly: GCF_031143425.1. NCBI lineage: Eukaryota > Metazoa > Chordata > Amphibia > Caudata > Salamandridae > Pleurodeles > Pleurodeles waltl. Next base: position 767,920,955 of record NC_090446.1, read on the forward strand.
ATCACTGCACCATAATTGCTTGGAGGAAGTTGGGTGCTCATGCGGATAAACCTCCTCTCTATGACCATTCGCTACCTCAAAAATCCAGCGATCTCGGTAACTCACAAAATGGGGACGCTCAATTTGCTACACAAAGCCAAACTAGACAGTCTAGGTTACATGTACACCTCATGGAAATTCCTTGACGTGGCTGACATATTAAACCCAAGCACACACACCATTACTGACATTTGGGTACTATTGGCTTCGTGCGGCCTTGAGTAAACATTACCCCTCATGCCTAGCAGAGCCCCCCATGCTCACTGCTCTTCAGACACTACTAACCTGTCCTACACGCAGAAGCCTCCCTACGAAACTCTATAACACAGCCCTATGTGACATGCCTAATGCCCCAACTGAGGGACTGGATAAATGGAATTCTGTCCTTGGCACACGCATATCCACATCAGACTGGGGATATTGCTGCACACTGACTGGATGACGGAACAATTTTCTAGATTTATGGATTAAATCAAGGGATGGATTGATTGAGGTGAACTTGAATACAAAACCCACTGACAGGAGCACATTATTACATTTTTCCAGCAGCCATCCACGAGTCCTTAGAGAAAATCTCCCATATGGACAGTTCCTTCGCATTCGAAGGAACTGTACCAATAAGAGAGATTATTTTAATAATGTTGACAATTTAATAGCCAGACTTATACAAAGAGGATATCCAAAAAAACTAGTAAAAAGTGCATGTAAGCGTGCATGGTACACACCAAGGGAAGAATTTCTCATTCCTAAGAAAAGAACAAGTGATACCCCACTGACATGCGTGATAACATATAATCCAAAAGCAAATAAGGTACGCTCAATCATAGAGAGGAATTGGAAAGTCTTAGCCTCTATAAATGTACTCAAACCATTGTTCTCTTTCAAAAGAGGATGTAATATAAAAGACTCCCTGGTTCATGCTTCAACTAAAATCACAAAGAAAAGGGATATAAGAGAAATGCTCAAACTTCCACCTGTGATCAGGCATTTTAGGGGCAATATGTGTGCTGCTTGCAAATTCACTAATAATCATAAGAGTGTAGAAATTAATGGCAAAACACATAACCAGGACAGGTTTTCAAATTGCAATACGAGAAATGTAATCTATTGTATACAATGTCCTTGCAAACTGACATACATAGGTCAAACTATACAACCAGTGAAATCTCACAAATTTTCAAAACCGCTTAAGGATTAAATATATGGTACCATATGGCCCCAATGGTAGATCACTTTACTAATAAGAGACATAGGGCCAGATGTAGCAAGCAGTTTTGCCCATTCTGTGTCTATGGGAAAATGTGTTCGTACATATGGCCCATAGTGAGAATGATAGCTACTGGACAGTATTAGTTTTGGCAGAAACAAAAGGTACTGAGGCCAAACAACTGCTGGATAGAATGAAAGCCAGAATGATTGAAAGATATGGTATTGCACGGAATGGCCTGAATAACCTCAATGAGATGTCGTTGTTGATTAGACATTAATGAGGGAGTTTGTCATGCAGTATGTCAGACCTCAATTTGGACTAATATTGCCACATGCACCCAATATGACCCCTATCTGGTACTATAACATACTTTTGTAAATTTGCATCAGGTAAAGGTTAAACACTATTATCTGTGTCATGCTTAGATGTATATATCTGTGATTTTAGAGGAAGTCTTGTAATACAGAACCCTAGTTAATGTTATAAACCAAGTCTGTTTTAAGTATCAAAGGGTTTAAATATAAACTTGCGTTTGCGTTTCAATAGCAATAAGATTGAACTATTGAAAATATAGAAAGTTCTGGGAGGCCCATGAAAATTATGTTTGGCCTCTCCATTTAACAATGGCCGCCATCCTAGAGGCTCATTAAGTCCTGAACACCGAAGAATGAACGTAATACGGGTGGTTACCTTGGCAACCAAGTAATAGGTCAAAGAGTAATTTAACACCGGTGAAACAGAGATTCACCTAGATGCCAAGTGGAGCGGCATGAAATGTAGCAGGGGAATGAAGGCGACGGTGGCACCCGTTTTATAGAAAATAGGGCTAGAATGTTTGAGGGTGGTTATGACGTAAGAGATACGTTGGACAATATATGAAAAACTATTTGCACCCGGCTTGTTCTTCTAGCATTGCAACAGCCTATGAAAAGACATCTCGCCTTCCGAGGTTTAATCCGAAGCAAAAAAAGTATGAAAGCTGGAAATGGCTTTCGTAGAGAAGCGTATACCTCGACCTCCCAGAATATGACCAGGTTCAAATAGAAAATTAAAAGTTCATAAGGTCTGTGCTATTGGGTTTTGAGCAACATATGAGAAGGGAGGTGTGGATTGGACCACATCACTTACTTTATTTTATGGGGCATTAGACTCCAGGCAATTGACATCATGGGTTGTATGTGCTACACAATAGTACCTTAATTATTTTTTAAATGTGCATGAAGGCTCACATAGGGATAAACATAGCAATAACCTCACTGGGTGCTCTAATTGAATAAATGTATAGATATGTATTGGTGAACAGGGTGACATGTGACCCTGGTGGGATTGTCACCTTTTGATTAGAGAAATACACAAGTGTAATTTTATATCTAGGTATCCATGTCTTCCTATGTCCTGAGGACGTTCTGAAATAATAAAGGCCGAAACGTGTCGACAGAAAGTTTTGAGGAGAATTGGAAATTCGTGAATTGAATAGAAGTAATGATGAGACCATGTAAATGTGGACATCTTATTCTGCTACCTCAAAGGAGAGGACAGTTTTTTTGGAACTATAAATGGCAGCTCGTTTGAAACAACTGGGAAGCATAATACTCTGAAATCTTTGTTTATTGTGTCGTTAGTGATAAGTGATGGTCATAGAGTGTTTTGTTTTGTTATGTGACTTGATGTTGCGCCGAATAGAGATGAGGGACCAGGTGTACACAAACATTGTTATATGCACAATGGGAGACCAGGCAACCGAAATAAAAGAGGAAAATATTATAATAAATACATTGTAATGAAATATGGTGGTTTCCGGTGAACAATTAAAGTGTCAATGTGGAAGTAATTGGTGCATATCTATCCCTACTATGTATGTGTTATATTGATGATTGGGCAGTTCTGGGCACAGAAAATACTTGAACTCTCACAAATGCTAATGGAGCAGCTACTTTGCACTGCACAATTAGACCTGCTATGCATTATCAAAGATCTCCAGCCCACGCACCACAAGTCTGCATCGATCGCACTACTGCTAGCCAAATGCACAGTAGCCATACACTGGGGCAAACGATCTATATCCACGTCCAAACATTGGTTACTTGACCTGGAGTACTGCAAACAACAACTTGATACGTATGCTGAAGAACTACCTCAGTCCTCATGGCCTAAGAACATTTGGAACCCCGTCACTACCTACCTGCTGACAAGACAGGACGAGTCTTAAGATCTACTGCAGTTTACGCCAACTATTTCCTTTACCACAGGTATAATGGACTGTATTGTTAACCATTGCTGGCATACCATTCACTTGACATGTCTATGTATCACATGTGACTTTTGGTGACTGAGTGTGTGCAATTTTTCCATATGCTGAAAACTAAAAAAATACTTTTAGCAGTTTTATATAAAAAAAAGAGACAGACTTAGATGGCAATTTAATTACACTTTACTTCGCATCCAATTTGGCTAGAAGACACTAGGCCAGATTTAAGAAAAGTGGCCCTGCACCTAGTGCAGCACCACTTTTCTTGCGCCCCCTTGGCGCCCCCTAACGCCATCATGTGTTTGCCGTATCTAAGATATGGTGCACTGTGGTGGTAGTGAGGGAACTAGCGTAATACATTTTTACGCTAGTTCAGAGCTTTGCAGGATCAGCATCAAAAATGTTGACGCTAATCCTGCAAAGCCCATTGAGGACCATTGTAAACAATGGTGTGCCTCCTTTTAACACCTGCTCTGAGCAGGTGTTAAAAGTGCAGAAAAAAATGAACGCAGGCATAATGTGGCCCAAGGAGTTACAAAGTGGCGCAATGCATGCATTGCGTCACTTTGTAAATTTGGTGCCACGATTTCGGCCTCGTTGGGCCACATTAGTGTAAAAGAAATGACGCTAATGTGGCATAAGGAGGTGCTAGGGGCTCTTAAATGTGCCCCTCGATCTTTTGTCAGTTCGTTTTTTAAGAACAACTGGGATACAGCTGACAACTCAATAGTATGGGAGGCCTTCAAGGCCGCCTTCCGCCGCCATGTTATAGCCTATCAGGCCACAAAAACAAAGAGTGTAATGCTCAATTCCACTCAATTCAAGTGACATTGGATAGCTCTGTAAATGCCAATATGTGGATAGGGAATATATAGGCGAGAAAAAAGCAACTTGATCGAGCCAAATAGGAGAGTCGGGATTTCTTTCTAATCAAAGTGATTAGTGGTCTTCAAGCATTTCATCAAAAAATCTAAAAGAAAATCCAGCATATCAGCAGATTTCTTGCATGCTGTATTGGGCTTAGAAAGAACAAGCAGGCAATAAGTCCGATTGAAAACCCAGACACTCATCTTTTAGTAGATGAAAGCAGTGAGATCGTAGAGGTTATAATTCATCACTACCGAAAATTCTATGAGAAAATGGTGGATACCCCATGATCCCGACAAGAACAGTTTTTCAAATCCTCACATTGCCGCAAGTGATGAGAGAACAGAAAGAGGCAGTTTGAGAGGTAATAGAGGTTGCCAAGCAGCATGCGCACTTAAAGGGATGCCTAATGGCAAGGCCTGCGGTAGTGACGGTATCCCCACAGAAGTGTTTGAAACTTTTGCCAAGGAATTGCTTCCCTTTTTAGTCAGCCTCTTTAATCAGTTGTGAGTGGGAATAGCAATCCCCAAATCATTAAGGAATCGATAATTTCAGTTTGGTTAAAACAGATAAGAGTGTACCCAATGTTAATTCTTATAGATCAAATTAGTCTTCTGAATTCAGATTATAAATTATTTATGGAAATCTGGACTTTGCGTGTCATTCAATTAGCCAACAGTATAATTCATAAGGACCAGAGCTGGGTTCTACCAGGCAGGCAAATATCTGCAAACACTAGTTGTTTTAATTAAGCAATCCATTATTTTTCTTGTAATAATGACGAGCTGCCATCGGGATGATGAATACAGAAAAAGCATTAGATTTGGTAAATTGTAATGCACTGTTTTTTATTCTTAGGAAATTTGGTTTTCCTGAAAATGTTTTAATAATGCTCAGAAAAGTTTATCAAGGTGCTGTGGCTAAAGTTATTATTAACTCAAAACAAACAGGTATGGTGAAAATTATTAGAGACTCTTGTCAGGGTTGCCCCAAGTCCCCAGTATTGTTCACTACCTTAATTGAGCTGTTAGCAATACGAATTCTAATGATGAAACAATAGCGCCACCGTTAATCGAAATGCCTATGATCAAACTCTTTGCAGATGGTATCATATTCTATTTAAAATCTGATAAGGAAAACATCTAGACGCTTAACATGGGATCAGATAACCCTTTGCTTAAGGAATAAAGCTGGAGGCCTAATGCTCAGCTGTAGACAGATATTCAGCCTACTTTCTGCAGCATATTCAGATAGGAGTCAAGAGCTGCATGTAGTGATGCATCTTTTAGTAAAAAGTAAATTAACGGATGTGGATAACTGGTATGGGGTGTTAAGCTAGATGCCAAATCGCACTTGATAGATGAAATGCTGGACGAAGTGTTTCAAACCTCTGATTGTATGATTACTAAGGGGGAATGGAATCATATCTCAGAAATGGGCTATGAGTCCCTATGTGCCGCAAATTGTTAAAGGATGGCCTTTTTATCTATGCGGTTGGCATATTCTACCCCGCACAGATTACATACGATGGTTAGCACAATTCCAGACTTATGTTTTCGTTGCCAATGAAATGAGGCAGGAGATTGGTCCCGTATTTTATTTACATGCCCAGCTCTTCATGATTTTTGGGAGGAGGTGTTTCAGGAGCTCACAGATTCTGCACAAATCCGGTACCTTCCGAGATCACTTTTGCATTATTTGCCTCCTCTCATGCTGTTCGAAATTTGGATAAAAATTCTCAGTATCTGGTGTTTATTGGCGTTGCTGTGGCCTGCAGTTTAATATTGCAAAAATGGAGAAAGACAGAGAGATCCCATCCCTGTATCACTGGCAGGCCAAACTGCAGAGAAATAAAGTATTCGTAGAAGCTTTGCCAGACCGGTGGGGTGTCTCTCGATGTCCTCTACAATGTGGGCTAAGATCGAGATACATAACTAAAACATTGGACAACTTAGATGTCAGATATAGGTGGGAAATGGTGAACACGTGCTTATCAGTAGTAGTTTTTTCGAGTGGTTAAGTCACACTGTATACTACATCATTTCTTCAACAAAAGACTGATCAGGAAGCAATTCTCCGGTTGTTTTATAGAACATCTTGCACTTTGTAAAATCTTGTTAGGCACTATAGCTTTTATTCCAATCGCACAGCCTTTTTTTGGCTAAACTGTAAAATTTGTCAGATTTGTTATTTTGTACTACGTGAGTTGACAATACTCTTTGCAGTAGGCACTTTTTGGGTCTGCATTTTATATTGATCTCGTGGACTCAGCTGCTATATGACATGCACTTGTTCACTTTGTATTTATATTGGCAGACATTATTTTTTATGTACTGGTGACATATTGCTCAATGAAAAAAAAGAGTAAGCTTCAAACACCAAAAGATAACCTCTTATGGTCATCCCCAAGGAAGTGCTTCAAAGTGTCAAAACCAAACCACAATACCCTGTGTCTAAGATTCTTTATCAAACACTGCTTGGCTGTCTAGATTTCCCTCACAGCATAAAAGGTATCTTTCCATCTGAACCATCCAACCTCGCAATGATTCTTAAACAAAAAAACATAAAACTGTATGCCAAAAAATGATGTAAAGATAATCCTAATTATGACCACCAGCTCTATGATAGTCACTGACATTAAGGGGTCGTTGATTAGAGGTTTGACAAATGGTTACACCATCACTGGTAACTCATAATATTTTCGCGCACTCCATGCAGATCCCTGTGAATTAATATCCACAGAAGAACTATCCAACCAAGGATGCAGACACTTAGGGGCATATTTATACTTTTTGACGCTAAACTGCGCAAACACAGTTTAAGGTAAAAAAGTATACCGCTGGCTAGCGCCATTCCTGGACGCCGGCCAGGCTCCATATTTATGGATTGGCGCTAGCTGGCGGTAAGGCTCGGTTAGCGCCATTGTAAATGACGCTAGCCGGGTGGGGGTGGCGTAGGGGGAACAGTGGGTTTAGCATTAAAGGATGACGCTAGTACAGGTAGAGGCATAAAAAATACCTCTGACCAGACTAGCTTCAGTTTTTGATGTTAAACCCCATGGACATGACTCCTGTCATAGTAAACACAGGAGTCATACCCCCCCCAGCCCAATGGACAGTGCCTTGTAGGGGCGGCCAAGTTAGGCCCGCATTGGCACTCAAAAAAAAAAAAATCTATACTTACCTCTACTTACCTGGTGATGGGGTCCCCCCCATCCTTAGGTGTCTTCATGGAGTGGGTGGGGGTGGGTGAGGGTGTCCCTGGGGCCAGGGAAGGGCACCTGTGGGCTCTTTCCATGGTCTCTGACCATGGAAAAAAGCCCACAGGTCCCCTAATGCCTGTCCTGACCCAGGAGTTAAATAATGGCGATAAGTAAGCTTAGCGTAATTATTTAAGGCCCCCATCCCCTGTGCTAGATTTAAGCATGGGGGACAAATATGGTGCTAAGGCTATATCATAGTTTTCTGCACAGGAACGCCTACCTTGCATCTCATTGACGCAAGGTAGTTTTCCACATCCAGAAAATGACGTAAACTCCATAACTTTGGGGCTAAACGTGTTTAGCCCAAAGTATAAATATGGAGTTAGGTTTGCGCTGAATTCGCATTAAAAAAATGACGTTAATTCACTGCAAACTGAGTAAAAATATGGGCCTAACTCTAGTAATCAGATATAAAACTGTATGTCACCATCCTCTGCTCTTCCTGAGCCCAAATCTGCATCCCTTTCTTTACACTCGTCCTTCCCCCTACAGCCCACAGTTCTTCTATTCTCCTTTTATCGCCTACGTTTGTTTGAAGAGTGCTTCATGACTGAACTTTGTATATACTTTGTGAGGGTGCAGTGGCCTTGCTTCTGCCAGGACTGTTACTTCAGACGCACAGTTACATGTTTGCAGTAAGAGGACAATGGGCAGGACAGTATTGCAGCGGTCACCTGCATACTAGGAACAAGAAGCTTCACAAAAATACTACAGTTGTGGAGTCTGTGGCTGCCTGAATACTTGATTAAGCTGATTCCATCGTCAATCTATAGACAACGTTATACAACACACTGTGCAGTTTATTGCTGGTGAATAAATACCCATGAGGATAAATTTGCCTATCTTCTTTTGATCTCAATGTGGCATGTACATTATTACAATTAGAACTTTGTACAAGAGGGTTTAAATTTGCCACTACCATCCCACTTCACTACTCCCAAACAGCCCCTTCGGAAACAGCACACTGGCTAGTGACATTGTTATGCTTGTGTTCCTCTTTGATTTCTGGTACATTGTTGCATTGGTGTAAATACATTAAGATGTAGAGAGACAATGTATGTACAAATTGGGTTATTAGTTGTGGAGGTTGTGAGTCCTTCACAAGTAAATTCCACAGTTGTTGTTTTACTGTTAACCACGGACCCCATTGTAGCACTTGACTCTCTTAGGGTAAGGAAGCAGCGCAGTTCAAGGGCTACTCACAGGAAATGGTGTGAGCTAGCAATCTCAATTTGCTGGCACACAACAATCAACAAATTATTGACTAGTCTGTGTTTTTCTTTGAAAAAGGAAATGTACTTTTATCACATATACTACTAAATACTGTGCATTAAATTACAAATATGTACATCGGGTAGATGGAAATACATTTGGTGACACCCTCATTACTCACTGTGGTCCTAGTGGGTACGTAAGCCTATACCCCACACTACTGCCCATCTATTTTAGAATCAAAATCTCAATATAAGGAGATAATTCTATACAGGTCAGGTCTACTGGCTTTGTCAGGTCATTACCACATTAATAAAAACCATAACATGTTATTTTAGCCATTGCATCACCATTACAATCACTGAAGACAGCACCATTATTCAAGGGCATTTGTTATACTGGTAACCATTCCATTGATCAGCATTATATTGTCATTAAAGAATTGCATATTGAAACCAAATATAAACATACCATTGAGTCTTTCATTAACTTTCAGCAGGCTACAAAATGCAGCCATAAAACTAACCACAAATGGGCCCCACACTCTACAACTGAAACAAAAAAACTCCAGCTTGGGAAGTGCTTGAATCAATAAGAGAACTTTCTGGGGTTCATACGTTCAATATCTCCTGTGTCTTATGGCAGGTTTGTAGGGGCAATGGGGGTCTGTTGCACATTCTGCGATCCCCCTTACACATTGGTAGACAGTTAGTGGTGACCCTGTCCTTCCTTGTGGCACCATGAGCAAAAGAAATAGGCGGATTAGCCCACTTCGGGGCATTATGGGGAGCTCCTCAGCATGGTTTCTTGAAAAATATATGAGCTGCTCGTTGTGTTGCTGCAGCCTCGTTCTGTGGGTTTCTTTTGCCAGTTTTTGTTTTGATTTTCATATACCGGATGCCTGTGTACAGCCATTTTTTAATGGTTGGGACAGTGGGGGTAGTCCAGTGGCCCCAGCCAGCTCCTGCAGCAGCACAGCCACTGTGTGCTGAGCAGAGCCGGCATCCTGTTCCTGCCCTCTCACCAGCACTGGGCTCCTGCAGATATGAAGAGAGCGAATAGTCTCCTTCACCTGGCCCGCAAGTAGTGCTGGCTAGGGGAGGTGTAGTGATTGCTCCCCGCCCTTCTGGGTTCTCTGCTGTGTTGGGATAAAGGGGTCCCCAGTTCCTCTGAGAATGGGGCTCCAGGTACAGAGTGCAATGCGCTAATTTTTTCTGTTATGCTTTTTAAAACAGCAGAACTTTAAACAGGCAGATATATGGTCCCACAGGATCGATTTTGATGATCTTTGACTTGACTTGTTCTGCTACTGAAGGCCAGCCCTATTCACCAGGAGCATTCCTTGCTGGCCTCTTAGCCTCTAAAGAGTGGTCTGCTTGGAAGTTAGATTTTTACCGCTCCCTGTGCTAGACCTGCCTATTGCCTGGCTCCTGCTGCTCCTCTCTTGCTGCTGGGGACATCTTTCAGAGCCCCTCCGCAATCAGTCAGCAAAACACACTTCTTACCGCACTCCATGGGCCTCAGAGCAACCTGTCATCTTGAAGAGCACTTGTGAGGCAGTGATGTCCACAGCCAGTACTTAGAAGTTCTAGAGCAACCATCCAGGGTCCCCTCAGCATGTCCTTTCCCACAACTGGTCTCGGGGTACATAGGGTGGCCAACATTACCGGCCATGGAGTGACTCTTCCTTGGCCTGGGGCCAGCTGGAATGAAAGTCCTTAGTCCATCCTTGCAGGGCATCAGGTGGCTTCTCCTTACAGCTGAGCATCCTTTCGTCATTGTTGTTCCAAGGTTCAGGGTTTTCTCAACAGTCTCTCTCATGTGTAGTGGTTTTTAAATGGTGGTGGAACGTTTTAGAGGCCTGGCACCCCTGGCCAATCCTAAGATAACACATCATCCCTCCACCCCGTCAAAAACCTGCTTCACTGCATTCTGGGACAACCAAAATGGCAACTTTAAGTTGTCTCCGACAGCTACTCTGAGTGCCTCAGCTTCACTCCTTGATGGCACAACTATCTGGTCCGTTTCCACCAAAACTTCAAACATGAGCCTTCCTGTGTTGGTTCCAGAGGGCTGGGCTGTCCCTCCTTTGTTGCAGTGGGCCTGGTCTATCCCACCCTAGGTGCAGTGTGAAAATCTAATTAGCTGTGGCAGATTTGATCCCCCTATCAATGACCACTTATATTTCAATAACAATCTTTGAACAGTGCTGTCTGCTATAGGCTACCTGTGCGCAGATACCGGGCTGCTGGGGATTATAGCCTCACACATGGTGCCCACACTTGGGGCCAGATGTAGGTAAGTTGGGTTTCGTGACTCGCAAATTCCTAGTCAGAGCGACTCGGAATTTGCGAGTCGCAAAACCCAATGCACAACAGTGTCCCTGACACTGTTTGTGACTCGAAAGGGGGTCGCAAATGCCCACCTCATGAATATTCATGAGGTGGGTTGCAATTTGTGACCCCCTTGAGACTTGCGGCACTCACAGGGATGGTCGCCTGCTGGAGACAGCAGACCACCATGTCTGTGACTGCTTTTAAATAAAGCAGTTTTTTTTTTTGTAATGCAGCCCGTTTTCCTTAAAGGAAAACGAGATGCATTACAAAACAAAAAAATGAAACATTTTCGTTTCATTTTTTCAGAGCAGGCAGTGGTCTTTGGGACCACTGCCTGCTCTGAAAAAATGTTTTTAATGCTGAGAGAGGGTAGCTTATAGAATCTATATTTACATGAAATGTTTATGAACTAATGTGTGATAATGCCGCATAGAAATTGTATTAATATGTTTTGCTAAAATGCGCACTTGAAATGTGACCACGGGGAGTGGCCGCCAATGTATACGGGGACTAATGAAAAAGACTAATGCCTATGAATATTTGTATTAGAGAATGGTTTTGTACTAATTATTAATGATTATGTTATTAGAAGTGATGCTAAATAAATCTTGTAGGCCTTAAGTTAGCATGAGCCGAAGCTTAGCTGCCTGGCTCTCATATTAAATGTGTTTTCCTAAATGTGCAGTGTGCTGACTCGCAAAAGGACATGACCTCTTGTTTTCTTCAACTAGAAGCTGAATGTAACCATAGTAGATCCATTCTCATGAAGTTCATATTGCTTGTAGAAATGTTTAGCCAAAATGCAACAGTGTAGATTAATATAATGTACAAGGTCGTTTAAACCGGTGAAGACAGTGGAGCTACTTACCAAAAGATGTGCAAAGAATTACAGAAGGATGCAATCATACCGGACGTGCTACCTCTGAAGACGTCAATCATATGGACCAATAAACTGTCTGTGAACTATCGTGGGGTGACAAATTTGATGAGCTAATTCCAAATTAATTGGGTAGAGATAGTGGGGTACAACCCCTTAGCCAATTAGATTTTAGGGGAATGTACAATGAAAAAGGATAAAAACCCATGACACAGGTAGCCTGAAAGAGGGGTTAGGGAATGCTATCGATTTTATCCAGAAACTCTGTCACTCTGTTTGGTGACTTATATGGTTTTAATTAACCATCCTCTTCCTTAGATTGCCCAATTTACACATTGCCTCCTTATGAGGGAAGTGGCCCTTTTGCCCCGGAGATGACTTTTGACTGATGGCGAATCTACTGATGTCCTGAAGACGAAGACTGAACCTAAGTGCTGACCCAAACCTTGGAGGGTAACTATGACAATGAAATTGTGATTTGTCTGTTTGCTTTTCCTTTCTAGGTACCAACTGCTTACTTTTGACAGAGACCATAGCTAGATGTTTTCGAAATTGATGTTCTAAATTGTTTTGCATGAAGCCCAACATGCCAATGCTAATCAGTGGTTAGGACAGGTGTTCACTAAACTGACGCAAATAGACAAACGACTGAATCTATGCTTTGTTGAACTGATGCGTTAACAACACTTTGCTGAAGTTGATCTATGTTCACTCCGTGTTATGTTTTGATGTTTGTGGTTCTTGCCTTAATGAAATCTTATCAGAGTTGCCATATGGTGACTATGCTATTTTGTTTCTTGGTTTTGAGATTAACACATTTGCTCTTAGAATTGTAATTAATAGGGAATAAAACTCATAAAATTCTACTAAATTTGTGTGGTTATTCATGACTGCCAGGTCATGGTGGTGTTTTGAATTGATTGATGTCTTTGACTAAGGTGAAATGCATTGTCATGATAAATATTGATGACATTATTGACGTATTGATTGACATATTGATTAGCTATCTCGTCCTAAGGTGTCTCTCAACTGGGTCAAAAGATTCATTGGCCTAAAACGAGTCCTGATGTGTAATAAATTATCATAAAGGGACGCGTTACCAATGCCATTCACAAAGGGGAAGGGGTCCCATGGGGACCCCTTCCCTTTTGCGAATGGGTTAGCACCCATTTGAAATGGGTGCTAACTGCGATTGGTTTGCGACCGCGTTCGCAGTCACAAAGCAATCTGGCATTGCACTGCGACTCAAAATTAGGAAGGGGACTCCCCTTCCTAATTGCGACACGCAAACCCATTTTGCGATTCGGTAACCAGGTTACCGAATCGCAAAACGGGTTTTGTGCATTGCATAGTGCAGTTTGCACATCGCAAACAGCGAAAATCGCTGTTTGCGAGGTGCAAACTGTTTTCTACATCTGGCCCATACTGCTTAACTTGAACTAGTGGTTTCAAGTGCTCTTCACCGGCATTTAAATGTCAACATCGGCAATTATGGTAATCTGCCAACACAGTGGCGCTGTCGGTCCAATTTAGAGATAAACACAACAGTTGTTTATTAATTCACTATATATTAAATATGCTTAATACCTGCCACCGGAGCTATTCTTATAGTTCTGGCAGTCTGGAATAGTCTGAATTATCACACTGGTAAGTAGTATGATGGTTAGTCTTGTTGGTACTGTCACTGGCAGCACTGGCATAAGGTATAAGCTGCAGTGGAATACTGATAAGATTCCAGGCACTTCTTTTTACAAACTAAGCACTGACTATACATATTCGCACCCATGTGTGCACACGTGTCCTGCTATAAAAGGCCTGAGTTACACCACATGATTAACTTGATATCCTCCTTTTTATGAAGACCTGATTGAATCAAACACAAAAAAAATATTCTATGGTGTGAGTGCCCGAGTACCTTAGCGTAAACGCAGCTTGCGTGCATGCAGCTGCCCTTTTGTGTTTTCCACAGTAACTACCTCGCCACCCTAGCAGTAAGCAGTTTTGGGCGGCAGCCTTTACTGTGAGCCTCTTAGCGCGGCTATAAATACACTGTCACCTATTCTGAGCTCATCACGCACTCATTTCAGCTCGCTCGCTTCCTGTTTGTCAGAGCTCCCGCAGCCGCTTCGAGCCTGGGACAGAGAGATTCCCCATGCCTGCTGCAGCACGGAGCAGCCATTTGCAGCTTCCCTGGTTCACGTATCACAGGGTCAAACAGCTCTCGCTTCTTGTTTATTACTAAGCAGGGCTTATTTGTAGGGCTTAAAATATGAGACTGTGTACTTGCACGCCGAAGTTTGAGGCGTCAAACAAAGGAACGCCATCGGAGTACGGGTGGCAGGAAAAGAAGTTAACAAAATAAAACCCGTATCAGAAAAGATACATTTTCGTTTACATTTGGAGGAGTTGCTGGGCCTCGGTTGCCAGCAATTGGGGGCAGGGAACCTGAGCTATGGCTTTAATCTATTTATAAGACAAACGCACAAGGGTTTTAGAGGGAGGCCATGTCAGCAACAAGTATTCAGTACAATAGTTGTGAAGTTTGCAGATTGCTTATGTGTGACATTTCCATGGCTCCAGTTGCCTTGTTGTGTGAAATTTTAATACCATAGGTGTGAACCTTTAAGTGACACTTTGCCTAGAGCAGAACAAAGCAATTATTTATGTCTCTGTAGGAACCAGTTGCAGCTGCTTCCAGGAAGAAGTGGGGGGGCAGCACGCGGAGTAGAGGGCACGGGGGAGGGGCAGTTAAAAAAATAAATAATTACAAACTTACATGCCCCTCCATGATCCACCGCTCCAGATGCCTCTCGTCTTCTCCCCTCCCCAACCAATCCTGACGCTTCTCTAAAGATGTTACCAGCGGCGCCTCCTCAGCTATGGGGGAGGAGCGTTGCCCCCTGCCAGCAGCAGCAACTGCAAAACTTTTACAATAAACCAACTTTATTATGGTCTTACTGTAAAAGGGGCAGAGCCACGGGTGATGACAGGGTTGGAGGGGAAGTGCACAGCACTCCCCTTCAGTGTGCATATATGTTTGGCCGGCCATCTCAGGCCGCCAAACACACATGCACACTGAGCTATCTCCAACCCGGCACTGTGTTGCCGGGTTGGAAAGAGCAGGCAGAGGCTCCCACTCTGCCTTGGAGCGTCAAGCCAGGGATCTCCATCCAATCCTAACACTGCTTTCATGCGGCCAGCAGCATGAAAGCAGTGTTAGGATTTGCTGCAAGGCAGGCTCGGAGCCTGTGCCTGCAATGAGGAGAGCAGGGCGGTGCGGCGAGGAAGGTACGTTTTTGTAATTATTATTTTTTGTTATTTACCCTCCCCCGTCCCTGCCATGCACTGCCCCGTCCCTTTCCACCCCAGGCACAGCCACTGGCTGTTACACAGTATCAAAGAAGTGCCACGATTAGCCTTAGCGGGCAATAATGCAGCTCAGGGAGGAAGTGGGGCACTGCGTTTGGTCTCCATCCGGGCTTAAAATACAGCCAAGTGGACAGTTTATAAGTGCGCATGTCACTTTGGTCGGCCTCGGATGGCCAGTTAAACTGAAATGCACACTCAGAAGCGCACCACTACTCCTCCACTTGTTGACGTGGAAGAGGCTGGCCCTGCCTAGCCCTACAAAAGTGGAAAAATAAAGGGATAATAAAAAACTTTTACTATCCCTTTATTTTTCTCCTTTCAGCAGTGGGGCGATGCTCCTCAGCCATAGTGGAGGGGCTGCCCCTGGTAGCAAGACAGACTTCTGAAATTAGCTCTTTCTCTGGAATTTAATTGAATAGAAACATTTTAAAAGGGCTTCAGGGCTTGTAATTGGAGTATGCACAGAACTCTCAAGATCCCGATCTCTATGAATGTGTAGCTCGTCCAAATCCAAGGTTTTCCTTTGCATTACAGTACTGTTTATTCCTCTGTAAAATCAGAACTATAAGTCCCAGAATACAAAGAAAAAAACATATGGTATTAGCGTAATAAAAAAAAAATGACAGAAAACAAAGAGAGTGGGGCCCCAACTGACGTCCGTAAGAATGAGCTGATCCTGTGTTCCTGGCACTGAATTTGCCACATCTGAAGCCAGGAGTCATAAAGGCAATGCCAGGGGCCGCAGCTGCGACCCCTAAATGACATCCATGAAGACAGCTGGGAATACCTGCGAACAAATAACTAACCGATCATCACAGGGTAGCCATGGCTCCCACCAAATCTCCTAATACCTGTAATTCAATCACAATTAGCAAGTGAGAAGTAAAACGTGTCAGAGAACTTCTCTGAAGATTATGATGTGTGCTTCATACCAAATGAAAAGTGTAATGCGTACCGAACAAGTTACTTACCTTCAGTAAAGCATTATCTGGTAGAGACTCTATCTAGCTGCAGATTCCTTACCTTAGAATTCCCTGCCGTCAGCTTCGAATCTGGAATCTTCTTCTGAGCATTACCCTGCGCGCTGTCGGGTGGTGTCGTTTGGATCCGCTTGCGTCGTTGGAGCTGTCTGTGATGTCACAGTCGCCTATAAAGGCACCACCCCCGCACACGTCAGTCAGTTCTTTTACACACAAACTTCCACTCCAGAAGCGCAGAGTCATGGATAGAACCAACAGTTTGCCAGTGCAAAACTAGGGCCCTAAAAGGAATAACTCTAAACCTACTAGACATATCCACAGAACGGGGAGGCATGGGTGGGTGTAAGGAATCTGCAGCTAGATAGAGTATCTACCAGATAATGCGTTACCAAAGGTAAGTAACTTGTTCATCTGAAAGAGACTTCTAGCTGCAGATTTCTTTCCTTAGAAAAGATATCCAAGTAATAACCTCCTGGCTGTGGGCTGCGGATACCTCCATTCACACTAAAAAGTCCTGTAGGACCAAACGGGCAAAGTGTCCGTCTCTCCGTACCTGACTGTCCAGGCAGTAGTGTTTTGCAAACGTGTGCAAGGAAACCCATGATGCTGCTTGACAGATAATCAGGACTGGAACGCCCCTAACTAGCACAGTGCTGGCAGCTTTTCCCCTGGTGGAATGAGCCCTCAAGCCCTCACTAGGCTGCTTCTTGGCCAATACGTTGCAGATCTTGATGCAGAGCAGGACCCAGCGCAAAATGGTTCGCTTCTGCACTGCCCGACACTTTTTTTCTTCCCACGTACCCCACAGAGAGTTGGTCATCCACCCGGAACTCTTTTGTATGGTCAAGGTAGAACGACAAAGTTCTTTGTGGGTCAAGCTGGTGGAGTTGCTCCTCTTCTTTAGAGGGATGCAGTGGAACAAAAAAGGTAGGCAGGGTGATGCTCTGACCCAGATGAAATGGGGTCACCACCTTGGGGAGAAAAGAGGCACGAGTTTTGAGTACCACCCTGTCTGGATAGATAGTGAGATATGGTGGCTTTGATGACAGAGCTTGCATCTCACTCACCCTCCAGGCAGATGTTATTGCCACTAAAAAGGCTGTCTTGATGGTGAGCAGCCGGAGGGGACAGTTATGCAAGGGATCAAAGGGAGCACACATAAGAAATGTGAGGACCAGATTTAAGTCCCATTGGGGCATAACAAAGGGCGTAGGGGCAAACATATGTGCACGCCCTATGAGGAATTTATGTACAATGGGAGATTTGAAAAGTGAAGGCTGATCAGGCAGCCGAAGAAATGCTGATAAGGTGGAAAGATAGCCCTTGAGAGTACCCAATGCAGAACCCTGCTGGGCATGGGAAAGTATAAAGAGAAGGATATCAGAAAAAGAAGCAGAAAGAGGATCAATAGACCTTTCTGTACAATAATATACAAAGTATTTCCAACGACAGGATTATACCGTTTTAGTGGAGGGACACCTGGCTGCCAAAATAACTTTACAGACTTCGGGAGGAAGGTCAAAAGCCATCAACTGTCACTGCTCAATCTCCACGCATGTAGATGCAGAGTTGACAGGTTCGGGTAGAGAACCTTCCCCTGCTGCTTCGACAGAAGATCCTCCCGAAGGGGCAACCTGATTGGAGGATTGATGCTCATTTTCAGAAGCTCGGGATACCAAATCCTCCTTGCCCAATCCTGAGCCACTAAGATTACTTGGGCCTAGTCGTTCTTATTTTTCTTGAGAACTCTGGGCAGAAGTGGTATGGGCGGAAAGGCATACAGGAGACTTGAACTCCACTTGTGACAAAAAGCGTCGCTGAGCGATTGCCGCCTTGGAAACTCCAACGCACAATACTGCCGACATTGCGTGTTCTCTGCAGAGGCGAACAGACCTAACCAAGGCTCTCTCCACTGCTGAAAGAATCCTTGCGCCACCTCCGGATGGAGATTCCATTTGCGATCTGCTAGGCATCAACGGCTGAGTTTGTCTGCTCTGGCATTCAGAGAACCTGCCAGGTGCTGAACCACCAGGGTTATGCCCTCCTGTTCCAGCCGTGCCCAGAGGTCCATGACCCCACACCGCCCTGCTTGTTGCAGGACCACATTGCTGTGGTGTTGTCCATGAACACCAGCACTATCTTCCCTTTTACAACAGGAAGAAATGCTTTCTATGCAAGTCGGATCGCCCAGAGCTCCAGAAAAATGATATGGAGACCTCTGATCTCCACCTCTCCCAGGTGGTTAACCCATCCCAGAAGTGATGCATCTGTCACTACTGTGAGATCTGGCTAGGGAAGGGAGAAGAGTCTGCCCCTGACCAAATAGCAGTTCACTGACCACCACTGCAGGTCTTTTGCAGTTCCTGATTCTGAGATCTGAACCGTGTCTGTAAGATATCCCTGATGCTGCGCCCACTGGAACTTCAGGTCTCACTGCAGAGCCCTCATATGCCATCTGGCATGCTTGACTAACAGGATGCAGGAGGCCATGAGTCCCAACAGCCTAAGAGTCCGTCTCACCGAAACCAGGATAGAGGCCAAAACGTTGGTATCATAACCTGAATATCCTGGACTCGCTGCTCAAGAGGATAAGCCCAAAACTGTACTGTGTCCAGAACAGTTCAGATAAAAGGGAACTTCTAAGAGGGAGCCAGGTTTATAGTGAACCCCAGCGAATGCAGGAGGTTCGACTTCATCTGAAGGTGGCTGACGAGAGCCTGGGGCGTCAGAGCCTTCAAGAGCCAATCATTGAGGTAGGGGAAGACTGAAATCCCTAACTTGCGTATATGAGCTGCAACCACCACCATAACCTAGGTGAACACCGAAAGGGAGCACAATAAACTGAAAGTGCTTGTGGCCCGCCTTGAACTGCAATTAGCACCTGTGAGCAGGCAGGATGGGGATGTGAAAATACACATACTGCAAGTCCAACGCTTCCATTGAGTCTTCTTGGTCTACGGCAGTCAAGACCTGAGCAAGAGTGAGCATCTTGAATTTCTCCTTTTTGAGGAAGAGATTGACGTCCCTTAGATCCAAGATGGGGCGAAGACCCTTTTTCTTTTTTGGAATCAGAAAGTAGCGGGAATAGCAACCACTGCCTACTTCTGATGTTGGGACACTTTCTATGGCTCCCTTGGCCAAGAGATCCGTAACTTCCTCGCGGAGCGAGATTAAGTGATCCTCCATCAGCTGTACTTTTATTGGAGGCATAGAGGGAGGGAAAGACTAGAATGGGAGGTAATAGCCCTTCTGTATGATATGCAAGACCCATTTGTCCGATGTTATGACGACCAGTGAGGGAGATTAAATTGAATCCTCCCTCCAACTGGATGAGCATGGTCTTACAGAATCATACTAGGAGGACTTGGGTGCTGTGGAGGAGGGGGGCTCGGTGATGGCCGACCTCTGTCTAGACCCTCTGGGTCTGAAGGTACCACAACCTCGTCCTCGCACTGGATGCTGTGATGATGGAGGACGGTGGCTAACCTGTGGGTAGCGTGGTACCATGCCCCTTCTGAAGCCTCGAAGGGGACGAAAGGCAGACTCGTGGCAAACAGGTGCTGTGAGGCCCAAGGATCTGGCTGTAGCTCTTGAGTCCTTGAACCACTCAAGCGCCGAATCTGACTTTTCTCCCCAAAAAGGCGTGAGCCATTGAAGGGCATATCCATAAAGGTTTGCCTGGACATCCCCCGAAAAGCAAGTTGCACGAAGCCAGGCGTGGCGGCGAAGGGCCACTGTCAATGAAATTGCCCTGCCCAGTGAGTCGGTCGTGTCCAAACCACACCGAATCGTAAACTTGGTTGCATCTCTCCCATCCTTGACAGCTTGAGTGAGAGTGTCCCGTACGCCCTCCCGGTTCTGGGGCAGCACATGTGCCTCCGTATCCCATAAAGTATGGGAAAAACAGCCCAATAGGCAAGAGGTGTTTACAGACCTCAATGCCAAGCTGGAGGAAGCAAACATCATCTTCCCAAGTTGGTCCAGCCTTTTGGATTCCCTATCCGGGGGAGCGGAAGGGAAGGCACCACGGGAAGTGGAGGCTTGGACCACCAAGCAATCCGGGGTGGGGTGTTGGGTGTCGGGTCAGTAGGAGCTTGTCGATAGTGCAGCCAGTTGTCCTATTTACAGGAGCCCCTATGCTGGGTTTGGACCACGTCCCCAGCAGGACATCAGCAGGGGCTTCATTGAAGGGTAACATCGGCTCTGATGTAGAAACCCCTGGCTGAAGCACCTCTGTCAGGAGGTTAGTCCTGACCGGCACCATAGCCAACTCTAGGTCAAATACCTCGTCTGCTCTATGCACCAACATAGCATAAGATGCCCCCTCCGCCATAGCCACCGTAGGAGGTGAGAGCATGCCAGTATCTGGAGAAGTATCCAGTCCGCTGGCTTCCCCTAGATCCTCATACCAGTCCTGCTCGAATCTGTATTCTAAAGGGTCCTCAGACCCCTCCCATCCCTCACCTGTTCCTGGCTGTACAAAATAAGCCTCAGGCTCTGATCTGGGCCATGTCGAAGTCGGAATCGGCATCGTATGATGTTCTTCAGGCTCCGGATCATCCGGAAATGAGGACGGGGCTCGCACCACAGGTGGGCGCCGGCAGTGGGGGAAGTTTTGAAGTCAGAACCGATGTCTGAGGAGGCCGACTGTGTGCTACCGGAGTCAGTACGGATCCGATATTGGGTCCAAGGGATCCCCAACGGTGCAGAGGCTGAAGCCGACGGCGTCAAACCCAATGGAGCCCCTGCTGACTCCACAGGGCCCGAAGAGCCACCAGAGGGTGCATCCTGCAAAAATATGAGGCTCATAGCCTTGTAAATTTCTTTAAACTGGGCGCGGGTCGCTCCGGCTCCCGGGTAGGGTGGTAGACACAAAGTTGACTTTGGCATCGGCTTCTTGGAACCGTGCTCAGAATGTCGGTGTTCCCGTGACGTCTCATCGGCTGATGGGTGTGGCCAAGTTGAAGTCCGCTCAGATTTTTACTTCTTTTTGTGTCTCTTTCCTGAGTGCCCGGAGGATCTCGAGTGAGAACAAGAGGACATAGGGCTCCTGGAGCAGTCTCGCAACCTCCTCCTCGAGCGGGGCTATAACCTTCTAGGTGTTGCCCTTTCCGACGTCGACTGTCGGGCTGCCATGAGCTTCAGAGATCACTCTCGTAAAGCTTTCGGAGCCATAGCCCGACAGTCAGAATACGACTTTGAGTTGTGGTCCCTGTCGAGGCACCAGAGACAAACCTGATGGGGGTTCGTCACTGACATGCCTCGAGGGCAGGCGCCACACGGTTTGAACCCCATCTTCCTCAAGGAAATCCCGCACAGACGAAAAGCAAGACTTCGACAAAAGGGTAAAAAAAAGCCTGCCAAAAAAGGTAGAGGGTAGCTCGATCCCACACCTGCACTTACACGCGGAAGGAAAAGAACTGATGTACGCGTGCCGGTGTGGTGCCTTTGTAGGTGACCGTGATGTCACAGACAGCTTCAATGAAGCCACGTGGAGCTAAATGATGCACGAGGATCTGAACGATGCCACGCAATGGCACGGGCAGGGTAAAAGATTCCGATTAGAAGCTGACTCCAGGGAATTCTAAGGTAAGGAATATGCAGCAAGAAGTCTCTATCAAATAGCTCCAGTCCTGAGTTTTTAGTCAGTTGCTTTTTCCATTCTTTGGACTTTTTGACACAATCTTTATTTTATAAAGAGAACGCCAGGTGAGGTTTATGCCTCCAATGCCCCTGCCAGTGAGACCCTCACCTCATGATGCGAGGCCTGGTAATCCACCTGGTAACTTTGCCCCCAAAGTCTCCTTTACTGGGTGTGCAGTGACTCCAGAGGTCCAACGTTACCTGCAGCGTGTCAACATTAGGTGTCTAGAAGTGACTGGGTGTGGCAGGCTCCTATCTGCATGAGACACTAAGAGGGAAGATCTTAAATGCAGAACATATAATATACATGGGCATACCCAGACCTAGACTGCCAAAACATGCAACGAGCTGTGCTTTAGAAACATGTTAATCTTTAGTGATGTTAACAAGTAGGAATATGGCCACATTCAGTAAAAAAAGTCCTAACACATCAGATACCTGGTCTTAAAGCCTTTACAAATGGCAGTACAATGGGCATTAGCTTAGCAGGCCAGTAACTGCCAAAGGTGTCGGGTACAAAATATACAGCACCTACGCCATGTGTTTATTATGTCATCTCTTTCCCTTTCCCCTGCAGGTGTACTCACACATTCAGATGCAAATTGAGGTAGGCTGGTATTAACATTCCCTTATATATTGTTTTTCCAGTTTTCAGTTAAAAACTATTTTACCAATAAAATACCACCAAAGGAAAAATGTACTTTTCAGTGTAAACCAGAAAACAAAAGATCTTGCTGCATATCTGCTGCTAATATGCCTTCTGGTATCAAAGCATCAGAAGTGCAAGCTGTACCTCTAAGCAGTTTCCTGTGATTGATGCTCCTGCCATGACCCTCTTGGGTCATTTTAAGACACTTAGGCCCTCATTATAACCCTGGCAGTCGGTAATAACTGCAAAATTATGACCACGGGGGAAACAGCTCAGACAGACAGCCACTTTAACACACCAACCGCCGGGGCGGAATCAACAGGCACCACGGCGGTAATCGCCTACAGCCAGGCGTAAGACATTGTTCTGCCCACTGTATTATGAGACAGGAAACAGCCACCTTTTCCGGGGCGGTACCAACGACATCAAAAGCCTGGTGGAAACACTGCAGAGAAGGGAAATGACTCACCTGTGGAGACTCAGGGAACAACCACGCCGCCATGGAGCCTGAGTTGCATGTCTTTCCCATGCTCTTATACGTGCTGCTCCACTACGAACACCAACGACGGTGAAGACGACGATGGTGAGTACTGCTGCCTAGCACACAGGGGAGAGGGGAGGAAAAAGAGAGTGACGCGCACACGCAACACCCCCACACCCAATACCATACACACATACAGCTGCACTAACATAACATATTGACCCTGAACCCCTCAGGAATAATGCAAGGACAACTACAATAGAGTAAAAAGAGCGTAATAAGATAAATATAGCAGTAATACATGCATCCAAATAAAAAAGTATCTGCATTTTACAAATCAAGGGGCACTGCCCAGTCCTCGATGTTCGTTGGCCACAGGGCCACATCACAAAGTCCAAGGCCCCACCTCACTCCTGCAACAACACGGAGAGAACACTGCAGGGGCATCAGGTCGAAAATAGCCAGGCACCTCAGGGGGACGGGGAACGGGGTGGCACCTCAGCCGGAGGATGGTACAAAGCCATTGGTTCTGGAGGGGGCAACATGCCAATCACTCTGTCCTGGGGAGTGCAAGGCCACAGCCTCTCAAGTGGGTGACTTGCCCACATGCTCTGGAGGGGGCAACGTGCCCTGTGCTTGGTACTGGGGAGTGCAGGGCCACAGTCTCTCAAGTGGGTGACTTGCCCGCATGCTCTGGAGAGGGCAACATGCCCTGTGCTTGGTCCTGGGGATTGCAATGCCACAGTCTCTCAAGTGGGTGACTTGCCCACATGCTCTGGAAGGGGCAACATGCCCTGTGCTTGGCCTTGGGGAGTGCAAGGCCACAGTCTCTCAAGTGAGTGATTTGCAAACATGCTCTGGAGGGGGGATTCGTGCCCAGTGAGCTTCATTCTGTGGAGGATGGGGTGAGTGGATGTCTTCTCCACTGGTTCTGGGGGGGAATCATGCCCTGACATCTTCATCCTGGGGAGGATGGGGTTAGTGGATGGCTTCTCTACCGGTTCTGGAGGGGGCATCATGCCAGGTGAGCTTCATCCTGTGGAGGATGGGGTGAGTGGATGTCTTTTCCCCTGGTTCTGGAGGGGGCATCGTACCCTGAGATCTTCATCCTGGGGAGGATGGGGTTAGTGGATGTCTTCTTCACTGGTTCTGGAGGGGGCATCATGCCCTGACATCTTCATCCTGGGGAGGATGGGGTTAGTGGATGGCTTCTCCACCGGTTCTGGAGGAGGCATCATGCCCAGTGAGCTTCATCCTATGGAGGATGGGGTGAGTGGATGTCTTCTCCCCTGGTTCTGGAGGGGGCATCGTACCCTGAGATCTTCATCCTGGGGAGGATGGGGTTAGTGGATGTCTTCTTCACTGGTTCTGGAGGGGGCATCATGCCCAGTGAGCTTCATCCTGTGGAGGATGGGGGTGAGTGAATGTCTTCTCCACTGGTTCTGGAAGGGGCATCATGCCCTGGGATCTTCATCCTGGGGAGGATGGGGTGAGTGCATGTCTTCTCCACTGGTTATGGAGGGGTCATCGTGCCCTGTGCTCTTGATCTGGGGAGGCTGGGGTTGGTGGGTGTCTTACCCAATGGTTCTGGAGGGGGCATTGTGCCCTGTGATGCTGATCATGGGGAGTTCAATGTCACAATCTCTCAGCTGGGTGTCATACCCACAGGATTTGCAGGGGC
This sequence comes from Pleurodeles waltl, assembly GCF_031143425.1. Classification (NCBI taxonomy): domain Eukaryota; kingdom Metazoa; phylum Chordata; class Amphibia; order Caudata; family Salamandridae; genus Pleurodeles; species Pleurodeles waltl. The sequence continues at coordinate 767,945,809 of NC_090446.1, forward strand.
TAAGCCTTACAACAGCCCATGGACGCAGGACTACATACTGTCTGCCGCCGGTGACTGGGTGGCTGAGGTGCTTGCCTGGGTTTTGACCACCCTGGCTTGACGTGAGGGATGGGGAGGGTCAATGGTAGCAAGGAAAAGCTTCTTCGGGACATTGGGACGGGAAGAGGGAGATTGTTTGGGAGTGGAGGAAGAGGGAGGGGTGGTAGGAGGTGTCAGTCTGCTGTGTTTTGGTGCAGGTGCATGGGCTGTAAACTGTAAACTTTGCACTTGTATAGCGCACTACTCACCCGTTAGGGTCTCAAGGTGCTGTACGCATACCGCTGTGGAACCCCTCCTGGCTTTTCCCTGTGAGGCACCCACCCCTGGACAGCCCCAGGGTAAAGCCAGGGATCCAAGCGCTGTTGTGGAGATTAAGAAAGCTATTCCCCAGAGTTGCAGAGTGGGACCCATCAATTAGATTAGGCACCAAGGCGAGAATTATCTGGTCCAAGGGAATTGAACCCAAGACCCGCCGAGGTGGGAATTGAACCCTGGTCCCGGGCCAGATCTCTGCATCAGGGTCTACCACTCTAACCATTGTGCCACACTTCTCCACTGTTGCTGATGCTGTTGTGAGGTGGATGGCTGTTGGCTGTCTGAGGGCTTGCGTTTGTGTACTTTGGGAGGAGGGGGTACAGACACAGTGGGAGAAGTCACAGGGGATGTGTGCATGGATGTGGGGGTGGTGACTGCCAGTGAGGGGTGTGTACTGATAGGTGTGCTGTTGATGGTGGTAGTGGATGAGAATGTAGTGCATGCAGGTGTGAGTAGAGATGCTACTGGGAGGGAGGCGGAGCACGAGGAGGAGGGGGCCACAGTGGAGGCAGAGGATGTTGTTATGTCTGCTTCTGGATGGTGTTTGTGTGAGTGCCTGTGGGATGAAGTGTGGTGCTTGTGTTTGCCATGTCCACTCATGTGTTGTCCTGGATGTCTGCTCGTCTGAGTGTGTGCTTGGGATAGGTTGGGGTTGAGGGGAATGGGACTGGGAAGAGGAAGTTGGAGGGGGGAGGGTGGAAACAGGGACAATTGCTGCCATCAGAGAGGAGGCCAGAGCCTGGATTGATCTCTGTTGGGCCACCAAGCCAGTGTGAATGCCCTCCAGAAATGCATTGCACTGTTGCATTTGGGCTGCGAGCCCCTGGATGGCATTCACAATGATTGACTGCCCAACAGAGATGGATCTCAGGAGGTCAATAGCCTCCTCACTCAGGGCAGCAGGGCTAACTGGGGCGGGGCGGAGGTGCCTGGGGTGAAGGAGATGCCCACCCTCCTGGATGAGCGGGCACGGGAAACTCGCTGAGGGGCTGCTGGGAGGGCGGTGCTGGTACGGGGGTGGCGGCTGTACTTGTAGCTGGGGTGGGCACAGAGGTGTCCGCCACCACCAGGGAGCTTCTATCGGAGGAGCTATCTGTGTCCGAACTGTCCTCTCCTGTCTCCACCTTGGTGCTCCCCTCACCCTCCTTCCCACTGGTGCCCTCACCTTTGGTGGATTTGGCCTCCTGCGTCCTGTGGGATGCATCTCCCTCCGTCACCGGTGCCTCTGCTCCTCCGCCAGATGATGCTGATACACATAAAGACAGGGTGACAAAACAAAAAGGGAGGGAAAAGACAAAGAATACACTTGGTCAATGGCCGCCCCAACACCACTGTTGGCGTACACAACACACTCACAAACAAGGGACAGCTCTACGCATTAGGCAATACACTACCAGTCACAATGCTAGTCACCAGTCTATGGATAGGGACACCTAACGCAAATTGCAGCATACCTGAGACCCACAGACCTCTGCCCAGTAGTGGATGCCTACTAGCTTGGTTGGAGGACTTTCACATCAGAACCCTGCCCAACATTGGACCTACTCTGCAATGCCAGGCATGGCCTAGGGGCACCCACAGGGCCCACGCCCCCCCACCCGGATACCACCCCACCAGGCATAAATTGTAATGTAGGGCACTGTACTCACCCCCTCGTTTCTGCTGTGATTCCCCAAGCGCCCATCTAGCTCAGGATAGGCCACCGCCAGTATGCAGGCCATCAGGGGGGTCAGGGTTCAACGGCCACCCCTTCCTCGTTGGGAGCCACCCCAGCTGGGCCTCAGCCGTCTTCTGTGCCCAGCGTCTCAGGTCCTCCCACCGTTTCCGACAGTGGGTACTCCACCTGCCGTAGACCCCCAGGGTCCGCACGTCCTTGGCGATGGCACGCCATATACCCTTCTTTTGATGGGTGCTGACCTGCAGGGAAATAGACACAGGGAAAGGTTTTAGTCCATCCATCCTGCCTGTTACACTGATGGCCCACCGTCATAAAGTTCTAAATAGTTCTGACCAGAGTGTTGTCTGCCCTGATTAAACACATGTGCAGCTACATCGTTTTCCCCCTGGTGGAGGATTTGGCCACCACAGTGAAAGCTGACTTCTATGCAAGGGAACATATCCCCAACATCATTGGGGCAATAGATGGAACACATATTGCATTTGTTCCCCCCCCCCGGCAGAATGAACAGGTATTCAGAAATCAAAAGAGTTTTCACTCCATGAATGTCCAAATGGTGTGCCTGGCGGACCAGTACATCTCCCATGCCAATGCGAAGTATCCTGGGTCTGTGCATGATGCCTTTATACTGAGGAATAGGAGCAACCCAAATGTGATGGCCCAACTCCAGAGGCACAGGGTGTGGCTAATAGGTGAGCCCTGGTTCCCACCCAGTGGATGTTGGTGTATGGGTATGGTGTGGGTCCTAAGGGTGAGTGTGTGGCTAACAGCTGTCCCTCAATATTTGCAGGTGACTCTGGTTACCCCAAACTCTCATGGCTACTGACCCCTGTGAGGAATGCCAGGACAAGGGCAGAGGAACGTTACAATGAGGCACATGGGCGAACAAGAAGGGTTATAGAAAGGACCTTCGGTCTCCTGAAGGCCAGGTTTCGGTGCCTCCATCTAACAGGTGGATCCCTGTGCTACTCACCCAAGAAAGTCTGCTAGATCATCGTGGCATGCTGTATGTTGCACAGCCTTGCGATACCATGTGCCTTTTCTGTAGGAGGAGGCTGGAGATGGCCGTGTGGCAGCAATGGACCCTGTGGACAGTGAAGATGGGGAGGCAGAGGATGAGGATGAGGGCAACAGAAGTGCAGTTATTCGTCAATACTTCCAATGAGACACAGATGAGACAGTGTTATTTCACATATAATTGATATTTTGATGTGTGACATTGTCACTGGCAGGCTGTGAATTCCTGCTTCTATGCCCACTCACTGTACCCTTTGGCATCTCTTTTTGCAGATGTTGTTGCCCCACTATTGCTCCCGGTGTGTTCATTGCAGCCAACTACAGGTCTTTCCTATGTAAACATTACTGTACAGTTGAATTGCAATGTCTGAACCTGGTTAAACAAATACATTTTGAGAACATTTGACATACACCATACTTGTATCTTATCAAAGTGTGTTTATTGCAGTGCTCTGAAGAAGAGGGGGTAGTGCAATGGGCTTGGGTGATGATGGAGGAAAGTCCAGGTTAGAGTCCAGTCTATTTGTATCACAAGTGCAGTGTCCAAGGGGACATACGAAGGGGAGCAATGGCAGTTAAAGTTGGACAGGTTGACAGAATGGGACACAAGGGTGACAGTCAGGAGAGTCTTATTTCCTCGCGTGGGTCTTGGCAATAGTCTCTGGCTTCTTCCTGGATCGCAGGGAATGTTTGAGGGGTGGTTCTCCTTCTGCAGGATGAGGGGTGCTGGTGGCCTGTCGGTTGTGTGGCGGGGCCTCCTGTCCACTAGCGGCATCGGAGGTGGAGGGCTGTTCAGTGGTCTGGCTAGTGTCAAGGGCCCAGTGGTGTGCTACTGCCTCCCTCATACAGTTGGCCATGTCTGCCAGCACCCCTGCAATGGAGACCAGGGTTGTGTTAATGGCCTTTAAGCCCTCCCTGATCCCCAGGTAGTGTCTGTACTGCAGCCACATGTTCTCCTGCATCTTGTCCATGATCTGGCCCAGCGTATCCTGGGAATGTTGGTATGCTCCCAGGATCGCAGTGAGTGCCTCTTGGAGGGTCGGTTCCCTGGGCCTGTCCTCCCCCATCGCACAGCAGTCCACCCAGCTTCCCTGTTGTCCTGTGCCTCTGCCCCCTGAACCGTGTGCTAACTGCCACTGACCCCAGGTCCCTGATTGTCCTGGGATTGTGGGGTGGCCTGGGGCCCCTGTAGTGGTGGACACACTGCTGATTGACGTGTCCTGGGGACAGAGGTATGGGCCCGCTGGGTGGGTGCTGTGGTGGTGTTTCCTGAGGGGGGGCTCTGTGGTGGTCTGAAAGTGTGCCTGGGTAACCGACTGTCTGGAGGTCCCTAATGGGCCAGGTTGGTCACCCAGATCCAGGCGAGCAGAGCTGCTGTCATCACTGTGGGCCTCTTCTGTGGGGGGGACCGGATATGCTGGCACCTCTTCGCCGGTGACATTGACTGGGTTACCTGTGTCGATGTAAATGCAGTGTTATTGTTTCTGCGTGTGACATATTGTCCATGGGTGTGTTGCCCTCTAATGTTGTTATTGCCCTGGCAGCTTTGCCTTGTGTGAGTTGTTATTTGGTGGGCTATGTGATTCTCTCTAGTGTGCATGCTGTGGTGATAGTTGTCCATGCAGGTCTGTGAGGGGTGTCCATGCATTGGTGTTGCATGCAGGGCTTGGCATTGGGGTGAGTGAGTTGTGATGTTGGGGTGTGTGGGAGGTGGTGGAGTGATGGGAGTGAGAGTGAGGGTGGGGGTATGTGATGGCATGCAGGTAGGAGGGGGATGGTAATAGAGAACTGACTTACCAGAGTCCAGTTCTCCTGCTACTCTTGCAAGGTCCTCAGGATGCATGATTGCCAAGACTTGCTCCTCCCATGTTCTTAGTTGAGGGGAGGAGGTGGGGTCCACCGCCAGTCCTCTGTACATCGAGTTGGTGTCTTGCTGCTATGGAACGCACCTTCCCAGTAGGTCGTTCCACCTTTTCCTGATGTCAGTCCTTGTTCTGGGGTGCTGTCCCACAGTGTTGACCCTGTCCACTATTCGCCGCATAGCTCCATCTTCTTAGCAATGGATATCTGCTGCACCTATGATCCAAATAGCTGTGGCTCTACCCAGATGATTTCCTCCACAATGACCCTTAGCTCCTCCTCAAAGAACCTGGGGTGTCATTGTGGTGCCATGAGTGTGGTGTGAGTGGTGTGGGTGAGGGTGTGTAGGGTAATGTGTTGGGGTGTGTGATGTGGGGTGCGTGGGTGGTGTATAGGTGTAGGTGGTGTGTGGCTCTGGTCTTGTCTGTGGTCATAGTGTCTGTCTCGTGCCAATGGTTCCTATTCGTAAAGGGTTGTGGGTGATCTGGGTGTTTGTTTTATAGTGGTCTGGGTGTGTGGGTTTGTAGGTGTGGTGTGTGTATGGGTGTCAGGTGTGTGTTGTTTGAATTGTCCAATGTGATGTTGTTTTGTTAGTGTGTGTGTATTTTGAGCGCGGCGGTATGTACCGCCAATGGTTTACCGCCATTGAATGTCCGCTGTGGTAATTTGTGGGTCATAATGTTGTGGGTGTAGTTCTGTTGGCGTAACAGTGTGGGTTTTGCTACCACCAGTTTATCACTGACCTTTGGGGCTGGCGGACTTCTGTGTGTGGCTGTATAGTGACGGATTGGTATGTGTGTGTCATAAAATGGTTAGCGGATATCCGCCGCAGCGGTGGTATGTTGGCTGCAGTGGGATTTACTGCCAATGTCATAATGAAGGCCTTAATATTCCCTTTTGACCAACTGCAAGGTCCCTTGACTCCATGGACCTACTGCCACACCCACATTGGAAGCCTAGCTGACCTCATATATTTCAGCTCACTGTATACTCAGGGACGGCTCCTCCGCTAAATCGGAGGAGCGTCACCCCACTGGATTGTGTGGGAAAGGAAAAATAAAATGATAATAACGCTGCATTATTATCATTTTATTTTTCCTGGGAGAAGGGTCGGGCGGAGCTGGGCTGGAGAGAGGGAGGTGGAGGAGGGCTGGATGAGGGGTTGTCCATTACCAAGTGCACATGTCTGTTTGGCCGGCCATGTTGGGCCAGCCAAACAGACATGCACACTTTTCATGTTCTCTACCCGGCTGTATTGAACAGCCGATTGGAGAACATGCCCAGGCTCCCAGTCTCAGTGGCGAAGCAGGCCGCTCAGATCAATCACAACGCTGCTGTCATGCTGGTGACAGTAGCATCATGATTAGCTCAGAGCCTATGTGCACCTGGGAACAGGAAGAGGACGACGATGGAGGGGAGACAAATGCTTCTCCCCCAAAGGCAAGCTGCTTTTTTTTTTTAAACACGTCTCTCCCCGCCAGCCCCGTCGAGTGGCAGCCGCCACTGTGTATACTGTACATTGCTGTATAGTGACTAACAGGTTCACAGCTTAACTATGAGCGAGTTCTCAGTTCAAGGAAATCATCAGTATCCTCCTTCACAGATAGAGGGGCGAAACCGTGTTTTATGAAAGCTCAGGTATTAAGGTTGTGTCAACAAAGATGACTGTGCATACAGTCCCTTTTAAAATAAATGGCTTCCCATTAAGCTCCATACCTAACACTCCTGATTAATTCCTTGCAGGCAGAGAGGCTGTGGACTAACAGCCAGAGCTTCTGACTTTGGAGCCTGGGAACCAGGCTTGAGTCTTAGCATCAGCACAACATTCTGTGATTTTGGGCAAATCACTTAACCTCCCCGTGCCTACCAAGAAAGGAGTGTGTACTTGTGTAATGTAACTGGTGGTCATGTAAAGCATTCCAATTCCTTCAAGTTGAGTTCATGCTGTATAAAACTGCAAAAGAAAATCTACCCTATAATCTTGCACAGCTGAAATACACCTGGGTTTAGCAGCACTACCACATTTATTAGCCCAGTCTTGTCTTCATATCTCGTGTTGATACTGGAGTAATCAATGTCAATGCACACAACAGTATATTCATTTACACGAACAAAGTTGCATCACCATTATTAGATTACCATGTCGTGAGCTCTCCGTCAACCCCAGCATGTAGGTAACCATTAGCCGACAAACAAACGTGCAAACTGGAAAACTTAGATCAGATCCTACAGACAGGCGCAGCAACACCACAATGGTCCCAGGAGACCAGAGAGGTGTGTGAATTCCCAAAACACCATAAAGTTAGATGCTACATGTAGTTAGGTAGACTTAGCCAACCAGAACACAGCACACGCAGCGACCACGCGCCCCTCAGCCTGGACATCTAGCCACGTACTGGCTGTCCCACACTGTGTCCATGCAAGGTGGAGGCCTACCTTCATTTGTTATCTGGACTTTATTCATGACTCCATGATAACTGTTCACATTCTTAACCAAGAAAGGAATGTGTTTATTACTTTATGATACTCAGAGAAATATATAAAAACCTATTCCAAACTGATTTACACTGAAAGAAAGTCCTCAGACCCCGGTTCTGTAACTGCTCTCCCGGCTATAATGTTTAATTAAACTGTCTGTTCCTGTTTTGACAAATGCCTCTTGTTTTTTGTTTTTGAAGGTAAATTCACATTCGAGCAACACCCTAGACCAGTGCTTCCCAAAGTTTTCAGAATCACTGCCCAATTTTTAGAATGACAAACTTTTGTGAAAGTTTTGTGACCCACCTATCGTCAATGCACAGGAGGCAGAGTGATTTAATGTAACTAAAGAATTGTATGGCAGTGCACTGTCATTTACAGACAGCATATTTTCCATTAAATGGAAGTAAATTTGCACTGACAGGCATTTTTACTGATGAAACTATATTGCACACAAATGATAATGTGTGGAAATCGGGTTAGAGTGAACATTTAGCATTTGTGCATCACGTAGTAAAGTGTCTTGATTTGATCCTATTAAAAACTTTGTTTCCATCACACTTCAAAATCACAAAGAAATGTGCTCCATTTCTGCTTTTCTAATTGCTGAATGTGTACGTTTCACTTACAGGTATTTACATTTTGTTGTGTATTATATAAAATTACGTCCTACAGCCATTTTTCACACTCCCTGTACCCCGGCAAGATTATCACATATTTCAATGTACTTTTCTTTCTCTGACTGCAAGGTGAAAGGAGTTTAAAAACACAGATCCCCATGTAAAAAAATAAGCAGCAACTTGTCAAAAGACACAGCCTGATGTTTTACCTCTGTCTTTGAAGAACAGTAAATGTAACAAAAGAAATACAGAAGTTGAAGGCACATTTATTTATTACTTAGTCTTTTGAGATCCACCAAATATCAGCTTGCGACCCACCTGTCGATCACGACATGCACTTTGGGAAACGCTGCTCTAGACAGAAAATAGGGCAGTGTGACACTGGTTAGCAATACCAGAGCACAGAGCACCCCACAGTATAGATCTCATGCCTCAAGCAGAAAATCTTCAGTCGATCTTTGTAATTTGTCAGAAGAATAGAGCAGTAGGAAGTTGTATTAAATGCCCTCCATTACCCTTTCTATCTGTTGTAATCAAATCTTAATATAGTACTATGGTCTATAGGGAAAGCACCACTTTGGGAAAAAGACAGAAAACTTGGTTGTCTCATCTGAATCGGAGTTCTGTAGAACTCTATCTGAAAACCATTTCTGTTTTCAGCACCCAGAAATCCCCTGTCACTTTCTGCTACTCATGAAGGAACTCAACCAAACATCCCCCACTTCTGGGTGGGAAGAAATGATATTCCTTACATGTGTATCCACTTGGTGTAGTGTTTATTCCCTGGAGTGTCCTCTGCTGGTTCCTCAGGTGGGGGTGAATCCCCTAAACCTCTTGCGACCTTCACACTGGGGTGGCTTCCTGAACTGAGATCTCTGGAAGGCAGGAAGGTAAGAGCAGCCGGTTGAGCACCCCATGTCTCTATCGGCCACTCTGAAAACAGTTTGTCCAAAAACTAGCTACATTGTCTGATGGGCCTTATCCAATGAGGGTACAATCATGACAAATTTGCTTTGCTCCTTAATGTATGGGTCCTGAAACAGACCACCATCCTCCACTGAACCAGCTTCAGTAGAAGCCAATTTGCCTAATTTGGGGTTGGTTTTAATGAGTAGCAAGCAGTGCCTCTCCATCAACAATTCCCAGTTAGCATTTCCAAGGAAACATACTGCTCTCTGCAGCCATCTCCACAAATTGTCAAGGAAAAATAAATTGCCAGTGTTGGTAGCCTCTTTGGCCGTGACTAGGATTTTTGAGCGAGGTCCACAATGTCCAGGAGTTTGTCCTGGCATACCAGAGAGGAGCTATTAATTCCCTTCTTTGTGTCCTTTATAATTTTTATAATCTTGCATTCTATTTCTGGGGCTAGAGTTAATTTACGTGCTAGGTATGATCCTGGGCATTCCGCATTTAGGTGGCACTGATCTCTTTATTTAGCAGCTTCCTAATCCTGCTACTCATACATTGGGCCAGTTTCTCTGCTGGGGTCGACTCCGATCAATGCAGGTGGTATTTATTATTTACATCCAGCAAACCCGCTGGTCCATTGACCCCTAATGTATCCCTGTAAAGGTTGTCCTCAATTCTGGGCCATTTGAGACTGCCCTTGGGTCCCAAGGTCTTCTGGCACCCGGCTCCTGACTCAAGTATTCATTATTGTCCTGATCCTACAGAGTCTTAACCATCATCACAGACTCCCAGTGGGGAAGGGTCTTCCAACACTAGAGTAGTCACAGGATAGGGATCATCTCTGGAATCCTCTATGATGGCCACCCGTCTTTTTAGGAAAGGTTACCTCAATTTCTCAAAAGCATCAGAGGTAAGTGAGTATGCTACTGTCTTGGCCTTTGCTTTCCTTCAGCCTTTTGGAGCATCCTAGGGTCAGTGGACCGTGGAGGCCTACAGTCTTCCCCAAAGCAGGTTCATAGAGTGCTCCAGCCTCCAACAGTAAGATTTGCCTGCTCAGGTGCTCTAGTTGAGACTGCTTCATGTAAAGCGGCGACTATGAAATAATTCATCCAGGGGAAGGGTGAATTGATCCTTCATTAGCTCTTCCACCATTTCCTCCCTGCAGACACCTGCCATAAGGCTTAGGTGTGTATTTTTATACTTGTAAAAGGTGGATCCTAATCTGGTATGGACAAATGGGAGGCGATTTGCATGCATTCTGCCCTCAGTGTTCTGTATCATCCTTAGTACTGGTTCAAAGGGTGTAGGAAAATATGTGTCACTGCTACAGTCCCTTGGTTACCACAGGGTAGGCCAAGAGGCCTCTGAGTGTCCCAAGTCATCTGACCTGAGGCACTGTTAAAATACAAGTGCATTGTGCACTTGTTCCATGGGCTAGAGAAAAATGCCCTGGATGTATTTATCGCTATATCGCTGAAGGAATAGAAACTGCCTTGCAGAAAAAGCCCAAGTGTGTGCACCGCTGTGTATCCTCTTGTGTCTCCACGATAGGAGAGATGTGCATCGTTCAGGCCTCTCACTGCTGCGTCCTCTAGTGGTGTTAATCGGGTTCCCTGTGGTGCCCTACCACACTTCCTATCGGGCAAGTTACTTACCTTCGGTAACGCCTTATCTGATAGAGTCTATATCTAGCTGCAGATTCTTTACCTGTGAATTCTCCCCAGGCATCCAAATGGATCCAAGAGTTTTTTCATGAGCAGTGCCCCTGCATGCCAGTTGGTGGCATCAATCGGCTCTGCTCCCGTCGTCATCATCGTCTGCACTGGAAATGACACTGCGGTACTTACATAGGCGCCTACCAGGTGTGCAACGTCATTTTCCTTTAACAATTTTCCATGCCAGAAGTGCAGAGCCATGCAGAACATTGACCACTGGTGTGTCAAAACTAGGGCCCTGAAAGGGAAGTCCTGGTGCCTAGAAATCAGTTTGCAGAGTGGGGAGGATGAGTAGGTCGGTAAGGAGTTTGAAGATAGATATAGTGCCTGATTTAGAGTTTGATGGAGGAGGTTACTCCCGCACAAACGTGATGAATATCCCTTCTGCCATATTATGATCCCATAATAGCCTATGAAGGTCATATTAAGGTGGGCAGAATATCCATCAAATTTGTGACTGAGTAGCTTGTCTGCCAAACTCTAAATCGGGTCCATAGTCTCTACAAGATAAGGTGTTACCGAAGCTATGTCCCTTGTCCATTTCATAGGGACTTCAAGCTGCAGATTTGTTACCTTTAAATAGATACCCAAGCAATACCATCTTCTGAGGTGTGATTGCAAACCAATTTCAAACGAGAAAATCCTGCAGGACCAAACAGAAGAAGTGCCCTTTCCTATGGACCTGACTGTCCAGGTAGAAGTGTTTGATAAATGTGTGCAGAAATGCCCATGTTGCTGCCTGGTAGATGTTCAGGCCTGGAACTCTGTGTGCTAATGCAGTGGCCACAGCTTTAGCTCTGGTGCAGTCAGCCCCCAAACCTTTGGGAGGTTGCTTTTTGGCTAGTGAGTAGCAGATCTGCATAGCAGATCTTGAAGCAGACAACAAGACAACAAGAGATGGTTTGCTTCTGCACCACCCAACCTTTCTTTGCACCCACTTACCCCACAAAAAGTTGGTTGTCCATCCAGAACCCATGGGTATGATCAAGGTAGAACACCAACGCTCTTTTTGGGTCCAGATGGTGGAGTCACTCCTCTTCCCTAGACGTCTGTGGGAGTGCATAAAAAATAGGCAGAGTGATTGTTTGGCCTACATGAAATGGCATGACCACTTTTGGCAGAAAAGAGGCCGGTGAGCGAAGTACCAGTTTGTCAGTGTAGGAAGTTGGCTCTGTATATACTATCTCAAAGTGAAAGATAGTGTGCACAGAGTCCAAGTGTTCCCCTTAGAGGTTGACAGTGGCAAAATTAGATAAAACTAATGCTCTATTTTGTGGTAGTGTGGTTGAGCAGTAGGCTTATCAGAGGGCAGTGTTAAGCATTTGTTCTACACACACAGGCAATAAATGAGGAACACACACTCAAAGACTTAACTCCAGGCCAATATTTTTTATATAGAAAAATATATTTTATTTATTTATTTTAGAACCACAAGATTCAAGATTTGAGGTAAGTACATAAAATGCAAGGTACTTCACACAGGTAAGTGTATAACTTTGATTTAAAACAGTAGTACACACAGTTTTGGGAAAAATGGCAACAAGCTTTTTTAAAAGTGGACACTGTAAAAATCAACAGTTCCTGGGAGAGGTAAGTTTAATTAAGTTTCTCAGGTAAGTAAAACACTTACACAGTCAGTCTCCTGGGCATAGGCAGCCCACCTTTAGGGGTTCAAGGCAACACCAAAGACACCGCCCCACAACACAGGGCCTGTCAGGTGCAGAGGTCAAAGGAGGGCCTGAAACACATAGGTGCCTATGAAGAACAGGGGTGCTCCTGTCCTAGTCTGCTTACAGGTAAGTACCCGCGTCCTCGGGGAGCAGACCAGGGGGGTTTTGTAGAGCACTGGGGGGGGGACACTTTTGGAGCGGAAATCAGGCACACTTCATATATCCAATATCTCCAGTACATACGTTTTATTCCATTGATACTCCTTAGCAATTAAGCTTGCAGCCTGGCCAACACGTGTTTCGTCTGGGACAATCACCACACAACTTTTTCAAGGCTTGTCAAGGCTGTAAATAACGTTAAATAATAACATCAATCTCAACATAATTTTGAAAGGTCATTACCATCAAAGGTGTACATTGCATTGTTTGGTGATATGTGATTACAAAGTGGAAAAGTTCCGACAAAATATCGCCATTGTGCACATATATATGTAAGGCACACACTATATTTTTGACCCTCAATAAGAGTGACCACCAATTTTTTATGTGCAAATATAGAAAAAGAGACTTATAAGTAGTGAATGTAGTGATGCGCATGCACACACATGTGAAAAGTTGATAGCTTATCCCTAACCATGGTAAGTTATGATCAGAAGGGAATCTGAGACATTGCGATGTCCTGTACCTTGAGCAAGAGCTTCCTTATTCAGAAAAAGGTATTCACTCCTATTCTCATAAGAGAAGACAGTGTTAGTGTTCCTATATCGAGAAAATACGGAAATATGTTGTACATACCCGAACAAAAAGTGATTATGCCAAGACACCCGTGTGATTGCATATAATGAAACCGCTTACCTAACTGAAATATCCATTGCTAAAGGTTCCCAGTACAAGTGATCGATATATAAAGAAAGCTTTCGACCTGGAATTTAAATTAGTGTGTTGAATAAGCACAAATAAACGACTCACTATATGCGTAACGTACTCTAACCTGGGGTGAAAACCACGTACTCACCAAATCTTTTCATTCACTTGGGGGGACACACAAGCCCACAAAACACACTTTCAGCGGCACAGGGGCAGCCAGTGGCAGTGGAAAAAGTAGGCGTTAAAAACACATAGGCGCCTATGAAGAACAGGGGTGCTCCGGTCCTAGTCTGCTTGGTTTGGCCAGGAGTCCACTTGGCTCCACCAGCCTGCCTCCGTGCCCCCGACCCCCCTGTCTGCCACCATGATTAGAAGTTCGAGGCCCTCCACCACCCGCAGGCACCCATCTGCGCCTCATCCCTGGTGCCTAGTGGTAGGCATATCTTGTTTGTGCTCTGTTTTGTTGAATTTCGTTTAATTCATTTTTTCAATCGTTGTGCCCTTTCTGTATTCTGCTTCGTTTTCTGCCAGTATTGTTTGCTCGCCCATTTTCAGCCGGCTCTCGACGGTCTCCTGAGCCATGCCGCTGCATCACCGGTGGCCCCGCCCCCCACATTCCCATTGGCCCTTCCCTCCCACCTCCCAGCTGCTTCTCCCACCCACCTCCCATCCTTAATGGCGGCCGCTGCGCGGAGCTCTGTGTGACACCCTGACCTGGTTCTGGCCAGAAGTCCACATGGCTCCACCAGCCTGCCTCTGTGCCCCTGACCCTGCCATCTGCCGCCAGGATTAGAAGTTCAGGGCCCTCCACCACGCGCAGGCACCCGCCTGCGCCTCATTCCTGGTGCCTAGTGGTAGGCATATCTTGTTTGTGCTCTGCTTTGTTGCATTTCATTTAATTCATTTTTCAAATAGTTTTTCGTTTACTGTACTGTTTTTATCTGCCCCTGTGCCCTTTCTGTACTCCGCTTCGTTTTCTGCCAGTATTATTTGCTTGCCTGTTTTCAGCGGGCTCTCGCCAGTTTCCTGAACCCTGCAGCTGTGTCCCCTGCGGCCCGCTCCCTTATGCCCCCATTGGCCCTTCCCTTCCCTCCCGTCTCCCAGCTGCTCCTCCCTCCCACCCTCCCCCTCTTAATGGCGGACGCTGCGCTAAGCCCTGTGTGACCCCCTGATCTGGTTCTGGCCAGGAGTTCACTTGGCTCCATCAGCCTGCCTCCGTGCCCCTGACCCCACTGTCTGCCACCAGGATAAAAGTTCGAGGCCCTCCACCACCCGCAGGCACCCGCCTGCGCCTCATCCCTGGTGCCTAGTGGTAGGCATATCTTGTTTGTGCTCTGCTTTGTTGCATTTCTTTTAATTTGTTTTTTCAAATAAGTTTTTCGTTTACTGTACTGTTTTTATCTGCCCCTGTGCCCTTTCTGTATTCCGCTTTGTTTTCTGCCAGTATTGTTTGCTTGCCTGTTTTCAGCTAGCTCTTGCCGGTCTCCTGAGCCCTGCTGCTGCGTCCCCTGCGGCCCGCCCCCCTTGAGCCACAATTGGTCTTTCCCTCCCGCCTCCCAGCTGCTCCTCCCTCCCATCTCCCCCTCTTAATGGCGCCCGCTGCGCGGAGCCCGGTGTGACCCCCTGACCTGGTTCTGGTCAGGAGTCAACTTGGCTCCACCAGCCTGCCTCCGTGCCCCTGACCCCGCCATCTGCCACCAGGATTAGAAGTTCAAGGCCCTCCACCACACGTAGGCACCCGCCTGCGCCTCATCCTTGGTGCCTAGTGGTAGGCATTTCTTGTTTGTGCTCTGCTTTGTTGCATTTCATTTAATTCGTTTTTCAAATCCTTTTTCGTTTACTGTACTGTTTTTATCTGCCCCTGTGCCCTTTCTGTATTCCGCTTCATTTTCTGCCAGTATTGTTTGCTCGCCCGTTTTTAGCCGGCTCTCGCCGGTCTCCTGAACCCTGCGGCTGTGTCCCCTGTGGCCTGCCCCCTTATGCCCCCATTGGCCCTTCCCTCCCGCCTCCCAGCTGCTCCTCCCTCCCACCCTCCCCCTCTTAATGGCGGACGCTGCGCTGAGCCCTGTGTGACCCCCTGATCTGGTTCTGGCCAGGAGTCCACTTGGCTCCACCAGCCTGCCTCCGTGCCCCTTACCCCACCGTCTGCCACCAGGATTAAAAGTGTGAGGCTCTCCACCACCCGCAGGCACCCCCCTGCGCCTCATCCCTGGTGCCTAGTGGTAGGCATATCTTGTCTGTGCTCTGCTTTGTTGCATTTAATTTAATTAGTTTTTTCAAATAATTTTTCGTTTACTGTACTGTTTTTATCTGACCCTGTGCCCTTTCTGTATTCCGCTTTGTTTTCTGCCAGTATTGTTTGCTCGCCTGTTTTCAGCCAGCTCTTGCCAGTCTCCTGAGCCGTGCCGCTGCGTCCCCTGTGGCCCGCCCCCCTTGCGCCACCATTGGTCCTTCCCTCCCGCCTCCCAGCTGCTCCTCCCTCCCACCTCTCCCTCTTAATGGTGGCCGCTGCGCGGAGCCCTGTGTGACCCCCTGACCTGGTTCTGGTCAGGAATCCACTTGGCTCCACCAGCCTGCCTCCGTGCCCCTGACCCTGCCGTCTGCTGCCAGGATTAGAAGTTCGAGGCCCTCCACCACCCACAGGCACCCCCCTGCGCCTCATCCTTGGTGCCTAGTGGTAGGCATATCTTGTTTGTGCTCTGCTTTGTTGCATTTCATTTAATTTGTTTTTTCAAATCGTTTTACGTTTACTGTACTGTTTTTATCTGCCCCTGTGCCCTTTCTGTATTCCGCTTTGTTTTCTGCCAGTATTGTTTGCTCGCCCGTTTTCAGCCGGCTCTGGCCGGTCTCCTGAGCCCTGCCGCTGCGTCCCCTGCGGCCTTGCCCCCTCGTAATCCAATTGGCCCTTCCCTCCTGCCTCCCAGCTGCTCCTCCCTCCCAACTCCCCCTCTTAATGGTGGCCGCTGCGCGGAGCCCTGTGTGACCCCCTGACCTGGTTCTGGCCAGGGGTCCACTTGGCTCCACCAGCCTGCCTCCGTGCCCCTGACCCCGCCGTCTGCTGCCAGGATTAGAAGTTCGAGGCCCTCCACCGCCCGCAGGCACCCGCCTGCGCCTCATCCCTGGTGCCTAGTGGTAGGCATATCTTGTTTGTGCTCTGCTTTGTTGCATTTCGTTTAATTAATTTTTTCAAATCGTTTGGCGTTTACTGTACTGTTTTTATCTGCCCCTGTGCCCTTTCTGTATTCCGCTTCGTTTTCTGCCAGTATTGTTTGCTCGCCCGTTTTCAGCCGGCTCTCGCCGATCTCCTGAACCCTGCCTGCGTGTCCTCTGTGGCCCCGCCACCTCACACCCCCATTGGCCCTTCCCTCCCACCTCCCAGCTGCTCCTCCCTCCCACCTCCCCCTCTTAATGGTGGCCGCTGCGCGGATCCCTGTGTGACCCCCTGACCTGGTTCTGGCCAGGAGTCCACTTGGCTCCACCAGCCTGCCTCTGTGCCCCTGACCCCGCCATCTGACGCCAGAATTAGAAGTTAAAGGCCCTCCACCACCCGCAGGCACCCGCCTGCGCCTCTTCTCTGGTGCCTAGTGGTAGGCATATCTTGTTTGTGCTCTGCTTTGTTGCATTTTGTTTAATTCGTTTTTTCAAATCGTTTGGCGTTTACTGTACTGTTTTTATCTGCCCCTGTGCCCTTTCTGTATTCCACTTCATTTTCTGCCAGTATTGTTTGCTCGCCCGTTTTCAGCCGGCTCTCGCCGGTCTCCTGAACCCTGCTGCTGTCTCCCCTGCGGCCCCACCCCCTCACGCCCCCATTGGCCCTTCCCTCCCTCCTCCCAGCTGCTCCTCCCTCCACCTCCCCCTCTTAATGGCGGGTGCTGCGCTGAGCCCTGTGTGACCCCCTGACCTGGTTCTGGCCAGGAGTCCACTTGGCTCCACCAGCCTGCCTCTGTGCTCCTGACCCTGCCATCTGCCGCCAGGATTAGAAGTTCAAGGCCCTCCACCACCCGCAGGCACCCGCCAGCGCCTCTTCCATTGTGCCTAGTGGTAGGCATATCTTGTTTGTGCTCTGCTTTGTTGCATTTTGTTTAATTCGTTTTTTCAAATCGTTTTTTGTTTACTGTACTGTTTTTATCTGCCCCTGTGCCCTTTCTGTATTCCACTTCGTTTTCTGCCAGTATGGTTTGCTCGCCCGTTTTCAGCCGGCTCTCGCCGGTCTCCTGAACCCTGCTGCTGTCTCCCCTGCGGCCCCACCCCCTGACACCCACATTGGCCCTTCCCTCCCACCTCCCAGCTGCTCCTTCTTCCCACCTCCCTCTCTTAATGGCGGGTGCTGCGCTGAGCCCTATGTGACCCCCTGACCTGGTTCTGGCCAGGAGTCCACTTGGCTCGCCCAGCCTGCCTCCGTGCCCCTGACCCCACCATCTGCTGCCAGGATTAAAAGTTCGAGGCCCTCCACCACCCGCAGGCACCCGCCTGTGCCTCATCCCTGGTCCCTAGTGGTAGGCATATCTTGTTTTTGCTCTGCTTTGTTGCATTTCGTTTAATTCATTTTTTCAAATCGCTTTTCGTTTACTGTACTGTTTTTCTCTGCCCCTGTGCCCTTTCTGTATTCCGCTTCGTTTTCTGCCAGTATTGTTTGCTCGCCCGTTTTCAGCTGGCTCTCGTCGGTCTCCTGAGCCCTGCCGCTGTGTCCCATGCGGCCCCACCCCCCTGGCGCCCCCATTGGCCCTTCCCTCCCAGCTGCTCCTCCCTCCCACCTCCCGCTCTTAATGGTGGACGCTGCGTGGGGCCCTGTGTGACCCCCTGACCTGGTTCTGGCCAGGAGTCTACTTGGCTCCACCAGCCTGCCTCAGTGCCCCTGACCCCGCCGTCTGCCACCAGGATTAGAAGTTCGAGGCCCTCCACCACCCGCAGGCACCCGCCTGCGCCTCATCCCTGGTGCCTAGTGGTAGGCATATCTTGTTTGTGCTCTGCTTTGTTGCATTTCGTTGAATTCGTTTTTTCTAACCGTTTTTTATTTACTGTACTGTTTTTATTGCCCCTGTGCCCTTTCTGTATTCTGCTTAGTTTTCTGCCAGTATTGTTTGCTTGCCCGTTTTCAGCCGGCTCTCGACGGTCTCCTGAGCCCTGCCGCTGTGTCCCCTGTGTCCCCTGTGGCCCTGCCACCCTCGCGCCCCCATTGGCCCTTCCCTCCTGCCTCCCAGCTGCTCCTCCCTCCCACCTCCCCCTCTTAATGGTGGCTGCTGTGCGGCTGCGCCGCTGGCATGCCAGAGGCAGGCCTGTCTGCACCCGTCCGCGCCTGGACCGTGCCCAGTGCCGGTCCCCGTGGCCCTCGCTGCTCCGACCCCCGAGGCAGCATTACGACTCCACCAAACTCCACGCCCTCAACCCAGGACAGCACCCCGCCTGTGCACAAGCCAACCCCAAGCACACACATGGACCATTCACATGCCACTCATGCTGTTTTTCCTTCACTCACACAAACACCAACACCAACACGCACCACAACAACACTAACACGCACCGCAACAACATCAACATGCGCCACAACAACACCAACACGCACCACAACAACTCTAACACGCACCACAACAACACTAACACGCACCACAACAAAACCAACACACGTCACAACAACACCAACACGCACCACAACAACAGCAACCCCCGCAACCACCTTAACTGCATACTCCTAAACACCCGCTCCGTCCACAAGCACACCATCGAGCTCTGGGATCTGATCACAACACAATCCCCTGACATCGCCTTCCTCACGGAAACATGGATGAACTCCTCATCAGAACCTGACATAGCCATAGCCATCCCAGAAGGCTACAAAATCTCCCGTAGAGACTGCATAAACAAGCCAGGAGGAGGCATCGCCATCATACACAAAAACACCATCAAAATCTCCACCAACACCCACAACACCCTAGATAGCGCAGAACACCTACACTTCTTAATTCACATAAACACCAACACCACCCTTAGAGGAACCCTCATTTACAAACCACCAGGACCCCGCCCCCCTTTTTGCGATGCCATTGCTGATACTATCAGCTCCCACACCCTCACCTCCACAGACTACATACTCCTTGGTGACCTCAACTTTCACCTGGAAGGCACCCACGACCGCAACTCCACAACCCTGCTAGACAACCTCATGAACCTAGGACTCAAGCAACTGGTCACCTCACCCACTCACTCAACAGGACACACGCTTGATGCAATTTTTACCTCCAGCAACCACGTCACTTTTACCCACACCATCGAACTCCACTGAACTGACCATCACTGCGTCCACTTCTCCTTCATGAAACTCCCCACCCACCACCGACAACACACCACACCCTACCGAATATGGGACAAGGTCCCCATAGAACACCAGAACGCCAAATTCACACAAGCTCCACCCCCCATCACCAACGACCCCAACATTGCTGCCCCCAACCTCACACAATGGTTAACAACTTGCACAGACTCCCTCGCCCCACTGAAAAGTAACAACAACACCCACACCATCAAGACCGCCCCCCTGGTTCACCACAGAACTCCAAGCCTTCAAACGTGAATGCTGCAAAATTGAGAAAGCATGGCGCCAAGAGCCCTCAATGAGCAATTTCTCCGCACTCAAAACAACCATACGCAAACACCACCAACTCATCTGGACCACCAAACGGTCCTTCTACAAAGAACGCATAGATAATAACTCTTACAACAGCAAGGAACTCTTTACCATTGTCAAAGAGCTCACCAAACCCAAATCCAGCACCATCAACCCCCCTCACACCCAAAACCTTTGCAACTCCCTCTCCAACTACTTTCACCTCAAAATCTTAGACATACACAACAGTTTCACAGCATCCACACCCACCACCACCACCACCGCCACCACCGACATGACCAACAGCACAACGCCCCCCCACACCAACCAACTACACACCTGGACCCCAACCAACGACGAAGAAACCGAAAAAAACATGAACTCCATCCACTCAGGCTCCCCCACAGACCGCTGCCCCCACCACATATTCAACGAGGCCAGCCAAATCATTTCTCCCCAGCTCCGCGCCGTAATCAACAGCTCCTTCGACGCCACAACCTTCCCAGACACCTGGAAGCACGCTGAAGTCAACACGCTCCTTAAAATACCAGACCCGTAAGACCTCATGAACTACCGCCCCATCTCTCTTCTCCCCTTCCCCGCCTAGGTCGCTGAGAAGATAGTGAATGACGACTGTCTCACTCCCTAGAGGAAAACAGCACACTTGACGCCCCCCAGTCTGGATTCTGCAAGAACCACAGCACTGAGACCGCCCTCATCGCCTGCACAGACGACATCAGAACCAGAGTGGAAAAGGGCGAGACCGTCGCTCTCATCCTTTTGGACCTCTCCGCAGCCTTCGACACCATATACCACCAAATCCTCCGCGCACTACTTTTTGACGCAGGAATCCGACACAAGGGCCTAGACTGGCTCACCTCCTTCCTCGCCGAAATAACCCAGAGAGTTTGCCTCGCTCCCTTCTATTCCCCAGCAACCAAGATCATCTGCAGGGTCCCCCAAGGATCCCTCCTCATCCCTACCCTCTTCAACATTTACATGGCATCGCTCGCCAACATCCTCCGCCCCCACGGAATCACCATCATCTCGTACGCAGACGACACCCAGCTCATCATCTACCTCACCAGGAACCCTTCCACCGCCAAGACAAACCTCCACGCCGGACTCCTTGACATCGCCAAATGGATGACAGCAAGCCACCTCAAACTCACCTCCAACAAAACAGAAATCATCATCTTCGGCCCCAACAAGACAGTATGGGATGACTCCTGGTGGCCCACCCGCAAAGGACCACCCCCAACACCCTCCACCCACGCACGCAACCTCAGCATCATCTTAGACACATCTCTCTCCATGGCCCAGCAAATCACCACATCGTCCTCCTGTTTCAACACCCTTCGCATTCTACGAAAGACCTTCAATTAGATTCCCTTAGAAATCAGAAAAAAAGTCACCCATGCACTCATCAGCAGCAGACTAGACTACGGCAATGCCCTCTACGCTGGTAACACAGCCAAGCTTCAGCAAAAACTCCAGCAAATCCAGAACGCAGCCGCACGTCTCATCCTCAACCTCCCCGCCATAAACACATCTCCGCTCACCTCAGATCCCTTCACTGGCTGCCCATCAGCAAAAGGATCATCTTCAAAGTCCTTATCCACACTCACAAATCCCTCCACGACACTGGACCAGCCTACCTCAACGAACGAGTAAACTTCCACGCACCTACTCAACTTCTCCGCTCCGCTGACCTTGCCCTCGCCACAGTCCCCCACATCCAACGCACCACCTCCAGTGGAAAATCCTTCTCCCACCTCACCGCCAAGACCTGGAACTCCGTCCCCACCAACCTACGCAAGACCCAGGACCTCCTAACTTTCCGAAAGCACCTCAAGACATGGCTTTTTGAGCAGTAAACGGCGACATACCTTCCCCCCTGCCCCCCCCACAGCGCCTTGGGACCCTAATGGGTGAGTAGTGCGCTTAATACATTTTTTGATTGATTGCTTACAGGTAAGTACCTGTGTCCTCAGGGAGCAGACCAGGGGGGTTTTGTAGAGAACTGGGGGGGGACACACATAAGCCCACAAAACACACCCTCAGCGGCACAGGGGCGGCCGGGTGCAGTAGGCAAAGTAGGCGTCGGGTTTGGTATTGAAAGCAATGGAGGGACCCGGGGGTCACTTAGGCGATGCAGGCAGGGCACAAGGGGGCTTTTCGGGCCAGCCACCGACTGGGCTAGGATGAGGGCGGCCTGCTGGTCACTCCTGCACTGGTAGTTGGTTCCTCTCAGTCCTGGGGGCTGCGGGTGCAGTGCTTGGTCCAGGCGTCGGGTTCCTTGTTACCAGGCAGTCGTGGTCAGGGGGAGCCTCTGGCTCCTCTCTGCAGGCGTCGCTGTGGGGGTGCAGGGGGGTCGACTCAGGGTGCCCACGTCGTAGAAGTCGCCTCGGAGTCTTCTCTGCGGTGTTGGCTCTCCTGAACTCAAGCCGGAGGGGTCGGGTGCAGAGTGTAAAGTCTCACGCTTCAGGCGGGAAGAGAGAGTTCTCTGAAAGTTGCTTTAAAGTTGGAAAGTTGTTGTTGTTTTTTAACAGTGCTGCTGTTCTCGGAAGTTTCTTGGTCCTTTAGGTTCAGGGCAGTCCTCAGAGTCTTCAGAGGTCGCTGGTCCCCGTCGGATGCGTTGCTGTGCAGTTTCTTTGTCTGGAGACAGGCTGGTAAGGCTGGGGCCAAGTCAGTTGGTGTCTCCGTCGTCTCTGTGGGGCTTTCAGTTCGGCAGTCCTTCTTCTTTCTTCAGGTTGCAGGAATCTGATTTCCTGGGTTCAGGGCCATAAATACTAAATTTAGCCAATGGCTACTGTCCTTGAGGGTGGCTACACCCTCTTTGTGCCTCCCCCTGAGGGAAGGGGGGCACATCCTTATTCCTATTGGGGGAATCCTCCAAACTCAAGATGGAGGATTTCTAAAGGCAGGGGTCACTTCAAGTCAGAGCACCTTAGGGGCTGTCCTGACTGGTAGGTGACTCCTCCTTGTTTTTCTCATTATCTCCTCCGGCCTTGCTGCCAAAAGTGGGGGCAGTGGCCGGAGGGGCGGGCATCTCCACTAGCTGGGATGCCCTGGGGTGCTGTAACAAAAGGCATGAGCCTTTGATGCTCACCGCCAGGTGTTACAGTTCCTGCAGGGGGAGGTGAGAAGCACCTCCACCCAGTACAGGCTTTGTTACTGGCCACAGAGTGACAAAGGCACTCATCCCATGTGGCCAGAGACTCCTCTGGTGTGGCAGGCTAGCAGAAACTGGTCAGCCTAGCACTAGGAGTCGGACTGGTATTCAGAGGGCATCTCTAAGATGCCCTCTGGGTGTATTTGACAATACATCCCACACTGGCATTAGTGTGCATTTATTGTGCTGAGAAGTTTGATACCAAACTTCCCAGATTTCAGTGTAGCCATTATGGAACTGTGGAGTTCATAATTGACATTCTACCAGACCATATACTCTTTTTGGCTACCCTGCACTTACAGTGTCTAAGGTTTTGCTTAGACACTGTACGGGCATAGTGCTCATGCAACTATGCCCTCACTTGTGGTATAGTGCACCCTGCCTTAGGGTTGTAAGGCCTGCTAGAGGGGTGACTTACCTATGCCACAGGCAGTGAGAGGTGGACATGGCACCCTGATGGGTGTGCCATGCTGACTTAGTCATTTTCTCCCCACCAGCACACACATGCTGTGAGGTAGTGTGCATGTGCTGAGTGGGGGGTCCCCAGGGTGGCATAACACATGCTGCATCCCTTAGAGACCTTCCCTGGCCATAAGGCCCTTGGTACCAGGGGTACCATTTACAAGGAACTTATTTGTGTGCCAGGGCTGTGCCAATTGTGGAAACAAAGGTACAGTTTAGGGAAAGAACACTGGTGCTGGGGCCTGGTTAGCAGGGTCCCAGCCCACTTTCAATTATAACTGGCATCAACAAAAGGCAAAAGGTTAGGGGGGTAACCTTGCCAAGGAAGGCATTTCCTTACAGCCAGGATAAATAGGGAGATAAGGCGGCTTTGGATGACAAAGCCTGAAGCTCACTCACTCGATGGGCAGATGTGATTGCCTCAAGGAAGGCTTTTTCAATGTGAGAAGCCTGAATAGACAATTGTAGAGAGGCTCAAAAGGAGCACACATCAAAAAAGTTAGAAATACATTAAGCTCCCACTAAGGCATAATAAACAGGGAAGGGGGAAAGAAATGAGTAAGACCCTTGAGGAACCTATGTATAATAGGAAGCTTAAACAAGGAGGGTTGATCAGGCAACTGCAAGAAAGTGAAAATGGCAGATAAATAGCCCTAAGGAGTGCTCAAGGCAATGCACTGTTGTGCAAGGGAAAGAATGAAAAGTAAAAACTCTTGAGAGAGGGACAGACTTGTCTGTGCACCATGCCACAAATTTCTTCAGAAGACAGGCGTATACCATTTTGGTAGAGGGATGCCCGGCTGCCAAGATGGTGTTATAGACTTCGGGAGGAAGGTCAAAGCTGTCAACTGCTGCCACTCAATCTCCACATAAGAAGGCGGATCGTGGACAAGTTAGGGTAAAGAACCCTCTCATGCGGCTGCAACAGAATATCTTCCAGAAGGGTAGTCTGATCGGAGGATCGATGAATATGTTCAGCAGCTCGGGATACCAAACTCTTCATGCCCAGTCCAAAGACACAAAGATGACTTAGGCCTTTTTGTTCCTGATCTTCTTGAGAAACCTGAGTAAGAGTAGTATGGGTGCAAAGGTGTACAGGAGTCCTGAATTTCATTTGAGATGAAAAGCGTCTCCTAGCGAGATCCACCTTGGAAATTCCAGCGTGCAAAACTAAACATTCTCAGCAGAGACAAACAGATCTAACCAAGGCTTTCCTCTAATGACTAGGAAAAATGAAAGACACAATTCTGTTGGCAATACAACATGGGTTCAGTCCCAATATGACTGGGAGGTCAGTGAACCCCATGGAGCTCAAACTGATCTCAAAATGCTACTGGCAGGCAGCTCCTTTTTAACTCAAAAACTACAATAACATTATGTACGTTGTCTTAAAAAAACAATAGACAAGTCACAGGATAAGACAAGCTGCTGATATATTTCCACGTAAACACCACACCACCTGCACCCTTTAACTCGTGTCCTTCCTCTCTCAGTTCCCCTTATTTTGAGACCCTGACTGAACTTTGAAACTAACCGTGCTTTAACCTTCCCTTCCGAAGCATGTGTGTTTTCCATTGTGCTGCTCCCAGGATATTTTATCTGACTTCCTACACTGCTGACTAAAACTACCTTTGACTACATATTTTCCAAACAGTGTCTCTGCTAACAGAGGGAGTGGGGGGTACTTGCTTGTGTTCTGTGACCGTACATTTTTCAAGGCTTTGCTAATCATGTTTTTCTGTTTAACTAAACTTGCTGATCTTGTGTTCTGCTTTTCTGTGAACTCTAACCTACTCGGTGCCCTCTGCGAAACTTAGACTTATACTGTTCGTTAATTACGCACAATTCTACAATGTTTTCTGCTGATGTCAGTGGTGGTGGAAACTCCTGGCATTTTCCTTAACATTCTCCTCTCTAGCTAATATTTCAACTATTTTTGCTGACCCTGAATCTATGCCCTGTATCAGATCCTCATGGCATCTGTTATATGTGCTGGTGATTTCATTGTAAACATTACTCTTACCTTGGCGCAAACTCTTTTACAGCATCTTATCACTAATTGAAAAACATGATACATCAAAAGCAATATCACATTAAGGCTTTAAACAGTCCCAACATCCGGGATGGTAGCCAATCAAACCAACCCTTAAACCATTCATCTGGGGCACCTCCTTCATTAACCATTTTCTTTTGCAAGTTATGCAGAGTCTATGTGGCATCGGTCAATGTTCCATTGTCTGCATCCTATCTTGGCCCACACACATACCCCCCTCCATTGCCGTCATCAAGTCCAGCACATATCTGTGCTGCATTATCATTATTCTAATGGCTCTCAGTTCCTCATCTTCTATGGCATTGATCGCCTTCATCAGTCCCATCTAGGTATTTGCAACCATCAAGCAGTTCCTTTTGCCTGAATGAGCAATAGGACACTTTCAGAGAACAACTGGTATCATTGAACAGCCTGTGCACCTGGGGGACATCTTCCTAGGTCGTAGTGCTATAATATTCTGCAGCTCTATTTCTCCGATGATGGTGAAGCAGGGTAGTTGGAATTTCCTGGAATCACCATAGAGGGGGTGTGAAAGGTGACCAAGAAGCAGAGGGTACTCCAATCTGGAGGAAGTTGTGTGTGTTGCCACTCTCTGGTCTGCGAGTAGTAGTCCATCAGACCTAAAGTGTCTCTCTGCATGTCAGCATTGTATTTTGCGGTACTGCAGTTGGTGTTTTTCCCTACATTGATTGTGTCATTCCTTCTAAAATATAAAGAAACAGATATTAATTTCATGACTGACCGGGCCTTACTGAAAGTGTTTCGTGCAATGTCGTTATCCCAGGTATGCGCACACTTTCCTATTGCGTCCTGGCTAATATCAGGGCTATTCCATAGGAATATGGGCCTACAGGTAAACTTGATATCGGGATGCCACTGATCATGTGCATAGACTGATCCAATGATTTTGAGTCCTGGCCTACGTGCACAGTCCAGGGGTAAGTGGAATACTAAATAGTTGCTGCTCCTGGTGGGTGGGCGTGTCACCCCTTAAAAGCTGTCTATTCTATGGCCTTGCGATGACCTGTTTTCTTAATTTGTCCTATTTCGCCCTCAATGTCCTGCCTATCTGTGAGGATATGTAATGTTTCTACTAGTGAGTCATACTTTGTGGCGTTAATCCTAAAATGTGCTACCTGGACATGTGTTGGCTGCATTCGGGCCTTAATCCTACAAAGGTAGAGGTGTAAGAGGCATAAGAAAGGTTCCTGAGGGTACTTCTCTAGTTCAGTGTAATCTATCTGACCCTTTGGAGTGGGGTATCAATGAGCATACAAAACATGATTCATTGATGCCTTATAGTCCTATTTCTGACCTGTGTTGATACCACATATTGTCTAATAAACTGGCGTTAATACTATCTAATACATTGCTATGTTTAGGTATTTTTCTCTGCAGGTGCATGACATTTTACGGAATCTTGGGCATGAGTCATTGTAAAAGCGCAAGGTGAGCAGCAACATAAAAAGACATAAAAGGAAAAATGAAACGGAAATACATGACTGTCAATTTCCAGAGTCAAGAAAGTCTACCACTTGGGATTTGGAGGGATGGGGTTTTACAGTTGTTTTTCCAGTCCTCCACCTTTTTCCTTTTCTGTCTGTGGAGGTGTCTGATGCAAGGCAGAGTCCAGTAAAACATCTGATAGGTGGATCCATGGTTTCCTGATGTTTACTTTGATCACTGTAGGGGTACTCATTGTCACTGAAAAGGGGCAGTTGAAATTCAGGTCTGAATGAAATTGCGGATATACACTTATTGTCCATTTGAGAGGGGAAAAAGGTTGGTGGGCTACGGTGTTACACTTCTAATTCTTTGACACCTGTTAGAAAATAACTTTGCGGCTTTTGTTAGTTCAGACACATAGGGCCGCTATACAACCCTGGCGGTCGGTGATGAAGTGGCAGTAATACCGCCAACACGCCGGCGGTAATAACCGCAAAATTATGACCACGGAAGGAACTGCTCAGACAGACAGACACTTTAACACACCGACTGCCAGGACGGAATCAACAGGCACCACGACGGTAACCGCCTACAGCCAGGCGGAAGACAATGTTCCACCCACTGTATTATGAGACAGGAAACAACCACCTTTTCTGGGGTGGTACCAACGACATCAAAAGCCTGGCAGAAACACTGCACAGAAGGGAAACAACTCACCTGTGGAGACTCTGGGAAGAACCACACCGCCATGGAGCCCGAGTTGCATGTCTTCCCCATGCTCTTCTACATGCTGCTCCACTACGAACACCAATGACGGCGAAGACAACCATTGTGAGTACTGCCGCCTAGCACAAAGGGGAGGGGGAAAGGAACAACAAAGTGACACACACACGCAACACACAACACCCCCACCCCCAACAATATACACACAAGCAGATGTAGTAACATAACATATTGACCCCGTGCCCCTGAGGAATAATGCAAAGACAACTACAATAGAGTAAAACGAATATAATAAGATAAATATAGCAGTACTACGTCCATCCAAATCAAAAAGTATATACATTTTACAAATCAAGGGACACTGCCCAGTCCTCAATGTTCGTGGTCCACAGGGCCACAACACAAAGTCCAATGCCCCACCTCACTCCTGCAACAACACGGAGAGGACACTGCACGGGCATCAGGTCGAAAATAACCAGGCACCTCAGGGGGATGTGGAACGGGGGGCATCTCAGCCGGAAGATGGTACAAACCCTCTGGTCCTGGAGGGGGCAACATGCCCTGTGCTTGGTTCTGGGGAGTGCAGGGCCACAGTCTCTCAAGTGGGTGATTTGCCCACATGCTCTGGAGGGGACAACATGGCCTGTGCTTGGTCCTGGGGAGTGCAAGGCCACAGTCTCTCAAGTGGGTGACTTGCCCACATGCTCTGGAGGGGGCAACATGCCCTGTGCTTGGTCCTGGGGAGTGCAAGGCCACAGTCTCTCAAGTGGATGACTTGCCCACTGGCTCTGGAGGGGGCAACATGCCCTGTGCTTGGTCCTGGGGTGTGCAAGGCCACAGTCTCTCAAGTGGGTGATTTGCCCACATGCTATGGAGGGGGCAACATGCCCTGTGCTTGGTCCTGGGGAGGGCAAGGCCAAGGTCGCTCAAGTGGGTGATTTGCTCACTGGCTCTGGAGGGGGCAACATGCCCTGTGCTTGGTCCTGGGGAGTGCAAGGCCACAGTCTCTCAAGTGGGTGACTTGCCCACTGGCTCTGGAGGGGGCAACATGCTCGGTGAGCTTCATCCAGGGGAGGATGGGGTGAGTGGATGTCTTCTCCACTGGCTCTGAAGGGGGCATTGTGCCCAGTGAGCTTCATCCTGGGGAGGATGGGGTTAGTGGATGTCTTCTCCACTGGTTCTGGAGGGGGCAACATGTCCAGTGAGCTCCATCCTGGGGAGGATGGGGTGAGTGGATGTCTTCTTCACTGGTTCTGGAAGGGGCATCATGCCCAGTGAGATTCATACTAGGGAGGATGGGGTGAGTGGATGTCTTCTCCACTCGTTCTGGAGGGGGCATCGTGCCCTGTGATGCAGATCTTGGGGAGTGCAAGGTCACAGTCTCTCAGCTGGGTGTCATACCCACAGGATTTGCAGGGGCCAGGCTGCACAACAGCCCATGAACGCTAGACTGCACCCTGTCCGCCTGGCGGTGACAGCTGTAAAGTGGTGGCAGTGGTGGTGGTGCTGCAGCTGCTGGTATTGGTGGGGGGAGGCTCCAGCACATCCCCTGCAGCCTTGGACGGCTGTCAAGTGGGGCTGCTGCTGGTAGTGGTGGGGGGAGGCTCCAGACCATCCCCTACAGCCTCGGACGGCTACCCTCTGGGGCAGGTGGTGGTGCAGGTGGCGGTGCTGCTGGTGGTGCTGCTGGGGGAGTTGGTAGTGGTGGGGGGAGGCTCCAGCCCATCCCCTGCAGCCTCCGGTGGCTGTCCACTGGGGTAGGTGGCGGTGCTGGTAGTGGTGGGGGGAGGCTCCATCCCATCCCCTGCAGCCTCAGATGGCTGCCCCCTGGGGCAGGTGGCAGTGCTGGTAGTGGTGGGGGGGAGGCTCCAGCCCATCCCCTGCAGCTTCGGACGGCTACCCTCTGGGGCAGGTGGTGGTGCAGGTGGCGGTGCTGCTGGTGGTGCTGCTGGGGGAGTTGGTAGTGGTGGGGGGAGGCTCCAGCCCATCCCCTGCAGCCTCCAGTGGCTGTCCACTGGGGTAGGTGGCGGTGCTGGTAGTGGTGGGGGGAGGCTCCATCCCATCCCCTGCAGCCTCAGATGGCTGCCCCCTGGGGCAGGTGGCAGTGCTGGTAGTGGTGGGGGGGAGGCTCCAGCCCATCCCCTGCAGCTTCGGACGGCTGCCCACTGGGGCAGGTGGTGGTGCTGGTGGCGGTGCTGCTGGTAGTGTTGGGGGGAGGTTCCAGCCCATCCCCTCCAGCCTCGGACGGCTGCCCACTGGGGCAGGTGGCGGTGCTGCTGATGGAGTTGGAGCGCCAATCACTCACTACTTCACCCTCTTCTGTTGGCTCACATTAGTTAGATGTGAGTGGGCAGCACCCTACTCCAATAGAGGATACTAATTGTACTTTTATTTAGCGCAATGGAAGATAGAATGAAGATAGCAGAGGAACTTTTTAAGAGCCTAGACAGTGGATGTACGGTTAAACAAGCAACGACTGGTGGGAACCGTGGAAGTAAGGAAGGTTTAAAGGATAAATTTATTAGGTTGGAAAGGATGAAGAAAAATGAAATGTCGAGATGGTGGGATGCAACCACATTGAGACAGTATAAGAAACTGACACTTGATCTACTTAGAATAACATATCACGTGTGTGCCATTACTCTTTATAACATTGTGTGATATCCCTAAGGGTATATCGTGGAGGTAACTTTTGGAGGGTGGTTACCTGAGTTTTGTGCACCGTGTTAATTTTGAAGTTGTAATTTGTGGTAGTAGGAGCGCCAATCACTCACTACTTCACCCTCTTCTGTTGGCTCACATTAGTTAGATGTGAGTGGGCAGCACCCTACTCCAATAGAGGATACTAATTGTACTTTTATTTAGCGCAATGGAAGATAGAATGAAGATAGCAGAGGAACTTTTTAAGAGCCTAGACAGTGGATGTACGGTTAAACAAGCAACGACTGGTGGGAACCGTGGAAGTAAGGAAGGTTTAAAGGATACATTTATTAGGTTGGAAAGGATGAAGAAAAATGAAATGTCGAGATGGTGGGATGCAACCACATTGAGACAGTATAAGAAACTGACACTTGATCTACTTAGAGTAACATATCACGTGTGTGCCATTACTCTTTATAACATTGTGTGATATCCCTAAGGGTATATCGTGGAGGTAACTTTTGGAGGGTGGTTACCTGAGTTTTGTGCACCGTGTTAATTTTGAAGTTGTAATTTGTGGTAGTAGGAGCGCCAATCACTCACTACTTCACCCTCTTCTGTTGGCTCACATTAGTTAGATGTGAGTGGGCAGCACCCTACTCCAATAGAGGATACTAATTGTACTTTTATTTAGCGCAATGGAAGATAGAATGAAGATAGCAGAGGAACTTTTTAAGAGCCTAGACAGTGGATGTACGGTTAAACAAGCAACGACTGGTGGGAACCGTGGAAGTAAGGAAGGTTTAAAGGATAAATTTATTAGGTTGGAAAGGATGAAGAAAAATTAAATGTCGAGATGGTGGGATGCAACCACATTGAGACAGTATAAGAAACTGACACTTGATCTACTTAGAGTAACATATCACGTGTGTGCCATTACTCTTTATAACACTGCTGATGGAGTTGGTAGTGGTGGGGGGAGGCTCCAGCCCATCCCCTGCAGCCTCGGACGGTTGCCCACCGGGGCAGGTGGCGGTGCTGGTAATGGTGGGGGGAGGCTCCAGCCAATCCCCTGCAGCCTCAGATGGCTGCCCACTCGGGCAGGTGTCGGTGCTGCTGGTGGAGCTGGTAGTGGTGGGGAGAGGCTCCAGCCCATCGTCTGCAGCCTCCAACGGCTGCCCACTGGGGCAGGTGGCAGTGCTGGTAGCGGTGCTGGTGGCGGTGCTGCTGGTGGAGCTGGTAGTGGTGGGGGGATGCTCCAGCGAATCCCATGCAGCCTCGGACAGCTGCACCACCATGGTTGGTGGTGCGGGCTCCGACTGAGTCCCAGCACCAAGCCCCTTGTCTCTACTGCCTGCTGTTGCAGGCCCCTTGCCCTTCCTGCCTGCAGCTGGGGCTGGCTCCTTGCCCTTCCTTCCTGCTGCTGGGGCTGGCTCCTTGTCCTTCCTTCCTGCAAATGGGGCTGGCTCCTTGCCCTTCCTTCCTGCAGCTGGGGCTGGCTCCTTGCCCTTCCTTCCTGCAGCTGGGGCTGGCTCCTTGACCTTCCATGAAGCACTTGGGGCACGCACCCTTTCCGTCTGGCTGGTGGCCGGGATCCTTTCCCACCCGGAGTTGCTGGAACACTACTCTGCCTGTGGACTGGGTGGCAGAGGTGCTTGCCTGGGTTTTGGCCACCCTGGCCTGATGTGACGGACGGGAGGTGAGCGCTAGGGAAGGGGTCAATGGTGGCAGGGAAAAGCTTCTTAGGGACATTGGGGCGGGAAGAGGGAGATGGTTTGGGAGTGGAGGAAGAGGAAGTGGTGGTAGGAGGTGTCAGTCAGCTGTGTTTGGGTGCAGGTGCATGGGCTTGCGTTTATGTACTTTGGGAGGAGGGGGCACAGACACAGTGGGAGAGGACACAGGGGACTTGTGCATGGATGTGGGGTGGTGACTGCCAGTGAGGGGTGTGTACTGATAGGTGTACTGGGGATTGTGGTAGTGGCTGAGGATGTAGTGCATGCAGGTGTGAGTGGAGACGCTACTGGGAGGGAGATGGAGGATGAGGAGGAGAGTGCCAAGTAGAGGCAGTGGATGTTGATATGTCTGCTTCTGGATGGTGTTTGTGTGAGTGCCTGCGGGATGAAGTGTGTTGCTTGTGTTTGCATGTCCACTCTTGTGTGTTGTCCTGGGTGTCTGCTCGTCTCACTGTGTGCTTGGGATAGGTTGGGGTCGAGGAGAATGGGATTGGGAAGAGGAAGCTGGAGGGGGGGAAGGAAACATGGACAATGGCTTCCATCAGAAAGGAAGCCAGAGCCTGGATTGATCTCTGTTGGGCCACCAAGACAGTGTGAATGCCCTCCAGAAATGCATTGGACTGTTCCATTTGGGCTGCCAATCCCTGGATGGCATTCACAATGGTTGACTGCCCAACAGAGGTGGATCGCAGGAGGGCAATAGCCTCCTCACTCAGGGCAGCAGGGCTAACTGGGGCTGGGCCTGAGGTGACGTGGCGAAGGAGATGCCCACCCTCCTGGGTGAGCGGGCACGCGAAACTCGCTGAGAGGCTGCTGGGAAGACGGTGCTGGTACAGGAGGTGGCGGCTGTACCTGTAGCTGGGGTGGGCATAGAGGTGTCCACCACCACCAGGGAGCTTCCATCGGAGAATGTATCTGTGTCGGAACTCTTCCCTCTCTGCCGTGGTGCTCCTCTCGCCCTCCGTCCCACTGGTACCTTCACCGTCGGTGGATTCGGCCTCCTGGGTCCCGTGGGATGCAGCTCCCTCCATCGCTGGTTCCTCTGCTCCTCCGCCAGATGATGCTAATGCACATAAGGACTGGGTGACAAAACAAAAAGGGGAGGGAAGAGACAAAGGATACACTTGGTCAATGGCGGCACCACCACCACCGTTGGCGTACACGACACACTCACACACAGGGAATATCCCTACTCATTATGCAATGCACTACCAGTCACAATGCTAGTCACCAGCCCATGGATAGGGACACACAACGCAAATTGCAGCATACCTGAGACCCACAGACCCCTGCCCATTAGTGGATGCCTACTAGCTTGGTTGGAGGACTTTCACATCAGAACCCTACCCAACATGGGACTTATTCTGCAATGCCAGGCCTGACCTAGGGGCACCCACAGGGCCCACACCCCCACCCGGATATCACCCTACCAGCAGTAAGTTGTAATGGAGGGCACTGTACTCACCCCCTTGTTGCTGCTGTGATGCCCCCAAGTGCCCATCCAGCTCCGGATAGGCCACCGCCAGTGTGCGGGCCATCAAGGGGGGTCAGGGTTTGATGGGCACCCCTTTTCTCATTGGGATGCCATCCCCAGCTGGGCCTCCGCTGTCTTCCATGCCCAGTGTCTCAGCTCCTCCCACCTTTTGCGACAGTGGGTGCTCCGCCTGCCTTAAACTCCCAGGGTCTGCACGTCCTTGGCGATGGCACGCCATATACCCTTCTCTTGATGGGTGCTGACCTGCAGAGGAATACACACAGGGAAAGGTTTTAGTCAGACGGTCCTGCCTGTTACACATATGGCCCAGAATACCCCTTCACATCGCCATTTGCACACACATGGCCCAGCACAAAAGCTGCACGCCACCCCGGGGACATCTACCAACCCCCCCACATGAGGCCTTCACACACACCACTCCAGTGCATTCATGCCACATGCATCGTGCTCACAGTGTACTCACAAGTTGGTCTGGAGGCCCATACAGCAGTCAGGTACTGGGGTAGGACCCCATCCACCAGTCGCTCCAGCTCCGCCGAGGTGAAGGCAGGAGCCCTTTCCCCAGTAACATGAACCATGGTCGGTGCCAGACAGCAGCACATGCAGTGTAGGTCCTCTCCTGTTGAAGGTCAGGTAGTAAGTGAATGAACAGATAGAAAATGGCAGTCACATCAGCTGCGGTGCATACCGTCACCGCTGGCGTACATCACCATTGGCCACTTTACCCCATAGGACCCAGTGATAACCAATGAGGAGTTGCACAGCGGTTCTCACCCGCCTCCCACAACAGCGGCATTACCTCATTTCCACCTATCCTTCCATACAGGACAGGCGGACGCCATTTCAGGGGGTTTGCAGGCCATGGATCCTAACTGCATCACAGTACGCAAATTTACCTTTTGGACATATCCCACCAAAATAATGTTGCAGTCACAACATGCATTGAACAGTAGTGGTTAGAATGTACAGATACTGACCAGCTGCTCACTCTTTTGCCCCATAGATTGCAACCGTTGCCGATGTTTAGGAGATGGAGACATCCCCCTGTGTACAGACCCCTGGTGGACTTGGCAACAATGGAGGACAATTATCCTCACCTATAGACTTGACAGAGCCACAATCACTGACCTGTGTGCCCAATTGGAGCCTGACCAAATATCTGCTATCCTTCACCCCACCAGGATCCGCCCTCTTGTGCAAGTCCTATCAGTGCTCCATTTCCTGGCAACTGGTTCTTTCCAAGTGACAGTGGGCTTGGCAGCAGGAATGTCACAGCCAATGTTCTCAATAGTGCTGACCAGAGTGTTGTCTGCCCTGATCAAACACATGTGCAGCTACATCGTTTTCCCCCAGGTGGAGGATTTGGCCACAGTGAAAGCTGACTTCTGTGCAATGGGACATAACCCCAACATCACTGGGGCAATAGATGGAACACATATTTCATTTGTTCCCCCCCACCCGGCAAAATGAACAGGTGTTCAGAAATCGAAAGAGTTTTCACTCCATAAATGTCCAGATGGTGTGCCTGGTGGACCAGTACATCTCCCACGTCAATGCCAAGTATCCTGGGTCCATGCATGATGCCTTTATCCTGAGGAATAGCAGCATCCCTAATGTTATGGCCCAACTCCAGAGGCACAGGGTGTGGCTAATAGGTGAGCCCTAGTTCCCACCCAGTGGATGTTGGCTGTATGGGTATGTTGTGGGCCCTAACGGTGAGTGTGTTGCCCCTCGATATTTTTAGGTGACTCTGGTTACCCCAACCTCTCATGGCTACTGACCCCTGTGAGGAATGCCAGGACAAGGGCAGAAGAACGTTACAATGAGGCACATGGGCGAACAAGAAGGATTATAGAAAGGACCTTCTGCCTCCTGAAGGCCAGGTTGCAGTGCCTCCATCTAACAGGTGGATCCCTGAGCTACTCACCCTAGAAGGTCTGCCAGATCATCGTGGCATGCTGTATGTTGCACAACCTTGCCTTGCGCCACCATGTGCCTTTTCTGCAGGAGGAGGAGGGTGGAGATGGCCGTGTGGCAGCATTGGACCCTGTGGACAATGAAGATCAGGAGGCAGAGGATGAGGACAACAGAAGTGCAGTTATTTGTCAATACTTCTGTGAATTCCTACTTCTATGCCCACTCACTGTACCCTTTGGCATCTCTTTTTGCAGATGTTGGTGTCCCACTATTGCTCCTGGTGTGTTCAGTGCAGCCAACTACAGGTCTTTCCTATGTAAACATTACTGTACAGTTTAATTGCAATGTTTGAACCAGGTTAAACGAATACATTTTGAAAACATTTGACATACACCATACTTGTATTTTATGAAAGTGTGTTTATTACAGTGCTCTGAAGAAGAGGGGGCAGTGCAATGGCTTGGGTGATGATGGAGGAAAGTCCAGGTTAGACTCTAGTCTATTCGTGTCACAGGTGCAGTGTCCAAGGGGACATATGAAAGGGAGCAATGGCATTTCAAGGTGGACAGGTTGACAGAATGGGACATGAGGGTGACAATCAGGAGATCTTATTTCCTGGCGAGGGTCTTGGCAATAGTCTCTGGCTTCTGCCTGGATCGCAGGGAACATTTGCGGGGTGGTTCTCCTCCTGCAGGGGGAGGGGTGCTGGTGGCCTGTTGGTCGTGTGGCGGGGCCTCCTGTCCACTAGAGGCAGTGGAGGTGGAGGGCTGTTCAGTAGTCTGGCTAGTGTCAGGGGCCCGCTGATGTGCCACTGCCTCCCTCATACTGTTGGCCATGTCTGCTAGCACCCCTGCAATGGAGACCAGGGTGGTGTTAATGGCCTTCAAGTCATCCCTGATCCCCAGGTACTGTCCCTCCTACAGCTGCATGGTCACCTGCATCTTGTCCATAATCTGGCCCAGCGTATTCTGGGAATGTTGGTATGCTCCCAGGATCACAGTGAGTGCCTCCTGGAGGGTTGGTTACCAGGTCCTGTCCTCCCCCAGTCGCACAGCAGTCCTCCCAGCTTCCCTGTTGTCCTGTGCCTCTGTCCCCTGAACGGTGTGTCCACTGCCACTGATCCCAGGTCCCTGATTGTCCTGGGTTTGTGGGGGACCTGGGGTCCCTGTAGTGGTGGACACACTGCTGATTGATGTGTCCTGGGGACAGAGGTATGGGCCCGTTGGGTGGGTGCTGTGGTGGTGTTTCATGGGGGGGGAGGCTGTGTGGTGGTGTGAGATGTGGCTGGGTAACCGACTGTCCGGAGGTCCCTAATGGGCCAGGTTGGTGACATTGGCTGGGTTACCTGTGGGGATGTAAATGCAGTTTTATTGTTTCTGCGTGTGACATATTGTGCATGGGTGTGTTGCCCTCTATGGTTGTTATTGCCCTGCCAGCTTTGCCTTGTGTGAGTTGTTATTTGGTGGGTTGGGTGATTCTCTCTAGTGTGCATGCTGTGGTGATAGGTGTCCATGCAGGTCTCTGAGTGAGGTCCATGCATTGGTAGAGCATGCAGGGCTTGGCATTGGGATGAGTGGGTTGTGATGGTGGGGTGTGTGGGAAGTGGTGGAGTGATGGGAGTGAGGGTGAGGGTCTTGGTATGTGATGGCATGCAGGTAAGGGGGTGATAGAAATAGAAAGTTGACTTACCAGAGTCCAGTCCTCCTGCTACTCCTGCCAGGCCCTCAGGATGCATGATTGCCAAGATTTGCTCCTCCCATGTTGTTAGTTGTGGGGGAGGAGGTGGGGGTCCACCGCCAGTCCTCTGTACAGCGAGTTGGTGTCTTGCTGAAATGGAATGCACCTTCCCCCATAGGTCGTTCCATCTCTTCCTGACGTCATCCCTTGTTCTGGGGTGCTATCCCACAGCGTTGACCCTGACTACGATCCTCTGCCATAGCTCCATCTTCCTAGCAATGGATATCTGCTGCACATGTGATCCCAATAGCTGTGGCTCTACCCGGATCATTTCCTCCACCATGACCTTTAGCTCCTCCTCAGAGAACCTGGTGTGTCGTTTTGGTGCCATGAGTGTGGTGTGAGTGGTGTGTGTGAGGGTGTAGGGTGACGTGTTGGGGTTTGTGATGTGGGGTGCGTGGGTGGTGTACAGGTGTGGGTGGTGTGTGGCTCTGAACTTGTATGTGGTCGTGGTGTCTGTCTCATGCCAATGGTTTGTATTCGTAAAGGGTTGTGGGTAATGTGGGTGGGTGTTTTATGGAGGTGTGGGTGTGGTGTGTGTATGTGTGTCAGGTGTGTGTAGTTTGAATTGTCCAATGTGATGTTGTTTTGTTAGTGGGTGTGTATTTTGAGCGCGGCGGTATGTACCGCCTATGGTTTACCGCCATTGAATGTCCGCCGTGGTGATTCGGGGGACATAATGTTTTGAGTGTAGTTCTGTTGGCCTAACGGTGTGGGTTTTGATACCGCCATTTTATCACTGACCTTTGGGCTGGTGGACTTGTGTGTGTGGCTGTATAGTGACGGATTGGTATGTGTGTGTCATAATATGGTTAGAGGATATCAGCAGCGGCGGCAGTATGTTGGCGGCAGTCAGCCTGGCAGTAAGTGGGATTTACCGCCAATGTCATAAGGAGGGCCATAGTATCTGTTGGACTTTTGGCCATACGCATGGTCATCCCTAGTCTTTTTGCCTCCTTCCTCCTGGTTTTTCTGACCTCTCGCTGTTGGCTCTAGGACTCTGAGCACTTTATCACTGCTGACCAGTGCTAAAGTGCAGGTGCTCTCCCATCTAAAGTTGGTATGATTGGCTTATACCTAATTGGCATATTTAATTTACCTATAAGTCCCTTGTACACTGGTATCTCTATACCCAGGGCCTGTAAATTAAATACTACTAGTGGGCCTGCAGCGCTGCTTGCGCCACCCACTGAAGTAGACTTTCAAACCTGTCTGAGGCCTGCTAGCGCAGGGCCTGTGTGCGCAGTTTTCTGCCACAGGGACCTGGCATCTAAACTTACTTGCCAGGCCCAGAACTCCCCTTTTACTACATGTCAGTCACCCCTAAGGTACGCCCTAGCTAGCCCTATGGGCAGGGTGCCATGTATGTAGAAAGGCAGGACATGTGCCATATTGCATGGACTGTCCTGGTAGTGACAAACAGCCTAACTGGTGTCTCACTACTGTGAGTGCTGCCTTCTCATAGGATTGCATTAGAAATGCCCTGCCTTATGTGTAAGGGGTATTGTCTGATTTATGAGGGGTGGCGTAGGCGTGTTTGGTATGGTTGTGATGGTGATAATAAATACTGCTTACTGGTGTGGGTGTATTTTTTATTACTATCACAGAAATGCCACTTCTAGAAAGTGCTCATTTATCTGTGCTTATGACTCTGGTGTTTTGCAGCTTGACCCCAATCCACGTCTGGGCAGAGTGACAGTTGGGGCTTTGTGCATACTTTTCAGACAGCCTGCACACAGGGAGGGTAGAGGTGTCACAGAGGTGCATCTACATACTGAATAGTCTTCCTGGGCTGAGAGAAGGGAGAGGCGGGGCACACCTGCATTTGTAAAGACTGTGCCCTGGCCTCACACAATAGGGTCGTTAACCCCCCACTGATGTTTGGAGCCTCTGCTGAAAGGAGAGAGGGGGCACTCCCAGAACCAGTTGTAACTGTCTGGAAGCTCCTCTCCCTACCACTGTAAAACACTGTAAGAACTGACTATAAGTACAGGGGAATTTTCCCCACAATTTGGAGACGTTTTGAACTTACCTGGAACTGGACACAGACTACTGGAAGGACTCACCAGGAACCGCCATGGACTGCTGCTGCTGTGCTGACCTGTAAGCTGCCTGGTTGCTGAGAAGGACTTGCCACTAGCCTGCACCCCCTTTGTGCTGGCCTGTTGTTTGGGCCCTCCATCTGTGGGCCTGTTGTAGGGACTCTGCTCCCCAGGGGCAGGGTGCTGTGGCCCCTGTCCCCTGTCCCCTGTCCCCTGTATTGATCCTGAAACACGAGTAGTGTTTCAAATGCTTGCCAAAATTAGCGCTTGGGAAAGCGCTTCTTCTTTGAGCTGAAAAACATGCTCCTTCATGCCAAAAGGAAAACACCGCCGCAACCCGGGCTTAGAAGAGGACCTTTGCGCCTTCTTAAGCGCTTTGTTGTTGGGCAAAATCACCGCCGCAACCTGGGCTTAAAGGAGGACCTTCGCGCCCTCTCAAGCGCTTTGTTGTCGGGCAAAATCACCGCCGCGACCCGGGCGCCGCATCGGGGACGATCGCAAGGACCGCGCTGTTCGTTGTGCCCCCAGGGCACTTGCTGGAGTTAAGAGAGGAGCGGGGCCGCTCCTATTGTGCCCCCGGGTGACATGCGCCATACGGAGCGCTCCCGGGGCACACGCCGGCACCAGCTCCCTGACCTGCCTCCCTTGTGGACGAGGGACGGCAGGGGAGTGGTTCGTGCACCAGACCAGGTGCAGCTGCCGCAGGAAGCAGGCGAGGAACCTCAACGGAGGTCCCTGCTTCCCTTACTTCCTTTTGGGCAGCCGCACCGCGGACAAGGGCAGCTGCCCCCTGGCACGCAGGACACGGGGAGAAACAGGAGTTCCCTTCTCCCCGGTCACTGCCCTAGGGGCGTGATCGCCCCCTCCCCTTAATGTTTGTGGTACTGGGCCCCCCCCCTTCGGAGAGGGCCATTCGAGGCCAGGGGGGGGCCCCACAAGAATCTTTCTTTCTCCACAGCAGGGAGGGTGCAGATCCCCCCTCTCTCCCAGGAGGCACCCAATAAAGATCGGGGAGGGTGCGTGCTGCCCCTCTCCCATTGCAGGATCACGAGGCCCCCGTTTGGCGCAGGGAGCGCTGGGGGCCCCCTTGTTTCTGTTCCTCAGGCACTGGAGGTGCCTCTATCATCTACCAGGTACTTTTAAAAGGACCAAAAGAATTATAATCAAAGTTCTTTCTACAGACTTTGCTAATTATGATATATTGCCTACC
This sequence comes from Pleurodeles waltl, assembly GCF_031143425.1. Classification (NCBI taxonomy): domain Eukaryota; kingdom Metazoa; phylum Chordata; class Amphibia; order Caudata; family Salamandridae; genus Pleurodeles; species Pleurodeles waltl. The sequence continues at coordinate 767,986,211 of NC_090446.1, forward strand.
TGTTCTATGATGCTTTTACATATATGTGCAAATGTTCCTTTTATGGGCATAACTTGCTAATATGTTTCCCTAACTTGCCATAGGTTTTCTAATGTTCCTACTATGGGCGTTTTATGATATTCTTATGACAAGTGTTCTAATGTGATAACGTGTTTCCTGACTACTGCTTATGTTGCAGAATACTGAGTAACCTGTGTGTTATGTGTGACTACTGCCAATTTGCAGAGTAACTAATGTGTAACGTTCTGACAACTGCTAAGGTAGCAGGATAGTACTGTTATGTGATGTGGGTCTAATAATTACGTTGTGTACAATACAGTATATTTTCATATAATCTGGTGTTGTGTTTCCTTTGTGGTGGGGATATTGCGTCACATGTGTGTGTGTGTTGTGCAAACGCTTTACACATTGCCTCTGGGTTAAGACTGACTGCTCGTGCCAAGCTACCAAGGGGGTGAGCAGGGGTTATCTTGGACGTGTAACTCCCTTGCCCTGACTAGAGTGGGTAAGTTCTGCCTGGCTGAGGTGCATACCCTAGCCAACCAGAAACCCCATTTCTAACATTGGTCGTCAGCGGTGAGGATAGGACTTGCGCTTGCACAATACCATTGTGACTCATTATTTCACTACAAGGATTGCGTTTAGACCATCACATGTTTGGCTTCTCTTAACTTTCTCTCTTTGGTCATTTTTCCTGTTTTCAGTTCTCATGCTTGGGTATTGTGGTTGTCACATTTGAGTTATTTGTACCTTTTCAAGATGGGGCTTACCTTTGATTTAGAGGACCTGCCGTTTTACACGCAGGAGGAATTATAGGGGTTCTGTAGAGAGAGAGGGCTGCCTGTAGAAGGGGACCTCAGGAGGTCTCTGAATTTCTTTGAAAGGTTTGTGACATATACCCAGGGAGGGAGTGTGCTTAGGGGGTACCCAGAGGACCCTGAGTGTAGCGAGGGTTCCCAATGGGAGGGCTCCCAGACCTCATCCCTAGAGAGTGGTAGAGAGACTGATCAGGAGGGTGATAATGACCGGTTGGGGACGCCAGTTGACAGGGAAGGCCCCAGTGATAGGGAGTCCCTAGCTGGGTCCAGTGTAAGAAGCAGGGCTACATCTCATTCCTTGACGCCTGATGAGCTAAGAGATAGGCGGGAAGAGAGGGACCTGAAGTTGCAGTTAGCGCGCCTAGCTGTTGAGGAGAGAAGGGCCGGGTTTAGAGAAGGCCTTAGTACAGGAGAGGATGGCAGAGGCGGAGAGGGCCTTTGCCAGAGAAAGACTCGCTCTAGAGCACAGTCTGAAGGTTCTGGACTCACCAGCGCTGCAGGTGGAGTCCAGTGGTGGCAGCAATGTACAGTGCTGTAGCAAAGATGTTCCTCACATACCCATAGATCTGGTACCTAGATTCCAAGAGGGGGGTGACATACGTCAGTGGTTAAAGGATTATGAGAGGGCTCTGGTAGAGCGCAGGATCCCTGAGAAGGATTGGGGAACTGGCCTAGGGAGTTTTATTCCTGAGGAGGGGAGGGATGCCCTACTGACTCTAGAAGAGAGTAACAGGGAGGGGTAGTCCACTGTAAAAAATGCACTGATTGTGAAGTATGGTTTTTCCCCTGAGGAATACAGAAAAAGGTTTAGGGGTGGTAAGAAAGTGCCCCACCAGTCTTGGGAGGAGTTTGTGGAGGATTGCTGCATTGCACTAGATGGATGGGTGAAGGGTAGCACAGTAAACAATTTTGAAGGGCTGTTTAATCTGATTGTCAGAGAGCACCTGCTTCGTTGTTGTTTTTCAGAGTTACGCCAACACTTGTCAGTGTGTGAGCTCTCTGACCCCAGGGAGCTTGCAAAGGAGGCAGACTTCTGGTTGCGTACCAGAGGGTCTGGTGTGGCATTAGGGGGTGTTCCTAATGAGAGTGGTCTAGGTGTTTCCCAACCAGGTGTGGTGGGAAAGGCTTGTGTCCCAGGTAGGTCCCAGTGTATTGGGGCGGGTAAGGCACCTTATGTCCAGTCTCAGAGGAGAGGGAATGGGGTTGGGCTGAGGCCCAGGGTACCCGAGCTCCAGTCCCAGACCCTGGAGGGTTCCATGAGTGAACGCCAGGAGGTGAGCCTAGCCTGTGCCGTAGGGCCATCTGTTCAGAAGGATCCCATTTTGTCATTAGGACTTGGGCGGGTGGCTGGTGATAGCGTTCTGCTGGTCCTGGTGTCTGGTAGTCTCGCTCTACAGCGGAGGAGGCGGAAATCCAGGCATAGGGTTGAGAGGGGGCTGCGGGCCCCAGTGGAGAACCTGGGGGGTCAGGGGTCAGCTCTGAGAGCAGAGCCCCCCAGGAATGACCTTGGTGAGACCATTTCTGGGCTGGGGGTAATCCAGACTCTGTCAGATGGGCAGAGGTCAGGAGACCTGCGCCAGCCAGACTCTTGGGTGGCCCTTGGGGAAGGTGTTTCCCTGGTGGGGAGTAGTTGTGCCCCCCAGGAAGTCCTGGTGCACCAGGCAACGATTCAACCGCAGGGTAGTGACTCTGGGTTGAATGATCAGGTTCAGGGGGTAAACCCTGACCTGATGGGGAGTAGGTGTGCTCCCAAGGAAGTCCTGGTGCGCCAGGCAGTGGTTCAACCGCAGGGTAGTGACTCTGGGTTGAATTGCCAGATTCAGGGGGTAAGCTCTGATCTGGTAGGGGGTAGGTGTGCTCCCAAGGAAGTCCTGGTTTGCTGGGCAATGGTCCAGTCTAAGGGTGTCGTCCCTGGACTAGATAGACAGGTTCAGGGGGTAAACTCTGACCTGTTGGGGGGGCGGTTAGTGTGCTCACCCCCGTGTGAAACTTCTGGTGGCTTCTCCCGAGGTGGGGAGACGCAGGACTCTGGAAGTGGGATTTAGGGAGGGGAAAGCCCGCCCCGGACCCCAGTGCAACCCAAGGGTGTCGTCCCTAGGTTGGGTGGTCAGTCGCCAGGTAGTGATCCTGGGCTGGCGAGAGAGTTGTGCAGGGCTGCTGTACCCAGCACCCTGGCAAGTGTGGATTCTGGTGATACCCCTCCTAGGAGAGGAGGGCGGGATCCTAGACGGAGGGGTAGAGGGAGGAGAGCCTCACCTCTAGCCCCTGTAGAACCTATCGGTGCGGACCCTAGGTTGGTGGATCAGTGGCAGGGTAGAGCCCCTGAACTGATTGGAAGTGGAATGGAGACAGGTTGCTTTGCACCTGGGGCTACAGCCCCCCACTCTTTATGGTTTCAGAGACCAGAGGCTCCTAGATGGCCAGGGGCCTGGTTCTGGCCATTGGCAGCTAGAGAACCCCCGTGGGTTGGTCTAGGCTGCCTGTGAAGCATTGACAGAGAGATCCAAGTGGAGTCAGGAAGGCGTAGAACTGGAACATGCCCCTGCTTTTGTGGGCCTGGGTCCTTGTTCTATCGCCCCAATCAGGGAAGTACATCAAGGTTTTGATTGTTCTCCCCTGGCTTTTGGCTGGTAGGGGGTTGTGTTGGACTTTTGGCCATACGCATGGTCATCCCTAGTCTTTTTGCCTCCTTCCTCCTGGTTTTTCTGACCTCTCGCTGTTGGCTCTAGGACTCTGAGCACTTTATCACTGCTGACCAGTGCTAAAGTGCAGGTGCTCTCCCATCTAAAGTTGGTATGATTGGCTTATACCTAATTGGCATATTTAATTTACCTATAAGTCCCTTGTACACTGGTATCTCTATACCCAGGGCCTGTAAATTAAATACTACTAGTGGGCCTGCAGCGCTGCTTGCGCCACCCACTGAAGTAGACTTTCAAACCTGTCTCAGGCCTGCTAGCGCAGGGCCTGTGTGCGCAGTTTTCTGCCACAGGGACCTGGCATCTAAACTTACTTGCCAGGCCCAGAACTCCCCTTTTACTACATGTAAGTCACCCCTAAGGTATGCCCTAGCTAGCCCTATGGGCAGGGTGCCATGTATGTAGAAAGGCAGGACATGTGCCATATTGCATGGCCTGTCCTGGTAGTGACAAACAGCCTAACTGGTGTCTCACTACTGTGAGTGCTGCCTTCTCATGGGATTGCATTAGAAATGCCCTGCCTTATGTGTAAGGGGTATTGTCTGATTTATAAGGGGTAGCGTAGGCGTGTTTGGTATGGTTGTGATGGTGATAATAAATACTGCTTACTGGTGTGGGTGTATTTTTTATTACTATCACAGAAATGCCACTTCTAGAAAGTGCTCATTTATCTGTGCTTATGACTCTGGCGTTTTGCAGCTTGACTCCAATCCACGTCTGGGCAGAGTGACAGTTGGGGCTTTGTGCATACTTTTCAGACAGCCTGCACACAGGGAGGGTAGAGGTGTCACAGAGGTGCAACTACATACTGAATAGTCTTCCTGGGCTGAGAGAAGGGAGAGACGGGGCACACCTGCATTTGTAAAGACTGTGCCCTGGCCTCACACAATAGGGTCGTTAACCCCCCACTGATGTTTGGAGCCTCTGCTGAAAGGAGAGAGGGGGCACTCCCAGAACCAGTTGTAACTGGCTGGAACCTCCTCTCCCTACCACTGTAAAACACTGTAAGAACTGACTATAAGTACAGGGGAATTTTCCCCACAATTTGGAGACGTTTTGTACTTACCTGGAACTGGACACTGACTACTGGAAGGACTCACCAGGAACCGCCATGGACTGCTGCTGCTGTGCTGACCTGTAACCTGCCTGGTTGCTTAGAAGGACTTGCCACTAGCCTGCACCCCCTTTGTGCTGGGCTGTTGTTTGAGCCCTCCATCTGTGGGCCTGTTGTAGGGACTCTGCTCCCCAGGGGCAGGGTGCTGTGGCCCCTGTCCCCTGTATTGATCCTGAAACACGAGTAGTGTTTCAAATGCTTGCCAAAATTAGCGCTTGGGAAAGCGCTTCTTCTTTGAGCTGAAAAACACGCTCCTTCATGCCAAAAGGAAATCACCGCCGCAACCCGGGCTTAGAAGAGGACCTTCGCACCTTCTTAAGTGCTTTGTTGTTGGGCAAAATCAGTGCCGCAACCCGGGCTTAAAGGAGGACATTCGCGCCCTCTCAAGCGATTTGTTGTCGGACAAAATCACCGCCGCGACCCGGGCGCCGCATCAGGGACAATCGCAAGGACCGCACTGTTCGCTGTGCCCCCAGGGCACTTGCTGGAGCTAAGAGAGGAGCGGGCCGCTCCTATTGTGCCCCCGGGTGACGCGCGCTTTACGGAGCGCCCCCGGGGCACACACCGGCACCAGCTCCCTGAACTGCCTCCCTCGTGGACGAGGGATGGCAGGGGAGCGGTTCGTGCACCAGACCGGGTGCAGCTGCCGCAGGAAGCAGGCGAGGAACCTCAACGGAGGTCCCTGCTTCCCTTACTTCCTTTTGGGCAGCCGCACCGCGGACAAGGGCGGCTGCCCCCTGGCACGCAGGACATGTGGAGAAACGGGAGTTCCCTTCTCCCCGGTCAATGCCCTAGGGGCGCGATCGCCCCCTCCCCTTAATGTTTGTGGTACTGGGGCCCCCCCTTCGGAGAGGGCCATTCGAGGCCAGGGGGGGCCCCACAAGAATCTTTCTTTCTCCACGGCAGGGAGGGTGCAAATCCCCCCTCTCTCCCAGGAGGGACCCAACAAAGATCGGGGAGGGTGCATGCTGCCCCTCTCCCTTTGCAGGATCACAAGGCCCCCGTTTGGCGCAGGGAGCGCTGGGGGCCCCCTTGTTTCTGTTCCTCAGGCACTGGAGGTGCCTCTATCATCTACCAGGTACTTTTAAAAGGACCAATAGAATTATAATCAAAGTTCTTTCTACAGACTTTGCTAATTATGATATATTGCCTACCTGTTCGATGATGCTTTTACATATATGTGCAAATGTTCCTTTTATGGGCATAACTTGCTAATATGTTTCCCTAACTTGCCATAGGTTTTCTAATGTTCCTACTATGGGCGTTTTATGATATTCTTATGACAAGTGTTCTAATGTGATAACGTGTTTCCTGACTACTGCTTATGTTGCAGAATACTGAGTAACCTGTGTGTTATGTGCGACTACTGCTAATTTGCAGAGTAACTAATGTGTAACGTTCTGACAACTGCTAAGGTAGCAGGATAGTACTGTTATGTGATGTGGGTCTAATAATTACGTTGTGTACAATACAGTCTATTTTCATATAATCTGGTGTTGTGTTTCCTTTGTGGTGGGGATATTGCGTCACGTGTGTGTGTGTTGTGCAAACGCTTTACACATTGCCTCTGGGTTAAGCCTGACTGCTCGTGCCAAGCTACCAAGGGGGTGAACAGGGGTTATCTTGGACGTGTAACTCCCTTGCCCTGACTAGAGTGGGTAAGTTCTGCCTGGCTGAGGTGCATACCCTAGCCAACCAGAAACCCCATTTCTAACAGTATCCCATTTCATCACTCAAAAACCTGATCTGAGATACCTGCAATTGTTGCACCTGTCAATCATATCTACGAAATCCAAGTGCAAATGTGAAATGAGCCTGTTAGGTGAGGCATTGTGTTGTAATCACTTTTAGTGTGGGTCCAGTACTGTACTGTTGGCATACTGCACACTCTGCAATATACATGGTAGGGAATGAACCAATCTACTTCCAAGGTAGCACTAAGGTAATAGATAGTAAGTCTTTGTGCATTACGGGTGGCCCATCAGACTTTAAGAATCCTCTCCTTTTCCATCTGTGAATGCTAGAATGAACTGTGGTGGTGACATATGGTCAGTTTTAATAAATGGTTACTTCGAATCCCTTAGCCTGGTGTAACGCCTCAATGATGGCCACTAATTCTGCTGACAAATGTCTGGGTGACCAAAATGATCTGCTCCGGTCCCTTCCACCTAGGCTGGAGGCAATTTGTTGATTGGAAGCTTTTAGTAAGGACTCACTCCTCCAGTTGACGGTCCTGACTGAGCCTCTTTAATGGCCTTGACAGACTGTCCTTCACTTGTTGATTGTTAGAAACAAGACGCTTTAGTCACAGAAAATAATAGTCCCTCATCAGTTCATGTGACATGTCAACTATCATTTCTCTTTCTGGAACCCCCTTCCCCAAGCTGTCATTTGTCTGCCAGTAACTTTACCATGGAGCTCAATTTTTGGTTCTGCATCAAGGGCATCTCTCTTGCTCATAAAGATAAATCAGGAAAGCGTCCATCCATGTTAATTATATTTCTGCACATATTTTACCATCTTCCACCTTTCCACCGCATCCGCTGCTTCTAGGTGATAGGCACAGTGGAACTTTGGCTCTTCTCTAGAGCTTTACACACCTTACAACTCTGACTTGCCTTGTTGCATATTTTCAGATTTTTTTAAACTCAAAACATGGGCATACAGTTCAGTACGTCACCTCTACCAATATATGCAGGACTGTGCAATGTTACAGTCATTGAATAAGGATACTTGTCTGGCAGCATTAGATCACATCACAATTTCAGTCACTTATGTATTTTCCTTCTTTAAGTAAAAGCAAGCTTATTAGCAGATAAGAATAGATAGAAATGATGAAAGCATTACATTTCATTTTGTGAGGCTAACACAAAAACATTTTATACGTACATTTTACATGTACATTTTACAGACGCTGGCCACCTGACCCACAAGGTTGGTGGGTACTGTGCCTTTGTCCATGCAGAGGCTGGGCAGCATGCACGGTATGGTGGCTGGGCAGGGATGGGGTGGTTGGAAGCCCCTTCTGTAGCCATGAAAGGAGCAAAAGACAGGCTGGGGGGCAGGAGCCACCGCGAGGTCCAAGGAACTGGCCGTATCCTGAGAATCCTTGAAACGCTCGAGCAATGAATCTGCCTTGTCTCCAAAGAGAAGGGTGCTATCAAAGGGCATGTCCATAAGGAAATCTTGAAGATCCTCCAAAAATGCAGGGGTCCTCAGCCATGCGTGTGCCTCATGGCCACTGTAATGGAAAACGCTCTGCCTAGCGAGTCGGTTGTGTCCAGTCTGCAACAAATTGTGAACTTTGCTGCATCTTTCCTATTGGCAACAGCATGAGAGAGTACAGCCCGAGCCTCCTCCGGGAGCTGTGGCAGTACTCGTACACCATGTCCCACAGAGTATGGGAACAACTGCCAAAAAAGCATGCAGTGTTCCCAGACCGCAACAGGCTGGTGGAAAAAAACATCTTGCCAAATGAGTCCAGCCTCTCCTATCTGGGGGAGCGGTAGGGAGCGTGCCATAGGAAGTTGAGACTTGAACCACCAAACTCTCAGGGGTGGGTTGGTGCGTGAGGAAGGTTTGGCCCCCACGTGCAGGGCGATGGCGGCGGGCAATTGTCCTATTCACAGGAGCCCCTGTTCTGGGTTAGGACAAGGTACTCAAAAGGATGTTTGTGAGAGCATCATTTCACTGAAGCAGGAGTTCAGTTGTGGAAGCTCCCGGTTGCAGCACCTCTGTCAAGAGATAAGTCTTGACTGCCACTGAGGGTAGCTGATGGTCCAGGACCTCAGCCGCCCTCCTCACCACCGCTACGTAAGAAACTCACTCCTTTGTAGCCACGGTAGGAGAAGAAAACATTTCAGTATCTGGAGATGTGTCCAGTCCACTTGCCTGACCCAAATCCTCACACTAGTCCATTAGCCTCCTAGAGCTGGTATTCTAAAAGGTCCAGCAACCCCTCCCAGTCTTGCCCCAGGCCTAGCCCAACAGAATCAGGCTCAGGCTCTGATCTAGCCTTAGGAAGACAGGAAGCACAGATTATCAAGGTATGGAAACAGAGAACCCCCAAAGCTGCAAAACACCCACTGCCGGAGCCAATACCTTGGTGAAGGTTTGAGGAGAAGTTGACAGACCGAATGGTAACACTTTGGATCTAGAAATGAACATTTTTTACCACACATCTCAGAAACCTCTAGCTTTCTGCATGGATAAGAATGCAAAAAAAAACATTTTCTATTTCCAGGGTTGGCAAAAATCACTCTTCTGGAAAAGAGGAATGATTGACTGCAAAGTGTTAATTCAAAATGGCTCTACTTTCTTCCACTTCTTTAGCTTTTTTTATATTCAAGATTGGTCAGAAGAAACCATCTGCCTTGCGGACTTGAAAAAGAATTAGCACACAAGCCCTCACGGGGTTGCTTCTTTGCCAAAGCATAGAACATTTAGATGCAAAGAAGTACCCATCGTGAGATGGTACTCTTTTGCACCGCCTTCTCTTTCTATGCACCCACAGTTCCAACAAAGAGTTGATCATCCACCCAGAAAGCTTAAGTAAGATTGAGGTAGAAAGCCAACGCTCTTTTTGGATCCAGGGGGTGGAGTCTCTCCTCCTCATGAGAAGGATGTGGAGGTGCATAAAAAGTAGGCAAAGTGATGGACTGGCCTACATGAAAAGGTGTAGCTACTTTGGGAAGGAATGAGGCCCTAGTGCGTAACACCACTTTGTCAGTGTGCACAGACAAAAATGGGGGCTTTGAAGAAAGAGTCTGAAGCTCACTCACTTAGCGAGCAGAGGTGATGGCAACACAGTTTTAAAAGTAAGGAGCCATAATGAACAATTTTGTAACAGCTCAAAAGGAGCACACAACTAGTAAGTACGGACAAATTGGAGGTCCCACTGAGGCATGATAAACAGAGTGGGAGGAAACAAATGGGTGTGACCTTTAAGGAATCTACCAACAATAGAAGACTTAAAAAGAGAAAGTTGATCAGACAATCTAAGAAAGTCTGAGATAGCCGATAAGTAACCTTTAAGGTAGCCCAAAGCAGAGCCCTGCTGGGCCAAAAAAAGAATAAACAAAAGAACCTCAGAAAGAAGAGCAGAGGGGGGATCAACAAACTTGTTGGTACACCATGCCATAAATTTATGTCAACGACAGGCATATAGCATTTTGGTGAAGGGACGCCTAGCTGCCAAGATAACATCACAGACTTCGGGTGGAAGGTCAAAAGCTGTCAACTGCCGCCGCTCAATCCCCATTAATGAAGGTGATGATTGGACAGGTTCGGGTGGAGAACCGTTCCCTGATGCTGCGACAGAAGATTCTCCCCAAGTGGCAGTATGACTGGAGGATCGGTGACCATGCTCAGTAGCTCTGGATACCATACTCTCCGTGTACAGTCCAGAGCCACCAGGATTACTTGGGCCTGGTCGTTCTTGATCTTTTTTCAGAACTCTGGACAGAAATGGAAAGGCGTAAGGGAGGCCAGAATTCCACTCAAGATGAAAAGTGTCGACGAAAGTCCAATGCGCAAAACAGCTGACATTGTGCATTCTCTGCTGAGACCAACAGATCTAACCAAGGCTCTACCCACTGCTGAAAGAGACCTTGCACCACCTCCAGATGGAGACACCATTTGTGATCAGCTATGCATAGACAAACATGAATTTGTTTGCTCTGACGTTCAGAGAGCCCGCCAGATGTTGAACCACCAGGTTAATGCCCTGATATGCCAGCCATGTCCAAAGGCGCAGAGCCTCCTGACAAAGGGTCCAGGACCCCACTCCACCCTGTTTGTTGCAGTACCACATGGCGGTAGTGTTGTCTGTGAACACCTGCACCACTTTCCTTTTGAGAGAGGGAAGGAATGCTTTCAATGCAAAACTGATCGCCCAGAGCTCCAAAAGATTGATGCGGAGTCTAGGCTCCGCCGGAGACCAGAGACCTCTGATCTCCTCCTCTCCCATGTGGCTACCCCATCCCAAGAATGACACATCTGTCATTACTGACAGATATGGTTGGGGAAGGGAGAGGGATCTGCCGTTGACCCAATCCTGATTCTAAAGCCACCACTGTAGGTCCAAAAGATTGATGCAGAGTCTAGGCTCCACGGAAGACCAGATACCTCTGATCTCCTCCTCTCCCATGTGGCTGCCCCATCCCAAGAGTGACACATCTGTCATTACTGACAGATATGGTTGGGGAAGGGAGAGGGATCTGCCGTTGACCCAATCCTGATTCGAAAGCCACCACTGTAGGTCTTTCACAGTCCCCTCCGAGATCTAGACCATGTCAGAGAGATTTCCCTATTGCTGCACCCACTGGAACTTCAAGTCCCACTGGGGAGGCCGCATATGACATCTGATATTGGGTCACTAGCGGGATGCAGGAGGCCATGAGGCCCAGCAGCCTCAGAGTCATTCTCACCGAAACCCAGGATAGAGGCTGAAATATCGGAATCATAGTCTGAATATCCTGGACTCGCTTTTCGGGAGAATGGGCCCAAAACTGCACTGTGTCCAGAACAGCTCCGATGAAAGCAAGTGTCTGACAGGGAGTCAGGTGTGATTTCTGCACGTTTATAGTGAACCTCATCATGTGCAGGAGGTTCGCTGTAGTCTGAAGGTGGGAGATGACTTTCTTGTACGTGTCCACCTTCAACAGGCAGTCATCAACGTAGGGAAAGACTGAAACCCCCAACCTGCGTAGATGAGCTGCAACCACAGTCATCACTTTTGTGAACATCCGAGGGGCACTGGTAAGGGCAAAAGGAAGCATGGTCAATTGAAAGTGCTCATGCCCTACACAAACTGTAAGTAACATTTGTGGGGAGGCAAAACGGGAATATGGAAATAAGCGTCCTGCAAGTCCAAGACTACCATCCAGTCTCCTGGGTCCAAGACAGGCAGGACCTGAGCGAGGGTGAGCATTTGAACTTCTCCTTTTTGAGGAAGAGATTGAGGGCCAGAAGGTCTAGGATAGGGCATAAGCCCTTGTCTTTTTGAGCATCAGAAAGTAGTGGGAATAACAACCACAACCTACTTCTGGTGCAGGGACCCTCTTTAAGGCTTCCTTGGCCAAGAGAGCCACTACTTCCTCGTGGAGAAGTACCAGATGATCCTCCGGTAAGTGGCCGTAGGATGGAGGCATGGCTGGAGGGGCAGTCTCGAAGGGGCGTAGCCCCTTTGGACAATCTGCAAAACCCACATGTCCGTAGTGACGGATTCCCAGTGGGGCAGGTGATGGTGAATCCAGCCGCCAACTGGTCCATGATGGGGGGAGGAACTAGGAAGGCTTGGAAACTGCAGCAGGGGAGGGGGTAGACTGGGCAGACCTCTGGTTCCCTGTCCCACAAGCCTGGGGGATTCCGTGTCCCAGACCATGCAGGGGCTGAACAGCATGGGTGACACGGTGGCTGGGAAAGGGACGTGACAGGGAGCCCCTTCCATGGCCACGAAAGGGGCGAAAGGGGGACTGTTGGGGACGAGGGGCAGCTGAAAGTCCGAGGGCTGAGGGGTAGCCAGAGGAGTCCTTGTACCTTTCAAGCGCAGAGTCCGTCTTATTTCCAAAGAGACGGGTGCCATCAAAGGGCATAAGGGTCTTTTGGACATCCCCTGAGAAGCCAGATGTCCTTAACCAGATGTCCTCAACCAGGTGTGGCGCCTCAAGGCCTCCATTGATGCAACTGATCTACTTACAGAGTCGGTCGTCTCCAGCCCACATTGAATAGTGAACCTTGCCACATCTTTCACATCAGCAACTGCTTGGGAGATGATAGTCCGGGCCTCTTCCAGTATCTGCAGCAAGACATGTGCAACTGTACCCCACAGGGAGTGAGTATAACAGCCCAGAAGGCATGCAGTGTTCACTGACTGGTACGCCAGACTAGAGGAATAAAACATCTTCTTCCCAGGTTGGTCCAGTCTGTTTGATTCTCGATCCAGAGATGCAGAAGGAAATGTGCTAGATGACAAGGTTGTCTGTGTAACAAGGCTCTCAGACGTGGGATGTTGTGACAGGAATATAGGGTCATTCGGGGCAGGCCGATGGCGGCAAGCAATTGTCCTGTTCACAGGAGCCTGTGCTGGGTCTGGACCAAGTACCTAGAAGGACATCAGTGAGGGATTCATTGAATGGAAGGCGAGGCTCAGATGTGGAAGCCCCTGGCTGAAGCACCTCCATCAGGAGATTTGACAGTTCGAGGCCAAGGCCCTCAGCTGTCCTGCTGACCACCACAGAATAAGTGGCTCCCTCCGCGATAGCCACAGTAGGAGGAGAAAGCATGCCAGCATCTGGAGAAGTATCCAGACCACTGGGCTCGCCCAATTCCTGTGCCCAGTTCATATTAGGGCCGCCCTGGTATTCATAAGGTTCCTGGTACCCCTCCAACCCTTTCTCATATTCATACCCATAAGAAAAAGGGTCTAAATCCAACCTGGAGTGAATAGACTCCATTGAAGAAAAGGTTGGCGTCGGCTGATGCCGCTCCGACTCCGAGTTGCCGGGGATTAGGATCAGGTTGACGCCGATCATGGGCACTACTGACGTAGGGAGAGTTGATGGCCAAACCGGCACTGGGGAAGGTCTCGATGGTACGACCAGCATTGGTACGGGGCAAGTACTGGATCCACCGGGGACCTTGGTGGTAGGGGCCAGAGCTTCCTGCACGGGACCCGAAGGGCCCCTAGCTGAACCCCCTAGGCCCAAAGTCGCCGAAGTGGGGTCGTACTGCCCAAAAATGAGACACATGGCCTCACAGAATTCTTTTAATTAGGTAGTGGTCACTCCGGCTCATAGAAAGTCGGGGAGGCACGGAGCAGACCCAGAAGTAGGCTCCGAGGATGGACACCCAGAGCGTCGACACTCCCCCCACATCGCATCAGCCGAGCGATAGACTGAAGTCGAAGGATGCCTAACCTTCTTCGACTTCTTCTTCTTACCTGACTAACCTGAAGACTTGGAGGACGACGAGTGGTGGTGACTCTGCGAGCAGTCTCAAGACCTTCCTCTCGAGCGAGACCATGAACGATGTGCAGTCAAGCACCAAGCAGCTATAAGCTTGCAGGAACGCTCCCTCAAGGCCTTCGGAGGCATGGCCCTGCACTCAGAGCACGACTTCAGGTCGTGGTTGTGCTCCAGGAACCACAAACAGCCCTGGTGTGGATCTGTCACCGACATAAGTGGTGACAGGCCTCGCAAGGCTTGAAACCGATCTTCGGGGACATCCTCGACACACCAAAAATCACCGAAGACTCGACAAAAGAGTAAAAATCAGTCAGAAATTGCCCAGGGTAGCTCTCTCTGGAGCAGCGTGAGGCACAGAAAGAAAAAAACTGACGTCACTGCACAGAGCGGGCATCTATGTATGACTCCCGACATCATCACAGCAACCACGATGCCAACGACGCCCCCAAAATCGACCGACGCCACCTAACAACGCACAAGGGTACTGCTCGAAGAAAAATCTCAGGATCCAGTCTGACGCCTGGGGGAAATTCTAAGGTAAGGAATCTGCAACTAGAAGTCTCTATCAGATACATGCTGCAGCCCTTGGGGACCTTCCCTGGCAACAGAGCTCTTGATATCATGAGTACCTTTTACAAGGGACTTAACTGTGTGCCAGGGATGTGCCAATTGTGCAAGTAATGGTACATTTTTAGGGAAAGAACACTGGTGTTGGGGCCTGGTTAGCAGGATCCTAGCAACCTCTCAGTCAAGTCAGCATCAATATCAGGCAAAAAGTGTGGGGGGTAACCATGCCAAAAAGGGCACTTTCCTACATGATTAGTCATAAATTTGAATGTATTTTAGCATTGTGTTTTAATTGACCCTTTTCTAACGAGAGCTCGTGTGAGTTGAAATGACAACTGTCTTTCAGATGTCTTATTTTTAAAACACCACAACATCAAATAAGGAAGACAAACATGAATATCCCATAGTAACGTGTCTAGTTAAGACCTAACGAGAGGAACCAAAAAGGGTAACAAACGACAAAGGTGTGAGATGTAGGGTTGGTGGACAAACTGTATTCTGTTATACTATATGAAAGCAGAGAGACAATAAAACTATGACTCACTGCCAGGAAAGGAGACTTTTGCATGTTGTGGTTACATAAGCACTCACACTATTGGCCCAGAAGTATGTCAGCTAATTTTGAATTTTCCAGCCCTTCAGTAGTGAGCAATCTGGTTTTCTCACTCAGTCTTCCAGAGTTTCTACTTTCATCCCTGTCTGAATCAGGTGAATCAAAACTGTGGTTAACAGATTTATAGCTCATTCAATAATTCAAGTGAAAAACAGAGCAGCTGCTTTAAAGCCGCTGGTGTTTCACTGTGCAGGCAGCAACCTGCCTGCACTTTTAAGGGATATTAGAGATCCCCTTTCAGGCTGGTGCAGTGATTGACTGGGGATGTATGGGAGGTCCTTTCTCCCCCAGAGGGCTGCCATCATGTGGTGCACTGAGAGTGCGCCATCTTGTAGGTGACACACTGTCAGTGAACCTCCTAACAGCTTCTTTGTCTATGCGCCCACGTTTATAATAGGGCGCAGGTGCAGAGGAAAAGGGATTCCCTTGTTTGCATGGGACCACACCCCTGTGCAAATGAGGGAACACCCTCTGGTGACAGAGCTGGTGCTATATGTGCCCCAGCTCTATTGGTACTACAGAAGGGGCCGCATAAGCATCTGTGACCCTTTCTCTAATACCAAAGTGCCCCAGGGGCATGCAAAGAGGGTTCAAACACCTGTGACACCCCCGGCACTTTAATTCAGCCCCTGGTGTCAGGTCAACATCCTGTGATTCTGGGTAAACCACTGAATCGCCCCATGCTTAAGAAAAAACACACCTGGCTTTGTGTAATGTAATCTGGTGCTCATGTAAAGTGCACTAATGCTCTTGGGCCTCACAAAAAAAGAAAATCATATTCAGTTTGGGCTTGAGACTACAACAAGTGAATTCACTAGAGTTATACACACGGTAGATTGACATTTGTGAGACACATGCCAGCCTTGAAGGTTGAAGAAATATGGTTCTCCAAGTAGCAGCACTTTTGGCAATAATCATGTGCCCATATGGGTACCAAAATGATGTAACCTTAAATCAGATAGACAAGTGGAGTCTGCATGGTTTAGAAAGCAAGAAAAGGCTACGTATAGACAGAGTGATGTTATGTTTGCCTTTGTGGAAGTGAGCAAAAACTTTGGCACATATCCCAGATAGGGTACATTGTATATGTTTCAAACAATGAACAGCACACTCTGAACATGGTAAGCTGTAATGTGATAGGGCTGTACTAATAATGTTTAATTCATATAGACCAATAGTAAACCAATAGTGAACCAAGAAAATGTGATATATCAAATAAGAAATATCTAGGAACATCTACTTTCATGCCTAATTACAAGACAAATAACGTGACATGCAACAAGTGAAAACAATACACAGTGAGCCTGCTTAGAGTAGACCTGGGCAAAGGCCTTGAATATGTTGCAAATACTCAGCACACACCTTCATTATCGAAAAATACAAATTAATACATTTCAGCTCGGCTAACAAACAACACCACAAACGTAATTCTATTTCACTTATTTTCTGCAAAGGAAAAAAAAAAACAAGAGAAACATGGACATGTGGAGACATCTGAAAGAATACCCCTATAATGAAATTGATTTTATTAAGAAAGACACCTTAAATGCTGTGAAGAATTACAACATTATATATGTCTGACTGTAAATAATAGGGGATGTATTTTACAAAGGTGCTCCGAGTAACAAACAGACAATGAGAGCAAATGTCAAATTGTTTGTCTCTCTGAAGAACCTCAAGTGACATCAAACAGAGAATGAAAACGAAGCTCGAATTGTCTTTGTCACTTAGAACCCCGAGGTAAAAACATTTCATTCACAGTTACCCATCTACCATTTTATATTGCATATGAGTTCCAAACCTGTTCACTATTGTCAACCAGCTTTTTAAGTTGTGGTATTTTAATCACAGATATAAACATGGACCGAAAATGGAAGCATAGATGCTTCATTTGTAGATGCAGATGTATTTGAAGAAGCGCCGTCTGCATATTACGCATGGTCCTAAAATTAGCATTTCAATTAAAAGGTGGGCCTTTTGTTGTAGGAAACGTGACATGGATGAAATAATGGATGAATATGTAATTGTACATCTAGGTTATTGTAGGAGGAATTTATTCCTAACAAGATTGTTATGCAATCAAAAATAGAAATAATAGTGGGAGACAATTAAAACAATGGTAACAAGAAAAGACAAGGATATTCCAGAATAAGAATGATGATTAAGAATGTACCCCTTGGAGCCGTTATGGCATGTACTGATAATAGATTCTTACAGCATAGTGATGACAATTGCTTAGTAATGAACAGAGGGATAAAGTGGCGGTATAAAGTCTCCATTTTGCGGGATATGCTTTTTTGGAGTGCGTTTGTAGAATGATGCAGACTCCTGGTTTCTTTAAATCAATGCGTCAAAAGAGGGTTGGGAAACAGGGTTTGCAACAATGACAGGGAGACAAGGCATTGACAGGTGTTAACCCGGATAGGTGGACTGATATCCCAACCAACAGAAAGTTACATTGCCAGGCAGAATTCTGTGTGTGTTCATTCCAGTGTCAAGGTCGTTGTTGGCAGGAACTATGTCAAGTTGTCCTCTGCAGTGGACGTTTCTCACTTGCATTTGCCTTTGTTATGATAGACTCATTAGGCCAATACGATACACTGTCATGAAGCAGCGCGACTATGCATCTGCAGTTCACAGCGTGCAATACATCAGCACATGATGGGCTGACATCCTCTCTCCGTTGCTACAGCACCAATGTGAGATAGACCTGTTATAGTACGTCAGGCACCTTGTGCCCGGAAAACAGCCATCAAGAGGTTTCAGTAGGATACTGACTAATTCATACTGTGCCCAACATGCATATGAATCTTCTCTGCAATATTCTGCTCCGCCTTCATTCACCAAAGTATACAAAATGTGATGGGTGGTAAGCCTGAATTTATCTCAGCCAATGGTAATTACTCAGGGCCACATCCCAGTCCATCGTGATTTTGTACGCCATGCCACCTCAGTTTTGACCCAGCTATATGCAAATCGTTCTAGGCCCTGGCCCAATAGAAACAGTCCAGCCCCAAGCACAAAGCCAAGTCCTCTCAGAACCATAAAACAAGCAACCCAGGACCAGTTTCCCCATTGTTGTGAGCTTATCACACTGGTATGGTTTGGTTCCAGTAACAAAGTGTGTACAGGACCAACATCTGGGCATACCTGTCATGCTTAGGGCAACATACTAAAGTATACAAAAAGTGATGGATGGAATGCTTGAATTATTCTCCACCACTGGTAAATACTCAGGAACGCGTTCCAGTCCACCATTATTTTGCCAACCATTCCACCTCATTTGGACCCAGCAATATGCAAAACAGTTTTGAACCTGCTCCAATGGGGATCGTTCAGTCAGAACTGCTAAGCCAGGTCATCTCTGAACCAGAACACAAGCAACCCAGGACCAGTTTCGCCCTAATTATGAGCTGATCAGCCAGTTATAGCTTGGTTCCAGTAACAGTGTGCACAGGACCCATATCTGGGCATACTCATTCCACTTAGGGTGACATAATAAAGTATACAAAAAGTGATGGATGGAAAGCTTGAATTAATCTCAGCCACTGGTAATTGCTCAAGGCCACATCCCCGTCCATCATTATTTTGAACATTATGCCACCTCAGTTTGGACCCAGCTATATGCAGATCTGTCTTGACCTTGCTGCTATGAGAACAGTACACCCAGGACTGCCAACCCAGGTACTCCCTTATTTGGAACACATGCAACCCAGAACTGGTTTCACCCTTGTTATGGGTTCAGCTCCACAGTGGGCTTGCAAGCAACCAGAAAAATCTTTATTCAGGCTGTTCGTCAATTTGTTGCTAGAAACTGGCACTCTGCTGGCCCTGTCTGAACCCCTACCTCAACTTTGTTTAGGGTGTTGACCTCTGTGCTCAAACTGTTCTGTCAATGCAGGCTTTTCCATCAGGGGCGAGAGCAGTTTAGCCAGTCTTGTTTCTATCTGATGACATACATCCCCATCCTAGTGCAAAAATCATTGCCGTTACTCAGGCCCTACTTTGTGAACATCATCATCCACCCTCCAGCTTAAGCAATGGTATTTGAGTAAGACTACATTCACAACAACAGCATCAACAGATTTCAGCACTTTGGTAGTTTGCTGAGTGGTCTTTGAAGGTGGGACTGTTGAGGCTGTGGTGGAGTAATAATTATTGAAACAAGCCCCACATTGCTTTCCAGCTTAATATGAAAATACGTATATATGTGCCTAATCCTTCTTTACCCCTCATCAATAGAGAAATAAATTTTGTAATTTACATTCTACTGCTGTAGGTATTCATTTGCAGGACTTGAGATTTTTGTTGTGCTTTGAATAAATGTCTCCTGTCATCTATGGATCAAGGTGTGAGGACAAAGTGTTATCCTACTTCTTGCTGACTCTCTACCAAGAGCTATGACCAATTGTTCTATATCCTCTGCATCAGTGCAGACTGTAGTCCGTGTGTGGGGCAGAACGGTCCATTAAGAAACAAAGTAGGGAGGGATACATATTCCCAGAATTCTCTTGGAGACACTTCATTTCCATACACCTGTTACCATATTCAAACTCAGTACATATTACCCTGTCAATGAAATGAATCGCTGGATCTGGGGCAAAAGAAAATAGTCATGCCTTGGAACTGTGCCTGTTGTTAAGAGAAGTAGGCCAGTATTTGCATATGAAATGCTAATGTATTGACGTTGGCACACTGTGTTCTCATGCAAGTAGTAGCAGCAGGTGATGGTTAAGCGATGTACAGGTTGGCTAGGTTTACATAATCTTTCATTAAGGAAAACCCTTGTTTGTACTTGTACTTCTGGGGCAGTTTGTCTACCATTATGCACTGTTTAAGTTGCAACCAGGTGGCCAGAACTGCCTGAAAAGGCACTTTAAGAATATGCTGATTGTTGGACCCAGCCCTCTCTGTGGGGTTACCCCAAACATTTTGTCTTTTACTCTCTACTTTTTACTAAATTTGTTTTTGCTGGCCTTATGACTGTGCAATTTACCACTGCTAACCACTGCTAAAGTGCTTGTGCTCACGCTCCTAAAACTTGGTTAACTTGGGTTTTACCTGATTGGCATATTTAATTTACTTGTAAGTCCCTTGTAAAGTAGGATACCTTATACCCAGAGCCTGTAAATTAAAGGCTACCACTCCACCGGATGCACTTATTGTGCCATCTACTCACAAAGCATGTTAAAACATGTCCCAAACCTGCCATTGCAGCATGAGTGCCATGTTTAACTGCCATGTTGTCTTGGCATTTAAATCCCCTTACCAAGCCTAAATTCCCCTTTTGTTATATATGTCAGCCCTAAGGAAGGCCCTAGTTAGCACATAGAGCAGGATGCTGTATAAACAAAAGGTTGGACATGTACTTTTAAGTTTTATATGTCCTGGTAGTGAAGAACTCCTAAATTCATTTTTCACTACTGTAAGGCCTACCCCTCCCATGCGATAACATTCGGGATTCCTCATTACATTTAATAAGCTGGGATTTCCAACTGAGATCTGGTAGCTATGTCATGTTTGATGTCTTGGGAATTGCAATGAAAACCCCTATTTAATGGTAAAGTTGTTTTTTTTATTAAAATTTCAAGAATACCGCTTTTAGAAATTTGTCATTTTTCTGCCCTTTTGTGTTTGTAGCCTGGCCTGGGTCACATGACTGGGTATAACTGACAGACTTTGTGAATTCCTCCCAGACAGTCACACAATAGAAGGATTAGGTGTGTCTGAATGGGCCATCTGCTGGCAGGATGGGGAGAGGAGCTGAGCACAGCCCCACTTGAAACCTAATAGCCTGTGCTCTTCCTCCACATAAAGGGCTTAACAACTCCACATTGTCACTGTAGCCAGTTTGCAGCAAGGACACAGGAGGCAGGTAATTCCATGTACCTCAAAGCCACTGTCTAGAATCTTCTCTTACCTTCCAAAAGGAGGGCACCAGGGTATAAAATGGAGTCCTCAGAGACCAACTCTTCAGTACACATCTGGACCTGCGAATACTCTGACAGGAAGAAGGACTGCTGTCCTGCTGGGAGGACTACCACTCTGCTGGGCTGCTGCTCTGAAGAACTGCTGCGCTGCTGGATTGTTGTCCTGTTGCCTCACTGTTGTGCTGCCTTCTACCTGGTCATAGGGACTGGATCTTCATCTGTCCCTGGACCTTCAGAGTGACTCACAAGGGCTAGTTTGCTGGCCTTCTGTTCGGAGCCACAGGGATACAAAAGGCTTCCCCCTTCTTGAACCCGCACCTGGGCCCAGCCTTAGGGGGTCATTCTGACCCCGGCGGTCAAGGACCGCCGGGGCCGGGGTCGGCGGTAGCACCGCCAACAGGCTGGCGGTGCTCCGCCGGGCATTCTGACCGCGGCGGTACAGCCGCGGCCAGAAACGGAAAGTCGGCGGTGTACCACCGACTTTCCGCTGCCCATGGGAATCCGCCATGGTGGCGCAGCTTGCTGCGCCGCCATGGGGATTCCGACCCCCTCACCGCCATCCTGTTCCTGGCGGTTCCGCCTGCCAGGAACAGGATGGCGGTGAGGGGTGTCGTGGGGCCCCTGGGGGCCCCTGCAGTGCCCATGCCAATGGCATGGGCACTGCAGGGGCCCCCGTAAGAGGGCCCCACTTTGAATTTCAGTGTCTGCTCAGCAGACACTGAAATTCGCGACGGGTGCTACTGCACCCGTCGCACATCCTCCACTCCGCCGGCTCCATTCGGAGCCGGCATCCTCATGGAGGGGTGTTTCCCACTGGGCTGGCGGGCGGCCTTTTGGCGGTCGCCCGCCAGCCCAGTGGGAAACCCAGAATACCCGCGGCGGTCTTTTGACCGCGCAGCGGTATTCTGGCGGTTCCCTCCAGGCGGGCGGCTCCCGCCGCCCGCCGGGGTCAGAATGACCCCCTTAGTGATTCCTGATCCTCCAACTGGTGCCCTTCCAGTCTTAGACTCTTGGAAGTGGTGCTAAAGGTGCCCAGATACTCAACATTCAAAACTGAGGACTTAGACAAAGTCAGAATGTAAAAATCTTCACTGCGGTTTCGATTCAAGGTTATCCGATGATGATGCTCCCTTCTCCGACACCTCCTGCAGCTTTACCCCCTGAACTTTACCTTCTCAGACACTTTTTCACAGAATTTCTTCTGAGTCTGAAGGTAAGCGATGACCAGGCTCAATCTAATTTGTGTATCCAACCCGCACTCCATTGCTGTTGGACATATTTTTTTACCTTGTAACGGTCTTGCGTGATTAGATATCCCCAGTTGATGCTTTGATCTTTTAGGTGCTAATTTTCACTAAAAACTTTAAAAATTCATAACTCTGGTTTTACTGATTGGATTTTTGTCGTTTTGTTGTCAATTAATTTATTAAAATGTACTTTATTTTTCTACATTGGTATAGGATTTATCTTCCGTTGTGTTTTCACGTTATTACTGTTTGTGTGCTGCATTAATAGTTTACACAGTGCCATCAAGATAAGCCTGGCTGCTTTTTATGCCAAGCTACTCAGGGTTAAGCACAGGTTAATTTGGTGACTTTTGTGATTCACCCTGCAAGGGACTGTGGCTCTTGCTTGACTATGTACCACACTCCAGCCAACCAACAATCCCATTTCTCACACTGAGGTGTACACCTGCCACACCAGCTCCTGACACAAAGGGGCCTAGCTTTAGAGAATATGATTCTTCTTTAAACATTACCAGAATAGATGTCAGCAATGAGTAAGCTTCTTGTTTAAAGCTAAACATCAAAAACAATAAAGAAGATGTCCTCTGAAATAATACCCGCTAGTAGAATGTAGGGGCCAGATGTACAAAACGTTTTTCATGGCGCAAACAGCGAAATTCGCAGTTTGCGCCATGCAAAACACGCATCGGTGTTACCGACTTGCAAAAAGGGAATGCGACTCGCAAATAGGAAGGGGTGTTCCCCTTCCTATTTGCGATTCGCATCGCGATGCAGAATTGCTTTGTGACCGCGAACGCGGTCGCAAAGCAATTCGCAGTTAGCACCCATGTGAAGTGGGTGCTAACCCATTCGCAAAAGGGAAGGGGTCCTCATGGGACTCCTTCCCCTTTGTGAATGGCTCTGAAAAAATGAAACCAAATAGTTTCATTTTCTCAAGTGTATTGCAACTCATTTTCCTTTAAGGAAAACGGGCTGCAATACAAAAAAAAATCTGCTTTGTTAAAAAAGCAGTCACAGACATGGTGGTCTGCTGTCTCCAGCAGGCCACCATCCTTGTGAGTGGTGGGAATCGCAAGGGGGTCGCAAATTGCGACCCACCTCATTAATATTAATGAGGTGGGTCTTTGCGACCCCCTTGCGATTCGCAGATGGTGTCAGAGACACCATCCTGCATATGGGTTTGCGAGTCGCAAATTGCGAGTCGCAAACCCATTTCTACCTACATCTAGCCCTAGGTCTCTAACCCAAGTCGTGCTCTGTTCCTATTTGCCAACATACACTGCTCCAAAGTATACCACACTTACACAGTGAGAAATATGTTTAATACTGTAGATGAAAATAAAATGTGCAAGGCTCTGATGTTGTCCTCGTTTGTTAATGAATAACAAGCCAGAGTCATAGGAATGCTTCACTATGAATAAGAGGTTCTACAATGTTTAGATAGTTGGGAGTACCTTCTGTGTCATTTAGAGGACTTCCATATGCATCCCGAGCAAGTCCTAGGTATTTGTAAATTGTGTAGTGGTATGATCTGGTACTTGCAGCACTCACAGGTGGGCAAAACCATGCTATAGCAGGATAAGCAATATAAAGAAACAAAATTGCTGTTACTAATATTATTATTAATATTATTTTTGTACTGCATTGTACAAACTTCAGTGACTTTGCATTTTGCTTTTAGCACCAATTCTAACAAAGTATTTTTACTAAATCCATTGTACTCCCCTTCCAGCCCTCTAGTCCCCAATTCCCAGCATTCTGAACAGGGAAATAAATCGGAACGAGGTTGTAAACAACATGGTTATCTTTTCCCACACAGTTTGTATAGTAATCAAAGAATAATGGCCCTTATTATGACATTGGTGGTGAGTGATAAAGTGGAGGTAATTCTGCCAACAGGCTGGCGGTGAGTACTGCCAAATTATGACCATGGTGGTGATAACTCCCATAGAGATCCAATGTACCACACCAACCACCAAGGCGGAAACAATACGCACCAAGGCAGTAGCCGCCAACAGCCAGGCGGAAGACAAAGTACCACCCACCTTATTTTGACCTTGCAATCTGCCACCTTTTTCGGGCGGTACCAACGCCATCAAAACTTTGGTGGAAACGCATCACAGAAGAGAAAGGACTCACCATTGGAGACATAGGGAAGAACAATGCCACATGGAACCCGAACTGCAAGTTTTCCCGATGATCTTCTAATTTATGCTCCACCTGGAACACCAATGCCGACGAAGACGATGACGGTGAGTACAGCCGCTTAGCAAACAAGGTAGGGAGGGAGGAAAACGAGAGTGACACACACATGCATGACACATACCAAACACACACACACCATACACACAACCAGCTGCACACGAAAAACAATTTGTCACCGAAACACATCAGAATAATGCAAGGACAACAGGGATGGATGAAAGAGATGGTAATCAAATCATCATCTGAATAACTTAATTGATTTGTCAATGAAACAGATATGTACACATGTACTCAAAGGGACACTGCCCAGTCCAATGTTCAAAGGACCCACATGGCCACAGGGCATATGCTAAGGCCCAACTCGAATCCTGACTTCATCCAGATAGTACACTGAAGGGGCATCAGTTTGCAAATGGGCAGGCACCTCAGGGGGAGGGAGGGGAACGTCAGCTGGATGCAGGAACAAGCCCACTGGTTCTGGATGGGGCTCCATGCCCATTACTCTTTCCTGTGGATTGCAAGGCCACAGTCTCTGGAGTGGATGACTTTCCCACTGGTTCTGGAGGGGGAAACTTGCCCATTGCTCTTTCCTGGGAAATGCAAGGCCACAGTCTCTGGAGTGGGTGACTTTCTCACTGGTTCTGGAGGGGACAACTCGTATAGCAGCCCCTGGAGGGTGATCTACGGGGCATCCGCTGGCAGTGATGTCTGCATTGTGTTGGCAGATGGAGGTCTCCCCTGGCCAGCCTCTGTAGGTGGTGATGGCTGCAGTGTGTTGGCAGATGGAGGAGCCTCCTGGGCAGCCTCTGCAGGTGGTGATGGCTGCAGTGTCATGGTGGTGACTCCTGGGCAGCCTCTGCAGTTGCTTATGGCTGCAGTGTTGTGGTGGATGGAGGAGCTTCCTGGGCAGCCTCTGCAGGTGCTGATGGCTGTAATTCATCAGCTGGCAGTAGGGGCCCTGTGACAGCTGATGGTGGTGTCACCCTGAGAGCCTCCGCTGGAGTAGAGGGCTTTGTCTCCTCCATTACATGGGGCGTGGATCCCTTACCCTTCCTGGCAGGGGTGGATGGCCTGTTCCCCATCCTGGATGGAGGTGTAGGCTCCTTCCTCTTCTTGCCTGGTGGTGCAGGCTCCTTCCCCTTCTTGCATGGAGGCGCACGCTCCTTCCCCTTCTTGCATGGAGGTGCACACTCCTTCCCCTTCTTGCCTGGAGGTGCAGCCTCCTTCCCCCTCTTCGATGGAGGTGTAGTATCCTTTCCACCACAAGTAGGTGGTGCTACCACTGTCCCCGTGGACTGTTTGGCTGAGGTGCTGGGCTGGGTCTTTGGTACCCTGCTCAAACGGACAGGACGGGGTAGGGAGAGGGAAGGGGTCAAGTTGGGAAAGGAAAAGCTTTTTAGGGACGTTGGGGTGGGAGGAGGGAGGAGTGATGGGAGTGGAGGTTGAGGGAGTGGTTGTAGGAGGAGTATGTCTGCTGGATTTGGGAGCTGGTGCATGGGCTGTATGCTGATGTGAGGTGGATGGCTGTTGGGTGTGTGAGTGCTTGCGTTTATGTCCTTTAGGAGGGGGGACAGACAGGGTGGGAGAGGACAGAGGGTACACGTGCATGGCTGTTGTGGAGGTGTCTGACAGTGAGGTGTGTGTTCTGCTTGGTGTGGTGATGCTGGTGGTGGATGTTGATGTAGTGCACGCAGGTGTGAGTGTGGATGTGGCTGGGAGGGAGGTGGAGGAGGAGGAGGAGGGGAGACAGTAGAGGCAGTGGATGTTGTCATGTCTGTAACTGTATGGTGTTTGCGTGAGTGCTTGTGTGATGAAGTGTGGTGCCTGTGTTTGCCTGTGACACTCTTGGGTGTTGTCTTGTGTGCATGCTCATCTGTATGTGTCCCTGGGATGGGTTGGGGTGGAGAAGAATGGGACTGGGAAGTGGAAGGTGGAGGTGGGGCGGTAGAAACAGGGACAATGGCTGCCATGAGAGAGGAGGCCAGAGTCTGAATCGATCTCAGTTGGGCCACCAATCCACCATGAATGCCCTCCAGGAATGTATTGCATTGCTGCATCTGGGATGCCAGCCCCTGGATGGCATTCACAATGGTTGATTGCCCTACAGAGATGGGTCTCAGGAGGTCAATAGCCTCCTCACTCAGGGCAGCAAGGCTGACTGGGGCAGGGCCAGAGGTGCCTGGGGCGAAGGAGGTGCTCTCCCTCCTGGGTGAGCAGGCACGGGCAACTCAATGAGGGGCTGCTGGGAGGGCGGTGCTGGTACAGGGGTGGTGGCTGTACCTGCAGCTGGGGTGGTCACAGAGGTGTCCGTCACCACCAGGGAGCTCCCATCGGAGGAGGTATCTGAGTCTGTGTTGTCTCCTCCAGTGTCTGCTGTGGTGCTCTCCTCGCCCTCGGTCCCACTGGTTCCCTTTGCGTCGGTGGACTCTGTCGCCTGGGTCCTGTGGGATGCAGCTCCCTCTGTCGCCGGTGCCCCTGCTCCTCCACCAGATGATGCTAATGCATACAAAGACAGGATGACAACACAAGAAAGGGGGAGAGAGACAAAGGATACACTGGGTCAATGACTGCACCAATACTACTCTTGGCATACACATCACCGCGACACACAGGGAAAAGGCTTAAGCTCTATGCATTGCACTACCAGTGATTTGGCTAGTCACTAAGGCAAGATGAGGAGCACACTCCTGGGACCCACGATGCCCTGGCTGAAATGGTCTGCTAACAAGCTAGGTTACCTGTATTTGCCATACACCCATTACCCTTGAGATGACCCACACTGCAATGTCTGGCCTGGCCTTAGGGGCACCCACTAACACTCATCCACCACCCCAACATCTCCCCACCAGCCAAAATGTGTAATGATACCCATTGTACTCACCCCCTTGTGGCTGCTGTGATTGCCTCAAGCGCACATCCAGCTCAGGATAGGCCACAGCAGTATGCGAGCCATCAGCGGGGTCAGGGTCCGACGGGCACCCATTCCTCGTTGGGAGGCCATCCCCAGCTGGGCCTCCGCGGTCTTCCATGCCCAGCGCTTCAGGTCCTCCCCCCATTTCCGACAGAGGGTGCTCTGCCTGCCATAGACCCCAGGGGTCCGCACGTCCATGGCGATGGCACTTCATATTCCCTTCTTTTGATGGGCACTGACCTGCAGAGGCAATACAGACAGGAGAACACTATTAACCAAACAGTCCAGCCTGTCACACAAATGGCCCACCATACCCTTTTCCATCACCATTAGAACACACATAGCTCAGCGCACACCATGTACACCGCCCCTCCACTCCTCTGACACAATGCGTGCACACACATCTCCATGCATCCTTCCCACATACATCGTGCCCAAAGTGTACTCACCTGTTGGTCTGGAGGCCCATACAGCTGCCTGTACTGGGGTAGGACCTCATCCACCAGTCGCTCCAACTCCTCCGAAATGAAGGCTGAGGCCCCTTCCCCAGTCACACAGGTCATAGCAGCACACGTAGTGTAGGTGGTCTCCTGTTGAAGGTCAGGAAACAAGTGAGGAATAAAATGAAAATGACGGTCACTTCCGTGGCGGTGTACACCGTCACCGCTGGCACGGATCCCCATTGGCCACTGTACTCCATAGAGCCCCATATTATCCAATGAGGAATTGCTTGGCGGTGTAAGACCGCCTTCCGCCCTGATGCCCAACATCAGCGGAATTACCTTACTTCCACCTGTCCCTACATACAGGGCAGGCAGTCACCATTTCGGGGGGGGGGGACAGGCATAACGACAATTACTGCATCACAGATTAGATTGGCACATACTTCACCATTAACACTGTCCCAATACATAAGAGCACCATGTTGACTGCAGGTGTGGTTTTGTTGTTCCAATTGTGACAGCCTACTCACTCTTGTGTCCCTTAGATACCTACCACTGTGGACGAAAAGGAGGTGGAGACATATCCCCGTGTACAGACCCCTGGTCAACTTAGCTACACTGGAGGATACGCACATTATATTCACCTATAGACTGGATGGGGCCAAAATCACAGAGCTGTGTGCCCAGTTGGAGCCTGACCTGATCTCAGGTATCCGTCATCTGACTGGGATCCCCCCTTTTGTGCAAATGCTATCAGTGCTCCATTTCCTGGCAGCAGGTTCTTTCCAAGTGACAGTTGGCTTGGCAGCAGGAATGTCACAGCCAATGTTCTTAATCGTGCTGGCAAGCGTGTTGTCTGCCCTGATAAAGCACATGTGCAGCTACATTGCTTTCCCCTAGCTGAAAGATTTGGCCACTGTGAAGGCTGGATTCTATGCAATGGGACATATCCCCAATATTATTGAGGCGATTGCTGGTACACATATTGTGTTTGTCCCCCCCACCAGAATGAACAGGTTTACAGGAATCGTAGACATTTCCACTCACTGAATGTGCAAATGGTGTGCATAGCGGACCAGTACACCTCCCACGTCAATGCTAAGTATCCTGGTTCGGTGCATGATGCCTTTGTTCTGAAGAATAGCAGCATCCCAAAACTGATGGCCCAACTACAGAGGCACAGGGTGTGGCTAATAGGTGAACCTTGGTCCCCACCCACTATATATTAGTGTTTGCCCCTGGTGTTGACCCGATAGGATTGTGTGTGACTAAATGTTGTCCCTCAATACTTGCAGGTGACTCTGGCTACCCAAACCTATTGTGGCTGCTGACCACTGTGAGGAATGCCAGGACAAGGGCTGAAGAACGTTATAATGAGGCACATGGGCGAATCAGACGTATCATCGAGAGGACCTTCGGCCTCATGAAGGCCAGGTTCAGGTGCCTCCATCTGACAGGTGGATCCCTGTGCTACTCACCCGAGAAGGTCTGCCAGATAGTAGTGGCATGCTGCTTGTTGCACAATCTGGCCCTCAGATGCCATGTACCCTTTCTGCAGGAGGAGAACACAGGAAATGTCCCTGTGGCAGCAGTAGACCCTGATGACAGTGAGGATGAAGAGGCTGAGGATGAGGACAGCAGAACATCAGTTATCTGTCAGTACTTCCAATGACACACAGGTGAGACAGTGCAACTGCACATTTCTATGACTATTGGTGTATTTTGTGTGGCTGTGGCATGATGGCATTAACTTCCTTTTACCCCTACTTACTGTCAGCTGTGGTTTGTTATTTTACAGATTTTGGTGATATAACAACTGTGTACTGATGTGCTGACTACAGCCACCTACAGGTCATTATTTCTATGCTCTCACAATGTGCAATTCATTTGCAATGGATGTAACTGTTTCCATAAATACACATTTCAACCATAAAATACTAGTAGTCGTGTTGTGTTCAAGGGTGTTTATTGTAGTGCTAAGAAATTGAGGGTAAAGTGCAATGGAATGGGGTGATGATGGAGGAAAGTCCAGGGTATTGTTCCAGTCTGTTTGTAGCACAGTTCCAGTGTCCAAGGGGCCATAGGAAGAGGAGCAATGACAGTTCAAAGTGGACAAGGAAACTGAGTGGGACACAAGGGGGATGATCAGTAGAGTCTCATTTCCTGGAAGGGGTCTTGGCAAGTGTCTCTGGCTTCATCTGGGTTGCAGGGAACGTTTGGGGGTGGTTCACCTTCTGCAGGGGGAGGAATGCTGATGGCCTGTGGGTCCTGTGGCGGGGCCTTCTGCCACTAGGGGCAGCGGAAGTGGAGGGCTGGTCAATGGACTGGCTAGTGGTAGGGGCCCGCTGCTGTGCTGTTGCCTCCCTCATGATGTTGGTCATGTCTGTCAGCACCCCTACTATGGAGATCAGGGTGGTGTTATTGGCCTGCAAGTCCTCCCTGATCCCCTGATACTATCCCTCCTGCAGCCTCCTCAATTCTCTGGCCCATCGTGTCTTGGGAATGTTGGTAGGCTCCCAGGATCTCGGAGAGTGCCTCCTGGTGAGTCGGTTCCCTAGTCCTGTCCTCCCCCAGCACAAAGTGGTCCTTCCAGTGTCCCTGTTGGCCTGTGCCTCTGTCCCCCAAACAGTGTGCCCACTGCAACTGAACCCAGGTCCCTGATTGTCTTGGGTATGAGGTGAAGCGTGGGGTCCCTGTACAGGTGGGCACACTACTGATTGACTTGTCCTGGGGACAGAGGTGTGGCTACGCTGGGTGGGTGCTGTGGTGGTTTGGTGTTGGATCCTGATGGGGGAGGCTCTGTGGTAGTCTAAGTGGGCTGGGGTGACCAACTGTCCAGTGGTCTCTGATGGGCCAGGTTGTTGGTCCAGATCATGAAGTCCAGAGTTACTGCCATCACTGGGGGCATCTTCTGTTGGGGGACTGGATATTCGTGGCACCTCCTCTCCACTGAGATTGGCTGGGGCACCTGTGGGTATATGAGAGATGTATTGTGCTTCATGCCTGTGACATATTGTACATCCCTATCTTCCCCTCTATGGTTGGCTTTGCCCTTCCACCTTTGCTTGTATATGGTGATGTATTGTGGGATTGTTATTTTCCCTATGCTGTGCATGCTTTGGTGATGGGTGTCCATGCAGGGCTGGGAGGGCTGTCCATGCATTGGTATGGCATGCAGGGCTTGGCATTGGCGTTAGTCATATGTATAGGTGCAGTGTGTAGGATGGAGTGGAGTGATGGGAGTAAGGGTGAGAGGGTGAGATGGCATGCAGGTATGAGGGATGATAAGTGTTAAATGTTGACTTACCAGTGTCCAGTCCTCCGGCTACTCCAGCGAGTCCCTCAGGATGCAGTATTGCGAAGACTTGTTCCTTGCATGCTGTAAGCTGTGGGGGAAGAGGTGGGGGTCCACTGTCAGTCCTCTGGATGGCAGGCTGGTGTCTTGTTGCTATGGAACGTACCTTCCCCCCAGGCCATTCCACCTCTTCCTGATGTCATCTCTTGTTCTTGGGTGCTGTCCCACAGCGTTCACCCGTTCCACGATTCTCCACCATAGCTCCATCTTCCTTGCAATGGATATTTGCTGTACCTGTGCTCCAAGCAGCTGTGGCTCTCCCCTGACAATTTCTTCCACCATGACCCTTAACACCTCCTCAGTGAAACAGGAATGCCTTTGTGGGGACATGGGTGTTATGTGGTGTGTGTTGGTGACAGTGTGCTGAGTAATGTGGTGGGGTGTGTAATGTGGAGTGCGTGAAGGATGTATGGGTGTAAGTGGTGTATGTCTAGTTGTCTAGGTGGTCTTGGTGTCAGTCTGGTGGCAATGATTTGTAATAGTAAAGGGTTGTGGGTACTATGGGTGTGTGTGTTATAGTGGTATGGGTGGGTGTGGTGTATGTATGAGTGTCAGCTGTGTGTTTTTCGTTTTGGCCAATGTAGTGATGTTTTGTATGTGGGTATCCATTCTGAGCGCAAGGGTATGCACTGCCAATGGTTTACCGCTGTTGAATGTCCGCTGTGGTGATTAGTGGGTCATAATGTGATAGGCGTTGTTTTACTGGCGTAATGGTATGGGTGTTGGGACCACCACTTTTGCACTGACCATTGGGCTGGCGGATTTGTGTATGTGGCTGTATTCTGTAGGATTGGTGTGTGTGTGTCATAATATGGAGAACGGATATTCGCCACCGCTGCAGTATGTTGGCGGCTGTCAGCATAACAGTAGGCGGCATTTACCGCCAAATGTCATAATGAGGGCCAATGTGTTTATATCCAAGGTACATCTGGCTACAGTTAATTAACTATAAATTATAGGAATGTGTTGTGTATTACAGATAGTTCATTAAAGGTATCCCCATCCACCTCGAATGTATACATCTTGTTCTTTGATTACTATAAGAAAAACGTACTTACTTGCGGTGATGATCTTTCTGGTTGATACTCTATCTACTAGTAGATTCCTCACCTGTAGAGTAATCCCATGTGTCAGAATGGATCTGGAAACTTCAAAGCTCTCACGTCGCCAGTCAGGGGCTCTTGCTTCATATCGACACTGGAAGTAATGTTGGACATGTCACCAAAGCCATATATAGCGCCCATAATGGCACAACAACGTCACTTTCTACCCTTTTTTTCCAGGCCTTTAATGCAAACAGGTGGATTATTATCAATGTAGAGTAGTGTAGTTCCAAGTGAAATATTTGGGAACTTATTAAACTTTCCCTATACCAGATCTGTCAAAATGATGTCCAGGGGGTCAGTGAGGAATTTGCAGGTAGAGTATCTGCCAGAAAAATTGTTGCTACAGATAAGTACCTATTTCTTCTGCTGGATAGCTCTATCTGCAGATTCTTTACCTGTAGAATAGATTCAAAAGCAGTACCCTTCCCAGGAGAAAGGTTTATGGATGATTAGATAAGAAATCCTGCACAATGGATCAGGAAAACTGTAACTCTACGGACTATGGAATCCAGGCAATAAGCTTGATGAAGGTGTACAGTGACACCCATGTGGCTGCCTTGCAGATGTTTACAATCAGAACTCTTCTGGCAAGGTCAGAAGTGGTCGATTTGGCTCTGTATAATTTTATATAAGGCACACAACAAAAAATTGAGTCTGTTATCCGTCAATATTCATAACATGATCATCCAAATTTCAGAAAGCGAGCAACCATATCCACAGTTCTTCAATTTTTTTATTGTCCATATTTCAAAGAGAACCAATATTCAAGTCTTCAATTCTTCCATATTCCAGCTGTTAGTTGTAGATGACCAAAGGAAACTTGCACGCCAATACTTGTTTCGTCAGGGGTGTACCCCAAGACTTCATCAGGGCTGTAATTGGAATATATATTTCATTGTCTATATGTATTTTCGAATCCTAAAATTATATTCCAAAATAAAAAGTGTTTATACATTTCTCTCGCAAAGAGCGGGATTATAACGTATAATTACATAGTATCAATTATCCGAACCAGCACTTAAAAAATAGTCTTACGCATATAAAGCAGGTAGGGAAAGACCAATCACATGTGGAAAAATAGAAGCTCCAATATAACCATAAATCATTCATGTACTATAGTCCTATGAAAAAATCATGCATGAAAATCATCACATTATTGCAATATCACTATTAACCAAAAGACACCCATGTGCAAGTATATATATATGCAACCATGCCCTTCATTGCCCTTAATAGAAGTATTAGAAAACTATGAAAATAGAATTCATTAGATAAAAAAAGAAGAAGTTTACGTAAAATGGTGTGTGGACCCTTCACCTAACAGAAAATACCTGTCTGCTTCTAAACTGAATCCTAACTGCTTCCTCTTTGGTAAATCATAGACGGTTAATACCTCCGGCGTTGAGGACAATAGAAAAAGACGAAGCATCCAATATCTTGAAAGGTAAATATAACAGGTGTTAGTACACAAATAAACATGTAATTCTCCCATCGCCAAGTAACCCAACTCATCACCATAGTAGTTGGGTAAATTGTATATCCTCAATTGATCTGAAAAGCATGCCCTACATTAAACGACAACTAAGTCTGACAAATCCCATAGTTGTATCTATTCGCATGTTAGCCGTGCAGCTCATTAGAAGCAATTAGCCTCAATATAAGTAGGTTGTACGGAGACATAACTCGAGCAGCACGTGTTACACAAGTGCTCGTCCACCGATCAGATAACACCTTCCTTGATCATTGTACCACTAAAGTGGCTCATGTATTATTGTTAAACGCCGTAACCATATTCACTTGAATGCCGGTACGCCCGTGTATGCAATTTATTGCATTTGCCATTCCTCATATCGAATAATGTCTATCTTACAGAGGGTCGCGTGAACCACTGTCCACACTGTGATTCACTTATATGTCTCCTTTATATGACCCATAACCCTTTAAAAGATTATTACCACTCACCTCTATCAAACCAAGTTGTATCTTTGATGCGAGTCCGAATATTTGCATACGAGTTTGTAACAGTCCGCTTTCTATTGCCCTATATATCTCCATTGATAGATATCGAAATAAAGATAGGACTAAAGAATTGAGCCTCAATTTATATTGGCCATTTTGAAAGTACTTGGCTCAATACAAAATCGAAGCATATCACTAACCCACTCACAAAAAATTTAGTTAAATTGTAATGCTTCTTTACATCATGTAAATAATGTAAAACCCAAGAGTAAGACACAAAAATTACACAAGCATGTAAATCTATATATTAGTATTAATTGTCTAAGTATACATAATATATAAAATGAGCCTATCTCACTGAAGGTCGCATAACCACTGTCTAAATTTTAAGTTGCCACTTAATCTCTTTTTTAAGATCCTTAGCCATTTGAAACTACCACTTACTTCTGATATATCAATTCTTTTCTATGACGCGAGTCCGCTCAACCAGTTGTTTGCATTGGGGTTAATTTAATCCGTGATCTGTTACCCTATTTATATCCCTGGTTATGAAAACCTTCAGTAATGCATTATCTGGTAGAGACTCTTTCTAACTGCAGATTTCTTATCTTTGATATTCCCCAGGCATCAGACTGGATCTGGAATATTTTGCTCCAGCAATAACCCTGCACGCACCGTATGGTGGCTCCATCCAGCTCTGCGTTGCGTCGCTGGCGTCTTTGGCGCCAGAAGTGACATCGCAGTCACCTACATAGGTGCCACCCATGCGCATGGGTGTCAGTTTCTTTGTTCCTGACTTTCCACATCAGAAGCGCAGAGCCATGACAAGAACTGGCACATATGTGTGTCCAAACTAGGGCCCTGGAAAGGGATCACCCTGATCATAGCAAATAGGTCTGCAGAACAGGGAGGCATGGGTGAGTATAAGGAATGTCAGCTAGATAGAGATCCTACCAGATAATGCGTTACCAAAGGTAAGTAACTTGTTCCTCTGATAGAGACTTCTAGCTGCAGATTCCTACCTTTGAATAGATACCCCAGCCATATCCTCCTGGCAGTGGGATGCGGACACATTTTTTCAGACTTGAAAGTCCTTCATGACCAAATTGGCGAAATGCCCATTCCTGCAGACTTGATTGTCCAGGCAGTATTATTTGGCAAACGTGTGAAGGGACACCCACATTGACAGATGTCCAGGACTGGGACGCCACTAGCTAATGCCATGGTTGCAGCTTTTCTCCTGGTGCAATGGGCTTGTAAGCCCTCGGGAGGATACTTCTTAGCCAGGTCATAGCAGATCTTAATACAGAGAATGGTCTAGTGTGAAATGGTCTGTTTCTGTACTGCCCGACCCTTCTTTGCTCTCACATACCCTTCAAAGAGTTGGTCTTTGGGCAGTCAAGGTAAAATGACAATGCTTTTTTTGGTCCAGTTGGTG
The DNA here is from genome assembly GCF_031143425.1 of Pleurodeles waltl. Lineage (NCBI taxonomy): Eukaryota > Metazoa > Chordata > Amphibia > Caudata > Salamandridae > Pleurodeles > Pleurodeles waltl. Next base: position 768,021,582 of record NC_090446.1, read on the forward strand.
AATTCACTCCTCTTCCATAGAGGGATGCGGGGGAACAAAGAAGGTGGACAGGGGGACAGTTTGTCCCAAATCAAATGGGGTCATCATTTTCAGAAGGAAAGAGGCAAGGATGTGAAGCATTACTTTGTCTGGAAATATATTGAGAAATAGGGGCCTGGATGACATGGCCTCCGGGCAGATATTCTGGCCAAGAGGAAGGCTGTTTTGACGGTGGTCAGCCTGAAGGGACAATTGTGCAGTGGCTTGAAAGGAGCATACATGAGGTAAGTGAGAACTAGATTACGATCCCACTGAGGCATGATAAAGGGTGCAGGGTGAAATATATGTACAAGCCCTTTTAGAAACCTATTTACGACAGGGGACTTAAACAAAAAGGGTTGGTCAGGCAGCCCCAGAAAAGCAGATACAGCAGACAGATATCCCTTACAATTGCCCAGAGCTTTGCTGGGCAAGAGAAAGAATGAAAAGGATATCAGAGAGGGAAGCAGAAAGAGGATTTACCGACTACTCTGTACAATATGTTATGAATCTTTGCAGAAGGTGTATACTGTTTTTGTGGAGGAATGCCTGGATGACAACACAATGTTACAGACTTCAAGAGAAAAGTCGAAAGCTGTCAACTGTCACAGCTCAATCTCCACACATGAAGGCGCAGAGTTGACAGGTTTGGTTGGAGAACCCGCCCCTGCGGCTGCAACAGAAGATTCACTCAAAAGGGCATCCTGATCAGAGAATCAATGCTCGTTTTCAGATGCTCGGGATGCCAGATTCTTTGGGCCACATTTATACTTTTTGACGCAAAACTGCGCTAACGCAGTTTTGCGGCCAAAAAATTAGCACCGGCTAACGCCATACTGATGCGCCATGCGGGCGCCGTATTTATTGAATGGCGTTAGCCGACCGGCGCTGCCTGGTGTGCGTGAAAAAAAACCACGTACACCAGGCAGCGCCGGCGTAGGGAAAAATGGCGTTTGGGTGTCCAAAAATGGGGCAAGTCAGGCTGAGGCAAAAAAATCGTCTTAACCCGATTTGCGCCATTTTTTTTGGCGCCCATCCCCCATTGAAATGACTCCTGTCTTAGCAAAGACAGCAGTCATGCCCCCTTGCCCAATGGCCATGCCCAGGGGACTTCTGTCCCCTGGGCATGGTCATTGGGCATAGTGGCATGTAGGGGGGCACAAATCAGGCCCCCCTATGCCACAAAAAAAAATAAAAAAAAATACTTACCACAACTTACCTTTTCTTCCCTGGGGTGGGTCCCTCTATCCTTGGGTGTCCTCCTGGGGTGGGCAAGGGTGGCAGGGGGTGTCCCTGGGGGCTTGGGAGGGCACCTCTGGGCTCATTCTGAGCCCACAGGTCCCTTAACGCCCTCCCTGACCCAGGCGCTAAAATCCGGCGCAAATGCGGGTTTTTTAGTCCCGCCCACTCCCGGGCGTGATTTTTGCCCGGGAGTATAAATCCGACGCAATAGCATCGGAGTCAAGACGGGAACGCCTACCTTGCATATCATTAACGCAAGGAAGGTGTTCACGCAAAAAAATGACGCTAACTCCATGAACTTTGGCGCTAGACGCGTCTAACGCCAAAGTATAAATATGGAGTTAGTTTTGCGTCGAATTTGCGTCGAAAAAAACAACGCAAAATTGGCGCAAACGGAGTATAAATATGCCCCTTTGTACCCAGTCCAGAGCCACAAGGATGGCTTGGGCCTGGTCATTCCTGATCTTCTTGAGAATTCTGGGCTGAAGTGGTATGACGAAAAGCGTTGCAGAGCGATTGCCGCCTTGGAAATTCCAATGCACAATACTGCTGATATTGCACGTTCTCTTCAGAGGTGAACAGATCTAACCAAGGCTCTCCCTACTGCTGAAAGAGACCTTGCACCATCTCTGTATGGAGTTGTCACTCGTGATTCGCTAGGCATCGATGGCTGAATTTGTCCGCCCTGGCAATCAGAGAACCTGCCAAGTGTTGAACCACCAGGGTTATGCCCTGCTGCTCCATCCATGTCCAGAGACACAGGGCCTCTTGACAAAGGGTCCACAATCCCACCCGCCCTGCTTGTTGCAGCACCACATGGTGGTGGTGTTGACTGTGAACACCTGCAACAACTTCCGCTTGATAGAAGGAAGAAATGCCTTCAATGCTAGCCAGATCACCCGTAGCTCCAACATGTTGATGTGGAGTCTGAATTCTGCCGGAGACCAGCGTCCTCTGAACTCCACCTCTCCCAGAAGGCCTCCCCATCCCAGATGTGATGCATCTGTCACTACTGTAAGGTCTGGTTGGGGAAGAGAGAGGAGTCTGCCTTTGACCCAATCGCAGATCAAAATCCACCACTGCAGGTCTTTCGCAGTTCCCTCCAAGATCTGGACCATGTCGGAGAGATTTCCCTGAGGCTGCGCCCACTGGAACTTCAGGTCCCACTGCAGAGCCTCCGTATTCCATCTGGCATGATTAACCAGCAGGATGCAGGAGCCCATGAGGCCCAGCAGCCTCAGAGTCAGTCTCACCGAAACCCAGGATAGAGGCCAAAACATCGGTATCACAACTTGAATATCCTGGACTCGCTGCTCTGGAGGATAAGCCCAAAATTGCACTGTGTCCAGAAAGAGCTCCTATAAAAGAGAGCATCTGAGAGGGAGTCGGTTGTGACTTCAGCACTTCAATAGTAAACCCGAGCAAATGCAGATGGTTCCCTGTAGTCTGGAGATGGGAGACAACTGCCTGGGGTCACCTCGCCTTAAACAGTCAGTCATCAAGGTAGGGGAAGACTAAAACTCCTAACATCCGCAGGTGAACTGCAGCTATCACCTTGGTGAATACCTGAGGGGCACTGGTAAGGCCAAATGTCAGTACAGTGAACTAAAAGTGTTCATATCCTACCTTGAACCACAGTCAATGCCTGTGGGCGGGCAAAATGTGAATATGTAAATATGCATCCTGTAAGTTCACCACTACCAACCAGTCTTCTAGGTCTAGGGCAGTCATAACCTTAGCCAATGTATGCACCTTGAACTTCTCCTTCTTGATGAAATGTTTTACAGTCTGTAGATCTAAGTAGTGGGAATAACAACCACTGTTTACCTCTGATTTCGGGACCTTTTCTATGGCTCCCTTGGCCAAGAAAGCCATAACTTCCTCTTGGAGTAGAGACAAATGATCCTCCACCAGCTGTTCGAATGTTGGCGGTATTGGGGAGGAAAGGATTGGAAAGGCAGGGCATAGGCCTTCCATCCTCAGTACCCATGCGTCTGGTGTTATGGACTGCCAGTGGAGGAGATGATGGTGTATTCTCCCTTCAACTGGGCAAGCATAGTACTACAGAACCAAACTAGGAGGGCTTTGAGGCTGCAGCTGCCGGGGGCTGTGAGGCGGATGACTTCTGGCCTGTAGATCCTCTAGATCTGAAGACACCGCACCCACGTCCTCACATAGCCTGGGGTGGTTACATAGAATGGTGGCTGGCATAGGGCTGGTGCACTGCCACGCCCTTTTCATAGCTTTGAAAGGGGCAGAAGGCAGATGGTGGATGAGGGGTCACCGAGAGGCCCAAAATCTTGGCCATAGCCCGGCAGTCCAGAAGTCCAGCATTGAGTCTGCCTTTTTGCCAACCAAACAAGTGCCATCAAAGGGCATGTCCATAATGTTTGCCTGGACATCCCCCGAAAAACCAGATGTTCTCAGCAAGGGGTGGCCCCTAAAGGTCACTGTTGATGCAACCGCTCTGCCTAGTGAGTCAGCTGCATCTAAGCCAGACCGAATGGTAAACTTCACTGCATCACTCCTGTCTTTTACTGCTTGGGAGATTATGGCCTGGAACTCCTCCATGACCTGAGGCAGCACATGCGCAACTGTATCCCAAATGGTGTGCAAGAAACGGCCCAATAAGCATGAGGTGTTCACTGACCTCAGTGCCAGGTTGGTGGAAGACAACATCTTCTTCCCAAGATGGTCAAGCCTCTTAGATTCTCTGTCCTGGGAGCAGAAGGGAATGCACCATGGGAAGTGGAGTCTTGGACTACCAAGCTTTCAGGGGTGGGGTGTTGGTTGAGGAAGATAGGGTCGCTCGGTGCAGGGTGATGGCGGTGGGCAATCATCCAAGTTCCCAGCAGAACATTTGTAAGTGCTTTGTGAAAGGGCAGAAGAGGTTCGGACATAGAAGCCCCAGGTTAAAGCACTTCTGTCAAGATGTTCATCTTGACAGCCACTGCGGGCAATTCGAGGTCGAGGATCTCCGCTGCTCTACCCACCACCATTGCATAGGAAGCTCCCTCCTCTGTAGTTACAGTGGTTGAAGACAGCAAGTCAGTATCTGGAGAGGTGTCCAGACCACTGGCCTCTCCAAGCTCCTCATACAAGTCCAAAAATCTCTCCAACTGGTGTTCTAAAGGGTTCAGTGAGCCATCCCAATCTTTTCCCAAGCTTGGCTGTGTGAAATAATGCTCAGGCAATGATCTGGCACATGTGTTGGTGCTGTCAGCACCGTAATTGTCATTGAGCAATGCAGTTCCGGCTCTGGATCATCATGAATCAGAATGGAGCTGGTACCACCGGTGGGTGCTGGTGGCACTGGGAGCATCGGCATTGGGACTGGCACCAGAGAAGGTCACGTGGGTACGACCGGAACCGGTCCGGATCTGGAATGGGATCCATGAGATCCCATCAGAACCAATGCCAAAGCTGTCGGTGTGGATCCTCATGGGGCCTCCTCCATCACTTCAGGCCCCAAGCCACACCAGAGGGAATATACGGCACATGGCCTTGTAAAATTCTTTAATTTGAGCGGGTGTCGATCAGGCTACCGGAAACAGGGGAGGCGTGCAGTCGAACTGGGCAACAGTTCCGCAGAACCATGCCAGGAATGCTGATGTTCCCTGCTCGTTTAGTCAGCCGACCGACGAGGTGAAGTCGAAGTTCTCTAGGACCTCTTCTTCTTTTTGTGCCTCTTCTCCAAGCATCCTGAGGACCTCCAGTGAGATGAAGAGGACATGGAGCTCCTGGAACGATCCCATGATCTCCTTCTCGACCAAGACTGAGACCTCAGAGGAGTCGCACGTGCCGGTGTCATAGACTGTGGAGCTGCAAGCAGCTTTAGGGACCACTCCCTCAAGCCCTACGACACCATGGCTCGGCAGTCCAAGCCTGACTTGGAGTCGTAGTCACACTCAAAACACCAAAGGCAAACAAAATTTGAGCAACATGGCATGGTGACAGGCACCACACGGTTTGAACCCAGCTTTCTTCAATGTCATCCACAACACACGCGAAGAAAAAAGAACTAATGCTCACATGCCTGGGTGGCACCTATATAAGTGACAGTGACGTCACTTCTGGTGCCAAAGATGTCACGGGGAGCTGAATGCAGCCAACCAATGGCGGGTGCAGGGGTATTGTACGAGTAAAGTTTTCCAGATCCAGTCTGTTGCCTGGGGAAAATCAAAGGTAAAGAATCTGCAGCCAGAAGTCTCTAGCAGATGGTCCCACTTTTACTTAGGTCGCTGCCGGCGGAGGCACTACCAGAGGGCCCTCGTGCATGCATCTCTAGGAGAACACGAGAAGCCAGAAGACCTAGAAATGGCAGGACCTTCAGGACTGGAATTCTCATGCCCTGTTGGAAGGATGGAACCATTTTGTGTATGTTTCCTATCCTCTGATGTAAAGGAAAGGCACAGAGTTGTGTGGTGTCCATTACTTACCACATGAACTGGAGTCATTGGAAGGGCCTAAGTGAGATTTGGGCTCAGTGATCAAAAGCCCAGGTTGAACAGTAGTGAGTTTAATCAGCCGGTCATCCAGGTACAGGACAATTGGGATGCCTGACCTCCTAGGATAGGCTGCAACCACTGCCATCACCTTTGTGAAGATTTGAGGTGCCAATGTTAATTCAAAGGGGAGCACTGCAAACCAGTAGTGCATAGAACCTACCACAAAGCACATGTACTTCCGATGAGAAAGCAAGAGTGCTATGTGGAAGTACGCATTCGGCAGATTGAGCAACACCATCCAGGATCCAGGTTATTATGCCAGTAACACTTGAGCTAGAGTCAGCATTTAGAGCTTTTCCTTTAGCTCCAGGTCCACCACTTCCGCTACATTCCTCACCAGAGTGGAACGACAACCTCTGGGGTTGGGGGTCCAGTGGGAAACTCAGTCTCTGTTTTTGGTGAAGTATCAAGTCCAATGGCCGAGGCTAAGCTTTGCAGCTCATAACTGTGTTCCTCTCTATTGCCCCCATTGGTGTATAGGGTGAGGGGGTCAGAGTCTGATCCGAAGAGATCATTAATTCTTACCCTTTGCTCCTCTTCTTACAAGAGCCTCTCAACTTCCCGCCTGGACCTGTTCTGAGGAGGGTTGCATGTAGGAGTCAGAGGCTTCTGTGGTGGTGTCAGCTATGGTGCTGTTGACAAGGAAAAATAGTTTTGTGCTTTGAAGAGAGGAACAGACGCTGGGGCCGACGGTACCATAGGCATGAACACAGGGATGCTGAAAGGCATCCCAGTAACCAGTGACAAGCCAAAGGGAGCCGTTGCACTGATGAAAATACCAAATAAAGCGTTGAGAAACACCGCTGGGCCCAAACTTGGAACCAGAAAATCCAGATAAGATGGAGGTGGTGCTAGGAATTGCAGATATGTTGTAGCTGATGCCAGTAGATCCCAGAGTGTTGGTGCTGTTGGAGATCTGATTGGCTCCATATTGGATCTGACCAAGGTACTTTTGGCTCCACCATAATCAATTCTGGCTCTGAGGATGAAGATCCTTTGGGAGACAGGGGTCACCTCGGGAACTTACCTCTTTGTTTTTTGCGCTTTCTGTGCTTCTTCTTTTTCTAACCAGGAATAAGAGGAAGGCAATTTGGATTGTGGCCTTGAGTGACGACTGCTTTGCCTGCCATAATGCACCTGGGCCATTAAGAGCTTGTCCTCCCGCTCTTTGATGGTCTTAGGGTGCATACTCTTACATGAATCACAGGAACGAGAATCGTAGTCCAAACCCAAGCACCATAAGCAGATAGAATAGGGACTATTATGGACATCTGTCCCTCACAACCCCTGCTTGAAGCCCAAACTGGGAGAGTTATGGTACTGCGGCCCGTATTTATACTTCGTTTGCGCCGAATTTGCGTCGTTTTTTTCGACGCAAATTCGGCGCAAAACCAACGCCATATTTATACTTTGGCGTTAGACGCGTCTAGCGCCAAAGTATGGGCAAATAGCGTCATTTTTTGGCGTGAACGCCTTCCTTGCGTTAATGAGATGCAAGGAAGGCGTTCCCGTCTAAAAACAGACGCACATAGCGGTGCGTGGTATTTATGCTCCAGGGCAAAAATCACTCCCGCGCGGCAGGCGGCGCAAAAAAATGGCGCAAAGCATGAATAGCGTGAAATTTTAACGCCTGGGTCAGGGCAGGCGTTAAAATGGGGCAAACACACCTGTACTTAATCAGAACACACAGAACAAACAACAGAGCAGCAGAGCAGCAACAGGGAGACATGGAGGTGATTTTTCTTCAACGTGCACGTAGACGCAGAGCCCTGCAGCAACAACAGCAGCCACAACAACAACAGCAGGGACCCCAAAGACAGCGCAGAAGGCAGGAGAGGATATTCCGCCCAAGAACAACCCTGCATGGCCTCAGGGAACGAGACATCATCCAGAGGTACCGGTTGAACTGGCAGGCCATTCAGCAGCTGCTGACAAATATTGAACAGCAATTGGCCCCCACTTTAGTGACTCCACGCACTATCCCAACAGAAACAAAGCTGCTTGCCGTACTTCACCTGCTGGCAAGTGGCTCCTTTCAGACAACTGGTGCCCTGGTTGGTGGAATCTCACAACCATCTTTCTCCACATTCCTGCCTAAAGTACTGGATGCCATCATTGGACTGACACCCCGCCACATCTGCTTCCCTAACACACTGCAGAAGCAGCAGGAAACAAAACAGGGGTTCTACGCCATCAGTGGCTTTCCGCACGTCCTTGGTGCAATTGACTGCACACACGTACGCCTTGTGCCACCTGCTGCGAGTGAACACCTCTACCGCAACAGGAAGCACACACATTCCATCAACGTGCAGGCCATAGTCGATCACCAAGGACTGATCAGCAACATCGTGGCTAAATATCCTGGGAGTGTACATGATGCATTCATCTTCCGTCACTGCACCATCAACCAACACTTCCAGGATGGACGGTATGGCAATGGACTACTTGTTGGTAAGGACAAAAATCTACTTATATACTCACTGCACAGAAACCCTCTAGGATAAACAACACATACACCACAATAGCAACACCTAGACAGGAACACACTGAGGTACTCACATCACTAGCCATGTGTCACAAGTCACCATTGAACCTCTCACACATTTGAATTTACTCCACAGCTTAGTGTGAAGACATTCATGACTGTGGTTGCCTAAATGTCACCTTGCAAATTGGAAGTCTCACAATAACCTGTACACTAATACAATGCATAACTTTTAAGGGATGGGATGGCCTGGCTATGTTCATATGGACGTTTCTAATACCCTTTCATGTTTCAACTCTTCATGGAACTATCATCACACCCCCAGTGAGGACACACGGACACCTGTGTCACAAGTCACAATGCAAGGGAGGGCACACTGTACTTGAGAAACCAATACATCCTGCTGACAAACAGTTAGACAACAAACACTTGCTCAGCCAAGGAAAAAAAACAATGCCAAAGTTTCCACCAACAACCATAGGTTGTCACATTAGTACACAAAATAGTCACAGACAACACAACACAACTACTGCCATCAAAGATACGTACAACAGTGCCTCCTACATCTAATTGATACCATTCTGTGTTTCTCTTTCAGCTGATCAGGGGTATGGCATCCAGCCTTGGATAATGACACCATATGGGAACCCAAATACTGCTGCTGAGCGGGCATACAATGACGCCCACAAGAGGACACGCAGCATTGTGGAGAGGACCTTTGGGATCCTAAAGTCAAGGTTCCGCTGCCTTGACATCACTGGCGGAAGCCTACTATACTCCCCAGAGATGGTATGCAAAATTATACTCACTTGTGCCATATTACACAATATTTGTGTACAAAGGAACATTCCCCTCCTTGAACCGGACCCAGACATGCCTGAGGATGATGATGAGGAGGATGCTGGCCTGCAACAGGAGGGGGAACAACCTAACACCGCAGCAGGAGTGCGTAGGCGCCAACAGCTTGTGAACAATTTTTTTACTTAAGTCATTATAATCACTTGTATTCCACACTTGTAAATAAACACAGATCACAAACACCACATCATGCTTTGGCCTATTCATTTCTGACCACCTTTAGTTTGAAATAGCTGAAGATGAATGTCGTCTCATTGATCAAGAATGCCATTAAAAATCATCACACCAAAAATAAACATCACAACTGTATGCACAGAGGGTAGGATGTGACATGTTACATTACCATACACAGAGCCCAACAAGAGTACAAATGTGACAATTAGACATGCCGGATCCAAACAACTGAAACAATCTCTCATCCAGCCCAAAATTGGAGATCATTTGAAAGTCACATCACACGGGTTCAGAGACAGGGTGGGACCATCCATGTGTACGTGAACATGTCATCAATGGCTTCTCTCAAGTGTATGATGTGAGCAATACACAATTGCAACAACATCAGCTGCCACTAACTCAGGAGGAGACCTTGAAGTTACAGTGACAACATACACACAGACAGGTCATACTGGATCCACATTCCCACACACATGTACACATATGTCATACAACCAACCTAATATTTGAAAGTAGACCATCACAGTTGTGTCCCAGTTTGAACCTAGCAGGAAGATTGTAACATGACACTAAACCAGTTTATGCAGAAAGGGACACAGACAAGCAAAACAATCTTCGCATTATCACATCGTGAACGCTGAGAGTCTTGCAAACTTAGGGGGTCATTCTGACCCTGGCGGTAATTACCGCCCTGGCGGAGGTCGGCGGTAGCACCGCCAACAGGCTGGCGGTGCACCGATGGGCATTCTGACCGCGGCGGTTCAGCCGCGGCCAGAAACGGACTTCCCGCTGCCCTTGAGCGCGCTCCGCCGCCATGGGGATTCTGACACCCCCTACCGCCATCCTGTTCCTGGCGGGTCTTCCGCCAGGAACAGGATGGCGGTAGGGGGTGCCGCGGGGCCCCTGGGGGCCCCTGCAGTGCCCATGCCAATGGCATGGGCACTGCAGGGGCCCCCGTAAGAGGGACCCACAAAGAATTTCAGTGTCTGCTTTGCAGACACAGAAATTCGCGACTGGTGCAACTGCACCCGTCGCACCTTCCCACTCCGCCGGCTCCATTCTGAGCCGGCGTCCTCGTGGGAAGGGTGTTTCCCGCTGGGCTGACGGGCGGACTTTTGGCGGTTGCCCGCCAGCCCAGTGGGAAAGCCAGAATGACCGCCGCGGTCTTTCGGCGGGAACCGCTTGACGGGCGGCGACCGCCGCCCGCCGCGGTCAGAATGACCCCCTTAGTCATATGAAAATGGTATGCAACTTAGCTCCAAATCATCAATACTGCAAACGTCAAATGGGCTAATGAGATGAATGAATGGTCAACAGTCATTCATACCATATGGCCTTACATTCGCCCGCTGCTGCAGGTTTGCCAGGATATGATAAAAATACTCCATGGATACAGTAGCTATTCTGGATGGTCAAATCCTAGGGTGCTGGGGGACTAACTCCACCTCTACCACCCCCAAAACATACAGGAATCATGTACTTGTGAACTAAACACATGCATAAGGCACATATGTGGCCTCCATGTCACAAGTCCTACACAAATATGAAACACAAAATCATAATGGGACATGGTCAGCCCCCTAAAAACTGAAAGTGACTCTCCCACTCCCTGTTAGGACTACAGATAAAAGCATCCCCATCATAAAGGTGGGGACATTTTGGAGACGGAATACATAATGGTATCAAAAACCTCATTTCAAAATAGCCATCAGCAATTACACCAAATATGTTGTCAAATATGGTCAATACATTAGTTAACGTATCCCAAACATCACAGTGTGAAGGCCGTCTATACATAAAAGTACGGACATTTGTCAGATACAAACACAAATGTGTCTCACATCGCACCGTTTTACCATGACAAATCACCTTTCCAAAGCTAAACACATGAAGACATTTGGATCAATTTGCTCCATATTCTACGCATACAGCATGGCGGTCATAATTTGTTCATGTACATGAGTGCACACAATGCAGAGTCAGATACAAATGTATCCAAAAGTGTCTTGATATTTCACCTTCAAATTATTATTTACATCCACAATATTTTTGACTCTGCATCATGTGCACTACTGTACGTGTAATAAAAACCACGCACATGATGTATGCGTGGTCAAAATGACGCTATATGCACAATATATTGCTCATTTCATGCACAGTATTAATTATTAATATTCATATCATATTTTTTGACTCCGCATCATGTGCACCACTGTACGTGTAAAAAAAACGACGCCCATGATGTATGCGTGGTGAAATTGACGCTACATGCACAATATGTTGGTCATCTCATGTACAATTTGAAATATTAATATTCATAGCATATTTTTACACTCCGCATCATGTGCACTGTAATGCGTCCAAAAAATATGACGCACATCTGTGTATGCGTGAAAATATGACGCATTACGCGAAAATAAAAACGGCGGCCATTTTATGCAGGAAGTGATGTAATAGGATATCCTGTTTACCAAATCTGTACTAGGAGTTGACTTTCACTTTCTCTTTGCAGTCTCAGAGTTATCTAGACTGTGTGGTTGTGTGAAAGGTGTTGTCCTGTGTTTTACTGCTTTAGTGTCCTGTGTGCCTTGTATTTTGTCTTTGTGTCAATCTTTTATTGTTGTCAAACATTGTCTCAGTCTGTTTAGTGTTGTTTTGTCTATACCTGTGATAGTTTGTATTGTCTGTGGGAGTCTGTTGTGGGGAGCATAGTTTGGGGTGTTAGTTGGGCTATTTTTCTCCTTCTTCTTTTTCTTTCACACCTCTACCTTTCCCCATTTCCCACTTTTTCTTTCATTTTTCTTTGGTACTTTTTTACACCTCGCATCATGTCAGGTAGGCCTCGCCTGTCCAGGATGGGTGAGGACGAATTGGGGGGCTTCATATGGCTCGTAAGCCATTTCCTCCCACTGATGCTGGAGGCTGGGGGCCGTGTGATACAGGGGTATCACACGGAGGCGAGGAAAATCCGTTGGGAGAAGGTGCGCCATCACCTGGTCCGGGTCTACGGGAGTCTGAGGAATGTCCATCAACTCAAGCACCGCTGGGCAGATCTGATCAGCAGGGAACAGGACCTGCTGGACCACCTGGGACTCCGGATTGGTGGCTATGTTGGTGAGTAATAATCAATTACATGGGAATAATAGGAATGTGTGCGTGAACATGTGATGATTGGTATCCAATCTGCAAAATAAGTAGCTGACTGCGTGTTATACTAGGGAAACCTAGGCCCATGGGCATACACATAAATCCCCATTTTTGCTACACATGTACACCCAATAACAGCAGTAAAATGCAACATCTATTTGTATTTTGCTAAGTAGCCCCCTCTCTGCGTCACAAAATGATGCAAATGCTGCGCTACAAAGGTATACATATGTGTCCAAATGTGTATTTGTTGCCGGGTGTGTATGAAGACCTATGCTACCAGGCCGATGCCTTATCTTTGCAACACATACCAGATGGCTGTAGCTGCATGGAATGTAGTGTTGCATTTGTGTCTGAAAAGCAACACGTGAACTGCTCTATTTGTACTCTACTGGTCATAATGGCCAGTGAGTACGTCATGTAGAAACAACATACCTACATATGTAGACGCCATAGCTAGACCGAAAATTGCAAACACATGATGATGCAACACCTGTGTGTTGCCTTCACGTCACATGAAGTTAGTCATGTTGTCCACACATATGTCACATGTGTGTCTGGTTGCTGTGTGTTGAACCTGTCCACATAGCCTGTTTGATTGTGAGTGGTCATGCAGTCCTCATGGAACCAGTTGTGAAATGTTTCTCTCTGGGATGCACATGCTGAGATGTATGGATCACATGATTGTTCGGGCCTACTAATGGAGGAGTAACTTGGACGACACATGACTGTCCTGGCCACTGCATGAGTGTAGTAGGGTGTGTCACTGGAGCAGGAGACTCATCCAATGATAATCTAGAATACAAAGTCAGCCAGGCAGGATGAGCATGTGTGAAAGTGTATCATTACCATGTAATATTCACACACTGTCATTGTAACAGAAATTATTTGTCTGTTCACCCAGTCTGAGTATAATCTTCCTTTCATGCTTTACAGGTGGACCAGCCCCGTACACCGTTGGTGAGGTAGCCCATTTTGACGACCCCGATACCTACAGTGAGTGTTGCCTAAGTGCTATTTACATTGTTTGGAAATGAAGCATGATGGATTACTGTGTGTTCAGGACAATTCATGATATGATGTGCTGGCCGTTCATTGGCTTTGTTGTTTTGGTGTGATATCAAATTGGAATAATGTTTCGGTAAAGCAATCCCTAGTCATCTCTCAGATTGAGGGGCAGTAGGTCATTCAATTAGTGCGACTATTGGGAATAGCATGACTCATTTTGAACACACTGGTCAATGTTAGACTTGGTCAGGAACTTGCCATTAACTGAGTCAGCATATCAGACTGACAGTCTCCCAGATAGCTTAGGCACATGGCTTCGATGACAAGTGCTTCTTCCTAGTTGAGGATGGACTGTGTACACTGTAGGTCGGATCTTCCGGGGGCATGTACTTCCACAAGGTGACCTCGAAGTGTGTGTGACTTGAGTGCAATGGCCTAGGTGTTCTGTTGAATCATGTGAATGGGTGTTCTACCTCCTCTGTGTGTGTTGTAAAACATGCCTCACTAATAGTATGTTATGTTTGGCTAAGTCATATCATTTTGACATGTGTGGACCTGGGATGTGACAAGGTTGGGCTGACTCCAACGTGTTGCTAGCCCTTCATAGGTGTTGTGTGTGAAGGCACATGCTTGTTGAACTTTCTGTACACTCCTGGTTGTGCATTGATCATGGGATTGTTGTTTGTTCTTCCCACACCACCCACAAAGACTGGGATGTTACTGTGAAACAGGGTACCTAGGACTGTAGCAAACAGTATGTTACACGTACTTAACACCTTTTGGGACTTGAGTTTGTACCTAGGTCCAGATGTAGCAAAATGTCTCCACATTGCAAATAGCATAATTTGATGTTAGTGAGTTGCAAACGTCTGTTTCCTAATCCGAAATGTTTTTGGTGGTCATGTACATATTCGCAAAATGCTTTTCTAAAGTAAAAAAATAAAGGAGTTTACCAGCCCTACTTGCAAATCACAGTGTTAGGCAATCCCATTTGCTAACGAGTACGTGGTTGCAAAGTGAGTAGCTGTTATCATCCACTTGAAGTGGCTGCTAACCAACTTGCTGACTGGAAGGGGTCCTCATTGTGAACCTTCACCTTTGTGAGTGGACCAAAATACTCCTGCACAAAACAGCCAGTGGTCTAGGGGAGCAATAATTATTGTGTAAATTACGAACAATCAATTGTTGTGAATTTAAACAAATCGCAGCTCATTTTCCTTTCAGATAAAGGGCCTACACTTGGTGAAAAATAACTTGCTTCATTTAAAAGCAGTCACGTCTATGGAGTTCTGCTGTTCCCAGCAGGCCTCCATCCCGGTGAGTGCCCATAGTTGCTAAGGTGGTGCAAGTTGGAACCCACATCATTGATGTTCATGAGGTGGGATTTAGGGACCCCATAGTGACTCGCAGACGGTGTCAGAGACACCGTTCAGCTTTGCAATTTGCTAGTTGATTTCCCATCAATTCCTACATCTGGCCCATAGTGTCGACATATGATTCATGGCCAGGGGTTCAATCTTAGCACACAACTATTTCGAAATGCCATTGAGTGAGGAGTGTGATTCTTATCACATAGAATGACATATGTAGTGAAGTCAGTATGCGGACGAGCTGGTGCCATAATGTATAATGGCTTAGGTATGAATTGTAGGAGTAGTTTAGGGTGATGTCATCCATCATGTAGAGACATGGATATGCTATATGTGATATGCCCTTCAGTATGCATGATTCACATGTACTTCCTCTGAGCCTTCCCGTGAAATATGTTGTAACAATTGCTGCAACCAATACATTGCTAGTAATGGACAAATTACCCATTGTGGTATTCAACCCACTGTAAATTCTATGCTCAATATTTGCCTTTTCCCTTCACAGCTGCAAACCTGAGTGCCGCAGCTCGCAACCAGTTTGAGCGCCGTGCAATGAGGTACAGGCACATCCTGCAGGTGCAGTGTGGGTATCGGAGGATGGCCCGCAGATACAATTCGGAATGGGCCTCCGGGGCGTGGTATGCCACACCACAGGCTCCACCAACGGTGCCACCTACAACCACCAGGTCTGCCCAAGGGGACCCAGCGACGGACCAGCCATCTTCCTCAAGACCTGGACCCAGCCGTGTGTTGGGAGCAGGGCTGTCCCGTGGCCACTCCACTCCAGCGACAATCTCCACCTCCACCGGCACGCAGACCAGCAGTGACCCTCCAATTGACCCTGCAGCCTTCCAGGCATTGTCTAGGAAACTGGACAGGTTAATTCAAAAGGTTGACAACCTGACGGAGGACATGGCGGAGGTTAAAAAGAAGGTGCGCTCCATCCGGCGCACACTTCAGAGGGCAAATCTTTAGTTATTTTGCCCTCCTGAACTTTTACCCCTCCCCTCTCCCCTCTTTCCTCTTTTCATACTGTTAGTTGGGTTTGGGGGGTTAGTTGTAGGATAAGTATAGGTAATTAGCTTAGTTAGTGTTAGGTAAGAGGGTGGGGGGTCCTTATACTTTCTATCTAATATTTTTGTGTGGGTGGGTGGGTGGGGGGCAATGTTGGGATTCCTGTTTGATAAAAAAAAAAAAAAAAAAAAAAATATATATAAAAAAAAAAAAAATACAAAAACATATATGTTTGTTTAGGATAGTATAGTATGTGTGTAGGTTAGTAAGTGTTGTCCTGCATGTGTCTTGTCTCATAATGGTGGGTGGGGGGTTGATGTTTAGATCGTTTCGTTACATGTGTAGAGTAAGTTTAGCTTAGGTTAGTTAGGAACAGTTGTGGGTTAGTAGTAGTCAGGTTAGATTAGTGTAGGTTTATCTTTCCCTTAGTTGCCTCTTTTCTTACTTATTGGAAATAAAAAATGTGTTAACCCTTTACCAGATGCGTTAGGTGCTACCTTTTCATGGCCTTGACATCAGTGTAGCAGAAAGTTTTAGTATGACATTTGTGTCCTATGCTCGCTATCCCCAGGCTATTGAGGTTTAACATGCCAGCTACCCGTGTGCTAACTTGGTAAGTATCCACCGTGTGGGAGAGCCACCATTGGTAGTGTGCATAGATCATCAAGATTTGGGGTTGGTATGTATCCTACTTCACAAAGAGTGCTTCCAGAGTTGATTTTGTAGGTAAATAGATAGGTCGGACAGCATTGTGAAGTTCAGGGAGAGCTTTGTAGATGAGTATTTGTTCACACTCTTGTCTTGTTGCTGTCATTGCTGACCTACATCATGTGTGTACTGCTTGAGCATGACTTTCCTTCATGGTAGTATACGCTGTAAGGGTGATTGATGCAGTGTAATTTGGTTATCATTCCTTTCATTTTACAGCATAATGTATTGTGTTAGTATCGCAAGGTGCCTACATTTCTCATCCACCATTAGTTGTCTAGAATAGCTATGGATGGGGCCTCATTCTGTCCAACACAGCATGATTGTGTGTGCTTAGTCCCTACATCAGTTATTTTCCTCAGTCTAGTAAAGCTATGATGCAATCCTGGCCACTGCACAGATGTTTCAGTATACATGAAATCAGGACAGTAGTCTAGAGAATCAACATGGTTGCCACACAGCCACTTTGGAGTTATGTACTGCACAGTTGAAGTGTGAAATGACACAGAGACACAATAGGTGTGCAAGTGATATTTATTTTTAGGTGGAGTAGTGCAAAAAGTCCATTAACAATGTTAGGTGAGTCCGTTCAGTTGCATTCTTAAATGGTGATCCTATTTACAGGGTGTGGATGATGCTCCTGACATGCTGGGGTGATGTCACAGACGGTGCAGAGGAACAGGAATTGCCAAATGGTAGGAGAGAAACATTTACAGCCAATGTGGACAAGTTAAACAGTAGATTGCCGAACAGTCATTGAGGGTAGTTGGAGTGAGGCTGGCATGTGTCAAAACGTAGGACCTTGGTCAGAGTGGGGCATGGTGCAGGGACTAGGGCTTCCGGGTACTCTTGCGTGTGAATGTTATCTGTTCCATGTCTTCTTCTTCTGATGTGTGTGTTGCCTGGTGTGTCCTTGTTGTTGTTGGTTTTGAAGGGGCAACACACACCTCAGTGTCAGAAGACATGGAGGCAGACATCCCGGGGGCTGATCCCTGTCCAGTTATGAAGGGCAGTACTGCAGCAAGGAGAGCGTGCTGGTTTTTCAGAATGGCAGCCACATCCCGATGGTAGGCAGCCAGGTCTGCCCTGAGGGGTTCGATGTTGCATTCGTGCACACGCTGACTGGCTTGCTGTTGGAGTTGTTTGGTCAACTGGATGACAGCTGTGCAGATTGCCTTCTGTGTTACTAAAAGTTCCTCCAACAGCGATGTTCTGGCTTGCATTGCAGCTGCCTGATCAGCAGTTGACAGCATGCACGAACGCACCCCCTCAAGGCTGGCTGCCATAGTTTGCATCCCCACCCGCACCTCCTTGGCCAGCTCCCGCTGGACCCCAACGACTGTTCTTTCGAAGCTGGTGCCAGTGTCGTCAGAGTCCTCAGCTGTGTTGGAGCTGGCAGGTCTTACAATTGGGGTGGCGGGTGGTTCTACTGTGGTGGCTGCTTCATCTTGGCTCCTCCTTGTTACTGAAGGGGGGGTTTGGAGGCTTTCGAGGACCATGTCAATAGTCTCTTGTGTGAGGTTGATGTTCTCGTCATCCATGTCATCAGGGAACTCATGGACAGGCATATCGGCAGGAGATCCGTGTTCCTCTGCAAAGAAACAGGGTACAATTAGTGTGTCTGTGTTGAGATCATTTAGCACTAAGATACAAGCCTTTGGATGCCTTTACTTTGTACTCTGATTTTGTCTTGGTATCTGCTGTCTGTCATAGGGCATTGTTGTAGGCCTATGGCCCACCTGTGTGTCACATATATGATATGGAGCTATCAGACATGCCTGCCAGGTCATCTCTAGGTGTTGATTTGTAATTATTTTGGAATATGCATTTTTTTGTCCTACTCCTCCCTCGGTGTTTCACTATTGTTATGGAGGGACATTTGTTTGGGTGGGCTCTCATTATCCTACATGTGATTCTTGGCTTTCTAGGCAGCAGGATAGCTAATGGTGTGGGGGACTAAGTTTGACCCACTTGTAAATAACTCTGTCACCCAGATATTGTATTTAGCTCAGACAGACTAGCAGTGCCTCTGGTCTCCCACAACAGAGGAATGTTTAGAAGTCCAAGCCCATGACATCTTTGGGACTTCTCAGGGAAGTGGTGGTCACTCAGGTCCTACACATTTCTATCTTTTCCGGTATGTTCCCATACACAAATGACACAGACAGTATTTGTTTGATATGAAGTTTCATTGTACAACTGACTTGTAGGAATTTAGGTGTGAGCCCCAATAACCAAAACAATACACACAGTTAGAACTGAAATAGTCCGCAGGAGAGTAATACATTGGTACACAGCTATCATGGTGCCTAACAGTTTCTACTCTCCCTCTGCTTGTTCTATATATAGCACTGCATGTTAAGTTTGGAGCTTGGCTGTCTGAATCACAGGGGAGACATCATCCCTCATATCAGAGGAATGGGCTGGGATCTGGTTGTACATCAGCAGCAAGGCAGGCAGCATCTAGATGTGATTTTCTGTTTGTAAACTCCCCCATGCGTGTCTTGGGACGAGGAAGTGAATTTAAAAGACATATGTCATTGTGATGACAAAGTTTCCCTACGCAGGAATGGCAAACCTTAACCCCTACCACATCTATCATCAACGAACCAGACGGTATCCTTGACTGGGCCACAGAGTGAATATGTTCTGGCAAACTCCAGTGCAGAAGTAGGCAAAACAGGGTGATTTGACTAATTGCCAACACCTTAGGACTGACTATTTGCTACATTAACTGATAGGAAGGGCAATGAGATTCATTTAGTGCAAAGTGCTCTGAGGCACTTAGATGTGAGCAAATGAGTATAAGTACATTCAGGGTAAGATGCACAAAGGCCTCCAGCCTGAGGCTATTGCGCAAAGTATACGTTTCACTTGCCACGCTACACTTTGACTGACTGTGGGTGTTGTGACTGCCCTGCCAGCACACTTGCCTCACAGGCCCTGCACCATACACTTTTTATTCACATTGCATGATCTGTACATGTTAGGTGGCATGACCTATGTATGTCAATGTTAGGATGTGGTATGGATGTAAACATTGTTGATGTTTGTATCTGATGGGGTCTCATGTGTGTCTTACTGGATTGGCCTGTTTATCGTATGAATGTCCTATTTTTTGGTTAGACTGTGCAGATGTGTTTCATTGACCAGTTGCCTGGGTCCCCTCGTCAATGTTGTTGTCTGAGCAGTATGACATTTGTGATGTAGCATTGTTAGGCAGGCACGTGAGGGACCCTGACGTATGCAGCATGTGTGTGTCGTTAGTGCTGTGTGGCTCCTATTGCTGTTTACTTAGGCTTATGTATGTGTCAGTTATGGACATTCGGCATTTAAGTGTACTGGTAGCTTTGTCTTATTTCTAGGAGTAGTTGCAGATGTCATCCTCACCCCCTAATTTAGGAATGTATGTTCCAGGGTGGGGTTCCTGCCATTTGGTACTATAGCTGCCCAGAGATGAGAGGTGTTATTGTCAACTGTGGTGGCAGTTAAGTTGCAGTTGTTGTATTTGCTACTGCATTACAGGTAGGGACCTAGTTGATGGGGAATAGTTTGTGCAAAACAAGTGCCTGGATGTGGATTCAGGGTAGTGTCCTTCCCACCTGTCACTGGTTTCCCTTGGCTCTCTTGTTGTAATTACAGGATGTCCCCATGGGACTGTAGCGGTGGCAGTATTTTGTCGTGCCCCGGCTATGGTCAGTACTGGGCATTCCCCCCTGCCATGCCCCTTTCCCCATGCCACTTCATATATGTGCTAAGTTACATGCATTGTGTAGTAGGTATCCCCCCCCTGCTTACAGTCCCCATTATTGCATTGTAATTCCCCATGCGACTTACCCTGCATGTGCGTAGTGTCGTGGTAGTCTGCGCTGTCCAGTCCTTGTATCCCTGTGACGATCTCCTCTGGGATGACGGCTGCGACCATCTCCTCCATGTGGTCCAGAGCCTCCTGTTGTGCTGGACTCCCCCCTCCAGTCTGCATTGCTGCCTTCCTGTTCCTGGCCATTTTCTCTTTGGTCCTACGTTTACAGTCATGCCAGCGTTTCTTACACTCGGTGACTGTCCGGCGTTCTTCAGCCACACTGTTTATCTTGTCCACAATTTCTTTCCAGATGGCCTCTCTCCTACTGAGTGGCAATTTTGAGGATATGAAAAGTTGGTGCTGGTGTTCCGTCACCTCTTTCACCAGGATTTCCTGCTCCTCTGCACTGAAGCGACACTTTCTTTTTTTCTTTAACATGTCCTGGTTCCTGTGTGCTTCCTCCTGGCTGGGTCCTGGTCTGCTCTCATCCTCCTGGGGTCTGTTGGGGCATCTGGGATCCATTTTGGGTCTCCTCTCCTGTAAGTGCAGTTTTCGCGCTAAAATGTCACGCAATAGCGTGAAAAAAAACGGCGTATTCACGATTGCGCTGTCGTAAATCGACCCACAGTGATTTGCGTCACTTTTACGTGGGTTTGCCTTACGACAGACCGACGCTGTTTGCGTCACGAAATAATGACTCCCACCTGTTGGTTGCGCCGCCGTACGTCAAAGTATAAATTTGACGCCCGAATGGCGCATCCAAATGGCGTTAGACGGCGCACATTTTTTTGACGCAAAACTGCGATAGCGCAGTTTTGCGTCAAAAAGTATAAATATGGGCCTGCATGTTTACGAAATTTTTGTGCAAGAAAAATGCATTACTCTCAGATCAGAGAGAGTGAACTCCAGATATGTGTTGAAAGTGTGGGAAAAAGGGAATTGATGTTGCGTGGGAGTGGGCGCAATATGGCTTCAGTGATGACTTCTGACGCCACTTCCAGCAGCGATATGAAGCCAGTATCCCCTACCGGCAATGTGAAAGCTTTGAAGTTTCTGGATCGAGTCTGATGCCTGGGATTATTTTACAGATGAAGAATATGCAAGTAGAAGAATCCATCAGAAAAGCCTATATAAAGAAGATATTTATCCATGATGGGAACAATTATACATGTTTTGATAAACATAACCTTCCATCTTTGGGACTGAAAGCAAAAGATAAATATTTCAAGAAAATTGATATTGGTGATCAAAGGTCTACAATCAGATAAATAACTAGGTTGGATAGTTTCACTCCAAATTTTTACAAAACAGAAAACCATCCCCCATTTTATGCTGCAGTAAAATACTTGTACCACTGAGTAAATTGATCCAATGGTTACAGCTGTATTTATAGCAGTTATCAAACTAATAAGGCTAGAAATATGGATGTTAAAATACAAACCATAGAGTACAACTACATATTAAATGATGAATAAAGTTCACTTATCATTAGATTTGTCACAAGAAGGATTTGTTAAGTACTAGCAAATTACTAATAAAATTTGACATCTACATGAATGTTGTTAGAATGGCATGGCATTCTTAGACGTTTTGAAAACATGTTTTCTTGATTCAGAAAAATGTCATGAAGATAAATGTAATAACGTTATTTATGTCTCAAATAAATTTGGCTTTTGAATTATTTCTATAACGTTATTTCAGAGCACAAGCGAAGATATAAAAATGGTTTCATTTATGAAATCTTTGCTGTGAAAAGAGGTTTTATATATGGCTGTCGACTTCCTCATTTCTTTTTTAGTTGAGCCTTAAACTCTGGCATGTTGTATGAGACAAAAATAACATTGGAGAAATTATGATTAATAAACTTTATTCCATAAAATAAAATAATACGATAATTTGGGAAAGTATAGGTAAGAGACTCGGGAAAGTCAGATGTGCCACAGATATCTTTGACTGTTTTCAAGCCCATTTTAAGGACAGGAAAATAAGCAAAAAAGGGTTACCATATTGTAGCATTAATTTTGTGACGATTATAGGAATTATAATGTTGAAGAGGGCATATGTAAAATATTATTAAAGGTTTGCGATGGAAAGGGTCACATCTTAGTCTTTGGGAGAGGGGAAAATACCTTAAATATTCACACGCTACTGAAGACAATTTATATTTTGTAGATCATTCCATACGACTTTATGAAAAAAAACATTGTGAATATATTCCTAAGAATTTTATATGGGGAGAACAGAAGGAAAGGGAACCTCCTAATCATATACCATGTAGGTCTGAAACTGAGGGCGATTTTAGTCTGCGTTGTTTTACTATCAAAAAGCATAGCATTATTATTTCAAAGACACTATTGAAAATACTCATGTATGGTGGCAGATTGAAGCATCTTCATGTGCTTTTTCTGTGTCATCTGTTACTGGTTCATATAAACAGTTACATTAATAAAGTGCATACTATGGCCCATTTTCAGTCACTGCTCTAAGACAGATACACAAGAATCACTTTATTTGTGCAAACAATGAACCACTTTGGGAGAATGTGGCTTTATTAGCAGATGAAAAGAAATTATGGTGGCATAGCTAGATTTTATGACCTATTCTCACTGTCAAAAGAAGTTTTGTTCCAAAACAACTTATTTCATTCAGTTCTCTTTAGTTTATAACTGAAAACGAGGTAATAGTCTTTGTCTTTAATTCCAAAATTCTAAAAGAAATGTAATTACAGTTTGAAATGCTAATGATAATACGAGTTTATAAAATGTATGCCTCACAGTCCAAAGGTGGCCACATGCGTGGAACATGTTTATAATGCAAAGATAAGCACACATAGGTGGTCATTCCAACCCTGGCGGTCGGTGTTAAAGCGGCGGCAAAACCGCCAACAAAAAAATGGAATTCCGACCCTGGCAGAAACCGCCAACAGAGACCGCCACATTAACACACCGCCCGCCACGGCGGTACAAACAAACAGCGCGGCGGTCCCCGCCAACAGACAGGCGGGAGACAATGTACCGCCCACAGTATCACAACCTACCAATCTGCCACCTTTTCCGGGGCGGTAGCCCCACCGATAAAAACACGGCGGAAACAGCCATTTCAAAGGGAAAACGCTCACCTCCATACACCCCACGAGGAATCAGGACAGCATGGAACCCGAACTCCACATACTCCCAGCGATAGTCTTCCTGCTCCTCTACCAGGAGCACGAACGCCGGCGCAGAAGACAACGGTGAGTACTGCACCTACGACACAGGGGAGGGTGGAGGGGAAAATATTACGGGTACACACATACGCGACACACCCACCCTCACCCTCACCCACTACAACACACACATCAATGCATAGCAACACATCAGAGTTACACCCCCCAAGCCCCCCGGAAGAATGCAAATACAAAAGGAAATGATTCTGAACATTGGAATATATTGCAATACTGCCAAATAAATATATATACACATCAAAAACTCTCATATACAGAAATGTACAAGTCCGAGCATTGTAGCAGGCATTGTTCGTGGACCACTGGGCCCAAATCACATGGGCAAAGCCCACACAGGATACCTGACTCCAACGGAGAGAACACTGCAGGGGCATCAGATAGCAAAACTACAGGCACCTCAGGGGGAAGGGAAGGGGGGGCACCTCAGCCAGATGAGTGCACGACACCAGATCCACGAGGGGCCTCCATGGCCACTGTTCAATCCTGGGGAGTGCAAAGCCACAGTCTCACAAGTCCAGACAGTGGGTGGGCTGCCCACTGTTCAATCCTGGGGAGTGCAAAGCCACAGTCTCACAAGTCCAGACAGTGGGTGGGCTGCCCACTGTTCAATCCTGGGGAGTGCAAAGCCACAGTCTCACAAGTCCAGACAGTGGGTGGGCTGCCCACTGTTCTTTCCTGGGGAGTGCAAAGCCACAGTCTCACAAGTGGATAACAGTCTCCACTGGTTCTGGAGGGGGCCTGGTGCCCAGAGTGCCTCGTGCAGCCCTGCCCGACACAGATGCGGGCCAGCCCCTGCCGCTCATGGGCCAGCGGTGCCTGCGATGGAGTGGCCAGTGCAGCGGTGCTTGAGATGAAGGGCCCAGTTCAGCGGTGCTTGAGATGAAGGGCCCAGTGCAGCGGTGCTTGAGACGGCGGTGCCCAGTTCAGCGGTGCTTGAGACGGCGGTGCCCAGTTCAGCGGTGCTTGAGATGAAGGGCCCAGTGCAGCGGTGCTTGAGACGGCGGTGCCCAGTTCAGCGGTGCTTGAGACGGCGGTGCCCAGTTCAGCGGTGCTTGAGATGAAGGGCCCAGTTCAGCGGTGCTTGAGACGGCGGTGCCGAGTTCAGCGGTGCTTGAGATGAAGGGCCCAGTTCAGCGGTGCTTGAGACGGCGGTGCCCAGTTCAGCAGTGCTTGAGATGAACGGCCCAGTTCAGCGGTGCTTGAGACGGCGGTGCCCAGTTCAGCGGTGCTTGAGACGGCAGTGCCCAGTTCAGCGGTGCTTGAGATGAAGGGCCCAGTTCAGCGGTGCTTGAGACGGCGGTGCCCAGTTCAGCGGTGCTTGAGACGGCGGTGCCCAGTTCAGCGGTGCTTGAGATGAAGGGCCCAGTGCAGCGGTGCTTGTGACGGCGGTGCCCAGTTCAGCGGTGCTTGAGACGGCGGTGCCCAGTTCAGCGGTGCTTGAGATGAAGGGCTTTAGGCTGTCGTGAGGTGGATGGCTGTTGCTCGGCAGCTGCTTGAGATGGCGGTGCCCAGTTCAGCGGTGCTTGAGACGCGGTGCCCAGTTCAGCGGTGCTTGAGATGAAGGGCCCAGTTCAGCGGTGCTTGAGACAGCGGTGCCCAGTGCAGCAGTGCTTGAGATGAAGGGCCCAGTGCAGCGGTGCTTGAGACGGCGGTGCCCAGTTCAGCGGTGCTTGAGATGAAGGGCCCAGTTCAGCGGTGCTTGAGACGGCGGTGCCCAGTTCAGCGGTGCTTGAGACGGCGGTGCCCAGTTCAGCGGTGCTTGAGATGAAGGGCCCAGTGCAGCGGTGCTTGAGACGGTGGTGCCCAGTTCAGCGGTGCTTGAGACGGCGGTGCCCATTACAGCAGTGCTTGAGATGAAGGGCCCAGTGCAGCGGTGCTTGAGATAGCGGTGCCCAGTTCAGCGGTGCTTGAGACGGCGGTGCCCAGTTCAGCGGTGCTTGAGATGAAGGGCTTTAGGCTGTCGTGAGGTGGATGGCTGTTGGGTGGGTGGCTGCCTGCGTTTGTGTATCTTGGAAGAGGGGGTCACAGACACACTGGGAGAGGACACAGGGGACATGTAAATGGCAGTGGGGGTGGTGACTGCACGTGTGCGGGGGCTTCTGGTGTGTGTGCTGCTGAGGGACGTAGTGGCTGAAGATGTTGTGCATGCAGGTGTGAGTGGAGACGTGACAGGGAGGGAGGAGGGAGACGAGGAGGAGGGGGACACAGTGGAGGCAGTAGGTGTTGGTATGTCTGTATGTGGATGTTGCTTGTGTGAATGCCTGTGTGATGTGTGGTGCATATGTCTGGCTGAGCTTCCCTTGGGTGTTGAGGTGTGTGCAGGCTGGTCTGATGGTGTGTCTGGGATAGGCAGAGGTACAGGTGATAGGGTATGGGTGGAGGAAGTTGGAGGGGGGAGGCTAGAGACAGGGACAATGGCTGCCATCAGTGCCGAGGCCAGAGTCTGGAATGATCGCTGAAGGGCAGCCTAACCAGAATGAATGCCCTCCAGGTATGCATTACTCTGGTGCACCTCCCTTTCTACACCCTGGATGGCATTCAAAATGGTAGACTGCCCAACAGTGAGCGTCCTCAGGAGGTCAATGTCCTCCTCACTGAGGGCAGCAGGGGTGACTGGGGCAGGGCCTGAGGTGCCTGGGGCGAAGGAGATGCCCACCTTCCTGGGTGAGCGGGCACGGGCAAAACGCTGAGGGGCTGCTGGGAGGGCGGTGCTTTTGCGGTGGGTGGCGGTTGTACCTGTTGTTGCGGGGGGCACAGATGTTGCCGCCACCACAAGGAAGCTCCCTTCAGAGGACGAGTCGGTGTCACTGATGTCTGCCTGAGTCCCCGCTGTGGAGCTCCCCTCGCCCTCCGTCCCACTGGTGAATTCGGAGTCCGTTGCGTGGCCCTCCATGGCCATGTGGGATGCAGCTCCCTCGTGCTCCGATGCCACTTCTCCTCCACCTGATGATGCTAATGCACACATGAACAGGAAGACCACAAAAAAGGGGGGGGGAGAATAAAGACATGTTGAGTGCATGCATTGGCGACACCGTTTGCGGACAGGACAGACACAGAAGCCCCCTGCACTACGCCGCGCACTTGGGGACGACTACTCAATCCGTGGGACATGGCCTACAAGCCTATGGACGACATCTGCACACATACATGACACAGGGCCATGATTAGCTGTACTTGGCACCCTACAGAGGTGGGGGGCGGGGGCACAGGGCCATGCCTTACGGAGGGGCCTAGCCTACAGAAATCACCCTGGCCTAGGGATACCCACAGCCCACCTCCCCCACCCAGACACCTCCACTGCGCGGATAGTCAGCAGAATGAGAGTGTACTCACCCCCTTGTGTCTGCTGTGATGTCCTCACGTGCCCATCCAAATCGGGGTAGGCCACCGCCAGGATCCGGGACATCAGGGGGGTCAAAGTCCGACTGGCACCCCTCCCACGTTGGGAGGCCATCCCCAGCAGAGCCTCCGCCGTCTTCCTGCTCCAGCAGCGGATGTCCTCCCATCTCTTTCGGCAGTGGGTGCCCCGTCTGTGGTGGACCCCCAGGGTCCGGTCGTCCTTGGCGATGGCACGCCAGATGTCGATCTTCTGGTGGGCGCTGACCTATATGAAATGTACAGGGGGAGAAGAATAGTCATCACCTTCTGCACCCTCAATGTGAGTGGCCCCCCATCCCTACCCTTGCCATGTGGCACATGCTCTCACCGTCGTTTGATGCATGCCTCAATCGCTCCCCTCCCCCCCATCGTTCATCCACCCCACTCAACACAGGCATAGCCCATAAAGCATGCTCCCAGTGTATTTACCTGTTTGTCTGGAGGACCGTAGAGTAGCGCGTACTGGGGGAGGACCCCATCCACAAGTTTCTCAAACTCCTCCGCAGTGAAGGCAGGGGCCCTTTCCCCAGTCGCATGAGCCATTGTCTCTTCCAGACCGAGGTCACAGCAGCACTTGCAGTGTAGGTCCTCTCCTGTCGAAGATCAGGTATCGAGTGATTAAGCAGATTGAAAATGGCGGTCACGTCCGTGGCGGTGCATACCGCGACCGCCGGAGCACATCGTCATTGGCTCCTGAGACCCATAGGGTTCAATGTTAACCAATGCTGCATTGCGCCGCGGTCTGCGACCGCCTACCGCCACGGTGTGCAACGCCAGCGCATTTACCTCACATCCCATTGTCGCACTTTACAGGTCAGGCAGCCGCCATTTCAGGGGCCCACATGGCTTACTTTTTACTGCATCACACATACCTAGGCCTTGCATCAATACTCATACAAGCCATTCTATGCATTGAGAATCGTGTTCTGTGCAAGCTGTGGTTATGTACCTGTGGGTTGATTGACTCTGTGCTCGCTGTTGTCCTTCATAGGCACCGTCCGCTGGGACATGCGAGGAGATGGCGGCATCCTCCGGTGTACAGACCGCTGGTGGACCTGTCGACAATGGAGGAGAGACATGTCATACTGACATACAGGCTTGACCGTGCCACTATTCAGGAACTGTGTGCCCAGCTGGAGCCAGACCTGATGTCAGCTATCCGCCAACCCACAGGGATCCCCCCTCAAGTGCAGGTGCTGTCAGTGCTCCATTTCCTAGCAAGTGGGTCATTTCAAACGACAGTGGCCATATCATCAGGGATGTCCCAGCCTATGTTTTCTAAGGTGTTGTCCAGAGTGTTGTCTGCCCTGCTGAAACACATGCGGAGCTACATCGTTTTCCCAGAGGTGGGGGATTTGCCTACAGTGAAGGGTGATTTCTATGCCCTTGGACATATCCCCATCATCATAGGTGCCATTGATGGGACCCATGTGGCTTTGGTCCCACCCCACAGGAGTGAACAAGTGTACAGAAACAGGAAGAGTTATCATTCCATGAATGTGCAGATGGTGTGTTTGGCAGACCAGTACATCTCCCATGTTAATGCCAAGTTCCCTGGCTCACTGCATGACGCGTACATCATGCGGAATAGCAGCATCCCTTACGTGATGACTCAACTCCAGAGGCAACGTGTGTGGCTAATTGGTGACTCTGGTTACCCCAACCTGTCATGGCTACTGACCCCAGTGAGGAATCCCAGGACAAGGGCAGAGGAACGCTACAATGAGGCCCATGTGCGAACTAGGAGGGTGATCGAGCGGACCTTCGGCCTCCTGAAGGCCAGGTTCTGCTGCCTCCATATGACAGGTGGATCCCTATTCTACTCACCAAAGAAGGTGTGCCAGATCATCGTGGCCTGCTGTATGCTTCACAACCTGGCTTTGCGACGATAGGTGCCTTTTCTGCAGGAGGATGGTCCAGATGGTGGTGTTGTAGCAGCTGTGGAGCCTGTGGAGAGTGAAGACGAGGAAGGCGAAGAAGACGACATAGACAACAGGAACACAGTAATACAGCAATATTTCCAATGACACACAGGTAAGAGTACACACCGGCATACTACATGTACTTTAACACTACTACCTCTCTACTGTCTGTCCTTTTCACCCAATGAATGGTAACTGAGTTGTGACTTTCCCTTCCGATTTCAGAGATGTGGGCCCCACTGTGTGACATCTGCTTTGTTTCCCCATGGACTACAGCTGTGTGACATTGGTATGTTGGCATCACAATGTAAATAAGCATTTTGGCATGGTTATGTCTAATACATATGTTCAATATCACAGCCAGACTCCTGATTGTTTTGTGCAATAACTGTGTTTATTACAGTGCTCTATATTGGTGGGTGGTTGCAAATTGGTGAGGGGTGATGGTGGAGGAATGTCCATGGCAGAGTCCAGACTATTAGTATCACAGGTGCATTATCCAAATGCCTGTGGAAAGTGGAGCATGGGCAGTTTAAGGATGGACAGGGTGACAATGTGAGACAGCGGGATGACAATCAGGGAGGTATCCTTTCCTGGAGGGGTCTTGGCATCTTACTCTGTCTTCTTCCTGGACCTCAGGGACCGCTTGCGGGGTGGTTCTCCTTCTGCAGGGGGTGGGGTGCTGGTGGCCTGTTGGTCCTGTGGTGGGGCCTCCTGTCCACTAGCGCCGGCAGAGGTGGTAGGCAGTTCTTGGTCCATGCTAGTGTCAGGGGCCCTTTGTGGTGCCACAGTGTCCCGCAATGTGGTGACTACCAGATTCAGAACCCCTACAATGGTGCCCAGGGTGGAACTGATGGATCGTAGTTCCTCCCTGAACCCCAAATACTGGTCCTCCTGCAGGCGCTGGGTCTCCTGAAACCTGGCCAGTACCGTCGCCATCGTCTCCTGGGAATGATGGTACGCTCCCATGATGGAGGTGAGGGCCTCGTGGAGAGTGGGTTCCCTGGGACTGTCCCCCCCCTGTCGCACAGCAGCCCTCCCAGTTCCCCTGTTTCCCTGGGCCTCTGTCCCCTGGACCGTGTGCCCACTACCACTGCCCCCAGGTCCCTGTTGTTGTTGGGGTGGTGGGTTAACCTGGGTGCCCTGTAGTGGTGGACACACCGCTGATTGACGTGTCCTGTGGACAGAGGTATGGGCCCGCTGGGTGGGTGCTGTGCTGGTTTTCACAGAGGGGGGAAGGTCTGCTGTGGCCTGTGGCTGTCTGAGGGGAACCGACTGTCCCGAGGTCCCCGATGGGCCGGGCTGGTCATCTAGATCCAGGTCGACAGTGCTGCTGTCATCACTGTGGGCCTCTTCTGGGGGTGGAGTGGACATTTGTGGACCCTCATGCGCGGTGACGTGCCGTTCGGGTCCTGCAGGTGTATAAAACCATGATTATTGCATCTGTGTGTGCCATGGTGTGCAATGGGTGGCTGCCCGTGTACCCCTGTGCTTGCATTCCTGTGTGGGGGCTTTTGTGATGGTGGTTTGGGGGGGGATGGGTATGTGCAGTGGGCATGCTTTGGTGATGGGTGTCCATGCTTTGTGGTCGCATGCAGGGCTTGGTGTTGGGATGGGTGAGTTGTGATGGTGAGACATTTGCAAGGAGTAGGAGTGATGGGGGTGAGGGTGAGGGTGGGGGTATGAGTTGGCATGCTGGTGGGGTGGGGGGGATGAAGTAGTGAAGATGAGACTTACCAGAGTCCATTCCTCCAGATACTCCTGCGAGGCCCTCAGGATGCAGGATCGCCAAGACCTGCTCCTCCCATGTTGTAAATTCTGGGGGAGGAGGTGGGGGTCCGCCGCCAGTCCGCTGTACCGCGATTTTGTGCCTGGATACCGTTGAACGCACCTTCCCCCGTAGGTCGTTCCACCGCTTCCTGATGTCATCCCTATTTCTTGGATGCTGTCCCACAGCGTTGACCCTGTCGACTATTCTGCTCCATAGCTCCATCTTCCTGGCAATGGACCTCTGCTGCACCTGTGTTCCGAAGAGCTGTGGCTCTACCCGTACGATTTCCTCCACCATGACCCTGAGTTCATCCTCCGAAAACCTGGGGTGTCTTTGCGGTGCCATGGGGTGGTGTGGTGCTAAGTGTGGTGATGTGTATTGGTGTGTTGTGTGAAGTGCGTGGTAATATTGCTGGGTGATGGTAATATGCGCGTCTGGGTGCTCGGTTCTCTATTTCTCTGTGTGTGGTCCCGATTCTCTAGGAGTGGAGGTTTGTGGGTGATGTGGGTGTGTGTTTTATATTTAATTGGGTGTGTGGGAGTGGTGTTTGTATGTGTATCAGGTGTGTGTATTTTGAATTGTCCAATGTGGCTGTGTTTTGTAAGTGTGTGTGTATTTTGAGCACGGCGCTGTGTACCGCCAATGGAATACCGCGGTTGAGAGACCGCCGCGTGGATTAGTGTGTCGTGATAGTGTGGGCGTATTTCTGTTGGCGTGACGGTGTCGGTTTGGTTATCGCCAGTTTCTCGCTGGCCTTTGGTGTGGCGGACTTTTGTGGGTGTCTGTATTTTGGCGGTTTGCGTGTTGTGGGTCAGAATGACCGTGGCGGTTTGCCGCCGCGGTATGTTGGCGGTCTTCTGAGAGCGTTATGCGCCTTTTACCGCCAAGGTTGGAATGACCCCCATAATGTTATTGCGCACCGTAGAGACAGCCATTCACCTCATCAAGGAGTTAACTATTTGGTGTTAAACATTCCCATAATATCCCCAACTTTTAGACTATTTCACATAAACTGAAACTTTAGATAACGGTACTAACAGGTACAGGGTTTTCTCATGAGAAGAGTGCAAAAAGACCTCCGCGAAAGATGTAACGGTGGATATGCAGATGCTGAACTTGTTTAATTGAGAATGTTTGCTTTTCTGTGCCAAGAACGAAAATTGGACCTCTGCACGTCAGAGGTAAAAAGAACTCAAACCCCTTAGGATAACATAGGCATGCAAAACGTCTACGGGTTAATAAACCTAGCATTTGTGTAAGTGATATTGAATAGTTTTAAAATGGCAAAACAAATTTCGATTTCTTTGTAAGATCCTAATCCATTTTCCTGAAGATATTGATGATACAGAATATTCTGAAATCACAAAAAAATAAAAATCTTGTAATCATGAACTATAATTTTCAGTGCATGAGCTTTTGTGACAAAAGAGTAAAGCTCTTTTAGCTGTAATAAACGTATATCTGAATCTATTGCTACACATTTTTTCAGACACTATCACTATTAGCATTAAGGTTCACCAGGCATGGGTATGAGCATGCAGATGTGGATGACACTCTGTGGCACATGAAACAATGTTGTGCTTATGTATGATAAAATAGAAATGATAGAACAGAATTATTACTTGGCCACATTCTTATACATGTACCTCTTGTGATCGTGTTCATGTTTTCCATGCAATTTTCATTTACCATTTGAAAATAAAAGAAGTTTTCTAGTCCCTTGGAGGTAGCGAACAAAATTATCTTGAGGAAATGTATAAATACAATAGTTCCTAGAATGAAAAAGATGTACTTTCGTAACATTCTAATGAATATGTAGATGAGTATATGAAGGGCATGCTCAGTGACCTATGTCAATAACAAATTATCTGGATGTTGCCACAGGTCTAATTTTGAGTTTTGTTTTTTCCTCTCCTCATTCATTTCTGCACCATGTACTTCTTTTTTGAGCTTTGTACTGTAACAAATTAGTGTGATTATGAATGCCTATTAAGTTAATAGTGGTATTGTAATTAGTGCCTGTGCATGCCTAGTAATTTAATAGTGGTATTGTAGTTAGTGGTAATTGACTAATTTAAAAACTAGCTCTACCTTTGTTTATATGAATTAATAAATTATAATTACAAAGTAAAAGGGGTGGAGCTGCTACAATAAGAGCGTCATTTTACATTTTGGGAGAGGATTCATACACTCCTGGCAATCAACTCCAACAACTACATCGTCCTGGGAGACCTCAACTTCCACCTAGAAGACCACAAGGGCACCAACTCCCCCACACTCCTGGAAAACATGAACATCAATTTCCCTTCACAACTTGTCACTGTCCCCACACACAGAACAGAACACACTCTTGAGCCCTTTTTTCCAACCTCCCGTCACAGAGCTGACCTGGACAGACCACTGCATCATCCACTTCACAATCGACGGCCAACCTCAAGCCCTGGCAGCACCCACATCCCACCCTTGCCACAACTGGAGCAAGGTCACGGAGCCCATCGGGATCACCACCTTCAAAGAATCTCCCCTCACCCCCGCAGATACCCTCAAAAACAGTGTACACAAGATACCCAACTGGATCGCCTCAGTTGCCGACAGCATCGCTCCCCCTGAAATACACCACCAACAGCAAATCAATGAATCAAAGCATTTGTAAAGCACACTACTCAAACGTGGGGGTCTCAAGGCACTGAGGGGGGTGCTGCTACTGCTCGAACAGCCATGTCTTGAGGTGTGTCGTGAAGGTTAGTAGTTCCTGTGTCTGTCACAGGTGGATAGGAATAGTGTTCCACATCTTGGTGGTGAGGTGGGAGAACGATCTGCCACCAGCAGTCATTCTGTGGATGCGTGGGACTGTGGCGAGGGAAAGGTCGGCAGAGCGAAGCTGTTGAGTCAGGTTGTAGAAGGAGAGCCGTCTGTTGAGGTATTCTGGTCCGGTGTTGTGCAGTGCTTTGTGGGCATGGGTGAGGAGTTTGAACATGATTCTCTTGTTGACGGGGAGCCAGTGCAGGTCTCTCAGGTGGGCTGTGATGTGCACGTGGCGGGGGATGTCTAGGATGAGGTGTGCAGAGGTGTTCTGTATGCGTTGCAGTCTCTTCTGGAGCTTGCCCGTGGTTCCTGCGTAGAGGGCATTGCCGTAGTCCAGTCTGCGGCTTACGAGGGATTGGGTGACCGTCGTTCTGGTTCCGGTGGGGTTCCATTTGTAGATCATCCAAAGCATGCAGAGGCTGTTGAAGCAGGAGGAAGAGACGTGTTGGCTTGCTGGGTCATTGATAGCGATGAGTCCAGGATGAATCCCAGGTTGCGTGCGTTGTCGGTGGTGTTGGTGCGGTTCCCAGTGTGGCAGGCCACCAAGAGTCGTCCCAGGCGGAGGAATCGGAGCCGGGGATGAGGACCTCAGGTTTGTCGGAATTCAGTTTCAGGCAGCTGTTCTTCATCAATTCGGCGATGGACTTCATTCCTTCATGGAGGCTGGTTATGGTGGTGCCGGGGTCCATGGTGAGGGAGAGGATCCGCTGGGTGTCATCAGCATGTGAGACGATGTTGAGGTTGTGAGATCAGACGATATTTGCAAGTGGAGCCATGTAAACTTTAAAGAGAGTCGGGCTGAGGGACGACCCCTGGGGTACGCCGCAGATGATCTTGATGGCTTCAGAGCGGAATGTAGGGGGTGGACTTTCTGGGTTCTCCCGGTGAGGAATGAGGTGATTCAGTACAGGGCTCTGTTGCGGATCCCTGCATCGTAGAGGCATGTGTGTCGGATGTAGTGGCAGAAGGTGTTGAAGGTGACCGAGAGGTCCAGGAGGATGAGGGCAGCGGTTTTGCCATTGTCAAGTAGAGTCCTGATATCGTCGGTGGCCGAGATGGGGATGGTTTCAGTGCTGTGGTTGCTGCGGAATCCGGATAAGGATGAGTCCAGAGTGTTGTTCTCCTCGAGGAATCGGGTCAGTTGTTTGTTGACAATTTTCTCTATGACTTTAGCCGGGAAGGGGAGCAGGGAGATGGGCCGGAAGTTCTTGAGGTCCTTTGGGTCTGCCTTGGGTTTCTTGAAGAGGGCATTGATCTCGGCGTGTTTCCACCTCTCCGGGAAGGTGGGGGTCTCGAAGGAACTGTTGATGATCTTCTGGAGTTGGGGTGCGATGACTGAGCTTGTTTTGTTGAAGATGTGGTAAGGGCAGGGGTCAGATGGTGAGCCGAAGTGGATGGTGTTCATGATTTTGATAGTGTTGTCGTTGTTGACGTGGGTCCAGGAGAGCAGGAGGCTGGTGTGGCTGGGTGGCGGTGAGTCTGTGGTGTCGGGGTTTGGTTACACTGAGCAGGCCGGGTGGTTCACCCAAGAGCTTCTGTCCCTCAAACGCCACTGCAGGAAACTTGAGAGACACTGGTGCTTCAACAAGATCCCTGCCAACCTCAATGCCTGCAGCAGCTACCACCACCACCTTAGAGAGACAAAGAAGAAAGTCCTCACTTTCTGCATAGAGGCAAGCACCCACCACACCAAGGAACTTTTCAACATCATCAGCGAATTCTCCTGCCCATCAGCCACAGACAACATGATCCTTCCCTCCCAAGCCCTCTGTGACACTCTAGCTGACTACTTATACTGCAAATTCTCCATAATCTACAGCAACTTCGACCCCTAATCCACCAACCTCAACCACCCCTGCACCCAAACCAACACATCCTTCCCTTACCGGATCACCGACTGGAAGCTGCTCTCTACTGAAGACACCATCTCCATCATGACTTCCATCGACTCCGGAACCCCCACGGACCCCTGCCCACACCACATTTACAACCTAGGAAAAGAAGCAATTGCAAGCTCCCTCACAGACATCCTCAACACCTCCATCACCACAGGCACCGTCCCCAACTCCTGGAAGGACACCATAGTCAAGCCATCCTGAAGAAACCCACAACAAACCTCAGCAAACAAAAACTATCGCCCCCATCTCACTCCTCCCTTTCGTCACCAAAGTTTTAGAAAAGCCATCAACAGCCAGCTCACAGAATACCTCGAAGCAAAACAACCTGCTTGAGCCTTCCCAATCTGGCTTCTGTACAAATCACGGTGCCGAGACCTCCCTAATTGCAGCAACAGACAACATTAGACACTGCTTCGACCTAGGAGGAAGAGCAGCCCTGATCCTCCTCGACCTATCTGCATCCTTTGAAACCGTCTCCCACTACACTCTCATCACCAGCCTCCACCACATTGGCATCCATGGCAATGCACTCAACTGGATCTCCTCCTTCCTCTCCAACTGTACACAAATAATTTACCTACCGCCCTTCTCCTCCACATCCAAAGACATCATCTATGGAGTCACCCAACGCTCCTTCCTAAGCCCGCCCCCTTCAACACCTACAAGATGCCACTTGCAGACATCACTCTCACCCAGGGTCACAACATCATCTCCTACTTTGACGACACTCTGCTAGTCCTGTCCCTCACAGATGATGCTGTCGCCACCAAGACCAACTTTCAAAAAATGATAACTGACATTGCCACCTGGATGAGGACGAACTGCCTTAAGGTCAAGTCAGAAAAAATGGAGGTACTCATCTTCGGTAACAGACTCTCCCCCTGGAACGACACCTGGTGGCCATGCCACCCTCACTCACCAGCCATGCACACAACCTCTGAATCATCTTGAACACACACCTAACCATGAAGAAGCAGATTAGCGCCATCTCCTTGGCCTGTTTCCACACTCTGGGCATGCTCCCTAAAATCTTCTTATAGATTCCGATCTCAACCAGGAAGGTAGTCACCCACGCCCTCA
This sequence comes from Pleurodeles waltl, assembly GCF_031143425.1. Classification (NCBI taxonomy): domain Eukaryota; kingdom Metazoa; phylum Chordata; class Amphibia; order Caudata; family Salamandridae; genus Pleurodeles; species Pleurodeles waltl. The sequence continues at coordinate 768,057,993 of NC_090446.1, forward strand.
TCACCAGCCGTCTTGACTATGGCAATGCACTCTACACGGGAACCACCAAACAGATCCTTAACCGACTCCAAACAATCCAGAGCTTGGTAGCAAGACTAGTCCTCAACCTCCCCAGAAGAACCAGCATCAGCTCTCACCTCAAGGACCTCTACTGGCTCCCCATCCAGGAAAAATGCCTCTTCAAGCTTCCCAACCACACCTACAAAGCCCACCACAAATCTGGACCTGCCTATATTAACAGCCTCCTGACAGTCCACCAACCTACCAGAGAGCTCCGATCCTCCACCCTCGTCCTGGCCCACGTCCCCTGCATCTGCTGCGACCACTGTGAAGGGCAGTCCTTCTCCTACATCACCGCCAGATCCTGGAAAGACCTTCACCTGTGCACACACCCCTCCCTGGAAGGACTTCAGAAAGCAGCTCAAGACCTGGGGCCAGATGTAGCAAAGGGTTTTTCCCATTCTGTGTCAATGGGAAAATGTGTTTGTACATATGGCCCCTGGTTCTTTGATCGCCATCACCTGCTGACCAAGCCTTGCAGCCGCCACCTGTGCCTGGAGACCCCCCGGAGTGACAAGCTGTGCTCTACAAGACACACTGATTGATTGATACAATTTCATGCTAAAAATTAAATAAATCATTCCTCTCTTTCTGGTTTGAAACACATCCATAGCTACAATTTTGGAAGCAAATTACTTCCAAGAATAAAATCAAATCAATACTGAAACGAGGCACCCAGAGGAATTCTTCTGCTGTATGTCTTTAAGTTCTGAAACAGAAAGCCATAGCTGTAAAAGGGATCTTTAACGTGGTAAATTAAGAGAGGCAATGGAAGGACTGGCATAAATAAAACTAGGCATGAAACAATTAACAAGTAACAATTTTCTCACGTTCTCTGTCTTAATTTGGAACTTGTTCTTTTTTCTGTCTGTTGCCTCCACTTTAGCCATTGCTCACTGTAACTGTCTCCTTGCTGTCAAAACACTTGGGTAAAAGACATTGTCATTTAAAATGCCAATAGTTCTAACTCTCGCAAATGCGAGACCAATTGGCACTGCCAATGCTTGTTTACTGTTTCTCACCGCTAGGTAAAACCTGGTGGAAAGGAACAGTAAAAACATTTTAATGCACCCTCTGCCATGGGGAAAGCCTCCCATGACGTGGGTTGCATTACTATTTTTATTTAAAAAAATAAAATCCCGTTTCGGGATTTTCTTTTCGAAAAGAGAAAAAGCTTACTGTTTGTTATAAGGTTGCGTCCTTCCGACGCAGCCCTGTAACAAACTGTATAATACACTGACAGGAACCGACGTGACAGTGGTGCCTGCCAATGCCTTTATAAATGACTGCATTCTTGGCAGTCGTTTACAACTCTGGAAGGCGGAGTATTTATGGCCTGGTGGATATAAAGTCCTCTGACAGGCTGATTGTGAATACTCCGTCCACGAGAATGGGGCCTCGGGGGGAAGGACGAGACACGAGGAGTTTCCCCCCGGGGTTTTTGGGGGAGGTGGCACGACCCGCGACGCGGTTGGGCGTCCGGGATGCCAGTTAGGGTGGGGGCGGGGGGCTTATTTATGCAGACATTTTGGGTCCCCAGCCACCATTTTGTAAAGGTGACCTGGTGGCTGGGACGTTAGTCTGGGCTCCCTTGGTTAATTTATTAAGTGGCTGGATTGGTGTATAATAATTGGTAGTGCAGGTACATTTTTGGAGGTGTTTGCTGTTTCAGGTATAGCGCGTTGTGAAAGGTTTTCAGAACTTTAGCCAGGCTTACAAAATTGCAGTGAGAGGACCATTAGTGAGGCCCCTTGGAGCGTGTGCTTAGTTGCGTGAGCTTACCGTTGTCGTCGAGATGGAGAAAAAAGTACAGCAGGCGCTGGCGCTGCTTCGGGAGGCAGGTCGCTTAGATTTATTGGCGCCGAAGGCATTGGCGCCTGGTCGCCCGGTGCGCCGGGCCTCGGCCGGCGTAGCCGCGGCGGTCGCGGCGTGTTCCCCTCCGCGCGCGGCTCACGGAAAGAAGGTGGGTGCGGTCAGGGGCCGGGGGTTGAGGGAGGCGGGTCCCGGGGCTGGCAGGGCGGGACGTGGGCGTGTTGTTGGGGGCGGTACGAGAGGGGAAGCCCCGAGGGCTTCCCTCGAAGCGTGTGTGGGCCGGCGGGCCCGCAGGAGCTTCGGCGAGGCGCGGCGCAGCCCGGCAGTGTGGCGCTATGGGGCGAGGCCCGGCGCCACTCCCAGAATAGGAGGAAATGCGAGCAAAGAGCAGCCCGGATATTTTGGTGACCGCAGGGTGGGGACAGGGTCCAGTATGTTGCATGGAGGCAAGGGGATGGCAGAGGGAACCCGGGCGCTCTCTTCAGCAAGGGGGGGGAGGGGGGCAGGGGCATGGCAGCTGGATCGGGGGAGCAAAGGGACCCATTGGTACCGATTTCCAAGAAATGGCCCACTATGCTAGTGTGGAGTAGTGAGGAAGATGTTGGGGTCCGGAGTGGGGAGAGTGAGGCGGAGTCGGCTGGGGAGGGGCCTTCCACGGTATTGCGGGCTCGGGCCCCTGGGTGGGAGTAGGCCAAAGGAAGAGGAAGATGGCAGTGAGAGTGAAGAGGAAGGGGTGCTAGGTGAATGTTTAGGTGAGAGGCAGGTGCTTGAAGGGGTGGGCGCACCTGGTACACCAGACCTTTTTGAACACGGCCCATTGGATTTTGAGGAGGAGGACCCAGGAGAGCAAGGGGCGGCTCTAGCACCCTGGGATGAAGAGAAGGCTAGCCCCAGGGCGGCTAGCCGGATGACGTCAACAGAACGGCGTGGCCGGAGGCGGAGGGCTGCAGACGCTTCTGCGAGGCTGTGTGGTGGCGTGGGCAATGCGCCCCCTGACGCCGCAGCTTGGGAGGAGCAACGTCTGGGCCCGGTAAGAAAATGGCGATATGAAGGAGAGTCTGCGGGTTGTGCGCATTGTAAGGGGAGCGGAGTCAAGGGTTTGAAGAAAGGGTTGGATGAAGAGGATAGGATGTCAGAGGTGACCCTTGAAGAAGGGGAGCTGCGTACTAGTGGGAGTGAGAGCGAATGGTGGGAGCGGCAGGGGCGGGGAGTGGCTAACCCTGTCCGTAAGTCGTTGCAGGTGTCGCAGGTGAATAGACAGTCAGAGGTGTCGCGGGAGAGATGGGGAGAACAGCGGAAGGTTCAGGAGCGGCCCCCGCTTTTGTCTCCAGGTAAGATTTCGGCGGTTTCAATGGTGTCTGTTGCGTCGGAAGCGAGGGAGGAGTCAGTACGATTGGTGAAAGGGAGATATGTTCAGGACACGGGGGTGTCTACGGACGGCGCGCTAGAGGGTAAAGTGGCTACAGGTGATGAAAAGAAACAGGCCGAAGAGGAAAAAGCGGGGAAGGGAAAGGAAGAAAAAGAGAAAGAGCCGGTATCGAAACGGGTCAGGCTGCCTTACATGGGTACGGCGAAGCCGCTGGGGGCGCACTTAACAACGGCCACGAAAGAAAAGATCTGGAAAGGGGAATACGTTGATATTCTTAAATTATTGCACAGGGAAGTCAGGGCAAAAGAAGGCTCTAAGGAGGAAGAGTGGGAGCTTTCAAAGAGGCTGAAGTGCCGGTAACCATTGAGAATTGGACGGCCGCCTTTTTGATTTTCGCCAGTGTTTACTGCGAGCGGTTTCCGGAGCGGTCGGTGGCGTTGTTTAAATATATGGATATTATACGTAAGGCACAACTCAACTATGGTGGTTATGCCTGGCGGCAATACGATGAAGAATTTCGGGCACGTTTGTCGGCAGATTCAGAGGTGCAGTGGGGGGAAATTGACTGTGGCAACACACCATGGGTCCAGCGAAATTTGGCAAGACTGTCTTTACGGCAAGTGGCCTACCTATAATTTATCGGCCCTTTCGGGACCGCCCCACCCAAGGGGTGGGGTCAGGAGGCTCCAGCCCAAACAGGTCCACCAGCGTCGGGTCCGGTCGAACAGGAGCTTGTTGGGATTATAATAAGGGACTTTGTACCAGAGAGTACTGCAAGTTCCGGCACGAATGCTCCAAGTGCGCTGGGAGACATCCAGTCACGCTATGTGGAGGCCAGCAAAATGCTACAGCCTCGGGAGGGGCACAGAGCGGAGGCCAGAGCAATGGCTACGGGGCGCGAGATGGACAGCGACAAGGGGTGGCGAGTAAGGGCTCGTACGCCGGTTAAGGCGGATTGCTTGGAGAAGTATTTGATGGGTTATGATAACCCTAGGGTGGCGCGGTTTTTGGTGAGGGGTTTTCGGGTCGGTTTTCGGCTGGGTTATTGCGGTCCCCGGGAGCGGCGATGGGCTGAAAATTTGAAATCGGTTCAAGGTAAAGAGGGGCTGGTGCAAGACAAGCTGGACAAGGAGGTGCGAGAGGGTCGCATGGCGGGCCCCTTCTCGGTCTGGCCATTGGAGAATCTCATTGTGTCCCCTATTGGGGTTGTGTCCAAAAAAGAAAAAGGACAGTTTCGGCTTATCCATCATTTATCATGGCCAGAAGGCGCGTCGTGAATGATTTTATTCCAGAGGAGTTCACCAGAGTGTCATCTGCGTCCGTGGATGTGGCGGTTGAGATGATTGAACAGTTGGGTTCGGGTGCTCTGATGGCAAAGACGGACGTGAAGTCGGCATTTAGATTGCTCCCGGTTCACCCTGATGATTTTGGGTTGTTGGGCATCCAATTTCGGGGAAAGTGGTATGTGGACAAGGCTTTGCCCATGGGTTGCTCCAGCTCGTGTGCGCTGTTTGAGCAATTTAGTACGGCTCTACAATGGATTTTTCGGAGGATTACGGGTCACCAATGGGTGACACATTATTTGGATGATTTTTTCTTTGCTGCGCCGGCGGACAGCACGCTTTGCGCGGCGGTGCTGAGCGGCTTTGTGAAAGTAATGGGAGATCTGGGAGTGCCCCTGGCTCCCGAAAAGACAGTGGGGCCAACTACGGCACTGTCGTTTTTGGGTATCGAGCTGGACACGGTGGAAGGCATGGCCAGATTGCCGGCTGACAAAAAAGCGGACATGGTGGAGCGGATTCGGAGAATGGTGGCCAAGAATAAGGTGACAGTGAAAGAGGTGCAAGTGTTGTTGGGACACTTAAACTTTGCGTGTAGGGTGGTGCGCGCGGGTCGTACATTTTGCAGACGACTGTCATTGGCACTATCGGGGCACGCACTTCCACATCACCATGTGCGGTTGAAGGTGGGGGTGCGTGAGGATTTGCGGATGTGGGCAAAATTTTTGGCGAATTTTAACGGCATACCGTTGAAGGTGTGGAGGAGTTGCGACTGGGACGTACAGCTGTTTTCAGATGCGTCAGGAGCTTATGGTTTTGGTGTGTATTGGGATGGTCGATGGTGTGCGGAGGAATGGCCGAGTGAATGGAAGCAGGGGGGTCGCAGCATTGCGTTTTTGGAGCTTTTTCCGCTGGTAGTGGCGGTTTGGCTTTGGGGTGCGGAACTTCGTCTTTCGCGGGTGCTTTCCCGGGTTGACAACATGGCGGTGGTGCAGGTGGTGAACCGACAGTCGGCGCGTGAAGCGGGGGTCTTGCAGTTGCTGCGTGTATTCGTCCTTCAGTGCTTGCGCCACGACATACATTTTAGAGCGCACCATGTGCCGGGGGCGAATAATGACATAGCGGATGCTTTGTCTCGTTCGCAGTGGCAGCGTTTCCATGGATTAACCACGGGCGTCGCGTTGAGAAGAATACGCATGCCGGAAGTGCTTTGGACAGTAGGCGATCGCGGATGTTACAGCTGGTTTTGAACTCCTTGGCTCCGTCTACACGGCGAGCGTATGCAAAAGCTTGGAGTGAGTTCTTACAATCAGGGGCTCGTCGTCGGGCAAGGCAAGAGGACATTGTTGAGGATGTGGTCCAATTTATTATGGAGTTGATTGGTAAAGGGCAGACCAGGGTGACGATTTCCGGTAAGTTGTCGGCACTCGGTTTTATGGGGAAGCTATTATGGGGTTACCCCCCCTCGGCGGGAGAACTGGGCTTGAGGATCCTACAGGGTTGGGAGAAGTCGTTGGGGGCGACGGGACGTGTCAGGCAACCGATATCTATGGCAATTTTGAAATTATTGCTTCCGGTTTTGGGGGACATATGTTATGATGCTTATGAGACGCTAACTTTCAGGACATTGATGGCGTGGTTGTTTTTTGGGGCCTTTCGGGTGTCTGAGTTGCTGGGGTTACGAGAGAGAGAGGGGATCAGATGGAATGACGTGCAGCGAAGGCAAGACAGTCTGGTGTTGCGAGTCCGGCATTCGAAGACCGATCAAAAAGGTGCAGGGGCTATGGTATACCTTAGGCCCTATCAGATTAGATTTGTTTGTCCGGTCGGGTTGGGGGTCCGTCTGAGAGAGAGGGCTTTATCATTAGAGGGCCCGGTTTTCTGTCATGCGGATGGTAGATGGGTTTCCGCAGCCCAACTTTTGGCAGTTTTGAGAAAGGGACTGGCTTGGATCGGCCTGGAGCCAAGGGATTTCGGCACACACTCCTTTAGAATTGGGGTGGCCACAGAGGCAGGGAACAAGGGATGGAACAGAGAGGAGTTGATGGCCCTGGGACGGTGGAAAAAGGATTGTTTTAAGCGCTAGGTGCGGGGAGAGGATGTTTAAAGTTTTAACATGTGCGGTGGATACTTTCATGCTTGTTTTCTCTTTTGCAGGTGTGGTCCTGGGGCCGGACGCGGAGTACCTGGAAATATGGGTCATTGGACATTCATTTATAAAGTGGGCGCAGCGGCAGGTGCGGAGAACATCTATGGGAGACAACTTGGGGCTAGATTCGGCGCGGTTCAGGATTAAGTGGATAGGAAAAGGGGGCATGTTATGGGAGGAGCTGTTACCAAGGCTGCAAATGGTAAAGGGCAGGGCACATTGTCCGGATGTGTTGCTTATCCATCTAGGGGAGAATGATTTGGTGCGTACAACAGGACTCAGTTTATTGAAAAAGATGAAGGGAGACTTACAGGTGGTATCAGAACAGTGGAAAGGTTTCCACATAGTTTTGACAGCATTTGTTCCGCGTCGGTTTTGGAGAGGGGCGAGGAAGCCCGGAGCGATTGAGAGAGCCAGGAGGAAGCTGAATAAAGAGATGAAGGGTTTTTGTGTCGGGCGAGGAATAACATTTTTAGAGCATTTAGATTTGAAATTCAAAGATGCCGAGTTCTTTAGGGATGATGGAGTGCACTTATCGTTTATAGGGATGGAGTTGTACCTTTTGCAGATAAAAGAGCAGTTGACGAAGTTGTTCAAGGAGCCCTGGGGGGGGGGGCAGAAAAGTCGGGGGCCTTTTCTGGTGGCGGGGACAGCTGCAGGGCAGCTAGTTAAAACTCGGGTGGAGGACGGATTTGGCAGGGCATGTCAGGTATTAGGACGGGAAGGAGTATTAAGTAGACAGGGACAGGCAGGGGACTGATCATTAGAGGACAGGTTCAAGAAGCGGATGGGACAGGGAAAGAAAGGAGACAAGAGGAAGGAGGAGACAGGACGAGAAGAAAGGGGGGAGGGATCGGGTTAGGGGAGGGGTAGGGGCGGGGACAGGTGATTGATGTCTAGTGAGGATTTAGTTTTGTAAGGCAAAGGCCAGGCGGGGTAGGCTTAAGGGCACCTGTTCCAATAAAGCGGCCTTTTACACACATAAAGAACGCGTGTTGGTCTGGTCACTCTCTCCCAATGGGGCCTCGGGGGGAAGGACGAGACACGAGGAGTTTCCCCCCGGGGTTTTTGGGGGAGGTGGCACGACCCGCGACGCGGTTGGGCGTCCGGGATGCCAGTTAGGGTGGGGGCGGGGGGCTTATTTATGCAGACATTTTGGGTCCCCAGACACCATTTTGTAAAGGTGACCTGGTGGCTGGGACGTTAGTCTGGGCTCCCTTGGTTAATTTCCTGCCCACCCTCCCCTTATATCAGGTTGTCTTGTTGGAGCGGGTGCCTCTTCTTCTTTGAGTTTGTCGCTTTGGACAGGTGCGTGCTGCGGCGGGGACAGCTGCAGGGCAGCTAGTTAAAACTCGGGTGGAGGACGGATTTGGCAGGGCATGTCAGGTATTAGGACGGGAAGGAGTATTAAGTAGACAGGCAGGGGACTGATCATTAGAGGACAGGTTCAAGAAGCGGATGGGACAGGGAAAGAAAGGAGACAAGAGGAAGGAGGAGACAGGACGAGAAGAAAGGGGGGAGGGATCGGGTTAGGGGAGGGGCGGGGACAGGTGATTGATGTCTAGTGAGGCTTTAGTTTTGTAAGGCAAAGGCCAGGCGGGGTAGGCTTAAGGGCACCTGTTCCAATAAAGCGGCCTTTTACACACATAAAGAACGCGTGTTGGTCTGGTCACTCTCTCCCAATATACACCTGGCCAATACTGCCTATGCAAAGATGCATGTAAAGCTATTTAAAGGTATCTTATTTTACAAGCGATTTAGTGAAACACAGGGTAGAATCAAATACACGGACCGCAAGGAAAATCAGAGGCAAACACAGTTCTGCAATCTGCCCTTTTCGACTGTCTCTTTCAACCCTAGCTTTATCGTTTATTATTTCAGTGTTTTCATGCTAAACATCTGACCCTATGGGGCCCTATCACAAAGGCATTTTGAGGTACGTAAAGTAGTACTTCTGCAGTGCACTTTGCATACTGTGGCATGTCTTTGTGACAATGGCCCCAAAACATTTAAAATAGGGAGAAAAATAATTAATAAGCCGGGAATGTTCACGCACCATTACTATAAATAGTAAGAACTTTGCAGCCTTCTTAATAAGGAGGTGGACGATTTTCGATCAGATTACATACAAGCGTACTAAAGGAATACCACTTCCCATACTACTAAATGGTTTTGTGAATCAACCCTTACTGTGCTTGGAAATAATTTGATTATATATGTTTACAAGGTGAAAATACGACAAACATAAATGTAGTTATTTACAGATTTTACCATTTGTTTATATCTCTCATGTCGTCATCTGTACTATTTGCCTGTCGCTAGGGTTAGAATGCAAAAAAATGAATGAAGTGAAATTGAAAAGTCTGGGGATGCATTTTGACTCCGTTTTGTACCTGAAAATGCATACAAGAATAGTAGTGCTAGTTATTTGAATGAACTTCATCCAGGATCAGATTATAACGGCAAACCGGTCAGGACATATAAAAGTGGCCCCATTAGTGGCCCATGTTTGCAAATTGGGGAGTTTTTAACTTTTAAATACACACTTTGTAAATAAAGTGCAGGGAAGCGCATTTTTGGGAGGAGGAGGCGGCGGTGACCTGAATTAGGGGCAGGAGCCCTTTAAAAACGTGTTCGCGCTCCCGCATCTGCAGGAAACGCGTTTTCGGGAGGAGGAGGCGGCGATGACCTGAATTAGGGGCAGGAGCCCTTTAAAAACGTGTTCGCGCTCCCGCATCCGCGGGAAGCGCGTTTTCAGGAGGAGGAGGCGGCGGTGACCAGAATTAGGGGCAGGAGCCCTTTAAAAACTTGTTCGCGCTCCTGCTTCCACGGGAAGCGCGTTTTCAGGAGGAGGAGGTGGCAGTGACCTGCGCAGGCAGCGCCCGGGCAAAGCCCGGGCCAAGGGCGGGCCCGTCCTGCGCCCGTCAGCGCCTGACAGAGACTGGGCTGGGCCACCCCCCTAACATCCTACCTTTGGAGGTGTGAGGACTTAGACTTGCAGCTGTGCTGGTCCCGTGGATAGGGGTCCCGTTGACTTGTGCAGGGTAAGGGCAGGAGCCTGGCCCCCCCTGCTCACTGGTTCTTGGTACTTGGGGAAGGGACAGTCCCTTCAAGACTCTTTGCGCGTCCGCTGTTGCGGGTCGCGCTCACAGAACTTTGTTGACTTTCGCGAGGCAGGAACCTGGCCCTCCTCGCTTATTGACTCCTGGTGTTTGGGGCAGGAACAGCCCCCTCAAGTCTGTCGCGGATCACGCATAAGTTCGTCCTGTGCCCGTTCGCACCTCCTTTTCTTGCTCTTGGGGGTTCCTCTGTTTTCTTGCCGTCTGCAGTAGGGGCTGTGGAGTGCACAAATTATCCCACGGTCTGGGGTTTTCCAATAGTAGCTAGAGAGGCTTATTTGCATCCCTTCAGTTTGCAGGCAAGAAAGATGGGTCGACGGCGTGTGGGGGGGGGGTCGAAGAGAAGCTTGGAGCAAATAAAACCTTAGATGTTTTTTTACAAAAGGCCATCAGGGCTCTAGAGAAAGAAATAGAGCTGGTGCAGCGCCGCTTAGCTGTTCCATCTTCTCCACCCATGACTGTAGCCCACGACGTCCCTCCCATACAGTCCACCTCGCATACAGGATCTCTACCTATATCGACCACCCTCTCTCTTTCCCCTATAGGCATCGTCCGGGAGTCTCAGGGTGAAACGCCACATGACCCTCTTCCATCTGCTCCCCTGATTCCGCCGTCCAGGAGCTCTTCCAAGAGAGAGCCCACAATCACCATTGCTCCCAATCCCATGGGCAAGAGGAAACGTAGGGAGCCTGTCATTATAAACAAACGTACCAGGACCTTGAGCCCCCTTCATCCGACCCAGCTCCCCAACAAGGTCATGGATCAATCCTCCCCGCTCCTCTCTACCGACCAACAGTCAAATGAGTCTCTTAGGGTTCTCATAAGAGAAGAGATCGCTAAGTTGCTTCTTCCAATTTCAACCCACCTTCAAATAATAGAGGAGAAATTAGAAGCTTTTATCAAGTCTCAGAAGCCAGTATCCTCCGTCACTATAGATACTTTACCTCATTCATACCATTCTTACCCTACTCAGGAGCAGGTTAGTGTTAACAGACGACCTGCCTCAATAAATAAGAGCCACTTGCCCTCTATAAATCAAGATACAAACAGTTCAGTTAGAGCTCCAAATACTCAGAGTATTTCTCCGCTGATGGCTCCAGTCCATCCTTTAGATAGGATACCCTTTCCGCCAAACTCAGTGCCTAGTACTGGTACTTTAAATTCCACTTATGACCATGTTCCCTCTGGTTCTTTGCAGAGGACCCAGACCATCGGGCCAACTGGAATAAGAGCACTGCAACTTCCCCCGGAATCATGTCCATATGTTTTGGTTATTTCTAATGTGCCTGTACTTAAAACCAAGTCCTTGGAATCTTTTACGGAGCTCAAAAATAAGGTTATCCATTGGCTGCATGCCAACGCAGGGTTTGCATTTTCTATGACATCCTCAATTTTGATGGTGAGAAGGGTTGGGTGGGTGGGTTCTCTGGAAAAGATCGGTACAGGGGATTGTATTGTCATCAATTTCAATTCCCCTGTTCTTGTACGGCAGCTTGTGTTAAATGCAGATAGACCATATCCTTCAGCAGGCACGGTCTCTCTATGTAGACTACAAGCGTTTTATCCACCCGCACGGCCATCCATGAACAGGCAACCTCTTTTGTTTCGTAAAGTTTCCTTTGACACTGAGATACGGTCTAGCCTTGACCTTGGCCCCAGATATCCATCACCGTCGCTCTCGGAGATAGATTCACTATGTGATGGTCCGGGGGGAGAGGACCCCAACATTCTTGTTTCTGAGCACACTAATCATATTGTCTTCGATGTGCCTACTTCAGCAATTTTATTTCCTCTGAAGGACCCTGATAATCGGTGTTCTTTTGAAAACATTCTCCATTCAGTTAACAAGAAGAAGGCTCCTTTTTCCACAACCATTTCCAGGGATCTAGGGCTCCCATGCTTAGATACCCCTCCTGATCTGAATTCATTGGGTTCACCACTTTGTGAAGTGCAAACCACACAGGAAAACACAGATAAAGGTAACTATATGTCAGCGGGGAATAATCTGACCCCCGGCTGCACTGCCCTTACCATGAAACACCCCCCCAAGGAAGTTAGACACACCAAATTTAATGATCTTGCTAAAGTTCTTAGCTGGAATATAGCAGGGCTGGATAGCAAATTACAAAATTCGGAATGGGGCCAATTTATTGACGAACATCTACTATGTCTATTCCAAGAAACCTGGTCGATGGGTCCCAAATACAGATTAGGCTTTAGAAGCTATTGGGTTCCAGCTCGAGGGTCCCCCTCCGGGAGACCCTCGGGAGGGCTACTCATATGGTTCAGTAGTTCTCTTGGATGTAAAGCTGCTGCAATAGACATGGGCTGCCCTGATTTACAGGCCCTATTGTTAATAATCTCCGAGGAGAGATCCTTACTAATAATCAACATATACAACAGGAGTGAGGGCAGCCGTGCAGATTGCGATGCTATATTCCTACTGGATAGCTTACTTAAAAATAATTTATCTCATTTTATTCTGATTGGAGGGGACTTCAATGTCACATTTGAGCCCAACCCCCTGGTTCAAGAGATATACCAAGAAGAGGATGCTTACTGGGGGATTCCACAGCTAGTCTCTAATAAAAGGCCGAGACTGAAAAAAACAGCTCGTTTAGTGGCTGATATTACGTTAACATATGGCCTTCGAGCCTGCAATGGTCGCTCCTGCTCTGACATAAATCTGCATCCCACTTTCAAACGAGGAGGGTCTAGAAGCCAGATTGATTATATACTCCTCGATATTCGACTGTGGGGTCATATGGTTGATATGAGAGTACAATTGCATGTAGAGAGTGACCACGACCCACTGATTCTGTCGACTAGAGGCCTATTCCCCTTACTTGAGATACCCCACTCTAAGGCTTATGCCCAACAGCTAGCTCTATCAAATAATAGACGCAATTTAAAATGGGAGTCTGTTATCACATCCCCGAGCATCTTTTTTCAATATACAATCTGCTAGCCAATCAAATGGAGTGCATCCTCCATTATAAAGAAGACAACGAGGGTGATAGGCTTTTAGCAGCCCACAGCAAACTGTTTGATTCCCTAAAACATCTTTTTACAAAAGAGTTCACTAGCAACCCTAAGAAAAAGTGTCGGGCACAGTGGTTTACGAATTCTTGTAGGGAAGCACAGCTCACTTTACTGAAAGCTCTTAAAACTGGCCAAGTTGAATCCATAAGAACAGCTAGAAAAGATTATAAGATCGAATGCACCAAGGCACGTAGAAGCTGGGAAGGGGCCAGATGGGCTGCTATTTTGGAATCTGCTAAATCAAAAGATACTTCCAGGTTTTGGAAATTAATAGCAGAAAACTGTGGAGACTCCGCCTCTGTACCTGCACATCAATTCTTCCCAACGCCTGGGTTGAGCACTTTGGCCAATTATATGCAGGTCCATCTGAGGCTTTTTTCAGGCCCCTTGACGTTCCAACATTCCAAGATGTTACCCCGATCATATTCACCTTAGCTGAAACAAGTGCTGCTATAGATTCACTAAACTGGGAAAAGGCTCCAGGTCCTGACAAGATTCTGGGCAACTTATACAAGACAATACCTGACATATGGGCTCCTTATCTAAATCGAATCTGCAATGCAATCGCAGCAGGAGCCCCTATCCCTTACTCATGGAAAGGGGCTGAGATAGTTCCCATCTTTAAAAAAGGTAGCCCCAATATTCCAGCAAACTATCGCCCGATCAGTCTCCTGGACAATTTTCAAAAAATTTACGCTAAACATCTTTTGTGCCACCTCGACGAATGGATCTTGGAATCTAATGCCTTATCTGATCTTCAAGCAGGGTTTAGACCTGCTGTGAGTACCATTGATCAAGTCTTGAGATTCCTGGCAATTAAATGGAAGAATGTGGATTTGGGGGGGGGGGGGGAAATCTGTATGTAGTCTTCATAGACCTGAGAGCTGCGTTTGATCTGATCCCCAGGAACATGCTATGGTTGACACTTTCTAATATGGGGGTCCCTCCAGGTCTTTTGAACCTCATTACCCGACTTCATGACAACACCTATGCTCTAATTAGATGTGGTAAGGAGGGTGAGTTGACAGATCCTGTGGCTATCAGCAGAGGTGTCCGGCAGGGGTGTGTTCTGGCTCCTACTCTTTTTTTGCTTTGTATTAACAATTGTATCCGGCCCTGTATGGAGCGGAACTCTGGGGATTACACAGAAGATTGGATATTTTACAAACAAAAGAAAACAATTTCCTCAGACAGGTCTCTCGGTTAGGGGCAGGTACCCCAATGATTCCTCTCAGGCTCGACTTAGGCTTAAACAGCATCAAAACCATAGCGGCCCTGAGATTGCTTTCCTATTGGATCCGACTTTGGAAAACTGCCGATCTCGAACCTTACAGGGCGGCGGTGAGGGAACTTATAGCCACTCCCCAGGGCCCAATTAAAATCCAATGGTTGCAGGAGATGAAATCTGCCTGGGTTAAAATAGGTTTCTCCCACTACTGGGAACACCTGGAATTGATTCCCAATAATGCGAAACAACTTGTTAAAAGAAGATACTGCGAAAAAGTTCATGAAGATCTACTGTGCCAAAACGGGCTGGGCAGGTTAACAACAGAATTCCTCCAATTCAAACACGAACCCTGGCCCGAGACTTTTTTTAACCTCCCTATGCCACCTTATGCTTGTGCCCTCTCTCTACAGCTCAGATATGGTTCCCTGCCTATTAATGATTATATGGCCCACTGGTCAACCAGAGACCCCTCAACTGACAGATGTATATCTTGCCCTCATTATAAAGAAACAACTGAGCATATTTTGTTCTTCTGCCCTCTATGTAAGAGTCCTGGAGGAAAGTGGAATATCCCCCTCTGTAAAAACTTATTACTGTTGGATAGAGCCAATGCCATCAGAATATGCAAATATGAAACATCCACATTGGTAGCTTCTTCAGTTTCCAAATTTTTATCGGAGGCTTGCTGTATCCGTCGCAAGCATATTTCCGTGAAGGGCCCTTAGAGCTCTAGGCCATGTTCCTGTTTGTTTACAGAGGGAGATTTTAACAAGATTTTAACAAGATTTATATTCTTTCGTCTCTCTTCCTATTTTTTTAAAATATGCCATATACTGTGTCATTATTTTTAAACTACTACTTCGTATGTGTCACTTTTGAGATCGCACAAGCTCATAGAGACATTTTTTATGCTAAAAACCTGCAAATTGTTGTATTTTTAGTCTGATTTTAATTTTAGCTGTAAGAATTTTATCTGAAACATTTTATATATTAATTGATTATTAGATTTTTACAATATCCTGAAGGATTGTTACTTTGATTTATGATGAGCTATTGCGATTCTAACGGATTTTACATGACTATATAAGATTGTTCTTTTTCTTTTTGTAATTTTAAATGGTCCAAACTTTTTTGGATCAAATGTATTTAAATGAATAAATAAAAAATATATCTCTCATGTCGTCATCTGTACTATTTGCCTGTCGCTAGGGTTAGAATGCAAAAAAATGAATGAAGTGAAATTGAAAAGTCTGGGGATGCATTTTGACTCCGTTTTGTACCTGAAAATGCATACAAGAATAGTAGTGCTAGTTATTTGTATGAACTTCATCCAGGATCAGATTATAACGGCAAACCGGTCAGGACATATAAAAGTGGCCCCATTAGTGGCCCATGTTTGCAAATTGGGGAGTTTTGAACTTTTAAAGACACACTTTGTAAATATTATTCATGGTATGGAAGACTCCATGATTTGTGCTTGCTGGAGTCAGGAAACTCAACAATGACAAGCACTGGCAAAGCTAATAGGTCTTGCCTATGTGAGATTTATTGGTTTTGATGTTTTTTAGCTATGTTGCAAACAGCTGAATGTAATGTAAAAAAAAGCTGTATATCACAGCCAGCGCTGTCTACTTTATATCACTTTTTTTTCAGTTATGCAGCACTGGAGCTAGTGCTGCAGTATAATATGGCTAAAAAAACATTGACAAAGGCAATAGGTCTCACATAGGCAAAATCTATGGCTTTGCCAATGCTGGGTATGGAATGTCGTATGGTAAGTTATAAGTATTTATACAGTGTTTACAACGGACGAAGTGATAATGTTATAGCATGGAGAATACCCTTGCCAAGGTGTTATTGTGTGGAGGTTGAGAAGCATCTAAGGACCATACAAAAACTGTGAAAATGTGCATATAATTTTGCTGAATGAAACATAATTGTAGGTAGACAGAAAAGTCCAATAGGTTATAGCTTTTCTTACATTGATGCTTTAGGCTATGTGTTACTTTGAGAGCTATGCTCACAAAAGAATAAAAAAGCACTTCTGACTGCTTATTTAGTAGTAACATATAGCAATAATCAGTGTTCAGTTGGTTTCTTAGAGCTTTCAACTCATGTGCCATTGCACCTGCTGCCCCATTCAAATCGTGGCCCACTGGTGCCCTCAAAGTAACTGCGCTTGTGACTGCATGTTTAGTGGTAACATATAGGAATAATCGGTGTTCGTTGGTTTTCCTAGAGCTTTTGGCCACTGTCCCACTACACCTGCTGCACCATTCAAATCGTGGCCCACTAGTGCCTGCAAGGTAACTGCGCTTGTGACTACTTGCCTGGTGGTATCATATAGCAATAATTGGTGCTTGTGGGTTTTATACAGCTTTTGGCCCCTGTCCCACTGCACCTGCTGCATAATCCAAATCATAGCCCTAATGCCTGCAAGATAACATGAGGAAATCATTTATATCCAGTTATGTATGTGTTCCGAAAAAAGACACAGTTGCAGATGGAATAGATAATTATTTTGTAGGTAAAGAAACACAAAAGCTTTCATAAAAAAAAGTGCCTTTAAACTTATCCAACTCTCCAAAGCACGTTGCCTCAAATGTCATAAATTAAGGATATGCTCTACAAATCAAAGTGAAATTGTGTAACAATGTGCCTAGCTATTTTCTGTGAAAAGATCTTATCCTGTGCTTGACAGTGAATGGGCCATAATCAGTGTAAATTGCCCAAGATCACCATTAGTTAGGCTTACCCTGAGACTGAAATGTGGTTTTGTACTTTGTTCCTAAAAATGCAGTTTCACAAATTAAATGGACTCAAAAAAGAAGAATTTTGCAAAAGACATGCAAATATTTTGTGCAGATAAAGAACAAGATAACTTTTGAGATGGTTATGTCTAAAATAAAATTTATAAAAGGGCACAAGCAGGCTCCACGGAAAACAGCTACGTTTCTCTTTCCTATAAAGGCTGTCACTTTGAAGTCAGCAGAAAGCAAAACAAAATAACCAGGTTCCCACAAAAACACAGCTTGACATTTAAACTCAGTGTTTGAATGCCCAACAAAAATGACACATAGGAACAAGATTTAAAGGCCTGTTGACAGAAAAGGAGCTCATGGAAGTATTCAGTGAACACAGCTTTCACATTGGGCGAGATGAACTGAACCTCAACAGTCTAAAAGCAAATAAAGCCAGCAAATGAGAAGCAAGAAAATGTGAGTTACAAACTACAAAGCCAATGGCAAACAACTGGAAGAATGCATTCCTAGGTCAACTTTCTGAAACTCCACAAGATGTCTTTCACAAACCCGACAGCTGCGCTGTGCTGTCTGGTAGGCTGCGACCTAAAAAACGACCCAGTAAACCAAAAAAACGGGCCCACAGACAGCCAAAAAACGGTCCACACACTGATCCGTCAGTGGTCGGACACTGTCTAATTACCCTATAGATCTGTCCAACCCTCAATTCATTCTCTCTGGAGATTCTCCCTGGTCTAGTCATTTGTGGAGGAGTCGCCGTTCTCACCATTGCTAATTCAGCCTCTCCTTGTGCATTCAGTCTTGTCAGGTTAGGCTTATTCAATGTGGTGTGACCACATAAGGTTTGTTGGTATGGTGTTGCCAAGGCGAGGCAGCACCCCCTGCACACTTCCCGTACTGCATTGATTATCTGACTCCTCCACAAAATAGTCTGTGCGTCAGAGGGTGAGTATCATAATGATTAGATTGTTGCTAGACACCAATCAGATAGTTGTTTTGTGTGCAAATACTAGTATCATTGTGGTCAGTGGAAAGTGGAAATCCACCATTAAAACGTCACTAGCTCCTCGTAAGTGCACATTCCTTCTTCTTTACACGTGTTTTGAAGAAAATCACAAATTGGTAAACATAAACCTATCTACTGCCTGCCTCGGAGCTTAGAAACGGCGACGTGTTTTTTCGTTTTCTTTGTTGTTTGTAGACGGGTTGTTTTGATGTTTCAATCACACCCGCCCCTACTCTGGCTACCTTTAGTGACATGTTTTGATGCTCGAAAGTTCACAAAACAATCACTCACTAACATATCACGGAAGAGCCGTTTGTTCTGCGTTAAAAAACTTTAATTATAGCAAAAGGGCAGTAAAAGGGCAATTCACAGTCAGATCTACTAGCAAATAATTATTGTAGGGCAATATGTTCTAATGGTTGCGAGTCTGAGGCCATGAACTGTCTAGGCACAAAAATTAAAGCAAATGCTGTTGCAGTCTGTTTCATTCACTAAACGGTGAGCTTAAAACGTCTGATTATATTTTAGTACTTGTATCATATTATTCAACAAAAACACGATTTTCAAAATCAAACCTATTTAGTATTGAATACAATAAGATCACCGCATATCACAAATTGTACTGTACTGCATTATTTATATAGCGCTTACTACCTGTATGTGGGGTACTGAAGCGCTGGCTAGATGGACAGCAAGTTACACCATATAGGGTATGTGGTTTGGAGGGCATTGTCTTTGTTTCCAATACTATATGGGAAGGGTTTCCATGTCATAACTGATGACCACAGAGGCGCGGTTATCTTGTTATGGGATGCAGCGCTATGCAGTGTGGTGGATGAATAGGTGTGAAAGATAAAGGAGCAGTTTATGGATTTCAGTAAGATGGCAGTTTTGAGCTCCTCAGCGGGTCCCTTTAAGGTATTTTTTAAACAATTACAACATAAATTCAGTGCAGTATGCATTCCAGGCTCAAACACAATGCGAAATTGGCCGATAGATAAGCTCCAAATCACGAGAATGCACCGGGAAAGTGGAGGGGATAGGATGGGGTAAAGGGTGGAGGGGAGGATTAATGGAGATGGTGCAGAATGAGAATGAACGGGGTAAGAACAAGTGAACTTGCCAATCAGTGAGTTCTATGCTCGACATAGTCAATAGGGTCTGGTATTAACACACCTTCCAAGACTGATGGCCAAGGCATCGGTCCAAATTGTCAGGACAGTCAGGAAAGGAGCCACATGAGGAGGGACAGTGGGGCATGTCTGCAGTCGGGAGGGCACTGCAGGAGATAGGCGCATCCTCAGCTGTGTCTCCTTGAAGTCTGAAGAGAGTCACCAGAGGGGCCCAAATGTCCTTCGGGCGTGAGCGAGCAGGCATCAGTTCCCAGTACGAATCTAGCAGCATCATGTAGCCACTTACCCCTGCTAGGCACCTGCTGCCTAACCCATTGTATAGGCACCCTGCGCTTAGGCAGCAGCAACAATATTGCCGTCAGCCAGCATAATTCTGGGGGAAGCTCTTTGACGTAGCCCAATAGCCTGATCAGGGGAGAGCGCTCAGGAGAATGGCCTGTGATACTACTAAGCACCGCTGCCCAAAAATCCTGTATCTCATGGCATGCCCATGCTATGTGCAGAAACTCCGCGTGCAGCAGCGCTCACAGCATGCATCCTCAACAATTCCCATTCACAGAAAATGTCCAGCTGTGTGGTAGATTCTGCGTAAAAACGTAAAGGGAATCAAGGCAGCCTGTAGTTTGGGATTAGGGCCTTGGACTGGGAGCAACAGTAGGTCCAGTGTTCCTCACTTATTGCCACACTGATGTCATTTAACCGAAACTGGAGGGCAGAGGGCGCTCGGATCGGTGCAGCTTTCTGCATCTCAGCATAGATTCACATGATCAGCCTACGAGAAGGGTTGGTAAGCATCTCCTCTAGTATTGTGAACGTAGCGCGGCTGCTGGAAAGGTATCATGGAGACCTCGCAGTGATGCTTGGAGCTGATAGTGAGTCATGGTTTCCAGAAAAGAAGCAGCAGAATCCTGAAACACCTGTTGATGGGCAACGCAGTTATCATCCAAATACACCACCCCAAAGGAGGCCCGCTACACCCGGGGCAGACGCACTTGTGTCCATTCGTCAGCACCCATGGGGTGCAGCAGGTGTCCCGAAATAGGAATAGACGAGGCAAACATGGTCATGCTCTTCTCTGCAACTCATTCCACACCCATACCGTAGAGGCCACGGTATCCATATGGTGTCACACATGCCTGGCGGGGCCATATAAAGCCCCCTAAAGCAGGCGCAGGGTCATATGACTCGCCCCAGGTGCAGTGTGCAACTGATATTGTATAGGATGTAGCCAATAAAGCGTAAAGTGCACCTGGGCAATGACGAAGGTCAAGTCCATATCGGGCGCCCCCTACCCACCCTGCTCAAAGGGAAGGGTTACTACATCCCACGCCACATGTGGCTGTCTGCCGGTCCATTCCAATGAGACAAGGTGGGAACAGAGTTTCTGTTGAAAGCAGGCCAGTAGAGGGAGTGGCAGATTGATAAATAAGTATAGAAATGTAGGGAGTATGACCATTTTGCAATGGCCAATCAGTGGTAGTCTTGATCAGACGGCCACCCAATTTTTGAGCCATGTCATCTGTCTGCCATGGTTCACCGGCCACCATTCCTCTAGATCCAGGCAAACGCCCAAAATATTCGACAAGGTCATGGGCCCACATCAATGGGAAGTCGGAGGTGAAGTTCTATGTTGCCACCAAGCGGAAATAGATGGATTCTGCCTAGTTAATCATAATACCTGCCGTGCCACTGAAACAAATGAATTCCCGGATACGAGGATCTAGACTATCTGATGGGTTTCTGACATACAGAGTGACGTCATCTGTATACATAGACACAAGTATCTGCCAGGGACAGAACGCAAGCCCTTAGTGAGAATGGTGGTGCTGCAACCGGCCACATGTGGCTCCATTGCCCTGGCAAATAAAAAAGGTTATAACGGGCATCCTTGGCACGTGCCACACGCTAATTCAAAGAGCCAAATTTGTTCCACTTATTCGCAGCCATGAGATGGGCAGGGGGTGGGATCTGATGTATACATTTTTTACTGACTCCAAGACGCTCTAGGAGATGGAAAAGATAGGGCCATTTGAGCGAGTCAAAGCCCTTAGTGGCATCTAGAAATGCAGCAGCAGCCCTTTAGTTAGGATCAATTGTGTGGAGGAGGGTGAAGAACGTATGCAGGTTATTAACTGTTGACTTACCCGGCAGAAAGCCCAACTGGTCCGGTCAGACTACGAGCAGCAAGAGGGGAAGGAGCCACGAGGCAATCTGCTTTGTCAGGATTTTATTATCAGTGTTTATCATGGAGAGAAGCTTATAGGGATCGCAGCGCCTAGGGTCCTCATAAGGTTTCAAGATGGTTACTATAAGGGCCTCTCGCAGGGAATTAGGGTGTGCATCGGTGCATACAGACTTCTTGTACATATCAAGAAGGTGTGGGGCAAGCAAGGTTGCAAATTCAATAAAAAAGGGAGTGGTGAGGCCATTAAAACAAGGTGCTTTATTCCCAGGCAACCCCACAATTACCTGAACAATTTCTTCTACAGAAAAGGGTCAGTTGAGGAAGAGGTGATGGCCCTCCTCTAGCCAGAGGAGTTGCACTGACTCCAGATAGGGAGTCAAGTCTGGGGGTGGGAGGGTGAATGATGGGAGGAGGAGTGCAGGTTAGCATAGAAGTTCACCATGGTACACTGTACAGCATCATTGCCAGTCTATATATCATGGTGGTCGTCCAGCAGTTCAACCACATAATTGCTTGCCCAGGGTTTGTGCAGTAGCCCAGCCAAGGTTTTGCTGGCCCTCTCTTCCTCTCCCTATCGCTGGGCATGGGCATTCCTCTCCAGATAATGCATCTTTCGAAGTGCCACCTCCTCATATTCCACAAGTTTACTACGGATGGACACAAATAGAGCCTCCTCCCTGGATTTTAAATAATGCAGTTCTAAAGCACAAATTTCCACCTCCACTCCAGACAGATCCTCCCATAATGACTTAAGCACCCCAGCCTGTTTGGCAATGCAAATCCCAAGGGTGACCACCCTAAAAGCTTCTCACTGGGTAGACAGGGAGTCTACAGACTGGAGTAATGCTCGAAATATTCTATTATGCCTCCCTAACGTTGTTCTAGAACACCTGGTCCCACAGCACATCAGGAGAAAGTCTCCAGGAAAACACCCACAGGGCAGAGTCAGGTTGATGGAGCATCAAAAGAAGTGGGGCGGGATCGGAAAGTGTTCGATGGGAGATGCTGGACATCAGTGATCCAGGAGACAACGTCTCTGGTGGCCAACCAGAAGTTGATTCTGGACCAAGTGTTGTGAGTGGATGTTATGTATGTTCCCTTGGATCTGTGCATGTGGTGATTGCTCCAAATATATACTATTGTTAGTATTAATGGTACATAATTGTGCTGCGGTGTGTCTCGTTATATATATCCGTGCTGGTGTCCAGCACCATCCTAAAGTCCACCCCGCCGCTCAGTCCCTGGGTCCATCATCCCCACTAGGTGCCAGACCTCAGCAAAAAAAAAAAAAGGGGCTTATCCAAGTTGGGACCATACACTGACCCATAGAATCCCTGTCAGGGTAATGTATCCTCCCAGTGGATCACAAAGCGTGGAACGCATGAGCTAGTTCAGCCCTTTGCGGAGCAGTACCATGAATCCCCACGACTAGTTCAAGTATCAGGCTACATGCTTCTCACCAATCCAATTCACCCTCACGTGCATCTGTGTTGTGTCCATCAGATGTAGCTCCTCTAGTAAGCAGATGTTTATTTTATGTTGTGGTAAATAAGTAGATTTGTTGCACCTTCTGTCTGTTGGCCATGCTCCTAATGTTCCATGTTAAGCACTTGACTGCCGCCATTGGGGGACATAGGGAACGCGGGGGACTGTTGCCCAAACTGGACAAACAGGACCATCCCTCCCACCCCTTAATTCCCAAAGGAGAGTCAAGAAAAGCATAAGGGGACTCCCCGAAGGGGGCGAGGGAGCTGCCCAACACTCTCCCAGCACGTAATGAACTGGGAGGCCAGATAAGAGAGTTAAGATGGCCAGGGACAAGTACCATTTCTACTGGCAAATCCAGCCGTTAGCCACGCACCATCTGGTAGAGGGCTGGGGGACTCCCAGGCCAAGGAGTCACGTAGAGATCATGATGGGGTAAACAAAACACAGGCCTAGTATCAAAGCTCCACCACATTAGTAAAATGTAGGCCCTACTCTGTCAATCATTTTCACTGAGGTGACCTCGGCCCAATCCCAGAGGCGAAAGCAGTGGAGCAGGGTCAGTAACAGGAAGTCCTCTGGCAAACTTGGCAGCTGCCTTCAGATCTATAAAGAAGTGGGTTTTCCCTAAGTGGTGTATGTAGAGTTGGCCTGCTAGATCAGGGAGTACCTGGTGTTTGCCTTTTGTAGTGTTCGCTTTACCGTGATAAAGAATTTTCTGGCAGCCTGGACAGCCGGGATGAAATCTGGGAAAAATGAGATCTCGCTACCCTGGAATTTAAGGTGCTGGTGCTCACTGGTGAGGCGAAGCATAGAGCTCCTGTCCCAAACGTTTAAAAGCCTAGCTCTAATCGGGCATGTAGGAGCCCTCGGTGGCAGGCGCTGCCCCAGTGATCTGTGTACCCTCTGGACAATCAACGTAGGAGAAAGGGGCTCCATAAAAAGGGTGTGGAGCATCTTTTCTACAAAGCCTTCCATGCAGTCATAGCGGTCGATTCTGGGACTCCTAGATTCCTCATGTTGTTGTATTGCAACTATGCTTCCAAGTCTTTGTTTTTATTTTGAATGACTTCATTTACTTACTCTATCTGGAGTAGTCGCTCCCCGGCCAAGGAGTGCACATCTTTAACATCAATTGGACGGTGTTCAAGTTGGTTCAGCCACTCTTTGTGTCTGTCTACCTTCTCCTTCAAATGGTCTAAACAGTAACTTAGCATGTCAGTTTTCGTGTCAAAGGCATGCAGGCATTGTTTGCGGTAAATGAACACAACGTCCCCCCACCAGCCTGGAAGCTCAGCGCAGAGTCCTCCTGTGTGGGATCCATGGTGTGTGTCGTCCTGCACAATTCAAAGGTCAACTTGGATTGTTTATCCACGGGGGAGGGAGGTGCACCTTAGAATAGGAGATGGCAAGTGATCAGTTTAAATTGCTTCGCTGACAGGGCCACACCGCCCCCTAGACGCACTCCACTAGGAGATACAGATGGGCTCAATTTGACTTTCATTGTGGGATATGCAGGCAGGCTATACTCACACGGTGGTGCATGCCCCTGAAGAAGACGAGTTCCAGGGTGCCACTCCAGCAGTTCAGCACCTCCAAAGCCCAATCTGGTTGTGGAAATAGGGCCACGCATTGGGCTCCACCTCACCCCATGAATACCACTGCAGGGGGTGTGGACCAGCCCATGGCCGCCAGATGAATCCCAGTTCTCAGGGGGAAGTGACAGCAGTAGAAGGGGACACTCCTGCACGCACCACGCTCCAAAACTGTCAGCAGTTTCCCCTTGCAAGCCAGCCCAAAAAGAAGAAAAACATTCTCGCGGCACCTCCCTGTGTGTCCAGGCCTGCACTACCACACAATATCACCCACAGAGGCCACGTAAGTAAAAATCTGGCCAGGGGCCATCCACAGTGCAAACAATCAGTCCTGCTTCTTCCCTTCTACCCTAGCCCCCAAAGGGCCAGCCGCAAAAGTCTTCCCCCAACCACAACAAAGGGGGCAGGTATGCGTCCAGGTCGATGAGAGGAGGCGGAGTCACGGGCCCTGTCTCACCCTAAGGAGCCAACTCTGGAGGGCATAAGCAAGCCCATGATAGCAGATGGGCCTCAATACACACGTTTCAGGGTAGGGGCCCCACACTCCTCAAAGCGCACCAGCAAGGGGGTGCAGCCACAGATGCCTAGGTCGGCATCCCCAGGGGAAGGCAGACACACTGTGGTGGTCATTCTGACCTCGGCGGTAAAAGGCGCTTACCGCCGGTCAGAAGACCGCCATAACACCGCCGCAGTCGCAGTAAACTGCCACGGTCATTCTGACCCGCAACTGGCAAACCGCCAAAAACCCGACATCAACAAAAGTCCGCCACAGCAACGGCCAGCGAAAAACTGGCGATGACCAAACCTCCACCGTCACGCCAACAGAAATACGCCCATGCCATTCCGACCCACAAATCCCCGCAGCGGTATTCCATTGGCGGTACACACCGCCGCGGTCAAAATACACACACCTTTACAAAACACTACCACATTGGACAATTCAAAATACACACACCTGAGACACATACACACACCACTCCCACACACCCAATTAAATATAAAACACACACCCACATCACCCACATCACCCACAAACCCTTACGACCACAATTGCGACTGAAGGACAGAGAGAGACAGCACAGCATAGAGTAGACCATCACACAGAGGCAAATCACAACATCACCCACACAATTTCCACGCACAAAACACCATACACCACCACACTCACCACACTCTATAACACATACACCACCCCTCACCTCATCCACACCACCCCATGGCACCCCAAAGACACCCCAGGTTCTCTGACGCAGAACTCAGGGTCATGGTGGAGGAAATAGTTTGTGTAGAGCCCCAGCTCTTCGGGGCACAGGTGCAGCACACCACCATTGCCAGGAAGATGGAGCTATGGAGCAGAATAGTGGACAGGGTCAACACTGTGGGACAGCATCCACGAAATCGGGACGACATCAGGAAGCGGTGGAACGACCTACGGGGGAAGGTGCGTTCCATGGTATCAAGGCACAACATCGCGGTACAGCGGACTGGCGGCGGACCCCCACCTACTCCCCCAGAATTCACAGCATGGGAGGAGGAAGTCTTGCACATCCTGCATCCTGAGGGCCTCGCAGGAGTAGGCGGAGGAATGAACTCTGGTAAGTCAAATCTTCACTACTTCATTCCCCCCACCCCACCTGCATGCCAAATCATACCCCCACCTTCACCCCATCCCCATCACACCAACTCCTTGCAAATGGCTCACCATCACAACCCACCCACCCCAAAACCTAGCCCTGCATGCCTCCCCATAGCATGGACACCCATCACCAAAGCATGCCCACTGCACATACCCATCTCCCCCACAAGCCACCGTCACAAAAGCCCCCACAAGGGAATGCCAGCACTGGGGTACACGGCCACCCACCCATTACACGAAATGGCACACACAGAAGCAATAACCATACTCTTATACCCCTGCAGGACCCGAACGCCACCACACCACCCAGGAGGGTCCAGAGATGTCCATCCCACCCCCAGAATAGGCCCCCAGTGATGACAGCAGCTCTGTCTCCCTGGACCCAGATGACCAGCCCGGCCCATCGGGGACCTCGGGACAGTCGGTTCCCCACAGACAGCCACAGGCTACAGCAGACCTAACCCCCTCTGGGAACACCAGCACAGCTCCCACCCAGCGGGCCCATGCCTCTGTCTCCAGGACACGTCAATCAGCGGTGTGTCCACCACTACAGGGCACCCAGGTTGACCCACCACCCCAACAACAACAGGGACCTCGGGGCAGTGGTAGTGGGCACATGGTCCAGGGGACAGAGGCCCAGGGAAACAGGGGAACTGGGAGGGCTGCTGTGCGACGGGGGGGCAGGCCCACGGAACCGACTATCCAAGAGGCCCTCTCCTCCATCATGGGAGCCTACCACCGCTCCCAGGAGACGATGGCTACGGTACTGGCCAGGTTCCAGGACATCCAGGTACTGCAGGAGGAACAGTACATGGGGTTCAGAGAGGAACTGAGAAACATTAGTTCCGCAATGGGGACCATCGTCGTGGCCCTTAACCAGATAGTCACCACATTGCGGGACCATGTGGCACCACAAAGAGCCCCTGTCACTAGCCTGGACCAGGAACAGCCTACCACCTCCGCCGGCGCTAGTGGACAGGAGGCCCCCACACAACGACAGGCCACCAGAACCCCACCTCCTGCAGAAAATGAACCACCCTGCAAGCGGTACCTGAGATCTCACAAGAAGGCAGAGTAGGATGCCAAGACCCCCGCCAGCAAACGATACCCCCTGATGTCATCCCACTGTCCCACATTGTCACCCTGTCCAAACTTAAACTGCCCCTGCTCCATCCTTCCACAGGCATATGGACAATGCACATGTGAGACTGAAAACTGGACTCTGCCATGGACATTACTCCGCCATCACCGTTTTACAATCATGTCCCTAAATTTAGCACTTTAATAAAATCACTTCTTGCACTTAAAAAATCTGGAGTCTGCTTGTATTTTGAACAAATGTATTAGACATAACGGTGCCAAAATGTTCATTTACATTGTGATGACAACATACCACTGTCACACAGCTGTAGTCCATGAGCAAACAAAGCAGAGGTCACGCAGTGGGGCCCACAGCTCTGAAAACGGAAGGGAAAGTCACAACTCAGTTAACAGGAACTGGGGGGAAACACAGACAGTAGAGAGGCAGGAGACTTTAAGTAAATGTAAAATGGCGGGGTTGATTCGTACCTGTGTGCTACTGAAAATGCTGTTGTTTAACTGTGTCCCTGTTGTCTGTGTCGTCCCCGTCGTCTTCCTCCTCTTCACTCTCCACAGGCTCCACAGCTGCTACAACACCACCATCTGGACCATCCTCCTGCAGGAAAGGCACCTGGCGTCGCAAAGCCAGGTTGTGAAGCATACAGCAGGCCACGATGATATGGCACACCTTCTTTGGTGAGTACATTAGGGATCCACCTGTCATATGCAGGCACCTAAACCTGGCCTTCAGGAGGCCGAAGGTCCGCTCTATCACCCTCCTAGTACGCCCATGGGCCTCATTGTACCGTTCCTCTGCCCTTGTCCTGGGATTCCTCACTGGGGTCAGTAGCCACGACAGGTTGGGGTAACCAGAGTCACCAATTAGCCACACACGGTGTCTCTGTAGCTGTTCCATCACGTAAGGGATGCTGCTATTTCGCATGATGTACGCGTCATGCACTGACCCAGGGAACTTTGCATTTACATGGGAGATGTACTGGTCAGCCAAACAGACCACCTGGACATTCATCGAATGATAACTTTTTCTGTTCCTGTACACCTGCTCACTTCCACTGGGGGGAACCAAAGCCACATGGGTCCCATCAATGGCACCAATGATGTTGGGGATGTGGCCAAGGGCATAGAAATCACCCTTCACTGTAGCCAAATCGTCCACCTCAGGGAAAACAATGTATCTCCGCATGTATTTCATCAGGGCAGACAACACTCTAGACAAAACCTTAGAAAACATAGGCTGAGACATCCCTGATGATATGGCCACTGTTGTTTGGAATGATCCACTTGCCAAAAAATGGAGTACTGACAGAACCTGCACCAGAGGGGGAATCCCTGTGGGTTGGCGAATGGGGGACATCAGGTCTGGCTCCAGCTGGGCACACAGTTCCTGTATAGTGGCTCGGTCAAGTCTGTATGTCAGTATGACATGTCTTTCTTCCATTGTCGACAGGTCCACCAGCGGTCTGTACACGGGAACATTCCTCCATCTCCTCGCAAGTCCCAGCGGACGGTGCCTAGGAAGGACAACATGGAGCACAGAGTCAAGCAACCCACAGGTACGTAACCACAGCTTGCACAGAACACGATTCGCTATGCATTGAATGGCTTGTATGAATGGCAATGCAAGGCCTAGGCCTGTGTGACGCAGTAGAAATTAAGCCATGTGGGCCCTTGAAATGGCGGCTGCCTGACCTGTGAAGTGTGACAATGGGATGTAAGGTCAATGCGCTGGCGTGGCACACCGTGGCGGTTGAAAACCGCAGCGCAAAGCCGCATTGGTTAACATTGAACCCTATGGGTCTCAGGAGCCAATGACGATGTGCGCCGGCGGTCGCGGTACGCACTGCCGCGGTACGCACCGCCGCGGGCGTGACCGCCATTTTCTATCTGCTTAATCACTCGAGACCTGATCATCCACAGGAGAGGACCTATACTGCAAGTGCTGCTGTGACCTCGGTCTGGAAGATACAATGGCTGCTGCGACTGGGGAAAGGGCCCCTGCCTTCACATCTGAGGAATTGGAGAAACTTGTTGATGGGGTCCTCCCCCAGTATGCACTACTCTACGGTCCTCCAGACCAACAGGTAAGTACACTGGGACCATGCTTTGTGGGCAATGCCTGTGTTGAGTGGGGTGGATGAAAGATGGTGGGGAGGGGAGCGAATGAGGCATGCAACGCACGACAGATGAGAGCATGTGCCATATGGCAAGGTTGGGGAGGGGGGGCCACTCACATCGACCATGCAGAAAATGATGATATTTATTTTCCCACCCTGTCCATGTCACATAGGTCAGCGCCCATCAGAAGATCGACATTTGGCGTGCCATCGCCAAGGACGTCCGGACCCTGGGGGTCCACAACAGACGGGGCACCCACTGCCGCAAGAGGTGGGAGGACATCCGCCGCGGGAGCAGGAAGACCGCGGAGGCTCTGCTGGGGATGGCCTCCCAACGTAGGAGGGGTGGCTCCCGTCAATTGACCCCCCTGATGTCCCGGATCCTGGCGGTGGCCTACCCCGATTTGGATGGGCGCGTGAGGACATCACAGCAGACACAAGGGGGTGAGTACCAGCACATTCTGCTATGTTAGCGCACAGTGGAGGTGTCTGGGTGGGGGAGGAGGGCTGTGGGTATCTCTAGGCTAGGGCGACTTCTGTAGGCTGGTCCCCTCCGTAAGACATGGGCCTGTGCCCCCGCCCCCCACCTCTGTAGGGTGCTAAGTACAGCTATCCATGGCCCTGGGTCACCTATGTGTGCAGTTGTCGTCCATAGGCTTGTAGGCCAAGTCACAATAAATGAGTAGTGTACACCGAGTGCGCGGCGTAGTGCAGGGGGCTTCTGTGTCTGTCCTCTCCGCCAACGGTGTCGCCAATGCATGCACTCAACATGTCATTTTTTCTCCCCCCCCCTTTTTTGTGGTCTTCCTGTTCATGTGTGCATTAGCATCATCAGGCGGAGGAGAAGTGGCATTGGAGCACGAGGGAGCTGCAGCTCACATGGCCCCGGAGGGACATGCAACCGACTCCGAGTTCACCAGTGAGACAGAGGGCGAGGGGAGCTCCACAACGGTGACCCGTGGAGACGTCAGCGACACAGACACGTCCTCGGAAGGGAGCTCCCTTGTGGTGGCGGCAACATCCGTGCCCACCGCTACAACAGGTACAGCCGCCACCCCACGCACCAGCTCCGCCCTCCAAGCAGCCCCTCAGCGTTCGCCCCGTGCCCGCTCGGCCAGGAAGCGGGCATCTCCTTCGCCCCAGGCACCTCAGGCCCTGCCCCAGTTACCCCTGCTGCCCTCAGTGAGGAGATCATTGACCTCCTCCAGACGCTCATTGTTGGGCAGGCTA
Organism: Pleurodeles waltl; assembly: GCF_031143425.1. Taxonomy (NCBI): domain Eukaryota; kingdom Metazoa; phylum Chordata; class Amphibia; order Caudata; family Salamandridae; genus Pleurodeles; species Pleurodeles waltl. The sequence continues at coordinate 768,088,299 of NC_090446.1, forward strand.
CCCTTCTGAATGCCATCCAGGGTGTAGAAAGGGAGGTGCACCGGAGCAATGCATACCTGGAGGGCATTCATTCGGGTCAGGCTGCCCATCAGCGATCGTTCAACGCTCTGGCCTCAGCACTGACGGCAGCCATTGTCCCTGTCTCCTGCCTCCCCCCTCCAATTTCCACATCCCAGTCCCACTCCCGTGTTCCTCTGCCTATCCCAGCCACACCTACAGACCAGCCTGCACACACCTCAACACCCAAGGGCAGCTCATCCAGACATAAGCACCACAGATCACACAAGCATTCACACATGCAACATCCACATGCAGACATGCCAACAGCCACTGCCTCCTCTGTGTCCCCCTCCTCCTTGTCTCCCTCCTCCCTCCCTGTGACGTCTCCACTCACACCTGCATGCACACCACCATCAGCCAGTACGTCCATCACCAGCACACCCACCAGAACACTCCGCACACGTGCAGTCAACACCACCACTGCCATTTACACGTCCCCTGTGTCCTCTCCCAGTGTGTCTGTCACCCCCTCTTCCAAACCACACAAACGCAGGCAGCCACCCACCCAACAGCCATCCACCTCACGACAGCCTCCGTCACAAGCACCTGCACCCAAAGACAGCACACTTGACTCTCCTACAACCACATCCTCTTCCTCCACTCCATACCCACTGCACCTACCCTTCCCACTGCTCCTAAAAAGTTTTTCCTCTCCAAAATTAACCTCTTTGCATCACTTGACCCACCCCCTCCATCTCGTAAGAGTCTAAACAGCACCTCAGCCACCACAAGCCCTGCACCTACAAGGACCATAGTCCAGGGCTATTGGAGTCCACCAGCCTCTAGGGCAGCAACATCGGCCAGCAGCAAGGGGACAGCCAGCCCACCCCCTGGGAAAAAAACTAAAAAAGGGAAGGGCCAGCGCGAGAGGCCAGAGACGGCAGCCCCCAAAGGCAATACCCTGGCACCGTCATCTGGCACATCCACAAAGGGAGGAAAGGGCCCCAGAGAATTGGCGAAGGAGGGCAAGGGCAGCAGGGCGGACATTTCCAGCAGCAGGCGAGCTGCCCAGGAGGACCCCACCAGCCCCATTTCAGGTGTGAAGGAGGATACCCACGGGCCCAGGATTCCGGCACAGGAGGGCCCCGCAAGCGAAAGGTCGGATGGCGACAGAGTGGAAAATATTGGCCCGATCTGTTTCCCTGGGAACACATGTCAAGCACCGCTGAACAGGGCCCCGGCGTGACAAGCACCGCTAAACAGGGCCCCGCCGTGACTAGCACCGCTGAACAGGGCCCTGCTGTGACAAGCTCCGCTGAACAGGGCCCCGTCGTGACAAGCACCGCTGAACAGGGCCCCGCCGTGACTAGCACCGCTGAACAGGGCCCCGCCGTGACAAGCACCGCTGAACAGGGCCCCACCGTGAGAAGCACCACTGAAAAGGGCACCGCCGTGACTAGCACCGCTGAACAGAGCCCTGCCGTGACAAGCACCGCTGAACAGGGCCCCGCCGTGACAAGAACCGCTGAACAGGGCCCCGCCGTGACAAGCACCGCTCCGCTGTGCCCTTCCTGTCAAGCCCCGCTCCGCTGGGCCCTTCCTGTCAAGCACCGCTCCGCTGGGCCCTTCATCTCAAGCACCGCTCCGCTGGGCCCTTCATCTCAAGCACCGCTCCGCTGGGCCCTTCATCTCAAGCACCGCTCCGCTGGGCCCTTCATCTCAAGCACCGCTGGCCCATTGGCAGGGCCGGATCTGTGTCGGCCAGGGCTTCACGAAGCACTCTGGGCACCATGCCTCCTCCAGAACCAGTGGAGTCTGTAATCCACTTGATGGACTGTGGCTTTGCACTCCCCAGGATGGTACAGTGGGCAACCCACCCACTGTAGAGACTTGTGAGACTGTGGCTTTGCACTCCCCAGGATGGTACAGTGGGCATGGAGGCCCCTCGTGGATCTGGCGTCGTGCACTGAACTGGCTGAGGTGCCCCCCTTCCCTTCCCCCTGAGATGCCCCTGCAGTGTTCTCTCCAATGGAATCGGGTCTTGTGTGTGGGCTTTGCCCATGTGTTTAGGCCCATTGGCCCACGAACAATGGATGATAGCCAATATGGGCCGGACTTTTGACCTATGTATATATTGTTCATGATGTAATATATTTTATTTATATTTTCATATTTCACTGAACTTCAATTATGCTATAATATACTTCATTTTTAATGATCATTTTATTTTGTCTTTGCATTCTTCCGGGGGGGTTAGGGGGTGTCACTCAGACTTGTTGCTCTGCATTGATGTGTGTGTTGTAGTGGGTGAGGGTGGGGGTGGGTGTGTGGCGTATGTGTGTCCCCGTAATTTTTTTCCTCCCCTGTGTCGTAGGTGCAGTACTCACCGTTGTCTTCTGCGCCGGCGTTCGTGCTCCTGGTAGAGGAGAAGGTAGACAATAGCTGGTAGGATGTGTAGTTCGGGTTCCATGCTGTCCAGATTCCTTGTGGGGTGTATGGAGGTGAGCGTTTTCCCGTTCGAAGTCTGTTTCTGCCGTGTTTTTATCGGCGGGGCTCCCGCCCCGGAAAAGGTGGCGGATTGGTGAGTTGTGATAGGGTGGGCGGTACATTGTCTGCCGCCTGTCTGTTGGCGGTGACCGCTGCGCTGCTTGTCTGTACCGCCGTGGCGGTCGGAGTGGTAAAGTGGCGGGCTGTGTTGGCGGTTCCCGCCAGGGTCGGAATTCCATTTTTTTGGCCGCCTGCCTGTTTGCGGGTTGGCCGCCGCTTTAACACCGACCGCCAGGGTTTGGAATGACCCCCTGTGTGTCTTGAGCACACCGTGCCAGCCAGGACTCTTGCTTCGGTGCCCCAGCAGTTGAACTGAGGCTGGGATGTCGCGGCCGAGCTGTGCTACTAAGGATCATCTCGGGGGAAAGGGGGCGAGAAGTGGGAGTGGAAACAGGCATCCGATGTCTGGGATGGGCTCCCTGCCCAAGAGTCAGCAGGCTGCGGGGTAAGCTAGTAACCTGCAGCTCTTTATATATCTATGCTCTGCAGTGCCTCACATGGCTCCTGAGGGAGGCCCAGGGCACCTCACATCTCCACTTATCGCTAGGGCTACTGCAGGCCTTCTCCACTACTCAGTAAATTCTCCTGTGGGAGCCATGGGCCATAGCCATACTCCTGTGGCACTCATCTTCATCAGGGTTGGTTTCCCGCCGCCATGTCAGGGTTCAGGCTGCATCTTGCCGAGAGCCATATTGCGTGTTTCTACGCACTCCCCTTCGCCGGGGCTGTCAGGTGCAGCAAGGCGTTGGGGAGGTGGGCATCATCACACTTGCCCCAATACCTCTCCCCTGTATGGATAAATGGCGGATTGCTGATCGGGCTGGCAGAGACTCCTCAACAGGTGGCCACCTTGTGGATAGGCTCACCCCACCACCCCCAAACCCTCCCCCCTTCGAGATGGGCTTTGTTACTATCATTCTATTTCTGACTGTCATTGTGATATGTAAAGAACTGGTCTTGGTGTGTAGCTATCTGTGTCTGATAATGGTGAGCTAGATTAGAGTACGCCGATTGGCCAGCAGTATGTGACACATCTCTTCAATTATTTCATGGCTGTCCGCTGTTGATGGCTGGTTTATTGTCTTGTACTATGGGCAATGGAAAACACTTGCTGCAGATGTGTGTTTTGTGTTTTGTTAGTGTAAGAGGAATAAGATATAATTGGCTATGGACAGCTGAGCGTTATGTTACTAGTATTTGTGTGGACCGGAAGGGCTATATATGAATTGATATTACTATGTAACACCCGGGCTTACCAGGGGTCAGTTCATTTCAGCTTATAATGATATAAAAAGTAATCTGCTGATTGGGTTTGTGGGAGCAGGGAACTCAGTTAAGTTATCAGTTTACGAGCAAGGACACCACTCATCATGGAGACATCCTTTCTGTTCTTCACAAGTCAATGAATCTTTGATGTTGACTGAGAATAATCAGGAGCTATACATTACATAAAATTGTCATCACAATCTGTTCAGTCAATAATGAGAGTTTGGTATAAGTTAAAGGATTCTATTACCAAATCTTTTAGTAGTTCATCTTTATTAGAATCAGTATATAAATCCATTAATATAAGTAATTAGTTTTGAAAGTAATCAATAAATCATAATAAGTGCATTAGGCGTGTTCCATAAGGAAAAAATCCCTGTTCTAGGAATCAGAATGAAAAGGTGTCATTTCAGAAACCTATAAAGAGTTCCTATTCGAGAGACATCATAAGCATAAAGATTCAGCAGCAAAACTCAGTTCAGTAATTTAATAATTAATCAAAGCAGACCCTCTCATAAAGAGAGGGTCAAGTCAAGAAATTCAGTAGAGTGTCAGAGCAATGTGGAATAAGTAAAGGGATAAGTGAGGAAATGTGAATGTGGGTAAAGTGGTAACCTACTCCACGAACACGCACTATTATAGACAACACATATTTTCAGTGTTGCAGTTCAATGTTTCTTCTGTCTTGAGCCAGCCAATCATCTTTCAGTGCTCTCATGGAAACAGAATCACTTCACGTATTCTAACTAGGAACACAATGAACTTAAGCAGCAGTGTTGAATGAAACAATCTCTTATTAAATACAATGTTCTTTCTCTTAAACGTTCTCATAATTCATTCACTTTCGAAATGTTGCATCTTTGTGTGTGAACTTCTTCATTACCTCAATAAATAACACATTTCTATTAATTACTTAACAGTGATCTTTATGTAAACAGAAACATTTGCAGCATCACACAAAAACATTTACACAACTATTATTTATTATGAAAAGGCTGTCCATGTAGAGCTCAGGAAAAACATTTTGGGCTAGGCTAGCATTATTTGGTCATGTCAGCTTGTCCGACAATTTTGTTTCAACTAATCAGGCCTAGTACGAGTAAATATGGTTGCCTACTACAATTTTTGCATTTAAATTAATTTATTCTTCATTAAAGCCTACATGTTAACTCTGCACAATATTGCATTATTTTTCTCTACATTGTAAAATACGTTATTAACTTTCTCCCTCGATGGTTATCAAGTCATCACAGTTTCTTCACAAGTGAATCTTTCAAAGTTCATTCTCATCCTCAGTTGAGTCTTTCCTCTTTCTCTTCAAACTCTCATATTCCTTTAACCTACTATGTTCTAAATTGTAAGAATTTAATTTGAATTCCCTATTTGTTTCTCTCTCTGCACTTCCTCTTTTCAAGATTACATTTGATACCTTTGTAAAACCCTAATAAGGTTAGAAAATAAACACCAAGAATTATTACAGATTCTAGTATGGATTTAAAACCTCTCCTCCTGCTGTTGTGAACCAATGGCTTGTAGAAGAAACATCTTTACCTAAACTTTCTTAAACACTAGGGGTTTCTAAGGATCCTAGGTGTCAGGTTAAAAATGTTCTTTGAAAATTCTAAAACGTTCTTACCCACGTCAGTAATGTATGTACAGCAATGCTGAGCTTTCAGCATCTTGCAGGCTCCACCTTTCTCTGGGAGCAAAATGTCTAACTCTAAGTGATTTTGTAAAACCATTGATCTAATAGCTACTAATTCTATTAACAACTAATAGAACTCCAGAAGTAGTGGTTGTTAAGTTTTCCACTACAGATGTTTAATCTCCTCATAATTTAAAACAACTCCCACGATTGCTCTAAAAATGTCTCCAACCGTGTTCCATCACTTATAATACATGTGTGTCTATGTGATGGTATCATTGTCAAAGCATCTATACTATGTATATGATACATCTTAAGAAACAGAAAAGCTAAGCAGCAAATACACCATTAGCTAGTAATTGAAAATACTCATCCTGTCACAAACAAAATAAACTCCGGGAATGACTGCTTCTTCTCCTTGCAAAATTTACCATGCACCTCCCATTATGTTGAATGTGTATTCACATATGCTAATTTCTACAGGTCTGTTTCTAAATTGATTTCCCCTTCTGTAAACACATATTCTGCCCTTTTGTCTTCTGTATAATTTTAATTTCGGATAGATCATTTTCTTCCTGTTTTCATCTTCCTCCTTCTTCTAAACATTTTTTAAAATGTCTTCCCTTTTGCTTTCTCTAAGGGATCTGTGAGCCCTCCTTTCTTCTAATGCCATGATCAATGTCTTCTTTAATTTTCTCATTAGACTGGTACAATTGTTTTCATATTTCTAAACACTGTCTCTAGGTATGGGTGATCTAAAATAATGCCAGGCTGTGTCTATTTCCATTTCTTGTAGATGTAGATTCATGTTTCTCTTTAAAGGAACTTTTGAAAGAATCATGTCATGTCTATATCCAATTGAGCACACAACATGCCTTGAACTTTTAATTTTGTCAAAAAAGGTCATGCTTTCTGAAAGTTGCGTGCAAGCCACTGGGATGTTCCTGAACTGGCACTGCCCCTAATATGGTAAATATAGACACAGTCAGACATAATCCTTCCCACAGCAGTGGGAATCTCTCAAAAGTTAGGCAGGCGGTGTGACTTCACACTCTCCCTGGGGGCAAGTATGGTTTATTTATTTTCTGAGTTACAAGTGTGACCTCTTTCACACATGTGTAATGCTATCTGTATTTAACCACGACTCCATTTTGACCACTGACTCCACTTTGTGCTAAGCTTCAGGTGCCATCACATGGGTGGTGCAGGTATTTTTCCAAGTCAAACTTGTTTTCTATACAGAACATGTTTGTGCTCTTTTTCCGAGCACAGAATTACATTGTGTTGAAACAAAACATGGGGGATGTGGACGGTAGACGTGAAAAGAGAGCCTCAGCCTGGGAATGTTTTCATCAAGGAAAAGTACAGCTCCTCTGTCGCTGGAAAGCGCATCAGGGCAGCGCCTTTCCTTTGCATGTTTTTGAATCAAACCAATTACAGCCAGCGCTTTAATTTCATACTCGAAAGGAGGTGAAGATTGCCAGAATCTTCCTCTTGGGTTTGTTTTAGGTATATAAGATAGGGAAGTTTGGCGCTGAGGCGGAAGGAGCTTGCTTGAACGTAGACACACGGTTCAGGAAACAAACCATGTTGGGAAAACCTCCAGCCTCAGCCGTCCAAGGTTCCTCGGCTTGATGATGCTGTCACGGATGAAGAGTTCAACGGCCATGGAATGTACTTTTATTCTTAATTTTCCAGCTTTGCTGTGCATATATATATTCACTTCATATATTCATTATTGATGTATTTCACTTTTTCTGTCTGTTAACTGCTGTATTTTGGCATTTACATGTGTTTTACTGCATTCAAGTTAAATGCTCATGTTCATATTTCCGTGTGCTTTTATTTGCTATCTGGGAAGTGCCTTAGTAAATTAATTACTCAAAGTAAGAGTGCTGCATTCCTTGGCACTGTTTCCTCAGCTTGAAGCAAATCAGAACAACACATTAACAGGAAATATGTCTATGTGAACTTACCTACTGGTTCGTTCACTATTTTAATGTTAGTTATTGCTGGATACATTTTAAGGTAGAGAAACCCATCCTACAGAAATCTAATTCTCCATATGTAGATTATGTGGTGTTAGACTCTTGCTGTACTTGACATAGTATACACTAAACATTCTGCCCCTTGACATACCTTAAAAATGGCCATTTGTAAAAATAATATGGGATATCAACAACAGCAGCTGGAAGCCAGAAAGCACACAGGATGTGAATCAGCACTACTCTGAGGTACGTTTGCACTGAATTTTGCAGATCCAAATATTTTACACCTTCTAAGTCCTGAGAGTGAACATTTTCTTGTTGCTACCATACCAAGTAAAACCTAGTATATTTCCTTTTCATATTCCTGTATTAAACTGGCATTAATACTTACCAGGTAAAATGAGTAATGACAGGAAAAGCAACCAATCAATTTCAGACTTGGTACAGGGAACACATTTACACATCTATATATTATTCTTTGCTCTGTTAAGCATTAGGTCTGGTAGTTGACATCTCTCTTTCTCATTTTCTGCTCACAGGCAAGCGCATTAAGCCCCTCCTCCTCTCTCCAAATATCCTGTCAGCCACAGGTGAAGTACATGTATCCTTTCTCACACCTTCACAACACTGGATAGAAACACCACCACTAAGTCTCAGTCGAATAACTACTCCCCATCATCTGCCTTGACAGTTCATTGTGAGTATCCCAGAAATATTACATGTGTATGTTCCAGAATGCTTTGGTAAAGGGAGCGACAAAGTTTAATGTGCCATTGTTTGCTTAAAAAGCCAAGATATTAGTCACCTTTGAGGGGCTCCAGCATTGAATTTTGGCAATGCCACTTATTCCTTTGGGTTCCAGGGTATTTGAGCTAGCTATTGAGGTTTTTGTGAATTTTACCACCACTACATTCACGTCATCATGTCTTCTGAAAACATATAAAGCACTAAACCAAGATTCAATATATATATATAAGCACCCACCTTAACCACATTAAACATTCATATTGGTGTCTATAATGGCATTCTTTGGCATTTGTTAAAGAGAAAAGCAGGCTAGACTCTCTTGTCCAAAACGTCTGTGGTTCATCAGCAGTGAGGACAGCCAGGTATTCATCCCTTTTTTGGCGCTACAATATAGTTTCGCTAAGACCCCATGAAGAAGTTAATAAATAATTTCTGAAGAAGGAAGCACGAGGACTTGACTCAGATCCTTGGCAAAGGACTTTTGTAAGGCCATTTAGACCTTGGCAGGTGGCCTTTCAGCCCTCCAGCTCAGTGAAGACCATAGTGTCTCCTAGCTTTAGGAGGGCCACCTGCACAATTAAGAGATCCCTGCCAGGTAGGGAGGGATCTCTGTGCCTTCAGTGAGCCCCTGGTGCAGTAGGTCCACTGAAGTCATTGATCTTTGCCAAGGGGGCACCTTTTTGTTGCACTGGCTCAGCAAAGATTTGTTGTTTTCAAGAAACAAATTCCTAAACCAATAATGTGTTACTTGAAAACAAAAAATACACTATGGCAGGAAGTTTTCTTGCTGTATGTGCTCTATGTGAGTGCCAAAGATGGATTACCCTGCCTCGGACTACCATGTTTCTTGCGGACAAATCTAGAGGGGGTTACCCGCCCTAATTTGGGTGCAGTAGATGTCATTATGCGCTGGCGGTCCTGTTGATGACTATTAGAATTATCATTTGTTTTCTCTTCTATGTCTCCCCCTTTTTAAGTTACACATGTCAAGTATTTAGATGTCAGTGTGATTGATTAATATAGAATGAATGGTTTTTTAATTTAATTATTTTTTCTAATGTGATAATCAGGTCTGTTCAAGTATATTGACAGTATTTAATCTGGGCTGGCTGTTTTATTCTAAATAATTGTTATTGAGTTGTGAAAAACCCTTAATGAAGCTGATAACTTTGTTTCTCAATTATTTTTTATTGTTAAAAGGACAACGTGTTACAGAATGGAATGAGTAAAAGGGCACCACGCCTGTTTATCTTGAATGAGTTAGCAATGACTAAATAAATGATATAGAAGGCAAGCATGGGGTGTGAAGGTTTAGAGAGGAACTTTGTGCCAGATGACCCACACACGTCAGGCCATGCAGAAACAGATCACCTACTTTTGCAGGAGACATTCACCCTTCATTTAATAGTTTTATTTGCCCAGCTGCCAGCACAGATGAGAAGAACAGGCTCATTACATTGAATATAAAGCATTGTTCGAACAGGTATGCAAGTGTGAACCATCTCTGAAACTCAGATTAGAGGTTCTTTTTGGTGCTGAGATTAGTTTAATAAGTAGAAGAATGAGGGTGGGATTGGTATAAGGGTATACAGCCAATATGTTGGAATATTTTTGTTGGTCATGTTTTTAGTAAACATTGCTACTACCATCCTGTTTAGTTTTATTATAGTTACAATTCACATCATGTGCACAAGGATAGGATTTTGATTTTAAAATAAATCTTTAAAATATATCCATTCTTTCCCAGTGTTCTTGAGTATGCTTTTGCTTAATGAAATAGGGCTTGGATTTCATTAATTGGCCCTTTGCTGTTTAATAGGATTGATTGTCACCTGATACACATTTCACTCATGTATTGCTCTATGGGTTGTGGGGTGGTTGCAGTGCTACTGTCTTTCTGTCTCGTGTTGGCACAATGATAAAGTCCGTAGTGCCAAGATGGTTGAATTCTGGGCCATATTCTAGAGAATCTAGAAAACGTATCGGACAGGCCACCAGTTAGATGTTTACTCTTGTAGAACCAGCTAAGGCTCGGCTGGTGCAAACCTGTCGCTGAACCCATCTCCAAATGAGGCTGTAAACTGCTACTTTGGCATATCAGGTGTCTTTCCAGTTTACGGAGGGATCCTGATGCACCAAACTATAGATGCTGCCCTGCGTGTCCAACTCGGTGTCGGTGTCACTTGGATTTACGAAATGAAGCAGTCCAGTGAATAAGAAATGAGTGCCCCTCTGAAGAGCCTTCTGAATGAGACTAACAGGCTTGAAACTGGGCTTTCAAAACAAAGTGCTTGCTCTCCTCGTCTCTGGTATCTCACATGCTTTATCTTATGCAGATGATGCTTTGCATCACATGAAGGCAGCGATAGAAACACTCAAAGCCCCTGGCCTCAAAAGGAAAATTTCATAAATATAAATTTGTAGAGAAGAAATTACATCATCCTAGAGTTCAAAGTCTTTAGAGACAGTCCTGTAAAATCAGCCACAGAAGCTGAAGCAGATGTACCATCACAAAAGGCTAATGAAAGGAAATGGGGATCAACAGCCTTCCATTGATGCAGGGAGAACCCCTTGCAAAACAAAGCAGTGAATCCTGCCCAGGTTCTGTCAAAGTGTCAAAGTATATTCCATCATACAGATCTCTGCAACATCACTAGAGGCAGACGCGCACTGAATATTGTGCAAAAGTGTGTATGTTGAAGCTTGTGTCTCCTTCCAAGGTTCTACTGAAAACTCTTGCCATAACAGCCTCAGCAGCTGCAATACATTATTCACACTTTCTTCAGAAAGAAGTTGTAGAGATAGTTCCTTCATCCCAATAAAGAAAAAAACAACCTACTCTTGGTACTGTCTGGTGTAATTTAAAATGTCCTATGTACGAATTTGGACTTATTCCTAACCCCAAATAGCAAACTAATGATTTTGAAAATAACTTTAAAACAAAAAGCAGATGGATTAAAAATATAGAAGCAAATGTTAAATGGGAAAGGAAAAGTCTGTCTCAGGAATCCGTGGGAACATGATAATCTGGGGCCCGCAAGGTTATTCCCCATTCTGTTGACTAAAACTTGCTGTTGCACAGTGTGAGGTGAAATTACCGATCAGAATCATTGATTATGCTGACATTAATTCTGGCATCCATGCACTCATAATCAGCACCCAAGTTGAAGTTGGATGCCTGTTCAATGTATTGGGTCTAGAAATGCGGTCACAGACCACTGATGCTCTGAATCATAACGAGGAAGAGGGAGTCTCTCTCCTCTTTGCAAAGGTACTTTTGTCAGTCAGAAATATTTTTCTGATTCGCTCCGTAGCTTTAGTATATTGTGACTAGTGGCTTTGTGGCTCAAAGCTTTGCAACTGTATGATCGGTTTGTACATGGGGCCCTTTATTCTTTATAATACTTGTGAGACTGTCAACCTCACCCCTCACAGCCTCCCACTATTATTCTTGTAAGTGCTGGTATCATACTTCCATTAAAGAAAGAAATGTCACAGTTGCAGATATAAAAACTAACTCTGGAATCTATATTTTGAAAGCAAAGACCCCGCTATGCAGCTTGCTGCAAAATCTATATTGTGGAAGTAAGGACACCGCTTTGCAGCTTTCAGTTTTCTGAAAATATATATAAAGTAGGCCAACGTAAAGTTTTAATTATGCTGGAGTAATTTGTGTAATTTCCGACATTGCAAGTTACATTTTTCATGCGCAATTTTGTTGAATTACATAATTTCACCACTTGACTTAATTAGGGGTCCTCTGTAAAATTTCTATCACAGTAGCACAAGGGTAACACGAACGGACAGCACACGAGCGGCTTTTGTTCGAGATACTTGTGGTTTATGTGCTATTTTAGAATAAGTTGGGTCCTTCTGTCCAAGAGTGATGTATTTCGCACGAAAATATAGCAAACAATGCTAAATTTGTATTTAGTCTAATTTCACATGTTTCCAGAATGGTATGTAGTCACGCAAATTTCGCACGCCCCTATTTTTTAGTCATATAGGGGGTCATTCTGACCCTGGCGGTCATGGACCGCCAGGGCCAACGACCGCGGGAGCACCGCCAACAGGCTGGCGGTGCTCCCATGGGCATTCTGACCGCGGCGGTACAGCCGCGTTCAGAAACGGAAAACCGGCGGTGCCCCGCCGGTTTCCCGCTGCCCTGGGGAATCCTCCATGGCGGTGCTGCAGGCAGCGCCGCCATGGGGATTCCGACCCCCTTACCGCCAGCCTGGCTCTGGCGGTTTTGACCGCCAGAACCTGGCTGGCGGTAACGGGTGTCGCGGGGCCCCCTAACAGGGCCCCACCAAGATTTTCAGTGTCTGCCAAGCAGACACTGAAAATCGCGACGGGTGCAACTGCACCCGTCGCACCCCTTCCACTCCGCCGGCTCCATTCGGAGCCGGCATCCTCATGGAAGGGGGTTTCCCGCTGGGCTGGCGGCCTTCTGGCGGTCGCCCGCCAGCCCAGCGGGAAACTCAGAATAACCGCGGCGGTCTTTTGACCGCGCAGCGGTATTCTGGCGGTTCCCGCTTGGCGGGCGGCGGGCTCAGAATGACCCCCATAATGTACATTAGTTTTAAAGCAGTTTTGGAGCTTAAAGGTGTAGTAGCATATAGATATTTCCTGGATCTGCACATTTATACGCACTTATCAACAAATAACGATTGATTGTCATTCAATTTACTTTCAGGAGAAATGGGACTAGAGAAATGCAACTTGAAAACAAAGTCACCCTTTATATGAGTTAAGTGCGATTTTCTATGTTTCTCACTGAGAGTTGTTTACAATGTCACAAGGTTCCTGCAGCCTCCTCACTTCATTTCGATAAATTACAATCAAATACATTTGTAATTTGCATATTGCAAGCCATAGTGATGCCAAGTCTAGCTACAATTAGATTAGGTACAGGTTTTATAAAGTTATTCCATACTTCCATTTATAACACAAGTATATAAAAAAATACTAAGGCCCATATTTAAAGGAAATTGACGAAGCACAACGCTGCGCCAAAATTGGCAGTGCAGTGCTCCGTCATTTTCACAATGCAGGGATGTGCCGTATTTAACTGAATACGGCGCACCCCTTTGTTGTCCCCTGAGTTGGCTCTAAATTGAGATGCCAAGTGCCACTGGAAGCATCATGCACCATTGTGCAAGGATGTCTGCGTTGAGGGGTTTGATTGTGTATGTGTGGGAAGGTGTCCCTTCCTGCACATAAACAATCACTAATGGTGAATTGGCATTTCTGTGTGTGCTGCATAATGCAGCACACACAGAAGTGCCAAAGCATAATTTTGAAATGATTGTTTATGTGCAAGAAGGGATACCTTCCTGCACATAAACAATCATGTCTGGCATTTTGCTCTTGCTGCAGAATGCAGCACACATAAAAAAGCAAAACCACAATGAGGAATAAAAGTATTCCTCCTTGTTCTGCCTTTCTATTGCCACCCCAAGGGTGGCATTAGATTTTGGCGCTGCCTCAGGTTTCCGAAAACTCATAAATCTGAGGCAGCGTCAAAATGCAATAGGTGTTGCTGTGGCACCCCCACAGCAACACCCATTACACGCCCATTCGACGAAAAGGGCTGCGTGTGAAGGGGCTGTATTTACAAGATGGCACTAAGCCACAAAAAGTGATTTAACGCCACCTTGTAACTACGGCGCAGGACGTTGCGCCACCGGAGTGTCAGGAAAAGTGATGCTCCAGTGGGTGGCACTAGCGGCTCATAAATATGCCCCAAAGTCTCAGGTGGGCCACAAAACACCCTGCTACTTCTACTTCATTCCACTTTCAATCTTGACTGTATAAAAAATAACCAAGGATGTGCAAGATGGCCGACCGGGAAGGAGCCCCCTGCGTAAGCTCCTTGTGCCAGGGATCGCAATGTGCATACATTTCTGCTAAGGCCCAGCCATCAAACCTCCTCCTAGGAAATAAAATAATATATGAAGCAACAACAAGAAAACATCAGTATTGCAGAATATATCCAAAAGACAGTCCAGGTCTGTCAGTGATGTGTCAGTGGCCCCCTGCAGATGCTTCGAGGGCCCCCCTCCGAGCTCACTCAAGAGCACTCAGGCCAAGGTACTGTGCGGAGGGGGTCCCATGGAGCCCACCCTCGCACTGCAGCGGCTGAGGGGCCTTTGTAACGCCACTGGGGTGTGTTGTGGCAATTCAGTCTCCAGTAGTGGAGTGGTGGGTAAACTTGATGGGACTTGCTGAAGCTGCTGAGGCTCACTAAAGCTGCTCTTCCCAGTCCTCATTTGTCAAACGGCAATGATCTGACATAACCAGGCAATTCCTATGCTCACCTTCCTGGTAGCAGGGGTGCTTCAGTCTCATCGTGGAAGCCGCTTCCGAGAACCACTTGTGATTTAGTGTGGCTTGAGATGGCGGCCTCCAGTTTTGATGGATCACCCCACCACAGGCACGTCTTTCTCACACACATGCATCTTCCTTTTAACTCTAGTAAATTCTTATCAAAGAAGGCAACAAAAAAAAACGAAATAAAAATGGACTATGACCCAAGACCAGCCAAGGTCTCAATTCTCAGGGCAACGAAAAGAGGACTACGCCCTAACCTACAGTGAAGGAGCTCCACATAGTTGCTAATTTATCAGTGACAACAATCAAAGTACAACTTTTCAGAAACTACTGAATTGCACATTACAAAACTGACCTCTACAATCTAACCCCTCCTAAATGAGAAAGGTACCTGGATAACCCACAGCCCAGAAAATCTATAAACTGCTTATTCTGTCAGATCAATATAAACTTCAGAAGGGGAACAAGGAGCTAACAAAGAGCTAACAAAGTTCCATCACTTATGCTCCTAAATCATAATCAACATGTCAGAAAGGGGTGCTGGTCCTATAGAAAGAGAGGAAAAGAAAGAGGTTTGGACCTAATGGTCAAAAGGGAATCCTTATGATCTAGATTTGGTGCCCTCACACATCCAGTTGGGTGTCATGCTTTATCATTGGGCCAGCTACTCATCGGGCCGGCACGCCAATGCCCAAAGAGCCCAGTTAGAAGGGTTTTTTAGATCTTTTTGTTTTCCGCCATTAATGATGGATGTGTGGGTGAGGGTATAATATGTGTCCGTTGGAATGAGTGCAAAGAAAAGTCCCAAGTGAGTTAAAACTGTCTAAGGGGTGCCTAATTGTTTTAATATAGTGGTCCCTGTGACAGAGATAAAAACAATAGGAAAAGTGCTATCATGAGGTACTACCGAAGGTAAGTAATTTGTTCATCTGATTGAGACTTTTAGCTGCAGATTCCCTACCTTAGAATAGATAACCAAACAATACCACCAGGAGGTAGGGCTTCAATACAGATCAGACTAAGAAATCCTGTAGGACACGATAGGCAAAAATAACAATCACGCCGGACCTGACTGTCTAGACAGTAGTGCTTCATAAATATATGTAAGGAAGTCCACATTGCTTCCTGACAGGTATCCAGAACAGGAACTCCACGGGTTAAGGCAGTGGTTGCAGCTTTGGCACTGGTAAAGCGAGGGGCAAAGCCTCAGGGGGTTGCTTTTTCGCCAACGCATAGCAGATTGTGATGCAGAGGACTATCCATCACTACATGTTCAGCTTCAGCACCGTTTTCTCTTTCTTGGTTCCGACATACCCACAAAGAGTTGATCATACACTCAGACCTCACATGTGCGATCAAAGTAGAATGAAAATGCTTTTTTTTGGATCCAGTCAGTCGAGTCTCTCCTCTTCTTTAGAAGGATGAGGAGAAGCGTTAAAGGTGGACAGAGTGATGCACTGGCCTACATGGAAACGAGTGACCATCCTCGGTACGATGGATGCTCCAGTTCGAAGAACCAGTTTTTCAGGGTAAAAGGTAGGGCATGGAGAATGTAAAGACAGTGGCGGCCATTATGAACACGGTGGGAAACACCACCGACTGCTGTGGCGGCGGTGAACAGAATCCCGCCATTGGCGGTGAATGGAAACCAGCCATATAAGGAACGAAAATCCCAACCCTGCCAAAAATCACCAGACCACCACTCCCCGCCATGACCCTGTCGGCGGGAATTCCGGACCTCCCCACCCCGCCACCGCCAAGCACACCCACATCCCAACCTCCAAATAATGATGCACAAATCACCTTGGCGGACAGTGGAGGCCAAACGACTATTGGCGGCTCCGACCGCCACGGACGGCAAGTGGACTTAACAGCAAGAAGTGCACACATTGGATAAGCGTATACCCCACACACCTGATACACATCCATAATCCCATAAAACACCCCCAGACATACCCCACAATCCTTTGCAACAAAACCAGGCCAAGAAGACGTAGAGCACCAGAGGCAGACATTGAACGCCAGAACACAGGAGATGCACACCGACCCCCAGAAGAGCACTCACACTGCGTTC
The DNA here is from genome assembly GCF_031143425.1 of Pleurodeles waltl. Lineage (NCBI taxonomy): Eukaryota > Metazoa > Chordata > Amphibia > Caudata > Salamandridae > Pleurodeles > Pleurodeles waltl. The sequence continues at coordinate 768,104,899 of NC_090446.1, forward strand.
CCAGCCCCGACACCATTCACCACACTCACCATGTCACCCCCCAAACATCTATGCTTAACCGAAAGGGAGTTAAGGACCATGGTCACCCCTACCACACAGTCAAGACCAGCAGCCCAGGGCAAGCGTCCCCACACCAGTGTATCCAGGCCACAGACTGGTGGAACACAGGTACAGAGGCCACAGTATCCCACTCCCAACATGCAGGAAGCCGAGGGCCCAAGTACAAGTGGTACTGCCAGACCTGTGCAGGGGACACAGGCACATGGGGCTAGGGCAACTGCAAGGGTGGCAGTGGGCCAAGGGCGAGGCCACAGGATGGATGCAGCAGCCCAGGACATGATATCTGAGGTATTGGGGGCCTAGCAGCATACCCATGACAGGTTGGCACAGATTGTGTCCACCCTGGAGAACAGTCAGAGGATGCAGCAGGAACACCACCAACAGGCCATGGAGCAGTGGAAAGAGCACAACGCCACAATGGCCACCATAGCAGGAGCACTGCTGCAGCTGGTCCAAAACCAGTCTGACACCCACACAGGACAAGAGGCCCCCACAACAGGACCGGACACCCACCATGAGATTACACCATCAGCAGAAACATCTCAGGAACTACCCTCACAGGAAACCCAAGGGCCTACCATGTCATCTCCTGAAGATCAACAGCAGGCGCCCAAGCGGACCCTCAGGCCAAGATATGGCACCGGAACCCCAGCAAAGAACAAGGCCCTCCTCAAGAAGTAACTCTGGAACAATCTGCACAGCAACCATCCCACTCAATCAGCCACCACACATTGCTAAGAGGCAATATGAACTAATGCAAGAAAAGATGGACCCATCATTAGTACCAACAAGGCTGCCACCATGTTGGTCTTGAGGACACCCACCACTTAAGACTTGCCATCACTGTAAATAGCACTATTCACTCACTATAAACAATAAAACACATATCACACCTCTAACACTGACCCCTGTGTTAAATTGTGAACAGAGTAAAGTATGGATGCAACTGGCTGATAACTACTTTATTGTCAAATCTGTGCATGAAGGGAGTCCTGTGTGCCTAAATGTTGGCAATAAGTAAATGCAGAAAAATTCAATCTGTACCATGCAGAAGTGGACCATGTTTCAGCTATCATTACCAACCCCCCCCATATGACTGAGCACACTGACAGTATGTGTCACAAACCCCAATGTCAGGCCCAAGTCCCACACAGTTACTGGAAGTAGAGTTGTATCAGTTGGGTCCTGGAATTGACATCTTCCTCATCATCACCATCACGCTCCTCCCCTCTCTGAGGTAGTTGGTCAGGACATACAGCACCCTCCACCTCCAAGAGGAGGATAGAATATCTGACTGCCACATTGTGCAGCATGCAGAAGGCCACCACTACTCCACACACCTTTTCAGGCCCATAGGCCAGGGAACCCCCAGAGATATGTAGACAATGAAATCTAGCCTTCAGGAGACCTTTAGTTCGCTCTATCACCCTCCTAGTACGTCCATGTGCCTCATTGTAATTCCTCTCTGCATCCATCCTGGGATTCCTCACTAGTGTCAGGAGACAACGCAAGTTTGGATAGCCAGAATCAAAAAGTTGCAATACAGAGTTGTCATTGTTATGCCCCTTAGTCAGACAGCCTAGCTGTCTGCTATGTGTCAGTTAGTGACAGGCACACTTACCTATGATCCACCCTCTGTCCTCTTGAGTTGTTCGATTCTGTGTGGCACACTACTGTTCCTCAACAAAAAGGAATCATGGACTGAACCTGGGAACATGGCATTCACATGTGAGATGTACTGGTCTGCAGTACATACTAACTGGATGTTCATGGAGTGAAAGTTCTTTCTGTTTCTGTACACCTGTTCACTCACTCTTGGGGGGATGATCGGTATGTGGGTGCCATCGATGGCACCTATTACATGGGGTATGTTGGCAAAGGCATAGAATTCCGACTTGATGGCAGGGAGGTCAGTACTGTGGGGAAACCTCACATAGGACTGCAGGTGTTGTACAAATGCATTCAGAAATCTTGTCAGTACCATGTTGAACATTGGCTGTGAAAATCCAGCATCCATGCCCACTGACTCTGAGACCTCCTCCGATGGGGGCTCCCTTGAAATGAGCCCGTGGCCAGGAAATGGAGTGCGGAGAGCACCTGCACTTCAGTAGGGATGACATGCTGATTACGATTTCCCAGATTTAGTGCAGGATCCAGTAAAGCACAAAGTTCCTGAATTGTTGCACGTGTGAGTCGGTAATTGATTATGAACTGACGCTCCACCATGGTCCTCATATCCACAAGTGGTCTGTACACCGATGGTGACCTTCCTCGCCACAAGGATCTGTGCCTACGAGGGGTTTCAAAAAGGTGTGATGAAGACACATACATAGGCATGCATGTCATCATTTATGCACTGCATAGTTCATAGTAGTGACTCTACATTAACTGCTTCCTCACAGATCTACATCTACATCACAATGAGGGAACAGAGTATTTCATGTGTGGTATATTATGGAATGGACACATGCTTAGGTGCTTCATGTGGCTAGTAAGGCCTGCATTGTGCAAAGTTTTATGTATAGATGCGTAGTAATGGCCAAAATGTCTGCCCACTGTAATCCAGGCCTTTCGTTGTGGAAGTAACCTCATACCGCTATCAGTTGACGTCACAGCGTAAGGCAGTGCTTACCGCCGCTCGCACCGTCATTGGTTAACATGGATGCCAATGGGGAATCCTGGTGTATTATGATCGCTGCCAGCGGTGACGGTGCACACCGCCGCGGAACATACGCGAGTTTCTCATCGATTATTCACTTGACTCCCTGATCTCGTGGTACAGGTGAGTCTGGCTTTGGGGGGCATTGTTTGGGTGTAATGAATAGTGTTGAATGGACATATGTGTGCACCTCTGAGCCTGCATGGGCCGTGGTGCATGGCATGCTGCATGCGTATGTCCTGTAAGTCTGAGAGTACTGTCCATCCCATAGTGGACAATTAGCCAGCTGTACCTATCTTGCAAGTGCCTGACCCCTGTGTTCCATATCTGTGTCACCCCCTTAGGTCAGCGCCCACCAGAAGAGGGCACTTTGGCATGCCATTGCCAAGGAGGTGCGGACCCTGGGGGGTCTACAACCGGCAGAGCACCCACTGCAGAAAGAAGTGGGAGGACCTGCGATGTTGGGCACGTAAGATCTGTGAAGCCCAGCTGCAGAAGTCCTCCCAATGTGGAAGGGGTGCTCGTCGGGCACTGACCCCCCTCATGCGAGATATCCTGGCGGTGGCATACCCAGACCTGGATGGGTGCTTGAATGCTGCACAGCAGTCACAAGGGGGTGAGTACTCATTTCACAAACTTCAGTCTGGAAGGATGTCTGTGTGTGCATTAGGGTTCATGCTGCTTAGAGGCAGGGACTCTGACTGGTGTCCATCTACTTTATGGTCCCAAAGGGTGTAGGGGTGTCTTTGTCAGGTCTCCTACACGTCGCCTCCTTAGGTAGTCCACAGGATGGGTGTAGAGCAGTATTCTGGTCAGTAGCCAGGGGCCTGGCCATGGGAATAGTGAACGGTACTGCCTGTTGGGTGTGTCTTCTGGGTGGGTGTATGTCTGGCCATTATGTACCCCCATTCAGCTATTTACATTTGTCTCCCCATCCCTGTTCTCTTGTGTTGGTTTGGTACAGCAGCAAGTCTGGCGAGGGAGCTGAGGCACCGGCAAGTGTGGAAGCAGAGGCCCACGGATCCTCGGAGGCAGAGACATCTGATGCCCAGGGGACCAGTGGGTGGGAAGGTGAGGGGAGTTCCACGGGGGAGGCAACTACCATAGGAGGTAGTGACTCTGAGACCTCCTCCGATGGGGACTCCCCGGTGGTGGCGGACCCTAGTGGCCACACCACTACAGTTACATCTTCCGCCACCCCCTATTCCATCACCACCCTCCCTTCTGCTCCCCACTGAGTTGCCCGTGCCCGCTCACCCAGAAAGGTGGGCGTCTACTTAAACCTAGGCACCTCCTCCCCTGCCCCAATCAGCCCTGCTGCCCTCACAGAGGAGGCTATTGACCTCCTGAGAACCATCTCTGTAGGGCAGACAACCATTGTCAATGCCATCCAGGGGCTAGCATCATAGGTGCAGCAGACAAATGCCTATCTGGATGGCATTCATGGTGCCGTGTCTGCCCTACAGAGATCTTTTCAGGCTCTGGCCTCCACTTGGACGGTAGCCAGTTTACCTGGCCATTTCGTCCCCCCTCCAACCTCCTCTACCCCTTCCAGCACCCCACTCCCTTCACCCGTCCAGGGCACACATTCAGACACACAGTCAAGCACATCAACACACAAGAAGCACACTTCTAAACACAAGCACCACACCTCCCACCACAAGCATTCACACAGCCAACAGAAACACACACACACAACAACATCAACTTCCCCCAGTGTGCCCATCTTTTCCGCCTCCCTGTCTGTCCCCTCTACATCCACACCCTAATGCACTGCACCTTCAGTCACTGTTGCTGCTCCTCTTACTGCACTCACCACAATAGCAGACATCCATACATGCACCTCATGCACCACACCTGCACTCACCACAACTACTGTGGTTGACACATGCAGCACACTCGCCAGACTTGCAGACACCCACACAACATACATCCACACTAGCTGCCTGTCTTCTCCCACTGTGTCCACCCCCCTCCTCCAAAAACACACAAACGCACCAAGACACCCACCCATCAGACATCCACCACACAACAGCATACTGTCCAGTCACCTGCCCCCACTACACGCACCCCTACACCACATACATCCACTGCCTCCACTCCCAAGCCCTCATCCAGGACCACCAAAATTGCTCCAAACAAACGTTTGCAGACCTCTTCCAACCCACTGGCCCACCCGGTCTTGTCCCCAAGCGTGCTCAACTCCTTGCCCTTTCCACTCCTTCCACTTCACAGCCCACCCCTGTCCGCCCTTCACATTCCCGTGCCCCTTCCCCAGAGAAGAAAAAGGCCTGGGCTGACCCTAGTCCATCTGGCTCCACCCGCTCAAAACACCCCACCTTTAAAGGAAAAGCCCACCCCACCTTCACCTTCCATACGAAAGTCCAAGGCCCACCCCGTTGCAAATCCCCACCATCCCCTGCCCCGTTCTGTGAGGTGCCTGGAAGCCCCTTTGTTGCCCCATTAGGTGGAGTACCGTGCACTTTTGAGAGTCAGGTTAGGTCTGTTGTGGCCCATGGCAATTGTAGCAGTACAGACTGGCCATTGGCCCTGTTTGGACTATTTAGCTCTGTGAGCTTTCATTAAAGATTTCTGTGTGGCCTGTGTTTTGGCGGCACACTGTTGAATCCTGGTCTTTCATTTAATTGTTTATGGGTGCGGGCATTTGTAGGTACTATGGTCAAGTTGGATTTGCCTTGTGTCGGGTAAGTACCTCTTGCTGTGGGGTGTATGATTTGTGCTGCTGTGAAGGGTTGGGGGAGCGTTGCAGGGTGGGTGCAGTGGGTGGGTAAGTGACTGTGCCCTTTCCTCCCTTGTTTCGTAGGTTGCAGTACTTACCGTTGTCGTCCTTGTCGGCGGTCTCGGTCATCGAGGTATATGGCAAGGAGCAGGGCTGGCATGATCTGCAGCTCTCTATCCATGTCTGCTTTGGGGCGTTGTGTGGGCCTCCGGTGAGAGTTTCCTTATATTTGGTTCATTTCCGCCTGGTTTGTGTGGCAGTGGTTACCGCCCCGGAACTGGTGGCGGACTTGTGGTTCATTATTTGATGGGCGGGTTGGGTCTTTCCGTCAGCCTGTGGGCGGACTCTCCTGTCGTCGGCGGCACTCCTCTGCTGGCGGTGGGTGGTTTTCGGGACCACCGTGTTCATAATGAGGGCCAGTGTCTGTAACTCACTGTCCCTCTGGACACATTATCGCCACTAGAAAGGACATTTTGATGGTCAGAAGCCTGAGTGGACAGTTGTGGAGTAGTTCAAAGGGCGCGCACATTAGGAAAGTGAGAATCAGTTTGAGGTCCCACTGGGGTATAATAAAAGGCACTGGTGGAAACATGTGCTGGAGACTATTCATGAGCCTATGTACAATAGGGGATTTGAAAAGCAATGGCTGATCTGGCAACTGCAGAAATGCTGAAATGGCAGAAAGAGAAGCTTAAAACGTGCCCAAAGCAGAGCCCTGCTGGGCTAAGGTAAGAATAAACAAGAGAACCTTTAAAAGGGGTGCAGATAGCGAGTCAACTTGTTTATCACATGTTTACACTATGCCAGGAACTTGCACCAACGGTAGGCATATACTGTCTTGGTGGAGCCACACCTGGATCCCAAAGTAACATTGCAGGATTCAGGCTGAAAGCTGAAAGCTGTCAACTGTCCCTACTCAGTCTCCACATATGAAGTTGAAACGTTTTCAGGTTCGGGTGCAGAAACCTGCCTTGCTGCTGCCACAGGGGATACTCCCAAAGAGGGAGCCTGATCTGAGGACCAGTGTTCATGCTCAACAATTTGGGATACCAGACTCTCCATGCCCTATCTAAAGCCACAAGAATGACTTGGGCCTGGTCATTCTTGATTTTCTTCAGAACTCTGGGCAAGGGTGGTATTGGTGGAATGGCAGAAAGAAGGCCAAAGCTACATTCAAAATGAAAAGTGTCTCAGAGCGAAAGCTGCCTTGGAAACTCAAGTCCGCAAAACTGATGACATTGTTCATTCTTGGGGAGGTGAACAGATCTAACCAAGTATCCCCCACTCTTGGAAGAGACCTTGCTCCACCTCCAGTTGGAGATGCCATTTGTAATCCCCTAGGCATTGATGTCTGAGTTTGTCTGTTCTGGTGTTCAGAGAGCCCACCAGGTGATGAACCACTTTGGCTATGCCCGGGTGTTCCAGCAATGTCCAGAGATGCAAAGTCCCTTAGCAGAAGATCCATGACCTAGCTTCGCCCTGTTTATTGCAAGACCACATGGCAGTGGTGTTATCCATGCACATCTGTACCAACCTTCACCTGATTAAAGGAAAAAAGGCTTTCAGTGCCAATTGTGGCCCATATTTATACTTTTTGACGCAAAACTGCGCCAACGCAGTTTTGCGTCAAAAAAATTAGCGCCGGCTAACGCCATTCTGAAGCACCATGCGGGCGCCGTATTTATTGAATGACGTTAGCCGGTATTAGCCGCCGGCAATTTCTGGTGTGCGTTAAAAAAAACGACGTACACCAGGCAGCGCCGGCGTAGGGGGAAAATGGCGTATGGGCGTCCAGAAATGGTGCAAGTCAGGCTGAGGCAAAAAAATCGCCACAACCCAATTTGCGCCATTTTTTTACGACGCCCATCCCCCATTGAAATGACTCCTGTCTTAGCAAAGACAGGAGTCATGCCCCCTTGCCCAATGGCCATGCCCAGGGGACTTCTGTCCCCTGGGCATGGTCATTGGGCATAGTGGCATGTAGGGGGGCACAAATCAGGCCCCCCTATGCCACCAAAAAAAAAAAAAAAAAAAAAAAAAAAAAACTTACCTGGACTTACCTTAATGTCCCTGGGGTGGGTCCCTCCATCCTTGGGTGTCCTCCTGGGGTGGGCAAGGGTGGCAGGGGGTGTCCCTGGGGGCAGGGGAGGGCACCTCTGGGCTCATTCTGAGCCCACAGGTCCCTTAACGCCTGCCCTGACCCAGGCGCTAAAATCCGGCGCAAATGCAGGTTTTTTAGACCCACCCACTCCCGGGCGTCATTTTTGCCCGGGAGTATAAATCCGACGCAATAGCATCGGAGTCATTTTTTAAGACGGGAACGCCTACCTTGCATATCATTAACGCAAGGAAGGTGTTCACGCAAAAAAATGACGCTAACTCCATGAACTTTGGCGCTAGACGCGTCTAACGCCAAAGTATAAATATGGAGTTAGTTTGCGTCGAATTTGCGTCGAAAAAAACGACCCAAATTCGTCGCAAACAGAGTATAAATATGCCCCTGTATTTCCCCAAGCTCCAACAGATTGCTGTGGAGTCTGGATTCCATCGGAGACCAAAGTCCTCTGATCTCCACCTCTACGAGATGGCTGCTGCAGCCCAGGAGTGATGCATCTGTCAATACAGTCACCTCTGGTTGGGGAGGGAAGAGGGGTCTGCCACTGACCAAACTGTGGTTCATCAACCATTACTGTAGGTCTTTTGCAGTTCCCTCCAAGATCTGGATCACGTCAGAGAGATTCCCCTGTTGCTGCGCCTACTGGAACTTCAATTCTCACTACAGAACCCACATATCACAAAGGGCATGTACTACAAGCAGGATGCAGCAGGGTATGAGGCACATAAATCGCAGGGTCATTCCCACTGAAATTTAGGATAGAGGCTGAAGGTCAAGTTACCTATCACCAGTAATGCCTTGTCTAGGAAAGACTATGGCCCTCTATCTGACCCTGGCGGTTCTCTACCGCCAGGGCCAACGGGGGCGGGAGCACCGCCGACAGGCCGGCGGTGCTCCCTTGGTCATTCTGACCGCGGCGCTTTGGCCGCGGTCAGAACGGGAAAACCGGCGGTCTCCCGCCGGTTTTCCACTGACCTTAGAATCCTCCAAGGCTGCCGCCGAGGGGATTCTGACCCCCCCTACCGCCATCCTGTTCATGGAGGGAAAGCCGCCATGAACAGGATGGCGGTAGGGGGGGGTCGCGGGGCCCCTGGGGGCCCCTGCCGTGCCCATGCCAATGGCATGGGCACGGCAGGGGCCCCCGTAAGAGGGCCCCGCAAAGTATTTCAGTGTCTGCCTTGCAGACACTGAAATACGCGACGGGTGCCACTGCACCCGTCGCACCTTCCCACTCCGCCGGCTCGATTACGAGCCGGCATCCTCGTGGGAAGGGAGTTTTTCCCTGGGCTGGCGGGCGGTCTTTTGGAGACCGCCCGCCAGCCCAGGGAAAAACTCATAATACCCTCCGCGGTCTTCAGACCGCGGAGCGGTATAATGGAGGGCGGGATCCTGGCGGGCGGCCTCCGCCGCCCGCCAGGGTCATAATGAGGCCCTATATCTAGCTGCAGATTCCATACCTTTGAATAGATAATCAAGCAATACCATCCCCTAATTGGGTACGAGAACAAATTTTGATCAAGAAAGTCCTGTAAAACTGAACAGGCGAGGTGTCCGTCCCTACAGACCTGACTGTCGAGGCAGTAGTGTTTGGTAAAATGTGTGCAGAGATGCTCACATTGCTGCCTGACAGATGTCCAGGACCGGAACACTGCATACTAACACAGTGGCAACAGCTTTAGTGCTGGCAGAATGAGCATGCAAACCCTCAGGGAGTTACTTTTCGGCCAGTGAATAGCAGATCTTGATGCAGTCCACGTCTCAACTAGAGATGGTTTGCATCTGCGGTCTCTGACTTTTCTTTGCACCCACATACCCCAAGAAGAGTTGGTTGTCCACCAGGAACTCTTTTGTATGATCAAGGTAGAACGCCAATGCTCTTTTTAAGTCAATGCAGTGGAGTCTCCCCTGTAACTGAGAAGGATGTGGGGAGGCGTAAAAAGTAGGCAAGGTGATAGATTGGCCTACAATAAGGCATGACCACTTTTGGCAGAAAAGATTCCAGAGTACAAAGCACCACTTTGTTAGGATAGAGAGGTAGGACGGCTTAGGTGATAAGGTCTGCAGCTCACTCACTACGGCCAGATGTAAATTCCACAAGGAAGGCTATTTTCAATGTGAGAAGTCTGAAGGGACAGTTGTGAAAAGAGCATGCACCAAAAAGGTCGGAACCAAATTAAAATACCATTGGGGCATAATGAATGGGGATGGAGGGAAGAGATAAGTGAAACCATAGGAACCTGTGTACAATAGGAGACTTGAAGAAGGAGGGTTATTTAGGAAACCACAAAAAAGCTGAAATAGCAGATAAATAGCTCTTTAGAGTGGCCAAATCAGAGTCCTGCTGGGCAAGGGAAAGAATAAACAGAAGAAGCTCAGAAAGAGGGGCAGAAAGAGGATAAATAGACTTGTCTGTGCACCATGCCACAATTTTTTCTAATGTTTACCTTTTTGGTGGTGGGACACCACGCTAGCAAGATGACATTACAGACTTCAGGAGTAAGGTCAAAAGCTGTCAAATGCTGCTGCTCAATTTCCACACAAGAAGGCAGAGAGCGGACAGGTTCGGGTGAACAACCCTCCCCTGCAGCTGCAACCGGAGATCTTCCCAAATGGGCAGTCTGATCAATGGATCAATAGACATGATGCTGAGCATGAGAACAGCTCCAATGAAAGGGAGCATCTGACGGGGAGTCAGGTATGACTTCAGCACATTGATAGTGAACCCCAGCGAGTGCAAACGGTTTGCCGTACTCTGGAGGTGTAAGATGACTGCCTTTGGCATGCCTGCCTCCAGCAGCCAATTATTGAGGGAGGGAAAAACTGGAAACCCTGACCTCTGGAGGTATGCTGCAGCTTCCGCCATTACCACGGTGAACACCCACGAGGCACTGGTAAGACTGAAGGGAACACGACAAAGCGAAAGTGCTCTTGCTCATTGTGAACTGCAAGTAACATCTGTGTGCAAGTAGGACAGGGATGTGGAAATATGTGTCCTGCAACTCCAAAGCTACCATCCAGCCACGCAAGTCCAGGGTAGCAGGACCTGCACGAGCATAAGCATCTTCAATTTCTCCTTTTTCAGGAAGAGGTTGAGAAGGCACAGGTCTAGAACAGGATGAAGGCTTTTGTCCTTCTTGGGCAACAGAAAGTAATGGGAGCAGCAACAAAGATCTACTTCTGATGTTGGCACCCTCTCTGTAGCTCACTTGGCCAAGAGAGCTAACACTTCCTGACAGAGCAAAGATGAAATGGTCCTCCGTCAGTTTGTCATAAGTGGGTGGCATGGGAAAAAGGGTGGTCATAAAGGGGATGGAGTAGCCCATTTGGACAAGCTGCAAAATCTGATGGTCGGATATTATTGACCTCCACTGGAGCAGGCAATGGCATATGCTACCTTCCACTGGATTCCGATGATGGATGGAGGTCAAACTAAAGGTGTTTGTAGGCTGCAGCTGCCTTCCAATCAGCCATTGCTTGAAAGAGTACAGCCCAGCCCTCCTCTGAGACCATGGGCAGCACCTGCACAACCGAGTCCCAGATCTGTGGGAGTATTGCCCAAGAGGCACACCTGTTTACTGACCACAGTTCCAGGCTGGCAGAAGAGAACATTTTTTTCCCAAAGGTATCCAGCACTTTGGATTCCATATCCGGTGAAGTGGTAGGGAATGCACCAGGGTTAATTTTGGAAGTGGAGGTCTGGACCACCAAGCTTTCTGGGGTGGGGTGCAGAGTGAGGAAAATGGGGTCCCTGGGGTGGGGCCATGGTGGTGGGCAATTGACCTATGCACAGGAGCCCCTAAGCAGGGCTTGGACCAGGCCCAGAGTAGGACATAGTAAGGGCTTCATTGAATAGGAATAATGGTTCAGTGGGGGGCACTCCTGTCTGAAGCACCTCCGTCAAGATGTTTTTCTTTACTGCCACTGAGGGTAGTGTAAGGTAAAGGACCTCAACTGCCATCAACACCACCACTGTGAATAAGGTACCCTTGTCCATAGGGGGAGAGACCAGTGTTTGGGAAGGTGTCCTTCCCATGCTCCTGCGACAGAAAATCTTCCCGTACACAGGCATCTGCGAGATCCTCATACCAGGTGTCCTCTGGCTCTTCTAATGTTTGATATCCATAAGGTTCCCCACACTGCTCCCAATCATGACCCTATCCATGCCTGTCATAGTAATAACCATTGGCTCCAATATGGGACGTCTGCCCATGGTCGGCGCCGACGCTCCTCAGCCAGCTCTGTATCAGAGCCAGGAATGATGATGTGGTTGGCACCACCACTGGCCATCAGTAGTGCCAGGGGTATCAGCACTGGGACAGGTACCGGGGAAGGTTTAGGACGCTCAACCGGCACCTCTCTGGATCCATCAACGTTCCCTGGGGCCTGACTCGTGCAGATGGGGGACTCGCCGAAAGAAGACCAGTCAGGGGCCCTGCTGGAGCGGTGGGTCCCGAGGGCGCTCCAGAGTGGTCAGGCTGCCCCAAGATAAAGTGCATTGGCTTGTAAAACTTTAAGTTAGGAGGGGGTTGCTCCAGCTCCCAGAAATTTAGGGAGGCACAGAGACGGCTCAGGCGCAGAGTCCACCACAAAGCTAGGCATCAAGTGCCAATGGTCCTTTGACTCAGCCAAAGATCTGCATTGCGAAGTAGAAGACCTCTTAACTTCTTCTTTTTGTGAGACTTCGATCGGCGGGTACAACTTTGTGAATGATCTCGGGACCTTCCACATGACTGAGATCCAGGGCATCCCGGAGTCGGTCGGTGAAGGGCGATGAGGAGCTTGAGGGAGCTCTAACTCAGCTCCTTAGGTTGCATGGCACAGCAATCATTGAATGTCTCCGCATTGTGATTTTGCTCCAGACCACCAAAGACAAACCAAGTGTGGGTCCGTCAATGACATCTGTCTGTGACAGGCACCGCATAATTTAAAACCTGCACACCAGGAGACAATGGCCCTCATTCTGACCTTGGCGGGCGGCGGAGGCCGACCGCCAAAGTCCCGCCGTCAGGTTACCGTTCCGCGGTCGAAAGACCGCGGCGGTAATTCTGACTTTCCCGCTGGGCTGGCGTGCGGTCGCCTTCAGACCGCCAGCCAGCCCAGCGGGAAAGAGGCTTCCACGATGAAGCCGGCTCGGAATCGAGTCGGCGGAGTGGAAGCTGTGCGACGGGTGCAGTTGCACCCGTCGCGTATTTCACTGTCTGCGCAGCAGACAGTGAAATACATTTAGGGGCCCTCTTACGGGGGCCCCTGCAATGCCCATGCCAGTGGCATGGGCACTGCAGGGGCCCCCAGGGGCCCCGCGACCCCCCCTACCGCCATCCGGATCTCGGCGGTCCGACCGCCGGGATCTGGATGGCGGTAGGGGGGGTCGGAATCCCCGCGGCGGTGCAGCAAGCTGCGCCGCCGTGGAGGATTCAATGGGGCCGCGGTACACTGGCGGGACCCCGCCAGTGGTGCCGGTCCGACCGCGGCTTTACCGCCGCGGTCGGAATCCCCATTGGAGCACCGCTGGCCTGTCGGCGGTGCTCCCGCGGTCCTCCGCCCTGGCGGTCAAAGACCGCCAGGGTCAGAATGACCACCAATGTCTCAAAAAATCTTCAAAAAAGTGTTGGTCAAAAAGTGACTGGGGGTATCTCTGCTCTGACTAGCACAGAAAGAAAAGAACTGACGTCAGCACAATGGGATAGCATCTACCTACATATAGCACAGCACACGTCACTTCCAGCTCGGTCAAAGAGGCCATGTGGAGCCAAACAACACCACCTACCAGTGCCCATGGGTAATACTCACCAAAAGTTTCCAGATCCACTCTGACAGACCAGCCTGGGAAATATTCTAAGGTGAGGAATCTGAGGCTAGAAGTCTCTATCAGATTCATATATTTAAATATTTATATAGTATACATGTTAAGGTTTTACTGTTGTATCACACAAATGTATTTACTGAGCATTCTATCATTGGTATGGCCTAGTTATTACAGCAAAAAAGGTGTTTGGTAAGATTGTGAAAGGCCCTGTACGAGATGGTGACATCAGTACCTTTGCTAATTAGTATACCACCTATTTTTTTAAAGAACTTATTTCCTGCTCTTCAGGTTCAGAATAAGGCAGCTTTGGTGCCCATCCCGGGTTGACTGGCGTTATACAAGATTAATAAATTAATGGGGAATTAATGGTACTGAAGTCTTGGGCCAAGACTCACTCCTAGGTCTTTTCCATGAGCGTGCGGCACATAAATCAAGGCTTCAAACAAACTGCGCTAGTCTTTAATCTCATTGGAGATGTTCATATAAATTGGTGAACCCTGCTGCCGTGCACAAGGCCCTTGATATATTTGTCTTTGGCCATCGATTTTCTGCATTACGCGCTGATAATGGAAAAGAAAGTCCTTGAACGTACAGGACGTTACAATCTATTTTACCACTGACATTTTCCCAAGGAGCTGCAGACTAGAGGCTGGTGTCAGAAAAGAATGGCAGTCATATCCCAGCAATGCTTTCGATGCCCCATTACAGCCACGACCTCCTGTAATAGTTTGGTTTCCAGACCCTTCCATGTGTTCGTATATTCTCAAGTCAAAGTCAAGCATTCCAAAAAACAACATAGCCCGTACTGCGCTGTTGAAACTGAAAATGCGAGTTTATGCAAACAATAACGATTTTTTTCAATGTCCATTTCAATTGGATTAGCTGTCCTATTTGTTTGTTAGGAAAAGAGCGTAAAATGGACGTTAAGCTGCGTTGCAGTACCATCTTGTGTAAAATATTTGTACTGCAGGCATGCTGCTTCTCTTTTTCGTTTACATTTCTAACAAGCATTTATAATGCAACGGGTCTCGCGTTTGCTCATGTTAGAGCTGATCGCGTTGTAAACTCCTAACCTGACTTTTCACCTATCGGGCAAAAGTGCATTTAAGTACATAACCCGAAAAAGTGAAATTAACTATGTGAAGCGCTCGACTTCTGTCAAGCGAGATCGCTCTCGTAAATTAGAGAAAAAGAAGTCCACGAGCCCAGCCAGTCTCGCATGTTTTCTGTACTTGGTCGCTGCGCTGGAGGAGGGCTAGCTACCTAGACGTATGCGTGCCTTCGACTAATGAAAACAAGCAGATTTTATTAGGCAAGCCCACAAACCAATAAAAAACACTGATGTGAAGTTGACAGGGCTCCGAGCCCTTTTCTAAATACTAAAGCGTCTCGCTGCGATACGCATGCACGAGCGCATGCAACGCAGGCTCGACCCTAAAAATGGCACAAACGTGGCACTGAAAAAGCATAAATATGGGCATACAGGGCAGATTTAAAAGGCCATAGCGCCTCTTGACGTCTACTTAGCGTAATTTTTTTTACAGCACGGCAGCGCTAACTAGGGCCATCTCTCCACCATATTTACAAAGTGGCGCGAAACCCGCGCCATGTTTACAAAATGGTGCAATGCTGTATACCCTTGTGCCACATCATGCCTGAGGCATGCATAATGTATGCAAGTGGGGCATTCCCATACAGGGAGGCCTGGAAAAATGGTGCAGTGAAATTTACAATATTTCACTGTGCCATTTTTTCTGTCATTTTTAATGCCTGCTTAGTGCAGGCGTTAAAATGACACACCCATAGTAACCTATGGACTTCCCTGTGCTTTGCCGGACTAGTGTCAACATTTTTTACGCTAGTGCAGCAAAGACCACAATAGCGTAAAAAATGTTGACACTATTGTGCTAACGACTGCCAAGGTGTGCCCTATTTATAAATATGGTGCAACCATGGAGTTGTTAGGTGGCGGTAGGGGGACGCAAGAAAAGTGAAATATGCGCCACTTTCTTGTAAATCTGCCCTTAAAGGCCTGACTTAGAAATCAGCGAACAGGTTACTATGTCACAAGGGTGATGGATATCCCATCCGCTAAAATCTAAATCCCATTATAGCCTAAGGGATTTCGATTTCAGGCGACTGGATATCCGTCATCTTTGTGATGGAGTAACCCGTCCTCCGAGCTCTAAATTAGGCCCTATGTGTAGCATGACATTTTAGTTGTACCCTTGCTTAGTGACCTGACTTTGTGTTTTTAAGTCTGGCTTGACAGCGCAGCTGTCATCAATACAGTGTTACCAAATTATTTGACAACGCGTATGTCTTCAAGACATTGCTACAACCAGGGGAGTAGCCAGCCAGAAACTTAAAATACACCCCCACTTTCAACCCAAGCTCTGATGGCACCAAATAACTAAGGGTTATCTCCCTAGAAGAGCTCCCTTATCTCTTCCATCCAAATATCAATCTACTCATCCTTTCACGTAGTGCCGGATTAAACCGTTTGGCGGACCCTAGGCTGTCGAAATTTCGGGTGGCCCCACTCGCAAATGATCTCCTAATACATTTTTAATTTTACTTACCAACAATTTTAGTAAACCTCTTTTATTACACAAAACTAAACATTACACATACATAGTTTGCACCAAATTTGTTTTACAATCTGACAGAGGATGAGCTTTAAGAGTCAAACTGTTATGTGAATCTGCTATCTATGGTTTATGTACTTCAAGCAGTTAATGGGTACATTACATAAATACAGCATTCTCTCTCTAGAGACTCTAATATAAAGTTTTTGTTTCTTCGAGGTGATTCATTTTTTCTATCTTTTGGATACAATTTAAGAGAGCTTGATTGTAATTTTCTTTTGAGATCAAATTAATATTATTTTGATCCGTTGCCGCAGGGCCCCGAAAAAGGAGTGGGACCATAGGCAGTGCCTACTTTGCCTATTTGGTAATCCGCCACTACTTTCACCCTTCCATCTACCCGATGATATCCACCATTTCACATTAACTTTCTCTTATTCATTTATTCTTTCATTCATCATTTAATCTTTCACAATTCCAGCCACCTATTGACCATTCCACCCATCCATACTTGCATCCTCTATACATCCATCCACCTATACATCAATATTTTACTTACCCATCCATCAATAAAGCCTTTCATCCATCAATTGATCATTTTGCCTTTCCATTTCTCCATCCATCATCCTTTCTCTCCTATTTCCATTTACTTTGCCATCCATCCTCTCCAATTTCTATTTACGTTACCATCCAGCCATCCTCTCAAATTACCATTCACTCTGCCATCCTTTCACCCACCTACCATCCATCCTCTCAGACTTCCTGTTTTATCTCTTATTCTTTCAACTACCCATCTATCTTGTCAGATTTCCATTTACTCTGCCATCCATCCATCCCACTCAGATTTCCAGTGACTCTGCCATGCGTTCACCCACCTATCTACCCATCATCTCACCCATTCACCCATCCATCCTTTCACTGACTCATCCACCTATCCTTTAACCCTTCTATACCTTTGTCCACCCACCTATCTTTTCACCCACCCATGTTTTCACCCACTCATCCATTCAACCTTTCACCCTTCTTCTCCTATTCGTCCATCCATCCTTTGAATCCTTTGCAAACCTCAAAATTTGGCTAAAAAACACATGTTCCTCACATTTCTGTGGCAGAAAATTCTGGAATCTGAGAGGAGGCACAAATTTCCTTCCACCCAGCGTTCCCCCAAGTCTCCCGATAAAAATGATACCTCACTTGTGTGGGTAGGCCTAGCGCCCGCGACAGGAAACACCCCAAAGCGCAACGTGGACACATCCAAATTCTTGAAAGAAAACAGAGGTGTTTTTTGCAAAGTGCCTACCTGTAGATTTTGGCCTGTAGCTCAGCCGGCACCTAGGGAAACCTACCAAACCTGTGCATTTCTGAAAACTAGAGACCTAGGGGAATCCAAGATGGGGTGACTTGTGGGGCTCTCACCAGGTTCTGTTACCCAGAATCCTTTGCAAACCTCAAAATTTGGCTAAAAAACACATGTTCCTCACATTTCTGTGGCAGAATGGTCTGGAATCTGAGAGGAGCCACTAATTTCCTTCCACCCAGCGTTCCCCCACGTCTCCCGATAAAAATGATACCTCACTTGTGTGGGTAGGCCTAGCACCCACGACAGGAAACGCCCCAAAGCGCAACGTGGACACATCCAAATTTTTGAAAGAAAACAGAGGTGTTTTTTGCAAAGTGCCTACCTGTAGATTTTGGCCTGTAGCTCAGCTGGCACCTAGGAAAACCTACCAAACCTGTGCATTTCTGAAAACTAGAGACCTAGGGGAATCCAAGATGGGGTGACTTGTGTGGCTCGGACCAGGTTCTGTTACCCAGAATCCTTTGCAAACCTCAAAATTTGGCTAAAAAAACACATGTTCCTCACATTTCAGTGGCAGAAAGTTCTGGAATCTGAGAGGAGCCACAAATTTCCTTCCACCCAGCGTTCCCCCACGTCTCCCGATAAAAATGATACCTCACTTGTGTGGGTAGGCCTAGCGCCCGCGACAGGAAACGCCCCAAAGCGCAACGTGGACACATCCAAATTTGTTAAAGAAAACAGAGGTGTTTTTTGCAAAGTGCCTACCTGTAGATTTTGGCCTCTAGCTCAGCTGCCACCTAGGGAAACCTACCAAACCTGTGCATTTCTGAAAACTAGAGACCATGGGGAATCCAAGATGGGGTGACTTGTGTGGCTCGGACCAGGTTCTGTTACCCAGAATCCTTTGCAAACCTCAAAATTTGGCTAAAAAAACACATGTTCCTCACATTTCTGTGGCAGAAAGTTCTGGAATCTGAGAGGAACCACAAATTTCCTTCCACCCAGCGTTCCCCCATGTCTCCCGATAAAAATGATACCTCACTTGTGTGGGTAGGCCTAGCGCCCGCGACAGGAAACGCCCCAAAGCGCAACGTGGACACATCCAAATTTTTGAAAGAAAACAGAGGTGTTTTTTGCAAAGTGCCTACCTGTAGATTTTGGACTGTAGCTCAGCCGGCACCTAGGGAAACCTACCAAACCTGTGCATTTCTGAAAACTAGAGACCTAGGGGAATCCAAGATGGGGTGACTTGTGTGGCTCGGACCAGGTTCTGTTACCCAGAATCCTTTGCAAACCTCAAAATTTGGCTAAAAAAACACATGTTCCTCATATTTCCATGGCAGAAAGTTTTGGAATCTGAGAGGAGCACAAATTTCCTTCCACCCAGCATTCCCCCATGTCTCCCGATAAAAATGATACCTCACTTGTGTGGGTAGGCCTAGCGCCC
The DNA here is from genome assembly GCF_031143425.1 of Pleurodeles waltl. Lineage (NCBI taxonomy): Eukaryota > Metazoa > Chordata > Amphibia > Caudata > Salamandridae > Pleurodeles > Pleurodeles waltl. The sequence continues at coordinate 768,123,615 of NC_090446.1, forward strand.
ACGACAGGAAACGCCCCAAAGCGCAACGTGGACACATCCAAATTTTTGAAAGAAAACAGAGGTGTTTTTTGCAAAGTGCCTACCTGTAGATTTTGGCCTGTAGCTCAGCTGGCACCTAGGGAAACCTACCAAACCTGTGCATTTCTGAAAACTAGAGACCTAGGGGAATCCAAGGTGGGGTGACTTGTGTGGCTCGGGCCAGGTTCTGTTACCCAGAATCCTTTGCAAACCTCAAAATTTGGCTAAAAAAACACATGTTCCTCACATTTCTGTGGCAGAAAGTTCTGGAATCTGAGAGGAGCCACAAATTTCCTTCCACCCAGCGTTCCCCCACGTCTCCCGATAAAAATGATACCTCACTTGTGTGGGTAGGCCTAGCGCCCGCGACAGGAAACGCCCCAAAGCGCAACGTGGACACATCCAAATTTTTTAAAGAAAACAGAGGTGTTTTTTGCAAAGTGCCTACCTGTAGATTTTGGCCTCTAGCTCAGCTGCCACCTAGGGAAACCTACCAAACCTGTGCATTTCTGAAAACTAGAGACCATGGGGAATCCAAGATGGGGTGACTTGTGTGGCTCGGACCAGGTTCTGTTACCCAGAATCCTTTGCAAACCTCAAAATTTGGCTAAAAAAACACATGTTCCTCACATTTCTGTGGCAGAAAGTTCTGGAATCTGAGAGGAACCACAAATTTCCTTCCACCCAGCGTTCCCCCATGTCTCCCGATAAAAATGATACCTCACTTGTGTGGGTAGGCCTAGCGCCCGCGACAGGAAACGCCCCAAAGCGCAACGTGGACACATCCAAATTTTTGAAAGAAAACAGAGGTGTTTTTTGCAAAGTGCCTACCTGTTGATTTTGGTCTGTAGCTCAGCCGGCACCTAGGGAAACCTACCAAACCTGTGCATTTCTGAAAACTAGAGACCTAGGGGAATCCAAGATGGGGTGACTTGTGTGGCTCGGACCAGGTTCTGTTACCCAGAATCCTTTGCAAACCTCAAAATTTGGCTAAAAAAACACATGTTCCTCATATTTCCATGGCAGAAAGTTTTGGAATCTGAGAGGAGCACAAATTTCCTTCCACCCAGCATTCCCCCATGTCTCCCGATAAAAATGATACCTCACTTGTGTGGGTAGGCCTAGCGCCCACGACAGGAAACGCCCCAAAGCGCAACGTGGACACATCCAAATTTTTGAAAGAAAACAGAGGTGTTTTTTGCAAAGTGCCTACCTGTAGATTTTGGCCTGTAGCTCAGCTGGCACCTAGGGAAACCTACCAAACCTGTGCATTTCTGAAAACTAGAGACCTAGGGGAATCCAAGGTGGGGTGACTTGTGTGGCTCGGACCAGGTTCTGTTACCCAGAATCCTTTGCAAACCTCAAAATTTGGCTAAAAAAACACATGTTCCTCACATTTCTGTGGCAGAAAGTTCTGGAATCTGAGAGAAGCCACAAATTTCCTTCCACCCAGCGTTCCCCCACGTCTCCCGATAAAAATGATACCTCACTTGTGTGGGTAGGCCTAGCGCCCGGGACAGGAAACGCCCCAAAGCGCAACGTGGACACATCCAAATTTTTGAAAGAAAACAGAGGTGTTTTTTGCAAAGTGCCTACCTGTAGATTTTGGCCTGTAGCTCAGCCGCCACCTAGGGAAACCTACCGACCCTGTGCATTTCTGAAAACTAGAGACCTAGGGGAATCCAAGATGGGGTGACTTGTGTGGCTCGGACCAGGTTCTGTTACCCAGAATCCTTTGCAAACCTCAAAATTTGGCTAAAAAAACACATGTTCCTCACATTTCTGTGGCAGAAAGTTCTGGAATCTGAGAGGAGCCACAAATTTCCTTCCACCCAGCGTTCCCCCATGTCTCCCGATAAAAATGATACCTCACTTGTGTGGGTAGGCCTAGCGCCCGCGACAGGAAAAGCCCCAAAGCGCAACGTGGACACATCCACATTTTTGAAAGAAAACAGAGGTGTTTTTTGCAAAGTGCCTACCTGTAGATTTTGGCCTCTAGCTCGGCCGCCACCTAGGGAAACCTACCAAACTTGTGCATTTCTGAAAACTAGAGACCATGGGGAATCCAAGATGGGGTGACTTGTGTGGCTCGGACCAGGTTCTGTTACCCAGAATCCTTTGCGAACCTCAAAATTTGGCTAAAAAAACACATGTTCCTCACATTTCTGTGGCAGAGCGTTCTGGAATCTGAGAGGAGCCACAAATTTCCTTCCACCCAGCGTTCCCCCAAGTCTCCCGATAAAAATGATACCTCACTTGTGTGGGTAGGCCTAGCGCTCGCGACAGGAAATGGCCCAAAACACAACGTGGACACATCACATTTTTTCATAGAAAACAGTGCCTACCTGTGGATTTTGGCCTCTAGCTCAGCCAGCACCTGGGGAAACCTAGCAAACCAGCGCATTTTTGAAAACTAGAGACCTAGGGGAATGCAATATGGGGTGACTTGCGGGGCTCTGACCAGGTTCTGTTACCCAGAATCCTTTGCAAACATCAAAATTTGGCCAAGAAACACTTTTTCCTCTCATTTCGGTGACAGAAAGTTCTGGAATCTGAGAGGAGCCACAAATTTCCTTTCACCCAGCGTTCCCCTAAGTCTCTCGATAAAAATGGTACCTCACTTGTGTGGGTAGGCCTAGCACCCACGAAAGGAAATGGCCCAAAACACAACGTGGACACAACATATTTTTTCACAGAAAACAGGGGTGTTTTTTGCAAAGTGCCTACCTGTGGATTTTGGCCTCTAGCTCAGCAGGCCCCAGGGGGGGCAGAAATGCCCTAAAATAAATTTGACCCCCCTCCCCCCCAAACTCCCCCTGTCCAGGAGCAACCCTTGCCTATGGGGTCGGTCCCCCTACGTGACATTGGCGCCTAAAAACAAATCCCAGGTGCTTAGTGGTTTCTGCCCCCTTGGGGGCAGATTGACCTACAATCGACCAATCTGCCCCCAAGGGGGGAAGAAATGGTCTAAATACAATTTGCCCCCCAGGGGAGCGACCCTTGCCTGATGGAACGCTCCCCATCTCTAAAAAACCAAACAAACAAAAAAACAAAACACAAAAAAAAAAATTGCCCTGGCGCCTAGAGGTTTCTGCCCCCCTGGGGGGCAGAAATGGCCTAAAATAAATCCCCCCCCCCAACTCCTCCCCCCTGGGAGCGACCCTTGTCTACGGGGTCGCTCCCCCTACGTGACATTGGCGCCAAAAAACAAATCCCCGGTGCCTAGTGGTTTCTGCCCCCTTGGGGCAGATTGACCTACAATCGACCAATCTGCCCCCAAGGGGGGAAGAAATGGTCTAAATACAATTTGCCCCCCAGGGGAGCGACCCTTGCCTGATGGAACGCTCCCCATCTCTAAAAAACCAAACAAACAAAAAAACAAAACACAAAAAAAAAAATTGCCCTGGCGCCTAGAGGTTTCTGCCCCCCTGGGGGGCAGAAATGGCCTAAAATAAATCCCCCCCCAACTCCTCCCCCCCGGGAGCGACCCTTGCCTACGGGGACGCTCCCCCTGCGTGACATTGGCGCCAAAAAACAAATCCCCGGTGCCTAGTGGTTTCTGCCCCCTTGGGGCAGATTGACCTAAAATCGACCAATCTGCCCCCAAGGGGGGCAGAAATGGTCTAAATACAATTTGCCCCCCAGGGAAGCGACCCTTGCCTGATGGGTCGCTCCCCATCTCTAAAAAAAAAAAAAAAAAAAAAGAAAACACAAAAAAAAAATTGCCCTGGCGCCTAGAGGTTTCTGCCCCCCCCCGGGGGCAGATCGGCCTAATAATTGGCTCAGGGGGGACAGAAATGGCCTAAAATAAATTTGCCCCCCAACCCGCACCGCCCCCCCCCCCCCCGGAGCGACCCTTGCCTACTGGATCACTCCCCCTGCGTGACATTGGCCCCAAAAAACAAATCCCCTGTGCCTAGTGGTTTCTGCCCCCTTTGGGGCAGATTGACCTAAAATCGACCAATCTGCCCCCAAGGGGGGCAGAAATGGTCTAAATACAATTTGCCCCCCAGGGGAGCGACCCTTGCCTGATGGGTCGCTCCCCATCTCTAAAAAAAAAAAAAAAAAAAAACACCAAATTTTTTTTTGCCCTGGCGCCTAGAGGTTTCTGCCCCCCCTGGGGGCAGATCGGCCTAATACCAATAGGCCGATCTGCCCCCAGGGGGGGCAGAGATGGCCTAAAACAATTGTGCCCCCCCTAAGGGGGAGCAACCCTTGCCTACAAGGTCGCTCCCCTTGCGTGACGGCGCAAAAAAAAGATCCCTGGTGCCTAGTGGTTTCTGCCCCCCTTGGGGGCAGATTGACCTAAAATCAGCCGATCTGCCCCCAAAGCGGGCAGAAATGGCCTAAATACAATTTGCCCCTCCAGGGGAGCGACCCTTGTCCAAGGGGTCGCTCCCCATCCGTAAAACAAAAAATCCCTGGTGCCTAGTGGTTTCTGCCCCCCTTGGGGGCAGATCAGCCGAATCAAAATAGGCTGATCTACCCCCCAGGGGGGCAGAAATGGCCTAAAATAATTCCCCCCCCCAGGGAGCGACCCTTGCCTAAGGGGTCACTCCCCTTGCGTGAAATTCACACAAAAAAAAACCTCTCTGGTGTCTAATGGTTTCTGCCCCCCTGGGGGGCAGGTTGGCCTCATCAAAATAGGCCAATCTGCCCCCAAGGGGGGCAGAAATGGTCTAAATATAATTTGCCCCCTAGGGGAGGGACCCTTGCCTAAGGGGTCGCTCCCCACCTAAAAAAAAGAAAACATAACAAAAAGAAAAAAAAAAGAAATTATCCCTGGTGCCTAGAGGTTTCTGCCCCCCCTGGGGGCAGATCGGCCTAATAATAGGCCAATCTGCCCCCAGGGGGGGCAGAAAAGGCCTTCCCCCAAAAATGCCCCCCCTGGGAGCGACCCTTGCCCAAGGGGTCGCTCCCTTTTGACAGTTTCAGGAAGAAAAAAAAAAATCCCTGGTGTCTAGTGGGGTTTCAAAAGCCGGATTGCAAGCAGTCAGGCTTTTGAAACCCTGTGAGAGACTTCAAAGGGAAGGAAATACATTTCCTTCCCTTTGAAGCCTCTCAGGGCCTCCCCCATGGGATTGAAAGAGAAATGCAAAGCATTTCTCTTTCAATCGCGCTGGAAGCTCTGCTTCCAGCGCGATGGGGGAGACCCTGTGACTAATCAGCGCGCGCACGCGTGCTGATGTCACAGGGGGGGGTTGGGGGGATCGGGGTGGGAGGGGAAGGACTTCCCCTTCCATCCCTGACTTGGGAGGGTGGGGGGGAACCCCACAGAGGGAGTGCTAGCGCTCCCTCTGGGCTCTGTGCACAGGACGTAATGGTTACGTCCTGGGCACAGCAGCACTGTGCCTCAGGACGTAACCATTACGTCCTGGGCACAGAAGGGGTTAAAACCAGACCTATTGAGTTGGCCAAAGTTTATTTGTACTATGAGTTTGTCTGAGCAGAAGTCTGACTAGAAGGAGCCCGGGAAATCCGATGATAATATTCAAGTGGGCTGACAGCTCATTTAAGCCCCATAGTCAAGAGAATATCTAGGGCCAGATGTAGGAAAATTCCGAATTGCAACCCGCAAATTGCGAGTCAGAGCGACTTGCAATTTGCGAGGCGCAATTCGGAATGTTGGATGGTGTCCCTGACACCATCTGCGACTCGCAAGGGGGTCGCAATGGCCCACCTCATGAATAATCATGAGGTGGGTCTCAATTTGCAACCTCCTTGCAAATGGCGGCCTTCAGACCACCATGTCTGTGACTGCTTTTTAATAAAGCAGTTTTTTTTTTTTGTAATGCAGCCTGTTTTCCTTAAAGGAAAATGAGATGCATTACAAAAATGAAAAATGAAACGTTTTTGTTTCATTTTTTCAGAGCAGGCAGTGGTCCTAAGGACCACTGCCTGCTCTGAAAAAATGTTTGCAGTGCCACTCACAATGGGGAAGGGGTCCCCTGGGGACCCCTTCCCTTTTGCGAATGGGTTACCACCCATTTCAAAAGGGTGCAAACTGCGATTGGTTTGCGACCGTGTTCGCGGTCACAAACCAATCCTGCATTGCACTGCGACTCGCAATTAGGAAGGACTCACCCCTTTCTAATTGCGACACGCAAACCTGTTTTGCGATTCAGTAACCAGGTTACCGAATCGCAAAACAAGGTTTGTGCATTACAACGTGCTTTTTGCACGTTGAAAACAGCGAAATTCGCTGTTTGCAACGTGCAAACTGCTTTGTACGTCTGGCCCCTAGTCACTAGCAATTTCTTTCCAAATCATCCTTCAATAACATTCTAGAAATATTGTTTTAAAATTAGTGGTTTGTATCGCTGATTATAAGAGCACTGAGTTAAAAAGTATAAGAGTAAAAAGGGTGTTTCGATTCATCTGGATAGTGCTGGGCTAATCTACTGACTGAATAACCTGAAATCATATGTATACAATGTTCAGAGAAGATCTACTTTGAACGTTTTTGCTCATGTATTTTCTTTGGGGATATACGGAAATACTGAATGAATTTCAGTATTTGGTGGGTCAAAGATCTCAGCACTAATCGAGAACGGATTTATACTTGGTAAGTATTTCAAAGAGAAGTCTGATTAAAACTGTTTCAAAATTAATGGGGAACACGCCTTTGCTCAGAGAGCTATTCATCAAATTGGAGCTACGAGAACAACTAAAAAAGTTCAGGGAGCCAGTGGTGTGGAAGAACTCCCCGAAGGGTACCAGTTTTGCCCGGTCTGGAGGGGCCACTATAGCAACCAGCACCTAACTATGGCAGTATCTGCCAGAGTCATAAATATTTTCCTGAAAATTGCTCTTTGTAGTATTCCTAAATTTACAAGTAACCCAAAAGTACTGTGAGAGTAAGTCATCTCTGCTCATATATTCATTTTGTGACTCAGATTCTATGTCTTCAAAGTCCATGCAGAGTAACAAACGTGCAAAAAATAGTTTAGAGTTGCTGATGCAGAAGGCTCCAGGAAAAAGCCTGCTCCATATATTTGCTGTCACTGTCCACATGAACAAAAATAGAGAAATGATGAGAGAAAGGCAGAGACAAGAGGTGGAGAGATGATCATTGGACGGGGAAGTGGAAAGGTCAGAGTAGAGGAAAGGGGGCAATTAGGCCAGTGCGAATTAGAGCAAGAGCGGCAGGTGTGTAAGAGAAAGGCGTTCAAAAGCCGAGAAACAGAGAGATGGAAGTAGATAGGTGTGTGTGTTAGAGATAAAAGAGATAGGTGGCCCCTTAACAATCTTAGCAATTTATAAAAACTATCGCACAATGAGGCCCACCCCTGGTGTAATGCTGTTCTTGCAAAATATTGCCAATTTCTCCTATATTGTATGTAGGCACTCCATTACAGAGCACCACTCTGCTATAATGCTGACCTGGCATAGTTGTTAAAATTCCTGGCAGCCTCATGGTTTGATGCTGCCCTAGCATGATAGCGATAATTCTAGACTATATTGTGGGCAACAATGAAATGAGAAGGCAGTTCTTTTAAGCCTAAGGTTGTGTTATTGCATGGAACAAAAAAACACTTATGGTTGGGGGACGTTTTCTAATTTATTGAAAATGAAAAAACTTGAATATGGTAGCAAAATGTGCGCATTATTGTAAAAACCAACAAGCAGATGGGTAGGGACAAACTGAATGGCAAAACATCTGTCTTTAGAGCTGATGCTCAAGTAATAATGACCAAAGCAGTCCAAGATCGTAGTCTGTAACAGTGGGAAGTTTCACGTTTTAAATCTTCGACTCAGTCTCACAGGCACTATTCACCTGAGAAACAGCTACAGGGTCATCCCTACAACATATAGGCCCTCATTATGACATTGGTGGTAAATCCCACTTACCGCCACGCTGACGGCCACCAATTTACCGCACCACCGGCAGATATCTGGTCTCCATATTATGACACATACGCACCAATCCGACAGAATTCAGCCACACACACAAATCCGCCAGACCAAAGGTCAGTGATAAACTGGCTGTATCAAAACCCACACCGTTACGCCAACGGCACTACACCAGCCACATTATGACCCACGAATCACCACGGCGGACATTCAACGGCGGTAAACCATTGGCGGTACACACCGCCGCATTCACAATGGACACCCACATACAAAACGACACCACATTGGACAATTCAAACAACATACACCCGACACTCATACACACACCACACCCACACACCCACACCACTATAAAACACATACCAACATTCCCCACAACCCCTTACAAATACAAATCATTGCCAACAGAGAGAAACCAAGACCACTGACACAACTAGAGCCACACACTACTCACACCTATACACACTCATGCACTCCACATCACACACCCCAACACATTACCCAACACACCTCACATTACACCCATCGCACCACAAAGATATCCCCGTTTCACAGAGGAAGAGCTAAGGTTCATGGTGGAGGAAATTGTCAGGGTAGAGACACAGCTATTTGGAGCAAAGGTCCAGCAGCTATCTATAGCTAGGAAGATGGAGCTATGGCGGAGAATCCTGGACAGGGTCAATGCTGTGGGACGGCACCCAAGAACTAGGGATCACATCAGGAAGAGGTGGAACGACCTACGGGGAAGGTATGTTCCATAGCAGCCAGACACCAGCTCGCTATCCAGAGGACTGGCGGTGGACACCACCTCCTCCCCCACAACTCACGGCATGGGAGGAGCAAGCCTTGGCAATACTGCATCCTGAGGGCCTCGCCGGAGTTGGAGGAGGAATGGACTCTGGTAAGTCAACTCTCTACTATTATCACCACCCCCATACCTGTATGCCATCTCACCCTCTCACCCTCACTCCCATCACTCCACTACATCCCACACACTCCACTCTCACATCTCACTCATCCCAATGTCAAGCCCTGAATGCTGTAGCAATGCATGGACACCCCTCATAGCCCTGCATGGACACTCATCATTAAAGCATGCACACCATAGAGAACTAACAATCCTACCATACACTAACATACACAAGTGAAAGCTGGCAGGGCAAATCCAACCATAGAGGGTAAGCCATGGATGTACAGTATGTCAGACACATTAACCATAACACATCATTTACATCCCCACAGGTCCCCCAGCCAATGCCACCGGAGAGGAGGTGCCAGCAGTATGCAGTCCCCCAACAGAAGAGTCCCACAGTGATGACAGTGATCTGGTCTTCAGAATCTGGATGACCTACCTGGCCCATTAGGGACCACTGGACAGCCGGTTACCCAAGCCCTGTCACACCACCACAGAGCCTCCCCCATCAGGATCCAACACCACAGTACCCACCCAGTGAACCCACTCCTCTGTCCCCAGGACACGTCAATCAGCAGTGTGCCCACCTCTACAGGGGCCCCAGGCCACACCTTGCACACAAGACAATCAGGGACCTGGGGTCAGTGGCAGTGGCCACACGGTTCAGGGGTCAGAGGCACAGGCAAACAGGGAAACTGGCAGGAGTGTTGTGTGCCAGGGGAAGGACAGGCCCAGAGAGCACACTCTCCAGGAGGCACTCTCTGAGATCCTGGGAGCCTATCAACATTCCCAGGACACGATGGGCCAGATCCTGGACAACGTGCAGGAGAACAGGCGGCTGCAGGAGGGACAGTACCAGGGGATCAGGGAGGACTTGCAGGCCATTAACAACACCCTGATCTCCATATCTGGGGTGCTGGCTGACAGGGCCAACATTATGAGGGCGGCAGTCTCACACCAGCGGGCCCCTGCCACTAACCAGACATCTGAACAGCCTTCCACTTACGCTGCCGCTAGAGGCCAGGAGGCACCGCCACAGGACTCACAGGCCGCCAGCTCCCCTCCCCCTGCAGAAGGTGAACCCCCGGCAAATGTTCCCTGTGATCCAGACAGAAGCCAGAGACACTTGCCAAGACCTCCAGCAGGAAATGAGACTCTCCTGATTGTCACCCATGTGTCCCACTCAGGCAACCTGTCCACCTTGAACTGCCATTGCTCCCCTTCCTATGTCCCCTTGGACAATGCACCTTTGCGACAAACAGACTGAAACAATACCCTGGACTTTCCTCCATCATCACCCCAACCCGTTGCACTTGCCCCCTATATGTAAGCACTTCAATAAACACCCTTTAAAAAAAATCCATTTGGAGTATGTCATGTAAATCAAATATGTATTATTTGAAACAGGTACAAACATTGCAAATTAACTGTATATAGAATGAGCATAGATTAATGACCTGTAGCTGGCTGTTGTGATTACACTAGGAGTATATGTCAAGTCACCAACAATTGCCAGAGGGAACAGTAAGGGGGTATAGAAGTGGGAAATATCAGCATGCCATTGCCACACAGATCACAACTAAAGTCATTTAAATATAAAGTTACACTGTCCTACGTGTGTGTCATTGGAAGTATTGTCGTATAACTGATGTTCTGTTGTCCTCATCTTCTGCCTTCTCATCCTCACTGTCCACAGGGTCTACTGCTGCCACACAGGCATCTCCAAACTCCTCCTCCTGAAGAAAAGGGACATGGCATCTGAGGGCCAGCTAGTGCAACATGCAGCATGCCACTACTATCTGGCAGACCTTCTTGGGTGAGTACCACAGGGATCCAAATGTTAGATGGAGGCACCAGAACCCATACACCAACATCTACTGGGTGGAACCAGGGCTCACCTATTAGCCACATCCTGTGCCTCTGTAGTTGGCACATCACATTTGGAATGCTGCTATTCCTTAGGACAAAGGCATCATGCACCGACCCAGGATACTTAGCAATGACGTGGGAGATGTACTGGTACGTCAAGCATACCATTTAAACATTCATGGAGTGGAAACACTTACGATTTCTGAACACCTGGTCATTCTGCCGGGGGGTGGGGGAGAGGGGGCAAATGCAATATGTGTACCATCAATCGCCCCTATTATGTTGGGGATATGTTCCATTGCATAAAACTCAGCCTTCACTGTGGCCAAATCCTCAACCTGGGGGAAAACAATGTAGCTGCACATGTGTTTCATCAGGGCAGACAACACTCTTGTCAGCACAATTGAAAACATTGGCTGTGACATTCCTGCCACCAAGCCCACTGTCACTTGGAAAGAACAAGTTGCCAGGAAATGGAGTACAGATAGCACTTGCACAAGAGGGGGGAATACCAGTGGGGTGACGGATAGCAGATATCAGGTCAGGCTCCAATTGGGCACACAGCTCTGTGATTGTGGCCCTGTCAAGACTATAGGTGAGGATAATGTGCCTGTCCTCCAGTGTTGCCAAGTCCACCAGGGGTCTGCACACAGGGTTATGTCTCCATCTCCTATTCATCCACATCAGTAGGTATCTAAGGGACACAAGAGTGAGGAGGCTGTCACAAACTGAACATTGGAGCCACAACAGTAGTTTTCAATCAGTAAACTTGTAATGGGTCTGTGTGAATTGTCCAGTATGTGCAAATTTCTCCTGTGATGCAGCATGAATCCATAGGGCTGCCCCCCCCCTGAAAGGGCGTCTGCCTGTCTTGTGTGGAGGGACAGGTGGAAGTGAGGTAATTCCGCTGATGTTGTGTGCCGTGGCAGGAGGCAGTCGGGAACCGCCATGCAACTACTCATTGGTTAATATTGGCCCCTATGGGGTACAGTGGCCAATGGTGATCTACGCTGGCGGTGATGGTACACACCGCCGCGGACGTGACCGCCATTTCCTATCATATTCCTCACTTGCTACCTGACCTTCCATAGGAGAGGACCTATACTGCATGTGCTGCTGTGACCTGTGTCTGGAACCTACCATGGCCCGGGTGACCGGGGAAAGGGCCCCATCCTTCACTTTAGAGGAGTTGGAGAGACTGGTCGATGGGGTCCTACCCCAGTACAGACTGCTGTATGGGCCTCCAGGCCACAGGTGAGTACACTGTGGGCACGATGCATGTGGCATGAATGCATGTTGTTGTGTGTATGAAGGCCCCCATGTAAGGGGGGATGGATGTCTTATTTGCGGTGTACACGCTGTGTACCGGGCTATGTGGGTGCCAACGGTGATGGAAACGGGTATGGTGGGCCATATGTGTAACAGGCTGGACTGTTTGTCTAATGGTGTTTTCCTGTGTGTATTGCCTCTGCAGGTTGGCGCCCATCAAAAGAAGGGTATATGGCGTGCCATTGCCAAGGAGGTGCGGACCCTGGGCGTCTATGGCAGGCGGACCTCCCGCGGTCGGAAACGGTGGGAGGACCTGAGACGCTGGGCAGAAAGATGGCAAAGGCCCAGCTGGGGATGGCCTCCCAATGAGGAAGGGGTGCCTGTCGAACCCTGACCAACCTGTTGGCCGGCAAACTGGCAGTGGCCTATCCAGAGCTGGATGGGCACTTTGAGAGCATCACAGCAGCCACAAGGGGGTGAGGACAATGGCTATCATTACAACTTACTGCTGGTGGGGTGGTATCCGGGTGGTGGATCTGTGTCAGTGGGTGCCACTAGGCCAGGCCTGACATAGGCCCTCTGGGGGCTAGGGCTCTGAAGGGATAATCCTGCCTACCTAGCTTGTGAGCATCCACTACTGGTCAGGGCTGCATGGGTCCCAAGTGTGCTGCATTTGGCGGTGTGTGTCCCTCCTCATGCCTTGGTGGCTAGCAATATCAGTGGTGGTGCAATGCATAGTGTGTAGGCCTGTTCCCTGTGTGTGAGGGTGCTGTGTATGCCAACTGTGGTGTTGGCGCAGCCATTGACCCAGTGTATCCTTTGTCTCTCTCCCCTCCTTTTTTGTTTTGTCATCCTGTCATTATGTGCATTAGCATCTTCTGTCGGAGGAGCAGAGACACCGGCAACAGAGAGAGCTGAATCCCACAGGACCCAGGAGGCAGAGTCCACGAGCGCTGAGGGCACCAGTGGGACGGAGGGTGAGGGGAGCACCACAGCGGAGACTGGAGGGGACAATTCAGACACAGATACCACCTCCGATGGAAGCTCCCTAGTGGTGGTGGACACTTCTGTGACCACCCCAGCTAAAGGTACAGCTGCCACCCCGTATCAGCACTGCCTTCCCAGCAGCCCCTCATCGAATTGCCCGTGCCCGCTCCTCCAAGAGGGTGGGCATCTCCTCTGCCCTAGGCACCTCAGGCCCTGCCCCAGTTAGTCCTGCTGCCCTGAGTTAGGAGGCTATTGACCTCCTGAGATCCATCTCTGTAGGGCAGTCAACCGCTGTGAATGCCATCTGGGGGCTGGCACCCCAGATGCAACAATCTAATGCATTCCTGGATGGCATTCACACTGGATTGGCGGCCCAACAGAGATCGATCCACGCTCTGGCTTCATCTCTGATGGCAGCCATTGTCCCTGTTTCTACCATCCCCCCTCCAACTTCTTCTTCCCAGTCCCATTTTCCTCTACCTAACCCATCCCAAGCACACAGCCAGATGAGCATGCACACAGGACAACACCCAAGGGTGTCACAGGCAAGCACAAACACCACACTTCATCCCACAAGCACTCACGCAAACAACATACAGTTGCAGACACTACAAAATCCACTGCCTCCACTGTCTCCCCCTCCTCCTCCTCTACCACCTCCCTCCCAGTCACGTCCACACTCACACCTGCTTGCACTACATCATCATCCACTACCAGCATCATCACCACACCAAGCTGAACACACACCTCACTGGCAAACACCTCCACAACATCCATGCACACGTCCCCTGTGTCCTCTCCCACTGTGTGTGTCCCCCTCCTCCTAAAGTACAGAAACACAAGCACTCAGACACCCAACAGCCATCCACCTCACAACAGCATGCAACCCATGCACCTGCACCCAAATCCAGCAGACACCTCCAACAACCACTCCCTCATCATCCACTCCCTTTCCTTCACCCTCTTCCCACCCCAATGTCCCTAAGAAACTTTTCCTATCCACCACTGACTTCTTCCCCACCCCCTGTCCTGCACGTATGGCCAGGCTATCACAAACCCAGCCTAGCACCTCAGCCACACAGTCCATGGCCCCAGTTCCATCCACACCTACTCGTGGCGGAAAATATTCCAGGCCACATATGCTGAAGGGGAAGGAGCCTGCACCAGCAGGCAAGAAGGGCACAGAGCCTGCACCAGCAGGCAAGAAGGGGAAGGAGCCTGCACCAGCAGGCAAGAAGGGGAAGAAGCCTGCATCAGCAGGCAAGAAGGGCAAGGAGCCTGCACCAGCAGGCAAGAGGGACCAGGAGCATGCACCAAGCAGGCAAGAAAGACCAGGAGCATGCACCAGCAGCTGTCACGGAGCTCCCGCCACCAAGCATGGTTATGCATCCATCCGAGGGTGCACAGGATGTGCAGGAGCCTCCCACCACCACCACCAGCACCAACACAGTGCATCCGAGGATGCAGGGGATGTGCAGGAGCCTCCCACCACCACCATCAGCACCAGCACCACCACAGTGCATCAATCCGAGGTGCAGGGGATGTACAGGAGCTTCCCACCACCACCACCAGCCCCACCACAGTGCAGCCGTCATCACTGACGGGCGCAATGTGTTCCTGTCTCCATGGGCTGCTGTGTGGGCTGCCCCCTCCGGAACCAGTGGGGTATTCACCCATTTGAGAGACTGTGGCCATGCACTCCCCAGGACCAAGCACAGGGCATATTGCCCCCTCCAGAACCAGTGGGCAAGTTACCCAGTTGAGAGACTGTGGCCTTGCACTCCCCAGGACGAAGCACAGGCATGTTGCCCCCTCCAGAACCAGTGGGCAAGTTACCCACTTGAGAGACTGTGGCCTTGCACTTCCCAGGACCAAGCACAGGGCATGTTGCCCCCTCCAGAACTAGTGGGGTATTCACCCACTTAAGAGACTGTGGCATTGCACTCCCGAAGACCAAGCACAGGGCATGTTGCCCCCTCCAGAACCAGTGGTCTTGTTTCCGCACCCGGCTGAGGTGTCTCACCTCCCCCTGAGGTGCCTGCCTATTTGCCAACTGATGCCCCTGCAGTGTTCTCTCCGTATTGATGCAGGTGACAAGTGGGGCCTTGGACTTTGCCCTGTGGCCATGTGGCCCACGCAAACTGAGGACTGGGCAGTGTCCCTCTTTCTGAACATGTGTAGATATCTGTAACATTGGCTAAGTTATTTTTATACTGTGTTGATAATATTACACTCACTTTAGTAAATTCTTTTTGTCCTTGCATTATTCAGCCGATTTACGGGGATTAACTTGCTTTCTTGTGCATCTGGTAGTGTGTATGGGGTGTGTATGGCGTAAGTGTGTGTCACTCTTTTTCCTCTCCCCCTCTCTTGTGTGCTAGGCGTCTGTACTCACCATCGTCCTCTGCACCGGCATTGGTGTTCGTGGTAGAGCAGAATATAGAATATTATCGGAAATACATGGAGGTCTGGTCCCATGGCGGCATGGTTGTTCCCTGTGTCTCCAATGGTGAGTCCTTTCACTTCTGAGCTCTGTTTCTGCCAGGCGTTTGATGTCGTTGGTACTACCCCGGAAAAGGTGGCGGATTGCAGGGTCTTAATATGGTGGGTGGAACTTTGACTTCCGCCTGGTTGTAGGTGGATACTGGCATGGTGGCTGTTGTTTCTGCCCTGGCGGTCGGTGTGGTACATTGGCTGTCTTTCGGAGATCTTTCCGCCATGGTCATAATTTGGCGGTAATTACCACAGGCAAAACCCACAGATCAACAAGAAACAATTTTAAAGTCAGTCCCTCCACAATCCCAGCATTCTTCTTGCAGACAGCAGATACCTTTAGCCAGCAGAAGCTTACAGATTGTTCGTAACTAGAAATCTGATACAAGATTGCCTAGTTACAACCATGGGAGGAAGCTCCTGAAGAAATTGAAGAACTCAGGTAACCCATCCCTAACTTAGATTGGACATGCTTCTTTTGGATACTCACCTTAGAAATATCTTCTCTGGTCATGTGCCTGAGGTTAGGAAATCCATCTATCCATCCCTCACCTATTTTTTACTATTTCTCAGTCAAAGGAAAGCAGAAATGATTACTTTTCAATTGACACTTCCTCTCCTCCAGTAACAAAGAACAAGTTACTTACTTTCAGTAATGCATTATCTGGTAGAGACTCTATCTAGCTGCAGATGTCTTACCTTTGATTTTCCCAGGCGCCAGTCTGGATCCAGAAAGTTTTGCTGAGCAATACCCATTGCACGTGCCGGCAGGTGGCTCCATTTGGCTTTGCGTTGTGTTGTTGGCCCCGGGTGTGATGTTGCGGTCACCTATATAGGTGTAATCCAAGGCTGGCGTCAGTTACTTTCATCACAACTTTCCATGCCAGAAGTGCTGAGCCATGACAAGAACTGGTGCCCATGTGTCCCAACTTGGACCCTCAAAAAGGTATCACCCTAACCCTACTAAACAAGTCTGCAGAACGGGGAGGCATGGGTGGGTGTAAGGAATCTGCAACTAGATACAGTCTCTACTAGATAATGCGTTACCGAAGGTAAGTAACTTGTTCATCTGATAGAGACTTCTAGCCACAGATTCCTTACCTTTGATTAGATACCCAAGCCTTATCCTCCTGGCGGTGGACAGTGTTTACAGACTATGAAGTCTTGAAGGACCAAACCTGGGAAATGCATGGCCTGCTGACCTGACTGTCCAGGCAGTAGTGTCTGGCAAATATGTGCAGTGACGCCCACATTGTTTCCTTGTTTCATTGTTGCCTGGCAGATGTCCAGGACTGAGACTCCATGTGCTAACGCCGTGGTCTCAGCTTTTCCCCTGGTGGAAATGGCCGGCAAGACCTCTGGAGGCCGTTTCTTAGCCAGGTCGTAGCAGATCTCAATACACAGAACGACACTGCACAAAATGGTCTGCACTTGTACTGCCTGAATCTTCTTTGCTTCCACATACCCCACAAAGAGTTGGTTGTTGTTAGAAATCGGTTCTCTAGTTTGAGGGACCCTTACTATAGTCAGGGTAAGGGAGTCACACAGCTAAGATAAATCCTGCTCACCCCTTGGTAGCCTGGGCTGAGGAGTCAGACAATGTGTAAAGTATTTGTACACACATACACAGTGAAAACACCACAAAAGTACTCCACACCAATTTAGAAAAATAGTCAATATTTATCTGAATAAAACAAGACCAAAACAACAGAAATCCAAAATTCACAAATACAAATACGGATTTTCAAAGATGAAATTTTAGTAAATCGCTTAGAAACACAATAGCTTCAACTGGAACTATCACAACATGTTGACGGAGACATTCCCAACAGTCTGAGGCCACTCGCAAGGAAGTGCGGCCAGTTACGGAGTCGCACGGACACCAGGTACAGTACCTTGGAAAACGATGAAGAAACAAAGACTTTGCACACAGCTGGGGAGGTGAGGCTTCACTAGGGCCTGTGTGGCATCAGTTCCATACTGCCACCAGGAAGGTGAGGAGTTGGTTCTTTACCACTAGGCAGGGGAGGTGAGACGTCTGTTCCTTACGTTTGCAGGGGAGGTGATGCATCATCGATTTCTTACATGGGGTTGATGAATCCAGCAGGTCAAGACGCAAGGCATTGACTTCGCTGTGTCACAATCACAGCATGGGACCACAGGTGCTGTGGCGGAGTCAGGTGTCACAGACTTCTGTGACAGGGCACTTGGGACTCACGCTGTGGCGGGACTTCGGTGGTGTTGCGGCGGCATTGGGCCTGCGACATTGATCTCGGTCATTACACTCAGTGGGGACCATGGCTCCAATGCAGGCAGTGGTGCTGGTTCCGAAGTCTCTCTGGAGTCGATGTGCTTGTTTCTTCTTGGTAAAACCAGAACTCACTCTCAAGGACTCAGGATTTAGCATGACTTGGCAAGTCACGACTCTCAGCAAGAGAGCCCGTGTGCTGACAGATGAAGTCTTTGATGTCCCTGAGACTTCTTAATAGAAGGCAAGATCAGTCTAAGCCCTTGGAGAACCCTTGGAAGCAGGATGTAGAAAGCAAAGTCCAGTACTTTCACTTCCAGGACAGAAGCAGCAAGCAGCAGGCCAGCACAGCAAAGCAACAAACAGAGTGGAAGTCCCTCCTGCAGCATCCAGCTCTTCTTCCTGGCAGAATGTCCAACTTCCAAGAAAAGTACGTGGGGCACAAAACCCTGCCTTTCCTGTCCTGGCAAGTGTCAGCTCCTCCCACCACTCTAGCTTAGGAAGACCCACCAGGATATGTAGGGCACACCTCAGCTCCCTTTGTGTGACTGTCTAGAATGAATTTACAAACAGCCCAACTGTCATCCTGACCCAGACGTGTATTCCACAGCCAGGCGAAGGCACAGAATGGTTAAGAAAGAAAATGCTCACTTTCTAAAAGATGTAATTTTAAATTGTGAGGTCAGAGACCCCAGACTCCACATTTCTATCTGCTCCCAATGAGAAATTACACTTAAAAGATGTTTCAAGGCAATCCCCATGTTACCGTATAAGAGAGACAGGGGGTCATTCCAACTTTGGCGGGCGGCGGAGGCTGCCCGCCAAAGTTCCCCCGCCAGAAGACCGCACCGCGGTCAAAAGACCGCAGCGGTCATTCTGGCTTTCCCGCTGGGCTGGCGGGCGACCGCCAAAAGGCCACCTGCCCGCCCAGCGGGAAAGCACCAGCAACGAGGATGCCGGCTCCGAATGGTGTGCGACGGGTGCAGTTGCACCCGTCGCGATTTTCAGTGTCTGCCAAGCAGACACTGAAAATCAATGTGGGGCCCTGTTAGGGGGCCCCTGCAGTGCCCATGCCAGTGGCATGGGCACTGCAGGGGCCCCCAGGGGCCCCACGACACCCGTTCCCACCAGCCAGGTTCTGGCGGTGAAAACCACCAGAACCAGGCTGGCGGGAAGGGGGTCGGAATCCCCAAGCAGCGCCGCCGTCGAGGATTCCCTGAGGCAGCGGGAAGCCGGCGGGAAACCGCCGGCTTCCCTTTTCTGACCGCGGCTTTACCGCCGCGGTCAGAATAGCCCCTGAAGCACCGCCAGCCTGTTGGCGGTGCTTCCTCCGTCCCCTACCCTGGCGGTCTCGGACCGCCAGGGTAGGAATGACCCCCATAGTCCTTAGTGAAAAATGAAATAAGCAGTATTTCACTACCGGGCCATGTAAAACACACCATTACAAGTCCTACCTTTTAAATACCCTGTACCCTGCCCATGGGGCTACCTTAGGAATACCTTAGGGGTAATTTAAAGGTAATAAAGGGGAAGGTTTGTGCCTGGCAAGTGGGTGCACTCGTCATGTCAAAATGGCAGTTTAAAACTGCCCACAAAGACACTGCAGTGGCAGGTCTGAGACATGTTTACAGGACTACTTGTGGGTGGCACAATCAGTGCTGCAGGCCCACTAGTAGCGTTTGATTTACAGGCCCTGGGAACACATGGTGCACT
Source organism: Pleurodeles waltl (assembly GCF_031143425.1). Taxonomy (NCBI): domain Eukaryota; kingdom Metazoa; phylum Chordata; class Amphibia; order Caudata; family Salamandridae; genus Pleurodeles; species Pleurodeles waltl. The sequence continues at coordinate 768,142,979 of NC_090446.1, forward strand.
ATACTAGGGGCTCACTAGTAAATCAAATATGGCAATCATGGATAAACCAATTACTGATACCATTTAGACAGAGAGCACTTGCACTTTAGCACTGGTCATCAGTGGTGAAGTGCCCAGAGTCCTAAAGTGAGCACAAATTAAATTCAGCAGAGGATCAAAAATAGGAGGTCAGAAGCAAAACGTTTGGGGATAACCCTGCAAAAATTGCCATTTCCAACAGTCGTCCACCCTGAACTCTTTTGTGCAGTTAAGGTAGAATGACAATGTTCTTTTTCGGTCTAGTTGATAGAGTCGCTCATTTTCCTTTGAGGGATGTGGAGGAGTAATGAAGGTAAATAGGATGACAGTTTGACCCAGGTGGAATGGGATCACCACCTTAGGTAGGAAAGAGGCACATGTATGTAGCACTACCTTGTCTGTAAATATTGTGAGATATGGTGACTTAAATAATAACGCCTCTATCTGACTCACACTCTTGGCAGATGTTATTGCCACTAAGAAGGCCATCTTGATGGTAAGCAGTCGAAGGGCACAATTGTGCAGTGCCTCAAAGGGAGCACACATTAAATAAGTGAAAACTAAGCAAAGATCCCACTGAGGCATGCTAAAGGGCGTAGTGGGAAACTTATGTACAAGCCCTTTAAGAAATCTATTTACAATAGGGGACCTGAATAGAGAGGGTTGGTCAGGTAGCCGCAGAAAGGTGGAAGGAGCAGACAGATAGCCCTTCAGAGTGCCCAGAGTGGAAACCTGTTGGCCAAGACAAAGAATGAAAAGTCCAGCAGGACTCCTCTACATTGTTTACTTCATCTTCTGGCCACCAGAACTGCAACTGGACCCTCCAGGAACTGACAATCTGCAACTCCAGCAACGACTCCGCTCTGCAACATTGTTTCTACGGCTCCTTCCAGCAACTGCAACTTTTCTCTGGCTGTTCATCCTCTGAGGGTGATGAGTCTTCAGCCTGCACCAGGAGCAAGAAGGAATCTCCCTTGGAGTGAAGGAGTCACTCCACTGCATCTGCAGGCACCAACTGCAATGACAACTGGTTGTGTGAATCCCCTCTCCTCTGGAACTGCATGGATCCTGCTTCACAGGTGGTGGTCTGGAGTGGTCCCCTTAGCCCTCTCTACCAGCTGTCCAACTTAGGAGACGGTAAGCCCATGCCCCCCCTCACAGGACAGTACCCCTGTGCACCGCGAATCATGAAGCTACAAAGGCTTGTTTGTTCCTCCTCAAAGGCATGTTTAGGCTTCATATAGCCCTGGCCATTCGCACTCCTTCCTGCAAAGCACAGTCTCCTGCCTGTGCTCCAATGACATAGGACTCCTCTTCAGGTGTACTGAGTGGGCCTCACTGCAACTCCTGTGTTTGCTGCCCGTGGGTCATCTGTGGGGACTGCCTCCTCTTCTTGTGACTGTCCCAGATGCTGAGGGTCACCTCAGACTCCCCTCCTTGGGTCGAGTCCCCTGGACCTTGCTGGTCCTCTTCAGCCTCGCAAACCTTCTTCCCCGAAGACTTGGTGGTGGTTTTCCAGCACCACTGACCAACTGCATCTTGCTCCCCTTCCTTTGCAGGTCCTCTTCTGTCAGAATCCACTTTTGGGTTCTTCCAGTCTTGTTTGCGTCTTGCACAATCCTGGTCCAAAGTCCTCCTGTTGGTTTTAGGGAAAACCAGGTACTTAACTCTGCTCTCCTAGTCGCTGGGGTTCACTGTAGTACTCACCTCTTGGAGATCCTAGATCCTCCAGCTCCCCTCTACTGATTCCACTTCCTTGGGTGGGAGACAGCCTTTCACATTCCACTTTTTTAGTATATGGTTTGGCCCTCCCCTAGGGCCCTCTCTATTTGCTATTGCTTTTACCAATGCCTATTGCTTTCTATGCTATTTACTGATTGCTAATGTGTGCATAATAGTGTATTTACTTACCTGCAGCTGGGGCACTGACTATACAGTATTTAGAATTTGTGTTTTTATAATAAAGTACCTTTATTTTTGTAACACTGTGTGGTTCTTTCATGTGTGTATGTACTGTGTAATTATAGTGATATTGCATAAGCTTTGCATGTCTCCTAGATAAGTCTTAGCTGCTCGTCCACAGCTACCTCTAGAGAGCCCTGACTTCCTAGACACTGCCTACACTTCACTAAAAGGGGATACCTGGACATGGTATAAGGTGATAACACCATATGTGCTCACCACACACCAGGCGAGCTTCCAACAGTAGGAAGTTCCCTCCTCTGTAGCCACCATAGTGGGAGAGAAAAAGCTAGTATCTGGAGAGTTGCCCAGACGAATGGCCTCTCCTAATTCCTCCTACCAGTCCAAAGTGCTTTAAAACTGGTGTTCTAGAGGATCCAGTGACCTCTCCCACTCTTCTCCATGCCTAGCTGTGCAAAATAAGGCTCAGGCAATGACCTGGCACCTGTTGGCGCTGTCGGCACCAGAACCGGCATTGTTCGACGCTGTTCCAGATCATCAGGAATCAGAACGGGGCTGGCGCCACCAGTGGGCGCCACTGTCATCAGGAGTGGCATTGTGGAAGGTCGCCAAGGGACAACCAGCTCTAGTCCGAATCCAGAATCAGATCTATAAGACCCCACCAAAGCTGAGACCGAAGCTGCCGGCGTTGAAACGGTTGGTGCCTCCTCCAACCACGTGGGGCCCAAAGACGCACCAGAGGGCTCATCCCGTTTGATTGCTCAGCAATGGCCTTGTAAAACTCTTATCTGAGCAGGTGTTGATCTGGCTCCTGGAAACAGGAGGTAGCGCAGAGTCGAACTAGGCAATGGCTCTGCAGAACAGTGGCAGGAATGCCAGTGTTCCCCACTTGTCTCGTCAGCCGACGGACGAGATGAAGTCAAAGTCCCCTTAGACTTCTTTTCTTGTGCTTATCCAGAGGACCTTGAATGGGACAAAGAGGACTTGGGGCTCCTGAAGCAGTCCCTCAACCTCCTTCTTGACTGGGACAAAACCTCTTAGGAGTCACTTGTGCCGGTGTTGTCAACTGAAAGCAGGTTTAGGAACCACTCACTCAAAGCCTTCAGTGCCATGGCCCGACAGTCCGAGCACGACTTGGAAACGTGGTTGTGCTCGAGGCACCAGAGGCAAACGAGGGAATGGGTCCATAACAGACATGGCACGGTGACAGGTGCTGCACGGTTTGAACCCAGCCTTTCTGAAAAACACCCTCGCACACTTAAAGAAAAAGTCTATAAAAGGCCTGTCAAAAAGCAACAGGCGGGTAGTTCTCTCCGGATCTGTGCTAACTTGCGCAGAAAGAAAAGAACTGATGCCCACATGCCTGGGTAGTGCCTATATAGGTGACCGCAATGTCACATCCGGCGTCAACTGCGTTTCTGGATCCAGTCTGATACCTGGGAAAATAAAAGGTAAGGAATCTGCAGCTAAAAGTCATTATCAGATCTTTAGTTACTTTCATTAAATTAGTCCTAGCACATCTGTTCCACTTTACTTTCACACCAACTATAAAGCGTGATCCCTTATACTACTGACTTTAATGTAATCTTAATGGATTCACAGGACTATTTGTCATCTGGCTTAATCTTTACTATTTGTGTCACTGGCCTACAGCTGCTTTACCTCATGTCCAGATTGTTTGAATGGAAAGCTCTTTGCTTGCCTATGAAGAGTGTGCTAACCTGTCCTATTTCATTTTAACTAGCTGTGCAGTTGCTGTGTTTTAAAATTTTCAGCTACTGAGCCCAACAATCGAAAGATCTTACCTTGTGGCTTCACTTGTAGAAGAACGGAGGCCCTAAAGAACAGATTACTTACCTTCTGTAATGCTTTTTCTGGTGGATACAATAGATACCTGTGGATCACCTTATGAATTCTCCCATGCGCCAGCATCTGACGGAAAATCTTCTTCCCAGCTCACCACGTCGACGAGGAAGTAACAATTGCACAGCTCCACGCAACTCCATCTGATGTCACCATACCAATAAGAGGTCCTCGCCAGCGTGCTGATGTCAGTTTCACCCATTTTTTATGTGCCTTTGAGGTGAACAGGTGAACACCGACCTAACAATAGCTCCAATAAATACATAAATACATAAAACCACCATGATGCATTATAATCAAAACCATCATTTATATATACAGAAAAACATCAAAATGTATATACACCTATAAAACCACACATCTCAGTGTAATCAGACAAGCAACGGGGAGGCGGGTGACACTGAGGAATCCACAGATAGCTATTGTATCCACCAGAAAAAGCGTTACCAAAGGTAAGTAACTTGTTCTTCTGATGGATACAACTACCCGTGGATTCCTCATCTTATGAATAGAGTCCCAAAGCAGTACCACACTTCGAGGTGGGTGCCTGTCTGATTACACCAGGAAATCCTGCAATACAGATTGTGCAAAGTGGCTGTCTCTCTTAACCTCCGAGTCCAAGCAACAATGCTTTGCGAAGGTGTGGAGGGACGCCCCAGTTGCTGACTTGCAAATATCCACCACTGGAACCCCCCTTGCCAGGGCCAAAGTAGCAGACTTAGCCCTGGTGGAGTGGGCTCTGATACCCTCATGGGGGACCTTCTTTGCCAATGAGTAGCAAATCTTGATACACAGAATGACCCACCTGGAGATTGTTCTTTTAGGACTGCTCTGCCCTTCCTCTGTCCAATATACCCCACGAACAGCTGGTCCTCCAGGCAAAAGTCTTTCGTCCTCTCAATATAAAAACTAAGAGCCCTTTTAGGATCCATACGGTGAAGCCTCTCTTCCTCCTTCGAGGGGTGAGGAGGAGGGTACTAAGATGGAAGGGTAATGGTTTGCCCTATATGAAAAGAAGTGACAACTTTTGGTAGGAAAGCTGCCCTTGTTTTCAGCACCACTTTATCTGGAAAGAACAAGGTAAAGGGGGGTTTAACAGAAAGAGCTTGAAGCTCACCAACCCGCCTAGCTGAGGTTATAGCTACCAGGAAAACCGTTTTAAGAACTAGAAACATTAGCAGGCAAGAATGCGAGATTCATATCCCACTGAGGCATATGAAAAGGAGTGGGAGGAAACCTATTATTCAAACCTTTTAAGAACATAATAACAATAGGCTATTTAAACAAAGAGGGCTGATCTGGGAGACAAAGAAAGGCTGACAGTGCCGCCAAATAGCCCTTATCAGTAGCAACTGCACAACCCTTCTGTGCTAAGTCTAAAGCAAATAGCAGAATATCGTAGCGGTGGGCCCTCAAAGTATCAATTTGCCTCTCTCCACACCAAGCCATGAATTTTGCCCACCTACCGGCATAAACAGTCTTAGTGGAGTGTCGCCTGGCCGATGGAATAACATCCACTACATCCGGTGGGAGAGAAAAAGAACTCAGGTTGCCCGTTCAATCTCCAGGCATGAAGGTGCAGGCTCTGGAGGTGGGGGTGCAGAACCTGCCCCTGCGACTGCGAGGGGAGGTCTGCCCTGAGAGGGAGACGGAGCGGAGGGCACAGCAAGAGTTGGAGAAGGTCCATGTACCACACCCTTCTTGGCTAATCCGGGGCTATTAAAATGACCTGAGCCGGATCTTGGTGAATCTTCCTCAGAACCTGAGGAATCAAGGGTATGGGGGAAAAGCGTGAAGCAACTGGTTGCACCAAGAGATCTGAAACGCATCCCCCAAAGCTCCTTGCACCGGATACTGGAGGCTGCAGAATGACGGGTGCGTGTTCTCACGAGTGGCAAACAGATCTATCCCCGGAAAACCCCACATCTGAAAGATGTACAGGACCAGATCCGGATGGAGACGCCATTCGTGATCGGACAAAAAATGTCGACTGAGAGTGTCCGCACGTACGTTGAGCACTCCAGCCAGATGATTCGCTACCATGCAAATCCCGAAGACAGGACCAGAGTCGCAGAGCTTCTCTGCAGAGAAGATACAACCCTACTCCTCCCTGCTTGTTTATATACCACATCGCTGTAGTGTTGTCCGTCAGGACCTGAACTGACTGACCGCAAAGGGACGGGAAAGGATTTGAGAGCCAGACGTATCGCCCGCAATTCTAACAGATTGATATGAAAAGTCTGTTCCACTGGAGACCAAAGACCTTTGATCTCCAGGTCCCCCAGATGAGCTCCCCACCCTAGAGTGGAAGCATCCGTCATGACCGTGGTCACCGGAGGCGGCAGTGAAAACGGCCTTTCTTGAGAAAGTTTGCCATCCACAGGCCACCATCGTAGATCCGCTGCAGCGTCTCTGGAGATAGTTATTGACTCCTTGAGATCCCCTTTGTGTTGAAACCACTGCTTGCGGAGGCACCATTGGAGAGCCCTCATGTACCAACGTACATGAGTGACCAACAGAATGCAAGAAGCGAACAGACCGAGGAGGCGTAAGACCTTGAGGACTGGAACAACCGCTCCATTTTGAAACATTGGAATCAACGCCTGGATGTCCTGAATCCGCTGAGGCAGAAGATAGGCCTGATTCAATGTAGTATCCAGTACTGCCCCTATGAACAGGAGGCGTTGAGAGGGCTCCAGGTGAGACTTGGGTACATTTATCGTAAAACCCAGACTGAACAACAACTGAATAGTCATCTGCAAGTGATGCAACACAAGCTCTGGAGACTTGGCTTTGATCAACCAATCGTCCAGGTAAGGGAATACCTATATCCCCTTCCTTCTGAGACTTGCTGCCACCACTGCCATCACCTTCGTGAAGATTTGAGATGCTGAAGTAAGACCAAACGGAAGGACCGCAAACTGGTAGTGTTGCCACCCCACCACAAACTGGAGCTACTTCCTGTGCGACTTGAGTATAGGGATATGAAAGTAAGCATCCTGCAAGTCGACAGACACCATCCAATCTTCTTTGTTCAACGCCAGAAGTACCTGTGCCAGAGTCAGCATCTTGAATTTTTCCTGTTTGAGGAACCAATTCAAAATCCTCAGGTCTTGGATTGTCTCAAAAGACCGTCCTTCTTGGGGATCAGGAAATATCTTGAATAACAACCATGACCCCTTTCCTGCTCCGGAACCAACTTCACCGCACCTTTTGACAACAGGATCTGAACCTCCTGCTGCAACAACAGAAGATGGTCTTCCATACAAAATGAGGGATGGGAGGGATGGGAGGGGGAAACTCCTGAAAAGGAACAGCATATCCTTTCCTTACAATGTTCAGAACCTAGGAGTCCAATGTAATTAGCTCCCACTCGTGGAGAAAAAGACGTAATCTTCCCCCTACAGGAGAAGTGTGGTCAAAAATGGGGTGAAAACTAGTGCTGCTTCCCTTGTTGTTGCCCTCCAGAGGAAGAGGGTGATGCAGGGTGCTGCTGGGTGGCTTCTCTTGTCTGAACCCTTCCCCGCCCTCTAAAGGATCGATATGGGAGGCTGGAAGGCTGTTGGACTGTGGACTGGGGTCTCCCACGGTAAACAGCTCCATGCCCAAACCCGCCTTGAGAGCCATACTGCAAGAAAAGAACGTTTCTTTGCCGACAGCTCCATCCTTTTTGATTCCCTGTCCAATGGAATCGCAGGGAAGGAGCCTGGTGCAGACTGTGTGGAACAAGAGGCCTGAACAACCAGACTCTCCGGGGTAGGATGTTTTGATAAGAACCCCGGATCTCCAGGCGCCACCCTGTACCTCCTTGCCACAGACCTATTGACAGCAGGTGACAACACAGGCTTCCTCCATAGCTCTAAGATGGGCTCCCTAAGAGCATCATTAAACGGAAGCAAAGGATCCACCGAAATTTAAGAAGGGTGTAGGACCTCCGTCAGAATGTTAGTTTTGATCTCTGCAGCAGGCAACGGAAGATCCAAAAAATGTCCGCCTTCCTAATCACAGTATGGAAGGAGGCCGCCTCCTCCGTTAACTCCCCTGGCGAAGAAAAGTCCCATTCTGGGGAAGTGTCAAGCCCACTGGCTGAATCCAGCCCTTGATACTCTCCCAAGGGCTCCACAATCTCCCCTTCTTTCAACAACTGCCGCTGGTACTCTTCCTCTTCCAAAAGTCTCAAGGCCTTTCTACGCAACCTCAGCCTGGCCTCTAACCTCGGCGTAAACATGGAATTGGCCGACGTCGATGACACTGGCTTCAAAACTGCAAGTCGCGGAACAGGAGAGGAAGTTGGCTTCGGTCTAATCCAATATCTGGATCCAGCACCAGAGCGGATCCTAATGGCGCCGTGGACACATGAGGCTCCATCACCGGTGTCGACTGATGGGGCGATGAGATCAGCGCCATAGGTCTGGAAGGCGATGTCATTGGAACCGCAGGATCTCGAGGCGACGTCATCAGCGCCGAACCGGCACCCTCAGCTGGATAGAAGGACATAAACTGCGCCGCCTTGTAAGGAGAGAGGGAGCACAATGAAAATGCTAAAAGGCCCGTGGGACCAGCCGGTGCACCAGCAGGGGCCATAGCATGAAACATCGATAACATGGCATTTAAAAATGCCGCTGGATCCACTCCCGGAGCCACAAAAGCAGGATACTGCTGATCTCCATGTTGCACCTGTGCTTGCTGAACATCCGAATCATGTGCAGCAGGTGAAAATCAAGGACTCTACCTCGAAGACCAATGGTGCCGGAGAAGCCTGAGGGCTCTGAGGTTGTGGAGTCACAGTCGGACTAACCTCCTATGTTGTACGGCGCTGCTGAGATGGAGACCTTAATCTTGAACGGCTCCAAGCCGAACGACACCAAGAGTCATGACGACATTGCTTCTTGTGTCTCTTCGACGAAGTATGGGAAGAGGACCTGTGATGACTCTTATGCCCCTTCTTCACCTTGGCCAAAAACAGTTTGGCCCCGCTCTCTTTCAGAGGCTTAGGATTCATGCTCTAGCAGGATACACACTTCTCGATGTCATGCTCGGACCTCAGACACCAAAGGCAATCATCATGAGGGTCAGTAACCAACATGCGACCCCGCACTCTCGACATGGCTTAAATCCCGAGAGGAGACATTGTAACTAGAAACCAGATTGTAACTAGTGACAAGATGGAACACCTTCAACAGTAGCAAAAGCTAGGAGAAAACTGTTAGCATCGAAGGCACGGAAAAAAGGGAACTGACATCAGCACACTGGTGAGGACCTCTTATTGGCACGGTGACGTCAGATGGAGTCGCATGGAGCCGTGCAATTGTGACGTCCTCATCGACGTGGAGAGCATGGAAGAAGATTTTCCGGTGGATGCTGGCGCAAGGGAGAATTCATAAGGTGAGGAATCCACAGGTAGTTGTATCCATCAGAAGCAATATTCTGAGGTTGAGTTGTGCTCACAAAGTGCCTCCTATTTAAAAAAAGTAACAACACCCTCCCTACCAGGACCTTGTGGGACTAGGGTGGCAACATTGAAATTAGTAGTGAGGATATAGGCCTTTTTACCTGACTCTTCAAGGGGAAATAGCTACAGACTTCACCTCTGGAAAGATTCTGCCAGTTTCCTTTAACTAGTGGCTTTCACTTCAAGAGTGAGTGTAGGGTATGTGTGCTTATCTAACAGAGAACAGGAGGGAATCCATTTTGGCAAGACACCTAACCGGGAAGGAAGAGGTAAGCAAAAGCGCAGGATCCCAGGTCAGCAAAGAGATGGGCAGTCTTTTACAAAAAACTCCACCATGTCAGGTTGCCATTTCCATGTAGTGAAAAATAAATATTACAGTTCTTTTTAGGTACTTTTAGATTATCATTTCAAACAAATGAAAGTGATCAGTATGCTGTAAAACAACACACAGCAGAGGAAACTATGTCTAGAATGCTAATTCAAGAAAACAACTATAGAACAGTCTCCTCTAATAGACTTAACTGAACATCCAAGACTCATACAAAGCAAAATATTTTTTCTTCTCGTTAAAACATAGCTGGCTGTATTGTCTAATGGAATAGCACACCTCTGGAACATAAGTGCACACTTCCAAAATATATGTGCTGGAGAGTTTGTTGACAAAGTGTATTGTACAGTTAAGGCTTTAGAATGTAATGTCACCAGTATTATAGCAAACTAACATGGAAACAAAGAGTACTAGTTTCAATGCTATGCTGAGCTGACGGAGATATTGCACAATTCAGGTGCTCCAAGTTGGTTTGCAATTCTTAGTTGAACATGGTATATATGGGATCACCTCCTTGACTTTCCAAGAACTGAGAATACAATCATTGATAATATTGATTTGAAGAGCATCAAGTGAACTATGTTGAATGGAAAGAGTAAATGTTTGTCAGTACTACGAAGACATACTCATACCTGTTCCTTGATTTATCTGCACTAAAGAAAATAATTCATTAGGAGTAGAGGAATCTATTTCTGGAGCAAAAAATACCACACAAGGGGGTTACCCATATATTCGTATGCAACTATAGATAACAAGAAAACCTACATTTGTGAAGAAACTTATAAGGTGATTATCTTTCATTGAACAGTATGACATGAAATTCCCAATGCGTCTTACAGTAAAGATCTCACAAATAATTGCTGTGGTTCTGATGGATATTTCTAACCACAGATTCCTCATCTTTAGAGTATTCCCCAGGTACCAGAATGGATCCGTAAACCTTTTTATTGCAGTGCTCCTGCACACTTCTAAGTGGTAGAAAACTTTGGCATACTTTTTGTTCTACCCCCAAAGTGACAAAGCAGAGCTGCATGTAAAAGCCGCCCTTCATGCCAGTCAGCTCCTTTCTCTCCATGCTTTCAAATGAGGATCTGGAGCCCCACTCTCGCTTTCATTGGTGTTTTGATGACTCCCAAATCTATATCTGTGTGCAAGGGAACAATGTCCCCACCTAAAACTATACACTTCAAACTATGATGTGACTGCATAATGTTGGTTACGGATTTGCACAATGTGGGTATTTGGGCTCAGGTAAGTGTGCCTTCTTACAATTGAGCGCTGTAGGAAGCTGACTCTGTATAAAATAAATGATATATAGGCCCTCATTATGTTTTTGGTGGTAAAAACCGCCTACCGCCGCAGCGACAATACGGCTTGGGGGTGTGCTCCTGGAGGGAGTTGCAAGCGGTAGCAATACCCCTTCCCATCCCCTGCCTGAAGAACCCCCGGATGCAGGTAAGTCGGGTTTCCGACAAGGGGGTGCGGGGTGTTGTGTGTGTGTGCATGTATGTGTGTGTGTGTATGAAAGCGAGTGTGTGTGTAGTGCTGTTTGCGTGCGTGTATGCATGCGTGAGAATGCGTGTATGCATGGATATGTGTCTGTGTGTCAGTGTGAATGTGTGTACGGATGTGTGCGTGAATGAATGGATGCATGTGTGTATGTCTGTGTGGTCAGGGGGGTCCTCGGGATTCCCTCTGCAGGTGTCCTCTCTGGTTGGTCGGGCCATCTGGACTCGGGCTGTGGGAGTCGGGTGCAAAGTGGTTAGGACTCACGCTTCTGGAGTGAGGTGGGAGTCCTTTAGAAGATGTTTCTTCTTTTCTTCTTTGGACAGTGCCTCTGTCCATGGGAGTTCTTGATTGTAGGAAGTTGGCTTGGTATATACTATCTCAAAGTGAGAGATAGTGTGCACAGAGTCCAAGGGTTCCCCTTAGAGGGTGATAGTAGCAAAATTAGATAATACTAATGCTCTATTTTGTAGGTAGTGTGATGGAGAAGAAGGCTGATCACAGGGTAGTGTTACGCACTTGTATACACACAGGCAATACATGACAAACACACACTCAAAGACTTTACTCCAGGCCAATATTTTTTATATAGAAAAATATATTTTCTTAATTTATTTTAGAACCACAAGATTCAAGATTTGAGGTAAGTGCATAAAATGAAAGGTACTTCACACAGGTAAGTCAGTTTGATTTAAAACAGGAAAACACACAGTTTAGGATAAAATGGCAATAAGCTATTTTAAAAGTGGCACTGCAAAAATCAACAGTTTCTGGGGGAGGTAAGCTTGGTTAGGTTTCTCAGGTAAGTAAAGCACTTACACAGTCAGTCTTCTGGGCATAGGCAGTGCACCGTTGGGGGTTCAAGTCAACCCCAAAACCACAGCACCAGCAACACAGGGCCAGTCAGTTGCAGAGGTCAAAGGAGGGCCAAAAACACATAGGTACCTATGAAGAACAGGGGTGCTCCAGTCCTAGTCTGCTTATAGGTAAGTACCTGGATCCTCGGGTAGCAGGCCAGGGGGGTTTTGTAGAGCACTGGGGGGGAGGACACACAAGCCCAAAAAACACACCCTCAGCGGCACAGGGGCGGCCGGGTGCAGTAGGCAAAGTAGGCATCGGGTTTGCTATTGAAAGCAATGGAGGGACCCTGGGGTCACTTAGGCAATGCAGGCAGGACACAGGGGGGCCTTGTCCTCAGGGAGCAGACCAGGGGGCGTTTTGTAGAGCACTGGGGGGACACACACAAGCCCACAAAACACACACTAAGTGGCACACGGGCGGCCGGGTGCAGTAGGCAAAGTAGGCGTCAGGTTTGCTATTGAAAGTAATGGAGGGATCCGGGGGTTACTAAGGTGATGCAGGCAGGGCACGGGGGCTTCTCGGGCCAGCCACGAACAGGGCTAGGATGAGGGCCGCCTGCTGGTCACTCCTGCACTGGTAGGTGTTTCCTCTCGGTCCTGGGGGCTGCAGGTGCAGTGCTTGGTCCAGGTGTCGGGTTCCTTGTTATCAGGTAGTTGCAGTCAGGGGAAGCCTCTGGATCCTCTCTGCAGGCATCGCTGTCGGGGTGCAGGGCGGTCGACTCAGGGTGTCCACGTCGTCATAGTCACCTGGGAGTCCTCTCTGCGGTGTTGGTTCTCCTGAACTCAAGCCGGGGGCCTCGGGTGCAGAGTGTGAAGTCTCACGCTTCCGGCGGGAAGCGGGAGTTCTTTGAAAGTTGCTTTAAAGTTGCAAAGTTGTTGCAGTTTTTGAACAGTGCCACTGTTCTCAGGGGTTTCTTGGTCCTTTGGGTTCAGGGCAGTCCTCTGAGTCCTCAGAGGTCGCTGGTCCCTGTCAGATGTGTTGCTGTGCAGGTTCTTTGAGTCTGGACACAGGCCGGTTGGGCCCGGTGGCAAGTCAGTTGTCGTCTCTGTCGTCTCTGGGGGCTTTCAGGTCAGCAGTCCTTCTTCTTGTTCTAGGTTGCAGGAATCTGATTTCCTGGGTTCAGGGCTACCCCTAAATACTAAATTTAGGGGTGTATTTAGGTCTGAGAGGCAGTAGCCAATGGCTACTGTCCTGGAGGGTGGTTACACCCTCTTTGTGCCTCTTCCCTGAGGGGAGGGGGCACATCTCTATTCCTATTGGGGGAATCCTCCAAACTCAAGGTGGAGGATTTCTAAAGGCAGGGGTCACCTCAGGGCACCTTAGGGGCTATCCTGACTGGTAGGTGAATACTCCTTGTTTTTCTCATTATCTCCTCCAGCCTTGCCACCACACATGGTGGCAGTGGCCGGAGGAGAGGGCATCTCCACTAGCTGGGATGCCCTGGGGTGCTGTAACAAAAGGCATGAGCCTTTGAGGCTCACCGCCAGCTGTTACAGCTCCTGCAGGGGGAGGTGAGAAGCACCTCCACCCAGTACAGGCTTTGTTCCTGGCCACAGAGTGACAAATGCACTCACCCAATGTGGCCAGAAACTCGTCTGGTTGTGGCAGGCTGGCAGAAACTGGTCAGCCTAGCACTAGGAGTCGGACTGGTATTCAGGGGGCATCTCTAAGAAGCCCACTGGGTGTATTTTATTGTATTTTATTGTATTTATTGTGCTGAGAAGTTTGATACCAAACTTCCCAGATTTCAGTGTAGCCATTACGGAACTGTGGAGTTCGTAACTGACAGAGTCCCAGACCATATACTCTTTATGGCCACCCTGCACTTACAATGTCTAAGGTTTTGCTTAGACATTGTAGGGACATAGTGCTCATGCAACTATGCCCTCACCTGGGGTATAGTGCACCCTGCCTTAGGGCTGTAAGGCCTGCTAGAGGGGTGACTTACCTATGCCACAGGCAGTGAGAGGTGGGCATGGCACCCTGAGGGGAGTGCCATGTCGACTTAGTCATTTTCTCCCCACCAAAACAAACAAGCTGTGAGGCAGTGTGCATGTGCTGAGTTAGGGGTCCCAGGGTCGCATGCTACAAGCTGCAGCCTTTAGAGAACTTCTCTGGCCACAGGGGTACCATTTACAAGGGCCTTATTTGAGTGCCATGGCTGTGCGAATTGTGGGAACAAAGGTACAGTTCAGGGAAAGAACGCTGGTGCTGGGGCCTGGTTAGCAGGGTCCCAGCACACTTTCAATCATAACTGGCATCAACAAAAGGCAAAAGGTTAGGGGGTAACCATGCCAAGGAAGGCATTTCCTTACACACCCGCCCTCTAAACGAAAGAGGATGAGACTAACCTTTCCCAAGAAAGTCTTCATTTTCTAAGTGGAAGAACCTGAATGGCCATCAGCATTGGCACGGGCAGTCCCAGATCCGTGTTGCACTATAAAGTCCATTCCCTGTAGGGATATGGACCACCTCAACAGTTTAGGGTTTTCTCTTTTCATTTGCATCAGCCATCTGAGAGGTCTGTGGTCAGTTTGAACTGTGAAGTGAGCACCAAAAAGGTATGGTCCCAACTTCTTCAGGGACCAAACAACAGAAAAGGCCTCCCTCTCAATGGCACTCCAATGCTGCTCCCTGGGGAGTAACCTTCTGCTAATAAAAGCAACAGGCTGGTCAAGGCCATCATCACTTGTTTGGGACAGGACTGCTCCTATCCCATGCTCAGAGGCATCAGTCTGCACTATGAACTGCTTAGAATAATCTGGAGCTTTCAAAACTGGTGCTGTACACATAGCTTGCTTCAGGGTGTCAAAGGCCATTTGACAGTCCACGGTCCAGTTAACTTTCTTGGGCATTTTCTTAGAGGTCAGTTCTTTGAGGGGTGTCACTTCACAAACCTCCTATAGTACCCAGTCAAGCCAAGGAATGCCCTGACGTGAGTCTGGGTTTTTGGAGCTACCCAGTCCAGAATAGTCTGGATCTTGGGTTGGAATGGCTGAACTTGACCTCCACCTACAAGGTGTCCCAAGTAAACCACAGTTCCCTGCCATATCTGACATTTAGATGCCTTGATAGAGAGGCCTGCTGCTTGCAGGGCCTGCAAGACCTTCATCAGGTGGACCAGGTGATCCTGCCAGTAGGAGCTAAAGACAGCAATATCAACAAGATAAGCTGCACTAAAGGACTCCAAGCCAGCAAGGACTTGATTCACCAACCTTTGGAAGGTGGCAGGGGCATTATTTAAGCCAAAGGGCATTACAATAAACTGGTAGTGTCCATCTGGTGTAGAGAATGCTGTTTTCTCTTTTGCTCTAGGTGCCATTTTGATATGCCAGTACCCTGTTGTCAAGTCAAAGGGACTTAAGTATTTGGCTGCACCTAATTTGTCTATGAGCTAATCTGCCCTTGGGATGGGGTAAGCATCTGTCTTGGTGACAGAGTTGAGCCCTCTGTAGTCCACACAAAACTTCATCTCTTTCTTGCCATCTTTGGTGTGAGGTTTGGGGACCAAAAACACTGGGCTAGCCCAGGGACTGTCAGAGTGCTCAGTCACTCCCAACTCCAGCATCTTGTGGACTTCAAATTAAATCAAATCAAATCAAAAAAAAATTATAGAGCGTGCTACTCACCCGTGAGGGTCTCAAGGCGCTGGGTGGTGGGGAGAGGAAGGTTACTGTTTGAACAGCCATGTCTTGAGGTTTTTTCTGAAGAGCAGGAGGTCCTGGGTCTTGCAGAGGTTGGTGGGGAGGGAGGTCCAGGCCTTGGGGGCGAGGTAGGAGAAGGATCTGCCTTCTGTGGTGGTGTGTTGGATGCGGGGGACTGTGGCGAGTGCAAGGTCGGTGGAGCGGAGGTGGCGATTGGGAGTGTGGAAGTTCACTCTTTCGTTGAGATAGGTTGGGCGGGTGTTGTGAAGGGATTTGTGTGCGTGGATGAGGATTTTGAAGGTGATCCTCTTGTCGATGGGGAGCCAGTGAAGGGATTTGAGGTGTGACCAGATGGGTTCATGGCGAGGGAGGTCCAGGATGAGCGGGCGGCTGTGTTCTGGATTCTCTGGAGTTTGCATTTGAGTTTGAGTGTGGTGCCGGCGTAGAGGGCGTTTCCGCACTCCAGCCTGCTGCTGATGAGTGCGTGGGTGACGGTCTTTCTGGTCTCTATGGGAAACCATTTGAAGGTTTTTCGCAGCATGCAGAGTGTGTTGAAACAGGAGGAGGTGACGGCGTTGATTTGCTGGGTCATGGAGGGGAAGGGGTCCAGGATGATGCCGAGGTTGCGTCCGTGGTTTGGTGGCTGTGGAGTGGAAGGGAGGGAGGCAGACTTTTTGGGTTCTATCAGTGAGGAAGGAGGTGAGCCAGTCTAGGGCTTTGTGTCGAATCCCTGTGTTGTGGAGGCGTGTGCAGAGTATATGATGGCAGACAGTGTCAAAGGCAGCGGAGAGGTCAGGGCGGCCCTTGTCGACTATGGTTCTGATGTCCTCAGTACATGCGATGAGGGAGGTCTCTGTGCTGTGATTCTTGCGGAACCCAGACAGGGAGGGGTCGAGGGTGTTGTTTTCCACAAGGAAGTGGGACAGGCGGGTGTTCACTAGTTTCTCAGCGACCTTGGCGGGGAAAGGGAGGAGAGAGATAGGGTGGTAGGTGGTGAGGTTGTCAGGGTCAGCTTTGGGCTTTTTTAGGAGTGTGGTGACTTCTGCGTGCTTCCAAGGGTCTGGGAAGGTGGCGGTGTCGAAAGAGCTGTTGATTATGTCGCAAAGCTTGGGGGCGATGGTTGGGCTGGCTTTGTTGTAAATGCGATGGGGGCAGGGGTCAGAGGGGGAGCCAGAGTGGATGGATTTAATCGTTTTTTCAGTTTCTTCGTCGGTGGTCGGGCCCAGGTGATTAGTAGGTTGGGGGGGTATGGAGGGTCTATGTTGGACGAGTGGGTGCTGTGACCAGTTGTTTGAGTCCGAGGTTGGCGAGGTTATCTAGGAGGGATGAGGAGTTGTGGTTGTGCGGGTTCTCTTGGTGAAAGTTGAAGTCACTGAGGAGGATGTAGTCTGTGGAGGTGAGGGCGTGAGGGCTGATGGTGTCAGCGATGGCGTCACAGAAGGGGGGGGTGAGGTCCTGGTGGTCTGTATATGAGTGTTCCTCTGAGGGTGGTGGTGTTGTTTATGTGGATTAGGAAGTGTATGTGTTCTGCGCTGTCTAGGGTGTTGTGTGTGTTGGTGGTGACCTTAAAGGTGTCTTTGTGCAGAATGCAATGCCATCTCCTGGTTTGTTTAGGCGGTCTCTGCGATGAAGTTTGTACCCATCAGGGGTGGCTGTGGCTATGTCAGGCTCAGATGAGTGGTTTGTCCAGGTTTCCGTGAGGAAGACGATGTCAGGTGAGTGTGATGTGATGAGGTCCCACAATTTTATGGCATGCTTGTGTAAGGAGCGGGTGTTTAGGAGTAAGCAGTTGCGGTGGTTGTCGGGGCTGTTGTTGTTGTGGTGCGCAATGGTGTTGGTGTGGGCGGTTATGCTGTTGCTTTGGGTTGTGGTGGTGTTGTCGTGGAGTGTGGTCGGGTTGTGGGGCTTTTTGGGGTGGGGTCTGTTGGGGTGGGCGGGGGCCGTGTGGGAGTCTGCTGCGTTGAGATTGTGGTGTTAGATGTGGGGAGCTTTGAGGTTGGTGTGGGGCGTGTGGGTGTTTCTGGTGTTAAAGGTGGAGCAGGAGAATCGGCAGTCATAGCAGGTGAAAGGTCCCTGTGTGTGTGGGGGGTTGGCTTGGGTGCAGGCGGGGCGTGGTCCTGGGTTGAGGGACTGGAGTGTGTTTGTAGAGTAGTGTTGTCTGGGGGGATCTGGGTTAGGGGGACCAGGGGGACTGGCGCTGAGTGCGGTCCAGACACGGACGGGCGCAGACGGACTTGCCTCTGGTGCGCCACTGGCGCACCAGCAGCACGGTCCCGCAGCGGCCGCCATTCAGAGGTGGGGTGGGAGGATGTAGCAGCTGGGAGGAGGGAGGGAGGGCCAATGGGTGTGCGTGGGGGGGCGGGCCGCAGGGGAGGCAGCGGCAGGGGAAACAGAGACCGGCCAGAGCCGGTGCTGAGAAAACGGGTGGTGAGAAACCAGGAGAGCGAGCGAGAGCTAAAATGGGGGGGACAGTGGGCAGAGACATGCTGAGCAACACGGCAAAACAACTAACGGCAAGAACTAAGCAAAAAAATGAATGGCAATATAAAAACACAGAAGCACAATGTAAAACACTGAACACAGCAAAAAACCTAGCGGCAATATGAAAACACAGAAGCACAATATAAAACACTGAACCCGTCAGAAAACTAGCGGCAATATAAAGTACAGAAGCAGATTAAGGCAAACACAAAAGGAATTACTCATACGAGGGCAGCAGGAAAGCCTACCACTAGGCACCAGGGATGAGGCGCAGGCCGGAGCCTTTGGGTGGAGGAGGGCCTCGAACTGCTGTTCAGGCAGCAGTCGACAGTGTCAGGGGCACGGGGCAGGCTGGTGGAGACAAGTGAAAACTCATGGCCAAAGACGGTCAGGGAGCTTCCCCTTTGATGCTTTCTTTCACTTGGACAGACTGTCTGACTATTATATTCTTGACAGGCATACTGTTTCCTGTGTCCACATCATGGGTACACAGGAGTGTCTGACCAAGGGTCAAACATAAGAGCTCAGCAAACTCCTGGAGGACTTGCCTGCAGTTAGTCTGCGGTTGGCCAGAAGGGTGTCTGAATAGATCACTCCATCTACTGAGCCACCTTTAGGGTCAGTGGAGATGATATCAGGGAGAGGTTCACTCTCTGCTTCCTGGTCCTCATCTGTAACCATTAACATGTTTACATCTGCACTGTCATGATAGAGCTTAAGGCGGTTAACATGAATCACCCTCTTGGGGGTCCTGCTAGTGCCCTGGTCCACCAGGTAGGTGACCTGACTCTTTCTCTAGTACTGGGTAAGGGCCAGTCCATTTGTCCTGAAGTGCCCTGGGAGCAACAGGCTCCAGAACCCAGACTTTCTGCCTGGCTGAAACTCAACCATGGCAGCCTTTTGGTCATACCACAACTTCTGAAGTTGTTGGCTGCCCTCAAGGTTTTTGCTTGCCTTTTCCATGTACTCTGCCATCCTTGAACGTAGACCTAGTACAAAGTCCACCACATCTTGTTTAGGCTCATGGAAAGGTCTCTCACAGCCTTCTTTTACAAGTGCCAGTGGTCCCCTAACAGAATGGCCAAACAGAAGCTCAAAGGGGGAAACCCTACTCCCTTCTGTGACACCTCTCTGTTGGTGAAAATCAGGCATAGCAAGAGGACATCCCATCTCCTTTTGAGTTTTCCTGGGAGCCCCATGATCATGCCCTTCAATGTCTTGTTAAATCTCTCCACAAGACCATTGGTTTGTGGATGGTATGGTGTGGTGAATTTGTAAGTCACCCTACACTCATTCCACATGTTTCAGGTAAGCTGACATAAACTTGGTACCTCTGTCGGAAACCACCTCCTTAGGAAATCCCACTCTGGTAAAAATACCAATGGGCGCTTTTGCTACTGTAGGAGCAGTAGTGGACCTAAGGGAAATTTCCTTAGGCTACCTAGTAGTATGATCCACTAGTACCAGGATATACTGGTTCCCTGATGCTGTGTGAGGTTCCAGTGGACCCACTATGTCCACTCCCACTCTCTCAAGTGAAACTGGAAGTGGAATGAGGGGGGCCTTTGGATGGCCACCTGTCTTACCACTGGCTTGACAGGTGACACAGGAGGTGCAAAACTTCTTTACCTTCTGGGACATATTGGGCCAATAGAAATGGTTGACTAATCTCTCCCAAGTCTTGGTTTGTTCCAAATGCCCCGCAAGGGGAATGTCATGGGCTAAGGTCAGAATGAACTCCCTAAACTCCTGAGGCACTACCACTCTCCTAATGACACCAGTTTTGGGATCTCTTGCCTCAGTGTAAAGGAGTCCATCTTCCCAATAGACCCTGTGGGTTCCACTGACAGCTCATTTTTCTTGCTCAGCTGCTTGCTGTCTTAGGCCTTCAAGAGCGGGACATGTTTCTTGCCCCTTACATACCTGTGTCCTTGAGGGTCCCCCTGGGCCTAAGACCTCAACCTGGTAAGGCTTTAGCTCCATGGACTCAGTTCCTTCAGGGGATAGAACATCTTCCTGGGAAGAGAGGTTCTGTTTCTTTTGCTGCATTGAAGCTGGTTCCCCAGTCTTCTTTCCTTTTCTCTTGGAAGGTTGGGCCATTATTCCAAACTCCAACACTTCCTTTTCACCCTGAGCCCTGCTTTGTGCCCTTGTCTCGACACACACCAGTTCAAGGATACCCAGCATGGCTGCATGGGTCTTGAGGTGTACCTCAGCCCATGCTGAGGACTCCGGATCATTCCCTAGCAGACATTCTACTGGAATTGCAGAGGAGACTATCACCTGTTTCAGGCCAGTGACCCCTCCCCATTCTAAAGTTCCCATTGCCATGGGATGGACTTTAGTTTGATTGTCAGCATTAGTGACTGGATATGTCTGTCCAGCCAGGTACCCTCCTGGGGAAACCAGTTTGTCTGTCACCATGTGACACTAGCACCTGTATCCCTAAGAGCTTCTACTCTTGTCCCATTGATTAGGAGCTGCTGCTTGTATTTTTGCATGTTAGGCGGCCAGGCAGCAAGTGTGGCTAAATCTACCCCACCCTCAGAGACTAGTGTAGCTTCAGTGTGGACCTTGATTTGCTCTGGGCACACTGTTAATCCCACCTGGAGACTGGCTATTCCAGTACTAACTGGAGTAGTATTTGTTTTGGGACTTTTCTTGGAACAGGCTTTGTCTCCAGTTTGGTATCAATGCTGTCTACAGTTGTGACACCAGGCCTTCTTGGTATCAAACTTATTACCCTTATACCCATTTGTGGACTATGAAGGGGATCGGGCCCACCCTCCTGAGCACGTTTTTGGGGCTCTGTAGAAGACTCTTTACTTTTGTCCTTGGATGTCTCACCACCCTTCCCCTGGGGAGGCTTTGTGACCCCTTTCTTTTGGTCACCCGCTGTGGAAGTCTTGGTCACCCTAGTCTTGACCCAGTGGTGTGCCTTCTTTCCCAATTCTTGGGGAGAAATTGGACCTAGGTCTACCAGATGTTGATGCTGTTTATCATTGAAGCAATTACTTAACAGATGTTCCTTCATGAACAAGTTATACAGCCCATCATAATGACGTATACCACTGCCAGTTATCCAACCATCTAGTGTTTTGACTGAGAAATCTACAAAATCAACCCAGGTCTGGCTCGAGGATTTTTGAGCTCCCCCGAACCTAATCCTGTACTCCTCAGTTGAGAATCCAAAGCCCTCAATCAGGGTAGCCTTTGTGAGATCATAAGATTCTGCATCTTTACCAGAGAGTGTGAGGAGTCTATCCCTACACCTTCCAGTGAACATTTCCCAAAGGAGAGCACCCCAGTGAGATCTGCTTACTTTTCTAGTTGCACAAGCCCTCTTAAAACCTGTGGACCACTTGGTGATGTCATCACCATCTTCATATTTAGTTACAATCCCTTTGGGGATTTTTAGGATGTCAGTATTCTCTCTGACCCTATTTATGTTGCTGCCACCATTGATGGGAGTTAAACCCACCTCTTGCCTTTCCCTTTCTATGGCTAGGAGCTGCTTCTCCAAGCCAATCTTTTGGCCATCCTGGCTAACAGTAGGTCCTCTTCATTGAGGCTGCCCTCAATGCTTCCAGAGGTACTGGTGTCCCCTGTGGAAGAACCAGGCTCTCTGACTAGGATTTGTGAAGTCAGGGTTTGAGGAACCCTGTTCTCCCTGGTTAGGACATGAGGGGGTAATTCATCCTCCTGTTCATTAACTTCCCCATCTGAAGGAGTATCCTTAGAGGGGTGGTCCCTTGTGAACTCTGCCAAAAGCTCCTGGAGCTTTACTTTGGTAGGGTTAGACCCAATCTTTATCTTTTTAAGTTTACAGAGAGTCCATAACTCTGACATCCTTAGATGCAGGTAAGGGGTGAGGTTGAGTTCCACCACCATCTCATCTGTATTCAACATTATCACTCTAAAAGTTGGGATTACTTTTTAAGAATCTAAAAACTACTTTTTGAACTTAAATCCAAACTTTTACAAACTTTTAAACTCTCAAATAAATGCTAACAGGGGCTTACACAAGGCCCTAGCAGGAGTTTTAAAAATTTAGCAAAATAGTCAAATTTAAAAAATCAATTTCTAATGACAATTTCTGGAATTTAGTCATGTGATCAGGTATTCGCTGAGTAGTCCAGCAAATGCAAAGACTTAGACCCCACCGCAGATCCACAAATGTAGGAAGTTGGCTCTGTATATACTATCTCAAAGTGCAAGATAATGTGCACTGAGTCCAAGGGTTCCCCTTAGAGGTTGATAGTGGCAAAATTAGATAATACTAATGTTCTATTTTGTGGTAGTGTGGTCGAGCAGTAGGCTTATCAGAGGGTAGTGGTAAGCACTTGTTGTACACACACAGACAATAAATGAGGAACATACACTCAAAGACTTAACTCCAGGCCAATAGTTTTTATATAGAAAAACGTATTTTCTAAGTTTATTTTAGAACCACAAGATTTGAGGTAAGTGCATAAAATGCAAAGTACTTCACACAGGTAAGTAGAGAACTTTGATTTAAAACAGTAGTAAACACAGTTTAGGTTAAAATGTCAAAAAGCTATTTTAAAAGTGCACACTGTGCAAAAATCAACAGTTCCTGGGTGAGGTAAGTTTGGTTAAGTTTCTCAGGTAAGTAAAGCACTTACACAGTCAGTCTTCTGGGCATAGGCAGCCCGCCGTTGGGGGTTCAAGGCAACCACAAAACCGCAGCACCAGCAGCACAGGGCCTGTCAGGTGCAGAGGTCAAAGGAGGGCTCAAAACACATTGGCACCTATGAAGAACAGGGGTGCTCCGGTCCTAGTCTGCTCACAGGTAAGTACCTGCGTCCTCAGGGAGCAGACCAGGGGGGTTTTGTAGAGAACTGGTGGGGACTCACACAAGCCCACAAAACACACCCTCAGCGGCACAGGGGTGGCTGGGTGCAGTAGGCAAATTAGGCATCTGGTTTGCTTTTGAAAGCAATGGACAGACCCGGGGGTCACTTAGGCAATGCAGGCAGGGCACAGGGGGGCTTCTCGGGCCAGCCACCAAATGGGCTAGGATGAGGGCTGCCTGCTGGTCACTCCTGCACTGGTAGGTGGTTCTTCTCGGTCCTGGGGGCTGTGGGTGCAGAGCTTGGTCCAGACGTAGGGTTCCTTGTTACCAGGCAGTTGGGGTCAGGGGGAGCCTCTGGATCCTCTCTGTAGGTGTCGCTGTGGGGGTGCAGGGGGGTCAACTCAGGGTGCCCACGTCGTCGTAGTCTCCCGGGAGTCTTCGCTGCAGTGTTGGTTCTCCTGAACTCGAGCCGGGGGGTGTCGGGTGCAGAGTGTGAAGTCCCACGTTTCCAGCAGGAAGAGAGTTTTTTGAAAGTTGCTATAAAGTTGCAAAGTTGTTGCAGTTTTTGAACAGTGCTGCTGTTCTCGGGAGTTTCTTGGTCCTTCGGGTTTAGGGCAGTCCTCTGATAGGTCACTGGTCCCTGTTGGATGCATCGCTGTGCAGGTTCTTTGAGTCCTGGAGGGTGGCTACACCCTCTTTGTGCCTCCTTCCTGAGGGGAGAGAGGCACATCCCTATTCCTATTGGGGGAATCCTCCAAACTCAAGATGGAGGATTTCTAAAGGCAGGGGTGACCTCAGCTCAGGGCACCTTAGGGCCTGTTCTGACTGGTAGGTGACTCCTCCTTGTTTTTCTCATTATGTCCTCCAGCCTTGCCGCCAAATGTGGGGGCAGTGACCGGAGGGGCAGGCATCTCCACTAGCTGTACTGTGGCGCTGTAACAAAGGGGGTGAGCCAGGTGTTACAGTTCTTGTAGGGGGAGGTGAGAAGCACCTCCACCCAGTTCAAGCTTTGTTCCTGGCCACAGAGTGACAAAGGCACTCACCTCATGTGGCCATAAACACGTCTGGTTGTGGCAGGCAGAAACTGGTCAGCCTAGCACTAGGAGTCGGGCTGGTATTCAGGGGCATCTCTAAGATGCCCTCTGGGTGTATTTTACAATAAATCCCACACTGGCATCAGTGTGCATTTAATGTGCTGAGATGTTTGATACCACACTTCCCAGATTTCAGTGTAGGCATTATGGAACTGTGGAGTTCGTAATTGACAGACTCCCAGACCATATACTCTTTATGGCTACCCTGCACTTACAATGTCTAAGGTTTTGCTTAGACACTGTAGGGGCATAGTGCTCATGCAACTATGCCCTCACCTGGGGTATAGTGCTCCCTGCCTTAGGGCTGTAAGGCCTGCTAGAGGGGTGACTTACCTATGCCACAGGCAGTGAGAGGTGGGCAAGGCACCCTGAGGGGAGTGCCATGTCAACTTAGTCATTTTCTCCCCACCAGCACACACAAGCTGTGAGGCAGTGTGCATGGGCTGAGTGAGGGGTACCCAGGGTCGCATAATACAGCCCTTAGAGACCTTCCCTGGCCACAGGGCCTTTGGTACCAGGGGTACCATTTACAAGGGACTTATCTGTGTACCAGGGCTGTGCCATTTGTGGGAACAAAGGTGCAGTTCAGGGAAAGAACACTGGTGCTGGGGCCTGGTTAGCAGGGTCCCAGCACACTTTCAATTATAACTGGCATCAACAAAAGGCAAAAGGTTAGGGGGTAACCATGCCAAGGAAGGCATTTCCTTACATTGATCCTCCGTGAGGCAGGCAGTCCTCTGGAGGTTTTTCAGTGGTCGCTGGACCTGCAGGATGCGTAGGCTTTCTTCTGCAGGTTCTTTGAAGCAGGAGACAGGCCGGTAGGGCTGGGGCCAAGTCAGTTGTTGTCTCCTTTTCTTCTCTGCTGGGGTTTCAGCTAAGCAGTCCTTCTTCTTCTTGTGAGGTCATCAGGAATCTGACTAGCTTGGTTCAGGGAGCACCAAAATACAAGATTTAGGGGCGTTTTAAGGGTCAGAGGGCAGTAGCCAATTGCTACTGTCCCTGAGAGTGACTACACCCTCCTTGTGCTCACTCCCTTTGGGGAGGGGAGCACATTCCTATCCGTATTGGCCCTGATCCTCCAAACCAAGATGGAGGATTCTGCAAGGAGGAGGTCACTTCAGCTCTGGATACCTTAGGGGTAGTCCTGGCTGAAGTGGTGACTCCCCCTTGTTTTTCCTAATTATCCCTCTCAACTCACTTCCAAAAGTGGGGCTTTGTCCGGAGATTGGGCATCTTCGCTAGCTGGAGTGTCTTGGGGCATTGTAACACGAAGCCTGAGCCTTTGAGGCTCACCGCTAGGTGTTACAGTTCCTGCAGGGGGAGGTGTAAAGGCCTTCCACCCAGTGCAGGCTTTGTTTCTGGCCCCAGAGAGCACAACTGTTCTCACCCTATGGGGTCAGAAACTTGTCTCAGTGGCAGGCTGGCACAGAACAGTCAGCCCTGCACTGAAGGATTGGGTAAAATACAGGGGGCATCTTTTAGTTTCACTCTGTGTGCATTTGTTTTAATAAATCCAACACTGGCATCAGTGTGGGCTTATTATTCTGAGAAATTTGATACCAAACTTCCCAGTATTGAGTGTAGCCATTATGGAACTGTAGAGTTAGTTTTGACAAACTCCCAGACCATATACTTAAATGTCCACACTGTACTTACAATGTCTAAGAATGGACTTAGACATTGTAGGCAAATATTTATCATGCAGCTATGCCCTCACCTGTGGTATAGTGCACCCTGCCTCAGGGCTTTAAGGCCTGCTAGAGGGGTAACTTACCTATGCCCCACTGGGGGGATGCCATGTCAACTTTGCCTTTTTCTCCCCACCAACACACACAATCTGCAATGGCAGTGTGCATGTGTTAGGTGAGGGATCCCTTAGGGTGGCAAAACACATGCTGCAGCCCTTAGGGACTTTCCCTGGTCACAGAGCCCTTGGTACCACTGGTACCTTTTACAAGGGACTTATCTGTGTGCCAGGGGTGTGCCAATTGTAGAAACATTGGTAAATTTTTAGTGAAAGAACACTGGTGCTGGGGCCTGGTCAGCAAGGTCCCAGCCCACTCCCACTCCCAGTCAAGTCAGCATCAATATCAGGCAAAAAGTGTGTGGAAGGGTGGGGTAACTGCAACAAGGGCCATTTCCCTACAAGCGTGATCCGAGACCGGACCATGAAGCGATATTTCACCAAACACAGGAAGAAGTCACAGGCCTCGCAAAAATCCTGGTTTTGCTCTGACTCGAAAGGGTGGACCCACTCCAGAGACGCTCCCTCAAGAAGTCTTATTCACAGTCCAAGTCCTCCAGTAAGTCAAAGTGCAAGCAGTAAGAAAGCAAAGGAGACTCAGCACCATTTTGCCACCCTCTATCAATAGACAGGGAGTAAAGGAGTCAATTAATCTGGCTTATCTGTGCCTGAGGAGTCGATCCTGTGGTTGGACCTGATCGGCCCAGCCATCAGTGACACCACAGCAGGTTGAGGCCTTTAAGGAGACTGTGCTGTGTATGTTTGGCCCTCTTCAGGCTCCGTCTGACACGGATACACAGAGACTTCCCTGATCCATCCTCAGCACTGTCTGTGCCCCTTGAATCCACCTTGTGTTCTACAGCGGCTTCGGTGCCAACTCCAGGTCTGGCACCCAAATATGGAACAAACCCTTGGATGTAGGTGTTGTCACCAATGTCTCCAACACTGGAGGAGGATCCACAACCTATCATGGTATCTGACTCAGAGACAAAATTGTATTGCCCAAGACCGTGCCCAGATTCTGGTCCGGCACGGCCAATACTCAATGTCTCTGACTCAGAAACTGTTCCACTACATCAACTTTTTAGCTTGTACTCTGACCAGAGTGAGCCATATGAAGACAACAAAAGAGGAGGAGGGGAAGGGGAAGACTTTGCCCCACCCTATGATAAGAATAATCGGTGTAGGGATCAACAAGATGCCTGTGGGTTGGGTAACTCACCCGATACTGGGCTGATTTTCTTCCCTGTACTAGCAACCTTGCACAGTATATCTTTTCAGACTGTCATTAGAAGGGCAGCAGAAGTGCTTATTCTCTACCTTCCAACTATGGAGGTAAAAATAAATGTTCTTACTGAGGTCCTTCAGCCTGGCAAGGAACCAAGCAAATCTCTCCTGCCCTTCAACAAGGCCCTTACTGATACTCTATTGGGCACTTGTACTAAACCATATTCTGGCCCTTTAGTCAATCACTAGGTCACCTGCCACCATAGGCCTGTGCCAGGCAACCTTGAGTTTTTAACCCAGCAACCAACTCCTGAGAGCTTGGTGATACAGGTATCCACCAGAAGAGTGGACTCCATTGTCTTTCTGACTACTCCTCATGACAGTCCAAACGCATGGAAAGAGAATGTTTTAATCGTCTACTTTGCTTTGAGGTCGGTCAGTGCCAGATGCCTTCCAGGACCTTTTGCCCGTGCACTTTGGGACCTGGTTAGTGAGATTTTACTGGCAGTCCCAGAAGACTTGTGGGCTCCCTTAATCCAAACTATTCAGGATGGCCAATATGAGGCCAAATTCAGCTTCCACTTGGGCTTAGACACTGCTGATTGTCTAGGAAGGACTATTGAGACAGGCATGGTGCTCCGGCACCACGCATGAATAAGATCCACAAGCTTATCTGGGGATGGCCTGGTAACCCTAATGGGCATGCTCCTTGATGGTTCCCGCCTGTTTGGTAAAAAAGCAGACTCAGCCGTGTGGCACTTTAAAGAGGGTCAGGCCACAGCTCTGTATTCCCCCAACAGTCATGCCCTTTTCAGAATCAAATTGCTAGGGTCCAGGTGTATTGACAGCATTCAGGCCCTGACGCCCCTTGATAGGCCTCCCAGCTCTTTCGAGGATAGGGCCATGGACACAACAATCAGGCCATCAAGTATGGAGTGCATCCCAAACCCCTGCCCATCCAGCAACAACTTCTAAACATATTTAGTGCACCCGTAGCAGCATACTGCCTATTTGTATGAGGCAGAGTTAACCACTTCTTCTAGGGGTGGCAGAGCATTACATCTGACAGGTGGGTTCCTCAAATTGTTCAACAAGGTTACACCCTGCTATTCCTTTTCAACCTGATACATGTTCCACTTACAGCAGAGCAGCTTGCAGAGGAACTATGGTACATTTTGTGGTAGAGAGGGTATTGCCCTCGGAATTGGGGACTGGATGTTATTACCACTACTTCCTTGTGCCAAAGAATGATAGAAGCCTTCTTCCTTTTTTTTAACTTTGCCCTCTCAATACCTTCCAGAAAAGGACACATTTAAGATGCTCACACTGGCCCAGGTTCTATCTGCCCTGAATCCCAAGGACTGGATGGTAGTGTTGGACCTGCAGGACACCGATTTTGACAAGTCTATCCTGCAGGCCAATGGGTGCTACCTGTGGTTCAAAGTAGTCGAAGGGCACTGTCAATTGTCTGCTCTCCCTTTCGTGCTCATTAGTTCCAAAGGGTGTTCACAAAGGTGATGGCAAAGGTCTCTGCTCATTTCAGAGCTCGAGGATATCAGTCTTCCTCTACCTTGATGACCAGCTGTTGAAAGAGGGCACGGTAATTTGTGGACCACCTCCAGATTACGATGAACCTACTTACATCATTACATCTCAACCAGCCTACCAAAGTAACACCTGACTCCTTCACAGAGGCTGAGGATCTGTCATGGACACAGCGCAGTTCAGGGACTTCCCTCAATTGTGATGAGACTATGACATTCAGGCTGTGGTACTGATGTTTCATATTTGGTCCTGGATCTCAGTGACAGCATCTCTTACGCTGCTTGGCCCGTTAACCTCTGGCACCTTGCTTGTCAACTATGCTGCGAGGCAAATTGAGGCTCTGCATTGGAATCAGAAGTCCCAGTGGGCCCAGCACCAAAAAAAGTGGCAGATGCAATCCAGGTTTCAGAGGAGACTGAACACAATCTGCAGTGCTTGAACAGATTAGGACCAGTCGGGAACTATTTTCCTTCTCCCATCAGTGCTGACAGGAGTGTCACTGCTGAGATGGGGAGGTCACATGAGGCACGTAGAGTTGGAGTTACTCTACGTTCGAGTTACTGGCCATTTGTCTGGTAATGAAGCCCTTTTTGCTGTCCATCACTGGGTGGTAGTACAGGACAAAAACACCACCATGTGGTACCTAAACAAGCAGGGTAGTATGGTGTCCTGGGTCCCGTGCAAAGAGGCTATGTGCTTCTGGAGTTGGATGGAGCATCAGAGCATATTCCTGATCAGGAATCACCTGGAGGGATCTTTCAAAACCTGGGCAGGCAGGCTCAGCTGGCAACGCCTGGTGGATCATGGATGGCCTCTGTGTCCTGAAGTGGCCCAAGGTACCTTCTGACAGTGTGGGAAACCCTACCTATAGAACTATGCAAAATCTCTTGTAGGAATTGCATTGAAGCTGGAGTGGAGCATGGGACTATCATTCGCATTCCTGTCTTTGCCTCTCCGTAGACCCTCGGGAATACTGTTTAGCTATCTACTCTAAAGGAGAGGAATCTGCGATTAGAAGTATCCATATGAAGAACACGTTACTTACCTTTGGTAATGCTCTTTCTGTTTGATACTCTAACTGGTGATTCCCCACTGCCTTCGCACCTCCTGGCTCTGTGGAGTTCTCTCTTGTTATAGGTCCCACATTAGAGATCTACACACTGGTAACAACAATGGCTTTGTGCTCTGTGTCAGAGGGTGCAAAAAGAGTCAAGTAGAAAGCTGATATTGATGCGTAGTGGGGAGCTTACATATGGATGCACTCCATCACTTCCTGTGCTGAACAAAGCCCAAATCGTGCTGCACAGTAATGTTTAGCAGTGTGCTATAGCACTCCTGTGAAAAGGTTCCAGATCCAGTCTGGCAACTGGGGAATATTCTAAAGATAAGGAAACTGCAGTTAGTTAGATCATCCATCAAATAGAACTTTACCAAAGGTAAGTAACTTGTTCTTCAATCACACATATGTGTGAAGGATTGTCACCTCAACACTGATGTAAAGGAAATAGTGCAGCAGGCATCGATTTGTACTTCAAAGACTTGTGTGTTCAAAAAACAAAATGAATAGTTTCATGTCTGTATTCCAGTACAGCATTACTTATTAAATTCAAAGAAGTCAGGTTGTAAAGAACAAGGGCCAGATGTAGCAAACGTTTGCGAGTCGCAAATGGGTCGCAGCGCTATTTGCGACCTCGTAAAATGCGAAATGGGATGTACAAATCCCATTTCGGAGTATCAAATAGCGATGCAACCCATTACCGACTCAAAAAATTTGCGACCTGATTTTGCGAGTCGCAATTAGGAAGTCGCAAATTGCGAGTCGCAAACTGTATGCAAAAGCCAGTCGCAAATTGCCACCAGTCGCAAAAAGCCCGTTTTGCACACCCAGATTACCACTGATTCAGAACAGGTGGTAACCAGAACCAAAGTATAAAAGGAGACCCAGAAGGCATCTGGGTCACTCAAAATGGCTGCACTATACGTGATTGCATGGAGGAGGAGAGTCCAGGCTGCCCAGCAGAGGAGGAGGCAGAGACAGGAGAGGATATACCGAACCAGGCAGATACTATTTCAACAAACTGAGGATGAGATTTATGACAAATACAGACTGAGCAGTGCAGTTATCCTAGAGATCATTGAACTGCTGAAACCTCAGCTAGAAAGCCAGACAATGCGCAGCAGCGCCATCCCCACATATGTGCAAGTGCTATGCTCACTGCACCTCTTGGCCTCGGGTAGCTATCAGAGGGTGATTGCAGTGGCAGGTGGGGTATCCCAAAGTGACCTCTCAAGATTCTTCAGACGTTTCCTAGATGCCATACTCGCACATATGTCCAGATATATATACCTTCACAGGAATGAGGCAGAAATGAACAGCACCAAGTTGCACTTCTACAGAATAGCCAACTTCCCCCATGTAATAGGGTGTGTGGACGTGACACATATACCAATTTGCCCACATGCAAATCTGGAATGTGTTCCGCAATAGGAAATGTACCCACTCACTAAACATCCAGGTGGTATGTGACGCCCATAATGTCATTACTGACATTGGGGGTCATTACAACATTGGCGGTAAAAGCCGCTTACCGCCGTGCAGAAGACCGCCGATACACCGCCGCGGCCGCGGAAATCCGCCACAGCTATTATGACACACATCCCAGAATCCGCCGAAATTCAGACACCCACACAAGTCCGCCACACCAAAGGTCAGTGATAAACTGGCGAAAACAAAACCTCCACCGTCACGCCAACAGAAACCCGCCCATACTATTACAACCCACGAATCCACGTGGCGGTCTTTCAACCGCGGTATTCCATTGGCGGTACACACCGCCGCGCTCAAAATACACACACATCTCCAAAACACCACCACATTGGACAATTTGAAATACACACACCTGATACACATACAAACACCACTCCCACACACCTAACACAATATAAAACACACACCCACATCACCCACAACCCCCTACGACCAAAAATTAGAGACGAAGGCGACAGAGAGAGCACAGCAATTGACAACCCCACCACACAGAGGCACACGACACCATCACCCACACAACATCCATGCACAAAACACCCCACACCACTACACATCACCACACTCATCACCACATACACCACCCCACACATCACCTACACCACCCGATGGCACGCCAAAGACACCCTAGGTTTTTGGAGGAGGAGCTCAGGGTCATGGTGGATGAAAATCGTATGGGTAGAGCCACAGCTATTTGGATCACAGGTGCAGCACACCTCTATAGCTAGGAAGATGGAGCTATGGCGAAGAATCGTGGAGAGGGTCAACTCGGTGGGACAGCACCCAAGAAATCGGGAGGACATCAGGAAGAGGTGGAACGACCTACGGGGGAAGGTGCGTTCCGTGGTCTCCAGGCACAACATCGCAGTTCAGTGGACTGGCGGCGGACCCCCATCTCCTCCCCCACAACTAACAACATGGGAGGAGCAGGTCTTGACCATTATGCATACTGAGGGCCTCGGAGGAGTCGGTGGAGGAATGGACACTGGTAAGTCAAATCTTAACATATCCCCCACCCTACCTGCATGCTATCACACCCCCCCCACCCTCACCCCCTCCCCTATCACTCCAACTCCTCACTAATGTACTAATAACACAAACCACACATCCCAACACCAAGCCCTGCATGACACAACAAAGCATGGACACCCATCACTAAAGCATGCCCACTGCACATACCCATAACACCCCCTAACCATCATCACCCAAGCCCCCACACAGGAATGCTAGCACTGGGGTACACGCTCACCCACCCATTGCAAACCACGACACACACAGATGCAATAATCATGCTTTTATGCCCCTGCAGGACCACTACCCAACGTCACCAGACAGGAGGGTCCAGACATCTCTACCCCACCCACAGAAGAGGCCCACAGCGATGACAGCAGCTCTGGCCAGCTGTATCCAGATGACCAGCCCAGACCATCGTGGGCCTCTGGACAGTCGGTTCCCCTCGCACAGGCACAGCCCAACACTGACCTTACACCCTCTGAAAATACCAGTACAGCACCCACCCAGCGGGGCCATACCTCCGTCCCCAGGACACGTCAATCAGCTGTGTGTCCACCACTACAGGGAACCCAGGATAACCCACCTCCCCAACAACAACAGGGACCTGGGGGCAGTGGTAGTGGGCACACGGTCCAGGGAACGGAGGCCCAGGAACACAGGGGAACTGGGAGGGCTGCTGTGCGACAGGGGGCGGACAGGCCAAGGGAACCCACTCTCCATGAGGCCCTCTCCTCCATCATGGGAGCATACCACCACTCCCAGGAGACGATGGCTACGGTCCTGGCCAAGTGTCAGGAGACCCAGCGCCTGCAGGAGGAACCGTATTTGGGGTTCAGGGTGGAACTCAGAACCATCAGCTCCGCCCTGGGCACCATCGTAGGGGTGCTGAAGGACATACAGAACACCATGAGGGACACTGTGGCACTCCAAGGGGCCCCTGACACTAGCATGGACGATGAACTGCCCACCACCTCCGCCGGCGCTAGTGGACAGGATGCCCTGCCACAGGAACACCACACCAGCACCCCACCCCCTGCAGACGGAGAACCACCCCGCAAGCAGTCCCTGAGATCCAGGAACAGGACAGAGCACGATGGCAAGACCCCCGCCAAGAAATGAGACCACCCTGATTGTCATCCATTGTCCCACTTTGTAACCCTGTCCATATTGGAACTGCCCCAGCTCCACTTCCTATGCCCATATGGACAATACACCTGTGAGACTAATAGACTGGACTCTGCCATGGACATTCCTCCACCATCACCCATCACCATTTTACCACCCCCCTCCAATAATTAGCACGTCAATAAACACCCTCGAAGCACAAAAATCAGTCTGTGATTTTGAAAATGTGTATTAGCTATGACAGTGACAAAATGCTTTTTCAAATGTAATGTCAACATAACTATGTCACACATCACAAGTCCATGAAGGATGCAAGCAGATGACACAGGTTGGTAACCACACCTGTGAAACCATAATGGAAATGTACAACTCAGTTACCAAATACTGCTTGTAATTGAAAGACAGGATAGAGGTAGAAGTGTGAAAGTAAATGTATTAGTAAAGAAAGTGTTCTCACCTGTGTGTCACTGGAAATATTGCTGTATGACTGAGTCCCTGTTGTCAATGTCTTCTTCCTCTACTTCCTCCTCATCACTTTCCACAGGCTCCACAGCTGCCACAACACCGTCATCTGGACCATCCTCCTGCACAAAAGGGACCTGGCGTCGCAAAGCAAGATTGTGAAGCATACAGCAGGCGATGATGATCTGGCACACTTTCCTTGGTGAGTAGAATAGGGAACCACCTGTCATATGGAGGCACCTGAACCTGGCCTTCAGAAGGCCGAAGGTGCGTTCGATCACCCTACTAGTCCGCCCATGGGCCTCATTGTAGCGTTCCTCTGCCCTGGTCCTGGGATTCCTCACTGGGGTCAGTAGCCATGACAGGTTGGGGTAACCAGAGTCCCCTAATAGCCACACCCGGTGCCTCTGGAGTTGACCCATCACATAAGGGATGCTGCTATTCCACAGGATGTAGGCGTCATGCACTGAGCCAGGGAACATAGCATTTACCTGCGAGATGTACTGGTCTGCCAAACATACCATCTGTACATTCATGGAATGATAACTCTTCCGGTTCCTGTACACCTGTTCACTCCTCTTGGGGGGGACCAGAGCTACATGGGTCCCATCAATGGCACCTATGATGTTAGGGACATGTCCAGGGCATAGAAGTCACCTTTAACTGTAGCCAAATCCTCCACCTGAGGGAAAATGATGTAGCTCCTCATGTGTTTCAGCAGGGCAGACAACACTCTGGACAACACGTTGGAAAACATAGACTGGGACATCCCTGATGCCATGGCCACTGTTGTTTGAAATGACCCACTTGCTAGGAAATGGAGCACTGATAGCACCTGCACTTGAGGGGGGATTCATGTGGGATGGTGGATTGGTGACATAAGGTCTGGCTCCAACTGGGTACACAGTTCCTGGATTGTGGCACGGTCAAACCTGTAGGTGGTGATTAAATGTCGCTCCTCCATTGTCAACAGGTCTACCAGCGGTCGGTACACTGGAGGATTCCGCCATCTCCTCACATGTCCCAGCTGACGGTGCCTAGGAAGGACAACAGCGACCACAGAGTCAAGCAATTCAGAGGTATGTACCCACAGCTACACAGAACACGAAACAAAATCCCAAAAGTTGTCTGTATGTGTGTTGAGTCCAGGCCTAGGTATGTGTGACGCAGTTGAAAATGAAGCCATTTGGGCCCCTGAAATGGCGGATGCCTGACCTCTAAACTGGGACAATGGGATGTGAGGTAACTGCGCTGGCGTTGTATACCGTCGCGGCATGCGGTCGTAGACCGCGGCGCACTGCTGCATTGGTTAACATTGGACCCTAGGGGTCCCAGGAGCCAATGACGAAGTGCGCCGGCGGTGATGATGCGCACCGCCGCAGACGTCACCGACGTGGACTTGACCGCCACTTTCTAACAGTTCAGTCACTCAATACCTGATCTTCGACAGGAGAGGACCTACACTGCAAGTGCTGCTGTGACCTCGGTCTGGAAGAGACAATGGCACGTGCGTCTGGAGAAAGGGCCCCTGCCTTCACTGCACAGGAGTTGGAGAAGCTCGTGGACAGGGTCCTTCCCCAGTACACTCTACTCTACGGTCCTCCAGACCAACAGGTGAGTACATAGGGTGCAAGTTGTATGGGCTATGCCTGGGTGGAGAGGGCCGGATGTAAGAAGGAAGGGGGCAGAGTTCTGCGAGCATGAAGGAGTGTGAATGCATGTGCCACATGGCAAGGGCAGGGATGTGGGCCACTCACTTCGACAGTGCAGTTGGTAATGACTTCTCTTCTTCCCCTGTACATGTAATGTAGGTCAGCGCCCACCAGAAGAAGGATATTTGGAGTGCCATCGCCAAGGACGTCCGGACCCTGGGGGTCCACCAGAGACGGAGCACCCACTGCCGTAAAAGATGGGAGGACATTCGCCGCTGGAGCAAGAAGACAGCGGAAGCTTAGCTGGGGATGGCCTCCCAACGTGGGAGGGGTGCCTGTCGCACCATGACCCCCCTGATGTTCCGGTTCCTGGCGGTGGCCTACCCTGAGTTGGATGGGCGCATGAGGGCATCACAGCAGACACAACGGGGTGAGTACACTCTCATTCTGCTGACTTTGCGTGCAGTGGAGTTGTTTGGGTGGGGGAGGAGGGCTGTGGGTTCCCCTAGGCCAGGGCGAGTTCCGTAGGCTAGGCCCCTCCGTAATGCAGGCCATGTGGCACTCCACCCCACCTCTGTAGAGTGCCAAGCACAGGTATACATGCCCCTGTGTCATCTATGTCTGCTGATGTCCACCATAGCCATGTAGGCCATATCCCAGGAACTGCATTTGTAGAGCCCAAGAGCGCGGCGTAGTGCAGGGGGCTGCTGTGTCTGTATTGTCCGCCAACGGTAGCGGTAAGCCATGCACTCAACCTGTCTTTCTTCTCTTTCCCCCCCTTTTTGTGCTCTCCCTGTTCTTTTGTGCATCAGCATCATCAGACGGAGGTACAGTGGCACCGGAGCACGAGGGGGCTGCATCCCACATGGCCATGGAGGGCCACACCACGGACTCCGAATACACCAGTGGGACAGAGGGCGAGGGGAGCTTCACGGCGGTCACTGGATCAGCAAACAGTGACACAGACTCGTCCTCCGATGGGAGCTCCCTTGTGGTGGCGGCACCATCTGTGCCCCCCACTTCTACAGGTACAGCCGCCACCCCCCCTCCCAGCACCGCCCTCCCAGCAGCCCCTCAGCCTTCACCCCGTTCACGCTCACCCAGGAGGGTGGGCATCACCTTCGCCCCAGGCACCTCAGCCCCTGCCCCTGTCACCTCTGCTGCCCTCAGTGAGGTGGCCATTGACCTCCTCAGGTCACTCACTGTTGGGCAGTCTACCATTGTGTATGCCATCCAGGGTGTAGAAAGGTAGTTGCAACACACTAATGCATTCCTGGAGGGCATTCATTCTGGTCAGGCTGCCCATCATCAAACCCTACAATCTCTGGCCTCAGCACTGATGGCAGCCATTGCCCCTGTGTCTAGCCTCCCCCCTCCAACTTCCTCCACCCAGACCCAATCCCCTGTACCTCTGCCTATCCCAATCACACCATCAGACCAGCCTGCACACACCTCAACACACAAGGGCAGCTCAGGCAAACATAGGCACCACACATCCAACAGGCACTCACACAAGCATCACCCACATACAGACACAGCAACATCTTCTGCCTCCACTGTGTCCCCCTCCTCGTCGTCTCTCTCCTCCCTCCCAGTCTTGTCTACACTCTCACCTGCATGCACTACCACTAGAGCCACTAGGACTCGCACCAGAACACCCAGCACCACACCCCGCTCACCTGCACTCCCCACCCCCACTACCATTTACACATCCCCTGTGTCCTCTCCCAGTGTGTCTGTGACGCCCCCTCCCAAAGTACACAAACACGGGCACACACACACCCAACATCCATCCACCTCACGACAGCCTCCAGAACATGCACCTGCACCCAAATCATCAAACGTTACACCTCCTACAACCACCTCCTCTTCCTCCACTCCCAGACCCCCTCCAGCTACCCGTCCCAGTGTTCGTCAGAAACTTTTCCTGAGCAACGTTGACCTCTTTCCCACCACCCCCCCTCCAATTCATAGGTCCCGTAGTAGCACCTCAGCCAAAAAATGTCCATTACCAGTGGTGCCTGTTAGAGGTATGTGGAGTGCACCGGGCACCAGGGCAGCCAGTGTGACACGGAGCCAAAGCACAGCCAGTCCCCACCCTGTGAAGCACCAGAAGTTGGACAGTGCCCGACGGGAGAGAGCAAAGCCGCTCACAAGGGTCCCGGGGGGAGTGTCGAGTCAGCTGTGACTCCTCCCAAGGTGGGGAAGGGGCAGAAGAAAGCGCCAAGGTCTGGGAAGAGCAGCACGGTGGAGAAGGCCGCCATCATCCCCGCTGCCCAGGACGCCACCGCCAGCCCCATCGTCACTGGTCAGGAGACCATCGCCAGAATCAGTGCCCAGGAGGGCAGCACAATCGTCACAGGTCAGGAGACCACCGCCAGAGTCAGTGCCCAGGAGGGCAGCACAATTGTCACAGGTCAGGACACCACCGCCAGAGTCATTGCCCAGGAGGGCAGCACAATCGCCACAGGTCAGGAGACCACCGCCAGAATCATTGCCCAGGAGGGCAGCACAAACGTCACAGGTCAGGAGACCACCGCCAGAGTCAGTGCCCAGGAGGGCAGCACAATCGTCACTGGTCAGGAGACCACCGCCAGAGTCATTACCCAGGAGGGCAGCACAATCCTCACTGGTCAGGAGACTACCACCAGAGTCAGTGCCCAGGAGGGCAGCACAATCGTCACTGGTCAGGAGACCACCGCCAGAGTCAGTGCCCAGGAGGGCAGCACAATCGTCACTGGTCAGGAGACCACCGCCAGAGTCAGTGCCCAGGAGGGCCCCGGCAGCCACAGCCCCGCTGGGCAATGAGGGACCGCCGTGGCACACAGCGCTGCACAGGTCAGAGACAGCAAAGTCAAGCACCGCTGAACAGGGCAAAGACCGCCATGGCAAGCACCGCTGAACAGGTCAGAAACTGCAAAGTCAAGCACCGCTGAACAGTGCAAAGACCGCCATGGCAAGCACCGCTGAACAGGGCAAGCACCACTGAACAGGCCAAAGACCGACATGGCAAGCACCGCTGAACAGGGCAAGCACTGCCAACTCAAGCATCGCTAGCCCATGTGCTGCAGGGACAGTGATGGAACTGGGACCGTCACGGGGAGAGTGATGCACTCTGGGCACCAGTCCCCCTCCAGAACCAGTGGAGAACAGCATCCACTACCTCAGTCCTAAACAGGATGAAGCTCTCTGGGCACCAGTCCCCCTCCAGAACCAGTGGAGAACAGCATCCACTACCTCAGTCCTTCACAGGATGAAGCACTCTGGGCACCAGTCCCCCTCCAGAACCAGTGGAGAACAGCATCCACTACCTCAGTCCTTAACAGGATGAAGCACTCTGGGCACCAGTCCCCCTCCAGAACCAGTGGAGACTGTTATCCACTTGAGAGTCTGTGGCTTTGCACTCCCCAGGATGGTACAGTGGGCAACCCACCCACTGCAAAGACTTGTGAGACTGTGGCTTTGCACTCCACAGGATGGTACAGTGGGCAAACCACCCACTGCAAAGACTTGAGAGACTGTGGCTTTGCACTCCCCAGGATGGTGCAGTGGGCAACCCACCCACTGCAAAGACTTGTGAGACGGTGGCTTTGCACTCCCCAGGATGGTACAGTGGGCAACCCACCCACTGCAAAAACATGTGAGACTGTGGCTTTGCACTCCCCAGGATGGTACA
Source organism: Pleurodeles waltl (assembly GCF_031143425.1). Classification (NCBI taxonomy): domain Eukaryota; kingdom Metazoa; phylum Chordata; class Amphibia; order Caudata; family Salamandridae; genus Pleurodeles; species Pleurodeles waltl. The sequence goes on from NC_090446.1 coordinate 768,181,955, forward strand.
GTGGTCAAACCACCCACTGCAAAGACTTGTGAGACTGTGGCTTTGCACTCCCCAGGATAAGGCAGTGGGCAACCCACCCACTGCAAAGACTTGTGAGACTGTGGCTTTGCACTTCCCAGGATGGTGCAGTGGGCAACCCACCCACTGCAAAGACTTGAGAGACTGTGGCTTTGCACTCCCCAGGATGGTACAGTGGGCAAACCACCCACTGCAAAGACTTGTGAGACTGTGGCTTTGCACTCCCCAGGATGGTACAGTGGGCAAACCAACCACTGAAAAGTCTTGTGAGACTGTGGCTTTGCACTCCCCAGGATAAGGCAGTGGACAACCCACCCACTGCAAAGACTTGTGAGACTGTGGCTTTGCACTCCCCAGGATGGTACAGTGGGCAAACCACCCACTGCAAAGACTTGAGAGACTGTGGCTTTGCACTCCCCAGGATGGTACAGTGGGCAACCCACCCACTGCAAAGACTTGTGAGACTGTGGCTTTGCACTCCCCAGGATGGTACAGTGGGCAACCCACCCACTGCAAAGACTTGAGAGACTGTGGCTTTGCACTCCCCAGGATGGTAGAGTGGGCAACCCACCCACTGCAAAGACTTGTGAGACTGTGGCTTTGCACTCCCCAGGATGGTACAGTGGGCAACCGACCCACTGCAAAGACTTGTGAGACTGTGGCTTTGCACTCCCCAGGATGGTACAGTGGGCGAACCACCCACTGCAAAGGCTTGTGAGACTGTGGCTTTGCACTCCCCAGGATAAGGCAGTGGGCAACCGACCCACTGCAAAGACTTGTGAGACTGTGGCTTTGCACTCCCCAGGATGGTACAGTGGGCGAACCACCCACTGCAAAGGCTTGTGAGACTGTGGCTTTGCACTCCCCAGGATAAGGCAGTGGGCAACCCACCCACTGCAAAGACTTGTGAGACTGTGGCTTTGCACTCCCCAGGATGGTACAGTGGGCAAACCGCCCACTGCAAAGACTTGAGAGACTGTGGCTTTGCACTCCCCAGGATGGTACAGTGGGCAACCCACCCACTACAAAGACTTGTGTGACTGTGGCTTTGCACTCCCCAGGATGGTACAGTGGGCAACCCACCCACTGCAAAGACTTGAGAGACTGTGGCTTTGCACTCCCCAAGATGGTACAGTGGGCAACCCACCCACTGCAAAGACTTGTGAGACTGTGGCTTTGCACTCCCCAGGATACATCAATGGGCATGGAACCCCGTCGTGGATCTGGCGTGGTGCTGTCATCCAGCTGAGGTGCCTTCCCTTCCCCCTGAGGTGCCTGTTGTATTTCTATCTGATGCCCCTGCAGTGTTCTCTCCGTTTCTGGACAGGTATCGTGTGTGGGTCTCGCCCATGCTGTAGGAGGCTGGACTGGCTTGTAGTGAGTACCTAGGGGTACTTGCACCTTGCACCAGGCCCAGTTATCCCTTATTAGTGTATAGGGTGTCTAGCAGCTTAGGCTGATAGATAATGGTAGCTTAGCAGAGCAGCTTAGGCTGAACTAGGAGACGAGTGAAGCTCCTACAGTACCACTAGTGTCATATGCACAATATCATAAGAAAACACAATACACAGATATACTAAAAATAAAGGTACTCTATTTTTATGACAATATGCCAAAAGTATCTCAGTGAGTACCCTCAGTATGAGGATAGCAAATATACACAAGATATATGTACACAATACAAAAATATGCAGTAATAGTATTAGAATACAGTGCAAACAATGTATAGTTACAATAGGATGCAATGGGGACACATAGGGATAGGGGCAACACAAACCATATACTCCAAAAGTGGAATGCGAACCACGAATGGACCCCAAACCTATGTGACCTTGTAGAGGGTCGCTGGGACTATTAGAAAATAGTAAGGGTTAGAAAAATAGCCCACCCCAAGACCCTGAAAAGTGAGTGCAAAGTGCACTGAAGTTCCCCAAAGGATATAGAAGTCGTGATAGGGGAATTCTGCAGGAAAGACACAAACCAGCAATGCAACAATGATGGATTTCCAGTCGAGGGTACCTGTGGAACAAGGGGACCAAGTTCAAAAGTCACAAGCAAGTCGGAGAGGGGCAGATGCCCAGGAAATGCCAACTGTGGGTGCAAAGAAGCTGCTACTGGACAGTAGAAGCTGAGGTTTCTGCAGGAACAACAAGGGCTAGAGACTTCCCCTTTGGAGGATGGATCCCCCACGCCGTGGAGAGTCGTGCAGAAGTGGTTTCCTGCCGAAAGACCGCCAACAAGCCTTGCTAGCTGCAAATCATGCGGTTAGAGTTTTTGGATGCTGCTGTGGCCCAGGAGGGACCAGGATATCGCCAATTGCGTCTGGGGACAGAGGGGGCGTCGAGCAAGACAAGGAGCCCTCTCAGCAGCAGACAGCACCCACAGAAGTGCCAGAACAGGCACTACAAAGATGCGTAAAACGGTGCTCACCCAAAGTCACACAAAGGAGTCCCACGTCACCGGAGGACAACTTAGAAAGTCGTGCAATACAGGTTAGAGTGCCGTGGACCCGGGCTTGGCTGTGCACAAAGGATTTCCGCCGGAAGTGCACAGAGGCCGGAGTAGCTGCAAAAGTCGCGGTTCCCAGCAATGCAGTCTGGCGTGGGGAGGAAAGGACTTACCTCCACCAAACTTGGACTGAAGAGTCACTGGACTGTGGGAGTCATTTGGACAGAGTTGCTGGATTCAAGGGACCTCGCTCGTCGTGCTGAGAGGAGACCCAGGGTACCGGTGATGCAGTTCTTTGGTGCCTGTGGTTGCAGGGGGACGATTCCGTCGACCTACGGGAGATTTCTTCGGAGCTTCTAGTGCAGAGAGGAGGCAGACTACACCCACAGCATGCACCACCAGGAAAACAGTCGAGAAGGTGGCAGGATCAGCGTTACAGAGTTGCAGTAGTCGTCTTCGCTACTTTGTTGCAGTTTTGCAGGCTTCCAGCACGGTCAGCAGTCGATTCCTTGGCAGAAGGTGAAGAGAGAGATGCAGAGGAACTCGGATGAGCTCTTGCATTCGTTATCTAAGGAATCCCCAAAGACAGAGACCCTAAATAGCCAGAAAAGAGGGTTTGGCTACCTAGGAGAGAGGATAGGCTAGCAACACCTGAAGGAGCCTATCAGAAGGATTCTCTAACGTCACCTGCTGGCACTGGCCACTCAGAGCAGTCCAGTGTGCCAGCAGCACCTCTGTTTCCAAGATGGCAGAGGTCTGGAGCACACTGGAGGAGCTCTGGGCACCTCCCAGGGGAGGTGCAGGTCAGGGGAGTGGTCACTCCCCTTTCCTTTGTCCAGTTTCGCGCCAGAGCAGGGCTGAGGGGTCCCTGAACCGGTGTAGACTGGCTTATGCAGAAATGGGCACCATGTGTGCCCATGAAAGCATTTCCAGAGGCTGGGGGAGGCTACTCCTCCCCTGCCTTCACACCATTTTCCAAAGAGAGAGGGTGTAACACCCTCTCTCAGAGGAAGTCCTTTGTTCTGCCATCCTGGGCCAGGCCTGGCTGGACCCCAGGAGGGCAGAAGCCTGTCTGAGGGGTTGGCAGCAGCAGCAGCTGCAGTGAAACCCCGGGAAAGGCAGTTTGGCAGTACCAGGGTCTGTGCTACAGACCACTGGGATCATGGGATTGTGGCAACTATGCCAGGATGGTATAGAGGGGGCAATTCCATGATCATAGACATGTTACATGGCCATATTCGGAGTTACCATTGTGAAGCTACATATAGGTAGTGACCTAAATGTAGTGCACGCGTGTAATGGTGTCCCCGCACTCACAAAGTCCGGGGAATAGGCCCTGAACAATGTGGGGGCACCTTGGCTAGTGCCAGGGTGCCCACACACTAAGTAACTTTGCACCTAACCTTTACCAGGTAAAGGTTAGACATATAGGTGACTTATAAGTTACTTAAGTGCAGTGTAAAATGGCTGTGAAATAACGTGGACGTTATTTCACTCAGGCTGCAGTGGCAGGCCTGTGTAAGAATTGTCAGAGCTCCCTATGGGTGGCAAAAGAAATGCTGCAGCCCATAGGGATCTCCTGGAACCCCAATACCCTGGGTACCTTAGTACCATATACTAGGGAATTATAAGGGTGTTCCAGTAAGCTAATATAAATTGGTAAAATTGGTCACTAGCCTGTTAGTGACAATTTGAAAGAAATGAGAGAGCATAACCACTGAGGTTCTGATTAGCAGAGCCTCAGTGAGACAGTTAGTCATAACACAGGTAACACATTCAGGCACACTTATGAGCACTGGGGCCCTGACTAGCAGGGTCCCAGTGACACATACAACTAAAACAACATATATACAGTGAAAAATGGGGGTAACATGCCAGGCAAGATGGTACTTTCCTACACAACCCCCCCAAACGAAGGACAATAATACTAGCCATGACCTGATGAGTCTTCATTGTCTAAGTGGAAATATCTGGAGAGTCCATCTGCATTGGAGTGGCTACTCCCAGGTCTATGTTCCACTGTATAGTCCATTCCATGTAGGGATATGGACCACCTCAATAATTTAGGATTTTCACCTTTCATTTGTTTTAGCCAAAGTAGAGGTTTGTGGTCTGTCTGAACAATGAAGTGAGTGCCAAACAAGTATGGCCTCAACTTCTTCAGTGCCCAGACCACAGCAAAGGCCTCCCTCTCAATGGCAGACCAACGCTTTTCTCTAGGGGTCAACCTCCTACTAATAAAAGCAACAGGTTGATCCTGGCCCTCAGAATTAAGTTGTGATAGGACTGCCCCTACTCCTAATTCAGATGCATCAGTTTGGACATAGAATTTTTTAGAGTAACAAGGGCTTTTCAGGACAGGTGCAGAGCACATGGCCTGCTTCAGCTCCTCAAAAGCTTTCTGACAGCTAGCTGTCCATAATACCTTCTTAGGCATTTTTTTGGATGTGAGGTCATTAAGAGGGGCTGCAATGGAGCCATAGTTCTTAATGAACCTCCTGTAATACCCAGTGAGGCCTAAAAAGGCTCTCACCTGGGTCTGAGTGGTAGGGGGAACCCAATCTATAATAGCTTGGATTTTCCCCTGCAGTGGTGCAATCTGGTCTCCACCAACCAGGTGTCCCAGATAAACCACCTTCCCCTGCCCTATCTGGCACTTTGAATCCTTGATAGTGAGGCCTGCCTTTTGCAGGGCCTCTAAAACTTTCCATAGGTGGACCAGGTGATCATCCCAACTGGAGCTAAAGACAGATATATCGTCCAAATATGCTGCACTAAAAGCTTCCAGCCCTTGCAGGACTGTATTCACCAACCTCTGAAAAGTGGCAGGTGCATTTTTCAATCCAAAAGGCATTACTGTGAATTGGTAATGGCCTCCAATGGTTGAAAATGCAGTTTTAGCTTTTGCATCTTCTGATAATTTGATCTGCCAATACCCTGCAGTCAAGTCAAAAGTGCTTAGATACTTGGCAGATGCCAGTGTATCTATGAGCTCATCTGCCCTGGGTATACGGTGAGCATCAGTTTTGGTTACCTGGTTGAGACCTCTGTAGTCAACACAAAACCGCATTTCCTTTTTTCCATTCTTGGAATGAGGTTTTGGTACAAGTACCACAGCAGAAGCCCATGGACTTTCAGAGTGCTCAACCACTCCTAGTTCTAACATTTTCTGCACCTCTTGCTTTATGCAGTCTCTGACATGGTCAGGCTGCCTATAGATCTTACTTTTGACAGGCAAGCTGTCTCCAGTATCTATAGTGTGCTCACACCAAGAAGTGGTACCTGGCACAGTAGAGAAGAGTTCAGAAAACTGATCCAGGAGATTTATGCAATGGTCTCTCTGCTCAGCAGTGAGACAATCTGCCAAAACTACACCTTCCACTAGAGCATCTTGCTCTGTGGAAGAGAAGAGATCAGGGAGATGGTCACTCTCTTCTTCCTGTCCCTCATCAGTTGCCATGAGCAGGGTGAGATCAGCCCTGTCATAGTAGGGTTTCAGGCGATTGACATGGAGCACCATAAGGGGACTTCTGGCAGTGCCTAAGTCAACTAAGTAGGTGACTTCACCCTTCTTTTCAACAATTATGTGGGGTCCACTCCATTTATCTTGGAGTGCTCTTGGGGCCACAGGCTCCAAGACCCACACTTTCTGCCCTGGTTGGTACTGAACCAAAACAGCCTTCTGGTCATGCCATTGCTTTTGGAGCTCTTGGCTGGCCTGAAGGTTTTTACTGGCCTTTTTCATGTACTCAGCCATCCTTGATCTGAGGCCAAGTACATAATCCACAATATCTTGCTTTGGAGCTTTTAAAGGTTGTTCCCAACCCTCCTTGACAAGTGTTAGTGGACCCCTAACAGGGTGTCCAAAGAGGAGTTCAAAGGGGCTGAAGCCCACTCCTTTCTGGGGTACCTCCCTGTAGGCAAAAAGGAGGCATGGTAAGAGGATATCCCATCTCCTGCGGAGTTTTTCTGGGAGTCCCATAATCATGCCTTTGAGAGTTTTGTTAAATCTCTCCACCAGTCCATTTGTTTGTGGATGATAGGGTGTAGTGAACTTGTAAGTCACACCACACTCCTTCCACATGGCCTTTAAGTAAGCAGACATGAAATTGCTTCCCCTGTCTGATACTACTTCCTTTGGGAAGCCCACCCTGGAAAATATTCCCAGGAGGGCCTTTGCCACTGCAGGTGCTGTAGTGGTCCTTAAAGGAATTGCTTCAGGATATCTTGTGGCATGGTCCACTACCACCAAGATAAACCTATTGCCTGAAGCAGTAGGAGGGTCAAGGGGGCCAACTATGTCAACCCCTACCCTTTCAAAGGGAACCCCAACCACAGGCAGTGGAATAAGGGGTGCCTTTGGAGTGCCACCTGTCTTGCCACTGGCTTGACAGGTTTCACAGGACTTGCAAAATTCTTTTGTGTCCTCAGACATTCTAGGCCATTGAAACAAGGGAACAAGCCTGTCCCAAGTTTTCATTTGTCCCAGATGTCCAGCTAAGGGAATGTCGTGGGCTAGAGTTAGGAGGAACTTTCTGTACTCCTGAGGAATCACTAACCTCCTGCCAGTTCCAGGTTTAGGATCCCTTGCTTCAGTGTACAAGAGGTTGTCCTCCCAGTAAACTCTGTGAGAGTCACTGACATCACCATTAGCTTGTTTGACAGCTTGCTGTCTTAGACCCTCTAGTGTGGGACAGGTATGCTGTGCCACACTCAGCTCCTCCCTGGCAGGCCCCCCTTCACCCAAAAGCTCAGCAGTGTCTGCTTCCAGCTCCTCTGGTGTAGGTTCTGCACAGGGTGGAAATTCTTCTTCCTCAGAAGTAGAATCCACTGTAGAGGGAGGGATAGTAGGTGGTGCTTTACTTCTACTAGCCCTAGCTTTAGGGAGCACTTGGTCCATTGTTCCAGGATCCAAGTCACCCTGTCCTTTTTGCTTTTTGGCCTGAGCCCTGGTTAAAGCAAAAATATGCCCTGGGATGCCAGCATTGCTGCATGGGCCTCCAACTCCACATCTGACCAAGCTGATGTCTCCAAATCATTTCCTAGTAGACAGTCTACAGGTAAATCTGAGGCTACCACAACTTTCTTTGGACCAGTAACCCCCCCCCCCAGTTGAGATTTACAACAGCCATGGGGTGGCTAAGTGTGTTGTTGTGAGCATTGGTTACTTGGTACTGGTGACCAAGTAGGTGTTGTTCAGGGTGGACCAGTTTCTCTATGACCATAGTCACACTGGCACCAGTGTCCCTGTAGGCCTGAACCTCAACACCATTTATTAGGGGTAGCTGCTTGTACTTATCCATGTTAAGGGGACAAGCAACTAAGGTGGCTAAATCAATAGCCCCCTCAGAGACTAACACAGCCTCTGTGGTCTCCCTAACAAGACCAACCCCAACTAAGTTACCAAAAGTGAGCCCAGCTACTCCCTTGGATTGGCTATTAGTAGGTTTGCTCCCACCACCACTGCTATTAGTAGGGACACTAGGTGTAGCAGTAGGGGTTGTAGTGGTAGGAGGCTTGGTGCTTTTCTTTGGACAACTGGGATCTGTTGTCCAATGGCCTTTTATTTTACTTAAATAGCACCATGGTTTCTTTTCTTTGTTTTGATTAGAAGAGGATTTGGGCCCACCACCCCCACCAGAGTGTTTTTGTGGGCCTGATGAAGACTAATTTTTAGATTTCTCCCCACCCTTGTCAGAAGACTTACCATCCTTCTTCTTGTTGCCATCTTTGTCACCCCCGTATGAACTTTTCTGTTCACCCTTGTTCTGACCCATTTGTCTGCCTTCTTTCCCAATTCTTGGGGAGAGGTCAGATCAGAGTCCACCAGGTACTGGTGCAACAAATCAGACACACAGTTATTAAGTATATGCTCTCTCAGGATCAAGTTATACAGGCTGTCATAATCAGTAACTTTACTGCCATGTAACCACCCCTCCAAGGCCTTCACTGAATGGTCAATGAAATCAACCCAGTCTTGTGAAGACTCCTTTTTGGTCTCTCTGAACTTTATCCTGTACTGTTCAGTGGTTAAGCCATAACCATCCAGGAGTGCATTCTTAAGAACTGTAAAATTATTGGCATCACTTTCTTTCACAGTAAGGAGCCTATCCCTACCCTTTCCACTAAATGATAGCCATAGGATAGCAGCTCACTGCCTTTTAGGGTCATCCTGTACAACACAGGCCCTCTCAAGTGCAGCAAACCATTTGTTAATGTCATCCCCCTCCTTATAAGGGGGAACTATCTTGTGCAGATTCCTGGAATCATGCTCTTTTGCAGGATGACTATGGAGAATACTGCTGCTGCCACCATGGGTTTCAAAACCCAACTTCTGTCTTTCCTTCTCTAGTTCTAAGGACTGTCTATCCAAATCCAGCTGTTGCTTCTTAAGCTTCAGTCTGGTTTGTTCCACTCTCAATTTATTGAGCTCCCTTTCTAACAATGTGTCATCAGGGTGGGTGGGAGGGACCTGTCTTGAAACAGAGGTATGATGAGAATTGACAGAAGGAGACCTATCCCTTACAGAAGGCACCCTAACAGCTTGGTTAACAGAAACATCACTTCTACTGTGGTGAGAAGCAATACTCTTGCTATGATGTGAGACAACACTATCTGTATGGTGTACCTCTACATCAGTACCAACTATGCTAGACTGTCTACTAATGGGCAGGCTAAGAAGTTTCTTTCCTGAATCTTTTCCTAGGGGAGTCCCTGGATCAGATTGGGAACCATTAGCTACTTTTTCAACAGATGGGGCCCTTTTGGCCTTATCTTGTTCTTTAAGCATGTTAAGCAATAATTCCAAGGAAGGATTCTTCCCTACACTCAAACCTCTTTCTATGCAGAGACTCCTTGCTCCTTTCCAGCTAAGGTGATCATATGCAAGTTTGGACAGATCAACATTTTGGCCTGTGCCAGACATTTTTAGAAAGAGTTTAAGTGACAGAAAAAAAGAAAAACGTTTTCAGAACTTTTAGAAAGACAGAAAAAAACTTTTTAAACTTTTAAGAACTTTTTAGAAAGTTTAGAGGTACTTTTCAGCACTTTAGAAAAGAGGTGAGAAAAGAAATGCAAAACTTTTTGGTTAGGTGTACATACACTGAACTTGTTTTGTATATTTTTCTCTTATGAAAAGTACAATGACAAAAGTGGTAAGTAGTTACAGAGCACTTATCCCACCACTGCACAACCAATGTAGGAGGCTGGACTGGCTTGTAGTGAGTACCTAGGGGTACTTGCACCTTGCACCAGGCCCAGTTATCCCTTATTAGTGTATAGGGTGTCTAGCAGCTTAGGCTGATAGATAATGGTAGCTTAGCAGAGCAGCTTAGGCTGAACTAGGAGACGAGTGAAGCTCCTACAGTACCACTAGTGTCATATGCACAATATCATAAGAAAACACAATACACAGATATACTAAAAATAAAGGTACTCTATTTTTATGACAATATGCCAAAAGTATCTCAGTGAGTACCCTCAGTATGAGGATAGCAAATATACACAAGATATATGTACACAATACCAAAATATGCAGTAATAGTATTAGAAAACAGTGCAAACAATGTATAGTTACAATAGGATGCAATGGGGACACATAGGGATAGGGGCAACACAAACCATATACTCCAAAAGTGGAATGCGAACCACGAATGGACCCCAAACCTATGTGACCTTGTAGAGGGTCGCTGGGACTATTAGAAAATAGTAAGGGTTAGAAAAATAGCCCACCCCAAGACCCTGAAAAGTGAGTGCAAAGTGCACTAAAGTTCCCCAAAGGACATAGAAGTCGTGATAGGGGAATTCTGCAGGAAAGACACAAACCAGCAATGCAACAATGATGGATTTCCAGTCGAGGGTACCTGTGGAACAAGGGGACCAAGTTCAAAAGTCACAAGCAAGTCGGAGATGGGCAGATGCCCAGGAAATGCCAACTGTGGGTGCAAAGAAGCTGCTACTGGACAGTAGAAGCTGAGGTTTCTGCAGGAACAACAAGGGCTAGAGACTTCCCCTTTGGAGGATGGATCCCCCACGCCGTGGAGAGTCGTGCAGAAGTGTTTTCCTGCCGAAAGACCGCCAACAAGCCTTGCTAGCTGCAAATCGTGCGGTTAGGGTTTTTGGATGCTGCTGTGGCCCAGGAGGGACCAGGATATCGCCAATTGCGTCTGGGGACAGAGGGGGCGTCGAGCAAGACAAGGAGCCCTCTCAGCAGCAGATAGCACCCACAGAAGTGCCAGAACAGGCACTACAAAGATGCGTAAAATGGTGTTCACCCGAAGTCACACAAAGGAGTCCCACGTCACCGGAGGACAACTTAGAAAGTCGTGCAATACAGGTTAGAGTGCCGTGGACCCGGGCTTGGCTGTGCACAAAGGATTTCCGCCGGAAGTGCACAGAGGCCGGAGTAGCTGCAAAAGTCGCGGTTCCCAGCAATGCAGTCTGGCGTGGGGAGGAAAGGACTTACCTCCACCAAACTTGGACTGAAGAGTCACTGGACTGTGGGAGTCATTTGGACAGAGTTGCTGGATTCAAGGGACCTCGCTCGTCGTGCTGAGAGGAGACCCAGGGTACCGGTGATGCAGTTCTTTGGTGCCTGTGGTTGCAGGGGGACGATTCCGTCGACCTACGGGAGATTTCTTCGGAGCTTCTAGTGCAGAGAGGAGGCAGACTACACCCACAGCATGCACCACCAGGAAAACAGTCGAGAAGGCGGCAGGATCAGCGTTACAGAGTTGCAGTAGTCGTCTTCGCTACTTTGTTGCAGTTTTGCAGGCTTCCAGCACGGTCAGCAGTCGATTCCTTGGCAGAAGGTGAAGAGAGAGATGCAGAGGAACTCGGATGAGCTCTTGCATTCGTTATCTAAGGAATCCCCAAAGACAGAGACCCTAAATAGCCAGAAAAGAGGGTTTGGCTACCTAGGAGAGAGGATAGGCTAGCAACACCTGAAGGAGCCTATCAGAAGGAGTCTCTAACGTCACCTGCTGGCACTGGCCACTCAGAGCAGTCCAGTGTGCCAGCAGCACCTCTGTTTCCAAGATGGCAGAGGTCTGGAGCACACTGGAGGAGCTCTGGGCACCTCCCAGGGGAGGTGCAGGTCAGGGGAGTGGTCACTCCCCTTTCCTTTGTCCAGTTTCACGCCAGAGCAGGGCTGAGGGGTCCCTGAACCGGTGTAGACTGGCTTATGCAGAAATGGGCACCATGTGTGCCCATGAAAGCATTTCCAGAGGCTGGGGGAGGCTACTCCTCCCCTGCCTTCACACCATTTTCCAAAGAGAGAGGGTGTAACACCCTCTCTCAGAGGAAGTCCTTTGTTCTGCCATCCTGGGCCAGGCCTGGCTGGACCCCAGGAGGGCAGAAGCCTGTCTGAGGGGTTGGCAGCAGCAGCAGCTGCAGTGAAACCCCGGGAAAGGCAGTTTGGCAGTACCAGGGTCTGTGCTACAGACCACTGGGATCATGGGATTGTGCCAACAATGCCAGGATGGTATAGAGGGGGCAATTCCATGATCATAGACATGTTACATGGCCATATTCGGAGTTACCATTGTGAAGCTACATATAGGTAGTGACCTAAATGTAGTGCACGCGTGTAATGGTGTCCCCGCACTCACAAAGTCCGGGGAATTGGCCCTGAACAATGTGGGGGCACCTTGGCTAGTGCCAGGGTGCCCACACACTAAGTAACTTTGCACCTAACCTTTACCAGGTAAAGGTTAGACATATAGGTGACTTATAAGTTACTTAAGTGCAGTGTAAAATGGCTGTGAAATAACGTGGACGTTATTTCACTCAGGCTGCAGTGGCAGGCCTGTGTAAGAATTGTCAGAGCTCCCTATGGGTGGCAAAAGAAATGCTGCAGCCCATAGGGATCTCCTGGAACCCCAATACCCTGGGTACCTCAGTACCATATACTAGGGAATTATAAGGGTGTTCCAGTAAGCTAATGTAAATTGGTAAAATTGGTCACTAGCCTGTTAGTGACAATTTGAAAGAAATGAGAGAGCATAACCACCGAGGTTCTGATTAGCAGAGCCTCAGTGAGACAGTTAGTCATAACACAGGTAACACATTCAGGCACACTTATGAGCACTGGGGCCCTGACTAGCAGGGTCCCAGTGACACATACAACTAAAACAACATATATACAGTGAAAAATGGGGGTAACATGCCAGGCAAGATGGTACTTTCCTACACAACCCCCCCCAAACGAAGGACAATAATACTAGCCATGACCTGATGAGTCTTCATTGTCTAAGTGGAAATATCTGGAGAGTCCATCTGCATTGGAGTGGCTACTCCCAGGTCTATGTTCCACTGTATAGTCCATTCCCTGTAGGGATATGGACCACCTCAATAATTTAGGATTTTCACCTTTCATTTGTTTTAGCCAAAGTAGAGGTTTGTGGTCTGTCTGAACAATGAAGTGAGTGCCAAACAAGTATGGCCTCAACTTCTTCAGTGCCCAGACCACAGCAAAGGCCTCCCTCTCAATGGCAGACCAACGCTTTTCTCTAGGGGTCAACCTCCTACTAATAAAAGCAACAGGTTGATCCTGGCCCTCAGAATTAAGTTGTGATAGGACTGCCCCTACTCCTAATTCAGATGCATCAGTTTGGACATAGAATTTTTTAGAGTAACAAGGGCTTTTCAGGACAGGTGCAGAGCACATGGCCTGCTTCAGCTCCTCAAAAGCTTTCTGACAGCTAGCTGTCCATAATACCTTCTTAGGCATTTTTTTGGATGTGAGGTCATTAAGAGGGGCTGCAATGGAGCCATAGTTCTTAATGAACCTCCTGTAATACCCAGTGAGGCCTAAAAAGGCTCTCACCTGGGTCTGAGTGGTAGGGGGAACCCAATCTATAATAGCTTGGATTTTCCCCTGCAGTGGTGCAATCTGGTCTCCACCAACCAGGTGTCCCAGATAAACCACCTTCCCCTGCCCTATCTGGCACTTTGAAGCCTTGATAGTGAGGCCTGCCTTTTGCAGGGCCTCTAAAACTTTCCATAGGTGGACCAGGTGATCATCCCAACTGGAGCTAAAGACAGATATATCGTCCAAATATGCTGCACTAAAAGCTTCCAGCCCTTGCAGGACTGTATTCACCAACCTCTGAAAAGTGGCAGGTGCATTTTTCAATCCAAAAGGCATTACTGTGAATTGGTAATGGCCTCCAATGGTGGAAAATGCAGTTTTAGCTTTTGCATCTTCTGATAATTTGATCTGCCAATACCCTGCAGTCAAGTCAAAAGTGCTTAGATACTTGGCAGATGCCAGTGTATCTATGAGCTCATCTGCCCTGGGTATACGGTGAGCATCAGTTTTGGTTACCTGGTTGAGACCTCTGTAGTCAACACAAAACCGCATTTCCTTTTTTCCATCCTTGGAATGAGGTTTTGGTACAAGTACCACAGCAGAAGCCCATGGACTTTCAGAGTGCTCAACCACTCCTAGTTCTAACATTTTCTGCACCTCTTGCTTTATGCAGTCTCTGACATGGTCAGGCTGCCTATAGATCTTACTTTTGACAGGCAAGCTGTCTCCAGTATCTATAGTGTGCTCACACCAAGAAGTGGTACCTGGCACAGTAGAGAAGAGTTCAGAAAACTGATCCAGGAGATTTATGCAATGGTCTCTCTGCTCAGCAGTGAGACAATCTGCCAAAACTACACCTTCCACTAGAGCATCTTGCTCTGTGGAAGAGAAGAGATCAGGGAGATGGTCACTCTCTTCTTCCTGTCCCTCATCAGTTGCCATGAGCAGGGTGAGATCAGCCCTGTCATAGTAGGGTTTCAGGCGATTGACATGGAGCACCCTAAGGGGACTCCTGGCAGTGCCTAAGTCAACTAAGTAGGTGACTTCACCCTTCTTTTCAACAATTATGTGGGGTCCACTCCATTTATCTTGGAGTGCTCTTGGGGCCACAGGCTCCAAGACCCACACTTTCTGCCCTGGTTGGTACTGAACCAAAACAGCCTTCTGGTCATGCCATTGCTTTTGGAGCTCTTGGCTGGCCTGAAGGTTTTTACTGGCCTTTTTCATGTACTCAGCCATCCTTGATCTGAGGCCAAGTACATAATCCACAATATCTTGCTTTGGAGCTTTTAAAGGTTGTTCCCAACCCTCCTTGACAAGTGTTAGTGGACCCCTAACAGGGTGTCCAAAGAGGAGTTCAAAGGGGCTGAAGCCCACTCCTTTCTGGGGTACCTCCCTGTAGGCAAAAAGGAGGCATGGTAAGAGGATATCCCATCTCCTGCGGAGTTTTTCAGGGAGTCCCATAATCATGCCTTTGAGAGTTTTGTTAAATCTCTCCACCAGTCCATTTGTTTGTGGATGATAGGGTGTAGTGAACTTGTAAGTCACACCACACTCCTTCCACATGGCCTTTAAGTAAGCAGACATGAAATTGCTTCCCCTGTCTGATACTACTTCCTTTGGGAAGCCCACCCTGGAAAATATTCCCAGGAGGGCCTTTGCCACTGCAGGTGCTGTAGTGGTCCTTAAAGGAATTGCTTCAGGATATCTTGTGGCATGGTCCACTACCACCAAGATAAACCTATTGCCTGAAGCAGTAGGAGGGTCAAGGGGGCCAACTATGTCAACCCCTACCCTTTCAAAGGGAACCCCAACCACAGGCAGTGGAATAAGGGGTGCCTTTGGAGTGCCACCTGTCTTGCCACTGGCTTGACAGGTTTCACAGGACTTGCAAAATTCTTTTGTGTACTCAGACATTCTAGGCCATTGAAACAAGGGAACAAGCCTGTCCCAAGTTTTCATTTGTCCCAGATGTCCAGCTAAGGGAATGTCGTGGGCTAGAGTTAGGAGGAACTTTCTGTACTCCTGAGGAATCACTAACCTCCTGGCAGTTCCAGGTTTAGGATCCCTTGCTTCAGTGTACAAGAGGTTGTCCTCCCAGTAAACTCTGTGAGAGTCACTGACATCACCATTAGCTTGTTTGACAGCTTGCTGTCTTAGACCCTCTAGTGTGGGACAGGTATGCTGTGCCACACTCAGCTCCTCCCTGGCAGGCCCCCCTTCACCCAAAAGCTCAGCAGTGTCTGCTTCCAGCTCCTCTGGTGTAGGTTCTGCACAGGGTGGAAATTCTTCTTCCTCAGAAGTAGAATCCACTGTAGAGGGAGGGATAGTAGGTGGTGCTTTACTTCTACTAGCCCTAGCTTTAGGGAGCACTTGGTCCATTGTTCCAGGATCCAAGTCACCCTGTCCTTTTTGCTTTTTGGCCTGAGCCCTGGTTAAAGCAAAAATATGCCCTGGGATGCCAGCATTGCTGCATGGGCCTCCAACTCCACATCTGACCAAGCTGATGTCTCCAAATCATTTCCTAGTAGACAGTCTAAAGGTAAATCTGAGGCTACCACAACTTTCTTTGGACCAGTAACCCCCCCCCCCCCCCCCAGTTGAGATTTACAACAGCCATGGGGTGGCTAAGTGTGTTGTTGTGAGCATTGGTTACTTGGTACTGGTGACCAAGTAGGTGTTGTTCAGGGTGGACCAGTTTCTCTATGACCATAGTCACACTGGCACCAGTGTCCCTGTAGGCCTGAACCTCAACACCATTTATTAGGGGTAGCTGCTTGTACTTATCCATGTTAAGGGGACAAGCAACTAAGGTGGCTAAATCAATAGCCCCCTCAGAGACTAACACAGCCTCTGTGGTCTCCCTAACAAGACCAACCCCAACTAAGTTACCAAAAGTGAGCCCAGCTACTCCCTTGGATTGGCTATTAGTAGGTTTGCTCCCACCACCACTGCTATTAGTAGGGACACTAGGTGTAGCAATAGGGGTTGTAGTGGTAGGAGGCTTGGTGCTTTTCTTTGGACAACTGGGATCTGTTGTCCAATGGCCTTTTATTTTACATAAATAGCACCATGGTTTCTTTTCTTTGTTTTGATTAGAAGAGGATTTGGGCCCACCACCCCCACCAGAGTGTTTTTGTGGGCCTGATGAAGACTCATTTTTAGATTTCTCCCCACCCTTGTCAGAAGACTTACCATCCTTCTTCTTGTTGCCATCTTTGTCACCCCCTGTATGAACTTTTCTGTTCACCCTTGTTCTGACCCATTTGTCTGCCTTCTTTCCCAATTCTTGGGGAGAGGTCAGATCAGAGTCCACCAGGTACTGGTGCAACAAATCAGACACACAGTTATTAAGTATATGCTCTCTCAGGATCAAGTTATACAGGCTGTCATAATCAGTAACTTTACTGCCATGTAACCACCCCTCCAAGGCCTTCACTGAATGGTCAATGAAATCAACCCAGTCTTGTGAAGACTCCTTTTTGGTCTCTCTGAACTTTATCCTGTACTGTTCAGTGGTTAAGCCATAACCATCCAGGAGTGCATTCTTAAGAACTGTAAAATTATTGGCATCACTTTCTTTCACAGTAAGGAGCCTATCCCTACCCTTTCCACTAAATGATAGCCATAGGATAGCAGCTCACTGCCTTTTAGGGTCATCCTGTACAACACAGGCCCTCTCAAGTGCAGCAAACCATTTGTTAATGTCATCCCCCTCCTTATAAGGGGGAACTATCTTGTGCAGATTCCTGGAATCATGCTCTTTTGCACGATGACTATGGAGAATACTGCTGCTGCCACCATGGGTTTCAAAACCCAACTTCTGTCTTTCCTTCTCTAGTTCTAAGGACTGTCTATCCAAATCCAGCTGTTGCTTCTTAAGCTTCAGTCTGGTTTGTTCCACTCTCAATTTATTGAGCTCCCTTTCTAACAATGTGTCATCAGGGTGGGTGGGAGGGACCTGTCTTGAAACAGAGGTATGATGAGAATTGACAGAAAGAGACCTATCCCTTACAGAAGGCACCCTAACAGCTTGGTTAACAGAAACATCACTTCTACTGTGGTGAGATGCAATACTCTTGCTATGATGTGAGACAACACTATCTGTATGGTGTACCTCTACATCAGTACCAACTATGCTAGACTGTCTACTAATGGGCAGGCTAAGAAGTTTCTTTCCTGAATCTTTTCCTAGGGGAGTCCCTGGATCAGATTGGGAACCATTAGCTACTTTTTCAACAGATGGGGCCCTTTTGGCCTTATCTTGTTCTTTAAGCATGTTAAGCAATAATTCCAAGGAAGGATTCTTCCCTACACTCAAACCTCTTTCTATGCAGAGACTCCTTGCTCCTTTCCAGCTAAGGTGATCATATGCAAGTTTGGACAGATCAACATTTTGGCCTGTGCCAAACATTTTTAGAAAGAGTTTAAGTGACAGAAAAAAAGAAAAACGTTTTCAGAACTTTTAGAAAGCCAGAAAAAAACGTTTTAAACTTTTAAGAACTTTTTAGAAAGTTTGAGGTACTTTTCAGCACTTTAGAAAAGAGGTGAGAAAAGAAATGCAAAACTTTTTGGTTAGGTGTACATACACTGAACTTGTTTTGTATATTTTTCTCTTATGAAAAGTACAATGACAAAAGTGGTAAGTAGTTACAGAGCACTTATCCCACCACTGCACAACCAATGTAGGAGGCTGGACTGGCTTGTAGTGAGTACCTAGGGGTACTTGCACCTTGCACCAGGCCCAGTTATCCCTTATTAGTGTATAGGGTGTCTAGCAGCTTAGGCTGATAGATAATGGTAGCTTAGCAGAGCAGCTTAGGCTGAACTAGGAGACGAGTGAAGCTCCTACAGTACCACTAGTGTCATATGCACAATATCATAAGAAAACACAATACACAGATATACTAAAAATAAAGGTACTTTATTTTTATGACAATATGCCAAAAGTATCTCAGTGAGTACCCTCAGTATGAGGATAGCAAATATACACAAGATATATGTACACAATACCAAAATATGCAGTAATAGTATTAGAAAACAGTGCAAACAATGTATAGTTACAATAGGATGCAATGGGGACACATAGGGATAGGGGCAACACAAACCATATACTCCAAAAGTGGAATGCGCACCACGAATGGACCCCAAACCTATGTGACCTTGTAGAGGGTCGCTGGGACTATTAGAAAATAGTAAGGGTTAGAAAAATAGCCCACCCCAAGACCCTGAAAAGTGAGTGCAAAGTGCACTAAAGTTCCCCAAAGGACATAGAAGTCGTGATAGGGGAAATCTGCAGGAAAGACACAAACCAGCAATGCAACAACGATGGATTTCCAGTCGAGGGTACCTGTGGAACAAGGGGACCAAGTCCAAAAGTCACAGGCAAGTCGGAGATGGGCAGATGCCCAGGAAATGCCAGCTGTGGGTGCAAAGAAGCTGCTACTGGACAGTAGAAGCTGAGGTTTCTGCAGGAACGACAAGGGCTAGAGACTTCTCCTTTGGAGGATGGATCCCCCACGCTGTGGAGAGTTGTGCAAAAGTGTTTACTCGCCGAAAGACCGCCAACAAGCCTTGCTAGCTGAAAATCGTGCGGTTAGGGTTTTTGGATGCTGCTGTGGCCCAGGAGGGACCAGGATGTCACCAATTGCGTCTGGGGACAGAGGGGGCGTCGAGCAAGACAAGGAGCCCTCTCAGCAGCAGGCAGCACCCGCAGAAGTGCCAGAACAGGCACTATGAAGATGCGTGAAATGGTGCTCACACGAAGTCGCACAAAGGAGTCCCACGTCGCCGGAGGACAACTTAGAAAGTCGTGCAATGCAGGTTAGAGTGCTGTGGACCCAGGCTTGGCTGTGCACAAAGGATTTCCACCGGAAGTGCACAGAGGCCGGAGTAGCTGCAAAAGTCACGGTTCCCAGCAATGCAGTCTGGCGTGGGGAGGCAAGGATTTACCTCCACCAAACTTGGACTGAAGAGTCACTGGACTGTGAGAGTCATTTGGACAGAGTTGCTGGATTCAAGGGACCTCGCTCGTCATGCTGAGAGGAGACCCAGGGTACCGGTGATGCAGTTCTTTGGTGCCTGCGGTTGCAGGGGGACGATTCCGTCGACCCACAGGAGATTTCTTCGGAGCTTCTAGTGCAGAGAGGAGGCAGACTACCCCCACAGCATGCAACACCAGGAAAACAGTCGAGAAGGTGGCAGGATCAGCGTTACAGAGTTGCAGTAGTCGTCTTCGCTACTTTGTTGCAGTTTTGCAGGCTTCCAGCGCGGTCAGCAGTCGATTCCTTGGCAGAAGGTGAAGAGAGAGATGCAGAGGAACTCGAATGAGCTCTTGCATTCGTTATCTAAGGAATCCCCAAAGACAGAGACCCTAAATAGCCAGAAAAGAGGGTTTGGCCACCTAGGAGAGAGGATAGGCTAGCAACACCTGAAGGAGCCTATCAGAAGGAGTCTCTGACGTCACCTGCTGGCACTGGCCACACAGAGCAGTCCAGTGTGCCAGCAGCACCTCTGTTTCCAAGATGGCAGAGGTCTGGAGCACACTGGAGGAGCTCTGGGCACCTCCCAGGGGAGGTGCAGGTCAAGGGAGTGGTCACTCCCCTTTCCTTTGTCCAGTTTCGCGCCAGAGCAGGGCTGAGGGGTCCCTGAACCGGTGTAGACTGGCTTATGCAGAAATAGGCACCATGTGTGCCCATGAAAGCATTTCCAGAGGCTGGGGGAGGCTACTCCTCCCCTGCCTTCACACCATTTTCCAAAGGGAGAGGGTGTAACACCCTCTCTCAGAGGAAGTCCTTTGTTCTGCCATCTTGGGCCAGGCCTGGCTGGACCCCAGGAGGGCAGAAGCCTGTCTGAGGGGTTGGCAGCAGCAGCAGCTGCAGTGAAACCCCAGGAAAGGCAGTTTGGCAGTACCAGGGTCTGTGCTACAGACCACTGGGATCATGGGATTGTGCCAACTATGCCAGGATGGTATAGAGGGGGCAATTCCATGATCATAGACATGTTACATGGCCATATTCGGAGTTACCATTGTGAAGCTACATATAGGTAGTGACCTATATGTAGTGCACGCGTGTAATGGTGTCCCTGCACTCACAAAGTCCGGGTAATTGGCCCTGAACAATGTGGGGGCACCTTGGCTAGTGCCAGGGTGCCCACACACTAAGTAACTTTGCACCTAACCTTTACCAGGTAAAGGTTAGACATATAGGTGACTTATAAGTTACTTAAGTGCAGTGTAAAATGGCTGTGAAATAACGTGGACGTTATTTCACTCAGGCTGCAGTGGCAGGCCTGTGTAAGAATTGTCAGAGCTCCCTATGGGTGGCAAAAGAAATGCTGCAGCCCATAGGGATCTCCTGGAACCCCAATACCCTGGGTACCTCAGTACCATATACTAGGGAATTATAAGGGTGTTCCAGTAAGCCAATGTAAATTGGTAAAATTGGTCACTAGCCTGTTAGTGACAATTTGAAAGAAATGAGAGAGCATAACCACTGAGGTTCTGATTAGCAGAGCCTCAGTGAGACAGTTAGTCATAACACAGGTAACACATTCAGGCACACTTATGAGCACTGGGGCCCTGCTAGCAGGGTCCCAGTGACACATACAACTAAAACAACATATATACAGTGAAAAATGAGGGTAACATGCCAGGCAAGATGGTACTTTCCTACACATGCATTTTGGGCCCAGTGGTCCACGGACATTGAATGGTGCATACCTGCACTACTATTCGTGATGTATATTTTTGGAATGTATATATATTCCTGTATATATTAGCTTACTGTATTTTGATACATTACAATGGTTGTATTCATTTCCTTTTGTCTTTGCATTCTTCCGGGGTGGTTGGGGGTTGTTACTGTGATGTTTGGAAATGCATTGGTGTGTGTGTTGTAGTGTGCAAGGGTCAGGGTCCCTGACTTTTGCCTCCCCCCTCCCCTATGTCGTAGGTGCAGTACTCACCTTTGTCTTTGGCGCCGGCGTTGCTGATGTTCGTAGAGGAGCAGGAACACTATCGCAGGGAGTATTTGGAGTTCCGGCTCCATGGTGCCCTCCTTCCTCGTGGAGTGTGTTAAGGTGAGCGTTTTTCCATTGAAATGGCTGTTTCCGCCGTGTTTTTATCCACGGTGAATCCGCCCCGGAAAAGGTGGCGGATTGGCCTGTTGTAATACTGTGGGCGGTACTTTGTCTCCCGCCTGTCTGTTGGCGTTGACCGCCGCGCTGCTTGTCTGTACCGCCGTGGTGGTCGGAGTGTTAAAGTGGCTGTCTATGTTGCCGGTTTCCGCCACGGTCATAATTCCCTTTTCTTTTTCCGCCGGCCTGTTTGTGGTATTACCGCCGCTTTAACACCGTCCACCAGGGTTGTAATGACCCCCATTGTGGCTAAATATCCAGGGAGTACACATGATGCCTACATATTCAGGCACAGTGGGATACACCAACGCCTAGAACATGGGGAGTTTGGAGAATTATATTTATTAGGTACTGGTGAGTACACCCTGAAGCCATACATACATGTTACTGCGTAACCCTGTGATGCCCTGCTAAATTTTCCTCCTTTGTCAAACATGTGACAGTGCATATGCCCTGAGACCATGGATACTCACTGCATACCTAACACCTGGCAATCAGAATGAGAGGTGATACAATATTGGACATCGGTGAACCAGAGCTGTAATTGAGAGGACGTTCAGCTTGTTGACAACACAATTCCGATGCCTGCACAAAAGTGGAGGAGCACTTCAGTATGCCCCAGAAATAGCATGCAAGATAGTTGCCACCTGTGCCATCCTACACAACATTGCCACCAGATATGGGCTATATCTCAGCTCTGATGACACAGATTCGGAGGATGAGGAGCAAGAGCTACCACACCGACAGCCTGGGGATAGAAGCATTGCAATGGAGGGCAGACAGAGACGGAACCACATAGCAACCCACTACTTTTGCAGGTACGTAGCAACCGTGACAACACTCACTAATGTAAGACACACATTGTTCAGTTGTGTAGTTCAACAAATTAACCCTTTTATTGCAGGACTATAATGTGGAAACAACATTCAACTATACTACAGAATGCAAAACAAAAGTGTAGTCTGACACATTACGTGCATGTGCCTCTGTAACACCACATATCAGTAGCTCACAGCCTCCTGCGACTGCGGCCACCATGGCTCACTCCAGGTTGGTCACCTGAGCCCTGCCGTGCACTGCTACTCTGCAACAAACGTGCATCAGTGGCAGACACACTACTCACACTGGAGACTTCCTCACTGTCCTGCGGGGTATCCCCAATGCCCCTTGCTGCCTGTCTGTTCTCCAGCAGGTCCACCGCATGGCTGATGCGGCCAAGTCCTCGAGCCACATCTCCTGCAAAATGGCCTAGTTCCACTTGCAGGCTGACAGTGCGCCCTGACAGGCAGGTTGTAGTGGTAGCCAGGCACCCTATAGACACACCTAGCCTGTCTAAACAGGCAGCAGTGTTGCGCTCCCTGTGCCGTGCTTGTGCCCTGTCAGCCACCAGTTCCCTGACCAAGTTGTCTATGGAGGTAGCCAGGTTACCCAAGTGAGCGTTCATTGTAGTGAACTGGTTGTCCACATTTGCCAGCCCATGCGTGAGTGTGTTCTGCAGTCTTGAAAGGTTACGGTTCATTAACCACATTTGTCTATTTTGCAGCCGGTGATTCTGCAGTAAGGATGCCTCCAGTCCCAACAAATCCTCATAGGTAACATCCTCCCTACGCATAGACTGCATTGTGCGTCGTCGTCTACGCACCGAGCCAGATGATCCCCGTGGTTGACTCTCCCTAGGCATTGGCTCCGGTCTTATAATGGCTGCCTCTATACCCAGAGCAGGATCATCCATGTTCTCCTGTGCCGACTGGGCGGGTGGTGTTGTCCTGCACTCCCCTGCAGTGTCTGTGGCAGCCTCCTCCTGTGTGTCAGTGCCTTGATCCTCTCCCTGCACAGTGGCGTGGATGGGGGGCCTTGTGGGAGACCTGTGGGACATAGGGGATACACTGTCAGTGTTGCACATATGTTTGATGCCTCAGAATAAACATTTCCCTATATTTGGACTACTGTACTACATTGCCCATAATTCACTGTTCTATAGGTTGCAACACTGGGAATGGAGCTAATATGGAGGTGCCTGCTGATGTGTGCATGGTGCATAGGCTGGTGTAAATACATTAATTTTGGTACTTACTTTTGGATATTCCTGGTGCTGAACTGTCTAGGTCTCCAATGCCCAGCACAGCCTCCGGCTTCAGAGCTGTCTCCACCATGGTTTCGATGGCTGTGGGGGTGGTACAGTAGATGGCCCTCCTCCAGTGCCATGCATCTCCCTCATGCGCTCTGCCACCCTTTCCTTGGTCCTGGTACCACCTTTTGCGGACCTCATCCAGGGTGCGATGGCAGACACCAATGGCATTTATTTTGTTCAGGATGTCCTGCCAGATCTTCTTTTTGTGGCTGTCAGGGACACTCATTACTGCCTTGCCAAATAATTCCTCATGGTGCAGGCAGCACTCCTCAGTGAGCACCTCCAACTCCTTCTCAGAAAACTTAAGTTTTCATTTTCTGCCTCCACTGGGTGTCTCCTTCTCCTGTGTAGTCATTGTTGCTGCAGCTCCTCTCACCTGGGTGTGGCTCTGCAGTTTGGGCTGGGTGGGCTCCTCCCTCTTCCATGGGATTACTTCCTGGTTCTGATGTCATCACTCAGAAAGTGGGTTTTTCAAAAGTTTAATTTGCAGTCAGTCGCAATTTGCGACACAGGACCACACCCTTCGTGCAAATTGCGAGGTCGCAAATAGCGACCTCGCAAAATGCGTGGTCGCAAATTGCGGTGCAACTCTGCACCGAGTTGCTATTTGGAATAGCAATTTTTCCTGGCATATCGTTTTGCAAGTCGGAAATAGCGAGTCACTATTTCCGACTCGCTATTTTTTGCGTTCCCACATCTGGCCCCAAGTTACTTACCTTTGGTAATGCCTTATCTGGAAGAGACTATCTAGCTTCAGACACTGTATCTTAAAATAATCCCCAGGTGTCAGGCTGGATCTAGAAATGTTTTCGTGAGCAGAACGTCTGCACATGGCAACGTCGGTATCGTTCATGCCAGAAGTGACGTTTGCGGTGCCTACATAGGCTTCATCCAGATGTACTGACGTCAGTTTCGTTTTGCAACTTTCCACACCAGGAGCATGGTCCTACGAAGAATACTGACCACTGGTGTGGAAAACTGGGACAGGAAAGGAAAGAAACCTTGTCGCTAGAGATCCTTTTGCAGAAAGAGGAGGATGGGTGAGTCGGTAAGGAATCTGTGGCTGGATATAGGGCCTGATTATGACCCTGGCGGACGGCGGAGGCCGTCCGCCAAGGTACTGCCGTTGAATGACCGCACCGCGGTCAAAAGACCGCGGCGGCCATTTAAACATTTCCTCTGGGCCGGCGGGCACTCTCCAAAAGAGCGCCCGCCGGCCCAGAGGAAATGCCCCTGCAACGAGGACGCCGGCTCAGAATTGAGCCGGCGGAGTTGCAGGGGTGCGACGGGTGCAGTTGCACCCGTCGCGTATTTCAGTGTCTGCTTAGCAGACACTGAAATACTTTGCGGGGCCCCCAGGGGCCCCGCGGCACCCCCTACCGCCATCCTGTTCCTGGCGGGCGAACCGCCAGGAACAGGATGGCGGTAGGGGGTGTCAGAATCCCCCATGGCGGCGCAGCAAGCTGCGCCGCCATGGGGGATTCTAAGGGCAGCGGTAAACCGGCGGGAGACCGCCGGTTTGCCTCTTCTGACCGCGGCCGAACCGCCGCGGTCAGAATGCCCTGCGGAGCACCGCCGGCCTGTCGGCGGTGCTCCCGCCGACCCTGGCCCCGGCGGTCTTAGACCGCCGGGGTCAGAATGACCCCCATAGTCTCTACCAGAATAAGGGGGTCATTATGACCCAGGCGGTGAGTGTAAATGTGGCGGTAGTACCACCAACTGTCTGGTGGTACACATTATGAGAATGCACTTCTCCACTCATACCCCCATGGCGGTATGAGCCACCGGACCATAGATATCAATTTACAGCCCGGCATTGTGAGCCTGTCTACCGCCAAGGTTTTCGTGGAGTTGGCAACGCCATGAAAAGCATGAAGGTAGGCCCTACTGGTGACAGGGAAATCCTTCCCTGTCACCGGTAGTTGGCACCCCCAGTCCCCCAACACACACCTGACATCCCCATGTCCCTTCCATCCAAAGCCCCACCCCAACCTGATACACACACTAACCTCCCACCCCCTGACATTCATATACACCCCCTAACCCTGATCCAAATGCACACACCTCCACCCCCTCTGATCCAAACACACACCCCCACCCCCTCTGATCCAAACACACACACCCCCACCCCTTCAATCCTCTCACTCACTCCCCCTCCCCACATACACGCACACACCCGCAGACACGCACCACGCATACACCCAATCACTCACACTGGCATACACGCATTCATACACAAACTGGCATACACGCATTCATATACGCATACTTCCAGACATGCTCGCTCACATTCTTGCACACAATCACAGTGACATACAGACATGCACTCACTTCACCATTCTTACACACATTCACTCATACGCATACAACCACGCAAACAAGACAACACACACAGATGCATTCACACACTCACTCACTCACCAATTCATGCACACGCTCAGACACACACACAACCCCCCCACCCACCCACCCCACTCCTGTGCCTGCCAGTCGAGATGACATCACACACTTCGGCGCCAAGAGCGTCAATATCGAGAATGGAAACAGTGAAGAACGACATGGCATGACCAGTGTTGGACCGAATTTGAGTTTGGATCCCAGTGGTCCAACAGGCGTCGAGGCAAGAGTTGTCGATGTCAAATAAGAAGGGGTCCCTTTTGAACCCTCTGGGCCCAAAGGCACGCCAGAGGGAATGGTTGACGAAATAGGAGGATTATGGCCTTGTAGAAGTCTTTTAATTGGACAGGGGTTGCTCCAGCTCCTGGAAACTCAGGGAGGCACAGAGATGGCCCAGGCGATGGCTCTACCAGTCCTCGATGCACGACGCTCCATCGTCTCGTCGGCCGATGGGCAAGTTGAAGTCGTAGACCTTTTTGGCTTCTTCTTTTTCTGGTGGTGGGACTTACCTGAGTGGCTCGGTGACTTCCAGTACATCAGGCATGAAGCCATTCCTTATTAAATCCCTTTTAACAGTCATCATGCGTGTCAATGACATATGTAGGAAACAGCGATCCTTGCAATCCTGGTATCATCCACCTATTGGGGTTGGTGGGAGTGGAGGGTGCAAGTTCCACTTCTAATCCTAACAACAAATGTCTCTCATTACAACCCTGGCGGTTGGTGATAAAGCAGCGGTAACACCGCCAACAGGCCGGCGGTAATAAATATGAAATTATGACCACAGTGGAAACCGCTCAGACAGACAGCCACTTGACAATATACGCATACTTCCAGACATGCTCGCTCACATTCTTGCACACAATCACAGTGACATACAGACATGCACTCACTTCACCATTCTTACACACATTCACTCATACGCATACAACCACGCAAACAAGACAACACACACAGATGCATTCACACACTCACTCCCTCACCAATTCATGCACACACTCAGACACACACACAACCCCCCCACCCACCCACCCCACTCCTGTGTTGGAAGCCTGACTTACCTTTGTCGAGGAGGTCTTGGAACGGGAAGGGGCACTGCTACAGCCAGCAGAACACTGCCAGACCATATCACAGGTCATGATATGGCTGGCGACGTTCTACCGGCATATCGGTGCTGGTGGTAGCAGCACCACCTTACCACCATCCGCAACCATGAACACTGTCGGATTTCCCCCCTTTTTTGGTGGAAGTACGGCAGTGCTCATAATATGGCGGACAGATGGTAGCAGCGGTGGTGGTATTTTGGCGACCGTCAATGCGGCGGTAGGAGGTTTCAACTGCCAAAGTCAAAATGACCACCTAAGTGTTACTGAAGGTAAGTAACTTGTTCATCTATCTCTAGCAGTAGATTCCTTACCTTAGAATAGATACCCAAGCAATACCATCCCTGGAGGTGGGTCAGCAGACCAATTTCAAATGAGGAAGTCCTGCAGGGCCGAACAGACAAAATGCCCCTCCTGACAGTCCAGGCAGTAGTGTTTGGTGAATGTGTACAATGAGGCCCATGTTGCTGCCTGGCAGATGTCCAGGACTGGAACACTGCATACTAACACAGTGGTTTCATCTTTAGCTTTATCTAACGCTAGCTCTGGTAGAATGAAAAGAATGGTGGAATGAACTCGCAAGCCCTCAGGGGGTTGCTTCTTTGCCAGTGTATAGCAGATTTTAATACAGAGGACGATCCATTTGGATGGCCCGCCTTTTCTTCGCTCTGACATACCCCACAAAGGGTTGGTGGCCCAGCTGGAACTCTTGTGTGTGGTCAAGGTAGAACAACAGCACTCTTTTTGAGTTCAGTCGGAGGAGTCACTCCTACTCCTTGGAGGGATGTGTTGGAGCATAAAAAGAAGGCAGGGTGGTGGATTGGCATATGCAAAAGGGAGTGACCACTTTCAGAAGAAAGGAAACTCTTGTGTGAGTATATGGTGAGGTAAGGAGGCTTGGACGATGAAGCCTGAATCTCTCTGACCCTCTGGCAGATGTTAGTGCCATGAGGAAGGCTGTCTTGATAGTGAGCAATCTGAGAGGGCAATTATGTAGTGGCTCAAATGGAGCACACGTCAGAAAAGTCAAAACAAGATTAAGGTCCCATGATAAATGGAGGAGGAAAGAAAGATGCTGTAAACCTTTGAAGAACCTATGTACAACAGGGGACTTGAAGAGGGATGGCTGAACATGCAACCACAAAAAAAGCAGAGACAGCAGCAAGATAGCCCTTAAGAGTGCAGAGAGCAGATCCCTGCTGGGCATAGGCGAGAATGAAAAGAATGTCTTGCGAAAGAGGATCAGAAAGGGTACTCTTTCTGTGCACCTTGCCACAAATGTTTGCCAGCTGCAGACGAAACCATCTTGGTGGAGGGACGCCTGCCAGTCGAGATGACATCACACACTTCGGCGCCAAGAGCGTCAATATCGAGAATGGAAACAGTGAAGAACGACATGGCATGACCAGTGTTGGACCGAATTTGAGTTTGGATCCCAAGGGACCAACAGGCGTCGAGGCAAGAGTTGTCGATGTCAAATAAGAAGGGGTCCCTTTTGAACCCTCTGGGCCCAAAGGCACGCCAGAGGGAATGGTGGCCGAAATATGAGGATTATGGCCTTATAGAAGTCTTTTAATTGGACAGGGGTTGCTCCAGCTCCTGGAAACTCAGAGAGGCACAGAGATGGCCCAGGCGATGGCTCTACCAGTCCTCGATGCACGACGCTCCATCGTCTCGTCGGCCGATGGACAAGTTGAAGTCGTAGACCTTTTTGGCTTCATCTTTTTCTGGTGGTGGGACTTACCTGAGTGGCTCGGTGACTTCCAGTACATCAGGCATGAAGCCATTCCTTATTAAATCCCTTTTAACAGTCATCATGCATGTCAATGACATATGTAGGAAACAGCGATCCTTGCAATCCTGGTATCATCCACCTATTGGGGTTGGTGGGAGTGGAGGGTGCAAGTTCCACTTCTAATCCTAACAACAAATGGCTCTCATTACAACCCTGGCGGTTGGTGATAAAGCAGCGGTAACACCGCCAACAGGCCGGCGGTAATAAATATGAAATTATGACCACAGTGGAAACCGCTCAGACAGACAGCCACTTGACAATACCGACCACCATGGCGAAATCAACAGGCACCACGGCAGTAACCGCCTACAGCCAGGCGGAAGACAATGTTCCGCCCACTGTATTATGAGGCACCAATCCGCCATCTTTTCTGGGGCGGTACCAACGACATCAAAAGCCTGGCAGAAATACAGCACAGAAGGGAAACAACTCAACTTTGGACACTTAAGGAAGAACCACACAGCCATGGAGCCCGAGTTGCATGTGTTCCCTGTGATCTTCTACCATGTGCTCCACTACGAACACCAACGCCTGTGAAAACAACCACATTGGGTAATGCCACTTAGCACACAGGGGAGGGGGAGGAAAAAGAGAGTGACACACACATGCAACACGCAACACCCCCACCCCCAACACCATACACACAAGCAGATGCACAAACATTACATATTCACCCCATACACAGCGGGAATAATGCAAGGACAACACAAATTCATTAAAGTGAGTGTAATAAGATAAATATAGTAGCAATACGTGCATTCAAATCAACAAGTATATACATATTTACAAATGTAGGGACACTGCCCTGTCCTCAATGTCCATGGGCCACAGGGCCACATCACATAGTCCAAGGCCCCACCTCACTCCTGCAACAACATGGAGAGAACACTGCATGGGCATCAGGTCGAAAATAGCCAGGTACCCCAGGGGGGCGGGGAACGGAGGGCACCTCAGCCGGAAGATGGTACAACGCCACTGGTCCAGGAGGGGGCAACATGCCCATTACTCTGTCCTGGGGAGCGCAAGGACGCCACCGCCAGCCCCATTGTCACTGGTCAGGAGACCACCGCCAGAGTCATTGCCCAGGAGGGCAGCACAATCGTCACTGGTCAGGAGACCACGGCCAGAGTCAGTGCCCAGGAGGGCAGCGCAATCGTCACAGGTCAGGACTCCACCGCCAGAGTCATTGCCCAGGAGGGCAGCGCAATCGTCACTGGTCAGGAGACCACCGCCAGAGTCAGTGCCCAGGAGGGCAGCGCAATCGTCACTGGTCAGGAGACCACCGCCAGAGTCATTGCCCAGGAGGGCAGCGCAATCGTCACAGGTCAGGAGACCACCGCCAGAGTCATTGCCCAGGAGGGCAGCGCAATCGTCACTGGTCAGGAGACAACCGCCAGAGTCAGTGCCCAGGAGGGCAGCGCAATCGTCACTGGTCAGGACACCACCGCCAGAGTCAGTGCCCAGGAGGCCAGCGCAATCGTCACTGGTCAGGAGACCACCGCCAGAGTCAGTGCCCAGGAGGGCAGCACAAACGTCACAGGACAGGAGACCACCGCCAGAGTCAGTGCCCAGGAGGGCAGCACAATCGTCACTGGAGACCACTGCCAGAGTCAGTGCCCAGGAGGGCAGCACAATCGTCACTGGTCAGGAGACCACCACCAGAGTCAGTGCCCAGGAGGGCCCCGGCAGCCACAGCCCCGCTGGGCAATGAGGGACCGCCGTGGCACACACCGCTGCACAGATCAGAGACAGGAAAGTCAAGCACTGCTGAACAGGGCAAAGACCGCCATGGCAAGCACCGCTGAACAGGTCAGAAACTGCAAAGTCAAGCACCGCTGAACAGGGCAAAGACCCCCATGGCAAGCACCGCTGAACAGGGAAGCACAGCTGAACAGGCCAAAGACCGCAATGGCCAGCACCGCTGAACAGGGCAAGCACCGCCAACTCAGACATCGCTAGCCCATGTGCGGCAGGGGCAGTGACAGAACTGGGACCGTCACGGGAAGAGTGATGCACTCTGGGCACCAGTCCCCCTCCAGAACCAGTGGAGAACAGCATCCACTACCTCAGTCCTTAACAGGATGAAGCACTCTGGGCACCAGTCCCCCTCCAGAACCAGTGGAGAACAGCATCCACTACCTCAGTCCTTAACAGGATGAAGCACTCTGGGCACCAGTCCCCCTCCAGAACCAGTGGAGACTGTTATCCACTTGAGAGTCTGTTTAGCGTTGCACTCCCCAGGATGGTACAGTGGGCAACCCACCCACTGCAAAGACTTGTGAGACTGTGGCTTTGCACTCCCCAGGATGGTACAGTGGGCAAACCACCCACTGCAAAGACTTGAGAGACTGTGGCTTTGCACTCCCCAGGATGGTACAGTGGGCAACCCACCCACTGCAAAGACTTGTGAGACTGTGGCTTTGCACTCCCCAGGATGGTACAGTGGGCAACCCACCCACTGCAAAGACTTGTGAGACTGTGGCTTTGCACTCCCCAGGATGGTACAGTGGGCAAACCACCCACTGCAAAGACTTGTGAGACTGTGGCTTTGCACTCCTCAAGATAAGGCAGTGGGCAACGCACCCACTGCAAAGACTTGTGAGACTGTGGCTTTGCACTCCCCAGGATGGTACAGTGGGCAAACCCACCCACTGCAAAGACTTGAGAGACTGTGGCTTTGCACTCCCCAGGATGGTACAGTGGGCAACCCACCCACTGCAAAGACTTGTGAGACTGTGGCTTTGCACTCCCCAGGATGGTACAGTGGGCAACCCACCCACTGCAAAGACTTGAGAGACTGTGGCTTTGCACTCCCCAGGATGGTACAGTGGGCAACCCACCCACTGCAAAGACTTGAGAGACTGTGGCTTTGCACTCCCCAGGATGGTACAGTGGGCAAACCACCCACTGCAAAGACTTGAGAGACTGTGGCTTTGCACTCCCCAGGATGGTACAGTGGGCAAACCACCCACTGCAAAGACTTGTGAGACTGTGGCTTTGCACTCCCCAGGATACATCAATGGGCATGGAGCCCCGTCGTGGATCTGGCGTGGTGCTGTCATCCGGCTGAGGTGCCCCCCCTTCCCTTCCCCCTGAGGTGGCTGTTGTATTTCTATCTGATGCCCCTGCAGTGTTCTCTCCGTTTCTGGACAGGTATCGCGTGTGGGCCTCACCCATGTATTTTGGGCCCAGTGGTCCACGGACATTGAATGGTGCATACCTGCACTACTAATCGTGATGTATATTTTTGGAATGTGTATATATTCTTGTATATATTAGCTTACTGTATTTTGATACATTACAATGGTTGTACTCATTTCCTTTTGTCTTTGCATTCTTTCCGGGGGGGTTGGGGGTTGTTACTGTGATGTTTGGAAATGCATTGGTGTGTGTGTTGTAGTGTGCGAGGGTCGGGGTCCCTGACTTTTGCCTTCCCCCTCCCCTATGTCATAGGTGCAGTACTCACCGCTGTCTTCGGCACCGGCGTTGCTGATGTTCGTAGAGGAGCAGGAACACTATCGCAGGGAGTATTTGGAGTTCCGGCTCCATGGTGCCCGCCTTCCTCGTGGAGTGTGTTAAGGTGAGCGTTTTCCCATTGAAATGGCTGTTTCTGCCGTGTTTTTATCCACTGTGAATCCGCCCCGGAAAAGGTGGCGGATTGGCCTGTTGTAATACTGTGGGCGGTACTTTGTCTCCCGCCTGTCTGTTGGTGGTGACCGCCGCGCTGCTTGTCTGTACCGCCGTGGTGGTCGGAGTGTTAAAGTGGCTGTCTATGTTGGCGGTTTCCGCCACGGTCATAATTCCCTTTTCTTTCCGCCGGCCTGTTTGTGGTATTACCGCCGCTTTAACACCATCCGCCAGGGTTGTAATGACCCCCTTGTGGCTAAATATCCAGGGAGTACACATGATGCCTACATATTCAGGCACAGTGGGATACACCAACGCCTAGAACATGGGGAGTTTGGAGAAGGATATTTATTAGGTACTGGTGAGTACACTCTGAAGCCATACATACATGTTACTGCGTAACCCTGCGATGCCCTGCTAAATTTTCCTCCTTTGTCAAACATGTGACAGTGCATATGCCCTGAGACCATGGATACTCACCGCATACCTAACACCTGGCAATCAGAATGAGAGGTGATACAACATTGGACATCGGTGAACCAGAGCTGTAATTGAGAGGACGTTCAGCTTGTTGACAACACGATTCCGATGCCTGCACAAAAGTGGAGGAGCACTTCAGTATGCCCCAGAAACAGCATGCAAGATAGTTGCCACCTGTGCCATCCTACACAACATTGCCACCAGATGTGGGCTATAACTCAGCTCTGATGACACAGATTCGGAGGATGAGGAGCAAGAGCTACCACACCGACAGCCTGGGGATAGAAGCATTGCAATGGAGGGCAGACAGAGACGGAACCACATAGCAACCCACTACTTTCGCAGATACATAGCAACCGTGACAACACTCACTAATGTAAGACACACATTGTCCAGTTGTGTAGTTCAACAAATTAACCCTTTTATTGCAGGACTATAATGTGGAAACAACATTCAACTATACTACAGAATGCAAAACAAAAGTGTAGTCTGACACATTACGTGCATGTGCCTCTGTAACACCACATATCAGTAGCTCACAGCCTCCTGCGACTGCGGCCACCATGGCTCACTCCCAGTTGTTCCCCTGAGCCCTGCCGTGCACTGCTACTCTGCAACACAAGTGCATCAGTGGCAGACACACTACTCACACTGGAGACCCCTTCACTGTCCTGCGGGGTATCCCCAATGCCCCTTGCTGCCCATCTGTTCTCCAGCAGGTCCACCGCATGGCTGATGCGGCCAAGTCCTCGAGCCACATCTGCTGCAAACTGACCTAGTTCCACTTGCAGGCTGACAGTGTGCCCTGCCAGGCAGGTTGTAGTGGTAGCCAGGCACCCTATAGACACACCTAGCCTGTCTAAACGGGCAGCAGTGTTGCGCTCCCTGTGCCGCGCTTGTGCCCTGTCAGCCACCAGTTCCCTGACCAAGTTGTCTATGGAGGTAGTCAGGTTACCCAAGTGACCGTTCATTGTAGTGAACTGGTTGTCCACATTTGCCAGCCCATGCGTGAGTGTGTTCTGCAGTCTTGAAAGGTTACGGTTCATTAACCACATTTGTCTATTTTGCAGCCGGTGACTCTGCAGTAAGGATGCCTCCAGTCCCAACAAATCCTCATAGGTAACATCCTCCCTACGCACAGACTGCATTGTGCGTCGTCTACGCACCGAGCCTGATGATCCCCGTGGTTGACTCTCCCTAGGCATTGGCTCCGGTGTTATAATGGCTGCCTCTATACCCAGAGCAGGATCATCCATGTTCTCCTGTGCCGACTGGGCGGGTGGTGTTGTCCTGCACTCAGAGCTGTCTCCACCATGGTTTCAATGGCTGTGGGGGTGGTACAGTAGATGGCCCTCCTCCAGTGCCATGCATCTCCCTCATGCGCTCTGCCACCCTTTCCTTGGTCCTGGTACCACCTTTTGCGGACCTCATCCAGGGTGCGGTGGCTGACACCGATGGCATTTATTTTGTTCAGGATGTCCTGCCAGATCTTCTTTTTGTGGCTGTCAGGGACACTCATTACTGCCTTGTCAAATAATTCCTCATGGTGCAGGCAGCACTCCTCAGTGAGCACCTCCAACTCCTTCTCAGAAAACTTAAGTTTTCATTTTCTGCCTCCACTGGGTGTCTCCTTCTCCTGTGTAGTCATTGTTGCTGCAGCTCCTCTCACCTGGGTGTGGCTCTGCAGTTTGGGCTGCATGGGCTCCTCCCTCTTCCATGGGGTTACTTCCTGGTTCTGATGTCATCACTCAGAACCATAAAGTGGGTTTTTCAAAAGTTTAATTTGCAGTCAGTCGCAACTTGCGACACAGGACCACACCCTTCGTGCAAATTGCGATGTCGCAAATAGCGACCTCGCAAAATGCGTGGTCGCAAATTGCAGTGTGACTCTGCACCGAGTCGCTATTTGGAATAGCAATTTTTCCTGGCATATCGTTTTGCAAGTCGGAAATAGCGAGTCGCTATTTCCGACTCGCTATTTTTGCGTTCCCACATCTGGCCCCAAGTTACTTACCTTTGGTAATGCCTTTTCTGATAAAGAATATCTAGCTTCAAACACCGTATCTTAAAATAATCCTCAGGTGTCAGGCTGGATCTAGAAATGTTTTCGTGAGCAGAACGTCTGCGCATGGCGACGTCGGCATCGTCCATGCCAGAAGGGACGTTTGCGGTGCCTACATAGGCTTCATCCAGACGTACTGACGTCAGTTTCGTTTTGCAACTTTCCACACCAGGAGCATGGTCCTACGAAGAATACTGACCACTGGTGTGGAAAACTGGGACAGGAAAGGAAAGAAACCTTGTCCCTAGAGATCCGTTTGCAGAAAGAGGAGGATGGATGTGTCGGTAAGGAATCTGTGGCTTGATATAGTTTCTACCAGAATAAGGGGGTCATTATGACCCCGGCGGTGAGTGTAAATGTGGCGGTAGTACCGCCAACTGTCTGGTGGTACATACCGCCACATTATGAGAATGCACTTCTCCACTCATACCCCCATGGCGGTATGAGCCGCCGGACCATAGATAATAATCTACAGTACCGGCGGCAGCATTGTGAGCCTGTCTACCACCATGGTTTTCGTGGAGTTGGCAATGCCATGAAAAGCATGAAGGTAGGCCCTACTGGTGACAGGGAAATCCTTCCCTGTCACTGGTATGCGGCTCCCCCAGTCCCCCAACACACACCTGACACCCCCATGTCCCTTCCATCCAAAGCCCCACCCCAACCTGATACACACACTAACTCCCCCACCCCCTGACATTCATATACACCCCCTACCCCTGATCCAAACGCACACACCTCCACCCCCTCTGATCCAAACACACACCCCCACCCCAGCCGATCCAAACACACACACCCCCACCCCTTCAATCCTCTCACTCACTCCCCCTCCCCACATACACGCACACACCCGCAGACACGCACCACGCATACACCCAATCACTCACACTGGCATACACGCATTCATAAACAAACTGGCATACACGCATTCATATACGCATACTTCCAGACATGCTCGCACACATTCTTGCACACAATCACACTGACACACAGACATGCACTCACTTCACCATTCTTACACACATTCACTCATACGCATACAACCACGCAAACAAGACAATACACACAGATGCGTTCACACACTCACTCACTCACCAATTCATGCACACACTCAGACACACACACAACCCCCCCCACCCACCCACCCCACTCCTGTGTTGGAAGCCTGACTTACCTTTGTCAAGGAGGTCTTGGAATGGGAAGGGGCACTGCTACAGCCAGCAGAACACTGCCAGACCATATCACAGGTCATGATATGGCTGGCGACGTTCTACTGGCGTATCGGTGCTGGTGGTAGCAGCGCCCCCTTACCACCGTCCGCCACCATGAACACTGTCGGATTTCCCCCCCTTCTTGTGGTGGAAGTCCGGCAGTGCTCATAATATGGCGGACAGATGGTAGCAGTGGTGGTGGTATTTTGGCGACCGTCAATGCGGCTGTAGGAGGTTTCAACTGCCAAAGTCAAAATGACCACCTAAGTGTTACTGAAGGTAAGTAACTTGTTCATCTAGCTCTAGCAGTAGATTCCTTACCTTAGAATAGATACCCAAGCAATACCATCCCTGGAGGTGGGTCAGCAGACCAATTTCAAATGAGGAAGTCCTGCAGGGCCGAACAGACAAAATGCCCCTCCTGACTGTCCAGGCAGTAGTGTTTGGTGAATGTGTACAATGAGGCCCATGTTGCTGCCTGGCAGATGTCCAGGACTGGAACACTGCATACTAACACAGTGGTTGCATCTTTAGCTTTATCTAGCTCTAGCTCTGGTAGAATGAAAACAATGGTGGAATTAACTCGCAAGCCCTCAGGGGGTTGCTTCTTTGCCAGTGTGTAGCAGATTTTAATACAGAGGACGATCCATTTGGATGGCCCGCCTTTTCTTCGCTCTGACATACCCCACAAAGGGTTGGTTGCCCAGCTGGAACTCTTGTGTGTGGTCAAGGTAGAACACCAACACTCATTTTGAGTCCAGTCGGGGGAGTCACTCCTACTCCTTGGAGGGATGTGTCGGAGCATAAAAAGAAGGCAGGGTGATGGATTGGCCTATGCAAAAGGGAGTGACCACTTTCAGAAGAAAGGAAACTCTTGTGTGAGTACATGGTGAGGTAAGGAGGCTTGGACGATGAAGCCTGAATCTCTCTGACCCTCTGGCAGATGTTAGTGCCATGAGGAAGGTTGTCTTGATAGTGAGCAATCTGAGAGGGCAATTATGTAGTGGCTCAAATGGAGCACACGTCAGAAAAGTCAAAACAAGATTAAGGTCCCATGATAAATGGAGGAGGAAAGAAAAGATGCTGTAAACCTTTGAAGAACCTATGTGCAACAGGGGACTTGAAGAGGGATGGCTGAACATGCAACCACAAAAAAAGCAGAGACAGCAGCAAGATAGCCCGTAAGAGTGCACAGAGCAGATCCCTGCTGGGCATGGGCGAGAATGAAAAGAATGACTAGCGAAAGAGGATCAGAAAGGGTACTCTTTATGTGCACCTTGCCACAAATGTTTGCCAGCTGCAGACGAAACCATCTTGGTGGAGGGACGCCTGCCAGTCGAGATGACATCACAGACTTCGGCACCAAGAGTGTCAATATCGAGAATGGAAACAGTGAAGAATGACATGGCATGACCAGTGTTGGACCGAATTTGAGTTTGGATCCCAGGGGTCCAACAGGCGTCGAGGCAAGAGTTGTCGGTGTCAAATAAGAAGGGGTCTCTTTTGAACCCCCCGTCTTTTAATTGGACGGGGGTTGCTCCAGCTCCTGGAAACTCAGGGAGGCACAG
Source organism: Pleurodeles waltl (assembly GCF_031143425.1). NCBI lineage: Eukaryota > Metazoa > Chordata > Amphibia > Caudata > Salamandridae > Pleurodeles > Pleurodeles waltl. Next base: position 768,219,744 of record NC_090446.1, read on the forward strand.
AGATGGCCCAGGCGATGGCTCTACCAGTCCTCGATGCACGACGCTCCATCGTCTCGTCGGCCGACAGACAAGGTGAAGTCGTAGACCTTTTTGGCTTCTTCTTTTTCTGGTGGTGGGACTTACCTGAGTGGCTCGGTGACTTCCAGTACATCAGGCATGATGCCATTCCTTATTAAATCCCTTTTAACAGTCATCATGCGTGTCAATGACATATGTAGGAAACAGCGATCCTTGCAATCCTAGTCTCATCCACCTATTGGGGTTGGTGGGAGTGGAGGGTGCAAGTTCCACTTCTAATCCTAACAACAAATGGCTCTCATTACAACCCTGGCGGTTGGCGATAAAGCAGCGGTAACACCGCCAACAGGCCGGCATTAATAAATATGAAATTATGACCACAGTGGAAACCGCTCAGACAGATAGCCACTTGACAATACCGACCACCAGGGCGAAATCAACAGGCACCACGGCGGTAACCGCCTACAGCCAGGCGGAAGACAATGTTCTGCCCACTGTATTATGAGGCACCAATCCGCCATCTTTTCTGGGGCTGTACCAACGACATCAAAAGCCTGGCATAAATACAGCACAGAAGGGAAACGACTCAACTTTGGACACTTAAGGAAGAACCACACAGCCATGGAGCCCGAGTTGCATGTGTTCCCTGTTGTCTTCTACCTTGTGCTCCACTACGAACACCAACGCCTGTGAAGACAACCACGTTGGGTAATGCCACCTAGCACACAGGGGAGGGGGGAGGAAAAAGAGAGTGACGCACACATGCAACACGCAACACCCCCACCCCCAACACCATACACACAAGCAGATGCACAAACATTACATATTCACCCCATACACCGCGGGAATAATGCAAGGACAACACGAATTGATTAAAGTGAGTGTAATAAGATAAATATAGTAGCAATACGTGCATCGAAATCAACAAGTATATACATATTTACAAATGTAGGGACACTGCCCTGTCCTCAATGTCCGTGGGCCACAGGGCCACATCACATATTCCAAGGCCCCACCTCACTCCTGCAACAACATGGAGAGAACACTCCAGGGGCATCAGGTCGAAAATAGCCAGGTACCCCAGGGGGGCGGGGAACGGAGGGCACCTCAGCCGGAAGATGGTACAACGCCACTGGGCCAGGAGGGGGCAACATGCCCATTACTCTGTCCTGGGGAGCACGAGGCCACGGTCTCTCAAGTGGGTGACTTGCCCACTGGTTCTGGAGGGGACAACATGCCCTGTGCTTGGTCCTATGGAGTGCAAGGCCACAGTCTCTCAAGTGGGTGACTTGCCCACTGGCTCTGGAGGGGGCATTGTGCCCAGTGAGCTTCATCTTGTAGAGGATGGCGTGAGTGGATGGCTTCACCACTGGTTCTGGAGGGGGCATTGTGCCCAGTGAGCTTCATCTTGGGGAGGATGGGGTGGTTGGATGGCTCATTCCACTGGTTCTGGAGGGGGCATTGTGCCCAGTGATGCAGATCTTGTGGAGTGCAAGGTCACAGTCTCTCAGCTGGGTATCAGACTCACAGGATTTGCTGGGGCAAGGCCGCACAGCAGCCCATGGGCGCAGCACTACACACTGTCTGCTGGCGGTGATGGTTGCCCAGTGGTGGTAGCGGTGGTGCTGCTGGTGGAGCTGGCAGTGGTGGGGGGAGGCTCCAGCCCGACCCTGCAGCCTCGGATGGCTGCCCTCTTGGGCTGCTGGCAGGTGTGCTGGTGGCGGTGCTAGTAGTGGTGGAGGGAGGCTCCAGCCCTTCCCCTGCAGCCTGGTACGGCTGCCCACTGGGGCTGCTGATGCTGGCAGTGGTGCAAGTGGCGGTGCTGGCAGTGGTGGGGGGAGGCTCCAGCCCTTCCCCTACAGCCTCGGACAGCTGCCCACTGGGGCTGCTGCTACTGGCAGTGGTGCTGGTGGCAGTGCTGGTGGCGGTGCAAGTGGTGATGCTGGCAGTGGTGGGAGAGGTTCCAGCGTTTCCCCTACAGCCTCGGACGGCTGAACCACCATAGTTGGTGGTGGGGGCTCTGTCTGAGCCCTGCACCAGGTCCCTTGTCCTTCCTGCCTGCTGTTGCAGGCCCTTTGCCCCTCCTTCTTGCAGCTGGGGCTGCCTCCTTGCCCTTCCTTCCTGCAGCTGGGGCTGCCTCCTTGCCCTTCCGTCCTGCAGCTGGTGCTGCCTCCTTGCCTTTCTGTTCTGCAGCTGGGGCTGACTCCTTGCCCTTCCTCAACGCACTTGGGGCTGGCACCCTGTCTGTCTGCCTGGCTGGTGGCCGAGATCCTTTCCCACCTGGAGTAGTTGGGGACACTACTGTGCCCGGTGACTGGGTGACTGACGTGCTTGCCTGGGTTTTGACCGCCCTGGCCTGACGTGAGGGACGGGGGGGAGGGGTAGGGAAGAGGTCAATGGTGGAGAGGAAAAGCTTCTTAGGGACATTGGGGTGGGAAGACGGAGATGGTTTGGGAGTGGAGGAAGAGGGAGTGGTGGTAGGTGGTGTCTGTCTGCTGTGTTTGGGTGCAGGTGCATGGACTGGATGCTGTTGTGAGGTGGATGGCTTTTGGGTGTCTGAGTGCTTGCGTTTGTGTACTTTGGGAGGAGGGGGGACAGACACAGTGGAAGAGGACACAGGGGACTTGTGCATGGAAGTGGGGGTGGTGTCTGCCAGTGAGGGGTATGTGCTGTTAGGTGTGCTGGTGATGGGGTAGTGGATAAGGATGTAGTGCATGCAGGTGTGAGTGAAGACGAAACTGGGAGGGAGGTGAACGACAAGGAGGAGGGGGCCACAGTGGAGGCAGTGGATGTTGGCATGTCTGATTCTAGATGGTGTTTGTGTGAGTGCCATTGGGATGAAGTGTGGTGCTTGTGTTTGCCATGTGCACTCTTGTGTGTTGACCTGGGTGCATGCTGGTCTGACTGTGTGCTTGGGATAGGTTGGGTTTGAGAGGATCGGGATTGGGTAGAAGAAGTTGGAGGGTGAGACTGGAAACAGGGACATTGGCTGCCATCAGAGAGGAGGCCAGAGCCTGGATTGATCTATGTTGGGCCGCCATGCCAGTGTGAATGCCCTCCAGGAATGCATTTGTCTGTTGCATTTGGGGTGCCAGCCCCTGGATGGCATTCACAATGGTTGACTGTCCAACAGAGATGGATCGCAGGAGGTCTATAGCTTCCTCACTCTGGGCAGCAGGGCCTGAGGTGCCTGGGGTGCCTGGGGCGAAGGAGATGCCCACCCTGCGGGATGAGCGGGCATGGGAAACTCGCTGAGGGGCTGCTGGGAGGGCGGTGTGGTACGAGGGTGGCGGCTGTAGCTGGAGTGGGCACAGAAGTGTCTGCCACCACCAGGCAGCTCCCATCAGAGGAGGTATCCAGGTCCGAACTGCCCCATCCTGTCTCCGCAGTGGTGCTCCCCTCGCCCTCTGTCCCACTGGTGCCCTCACTGTTGGTGGATTCAGCCTCCTGGGTCCTGTGGGATGCAGGTCCTTCCGTCGCCAGTGCCTCTGCTCCTCTGACAGATGATGCTAATGCACATAAGGACAGGGTGACAAAACAAAAAGGGGGGGGACACAAAGGATACACTTGGTCAATGGCGCCAACACCATCATTGGCGTACATGATACACTCACACACAGGTAACAGCCCTACGCATTAGGCAATGCACTACCAATCACAATGCTAGTCACCAGGCCATGGATAGGGACAACTACCACCAATTGCAGCATACCTGAGACCCACTGACCCCTGCCCAGTGGGTGCCTACTAGCTTGGTTGGAGTACTTTCACATCAGAACCCTGCCCAGCATGAGACCAACCCTTCAATACCAGGCCTGGCCTAGGGGCACCCACAGGGCCCACACCCCACACCTGGATCCCACCCCACCAGGCGCACATTGTATATTGGGGCACTGTACTCACCCCCTTGTGGATGCTGTGATGCCCCCAAGTGCCCATCCAGCTCTGGATAGGCCACCACCAGTATGCGGGCTATTAGGGAGGTCAGGGTTCGACTGGCACCCCTTCCTCATTGGGAGGCCATCCCTAGCTGGGCCTCTGCGGTCTTCCATACCCAGTGTCTTAGGTCCTCCCACCGTTTCTGACAGTGGATGCTCCACCTGCCGTAGACCCTCAGGGTCCGCACGTCCTTGGCGATGGCACACCATACACCCTTCTTTTGATGGGTGCTGACCTGCATGGAAATGGACACAGGGAAAGGTATTAGTCAGACCGTCCTGCCTGTTATATTCATTGCCCACCATGCCCCTTCCCATCCCCATTAGCACAGACATGGCCCCCCATACATGCTGCATGCTGCCTAGGGCTCATCCACCACCCACCCCTACATGAGGCCTTCACACACAGCACTCCATGTATTCATGCACCATGCATTGTACTCACGGTGTACTCACCTGTTGGTCTGGAGGCCCATACAGTATTCGGTACTGGGGTACCAGTCTCTCCAACTCTCCCGAGGTGACGGCAGGAGCCCTTTCCCCAGTCACACAAGCCATAGTTAGTTCCAGGCACAGGTCACAGCAACACATGCAGTGTAGGTCCTCTCCTGTTGAAGGTCAGGTAGCAAGTGAGTGAACAGATAGAAAATGGCAGTGACGTCCGCGGCGGTGCACACCGCCACTGTACCCCATAGGGCCCAATGGTAACCAATGAGTAGTTGCAAGGCAGTTTTCGACCGCCATCACGCAGCAGCGCACAATGTCAGCGGAATTACCTCATTTCCACCTGTCCCTCCATACAGGAGAGGCGGATGCCATTTCAGGGGGGGAGGGTGCAGGCCATGGATCCTAACTGCGTCATAGGACATAAATACACCATTTGGACATCTCCAACAAAATACTGTTACAATCACAACATTCATTGAACTGTAGTGGTTAGAGTTAAGAGATAATGACCAGCTGCTCACTATTTTACCCCATAGTTGCAACCTCTGCGGATGAATAGGAAATGGAGACATCCCCCGTGTACAGACTCCTGGTGGACTTGGCAACAATGGAGGACAGGCACATTGTCCTCACCTATAGACTTGACAGGGCCACAATCACGGACCTGTGTGCCCAATTGGAGCCTGACCTAATTTCTGCTATCCGTTACCCCAACAGGATTCCCCGTCTTGTGCAAGTGCTATCAGTGCTCCATTTCCTGGCAACTGGCTCCTTCCTAGTGACAGTGGGCTTGGCAGCAGGAATGTCTCAGCCAATGTTCTCAATAGTGCTGACCAGAGTGTTGTCTGCCCTAATTATACACATGTGCAGCTACATCGTTTCCTTCCCCCCAGGTGGAGGATTTGGCCACAGTGAAAGCATATTTCTATGCAATGGTACATATCCCCAACATTATTGGGGCTATTGATGGAACACATATTGCATTTGTTCCCCCCGGGGGAAGGAACAGGTCTTCAGAAATCAAAAGAACTTTCACTCCATGAATGTGCAGATGGTGTGCCTGGCGGACCAGTACATCTCCCACGTCAATGCAAAGTAACCTAGGTCTGTGCATGATGCCTTTATCCTGAGGAATAGCAGCATCCCAAATGTGATAGCTCAACTCCAGAGGCACAGGGTGTGGCTAATAGGTGAGCCCTGGTTCCCACCCAGTATATGTTGGTGTATGGGGTGGGCCCTAAGGGTCAGTGTGTGGCTAACAATTGTCCCTCGATATTTGCAGGTGACTCTGGTAACCCCAACCTCTCATGGCTACTGACCCCTGTGAGGAATCCCAGGAAAAGGGCAGAGGAAAGTTACAATGAGGCACATGGGCGAACAAGAAGAATTATAGAGAGGACATTTGGCCTCTTGAAGGCCAGGTTTTGTTGCCTCCATCTAACAGGTGGATCCCTGTGCGACTCACCCAAGAAGGTCTGCCAGATCATTGTGGCATGCTGTATGTTGCACAACCTTGACTTGCGTCGCTAGGTGCCTTTTCTACAGGAGGAGGAGGCTGGAGATGGCCATGTGGCAGCAGTGGACCCTGTGGACAGTGAAGATGAGGAGGTAGAGGATGAGGATGAGGACAACAGAAGTGCAATAATTCATCAATACTTCCAATGACACACAGATAAGACAGTGTAACTTCACATTTAATTGACAGTTTTGTGTTTGACATTGTCACTGGCAGGCTGTTTTTCCCACTCCTATGGCCACTCGCTGTACCTTCTGGCATCTCTATTTGCAGATATTTGTGACCCACTATTGCTCCTGCTGTGTTGCTTGCAGCCAACTACAGGTCTTTCCTATGTATACATTACTTTACAGTTTAATTGCAATGTTTGAACCTGGATAAACGAATACAGACTTAAATCTTTTGACATACTCCATACTTGGATTTTTTCAACGGGTGTTTATTAAAGTGCTAAGAAGTAGTGGGGGTAGTGGGGGTAGTGGAATGGGCTGGGTTGATGATGAAGGAAAGTCCAAAAGTCCAGGATAGAGCCCACTCTATTTGTATCACAGGTGCATTGTCCAAGGGGGCATAGGAAGGGGAGCAATGGCAGTTCAAGGTGGACAGGGTGACAGAGTGGGACTCAAGGGTGACAATCAGGAGAGTCTTATTTCCTGGTGGGGTCTTGGCAATAGTCTCTGGCTTCTGCCTGGATTGTAGGGAACGTTTGTGAGGTGGTTCTCGTTCTGCAGGGGGAGGGGTGCTGGTGGCCTGTTGTTCCTGTGGTGTGGCCTCCTGTCCACTAGCGGCAGTGGAGGTGGAGGGCTGTTCATCGGTTTGGCTAGTGTCAGGGGCCCACTAGTGTGCCACTGCATCCCTCATAGTGTTGGCCATGTCTGCCAGCACACCTGCAATGGAGACCAGGGTGGTGTTGATGTCCTTCAAGTCCTCCCTGATCCCCAGGTACTGTCCCTCCTGCAGCCGCATGTTCTCCTGCAACTTGTCCAGTATCTGGCCCAGCGTATCCTGGGAATGTTGGTATGCTCCCAGGATCGCAGTGAGTGCCACCTGGAGAGTCAGTTCCCTGGGCATGTCCTCCCTCTGTCGAACAGCAGTCCTCACAGCTTCCCTTTTGTCCTGTGCCTCTGTCCCCTAAACCGTGTGCCCACTGCCACAGACCCCAGGTCCCTGATTGTCCTGTGTCTGTGGAGTGCCCTGGGGTCCCTGTAGTGGTGGACACACTACTGATTGACGTGTCCTGGGGACAAAGGTATGGGCCCGCTGGGTGGGTACTGTGGTGGTGTTTTCTGGGGGGGGGGGGGGCTCTGTGGTGGTGAGTGACTGTGCCTGGGTAACCGACTGTCCAGAGATCCCTGATGGGCTAGGTTGGTCATCCAGATACTGTTACGACACTGTCGGCACATTTCTAGGGGGTGCTGTAAAGGGACTGTTGGTAGCCTGGGAATCACCTTGAACACTTATCTAGAGTCCCTTGCTGATTCCTGTTTGTTTCTCTTTTCACTGTTGTATGCTTTGGTAGAATTACATTTGCTTCCTGGGACTGCAAATCCCATAATGCACAGCCTGGTAGTCAGGAAAGCCTGGATTCTGTTATACATTGTTTTCTATCGGAGGAGTCCAGTTGCTCCTTTTCACCAGATCCTTTCCTCCAGGACTTGCACATGTCTGAAACTATAAACACCTGAGACCTCTCCTGTGCAGCCCAGTCGTGTGATTCCGCCTGGGGTTTGCTGTAGCTTGCACCTGCTTATAAGCAGCCATTTCCTCAAGATCTTTGTCGTGCACTGGAGTTTGATTCCTTTGTGTTACAGACTACTTATCGGATGGTGTTCCAGTCTTGTTCCTTTTCTGTTTCAGCTTGAACCTGTTACCTGTTTCTCTGCCCTGTTACTGATTGTTCCAGCCAGAGTCTGCTCCCTATCTCTTAGCCTTGTACCTGTTTGTTTCTTCCAGAGCCTACTCCATTTCTCAGTCCAGTCCTTGTTTCAACCTGAACCAGCTCTCAGCTTTTCAGTCCTATTTACTGCTTATTCCTTCTCCCTGTATTCCAGCCCTGTCCTTGCTTGTTCCAGCCAGTGCCTGCACCCTGTTTCCCATTCCTGTTTCTGCTTGTTCTAGCCAGAAACATGCGCTCTGTTTTCCAGTCCTATTCCTGCCTTTGCTTCAGCTTGAGCCTGTTCCTAGCTCCTGCCTCCTAGTTTGTTCCTTCTATTTCCATTTCCTCTTAGGGATTTGCATCTAGTAAGTGTTCTATCAGTCTTCACCAGTGTATAAGTGTTTTCCTTTGATCTGGGGTTGGCTCCTGGGTTCCAGGAGGCAATTCCAGCCCCCATCCTTTGTCTAGTGTTATACATAGTCTTTAGTGCCCAACAGTGACAGTGTGCTATTGCTGTTTTTCCAGGAATTGCCACTGTGTTTCCAGTTGGACCCACAAGAGCGTGTCTTGTGTATGTAAGCACTATCCTTGTTTGTGCTCTAAGGGTCCAGAGACAGAATTACTTCTGCTGCCTCCTTTCTATGGGGCTTGTGGGGTGACTATCTGTAGGAGCAAACTGCACAGAGGCATTGACATTTCCTGTTGCTGTGGGAAGTTCTGAGCTCTACCCTGTGTACAATCTAAGTGGTAACACCAATGTCATTGTGCACTAATAATCCGTTTCCTGTTTATTCACACTAAGGTTGTTCTGCTTTTACTTTCCTGTTTCCTGTGCCTGTCCATAGCTGTCCTTTCCTGTGTATGCCTTTAGCTGCTCGTCTGCCCCAGTACACTACCTCTTTGGGATATTCTGTGACCTTAAGCGGTACCCCAACCAGACTCCTGATCAGACCCGCCCAAAACCAGGACAGAATGCACAACCCAAAAATGTCCTGTTGCCCAGGCAGTAAAGGCAAACACAGACCTAAAATGTTTTCCTATCATGCTAAGACACCCCTTTCTAAACCTATACATTCTCTAAAGACCTCTAAAAAAGGCCTTACTTTAAAGGATAAACTGGTTAAAGAAAATCAAAGATTGCAAATTCAGTACTAAATTGTGTGGCTTGCTGATCCATCAATGCTCAACTATTATCATATCTGTGATTATGACCCCCAATCCCTGTCTGTAGAAGAATTACAAAGAAATAATGAGTTTTTGGAGATTCTATTACCTCAAACAGGGGAGAATGTCCTTAACAGTGAAAGTGCTTTTGCTACCTCTGCACAAGACATTTACTCTCAAGAAAAACTGGTTAATTCCTTCCATCATGCTGTGTATCTCAAGTTCCTTTCCAAGGCTCTGCTATAACAAAGAACCCTGCCACTGTCCAAGAAGCCACCCTAGGGATCCCCTTGTTTTCTGATGCGTGCTTCAGCCCATCTAGGTCAGTTTCTCAGAATTCAAAGTGCAGTGCTGACTCTTATAAAGACCACCCAGTTCCTCAGAGCTTTCAAGTCAGCAGGATAGAATCTGTATCAAAGGGATCAGTAAAGACTGTGGGATTCCTTAGTTCAACTCAAAAGGCTTGTGCTCTTCCCAAACTGGATGATAAGACACCAGTCTCAATCCCTAAAAGCTCTGCTAAACCCTTTTCTTTTCTGAGTGGGTTTGATAATGATATGGACATACACACACTAAAAGAGCAGATCTGGCAGATTAAAAGGCAGATATTGGACTTCTATGATGAATATGTTGTAACATACACTAGAAATCTTGCACTTGGGATCTTTTCATCGATGCATATTTCACTGTTGCCAGAACCAGACATTCTGTTTAACTGTAAGTTAGGAGAAGTAACAAAGCAGCTGATAGAAACTACTGCAAGGCAATTTGAAAACCTGAAAAAAGAAAACGATCAGCAGCTTTGGCTCAAAGAACAGTATGCTACTTCATGTGCCTCTCCAAAGACTACTATAGAGCAGATGTTCCCTTCTATTAATGACTGTCAAAAGACAGCTCCAGTTATAAATATATCAGCCTCTTCTTCAGACTCTCTCTCAGCTTGTAGTTCTCCAGAGAATATCCCCGTACAGTTGGCTGAATCTCTGACATCTCTGAGAGATTTGACACCTCTTGATTCAAAGGATGAATCAGAGTCTTCAGAAGGAAGTGTCTCAGCCCCTCTATCAGAACAAATAAAGCCAAAGGAAGAAGAGAGTTCTGATGCAGACTCCAATAGCTGCACCATAAGAAACCAAGATATGACCTTACTGGAGATTAAGGGCAAGTTGTGCAACCGTGTTGATGAATATGAATCTTGTGATGACAGTGGTTCCTGCCCTACGGTGAACAAACCTGCAAATAGAGCTGTTCAAATGATGCACACACCAGAATTTTCAGATTGTGGGGATACTCCTGCCCTTTCAAACGGTATCATAGAATTTTCAGATAATGTAGAGACAGTTCCTGTACCTCGTGAATTAATGGATTTTTCTGACTGTGAAGAAATACCTGCAATTACTAAGAATGTAATGGACTTCACAGAAAGTCTAAAAATCTCTTCTGTGTCAAAGCAAACCATGGAGATTTCAGACGCGGAAGAAAGCCAGCAATCTGAAACTGAAATGCATGCCATAAGAAATGATAACCTTCTTCTGGAACTGGACACAGTTGCAGCCTCAACCACTGATCCTGACTTGCTGTTCTCTGCCACTGTGTTTCCTGTTTCCAGCTCAACGGTTAGTGAAGAAGAGATCTTTGATCTACCAGTATCTAATCTTGATGTAAAACCAGCCACACCAATGCCACCTGTTGTGTCACAGAAATTAAAGACTCCTGAAAACCAGCACTCTGAAACAGAAGTATTGAAGAAAGTAATGTCTCCCTCCAAAATTAAAGACATGAACTTGAATCTTGTATTCGAAGATCTGATGATAAGTACTGTACTAAGTGTTTTATTGCAAGAAACCATCACAAATTCAAAGGCTAGAGCTGAAAATTTAGATAACAACGTAAAAGCGATTTCTGAAGAGACCCCAGTTCTATTTCTTTCCAAAGAACAACCTTTCAGTGTTAACAGAGCTGAAGATCAACTACCTGTAGTAGAAACGCTTTGCAAAGAAACCATTTCTGATACCACAAATACACCACAGAGCACCTGCAACGCAGAAATCTCAGTCTTGTCTGAAGCTCACCCTAAAGAGTTAGTTTGTGGGACTTCTACATTTTCAGTTGTTAATCCAGTTTCTAAAGACTTAAAAACTCTTGTTGATCCTGTAATTGATATTCCGAAGTCATCCAAAACTAAAGAAAATTCGACTTTTTCATGTTTACCTTGAGAACACCAGTTACCCATGTCTCCCAAGTCTCTATGCTTTGCAAGCCTCAGACCACAATCAATGTAAATACTGCTGCAGAAACTGACATATCCTGCTTGTCAGAAGGTGTTATAGACCTGGCTGTTACTAATACACCACTTATCTCCTCCAAAGAAGAAAGTACTGAACAGGAAACTAATGTCCTAAAGAATTCCGCCCATAATGCCATGCCAGATCTCCTTGCTCCTGAATCCACTTCACCAGAAACCAACTCCATGCACTCCTTCCATATCAATCAAACAATAAAGAGGAAAGTCATCGGATCCCATATGGGTATTAATACATGCTTTGCTCATTGGATGATTCACCGGCGGCAGGACTGTAAACTTATCAACCAAGGTTGGTGCTGGATTTTCTTACTGTGGCTTTTCCTCTTCAACTTTTTTAGCCAAAGTATTGTCTTCTCTTCTTGAGCAGACTGGTGGGGAGGGGGAGGGTATACTGTTACGACTGTCGTCCCATTTCTAGGGGGCGCTGTAAAGGGACTGTCGGTAGCTAGGGAATCCCCTTGAACACTTATCTAGAGTCCCTTGCTGACTCCCGTTTGTTTCTCTTTTACCAGCCTGGTAGTCAGGAAAGCCTGGATTCTGTTATACATTGTTTTCTATGGGAGAAGTCCAGTTGCTCCTTTTCACCGGATTGTTTCCTCCAGGACTTGCGTGTGTCTGAAACTACCCACCCCTGAATCCTCTCCTGTGCAGCCCAGTCATGTGATTCCACCTGGGGTTTGCTGCAGCTTGGAAGATCGGATGGTGTTCCAGTCTTGTTCCTGTACTGTTTCAGCTTGAACCTGTTACCTGTTTCTCTGCCCTGTTCCTGATTGTTCCAGCCAGAGTCTGCTCCCTATCTCTTAGCCTTGTACCTATTTGTTTCTTCCAGAGCCTACTCCCTGTTTCTCAGTCCTGTTCCTGCCTTGTTTCAGCCTGAACCCACTCTCTGTTTTCCAGTCCTGTTTACTGCTTAATCCTTCTCCCTGTATTCCAGCCCTGTCCTTGCTTGTTCCAGCCAGTGCCTGCACCCTATTTCCCATTCCTGCTTCTGCTTGTTCTAGCCAGAAACATGCGCTCTGTTTTCCAGTCCTATTCCTGCCTTTGCTTCAGCCTGAGCCTGTTCCTAGCTCCTGCCTCCTAGTTTGTTCCTCCTATTTCCATTTCCTCTTGGGTATTTGCATCTGGTAAGTGTTCTATCAGTCTTCACCAGTGTATAAGTGTTTTCCTTTGTTCTGGGGTTGGCTCCTAGGTTCCAGGAGGCAATTCCAGCCCCCATTCTTTGTCTAGTGTTATACGTAGTCTTTAGTGCCTAACGGTGACAGTGTGCTATTGCTGTTTTTCCAGGAATTGCCACTGTGTTTCCAGCTGGACCCACAACAGCTTGTCTTGTGTATGTAAGTACTATCCTTGTTTGTCCCCTAAGGGTCCAGAGACTGAATCACTTCTGCTGCCTCCTTTCTATGGGTCTTGAGGGGTGACTATCTGTAAGAGCAAACTGCACAGAGGCATTGACATTCCCTGTTGCTGTGGGAAATTCTGAGCCCTACCCTGTGTACAACCTTAGTGGTAACCCCAGTGTGTTTGTCCATTAGTAATCCGTTTCCTGTTTGTTCACACTATGGTTGCTCTGCTTTTACTTTCCTGTTTCCTGTGCCTGACCATAGCTGTCCTTTCCCGTGTATGCCTTTAGCTGCTTTTCTGCCCCAGTACACTACCTCTTTAGGATATTCTGTAACGTCAAGGGGTGCCCCAACCAGAGTCCTGATCAGAACCGCCCGAAACCGTGACAGATCCAGGTGACCAGAGCTGCTGTCATCACTGTTGGCCTCTTCTGGGGGGGACTGGATGTTTCTGGCACTTCTTCTCTGGTGACATTAGCTGGGGTTCCTGTGGAGATGTGAATGCAGTGTTATTGTTTCTGGGTGTGTTGCCCTCTATGGTTGTTGTTGCCCTGGCAGATTTGCCTTTGTGTGAGTTGCTATTTGGTGGGCTAGGTGATTCTCTCCAATGTGCATTGCGTGGTGACGGGTGTCCATGCATTGGTGTTGCATGCAGGGCTTGGTATTGGGATGAGTGGGTTGTGATGGTGGGGTATGTGGGAGTTGTTGAAGTGATGGGAGTGAGGGTAAGGGTGGGGGTTTGTGAGGGCATGCAGGTGTGGGGGGTGATAGTAATAGAGATTTGACTTACCAGAGTCCAGTCCTCCTCCTACTCCTGCCAGGCCCTCAGGATGCATGATTGCCAAGACTTTCTCCTCCCATGTTGTTAGTCGTGGGGGTCCACCACCAGTCCTCTGTACAGCTAGCTGGTGTCTTGCTGCCACGGAACGCACCTTCCCCCGTAGGTCATTCCACCTCTTCCTGATGTCATCCCTTGTTCTGGAGTGCTGTCCCACGGCGTTCACCCAGTCCACAATTCTCAGCCATAGCTCCATCTTCCTAGCAATGGATGTCTGCTGCACAAGTGATCCTAATAGCTGTGGCTCTACCTGGATGATTTCCTCCACCATGACCCTTATCTCCTCCTCTGAGAACCTGGGGTGTCGTTGTGGTGCCATGGGTGCAGTGTGGGGTGATGTGTTGGGGTGTTTGATGTAAGGTGTATGGATGGTGTATAAGTGATGGTGTTATGTGGCTCTGGTTGTGTGGGTGCTCTTGCTGTATCTCTCTCTCGTGGCAATTGTTTGTAGTCGTAAAGTGTGGGTAATGTGGATGTGTGTTTTAAAGTGGTGTGGGTGTGGTGTGTGTATGCGTGTCAGGTGTGTATAGTTTGAATTGACCAATATGGTGGTGTTTTGTATGTGTGTGTTTTGAGCGTGGCAGTACATACCACCAATGGTTTACTGCCATTGAATGTCCGCCGCGATGACTTGTGGGTCATAATGTGATGGGCGTTGTTCTGTTGGCGTAACGGTATGGGTTTTGCTACCACCAGTTTATCACTGACCTTTGGGCTGGAGGACTTTTGTGTGTGCCTGTATAGTGATGGATTGGTATGTGTGTGTCATAATATGGTTGGTGGTTATCCGCTGCGGTGGCGTTATGTTGGCGGCAGTTGGCATGGCAGTAAGTGGGATTTACTGCCAATGTCATAATGAGGACCATAATGTGGAATATTGTTGAATAGTTCACAACATGAAATAATCACAGTTTCAATATTGTCAGAACCGCCACGTGGCAGGGTTTGAACAACATAATCATGTTTAATTTAAACATCACGATTTTTAAGATATTGAGATATTTGCTCGAGGCTGATTTTGTTTGCCTTTGTAAATTATGAATTAGTTTGACCAGAGGAGTCTCCTCTTGTAACTCATATGGGCTTATGATGAATTTACCAATATTTCATCTATTTTCATTGTTTTTGCTATTTTTTTAACCCCTTCGCTGCCAGGTCTTTTTCCCGTCAGGTGCCAAGCCTTTTTTTGGCTGTTTGGGGCAGTTCACGCTTAGGCCCACATACCTTTTTGTCCACATAACCTACCCACGCCAAATTTATGTCATTTTTTTCCCAACATCCTAGGGATTATAGAGGTACCCAGACTTTGTGGGTTCCCCTGAAGGAGACCAAGAAATTAGCCAAAATACAGTGAGAAGTTTGTTTTTTTCAAAACAATGGGGAAAAAAGGGCTGCAGAAGAAGGCTTGTGGTTTTCCCCCTGAAAACGGCATCAACAAAGGGTTTGCAGTGCTAAAATCACCAGCTTCCCAGCTTTCAGGAACAGGCAGACTTGAATCAGAAAACCACATTTTCAACACAATTTTGGCATTTTACTGGGACATACCCCATTTTCACTATTTTTTATTTGTGCTTCCAGTTAGTGACAGAAATGGGTGTGAAACCAATGCTGGATCCCAGAAAGTTAAACATTTCTAAAAAGAAGCCAAAATTCCAAATTCAGCAAGGGTTAGTTTGTGTAGATCCTACAAGGGTTTCCTACAGAAAATAACAGCTGAAGTAAAAAAATATTGAAATTAAGGTGAAAAAACAACAATTTTTCTCCACGTTTTACTCTGTAACTCTTCCTGTGACGTCATATTTTTGAAAGCAATATACTGTCACGTCTGCTGGCCTCTTCTGGTTGCGGGGATATATAGGGCTTGTAGGTTCATCAAGAACCATATGTACCCAGAGCCAATAAATTAGCTGCACCTTGCAATGGGTTTTTATTCTATACCGGGTATACAGCAATTCATTGCTGAAATATAAAGAGTGAAAAATAGGTATCAAGAAAACCTTTGTATTTCCAAATGGGCACAGGATAAGGTGTTGAGAAGCAGTGGTTATTTGCACATCTCTGAATTCCAGGGTGCCTATACTAGCATGTGAATTACAGGGCATTTCTCAAATATATGTCTTTTTTACACACTGTCTTACATTTGGAAGGAAAAAATGTACAGAAAGACGAGGGGCAATAACACTTGTTTTGCTATTCTGTGATCCCCCAAGTCTCTCGATAAAAATGGTACCTCACTTACGTGGGTAAGCCTAATGCTCGTGACAGGAAACGCAACATGGACACATCACATTTTTGCAGTGACATCTGTAGTGTTTTTTTGCAAAGTGCCTAGCTGTAGAATTTGGCCTCTAGCTCATCTGGCACCTAGTGAAACCTACCAAACCTGCACATTTTTGAAAACTATACACCTAGGGGAATACATGATGGGATGACTTTTGGGGCTCTCACCAGGTTCTAATACCCAGAATTCTTTGCAAACCTCAAAATGTGGCCAAACAAATGCTTTTTCCTCACATTTTGGTGACAGAAATTTCTGGAATCTGAGAGGAGCCACAAATTTCCTTCCACCCAGCATTCCCCCAAGTCTCCTGATTAAAAATGGTACCTCACTTGTGTGGGTAGGCCTAGTGCCCGCGAAAGGAAGTGCCCCAAAACACAATCTGGACACATCAAAATTATCAAATGCAAAACTACCTGTTTTTGCAGGGGGGCACCTGCGTTTTTGGTCCTGGGCTCAGCAGCCATCTAGGGAAAGCTACCAAACCCAGACATTGCTGAAAACTAGACACCTGAGGGAGTCCAGGGAGGTGTGACTTGTGTGGATCCCCCAATGTTTTCTTACCCAGAATCCTCAGCAAACCTCAAATTCAGCTAAAAAAAAACACATTTTTCCCACATGTCTGTGTGGGATCACCCACGAGGACAAATTTCCTACCACCCACTGTTCCCCTCAGTCTCCTGGTAAAAATGATACCTCACTTGTGTAGGTGGGCCAAGTTCCTGCGACAGGGAGGAGCCAAAAACATGCCGAAATTGAGGGGGAACCAAAGTGGGTCCAAAAGGGCAGTTTGAAAAAAAACATTTTTAGGCTGACAAGTGCGGCAGAATTTTTATCTGTATAGATGAGACAATGCTGGGTGGTAGGAATTTTGCGAATTCCTGCAGATTCCGGAAGGTTCCATCACAAAAATGTGGGAAAAATGTGTGATTTCCAGCAAAGTTGGGGTTTTGCAGGGCATTGTGGGTAAGAAAATGGTGTGGGGTGCATGTGAAGCATACCACCCTGGAATCACCCAGATGTTTGGTTTTCAGATGTGTATAGGTCTTGTGGATTTTTCTACATGGCAGCATCCCAAAGTCCAAAAAGTGCAGCCCTCACCATTCCAAGTGGGACGATTTTGAGAGTTAGCCAAGCTCCCATAGCCCAAATGTAAAACCAAAACCCAAAATATTCAAATGTCCTCTTGCTTGCCGTGGGATAAGATATTTTAGTGTGCTGGGTAGAGCTGAAAGACTGTTACCCCCTTCAGTTGAGGCGGGGCATAAGCAGGCCCATAGTGGGTGGTAGTGGGCAGAACAACTTTGGCCCCATTCATTTAGGGTGGGGTCTTGAAAAAAATAAATCTTCTCTGGTGGGCTTTCTGCCCCCCTTGGGGGCAGATGGACCTTACACAAATATGGCCAACAGTAATGTTCCCCCAGGGGGAGTGACCCTTGCCCAAGGGGCACCCCCCAAACAAAACACACACATACACACACACCAATCCCTGGTGCCCAAGTGATTTCTGCCCCCTGGGGGCAGATCGGACTAATAGAAATAGGCCAATCTGCCCCTAAGGGTAGCAGAAATGGCCTAAAATAAATTTTCCCCTGAGGAGAGCGCCCTGGGCCTAAGGGGTCGCTTCCTATATATACAAAACAAAAGTGCACTTAAAAACATATATATATCCCTGGTGTCTAGGGGTTTCTGCCCCCCTCGGGGCAGATCGACCTAATTATAATAGGCCGCTCTGCCCCAGGGCGTGCAGAAAAGGCCTAAAAATATTTTGCCCTCCTGGGGAGCGGCCCTTGCCCAAGGGGCCGCACCCCTTGTTCAATAATATACATTAAAAAAAAAAAATCCCTGGCGTCTAGTGGTTTCTGCCCCCCTTGGGGGCAGATTAGCCTAATACAAATAGGCTGATCAAGGGGGGTAGAAATGGCCTAAAAGTAATTTTGCCACCCGAGGAGAGACCCTTGCCTAAGGGGTCCCTCCCCATATATTAAAATATATATATATATATCCCTGGTGTCTAGGGGGTTACTGCCCCCCTGGGGCAAAAATGGTCTAAAAATAATTTGGCCCCCTGAGGAGCGGCCCTTGTGCAAGGCACCACTCCCCTCATGTCTATAACATACAAAAAAATAAACTGGTGTTTAGTGGGCATTTCTGCTCTGCGATCGGGCAGCAGAAATGCTGAGAAAGACATCAAAGGAAAGGAAAGGCGTTTCCTTTCCTTTGATACCTTTCTCGGCCCTTCCACGTGATCGAAGGAGAAATGCAAAAGCTAGGCTTCCAGCACGAAGGGGCATGTCTCTGATGAGGTTGACGTCATCAGATGCCATCATGGTGGGGGGTGGCAGCGTTAATTCCTTGGCACCTCAGCGTAGCAGCCAAGGAAGTAACCGTTACATCCTTGGCTGCCAGAGGGTTAAAGGTGATGGTGCACAAGTTTGTTTATGCTTGGTCGTAAAGAAGATAATTTGATAGAAATACATTGCTGCCATTAAACTTATTTTGAACTCAGTTCTGGAGTGTGAGTTTTGTGTCATTATGGACACATTGGGGGTCATTACGACCCTGGCTGTCGGAGACCGCCAGGGGTAATGTAGCGTCCGTACCGCCAACAGGCTGGCGGTACGGAGGCCCCTATTACGACCGCGGCGGTAGCGCCGCAGTCGCACCGCCGGTGCCGGCGGTTTACTGCCGTTTTAGCCCCGGCGGTGATAATCCGACAGGGCAGCGCTGCAAGCAGCGCTGCCCTGGGGATTATGACACCCCTACCGCCAGCCTGTTTCTGGCGGTTTGCACCGCCAGGAAGAGGCTGGCGGTAAGGGGTGTCCTGGGGCCATGGTGGCATGGGCAGTGCAGGGGCCCCCTAACAGGGCCCCGGCCAGCTTTTCACTGTCTGCATAGCAGACAGTGAAAAGCACGACGGGTGCAACTGCACCCGTCGCACGGCCGCAACTCCGCCGGCTCCATTAGGAGCCAGCTCCTATGTTGCGGCCTCATCCCCGCTGGGCCGGCGGGCGCAAACTTGGTTTGCGCCCGCAGGCCCAGCGGGAATGTCGTAATGGGGGCCGCGGGAGTGCGGCCGCATTGGCAGCCGCACGGCAGTTACCGCTACCGCCGCCCGCCAATGTCGTAATGACCCCCATTGTTTGTTACTATATATATAAGTTATATGTTTAGTTATCAGGCATTACCTGTTACATATCAAAGTACAAAGGGTGGGTTACAAAGAGATACTGCTAAGGTATATCCATTTATTATTACAGTATTTATTATTACAGTTAAGTATATAAACCTAGGGGGCGTGGCCAGGACAGACACCAAGATGGCCACAATCTTGTGTGGCTCCAGTGGAGGCAGCCTAATTACTGCTTGAATCATCACCATCATCGCCTTCTGAATGCTGCAGCCTGCCAACTGGTGTTCCTGGAAATGGGGGCACATGGGGGGGGCATTATTGGGAAACCACAGTTGGCCAAATGCCCCCACATTCCTGAGAGGTGGCGTGGCCTGACACTGCCTCGGAGGCCCCGCGGTGACAGGGGATGCGGGTGAGCCTGAGACTGGGGTCACCGGTACCCCACCGGCACCACCTGCTGCTACACTCCGCCCCCACCCAGGCCCTGGATGTACCCAGGGATGCATGTGTCTTCCCGCACCGAGGGTGCAGTGGTGGGGGACACCCTGAGGCCTACGGGCTCCACCACATCACCTGCAGCCGCGGGGGCTGACGGCCGTATGGCTGCCTGTTGACCTGGTCCCTGCGGTGAAAACTACACACCTAGTTGTCCACCTCGTGCATTAAACTGGGCTGCTGCGACGTACGTGGCCCATATGTGATACCGGAGCAGCTGGATCCTGGTCCTGACGAAGCAGTGACTGGAGGCCCTGAGCCATAGGATGAGGTGGCTGAGGGAAGCTGTGATAGGCACCTTTTCTTCGTACAGGGCCCCACCCATATCCTGCTGACCTCCATTACCTAGCCCCAGCATTGGGGGGGGGGGGGGACTGTGTGAGGCCCCATAGACTGTATTCACTGGATTGCTCCGGGGGTGCTGTGCACTCCCAGTGGACGAAGCTGCAGATTTGGGGACCCCCCTCACAATAGCAGGCCAAACAAGGTATGGACTTGGATAGAAAGAGCTTTGGGAGCTGACCGCTGCCTGGCGTGCCCCTTTGGGCGTAGAATGTGTTTCCATGAGTGTGAACGTTGGCTCCCCTACCTGACATCCTGAGAATAACCTGTTAGCTCACCTATTGCACCTGCTGTGAAAACCGTACTTACTGCTACACACTGTCAGCACCTGGGAGACTCTGCCCATCTGAGGTCCACTCGGCTTCACCCCACCTACCTGCACTATAACCCCCTAGAAGTGCTGAGCGGGGACCATATCCTTACTGCACTCGTTGTCATTTACTGCGTTGCAAACATGGGTAGATCAGATCCCAAGCAACGGTGATTAACATTCATCAGAGCCACGGCCCCTGAGACCCAGGATCCCCCCTCTGACATGGATGAGACCACCGATCATAAGGCCAGGAGTGCATCGTCCACTAATATGTTTGCCATTCTGACAGAACTGAAGGCAGATTTCTGCACTGTGGCTACCCACTTCGATACTCTTGCAGGCCACATTGATAAGTTGGGGGAGCAACTGGACAGACGAGGGATGAGAATTGATGGCATGGAAGAGAGGATTTCCAGCCTTGAGAACAGTTCCACTATCATGCTCAAATGTGTAGACAAGATGGAACATCTCTGTAGGAATATGGCTCTGTACATGCTATGCCAAAGTAAGATATGGTGTGTACAGAGTCCAGTGGAGCCCCAGAGGCCTTACAGAGGCCAAAGTAGATAATACTAATGCTCTCTTTTGTGGTAGTGTGGGTGAGCAGTTAGGCTTATCGGAGGGTAGTGCTAAGCATTTGTTGAACACACTGTCAAGAAATGAGGCACACTCTCAATGACTGACTCCAGTCCCATGTTTATGTATCAAAAATATACTTTGTTACTTTATTTCTATAACCAAACGGATCTTCGGTGCAGGTACGTACAGTTTCCAGAATGTATCACTTTCAAATATCAATTGCACTTTGGTTATTCGTCAACAGTAAGTATATGTTTAAGTAAGCAATACTTTTCAATAGCAGAAGTAGACAGTGCAAAAATCATTGAAGGCAATGCAGTCCTGGGGAGGAAAAGTACAAAAACAGTTTGCAAGTACTCGATGTATGGGTCTAGTCTTCGGGGGTTTAAGTGTCCACAGGGCAGGGTTCACAGGGACACCAAGAGTGCACTACCAGCAACACAGAGCCATCCGAGTGCAGAGGTCAAAGGTGGTATTGAGCACCCAATGGAAACCAATAGAGACTGAGGGCACTTAGAAACAAACAGTTTGCAGGTACGTACCCGCGTTTTCAGGGCACGTGTCTCTGGAGTTTAGATCTGCACTGGGCGGCCACAGGTCAGCACCAGACATACACCCTCAGCGGCACGGGGCGGCCGGGTGCAGGGTGCAAACACAGCGTCGGGCACCCAATGTAATTCAATGAGGATCTCCGGGTTCACAAAGAGGCTGCAAGCTTGGTCCAGGGAGTTGGATGAAGGAGACCAGTAGCTGAGCAGGTAAGTTGAGAAGCCACTGGACGTTGGTGGACCAACAGCTGGGTTCCCCAAAGCCAAGGGGCTGTGGTTGCAGGGGTACCTTTTGAATTTTCACCAAAGCCGGTAGGGGTCAGGGGGGTCCTCTGGGTTCAGCCTGCAGGCATCTTCGTGTTGGCCAGGAGGGGTCAACCCACTGTGGATTCAAGGTCAGAATCACTGATGACCTGCTTTTGACCGGTGGGCCACCTGGACTCAGGCCTTGGGCATTGTGTGCAGAGTGAGTAGGACTCACGGATCTGGAGGACACTGGAGTCCTTGTTGGAGATTTCTTTGTGGACAGGGCCTCTGTCCTTGGGAGTTCTTGGTCCTTATGGAAGGCAGGCAGTCTCCTGAGGGTCTGTAGAGGTCGCTGGGCCTGCAGGATCAGTCATCTTTTGTAGCAGGGGTCTTGAAGCTGCAGGCAGGCCGGTAGGGCTGGGGCCAGGTCAGTTGTCGTCTGGAGTCTTCACTGCTTATGCGGCTCTTCAATCCTTCTTCTTTGGGTCACCAGGAATCTGAACAGCAATGTTCAGGAGTGCCCCTAAATACTAGATTTAGGGGTGTTACAGGGGTCAGAGGGCAGAAGCCCATGGCTACTGATCCTAAGGGTGGCTACCTTTCCTGTACCCACTCCCTTTGGGGAGGGGGGCACATTCCTAACCCTATTGGCTAACATCCTCCAAAACAAGATGGAGGATTCTCAAGAGAGGGGTTCACCTCAGCTTTGGGTACTCTAAGGTGGTCCCAGCTGGGGTGGACACTCTTTCTCTCTTTTTTACAAATTTTCCCACTGGACCTGCTGCCAAAAAGTGGCTTGGGCTGGGGGGAGGGGGCGGGCATCTTCAATGGAGTGCCCTGGGTGAGCATAACAAAAGGCAGGAGCCCTGCAGGTGGGCAGATATGAAGCACCTCCACCCAGAGCAGGCTTTGTCTCTGACTCCTGAGAGCACAAAGGCTCTCACCTCATGAGGTCAGAAACTTGTCTGGTGGTGGCAGGCTGGCAGAGACCAGTCACCCATACACTAGAGGGTTTGTTGAATTGCAGAGGGCATCTTTAAGATGCCCTCTGTGTGCATTTTCAATAAATCCAACACTGGCATCAGTGTGGATTTATTGACCTGAGAAGTTTGATACCAAACTTTTAGCTTCAGTAAAGCCATCATGGAGCCATGTTCATAGTGACAGACTCCCAGCCATGTACTCAATATGGCTCCACTGCACTTACAATGTCTAAGAATGAACTTAGACACTGTAGGCCTGGGGCACATTGCTCATGCAGCTGTGCACTCGGGCATTTTCCTACAGTCTCCTCAAACAGGCAGTGATCAAATGTGAGGACTTGGAGGTCTGGTCACGAAGAAACAACATCCACATAGCGGACATATCAGAGACCACCAACGTCTGACCTGATGCTTTTGTGGAACAACTCCTCACAGACCTTTTTGACCGCTTCTCCTTTTCCTCCACTTTCGCTGTTGAGCATGTCCATCGCTCCTTGGGTCTGCGACCCCCTGAGAGAGCCCCACCTCACTACCTAATTACGCATCTCCTGAATTATAAAGACAGGGACAACACCCTTCGCATCACCCGGAACGGGGTCCGCTACACTATCAGTGCGTCACCATCTCGCTGTACCCTGACTTCACCCCCTTGGTACAGGAAGCGCGTCGGAAGTTCGGCGCCGTCAATAACACCCTCAGGAAGATGGGAGTGTGGTATGCCAAGCTCTACCATGCGTGCCTCAGGGTGGAAGATTATAGGAATTCTTGAATATTTGACACACCTGCGGACCGGTTACCTTTTGCAAACACCTGCCTTCCAAGTCCACATCCCCTCACGTGGGGACCCCAGATTGTTTCAGCAAAGAGGTGGCCCGGAGGTCACCATCATCGGAACATACATAATTGTGTAGAACATGTTGCCAGAAGCCCCCGTGAAATGCTCCTCTTGACTCTGAGGCCCCATTCGTGTCTCTTGGTGCCTGGACCTTCTTACATGAGCAGGCATACTCACCTGTCCACTACAAGTATACCTTTCCCTCCCTGGGCCATTGCCATTGTCACAGCGATCCTATGGTGAACACCGAATTTCTCCTTTGGGGATGGTTTGTTGTTGTGTTATTGTTTACAGGGATGCACCAGATGTCTTACTATCTGGTGAGGGTGGGGGGGATGGGGTCTTAATGTTAGGCCTCAGTTGATGTTAAATTGTAGCTCAGTCTATGCTCCTGACGTCACAAAACATGTACTGACTCTCATTGTATATGACACACCGGGGTACACTGTTCCTCTGCATTGTCATTACATTCATAAACATGAATGGGGCACTTGATCTCAAGTTACTATTCTGGAACATACGAGCCATTAATAACCCAAGCAAAGGGAAGCAAGTCCTGTCCTATCTAAACCGACATGCCACGGGGCTCGCTTTCCTTCAAGAAACACACATATCTCCTAGCATAAATCCCCCCTTCCCAAGGCCTGGGGAATCGATCGATAGTTTTCTTGCTATAGCTCGTACTCCCACGGCATGTGTATTCTCACACACAAAGCTATCCCCTTCACCCTTCACACCAGTCACTCTGATCCTGAGGACTGCTATGTTCTAGTGTTAGGTACACTGGCAGACAAACGTATTCTGCTCCTCAACATCGATGCCCCCAATGTGGACAACATGGTCTTTACCAAGAAATTGTGGACTGTCTAGGATGGTTTGATGTGGATCACGTTATACTGGGGGGGCGACCTCAACGTGCCACAATGTCTCCATATTGACACCTCCAGCTCACAATTCAGTGAAAAACCTCTGGCTTGGAGCACTTTCTGCATGCTTTGAGACTTTCGGCGCTCCTGTCACCCTTCTACCCTGGGATTCATGAGCTATTGCAGCCCCATTCTGTATGGTCGAGACTGGATTACTGTTTCATTTCGGTGCATACATACATGTGGGTCTCGGGGTTTGAGGTACTCCCCCGCACGCTCTCTGACCATAGTCACGCCCTGCTTAAGTTACAACTATCATATTAATGTGATCTGGAGTGACCCTGGAGGTTCTCTAGGGACAACCTCCGAGACCCGGTTTTTCAAAGTGAGGTCCTCAACTCAATAGAGGAATACTTTTGCATTGAACCCTGGCAAGGTGGATGCACAAGCAACGCTATGGGAGGCTTTTAAGGACTATATACACGGGGTATGCCTCTCCAAGCACGTTGGAATCATCCATGATATCCACAGGTTGCAAAGCGTCTGGAAAAAGCTCAGCGATATCGATAACACCTCCGTGACAGGCGGGGACCCTCGACTGCATCAGCGCTCCGTTTTATGGACGGAATTCCCTGATCTTGCTGATAGGAAGCTTGCATATTTGGGGAAGAATGCTAGAGCCTTCAGATACAGTGAAGGGGAACGCCCAGGCGGAACCCTTGCACGAGTGTTCTGCCCCAACCCAATACACAGCAATGTTCCAGAATTTAGGACGGAAGATGGGAGATGCATTGTGGGTGGTCCCAATGTCCTCGTGGAATTCCAGCGATCCTACACACGACTCTACACATTTCACACACCGGATGACGATCCATCTGCGTTTTCTTCCTACCTGGACGGAATCACCTGGGTGTGGCTCATGGAAGGCCAACGCCTGTTCCGAATCAATGTTAATCGATGACACAGGCCATTTAAGATCTTGATGGTGCCAAGGCACCATGTCCCGACAGCCTAACAGGAGCATTTTATAAAGTGTACAAAACACATTTGGCACCCCAACTACTAGCATTGTATACAGAGTGCCTTCCCTCAGGTAAACTACCACCGAAGCTCCGTGAGGATGTATTAACTCTGTTACCTAAATCTGTAAAGGATCCTATATGTTGTGCATGCTATCACCCCCACTCGTTGTTAAACCCCAATAATAAACTAATGGCCAAGGTTCTATCAAATAGGTTGCCCCTCCTGATGGAGCAGCTCATATCACCAGTTCAATCTGGTTTTGTCCCTCATTGGTCGACTTCCCTCAATCTCCAAACCGTATTTACAGTTTTACATAGGATAGCACCAAATATCCCTGCAGTCATGACCCTATTGGACACTGGGAAGGATTTCGATTCATTAGAATGGCATTTTCTGAGAGCTGTCCTGAGTAAGCTGGGTATACCCCCACATTTCCTATCCCTAATCATGCAGTTGTATACTGATCCGGCAGCCCAAATTCGAGGTAAATGACTCGATCACCGATACATTCCACATCTCACGTGGTACTCGGCAGGGGTGCCCCCTATCCTCCCTCATCTTTATCTCCGCAATTGACCCACCAGTCTGCTACTTGCAAGCCCACCATGCACATAGAGGTCTTCAACTTACCCATGGCCTCCTGTTGCTCTCACTTTACGCAGACGACATTTTGCTCTTCGTACGGCCCCCGGCTGACAACCTCACTCCCATTCTGCAAGTAATTACCCAATATGGTAACATTTCAGTCCTGCAGATTAATTGGGCCAATCTGAACTCTTTCCTTTAATGATGCTGTCCAACCCATATCTGAGGAATACTTTTGTGGATGGGCTGCGAACGACACTAAGGGGGTCATTACGACCCTGGCAGACGGTGTTAAAGCGGCGGTAATACCGCAAACAGGCCGGCGGAACAAAAAAGGTAATTATGACCGTGGCGGAAACCGCCAACATAGACAGCCACTTTAACACTCCGACCGCCACGGCGGTACAGACAAGCAGCATGGCGGTCACCGCCAACAGACAGACGGGAGACAAAGTACCGCCCACAGTATTACAACAGGCCAATCCGCCACCTTTTCCGGGGCGGATTCACCGTGGATAAAAACACTGCGGAAACAGCTTTTGCAATGGGAAAACGCTCACCTGAACACACTCCACGAGGAAGGAGGACACCATGGAGCCGGAACTCCAAATACTCCCTGCAATTGTGTTCCTGCTCCTCTACGAACATCAGCAACGGTGGCGCCGAAGACAACAGTGAGTACTGCACCTACGACATAGGGGAGTGGGGAGGCAAAACTCAGGGACACACACACGCAACACCCCCACCCCCACCCCCACCCCGACCCTCGCACACTACAACACACACACCAATGCATTACCAAACATCACAGGAACAACCCCCAACCCCCCCGGAAGAATGCAAAGACAAAAGGAAATTCAGTACAACCATTGTAATGTATCAAAATACAGTAAGCTCATATATACATGAATATATACACATTCCAAATATATACATCCCGATTAGTAGTGCAGGTATGCACATTTCAATGTCCGTGGACCACTGGGCCCAAAATGCATGGGCGAGGCCCACACACAATACCTGTCCAGAAACGGAGAGAACACTGCAGGGGCATCAGATAGAAATACAACAGCCACCTCAGGGGGAAGGGAAGGGGGGGCACCTCAACCGGACGACAACACCACGCTAGATCCACGACAGGGCTCCATGCCCATTGATGTATCCTGGGGAGTGCAAAGCCACAGTCTCACAAGTCTTTGCAGTGGGTGGGTTGCCCACTGTACCATCCTGGGGAGTGCAAAGCCACAGTCTCACAAGTCTTTGCAGTGGGTGGGTTGCCCACTGTACCATCCTGGGGAGTGCAAAGCCACAGTCTCACAAGTCTTTGCAGTGGGTGGTTTGCCCACTGTACCATCCTGGGGAGTGCAAAGCCACCGTCTCACAAGTCTTTGCAGTGGGTGGGTTGCCCACTGTACCATCCTGGGGAGTGCAAAGCCACAGACTCTCAAGTGGATAACAGTCTACATTGGTTTTGGAGGGGGGTGCCCAGAGTGCTTCATCCTGTTAAGGAAAGACGGAGTGGATGCTGTTCTCCACTGGTTCTGGAGGGGGACTGGTGCCCAGAGTGCTTCATCCTGTTAAGGACAGACAGAGTGGATGCTGTTCTCCACTGGTTCTGGAGGGGGACGGGTGCCCAGAGTGCTTCCTCCTGTTAAGGACAGACGGAGTGGATGCTGTTCTCCACTGGTTCTGGAGGGGGACTGGTGCCCACAGTGCATCACGCTCCCCTTGACGGTCCCAGTTCCATCCCTGCCCCTGCCGCACATGGGCTAACGATGCTTGAGTTGGCGGTGCTTGCCCTGTTCAGCGGTGCTTGCCATGGCGGTCTTTGCCCTGTTCAGCGGTGCTTGCCATGGCGGTCTTTGCCCTGTTCAGCGGTGCTTGGCCTGTTCAGCGGTGCTTGCCATGGCGGTCTTTGCCCTGTTCAGCGGTGGTTGGACTGTTCAGCGGTGCTTGACTTTGCTGTCTCTGACCTGTGCAGCGGTGTGTGCCATGGCGGTCCCTCATTACCCAGCGGGGCTGTGGCTGCCGGGGCCATCCTGGGCACTGACTCTGGCGGTTGTCTCCAGACCAGTGACGATTGTGCTGCCCTCCTGGGCACTGACTCTGGCGGTGGTCTCCGGACCAGTGACGATTGTGCAGCCCTCCTGGGCCCCCCTCGTGCCCCCATTCGCCGCTCCCTCCCGCCTCACAGCTGCTCCTCCCTGCCCCCTCCCTTCTTAATGGCTGGCGCTGCGCATCGAGGGTGAGCGACCTCTGACCTGATTTCGGCCAAGAGCTCGCTCCCCCACGTCCTCAGCACCACCTCGCTGTGCCCATGTCCCTGACCCCCGCCCACGCTGCTGCTAGCGTGTTCGAGGCCCATCTAGAGGGCTTCTGGTAAACTTTGTGCCGTTTTCTGTATTTGTGACTGTATTCTGTGCCCTGGTCAACTCTGCCTTTTTTGCGTCGCTAGACTCGTGCGCATTGTGCCGTGTCCGCCGTATTTGTGACTGTATTCCGTATTCTGTGCCTTGCTTCTCTGCTCTTTTGTCCCCATTTGTGCCTTTTTTAGACTGTTGTAATCCGCCTGTGCATTGTGCCGTGTCCGCCGTATTTGTGATTGTATTCTGCATTCTGTGCCTTGCTTTTTTTGTGCCTTTGTGCTCTTTTCCAATTGTACCTTTTTTGCTGCATTCCGCTTTTCGCCCCTTGTGCGCTCCCCCTTGCCACTTTTCCCTGCTGCTGCCTCCCTGTGGCCCCACCCCCCTTGCACCCCCATTCGCCGCTCCCTCCCGCCTCCCAGCTGCTCCTCCCTCCCTTCTTAATGGCTGGCGCTGCGTGTCTAGGGTGAGTGACCTCTGACCTGATTTCGGCCAAGAGTTCGCTCCCCCACGTCCGCAGCACCACCTCGCTGTGCCCGTGTCCCTGACCCCCGCCCACGCTGCTGCTAGCGTGTTCGAGGCCCGTCTAGAGGGCTTCTGGTAAGCTTTGTGCCGTTTTCTGTGTTTGTGACTGTATTCTGTGCCCTGGCCAACTCTGCCTTTTTTGCGTCGCTAGACTCGTGCGCATTGTGCCGTGTCCGCCGTATTTGTGACTGTATTCCGTATTCTGTGCCTTGCTTCTCTGCGCTTTTGCCCCCATTTGTGCCTTTTTTAGACTGTTGTAATCCGCCTGTGCATTGTGCCATGTCCGCCGTATTTGTGATTGTAATCTGCATTCTGTGCCTTGCTTTTTTTGTGCCTTTGTGCTCTTTTCCAATTGTACCTTTTTTGCTGCATTCCGCTTTTCGGCCCTTGTGCACTCCCCCTTGCTGCTTTTCCCTGCCGCTGCCTCCCTGCGGCCCCGCCCCCCTCGCGCCCCCATTCGCCGTTCCCTCCCGCCTCCCAGCTGCTCCTCCCTCCCCCTCCCTTCTTAATGGCTGGCGCTGCGCATCCGCGCAGCGGACGCGCGCAGTGGGCGCGCCAGAGGCAAGCCAGTCTGCGCCCGTATGCGCCTGGACCGCGCCCAGCGCCACCCCCCCTGGCCCGCACGCCCCCGCACCACCAGACATCGCTACTCGGCCAACCAGCTCATCGCCCTCAACCCCGGCCGCTCAACAACTTGTTTCCAGTCATCCCCAAAGAACACCAAGGGACCTTTCTCCTGCCACGCCTGCAACTTCACCTGTGACAGAACAATGAAACCTGCCACAACCTCAACAAACCACCTCCACTGCATACTCCTCAAAACACGCTCTGCACGCAAGCACGCCATCGAGCTCTGGGACCTGCTCGACACCACCGCCCCAGATGTAGCCTTCCTGACCGAAACCTGGTGGAACGACTCCTCAGCACCCGACATTGCCATAGCCATCCCGGACGGCTACAAGATCACCAGAATAGATCGCACCAATGGAATCGGAGGAGGAATAGCAATCGCCCACAAATCCACCCTCAAAATCCACACCCACAAGGACGACACCCTAAAGACCGCCGAACACCTACACTTCTGGATCCACACTGACCCCAACACCACCCTCAGGGGAACGCTCATCTACCGACCCCGTGGACCACGAGCACCATTCAGCGACTCCATAGCCGACCTCACGAGCACCCACGCACTCACCTCATCGGACTACATCCTCCTTGGAGACCTCAATTTCCACTTGGAGAACAACAACGACGCCAACACTACATCTCTGATCGACAACCTCTCCAACCTCGGCCTCATACAACTGGTCAACACACCCACCCAAATCGCCGGCCACACCCTTGATCCAATCTTCTCCGCAAGCAACCACGTCACCTTTAGCCACACCACCGAACTCCACTGGACCGACCACCACTGCATCCACTTCACATTCAAGAAGCACATCGAACACCACCGCACCCAACTACCACCACACCGCCGCTGGAGCAAAGTCACCGAAGACCAACTGACCAGCACCCTCGCCCAGAACCCACCCACCGACTCAACCGACCCAGACACCGCCGCTCGCAACCTACGACAGTGGATCAATGACTGCGCCAACACCCTCGCACCACTCAAGAGGTCCACCGACAACCAAGAAAAGAAAAAAGCCGCCTGGTTCACTGACGAACTCCTCACCTCCAAACGCACCTGCCAGAAACTAACGAAGAAATGGCTCCTCGAACACACACCCGACAGCCTGGCAGCCCACAAGGAGGCCACCCGCAAGCACCACCAGCTAATCCGACTCGCCAAACGTTCCCACTTCACAGAACGCCTGAACAACAACGCACACGACAGCAAAGAACTCTTCTGCATCGTGAAAGAGCTCTCCAACCCCGGTGCCAACATCAACGACATCCCACCATCCCAAGAACTCTGCGACGCCCTGTCCACCTTCGTCTATCAGAAGATCGCCGACATCCACTACAGCCTCAACACCACGCCACCGTCAGACCCCACCCCCGACAACTCCACCTGCGCCAACAGCCTCACCGCCTGGACCCACGTAGACGACGTTGAAACTTGCAAGATCATGAACTCCATCCACTCAGGATCCCCTTCAGACCCATGCCCCCACCACGTCTACAACAAAGCCGACTCTACCATCGCCCCCCAACTTCGAAAGATCATCAACTCATCCTTCGAAACAGCGACTTTCCCGGACAGCTGAAGCACGCCGAAATCCACGCCCTCCTCAAGAAACCCAAGGCAGACCCCAACGACCTCATAAACTTCTGCCCGATCTCCCTCCTCCCCTTCCCAGCGAAGGTCATCGAGAAGATCGTCAACGCTCAGCTCACCGGCCACCTCGAGGACAACTCTATCCTGGACCCCTCCCAGTCCGGTTTCAGACGCAACCACAGCACCGAGACCGCTCTCCTCACCACCACAGATGACATCAGACAGCTAATGGACAAACAGCGAAACATCAGCCCTCATCCTCCTGGACCTTTCCGCAGCCTTCGACGCGGTCTGCCACCGCACCCTACTAACACGCCTCCTCGAAGCCGGAATACAAGAAAAAGCCCTCAACTGGATCTCCTCTTTTCTCTCCGGCAGAACCCAGAGAGTCCGACTCCCACCCTTCCGCTCCAAAGCCACCAACATCATCTGCGGCGTACCCCAAGGCTCCTCTCTAAGCCCGACGCTGTTCAACATCTACATGGCCCCCCTCGCACAACTGGCCTGTCAGCACAACCTCAACATTCTCTCCTACGCCGACAACACCCAGCTCATCCTCTCCCTCACCAAAGACCCACACACCGCCAAAGCCAACCTCCACGAGGGAATGAAGTCCATCGCCGAGTGGATGAGAAATAGCCGCCTGAAGCTGAACTCCGACAAGACGGAGGTCCTCATCCTCAGACGCACCCCCTCGGCCTGGGACGACTCCTGGTGGCCCTCCACGCTGGGACCCCCTCCAACGCAAGCCAACCACGCACGCAACCTGGGATTCGTCCTCGACTCTGCCCTCACCATGTCCAAACAGGTCAATGGAGTTTCCGCCTCCTGCTACAACACCCTCCGCATGCTACGTAGAATCTACAAATGGATCCTGACAGAAACCAGAAAAACTGTGACCCAGGCCCTCGTCAGCAGTAGACTAGACTACGGCAACGCACTCCACACAGGCATCCCAGCAAAAGACATCCAATGCCTCCAACGCATCCAAAACGCCTCCGCCCGACTGGTCCTCGACGTACCCCGCCGATGCCACCTCTCCCACCACCTGAAAGACCTTCACTGGCTCCCCGTGGACAAGAGGATCACCTTCAAGCTTCTCACCCACGCTCACAAGGCTCTCTACAACGCCGGACCAGCCTACCTGAACAACAGACTCAACTTCTACGTCCCCTCCCGCCAGCTCCGCTCCGCTAACCTCGCCCTCGCCATCGTTCCCCGCTTCAACGCAAGTCCTCCAGCGGCAGATCCTTCTCCTACCTCGCCGCCAAGACCTGGAACACCCTCCCGACCCCCCTGCGGCAGACCCAGGACCTTCTCACCTTCAGGAGACTCCTCAAGACCTGGCTCTTCGACCAGTAGCAGCACTCCCCCCCCCCTCAGCGCCTTGAAACCCTAACGGGTACGTAGTGCGCTCTATAAATATTGTGATTGATTGATTGATTGATTGACTCTGGCGGTGGTCTCCAGACCAGTGACGATTGTGCTGCCCTCCTGGGCACTGACTCTGGCAGTGGTCTCCGGACCAGTGACGATTGTGCAGCCCTCCTGGGCACTGACTCTGGCGGTGGTCTCCGGACCAGTGACGATGGGGCTTGCGGTGGCGTCCTGGGCAGCGGGGAGGATGGCGGCCTTCTCCGCCGTGCTGCTCTTCCTAGACTTTGGCGACTTCTTCTGCCCCTTCCCCACCTTGGGAGGAGTCACAGCTGACTCGACACTCCCCCCGGGACCCTTGTGAGCGGCTTTGCTGGCAGGAGTCTTCACCCTCTCCCGTCGGGCACTGTCCAACTTCTGGTGCTTCACAGGGGGTGGACTGCCAGTGCTTTGGCTCCGTGTCACACTGGCTGCCCTGGTGCCTGGTGCACTCCACATACCTCTAACAGGCACCACTGGTACCGGACTTTTTTTGGCTGAGGTGCTAGTACGGGACCTATGAATTGGAGGGGGGGACAGAGGTCAAGGTTGCTCAGGAATAGTTTCTGACGAACACTGGGACGGGTACTGGAGGGGGTCTCGGAGTGGA
Source organism: Pleurodeles waltl (assembly GCF_031143425.1). Classification (NCBI taxonomy): domain Eukaryota; kingdom Metazoa; phylum Chordata; class Amphibia; order Caudata; family Salamandridae; genus Pleurodeles; species Pleurodeles waltl. The sequence goes on from NC_090446.1 coordinate 768,252,550, forward strand.
GGAAAAGGACATGGTTGTAGGAGGTGTAACTTTTGATGCTTTGGGTGCGGGTGCATGTCCTGGAGGCTGTCGTGAGGTGGATGGATGTTGGGTGTGTGTGTGCCCGCGTTTGTGTACTTTGGGAGGGGGCGTCACAGACACACTGGGAGAGGACACAGGGGACGTGTAAATGGTAGTGGGGGTGGTGAGTGCAGGTGAGCGGGGTGTGGTGCTGGGTGTTCTGGTGCAAGTCCTAGTGGCTGTAGTGGTAGTGCATGCAGGTGAGAGTGTAGACGACACTGGGAGGGAGGAGGGAGGCGACGAGGAGGGGGACACAGTGGAGGCAGTGGATGTTGCTGTGTCTGTATGTGGGTGATGCTTGTGTGAGTGCCTGTGGGATGTGTGGTGCCTATGTTTGCCTGAGCTGCCCTTGTGTGTTGACGTGTGTACAGGCTGGTCTGATGGTGTGCTTGGGATAGGCTGAGGTACAGGGGATTGGGTCTGGGTGGAGGAAGTTGGAGGGGGGAGGCTAGACACAGGGACAATGGCTGCCATCTGTGCTGAGGCCAGAGACTGCAGGGTTCGATGATGGGCAGCCTGACCAGACTGAATGCCCTCCAGGAATGCATTAGTGTGTTGCAACTCCCTTTCTACACCCTGGATGGCATTCACTATGGTAGACTGCCCAACAGTGAGGGACCTGAGGAGGTCAATGGCCTCCTCACTGAGGTCAGCAGGGGTGACAGGGGCAGGGGCTGAGGTGCCTGGGGCGAAGGTGATGCCCACCCTCCTGGGTGAGCGGGCACGGGGTGAAGGCTGAGGGGCTGCTAGGAGGGCGGTGCTGGTGGGGGTGGTGGCGGCTATACCTGTAGAAGTGGGGGGCACAGATTTTGCCGCCACCACAAAGGAGCTCCCATTGGAGGACGAGTCTGTGTCGCTGGTTGCTGATCCGGTGACCGCCGTGAAGCTCCCCTCGCTATCCATCCCACTGGTGTATTCAGAGTCTGTGGTGTGGCCCTCCATGGCCATGTGGGATGCAGCCCCCTCGTGCTCCGGTGCCCCTGTACCTCCACCTGTTGATGCTGATGCACAAGAGAACAGGGAGAGCACAAAAAGGGGTGGGGAAACAGAAGAAAGACAGGTTGAGTGCATGGCTTACCGCTACCGTTGGAGGACAATACAGACACAGCAGCCCCCTGCACTACGCCGCGTTCTTGGGCTCTACAGATGCAGTTCCTGGGAAATGGCCTACATGGCTATGATAGGCATCTGCACACGCAGATGACACAGGGGCATGTATACCTGTACTTGGCACTCTACAGAGGTGGGGTGGAGTGCCACATGGCCTGCATTACGGAGGGGCCTAGCCTACGGAACTCACCCTGGCCTAGGGAAACCCACACCCCTCCTCCCCCACCAAGACCCCTCCACTGCGCGCAAAGTCATGAGAATGTGAGTGTACTCACCCCCTTGTGTCTGCTGTGATGCCCTCAAGCGCCCATCCAACTCAGGGTAGGGCACCGCCAGGATCCGGAACATCAGGGGGGTCATGGTTCGACGGGCACCCCTCCCACGTTGAGAGGCCATCCCCAGCTGAGCCTCCGCCGTCTTCTTGCTCCAGTGGCGAATGTCCTCCCATCTTTTCCGGCAGTGGGTGCTCTGTCTCTGGTGGACCCCCAGGGTCCGTACGTCCTTGGTGATGGCACGCCAAATATCCTTCTTCTGGTGGGTGCTGACCTACATGACATGTACAGGGGAAGAAGAGAAGTCATTACCAACCGTCGAGGTGAGTGGCCCACATCCCTGCCCTTGCCATGTGGCACATACATTCACACTCCTTCATGCTCGCAGAACTCTGCCCCCTTCCTACTTACATCCAGCCCTCTCCACCCAGGCATAGCCCATACAACTTGCACCCTATGTACTCACCTGTTGGTCTGGAGGATCGTAGAGTAGCGTGTACTGGGGGAGGACCCCGTCCACCAGCTTCTCCAACTCCTGTGCAGTGAAGGCAGGGGCCCTTTCCCCAGACGCACGTGCCATTGTCTCTTCCAGACCGAGGTCACAGCAGCACTTGCAGTGTAGGTCCTCTCCTGTCGAAGATCAGGTATCAAGTGATTGAACAGATAGAAAATGGCGGTCAAGTCCGCGGCGGTGCGTATCATCACCGCCGGCGCACTTCGTCATTGGCTCCTGGGACCCATAGGGTCCTATGTTAACCAATGCAGCACTGCGCCGCGGTCTACGACCGCCTATCGTGACGGTGTAGAACGCCAGCGCAGTTACCTCACATCCCATTGTCCCACTTTAGAGGTCAGGCATCCGACATTTCAGGGGCCCACATGGCCTTATTTTCAACTGCGTCACACATACCTAGGCCTGGAGTCAACACACATACAGAAAGCTTTTTGTATTTTGTGTCGTATTCTGTGTAGCTGTGGGTACATACCTCTGAATTGCTTGACTCTGTGGTCGCTGTTGTCCTTCCTAGGCACCGTCAGCTGGGACATGTGAGGAGATGGCGGAATCCTCCGGTGTACCGACCACTGGTGGACCTGTTGACAATGGAGGAGCGACATTTAATCATCATCTGCAGGTTTGACCGTGCCACAATCCAGGAACTGTGTACCCAGTTGGAGCCAGACCTTATGTCACCAATCCGCCATCCCACAGGAATCCCCCGTCAAGTGCAGGTGCTATCAGTGCTCCATTTCATAGCAAGTGGGTCATTTCAAACAACAGTGGCCATGGCATCAGGGATGTCCCAGCCTATGTGTTGTCCAGAGTGTTGTCTGCCTTGCTGAAACACATGAGGAGCTACATCGTTTTCCCTCAGCTGGAGGATTTGGCTACAGTTAAAGGTGACTTCTATGCCCTGGGACATATCCCTAACATCATAGGTGCCATTGATGGGACCCATGTAGCTCTGGTCCCCCCCGCAGGAGTGAACAGGTGTACAGGAATCGGAAGAGTTATCATTCAATGAATGTACAGATGGTATGTTTGGCAGACCAGTACATCTCCCAGGTAAATGCTATGTTCCCTGGCTCAGTGCATGACGCCTACACCCTGTGGAATAGCAGCATCCCTTATGTGATGGGTCAACTCCAGAGGCACTGGGTGTGGCTATTAGGGGACTATGGTTACCCCAACCTGTCATGGCTACTGACCCCAGTGAGGAATCCCAGGACCAGGGCAGAGGAACGCTACAATAAGGCCCATGGGCGGACTAGGAGGGTGATCGAACGCACCTTCGGCCTCCTGAAGGCCAGGTTCAGGTGCCTGCATATGACAGGTGGTTCCCTATTCTACTCACCAAGGAAGGTGTGCCAGATCATCATCGCCTGCTCTATGCTTCACAATCTTGCTTTGCGACGCCAGGTGCCTTTTCTGCAGGAGGATGGTCCAGATGACAGTGTTGTGGCAGCTGTGGAGCCTGTGGACAGTGATGAGGAGGAAGCTGAGGAAGAAGACATTGACAACAGGGACTCTGACATACAGCAATATTTCCAGTGACACACAGGTGAGAACAATTTCTTTACTATTACATTTACTTTCACACTTCTACCTCTATCCTGTCTGTCAATTTGAAGCATTATTTGGTAACTGAGTTGTACATTTCCATTACGGTTTCACAGGTGTGTTTACCAACGTGTGTCATCTGTTTGCATCCTTCATGGACTTGTGATGTGTGACATAGGTATGTTTACATTACAATCTTCGAAAGGATTTTGTCATTGTCATAGATAATACAAATTTTTAAAATCACAGACTGACTCCAGATTATTTTGTGGTTCAAAGGTGTTTATTAACGTGCTAATTATTGGAGGGGGTGGCAAAATGGTGATGGGTGATGGTGGAGGAATGTCCATGGCAGAGTCCAGTCTATTAGTCTCACAGGTGCACTGCCCATATGGGCATAGGAAGTGGAGCTGGGGCAGTTCCAATATGGACTTGGTAACAAAGTGGGACAGTGGGATGACGATCAGGGTGGTCTAATTTCTTGGCGGGGGTCTTGGTCTGTCCTGTTCCTGGATCTCAGGGACCGCTGGGGTGGTTCTCCGTCTGCAGGGGGTGGGGTGCTGGTGTGGTGGTCCTGTGGCAGGGCGTCCTGTCCACTAGCGCCGGCGGAGGTGGTGGGCAGTTCATTGTCCAGGCTAGTGTCAGGGCCCCCTTGGAGTGCCACGGTGTCCCTCATGGTGTTCTGTATGTCCTTCAGCACCCCTATGATGGTGCCCAGGGCGGAGCTGATGGTTCTGAGCTCCTCCCTGAAGCCCAAATACTGTTCCTCCTGCAGGCGCTGGGTCTCCTGAAACTTGGCCAGGACCGTCGCCATCGTCTCCTGGGAGTGGTGGTATGCTCCCATGATGGAGGAGAGGGCCTTGTGGAGAGTGGGTTCCCTTGGCCTGTCTGCCCCCTGTCACACAGCAGCCCTCCCAGTTCCCCTGTGTTCCTGGGCCTCCGTCCCCTGGACCGTGTGCCCACTACCACTGCCCCCAGGTCCCTGTTGTTGTTGGGGTGGTGGGTTATCCTGGGTTCCCTGTAGAGGTGGACACACAGCTGATTGACGTGTCCTGGGGACGGAGGTATGGGCCCGCTGAGTGGGTACTGTGCTGGTGTTACCAGAGGGTGGAAGGTCAGTGTTGGGATGTGCCCGTGCGAGGGGAACCGACTGTCCTAAGGCCCACGATAGTCCGGGCTGGTCATCTGGATCCAGTTGGCCAGAGCTGCTGTCATCACTGTGGGCCTCTTCTGTGGGTGGGGTAGAGATGTCTGGACCCTCCTGCCTGGTGACGTTAGGTAGTGGTCCTGCAGGGGTATAAAAGCATGATTATTGCATCTGTGTGTGTCATGGTGTGCAATGGGTGGGTGAGCGTGTACCCCAGTGCTAGCATTTCTGTGTGGGGGCTTGTGTGATGATGGTTAGGGGGTGTTATGGGTATGTGCAGTGGGCATGCTTTAGTGATGGGTGTCCATGCTTTGTTGTGTCATGCAGGGCTTGGTGTTGAGATGAGTGGTTTGTGTTATTAGTACATTAGTGAGGAGTTGGCGTGATAGGGGAGGGGGTGAGGGTGGGGGGGTGTGATAGCATGCAGGTAGGTTGGGGGATATGATAGTAAAGATTTGATTTACCAGTGTCCATTCCTCCACCGACTCCTCCGAGGCCCTCAGGATGCATAATGGTCAAGACCTGCACCTCCCATGTTGTTAGTTGTGGGGGAGGAGGTGGGGGTCCGCCGCCAGTCTGCTGAACCGCGATGTTGTGCCTGGAGACCACGGAACGCACCCTCCCCCGTAGATCATTCCACCTCTTCCTGATGTCTTCCCGATTTCTTGGGTGCTGTCCCACTGTGTTGACCCTATCCACGATTCCTCGCAATAGCTCCATCTTCCTAGCTATAGAGGTGTGCTGCACCTGTGATCCAAATAGCTGTGGCTCTACCCATACGATTACCTCCACCATAACCCTGAGCTCCTCCTCCGAAAACCTGGGGTGTCTTTGGCGTGCCATGGGGTAGTGTAGGTGATGTGTGGGGTGGTGTATGTGGTGATGAGTGTGGTGATGTGTAGTGGTGTGGGGTGTTTTGTGCGTGGATGTTGTGTGGGTGATGGTGTTGTGTGCCTCTGTGTGGTGGGGTTGTCTATTGCTGTGCTCTCTGTCTGTTGCCTTCATCTCTAATTTTTGGTCTTAGGGGGTTGTGGGTGATGTGGGTGTGTGTTTTATATTGTGTTGGGTGTGTGGGAGTGGTGTTTGTATGTGTATCAGGTGTGTGTATTTTGAATTGTCCAATGTGGCGGTGTTTTGGAGATGTGTGTGTATTTTGAGCGCGGCGGTGTGTACCGCCAATGGAATACCGCGGTTGAAAGACCGCTGCGTGGATTCGTGTGTCATTATAGCATGGGCGTGTTTCTGTTGGCGTGACGGTGGAGGTTTTGTTTTCGCCAGTTTATCACTGACTTTTGGTGTGGCAGACTTGTGTGGGTGTCTGAATTTCGGCGGATTCCGAGATGTGGGTCATAATAGCTGTGGCGGAATTCCGCGGCGGTGTATTGGCGGTCTTCTGCACGGCGGTAAGCGGCTTTTACCGCCAATGTTGTAATGACTCCCTAAATATTTAGGTATCCAACTTCACAGAGGCAAGAACCAAATACTGAAACTCAATTATGGCCCAGCAATGGCGGATCAATTGACCTGGTGAGATAAACTCCCACTGTTCATGGTGGGGTGGGTCGCCGTAATCAAAATGGTGATCCTGTCCCGCTTTCTATACCTTTTTTGAATACCCCAATACCACTGACAATGGCGTTCTTTCGTACCTTAAGTGGCCATTTCTTACGTCTAAAATGGGAGGGTGCCGCCCTCTCCTGGTCCGGTGGGACACCCTAACTCTTCCAACTGAACGTGGGACTTTTGGAGTCCCCGACTCCTACTTCTTCTATTATCTTGCCGCCCAGTGTCAATATGCACATCGGTGGTGCCACTGAGATGCACGCATTCCATACTTGAGAAGGGAGAAGGACCAATTGGGAAGGCTCGTTCATACACAACTTCTACCAAACATGTCCCGTTGGACTCCCAAGACATCCAACCCATGTCCACGACCTGCTGGGCATGGCACAGATTGCGCTGGATGTTGGGTGGTGGACTCCTCCACTGCACAACATCCTGTCGGTCCCCCTCACCCGGGAAACTGTAGTGCAAGGCACACTCCGCCATCATAACTTGCACACACTCAGGGATTTATTCCCTGATGGTCATGTTCTGCATATGGTGACTGGCCAACACCAACAGACGGTCTCCCCCATGGACCTCTATGTTTTTCAGAGATTGCATAATACTCTAAGATCCCTCCTCCCACCTTACCCATTAGCTACTGAGGACTTCCCCCCCACTAATACACGTGGTGACGGACACAAGAGTTGGGATGCAGACCACTGATGTAGCCCCCCCGATCCTATTACTGCTCTTCTGGGATACACCAAGAATCTCCCTCAATCAACATGACGGCTCGCCTCCATGGCTCTCCTATTGGCCAAGCGTAAGATTGCATTACATTGGGGCAGTTGTAGAGTCCCAGGCCCCTCGGAATGGCTCAAAAGTACGACATAGTGTGACAAGGTCAGCAATGATTATGCAACCTTGCAACTCCCTGAATCTCGACCTATAGACATTTAGCAGCCTTACCTTGACTATCTTCCCACCATTGAGCATACCCCCTCGCACTAGTATTGTCACCTTGCCCCCTCATCAACTGGTCTACACATTCCCTGATTAATGTTTTCATACAATGATGTCATGTATGACTGCAACTGTTTGCTGCCTGATCATCTGTGATGAACACTGTGTACTGCCAAAGTGTTTCTCTGCAAAATGTTGCTGATGTATATTACTCCAGCTGCTACTGTTTGTCTGTTATATTTGAAAATCAATAAAACAACAGCCTTCAAATATCCTTCATCCACAGAAGGAGTAAAAGTGGTTGAGTCCCGTGTCTCTGTTTTCTCTATTATCTCATTCTACGTTCCTCGTTTCTACCAGGGGCCCTTATATTCCAGGTAACGTGGTCCCTTATGGGAGTGGTGACTGATGGAAACAAGCATCAACCAGGACCCAGTGCACAAGGTTAGTGAATTTTAACACTTCTACTGAAAGACAAACATGCATGCAGAGAACAGTTATCTGTGTCTAGCTTATGCTGTACTGTCCACAAATCACAAGGGCTAAGTCCAGTTGTGGCACTATTGAGCATTCATCAGAAAGCGTTCAGTGAAAAAAAGTAAAATGTGGCCTTTTTAGAAGTGAGATGTTTGTCACAGCTATACCTTCGTGTACTTCTTGTATTTGATGAGAGGGAAGTAAAGCATATATCTCTGTGTCAAACCATACAATAGATTGAGAAATATGTATGCCTGGCACTAGAAAGATGTCTTCCCAAGAAAAGAAATAGCTGAAAGCAAATGTTAAGAAAGCAAAGCTTCACTTAGTAAAGTGTCAGAAGCTTTAAAAGCAGCAGAAACAATGACTTCTCAAGAAAACATTATAGGATCACAGTCTTAAAGCACATTTAGAGAAAACTGTTACTGCAGTGTAACAGGGGAGTTCTTGTTTTCATTAGCACCTTTATTGTAACAGATTCAGCCATATTCAGAGCAATCCTAAAGCAGATGTCTTTTACATAAAACCCCAAGAAAAAATCTGAATGTTACACATTCTGCTAGTTGTATTAGGGATTCTGAGGATTTCTGCTATGGCAGAGTCAAATTCAAACTCCCCAAAAGATCCTCAAGAGTTATGATTCTCCTGGAAAACCTTGAAAATGAACATGTCTCGGTTCAGGGCACACTTCCAAACAGTTATGTCTGTGAATGTCACTTCAGTAACTGTGATCATTCTTCCTGGAGAGAGATTCCTGCAGAATGATTTGTGTATTTGAATATACCAGACTGCAGATCTGTTCCGTTTGAGTCACTAAGAACACTGTATAAAGTAACACTTGTCCAAACCGTAGAACATATACGCTTTCCGCTTTAGTTGTGTCTTTAAGGGGACAATAAGTAATCTTAAGGCTGCAAACCTTATAGATCTGATGGCACTAAAAATGAAACAGAAATAACAAAATTAAATTACACTCATTACTTTATAGGTAGAAAACAAATACCGCAGTAGCAATCACCTGGTCACTTCATTGTGTACCTGAATAGTGGTTCAAGTTGTTTTAGATACACTCTTCAAGAAATCTTACTAATTTCCTTTCTCTAACTGAATTCCTTCAGTGCAATGTGAAAGACAGTATATTTTAAAAGTTATTAAATGGTCTTCACACAGCACACGACGTTTTATGTAACCTGTAATGACATTTTTTGTATCCTTATGATTGTTCTTTCGCATGGCTGTATGACTGAAAGTAAAATTTCGGAAAAGTGACAGTGCAGTAAATCTAATGAGATTTGCTCCCTTGCAATAAATCACATTGGTGAAAGTCGCTGTGTGCGAACCAAAACAAAAATAAACGAGCATTGACAAAGCCAAGAGGTCAGGTCTTTCAAACCAATTGAGTTTGCCAATGTATTTTGGTGAGGCTGTACGGCGTCAAGAAAAAAACGGAAAATGATTTTCCCTGGTGCTGCGTAGCATAATCCAAAAAGACACAAATACTTGACTGCTGCTGGTGGTCGTGCCATTCCACCGGCGAATGCCACATGCATCGGTAAATAAAAAAGAAAATACGAATTTTTAAAGTGCAAACGTTTTTTTTTTTTTTTTTTTTCTTAAAGGAACACAGGTGGGAGGGAAGTACAAGAGCGGGTGGTGAGGAGGAGGGGAAATCCAGGGGGTCAGAGTAGAAACACAGCTGAGAGTGAGAGGAACACAGGTGGGCAGGGGAAGAAGCAAACAAGTGTCCGAACAACATGGATGAATAAGCACAGGAAAGAAAGAGCGACACCGAATGCTGGGTTGAGAGGAGAATAATACGAGAGAGAGCAGCAGATGTGCGAGAGCTACACGGAGTGCAAGGGTGGGCATATGTTGGGAGCACACGAGGAAGAGAGCTGGAAAACACATACACTCTCACGGAGTGCTTAACCAAAAATAAAAATAAAAGTTTCCCTAAAAAGTGAGTAGTAGAAGGAAACGAGTCGGCCAATTAGAGATGGTAAGTAGGCTACGCTGCAGGGCAGAGACTAACGCAGAATGGACAAAGTGGGACAAGAAAAGCCACTAAATAAGAATTAAACAAATGAGAGTGACAGTGAAGCCATCCAAGGGAAACTATAGGAGAAATAAGACCCTGTGCGTTCTTGGTAAACACACAGTAGGTTTTTCACAATCATATATCGAGACCCAAAAAGGAATCCAATGAGCATACACAGTTTTATATTACTGGTTACCTTTTTATTAACATAAATAAATATACCTTTGACAGTTTACCTTGATGAATTGTAGTAAGTTGATTTCTATAAATAAAACAAAACTAACACTAATCAGTATATACCAATGTGGTTAAACCAGTATACATGTATTAATGTAATTCTTTAAGAAACAAATACATATATTAGCTGATCATTGTTACTAATTATGATATGGGGATATATAATGGTCATTTTAGCCCACAACATGAGGCATTTTGCCATTAACTATATGCGTGCAAACACCATAGGAAATAAAGTGATCAGTAGTCTTTTGGAAGTACGTTAATGTGTCCATAAGTATTAGTAAAACATTAGAAATGTGGAACAGCTATTGAAAAGAACAAAAGTAGTGGCTGCTACATCTTTACTACAACATTTCAAAGTTTATTTTTGTCTTTCTTCCTGTATCATTCACAACAAATGACTCCTAATATGCAGGATGTACTGATAATGCACAGTATACTATTAATACTCTTCTCTTGTATAATACGCCCTTATCTGTGGCTAAAACCTATAACTTGGACACAGGCTCTTTAAAAGCTGGTATACCTCTCATTAATAAATGTAAATGCCTTAACTACGAATCATGCCTTCTGTTAAACATAATTAGTTGCTGTTGTGAAAAGTACTTCTGTAGAGGTTCTTTGAATAAGAGGTTAAATATGCACACACGTGAATACGCAAGTCCACTTCAAAGACTGCACACACTTATTTTGTCCATACATGCTTATGTGCTGCAGAGCTTTAAAACATAACACATAACATGCTATGTTACTGAACACCACTGCACATACCCAAATGCCATGTGCTTCAGTTGTCCATTATATGTGGATAGAAACAGTTTTAAATCATTAGCTAAGCTCTAAAAACTTGTGTTATGGTCACAAATGAAGTCACACTTAGGCCCTCATTATGACATTGGCAGTAAATCCTGCTTACCGCGATGCTCATGGCCGAAACTTAACACCACAGCAGAGGATATCCGTTCACCATATTATGACACACATACACCCATTCTGACAGAATACAGCCATAGACACAAATCCGCCAGACCAAAGGTCGGTGATAAAGTGGCGGTATCAAAACCCACACTGTTACACCAACAGAACAATGCTCACCACATTATGACCCACGAATCACCACGGCAGACATTCAACGGTGGTAAACCATTAGCAGTAGATACAGCCGCGCTCTGAATGGACTCCCACAGACAAAACAACACTACATCGGACATACAAACAACACACACCTGACACCCATACACACACCACATCCCCACAACACTATAAAACACCCACCCACATTACCCACACCCCTTTACGAATACAAATCATTGGCACAAGACTGACACCAAGACCACTGCTACAATTACATACACACACCACACACATCCATAAATCCCTCACACCCCCCAATTCACACACCCCTACACATTACCAAATACACCCTCACCAACAGACATCACATAACACCCATGGCACCACAAAGGCACCCTCGTTTCACTGAGGAGTTAAGGGTCATGGTGGAGGAAATCTTCAGGGTACAGCCACAGCTATTTGGAGCACAGGTGCAGCAGATATCAATAGCCAGGAAGATGGAGCTATGGCGGAGAGCTGTGACAGGGTCAACGCTGTGGGACAGCACCCCAGAACAAGGGACGACATCAGGAAGAGGTGGAATGACCTACGGGGAAAGGTACGTTCCACAGCAGCAAGAAACCAGCTCGATATCCAGGGGACTGGTGGTGGACCCCCACCTCCTCCCCCACAACTCACAGCATGGGAGGAGCAAGTCTTGGCAATACTGCATCCTGAGGGCCTGGCTGGAGTCGGAGGAGAACTGGACTCTGGTAAGTCAACTTTCAACAATTATCACCCCACTACCTGCATGCCATCACATACCCTCACCCTCACTCCCATCACTCCACGACATCCCACACACTCCACCAGCACATTGCACTAATCCCAATGCCAAGCCCTGTATGATGTACCCATGCATGGACACCCGTCACAGCCCTGCATGGACACTTATCACTAAAGCATGCACAGCACAGGGAAACTAACAATACCACCATACACCAACATACACAAGTAAAAGCTGGCAGGGCAACACCAACCACAGAGGGGAAGCCAGGGATGTACAATATGTCATACACATGAAGCATAATACATCATTTTTATCCCCACAGGTACCCCAGTCAATGTCACTGGAGAGGAGGTGCCCGCACTATCCAGTCCCCCAACTGAAGAGGCCCACAGTGATGACAGTAACTCTGGTCTTCAGGATCTGGATGATCTACCTGGCCCATCAGGGACCACTGGACAGCCGGTTACCCAAGCCCAGTCACAGACCACCACAGAGCCTCCCCCTTCAGTAAACAACAACACAGCACCCACCCAGCATGCCCAAACCTCTGTCCCCAGGACACGTCAATCAGCAGTGTGCCTACCTGTACATGGACCCCAGGCCACACCTCGGACCCAAGACAATGAGGTACAGTGGGGTCAGTGGCAGTGGGCACACGGTTCAGGAGACAGAGGCACAGGCCAACAGGGAAACTGGGAGGAGTGCTGTGCGCCAGGTGGAGGACAGGACCAAGGAATCGACTCTCCAGGAGGCGCTCTCTGAGATCCTGGGAGCCTATCAACATTCCCAGGACACAATGGGCCAGATCCTAGACAACGCGCATGAGAACAGGCAGCTGCAGGAGGGGCAGTATCAGGGGATCAGGGAGGACTTGCAGACCATCAACAACACCCTGATCTCCATAGGAGGGGTGCTGGCACACATGGCCAACATTATGAGGGAGGCAGTGTCACAACAGCGGGCCCCTGCCATAAGCCAGTCACCTGAACAGCCTTCCACTTCCGCTGCCGCTAGTGGCCAGGAGGACCCACCATAGGACTCACAGGACACCAGCACCCCTCCCCCTGCAGAAAGTGAACCACCCCGTAAACTTTCCCTTCGATCCAGAAAGAAGCCAGAGACACTTGCCACGACCCCCGCCAGGATATGAGACTCTCCTGATTGTCCCCTGATCAGTGTAGGGAAAGGTGCGGAAGACATTGTAACGCGAAGGGTTAATTAGCTTGAACAGTGTAGATGAGCGTGATGCCTGCCGAAGCCAGAACAACGTGGAAGAAATTCACGATATTTGCTTTCAAGCTTGTTTTCTTTTGACATTCCGTAGATAAACGTATTCGCAGCTGCATGTGTGAGAAACAGGCTGTAAAGGAGAGTCATTCTCAACCCTGAGAACAAGACCACAGTAAAAGATGGAATGAAAACAATGGCCAGGGAATGGCAAGGCAGCCAAGAGACATATACTGATAACATAGCTAGAAAATACTGGAAGGGGGTAAAATCCAAGCTTCAGGTTATTTAAACACTGAAAGGTGGGTGAGGGAATTTTGAAGCTCGCAGATGGAGTTATGAAACTGTCATCTTCAGACCCAGAGCTGCCTCCCTGTTTTGCTATTCCAAGACCGTGACGCTCGAGGGGGAGAGAGGTCCAAGCGGGCGGTAGAGGGCTTCCCTTCATTCATGGACTAAGTTAAGTTCCACCCAGGGATGAAAGGCTTTTTGTTTCTCTGCTCTATTATTATGATTGATTATTATACTTGCACTGTGTTTATAATCTGAGAAATTCAGCTCGTTTATAGTTTTTTCCTGTCTTACTGAACATCATAGTGTGAGTCTGCCACCGTAATTGAAATATGCATTTTAGTGTGCAGTAAATCAAAGCTTATCTGAAGTATTCAACTCGTTAATATTCTGCTCCCTGAACATCGTAGTGTATCACATGTTGGTATACAGTTATTCCAAGTTTATATCTGTCAATGAACTCTTTACTCAGATGTATACATAGATGCTCTTTGTAGTGTACTTATATATATACATATATATAGATGCTTTTTTTAAAATTTGCTATTCTTACTCTGTCAATGAACTCTTTGCTCATTCGTATACACAGATACTATCTGTAGTGTACATATATATGAATAGATGCTTTTCATTGCTATTCCTATTCCACTATTGTTAATGTGCTAAATGCCTGCATTTACCTGAAATTATAGTAAAGCTAAATTGTATTCATAATTGGCGTGTGGTCCTTCATTGAGCGTCCTTATTGACTTATACCGAACAGGTGTCAACCAGCCACCTGGATAAGACATCCCCCTTGTGTCCCACTCAGTCACCCTGTCCACCTTGAACTGCCATTGCTCCCCTTCCTATGTCCCCTCGGACAATGCACCTGTGCTACGAACCGACTGGAACAATACCCTGGACTTTTCTCGATCATCACCCTATCCCATTGCACTTCCCCCTCTTTATATTAGCACTACAATAAACACCCTTTGATATAAATCGATTTCGAGTATGTCATGTATTTCAAAAATGTATTGATTGAAACAGGTACAACCAGTGCACATGAACTGTATGTAGAATGAGCATAGAATCAATGACCTGTAGCTGGCTGTGGTGATCACACCAGGAGTATTTGTAAAATCACCAACATCTGCAAAATGAATACCCAGGGGTAACAGTAAGTGGGCATAGAAGTGGGAAATACCAGCATGCCAATGCCACACAGAATACAACCAAAGTTATTGAAATGTAAAGTTGCACTGTCTCACCTGTGTGTCATTGGAAATACTGACAGCTTACAGATGTTTTGTTGTTCACATCCTCATCTTCTGCCTCCTCATCCTCACTGTCCACAGGGTCCACTGCTACCACAGGGGCATCTCCAGTCTCCTCCTCCTGTAGAAAAGGGACACGGCGTTGAGGGCCAGGTTGTGCAACATGCAGGATGCCACTACTATCTGGGAGGCCTTCTTGGGTGAGTAGCACAAGGATCCACCTGTCAGATGGAGGCACCGGAACCTAGCCTTCAGCAGGCCAAAGGTCCTTTCAATGATCCTTCTGGTTTGCCCATGTGCCTCATTATAACATTCATCTGCCCTTATCCTGGCATTCCTCACAGTGGTCAGCAGACATAATAGGTTTGGGTAACCAGAGTCACCTGCAAATATTGAGGGACAACATTTAGCCACACACTACCCTATATGGCCAACACCATCGGCATACACCAACATATACTGGGTGGGAACAAGGGCTCACCTATTAGCCACACCCTATGCCTCTGTAGTTGGCCCATCACATTTGGGATGCTGCTATTCCTCAGGACAAAGGCATCATGCACCGACTCAGGATACTTAGCATTGACGTAGGAGACATACTGGCCCACCAGGCACACCATCAGCACACCCATAGAGTGAAGACTCTTACGATTCCTGAACACCTGGTCATTCTGGCGGGGGGGAGGACAAACACAATATGTGTTCCGTCAGTCTCCCCAATTATAATGGGGATAGGTCCCATTGCATAAAACCCGACCTTCAAACCTGGGGGAATGTTATGTAGCTGCACATGTGTTTAATCAGAGCAGACAACACTCTTGTCAGCACTACTGAGAACATTGGCTGTGATATTCCTGCTGCCAAGCCCACTGTCATTTGGAAGGAACCAGTTGCCAGGAAATGGAGCACTGATAGCACTTGCATAAGAGGGGGGATCCCAGTGGGGTGACGGATAGCAGATATCAGGTCAGGCTCCAATTGGGCACACAGCTCTGTGATTGTGGCCCTGTCCATTCTATAGGTGAGGATAATATGCCTGTCCTGCAGTGTAGCCAAGTCCACCAGGGGTCTGTACATGGGAGTATGTCTCCATCTCCTATTCACACGCAGCGGTAGGTATCTAAGGGACAAGAGAGTGAGGAGGCTGTCACAAACTGATCAATGGAGTTACAACAGAAGTCCGCAATGTGCAAACATGTCATGGGACAGTGCAATTTGTCAAGTATGTGCCTATTTCTCCTGTGATGCAGCATTATTCCATAGGTCTGTCCCCCGACAGGTGGAAGTGAGGTAATTCCGCTGATGTTGTGCGCCATGGCAGGAGGTGGTCAGGAACCGCCATGCAATTCCTCATTGGTTATAAATGGGCCCTATACTGTAGCCAATGGTGATCTACGCTGAAGGTGACGGTATGCACCACCGCGGACATGACCGCCATTTTCTATTTGATACCTCACTTGTTTCCTGAACTTCTATAGGAGAGGACCTACACTGTATGTGCTGCTGTGACCTGTGTCTGGAACCTACCATGGTCCTTGTGACTGGGGAAAGGGCCCCAGGCTTCACTTCTGAGGAATTGGAGAGACTAGTGGATGGGGTCCTACCCCAGCACAGACTGCTGTATGGGCCTTCAAACCAATAGGTGAGTACACTGTGGGCACGATGCATGTGGTGTGATTGCATGGAGGTGTGAGTGAAGGCATTGTGTGGGGGGGAGGGATGTCCTCTTGGCTGGGTACATGTTGACTACTGGGCTACGTGTGTGCCAATAGTGATGGAAACGGGTATGGTGGGCAATTCGTGTTACTGGCTGGACTGTTTGTCTAATGGTGTTCTCCTATCTGTATTGCCTCTGCAGGTCAGCGCCCATTAAAGGAAGGGTATATGGCGTGCCATCGCAAAGGAGGTGCGGACCCTGGGGGTCAATGGCTGGTGGAGCACCCACTGTCGTAAACGGTGGGAGGACCTGTGAAGCTGGGCATGGAAGACCATGGAGGCACAGCTGGGGATGGCCTCCCAACGAGGATGGGGTGCCCGTCGGACCCTGACTCCCCTGATGGCCCACATACTGGCAGTGGCCTATCCAGAGCTGGATGGGCGCTTGAGGGCATCACATCAGCCAAAAGGGGGTGAGTACAGTGGCCATCATTGAAGGAAACGGCTGGAGGTGTGGTATCCGGGTGGTGGTTGTATGTCAGTGGGTGCCCCCTAGGCCAGCCCAGACATAGCAGCGTAGGTCCTCTGGAGGCTAAGGGTCTGAAGGGGAAATGCTGCCTCCCAAGCTTGTTAGCATCCACTACTGGTCAGGGCTGCGTGGGTCCCAGATGTGCTGCAGTTGGTGGTGTATGCTCCTCCTCATGCCTTGGTGGCTAGCAATATCACTGGTAGTGCATAGCATAGTGCGTAGACCTGTTCCCTATGTTTGAGGGTGCTGTGTGTGCCAACGGTAATGTTGCTGCAGTCATTGACCCAATGTATCCTTTGTCTCTCTTTCTTGTTTTGTCATACTGTCCTTATGTGTATTAGCATCATCTGGCGGAGGAACAGAGGCACCGGCGATGGAGGGAGCTGCATCCCACAGGACGCAGGAGGCACAGTCCACCGATGCTGATGGCACCAGTGTGATGGAAGGTGAGGGGAGCACCACGGCGTAGACTGGAGGGGACAATAGAGACTCAGATACCTCCTCCGATGGGAGCACCCTGGTGGTGGCGGACACTTCTGTGACCACCCCAGCTACAGGTACAGCTGCCATGCCCCGTACCAGCACTGCCCTCCCAGCAGCCCCTCAGCGAATTTCCCGTGCCCGCTTACCCAGGAGTGTGGGCATCTCCTTCGCCCCAGGCACCTCAGGCCCTGCTCCAATGAGTCCTGATGCCCTGAGTGAGGAGGCTATTGACCTTCTGAGATCCATCTCTTTAGGGCAGTCAACCATTCTGAATGCTACCCAGGGGCTGACAGCCCAGATGCAGCAATCTAATGCATTCCTGGAGGGCATTCACAGTGGATTGGCGGCCCAACAGATATCAATCCAGGCTCTGGGCTCCTCTCTGACAGCAGCCATTGTCCTGTTTCTACTGTCCCCCCTCCAACTTCCACTTCCCAGTCCCATTCTCCTCAACACCAACCCATCCCAAGCACACAGCCAGACGAGCATGCACAAAAGACAACACCCAAGAGTGTCACAGGCAAACACAAGCACCACACTTCGTCCCACAGGCACTCACACAAACACCATTCAGTTGCAGACACAACAACATCCACTATTTCCACTGTCTCCCCCTCCTCCTCCTCCTCCTCCTCCTCCACCTCCTGCCCAGTTACGTCCACACTCACACCTGCATGCACTACATCAGTGGTTCCCAACCTTTTGACTTCTGTGGACCCCCACTTTATCATTACTGGAACCCAGGGACCCCCACTGAGTCATAATTGGAATCTGGGGACCCACCCACTGAGCCATTACTGAAAGCTGGGGACCTAATCTGTTAATGTTATTTAATTTTCTAAACAGTCGCGGACCCCCTGAGGTGGCTTCAAGGACCCCCAGGGGTCCCCGGACCACAGGTTGGGAACCACTGCACTACATCATCATCCACTACCTGCATCATCACCACATCAAGCAGAACACACACCTCACTGGCAGACACCTCCACAACACCCATGCACATGTCCCCTGTGTCCTCTCACACCGGGTCTGTCCCCCCCTCCTAAAGTATACAAATGCAAGCACTCAGACACCCAACAGCCATCCACCTCACAACAGCATACAACCCATGCACCTGCATCCAAATCCAGCAGACTAACACCTCCAACAACCACTCCCTCGTCCACTCCCTCTTCCCTCCCCAATGTCCCCAAAAAGCTTTTTCTTTCCCAGATTGACTGTAGGAGGCTGACCTGGCTTATAGTTTGTACCTTGTGGTACTTACACCTTGTGCCAGGTCCAGTTATCCCTTATTAGTAGAATAGAGGTGTTCTAGCAGCTTGGGCTGATAGAGGTAGCTATAGCAGAGCAGCTTAGGCTAAACTAGGAGACATGCAAAGCTCCTACTGTACCACTTATATCATATAGCACTATATCATAAGAAAACACAATATTCATAGTTACTAAAAAATAAAGGTACTTTATTTTAGTGACAATATGCCAACAGTATCTCAGAGGATATACTCCCTTAGCGGGTAAGTAATATACACAAAATATATTCACACAAACCAAAATCTGGTAAGTAACAATTAGGAAGGTAGTGCAAACAATGTAGAACACAATAGAATACAATAGGGAGAAATAGGCCTGGGGCTACACAAACCATCTTCTCCAAAAGTGGAATGCGAACCACGAATGGACCCCAGTCATAATGTAGTGTGTAGAGGGTCGCTGGGAGTGTAAGAAAACACTAAGGGTGTCCAAAATACCCCACCCCAAAACCCTGAAGAGTAGGAGTAAAGTTACCCTACTACTCCAGAAAGACAGTAAAGTCGAGATAGGGGATTCTGCAAGGACAACAACTGACTGCAAAACACTGAAGATGGATTCCTGGACCTGAGGACCTGTAAAGGAAGGGGACCAAGTCCAAGAGTCACGCAAGTGTCCGGGGGGGGCAGGAGCCCTCTAAACCCCAGATGAAGGTGCAAAAGGGCTGCCTCCGGGTGAAAGAAGCCAAAGATTCTGCAACAACGGAAGGTGCCAGGAACTTCTCCTTTGGTCAGAAGATGACGCAAGCCTTGTTAGCTGCAAGAGTCACGGTTGAGGATTTTGGGTGCTGCCAGGGCCCAGGAAGGACCAGGAGGTCGCCCCTTGGAAGAGGAGACAGAGGGGGCACTCAGCAACACAGAGAGTCCACGCAGAAGCAGGCAGCACCCGCAGAAGTACCTGAACAGGCACTTAGAAGATCTGAGGACAGCGGTCGACTCAGAGTCACAAAAGAGGGTCCCACGATGTCGGAGTCCAACTCAGCGAGTTGGACGATGCAGGACGGAGAGCTGGGGACCTGGGCTAGGCTGTGCACGAAGGAAGTCTTGCAAAAGTGCACAGAAGCCCGAGCAGCTGCAGTTCACACAGTACACAGGATTAATGTCTGGCGTGGCGAGGCAAGGACTTACCTCCACCAACTTTGGAGAGAAGGGCCACTGGACTGTCAAAGACACTTGGACCCAGCTCCTGTGTTCCAGGGACCATGCTCGTCAGGATGAGAGAGGACCCAGAGGACCGGTGATGCAGAAGTTTGGTGCCTGCGTTAGCTGGGGGAAGATTCCATCGACCCACAGGAGATTTCTTCTTGGCTTCCAGTGCAGGGTGAAAGCAGGCAGCCCTTAGAGCATGCACCACCAGGAAACAGTCGAGAAAGCTGGCAGGATGAGGCACTACAATGTTGCTGGTAGTCTTCTTGCTACTTTGTTGCGGTTATGCAGGCGTCCTGGAGTAGTCAGCGGTCGATCCTTGGCAGAAGTCGAAGAGGGAAGTACAGAGGAACTCTGGTGAGCTCTTGCATCCGTTATCTAGTGAGATACCCACAGGAGAGACCCTAATAGCCCCCAGAGGAGGATTGGCTACAGAGAAAGGTAAGCACCTTTCAGGAGGGGTCTCTGACGTCACCTGCTGGCACTGGCCACTCAGAGCTGTCCATTGTGGACACACATATTTGCAAAACACAACCACATTGGACAAATCGAAATACACACACCTGATACACATACACACACCACTCACACACACCCAATACAATATAAAACACACACCCACATCACCCACAAACCCCTACGACAAACATTGAGAACGAAGCACAGAGAGAGACACCACCATCAACAAACTAGCCTCCACAGGCACACAACACAATCACTCACACAACATCCACGCTCCTCACACAACACACACAAACACATCCCCTCACACATCACAACACACACCACCTTGCACATCACCCACACCACCCCATGGCACCCCAAAGACACTCCAGGTTCTCTGAGGAGGAGCTCAGGGTCATGGTGGAGGAAATCATCCAGGTAGAGCCACAGCTATTTGGATCACAGGAGCAACACACCTCCATTGCTAGGAAGATGGAGCTATGGCGCAGGAGCGTGGACAGGGTCAACGCAGTGGGACAGCATCCAAGAACTAGGGATGACATCAGGAAGAGGTAGAACGACCTACGGGGGAAGGTGCGTTCCGTGGTCTCAAGACACCAGATTGTAGTTCAGAGGACTGGCGGCAGACCCCCATCTCCTCCCCCACAACTAACAACATGGGAGGAGAAGGTCTTGGCTATACTGCATCCTGAGGGCCTCGCAGGAGTAGCTGGAGGAATGGACTCTGGTAAGTCAAATCTTAACTATTACATCCCCCACCCTACCTGCATGCTATCACATACCCCACCCTCACCTTCACCCCCATCACTCCAACACCTCACATATGTCCCACTATCACAAACCACCCATCCCAACACCAAGCCCTGCATGCAACACCAAAGCATGGACACCCATCACCAAAGCATGTCCACTACAGATACCCACACAGATCCCCAAACCAAATATCACACAAGGTCCTAGACAAGAATGTAAGCACTGGGGTACAGGGTCACCCACCCATTGCACACGATGGCACACACAGATGCAATAATCATGCCTTTACACCCCTGCAGGACCCCTACCCAACATCACCGGACAGGAGGTTCCAGACATGTCCATACCCCCCACAGAAGAGGCCCACAGTGATGACCGCAGCTCTGTCCAACTAGATCTAGATGACCAGCTCGGCCCATCTGGGACCTCGGGACAGTCGGTTCCCCACACACTGGCACATGCCACCACAGAGCCTCCCCCCTCAGGAAACACCAGCACCCACCCAGCGGGCCCATCCCTCTGTCCCCAGGACACGTCATGCAGCAGTGTGTCCACCACTACAGGGAACCCAGGCAAACCCACCAACCCAAGACCACCAGGGACCTGTGGGCAGTGGCAGTGGGCACACGGTTCAGGGGACAGAGGCACAGGAAAACAGGGGAACTGGGATGACTGCTGTGCACCAGGGGGAGGACAGGCCCAGAAAACCCACTCTCCACGAGGCCCTCTCCAACATAATGGGAGCGTACCATCATTCCCAGGAGACGATGGCAACGGTACTGGCCAAGTTTCAGGAGACCCAACGGCTGCTGGAGGAACAGTATTTGGGGATCAGGGAGTAACTCAAGTCCATCAACACCACCCTGGTCACCATTGTAGGGGTGCTGAAGGAACTTGTGAACACCAGGAGGGACACTGTGGCACAACAAGGGGCCCCTGACACTAGCCTCAAAGATGAGCTGCCCACCACCTCCGCCGGCGCTAGTGGACAGGAGGCATTGCCACAGGACCACGACACCAGCACCCCACCCCCTGCAGATGGCGAACCACCCCGCAAATGGTCCCTGAGATCCAGGCACAAGACAGAGAACAATGCCAAGACCCCCGCCAAGAAACGAGACCACCCTGAATGTCATCCTTCTGTCACACTTTGTCACCCTGTCCATCCTTAAACTGCCTTAGCTCCACTTCCTATGCCCCTTTGGACAATGCACCTGTGAGACAAATAACTGGACTCTGCCATGGACATTCCTCCACCATCACCCCTGACCATTTTACAACCCCCTCCACTAATTTGCACTTAAATAAACACCCTTGAATCACAAAACAATCTGGAGTCAGTCTGTGCTTTCACAAATGTGTATTTGCAATAACTGAGGATAATAGCAATGTCCACTGTATTGTCAACATACCTATGTCACACAGCTCTAGTCCATAAGGTAACATAGCAGAGGTCATACAGTGGGACTCACATTTGTGAAATGGAGAGGCAAAGTGACAGGTCAGGGTCCATACAATGGGTGAAAGTGACAAACATATGATAGGTCTAACAATTGTATGAGATGTAGGAGGCAGTGATGTCTTCTTACCTGTGTCTCACTGGAAGTATTGCTGGATCATATTGTTTCTGTTGTTGATATCCTCTTCTTCTGCCTCCTCTTCTTCACTGTCCACAGGCTCCACAGCTGCCACAAGACCTCCTTCTGGACCATCCTACTGCAGAAAAGGTACCTATTGTCGCAAAGCCAAGTTGTGCAGCATACAGCAGGCCACGATGATCTGGCACACCTTCTTTGGTGAGTAGTACAGAGAACCACCTGTCATATGGAGGCACTGGAACCTGGCCTTCAGGAGGCCAAAGGTTCTTTCTATAATCCTCCTAGTTCGACCTTGTGCCTCATTGTAGCGTTCCTCTGCCCTTGTCCTGGGATTTCTCACTGGGGTCAGAATCCATGACAGTTTGGGGTACCCGGAGTCACCTGCAAATGTTGAGGGACAACTGTTAGACACACATTAACCTGTAGGGACAAGCCCAGACCCAGACCCAGACAACTATTCACAGGGTATATGGTCCTTGTTCTCACCTATTAGCCACACACTGTGCCTCTGGAGTTGCCCCATCACATAAGGGATGCTGCTATTCTCAGAATGTAAGCGTCATGCACTGAGCCAGGAAACTTGGGGCCTCATTCTAAGTCTGGCGGGCGGCGGAGGCCGCCCGCCAGACTTCCTCCCTCCAGAATACCGCACCGCGGTCGGAAGACCGCTGTGGCTATTCTTAGTTTTACACTGGGCTGGCGGGCGACCGCCAAAAGGCCGCCCGCCAGCCCAGTGTAAAACTCCCTTCCCACGAGGACGCCGGCTCAGAATTGAGCCGGCGGAGTGGGAAGGTGCGACGGGTGCAGTTGCACCCGTCGCGAATTTCACTGTCTGCAATGCAGACAGTGAAATTCTTTGTGGGGCCCTCTTACGGGGGACCCTGCAGTGCCCATGCCATGCCACGACAACCCATACCGCCATCCTGTTCCTGGCGGGAGAACCGCCAGGAACAGGATGGCGGCATGGGTTGTCAGATTCCCCATGGCGGCGCAGCGAGCTGCGCCGCCATGGAGGATTCTGATGGGCAGCGGAAAACCGGCGGGAGACCGCCGGTTATCCACTTCTGACCGCGGCAAAACCGCCGCGGTCAGAATGCCCTGCGGGGCACCGCCAGCCTGTTGGCGGTGCTCCCGCCGACCCTGGCGGTAAGGAACCGGTGGGGTCAGAATCAGGCCCTTGGTGTTCACATGGGAGATGTACTGGTATGCGAAACACACCATCTGCACATTCATTGAATGGTAGCTCTTCCGGTTACTGTACACCTGTTCACTCCTGCGGGAGGGTGCCAAGGCCACATGTGTCCCATCAATGGCACCTATGATGTTGGGGATATGTCCCAGGGCTTAGAAGTCACCTTTCACTTTGAGCAAATCCTCCACCTGAGGGAAAACGATGTAGCTGCGCATGTGTTTCAGCAGGGGAGACAACACTCTGGACAACAGGTTTGAGAACATAGGCTGGGACATCCCTGATGCAATGGCCACTGTTGTTTGAAAAGACCCACTTGCCAGGTAATGGAGTACTGACAGGAACTGCACTAGAGGGGGGATTCGTGTGGGATGGTGGATAGCTGAAATCAGGTCTGGCTCCAACTGGGTACACAGTTCCTGGATTGTGGTACGATCAAGTCTGTGGGTGACTATTACATGTCTCTTTTCCATTGTCGACAGGTCCACCAGCGGTCTGTACACCGGAGGAGGCCGCCATCTCATCACCTGCCCCAGCGGACGTGCCCTATGGACGAGAACAGGGAGCACAGAGTCAGCCAACACTGAGGTAGTAAAAAAAGAATTTATTGCACACATTTGTCAATCCACTATGTGCCTGTCTCTATGTGTATGCAAGGCCTAGATATGTGTGACGCATTTAAAAATAATGCCATGTTGCCCCCTGAAATGGCGGCTGCCTGACCTGTAAGGTGGGACATGGGGATATGAGGTAACTGCGCTGGCGTTGTACACCGTCGCGGTAGGCGGTCGAAGACCGCGGCACAATCCTGCATTGGTTAAGATTGGGCTCTATGGGCCCCAGGAGCCAATGACGATGTACGCCGGCGGTGACGGTATGCACCACCGCGGACGTGACCACCATTTTCGGTCTGTTCACTCACTTGATATCTCACCTTCGACAGGAGAGGACCTACTCTGCAAGTGCTGCTGTGACCTTTGTCTGGAAGCGAAGATGGCTCATGTGTCTGGGGAAAGGGCCATGGCCTTCACTTCGGAGGAGTTGGAGAAGTTAGTGGGTGCGGTCTTCCCAACTACACGCTACTATACGGTCCTCTAGACAAACAGGTGAGTACACTGTGAGCATGCTGTATGGGCAATGCCTGTTTGGAGTGGTGTGGATGAAAGATACAGGGGGGGGACTGAGGCCTGCATGAGCGGACGGGTGAGTGTATGTGCATCAGGGCAAGGGTGGGAACGTGGGTCAATGACTGTGACGGTTCGGACGGTTAAAGTTTTTCCTTTCCCCCGGTACTATTCCTCTAGGTCAGCTCCCACCAGAAGAAGGATATTTGGCGTGCCATCGCCAAGGAAGTCCGGACCCTGGGGGTCCACCACAGACGGAGCACCCACTCCTGTAAAAGATGGGAGGACATTCGCCGCTGGAGCAAGAAGATGGCAGAGGCCTAGCTGGGGATGGCCTCCCAACGTGGGAGGGGTTCCCGTTGCACCATGACCACCCTGATGTTCCAGATCCTGGCGGTGGCGCATCCGGAGTTGGATGGGCGCTTGAGGGCATCACAGCAGCCACAAGGGGGTGAGTACCATCACATCCATCTGACTCTGCGCGCATTATGAGGTGTCTGGTTGGGAGAGCTGGGCAGTGGGTTCCCCTAGGCCAGGGCGAGCTTTGTAGGCAAGGACCCTTTGTGAGGCAGGCTATGTGGCACCCCAACCCCACCAGTGGTAAGAGCCATCTACACCTAGTCAGGATCCTGTGACTTCCATGTGTGTACCCAATGTCCCTGTGATTAATTTGGGAACTCTAAGTGCATGGCGTAGTGCAGAGGGCTGCTGTGTCTGTAGTGTCCATCAACAGTAGTGGTATTGCATGCACTGAACATGTCTTTCTTCTTTCTCCCCACCCCCTTTTTTTGTGGTCTCCCTGTTCTTGTGTGCATTAGCATCATCAGGCGGAGGAGCAGTGCCACCGGAGCGGGAGGGAGCTGCATCCCACATGGCCCTGGAGGGCGGAACAACGGAGTCTGAAGTCACCAGTGGGACAGAGGGCGAGGGGAGCTCCACGGCGGGGACAGGAGCAGAGACCAGCGACACCGACTCCTCCTCTGATGGGAGCTACCTTGCGGTGGCGGGACCCTCTGTGCCCCCACTGCATCTACAGGTACAGCTGCCACCCCCCCTACTAGCACCGCCCTCCCAGCAGCCCCTCAGTGGGTGTCCCGTGGCCGCTCACCCAGGAGGGTGGGCATCTCCTTCGCCCCAGGCACCTCAGGCCCTGCCCCAGTCAGCCTAGCTGCCCTCAGTGAGGAGGCCGTTGACCTCCTGAGATCCCTCACTGTTGGGCAGTCTACCATTCTGAATGCCATCCAGGGTTTAGAGAGGCAGTTGCAACAAACAAATGCATACCTAGAGGGCATTCATTCTGGCCAGGCAGCCAAACAGCGAGCATTTCAGGCTCTGGCCTCTGCACTGATGGCAGCCATTGTCCCTGTGTCCAGCCTCCCCCCTCCAACTTCCTCCACCCAGACCCAATCCCCTGTACCTCAGCCTATCCCAAGCACACCATCAGACCAGCATGCACACACCTCAACACACAAGGGTGGCTCAGTCAAACATAAGCACCACACATCCCACAGGCACTCACACAAGCATTATACCCATGCACACATACCAACATCCACTGCCTCCACTGTGTCTCCCTCCTCCACGTCTCCTTCCTCCCTCCCTGTCACATCTCCACTCACACCAGCATGCACTACAGCCTCAGCCACTACCTCCATCACCAGCATGCCCATCACCACACACCGCTCACGTGCACTCACCACCCCCACTACCATTCACACATCCCCTGTGTCCTCTACCAGTGTGTCTGTGAGCCCTCGTCCCAAAGTACACAAATACAGTCACACACCCACCCAACAGCCATCCACCTCACGACAGCCTCTAGCCCATGCACCGTCACCCAAAGTCACCAAACGAACACCTCCTACAACCACTACCTCTTCCTCCACTCCCAAACCCCCTCCATCTACCCGTCCCAGTGTGTCTAAAAAGCTTTTCCTATCAAATGTTGACCTCTTCCATACACCTCCCCCACCATCCGTCCCTAGGGCCCACCATTCCAGGTCTCAACCCACCACATCACCGGGCACAGTGGGGCCAGCAATAGCGGGATTTTGGAGTGTGCCAAGCAACAGGGCTGCCAGTGTCCCACGGAGCGAGGGCAAGGACATTCCGCCACCTCCAAAACTGAAAAAGTTGCCCACATCCTGGAGGGAGAAGGCGAAAACACCTGCCACCAACAGCTCAGGCAAGACAAAAGTTGAAAGTGGCAAGACAGCTGCGCCACCATCCAAGGTGGGGAAGGGCCTGAAAATCAAAGGCAGGTCCACGTCCATGCCAACCTGCACGGCAGACAAGACAACCACCGGCACCGCCACCTGCACCACTGCCACAGACACCGCCGCCAGCACCCCAGACACTGAGCCCTTCACCAGCACCGCAGACACTGTGCCCTTCACTAGCACCACAGTCATTGAGCCTGCCACCAGCACCGCCGCTACTGACATCGCCGCCAGCACCGCAGTCAGTGAGCTCGCCACCAGCACCGCCGCTACTGACACCAGCACCGCAGTCAGTAAGCTCCCGCAAGCACCGCCGCTACTGACACCGCCGCCAGCTCTGCAGTCACTGAGGCCGCCACCAGCACCGCAGTCAGTGAGGCCGCAACCAGCACCACCGCCACAAAGACCACCGCCAGCACCGATGCCACAGAGCCCGCCGCAAGCAACGCCACTACTGACCCCGCCGCCAGCACCGCCAGCGGCCCGCAACATCCTGAGCCAGTGGCACCACCGCAGACAGACATGGCTGCCATTCCCAGTGGTCAGTCGTACAAGGCTGGTGGTCAGTTACAGGAGCCTGGGCAGCTTGCATGTTGCATCACCATCACTGGAGTGTCACAACCACTACCTCAGTCCTTGGCAGGATGAAGCACTCTGGGCACAAAGCCCCCTCCAGAACCAGTGGAGTATCACATCCACTACCTCAGTCCTTGGCAGGATGAAGCACTCTGGGCACAACGCCCCCTCCAGAACCAGTGGAGAGATACATCCACCACCTCAGTCCTTGGCAGGATGAAGCACTCTGGGCACAAAGCCCCCTCCAGAACCAGTGGAGAGATACATCCACTACCTCAGTTGTTGGCAGGATGAAGCACTCTGGGCACAAAGCCCCCTCCAGAACCAGTGGAGTATCACATCCACTACCTCAGTCCTTGGCAGGATGAAGCACTCTGGGCACAAAGCCTCCAGTGGAGAGATACATCCACTACCTCAGTCCTTGGTAGGATGAAGCACTCTGGGCACAAAGCCCCCTCCAGAACCAGTGGAGTATCACATCCACTACCTCAGTCCTTGGCAGGATGAAGCACTCTGGGCACAATGCCCCCTCCAGAACCAGTGGAGACTGTTATCCACTTGAGAGACTGTGGCTTTGCACTCCCCAGGATAAAGCAGTGGGCAACCCACCCACTGAAAAGACTTGAGAGATTGTGGCTTTGCACTCCCCAGGATGGTACAGTGGGCAACCCACCCACTGAAAAGACTTGAGAGACTGTGGCTTTGCATTCCCCAGGATAAAGCAGTGGGCAAACCACACACTGAAAAGACTTGAGAGACTGTGGCTTTGCACTCCCCAGGATACATCAATGGGCATGGAGTCCCCTCGTGGAGCTGGCGTCGTGTACTCATCCGGCTGAGGTGCCCCCCTTCCCTTCCCCCTGAGGTGCCTGTTTCATTTCAATCTGATGCCCCAGCAGTGCTCTGTCCGTTTCGAGTCTGGTATCGAGGGTGGGACTTGCCCATGCATTTTGGGCCCAGTGATCCACTGACTATAAATGGTGCACTACCCGGACTTGAATAGTTGGTATACATAATTGTTTATACTGTATTTCAAGTTTTGACTAATGGATTTTTATTGATTACAATCATTACAATAATTTCCTTTTGTCATTGCGTTCATCCAGGTGGGGCTGGGGGGTGTAAATGTAATGTTGCAGCATGTATTTGTGTGTATGTTGTTGTGGGTGAGGGTGGGTATGTTGCGTGTTGCGTGTGTGTGTGTCACTCTCTTTTCCCTCCCCCCTCCCCTGTGTTGTAGGTGCAGTACTCACTGTGGTCTTCGCCACCGTCTTTCGTGCTCCTGGTAGAGGAGCAGGAATACTATCGCAGGGAGTATTTGGAGTTCTGGCTCCATGGCGTCCTGGTTCCTCATGGGTTGTGTAGAGGTGAGTGTTTCCCCTTCCAAGTCCTGTTTCCGCTGTGTTTTTGTTCGTGTTGAATCGGCCCTGGAAAAGGTGGCGGATTGGCCTCTCATAATAGTGTGGGCGGTACATTGTCTTCCGCCTGTCTGCTAGTGGTGACCGCCACTGTGTTTGTTTCTACCGCCGTGGCGGTCGGATTGTTAAAGTGGCTGTCTATGTTGGCGGTTTCCGCCATGGTCGTGATACCATTTTTTTTCCCGCTGGCCTGTTGGCGGCCTTACCGCCGCTTTAACACCGAGGGCCTAAGTAACTTTGCACCTAACCTTCACGAAGTGCCACTTTACAGACAATTCATTCAGCACATGCACACTGCCTCACAGCTTGTGTGTGCTGGTGGGGAGAAAAAGACTAAGGCGGTCATTACGAACATGGCGGTAAGCACCATCGGCCGCCGTGGCAACAGTGAACAGAAGACCGCCAGTGTGGTGAACAGAAACCCGCCATATAAAGATGCCAAAAAACAGAATCCACCAAAATTTCGGCAACCACCAGCCACCGGCAGGGCCTTGTCAGCGGAAAGGCTGCCCATCCCACCCTGCCACCGCCAAGCACACAAATCCCCTGCCCTCCAAATAATGATGCACAAATCACTGCGGCGGTTAGTGGATTCCAAACGACCATTGGCGGTACAGACCGCCACTGCCAGCAATGGGACCTAACTGCAAGAAAAGTACAGATTGGCAAGTTTGAAACCCACACAGCTGACACACATCCACAACACTATAAAACACGCACAGACACACCCCACAATACTTTGCATCGCCAATAGGAGAAGCTAGACTGACAACACTAGACGCAGACATGAAACGCAACATCACACAATTCACACACCCAACCACATAACATCACCCTCACCAATATCCACACAACACACCACCCACAACACACACCATGGCACCCCCTAAGCACCCATGTCTCACAGAAAGGGCGCTAAGAACAATGGTGGATGAGATACTCAAGGTCGAGCCACAAATCTGCGGGCACAGGTCCAGCACACACCCATCGCCAGGAAGATGGAGCAACGGCAGACTATAGAGAACAAGGTCAATGCAGTGGGAAACCATCTATGCACGAGGGACGACATCCGCAAGAGATGGAATGACCTGCGCGGGAAGGTGAGGTCAATGGCATTGAGTGCAGAAAACTGGGGGAGGATCCCATCTACACCCCCCGAATACACCGACTGGGAGGAAAAGGTACTGGCCATCCTGCACCCTCAGGGACTCACTGGAGAAATGGACTCGGTAAGTCATCTACAATTACCCCATATCCACCACACCTGCAAGGCATGCACCACTCCACCACACCCCTCCAACTACCACCAGCACAACTACCCCACCCAGGCCACAATCACTACATCCAGTCACCCTGCATGCCCACAAACCCACCAACAGGCCCACATCTCTCCCCCTGTGCACAGCCACCCACCCCTGTAAGGTATCACAATGGCACTACACTACCCACAATGCACCATCACACCCCATGCAAAATGCAATGGTAACCCCACCAAAGGTCCCTGCATGGCCCAACAGGGGAAAAACTGCATAAAACAGGGCAGCGCTGTGCATCACTATCCGAATTAGTAAATGTAACATACATGCCCATCTCCCCCCCACAGGCACCACCACCCATACCACCCTGACGGAAAGGCCAAGGAGTGCCAGCGCCCCACATGGAGACAGAGGCACCACTCAGGACACTGGAGAGGGAACTGTAGACACTGAGGAATACCGTGGTCCGTCATACAGTCCTGGACTGTCACCCTCCAGCATCTCCACTCAGGACACCACTGACACCCCTACCACCCAGCCACCAACATCTGAACATGCCAAACTATCCCACAGCAGTGGATCCCGGTCACAGACTGGTGGAACAGAAGTACAGAGGCCAGAGTCTCCACCTACTAACAGGCAGGATGACGATGGCCCCCAGTACAAGTGGTACTGCCAGACCTGTGCAGGGGACACAGGCACAGGAGTCTAGGCCCAGTGGGAGGGTATCAGTGGCCCAGGGGGGGAGGCCAAAGGGTGGATGCTGCAGCCCAAGAGGTGAACTCTGAGTTCCTGGGAGCATTCCACCATATCCAAGACAGGATGGGCCAGATCCTGGCCACCCTTGAGCAGAGTCAAAGGCTGCAGATAGCCCAAAATCAAGAGACCATGGAGCAGTGGAAACAACTCAATGCCACCATGGCCACTATTGCATGGGTGCTGCAGCACCACCACCCAACCCAGCCTGAGATCCCCACAAACCAGGATGCCCCTACCACTGACCAGGACAAAGACCAGCCATCAACCTCAGGAGCAGCAACTGGACTGGTGTCACTGTCTAAGGACACACAGGAGACCAGCACCCCTACCCATACAGCCCAGCACCAGACACTCAAACGGTCCCTCAGACCCAGATATGGCACTGGAACACTGCCAAGACCAAGGCACCCTCAAAGAAGTGACTTTAACATGAACTGTCTCCCAAGTGTGCCACTGTGCTACCATCTTCACCGGCCAATAGCAACTCAACAACTTGCAAGGTACAGATGGACCTATACCCACTGCCACCAATTGCCCAGCCAATGTACCAAGTATGGACATCCACCATCAGCCCACTCCCTATCACTATAATGCGCACCAATGCAATCCTGACAACAAATAAAACACATGTACACCAATTCCTATGTCCCCTGTAATTATGTTGAATCAAATGTAAGTGTGAATGAATTTGCCAGTTAAATTCAATAATCTGACCTTTATTGCAGGAATGTCATCCCACGCACAACATTGTGTGGAGTAAACTGAAATTTACACCATGTTGGTTACCATGAGACATGGCACCTTAAATTCATGTAACAGTGTCATGACTACAGACCCCACATCCCCATAGTGAATACGTCAAACTTACAATATGCAGTGTAGACAACATCATCAGTGAACAGTACCTCATAGTCACTGGAAGTATAGTTGGATTAGTTGGTTCCTGGAGTGAACATCTCCCCCCTCTTCATCCTCACCGTCATTCTCATCCCTCTCAGAGGAGCAGGTCTGGATGTACAGCACCCTCCTCCTCCAGTAGGGGAATAGACTTCCTCAGAACCAAGTTGTGCAGCATGCAACAGGCCACCACTATTCTACACACCTTCTCGGGGCCATAGCATAGGGATCCCCCAGAGAGATGTAGGCAATGGGATCTATCCTTCAAGAGACCTATAGTGCACTCTATTACACTCCTAGTACGTCCATGGGCCTCTGTAGGAGGCTGGCCTGACTTATAGTGGGTACCTGATGGTACTTACACCTTTTGCCTGGTCCATTTATCCCTTATTAGTAGACATGCAAAGCTCCTACTATACCACTTATACTGCATAGGTACTATATCATAAGAAAGACAATACTCTGAGTTACTGAAAATAAAGGTACTTTATTTTAGTGATGATGTGCCAAAAATATCTCAGAGGATATACTCCCTTAGGAGGTAAGTAGCATACACAAAATATACACACAAACCAAAGTCAGGTAAGTAAACAGTTAGGAAAATAGTGCAAACATTGTAGAATACAATAGGATGCAATAGGCCTAGGGGCAACATAAACCATATACTCTGAAAGTGGAATGCAAACCACAAATGGACCCCTAGGCTAGTGTAGTGTGTAAAAGGTCACTGGGAGCGTAAGAAATCACTAAGGGTGTCCAAGATACCCCACCCCAAGACCCTGAAAAGTAGGAGTAAAGTACTACTATTTCCCCAGAAACACACTAAACTCGTGATAGAGGATTTTGCAACGACCACAACAGACTGCAACGCACTGAAGACAGATTCCTGAACCTGAGGACCTGTTAAGGAAGGGGACTAAGTCCAAGAGTCGTGAAAGTGTCCAGGGGGGACAGGAGCCCACTAAACCCGGATGAAGGTACAAAATGGCTGCCTCTGGGTGGAAGAAGCTGACGATTCTGCAACAACGAGAGGTGCTAGGAACTTCTCTTTCGTGCAGAAGATGTCCCACGGAGTGCTGGAGGATGCAGAGTTGTTTCTTTGGCAAAAGACCACAAACAAGCCTTGCTAGCTCAAAGAGTTGCGGTTGAAGAAAAAGGGTGCTGCCTGGGCCCAGGAAGGACCAGGATGTCGCCACATAGGAGAGGAGACAGAGGGTGCCCTCTGCAACGTAGAGAGTCCACGCACAAGCAGGTAGAACCTGCAGAAGTCCTTGAACACGGGTTCAAGAAGTCTGAGCACGTCGGTTGTCTCAATACTGCAAAAGAGAGTCCCACAAAGCCGGAGGACAACTCAGGGAGTTGAGCAATGCAGGACAGAGTGCTGAGGACCTGGGCTTGGCTGTGGACAAAGGATTTCATGGAAATATGCACAGGAGCCCTAGCAGCTGTAGTTCCCAATGTGCACAGGATTACTGTCTGTAGAGGGAAGGCAAGGACTTACCGCCTCCAAATTTGTACAGTTGGACCACTGGACAGTCTGGGTCACTTGGGTCCACCACCTGTGTTCCAGGGGCCACGCTCGTCAGGATGAGAGGAGACCCAGAGTACCAGTGACGCTGAAGTTTGATGCCTGCTGAAGCAGGGGGAAGATCCTGTCGACCCACGGGAGATTTTTTCATGGCTTCCAGTGAAGGATGAAGGCAGGCAGCCCCCAAAGCATGCACCACAAGGAACCAGTCGAGAAAGCCAGCAAGATTAGGCGCTACAATGTCGCTGGTAGTCTTCTTGCTACTTTGCTGCAGTTTTGCAGATGTCCTGGAGCAGTCAGCAGTCGATCCTTGGCAGAAGTCAAAGAGAGAGGTGCAGAGGAACTCTGGTGAATTCTTGCAAGTCGTTATCTGAGGAAATGCACACACGAGAAACCCTAAATAACCCTGAGAGGAGGATTGCCACCTAGTCAGGTAAGCACCTATCAGGAGGGGTCTCTGACGTCACCTGCTGGCACTGGCCACTGAGAGGCCTCCAGAGTGCCCTCACACCTCTGAATCCAAGATGGCAGAGGTCTGGGACACACTGGAGGAGCTCTGGGCACCACCCCTGGGGTGGTGATAGACAGGGGAGTGGTCACTCCCCTTTCCTTTGTCCAGTTTCGTGCCCGAGCAGGGGCTGGGGTTTCCCTGAACCGGTGTAGGCGGGCTCATGCAAAGAGGGCACCATCTGTGCCCTTCAAAGCATTTCCAGAGGCTGGGAGAAGCCACTCCTTCCCAGCCCTTAACACCTATTTCCAAAGGGAGAGGGTGTAACACCCTCTCGCAGAGGAAATTCTTTGTTCTGCCTTCCTGGGACTGGGCTGCCCAGACCCCAGGAGGGCAGAACCCTGTCTGTGGGGTGGCATCAGTGGCAGCTGCAGAGAAAACCCCAGAGAGCTGGCTTGGCAGTACCCGGGGTCCATAGTGGAGCCCCGGGGATGCATGGGATTGGCACCCCAATACCAGATTTTTCATGGGGGTCAATTCCTGGATCTAAGACATGTTTCATGGCCATATTTGGGGTTACCATTGTGAAGCTATATATAGGTATTGACCTATATGTAGTGCACGCATGTAATGGTGGCCCTGAACTATGTGGGGGAACCTTTGCTTTTGCAAGGGTGCCCTTGCACTTAGTAACTTTGCACCTAGCCTTCAGCAAGTGAAAACTAGACATATAGGTGACTTATAAGTTATTTAAGTGCAGTGAAAATGGCTGTGAAAATAACGTGTGCATTATTTCACTCAGGCTGCAGTGGCAGTCCTGTGTAAGATTTGTCTGAGCTCCCTATGGGTGGCAAAAGAAATGCTGCAGCCATAGGGGTCTCCTGAAACCCCAGTGCCCTAGGTACCATATACTAGGGAATTATAAGGGTGTTCCAGTGTGCCTATTAGAATTGGTAATAATGGTCACTAGCCTACAGTGACAATTGTAAAGGCAGAGAGAGCATAAGAACTCAGGTTCTGGTTAGCAGAGCCTCAGTGACACAGTTAGTCACTACACAGGTACACACATTCAGGCCACAAACTATGACCACTGGGGTCCTGGTTAGCAGGATCCCAGTGAGACAGGCAAAAACAAACTTACATACATGTAAAAATGGGGGTAACGTGACAGGCAAGATGGTACTTTCCTACAGCCTCATTGTAATTCCTCTCTGCATCTGTCCTAAGATTCCTCACTGGTGTCAGGAGCCAATGCATGTAGGGATAGCCAGAATCACCTGCAAAAGTGGGCAAAACAGGACTGTAACATGCTACCATCACTTGCAAACAGCCTGGCTGTCATCTATGTACAGTAAAAGTGTCAAACACACTCACCTACGAGCCATCCTCTGTCCCCTTGTGGTTATTCCATCATGTGTGGCACACTGCTGTTCCTCAGGACAAATGAATTATGGACTGATCCAGGGAACATGGCATTCACATGTGAAATCTACTGGTCTGCGTACACACCAATTGTATGTTCATTGAGTGGAAGTTCTTCCTGTTTCTATACACCTGTTCACTTACTCTTGGGGGGATGAGAGCTATGTGGGTGCCATCGATTACACCTATCACATGGGGAATGTTGGCAAAGGCATAAAAGTCTAACTTGATGGCAGAGAGTTCAGCCCTTTGGAGAAACTTCACATATGTCTGCAGGTATAGTACAAATTCATCCAGGAATTTGGACAGGATAAGGCAAAACACTAGCTGTGAGAGCCCTGCACCCATGCCCACTGTCACCTGAAATGAGCCCGTGGTCAGGAAATGGAGTGCAGAGAGCACTTGCACTTCAGTAGGGATGGCATGCTGATTCCGATTTGCCGGTCTAAGTACAGGATCCAGTAATGCACAAAGTTAATGGATAGTAGCACAAGTGAGTCTGTAGTTGATAATGGTGTGAAGTTCCACCATGGTCTCCAAATCAACCAGAGGTCTGTACACAGATGGGGCCCTCCCTCGCCACATGGGTCTGTACCTAGGAGGAGTACAACATGTAGGTTACACACAAGCATTGTAGGATATACAACTGGAGTGACATGTTTGAAATGATACGTCTCAACTGTTGTGGGCAGTGAATATTCATTTGGGCATACGAATGAGGGCTGGGGTCCATAGGGCCTGCGGGCCCCATGACCAGGAAATATCTGTGCAGTACTTGCAAAATGGCAGCCCCCTGCCATCCAGATATGCAGCAGTGGAAGTGACCTCATACCACTAGCGGTTCTTGTAATGGCTTAAGGCGGTGTTCACCGCCATGCACCCATTCTTTTGTTAACATGGTTCTCAATGGGGAATATGGGCCTATCATGATCACCGCCGGTGGTGACGGTGTACACCGTCGCGGAGCGTACGCCATTTCGTCACCCCAGGTTCAGTTGACTCCCAGATTCTGTGCATGGAAGTACTCCACTGAGTGTGCTGCTGTGTCTTGACTCTGGATACTCAAATGGCAAGAGTCACAGGAGAAAGTGCCCCGGCCTTCACCACGGAGGAGCTGGAGAAGCTGGTGGACAGGGTCCTACCCCTGTATGCCAAGTTATATGGGTGACCAGAAATGCAGGTAAGTAGACGGATGACGTGCATGGATGTGTGTGATGGTGGTGGATGCATGTGTGCATGATTTGTATCTGCACAGGCGCTGAATGTTTGACAATCAGCATGAGTGAGGTGGTGGAATGATATTGTTAAGTGTCCGTCCCATAGGGGACGTTTAGCCAGCGGTATCAAATGGGTATTGTCTGACTTCTGTGTTACTTTTCTGTGTGTCCTATACAGGTCAGCACCCATCAGAAGAGAGGACTATGGCAGGCCATCGCCAGGGAGATGCGGACCCTGGGGGTCTAGAACAGGCAGAGCACCCACTGCAGGAAGAGGTGGGAGGACCTGCGGCGCTGGGCCAGGAAGACCTGTGACGCCCAGCTAGGGAAGTCCTCCCAACGAGGAAGGGGTGCCCGTTGGGCCCTGACCCCCCTAATGTGCCACATTATGGTGGTGGCATATCCAGACTTGGATGGGCGCCTGAAAGCTCCACAGCAGACACAATGGGGTGAGTACCAAGACCATTTTATGCCTCCTTGATGGATGTCTGAGGGTGCTGTAGTATGTATGCCATCCAGTGGCATTGACTGTGAATGGTGTCTTAAAGCAATATGGCCCCCATGGGCAATTAGATGATATGGGGCAGGTCTGTAGTTCTTCAGGTCCTTCTGTAATGTGGGAGATGGTTGTATGCTAGGGTTGTGGCCACTAGTCATGGGCATAGGCATGACTATAGCTGTAGGTGCTGCGTGTTGGTGTATTAGCTGGGTGGGAGTATGAGTGAACCAAATATGTACATCCAATCAGGTGTTAACATTTTTCTCTCCTGTTTTGTCTGCCCACCCCTGTACTCTTGTGTTGACTGTGTATATCAGCATCATCTGGCGAGGGAGCAGTGGCACCGGTGAGTGGGGATGCAGCGGCCCATGGTTCCAAGGAGGCAGAATCTACCGACGCCAAGGGGACCAGTGGGTTGGAGGGCGAGGGGAGAAGCACGGGGAAGGCTACTACCACTGGAGGTAGTGACTCTGATACCTCCTCCAATGGGAGCTCCACGATGGTGGCGGTCCCTAGTGGGCCCACCCAATCTTTTACATCTTCCGCCACCCCTATACCATCACCGCCCTCCCAGTTGCTCCCCACCCAGTTGCCAATGCCAGCTCAACCAGAAGGGTGGGTGTCTCCTTCGCCCCAGTAACCTCATCCCTGGCCCCAGTCAGCCCTGCTGCCCTCACTGAGGAGGCTATTGACCTCCTGAGGACCATCTCTGTAGGGCAGACAGACATTGTGAATGCCATCAAGGGGCTAGCATCCCAGATGCAGCAGTGCAATGCATACCTGGAAGCTTTTCACGGTGCCAGGTCTGGTCTACAGAGATCTTTTCAGGCACTGGCCTCCTCTTTGATGGCAGCCAGTGTCCCTGGTCTTTCCGTCCCCCCTCCAACCACCTCTACCCCTTCCAGCACCCCACTCCCTTCACCCATCCCAAGCACACATTCAGACAGCCAGGCACACACCTCAACACATAAAAAACATACAGAGAAACACAAGCACCACACTTCCCACCACAGGCATACACACATTCAACATACAAAAGCACACACGACAACATCGACTTCCCCACTGTGTTCACCTCTCCCGCCTCCCTGTCTGTCACCTCTACATGCACAATCACATGCACTGCACCCTCAGTCACTGTTGCTGGCCCCATTCTTGCAGTCACCACAACATCAGACATCCAGTCATGCACCCCAGACACCACACCTGCACTCACCACAATGACTTTGAGTGACACTTGCAGCACACTCACCAAACTTGCAGACACACAGACAGCATCCATTTACACTGGCAGCCTGTCTTTTCCCACTGTGTCCACCCCCTCCTCCCAAGACACTCAAACGTTCCCAGATACCCACCCAACACACATCCACCACATCTCAGCATACTGTAGAGGCACCTGCATCCACGTCTGGTACAACCACTCCCTTTACCTCCACTCCCACGCATTCCTCCATGCCCACCCCGACTGCCCCTAAAAAACTTTTCCTGTCCCGTGTTGAACCCACTGGCCCACCCTGTCTCGTCCCTAAACGTGCCCACCTCCTTGCCCTGTCCACTCCTTCCGTGTCCAAGTCTGCCCCTGTCCACCCTTCCCATTCCAGTGCCTCTTCTCCAGGGAGCAAGAAGCCCCATGCTGGCCCTGGTCCATCTGCCACCCCCTGGTCGAAGTCCGCTCCCCCACCTTCCAAGGCTAAACCCAAACCCCCTCCACTTCCCAAACGTAAGCCCAAGCCCCCCCAGACGTAAGTCTCAACCCCACCACCCCCTGTCCCTGTTCCCTGAGGTGCCCGGCTGCCCCATTGATGTCCCATTATGGTGGAGTACCACGTGCACATGTGGGAGTCAGGTTCAGACCATTTGGGACCATCAGCCTTTTTCTGTTGGACTGGCCATTGGCCTCATTTGGGCAATCCGCTATAACTTTTCTAATAAAGTTTGTGTGCCCAGTGTTGGTATTGGCACA
This sequence comes from Pleurodeles waltl, assembly GCF_031143425.1. Classification (NCBI taxonomy): domain Eukaryota; kingdom Metazoa; phylum Chordata; class Amphibia; order Caudata; family Salamandridae; genus Pleurodeles; species Pleurodeles waltl. The sequence goes on from NC_090446.1 coordinate 768,291,539, forward strand.
CTCTGGATACATGGTTCATCAATTCCTTGTGGAGGGGTGTTGTGCACATCTGGGTACTTTGGCAGGTTGTCTTGGCCTTGTGTCGGGTAAGTACCTCTTGCTCAGGTGTGTATAGCTTGTGATGTTGTGAGGGGTTGGGGGTGCATTGCGGGGTGGGTGGGTATGTAACTGTGCCCTTTCTTCCCTTGTTTGGTAGGTTGCAGTACTTACCATCGTCGGCGGCGGTGACTGTCGTGGAGGTATATGGCAAGGAGCAAGACTGGCATGATTTCCAACTCTCTCTCCATGTCTGCTTCGGCGTGTTTTGTGTTTCCTCCGGTGAGTGTTTCCTTTTATTTGGTTCATTTCCGCCAGGCTTTGCGTGGCGGTGGTTGCCGCCCCAAAACTGATGGCAGTCTTGTGCTTCATTATTTGTTGGGCGGGCAGGGCCTTTCCACCGGCTTTGAGTGGCCTCTTCTGTCATTGTCGGCACTCCTCTGCTGGCGGTGAGTGGTTTTCAGGCTGCCTGTTTTTCATGTGCCTCATTATTTGGCGGTCCTGACAGCCGGCCTGTTGGCGGTAGTTACTGCCACTACCGGCGGTGTGGTTCTTCCCGCCGTGTTCATAATGAGGGCCTAAGTCGACATGGCACTCCCCTCAGAGTGCCATGTCCACAACCCTCTGCCTGTGGCATAGGTAAGTCACCCCTTACAGCCCTAAGGCAGAGTGCACTATACCACAGGTGAGGGCATAGCTGCATGAGCACTATGTCCCTACAGTGTCTAAGCCAATTCTTAGACATTGTAAGTGCAGGGTAGCCATAAAGGTCTGGGAGTTTGTCAAACACTAACTCAACAGTTAACGGCTACACTGAATACTGGGAAGTTTGGTATAAAACTTCTCTGCACAATAAAGCCACACTGATGCCAGTGTGGGATTTATTGAGAAATGCACACAGAGGGCATCTTAGAGAAGCCCCCTCCCTGCATGCCAGCCCAACTGCTAGTGCGAGGCTGACCGGTCTCTGCCAGCCTGCCACTTCCAGACCCGTTTCTGGCCACATGGGGTGAGTGCCTTTGTGCACTCTGTGACCAGGAACAAAGCCTGTCCTGTGTGGAGGTGCTTCACACCTCCCCCTGCAGGAACTGTAACACCTGGCGGTGAGCCTCAAAGGTTCAAGCCTGCTGTTACAATGCCCCCGGGCACTCCAGCTAGTGGAGATGCCCGTCCCCTGGACACAGCCCCCACTTTTGGCGGCAAGTCGGGGTAAATAATGAGAAAAACAAGGAGGAGTCACCCCCTCAGCCAGGCCCACCCTGTCAACATCAAGACAGTGCGCGCTCTACGGGCGACAAAAATGCCAAAACCAGCCCTTATGCAAGAGCATAATTCATGCATTGTGTTTATATGCAGTATGTTAACCTTTTGCATTGCAGAGTTTAACCTTGAAAAGCACTATTAATGATGTTTGCAATAACTGTTCATTTGCAAGGTATTGCTGCAGGCTTACTGAGTGTGTTAGGGTGTGGTCCCTTTCTAGGACCTTCTAGAAGCTTTCCCTGCAGCATGACTGGTTGTGGTTTGTGGGCTGGGCTTGACTCTATATAAGGGAGCCAGCCCAGCTCCACGTCCTCACTATTCTGAGGTCCCAGTGCAGAGCAGGAGCAACTTCCTGAGCTCCTGTTCCGGAGGCCTACCTTGATCTTCAAGGCCTGCCCTCATTATTTTGGTGATCCTTGAGCAGGGCGGTAAGGCGGAGGTTGGGTTGGGGCTCGACCCCCGTTCTCAAAGACATTCGAGTTCTGGGCCTAGTTGTGAAACTCTCTGTGTGCGTGAGTGTGATTTCATTGCATTTGCATGTTCTTGTTCGAATCGACAGAGTGCGCGATTAATTTCTAACATGTAAACCTTGGCATTCAGATCAGCAACAGTGTGCGCGATCATTTCATGGCATTTGCATATTCTTGTTCGAATCGGCAGAGTGCGCGATTAATTTCTAACATGTAAACCTTGGCATTCAGATCGGCAACAGTGTGCGCCATCATTTCATGGCATTTGCATATTCTTGTTCGAATCGGCAGAGTGCGCGATTCATTTCTAACATGTAAACCTTGGCATTCACATCGGCAACAGTGTGTGCGATCATTTCATGGCATTTGCATATTCGTGTTCGAATCGGCAGAGTGCGCGATTCATTTCTAACATGTAAACCTTGGCATTCAGATCGGCAACAGTGTGCGCGATCATTTCATGGCATTTGCATTTTCTTGTTCGAATCGGCAGAGTGCCCGATTAATTTCTAACATGTAAACCTTGGCATTCAGATCGGCAACAGTGTGCATGATCATTTCATGGCATATGCATATTCTTGTCGAATCAGCAGAGTGCGCGAATCATTTCTAACATGTAAACCTTGGCATTCAGATCGGCAACAGTGTGCGCGATCATTTCATGGCATTTGCATATTCTTGTTCAAATCGTCAGAGTGCGCGATTCAACCCTGGCATAAAACTCTTGGCTTTTAGATCGGCAGTGTGCACGATCATTTCATGACTTTGAAAACTTTGGTGAGCCGTGTTTGTTGATGTGCACACATTTATCCTGAGCTTATGGATTTCTTTGAAACGCTTAATTCAAAGTGCGACATTCTTTGTGCATATTAAGTTCCTAATACAGTTCCTGTTGTTTCCAGGGAATGTTCAGATAGCCTTCGTCCTCATGTAAAAATGCAATGTTTATTCTGAAACATTATTGAAGAAGGTTCTTGTATTCTAGACAGTATGTGATATTTCCTGAAAAGCTCATATGAAACATTGTATTCAAATCAAATCAAATCATTAACATTTATAAAGCGCGCTACTCACCCGTGTGGGTCTCAAGGCGCTAGGGGGAAGGGGTTACTGCTGCTCGAAGAGCCAGGTCTTGAGGAGTCTCCGGAATACGGAGTGGTCCTGGGTGGTCCTGAGGCTGGTGGGGAGGGTGTTCCAAGTCTTGGCCGCCAGGTAGGAGAAGGACCTCCCACCCGCTGTGGAGTGGCGGATGCGAGGGACGGCGGCGAGAGCGAGGCTGGTGGAGCGGAGAAGACGGGTGGGGGCGTAGAAGCTGAGGCGTCGGTTGAGGTATTCTGGTCCCTTGTTGTGGAGGGCTTTGTGTGCGTGGGTGAGAAGTCGGAAGGTGATCCTTTTGCTGACGGGGAGCCAATGCAGGTGTCTCAGGTGGGCGGAGATGTGGCTGTTGCGGGGTATGTCGAGGATGAGGCGGGCGGAGGTGTTTTGAATACGTTGCAGACGTTTCTGGAGTTTTGCAGTGGTCCCAGCATAAAGGGTGTTGCCGTAGTCCAGGCGGCTAGTGACGAGGGCGTGGGTCACGGTCTTTCTGGTGTCGGCGGGGATCCAGCAGAAGATCTTACGGAGCATGCGGAGGGTGAGGAAGCAGGAGGAGGACACGGCGTTGACTTGTTTGGTCATGGTGAAAAGAGGGTCCAAGATGAAGCCGATGTTGCGAGCGTGGTCTGAGGGGGTCGGTGCGGTGCCAAGGGCCGTGGGCCACCAGGAATCGTCCCATGCGGTCGGGGTGTTGCCGAGGATGAGGACTTCCGTTTTTCTGAGTTCAGTTTCAGACGGCTGAGCCTCATCCAATCTGCGACGTCCTTCATACCATCTTGCAGGTTGGTCTTTGCGCTGGCGGGGTCCTTAATGCGGGAGAGTATAAGTTGAGTGTCGTCGGCGTAGGAGGTGATGATGATGCTGTGCTTGCGTACGATGTCGGCGAGGGGGTCTCATGTAGACATTGAAGAGTGTTGGGCTGAGCGAGGAGCCTTGAGGGACGCCGCAGATGATCTCGGTGGGGTCTGAGCGAAAAGGTGGGAAGTAGACTCTTTGAGAGCGGTTGGAGAGGAAGGAGGCGATCCAGTCCAGGGCCTGGCCTTGGATCCCGGTGGAGCGGAGGCGGGTTATTAGGGTGCGGTGACAGACGGTGTCGAAGGCAGCCGAGAGGTCGAGGAGGAAGAGGGCGACTGTTTCACCGTTGTCCATCAGGGTTCTGATGTCGTCTGTGACTGAGATGAGGGCGGTTTCAGTGCTGTGGTTGGCTCGGAATCCAGAATGTGAGGGGTCGAGAAGGTTGTTGTCTTCAAGGAAGTTGGTAAGCTGCTTGATGACGGTCTTCTCTATGACTTTGGCAGGGAAGGGGAGGAGCGAGATGGGGCGGAAGTTCTTCAGGTCGCTTGGGTCAGCCGTAGGTTTCTTTAGTAGGGCGTTGACTTCGGCGTGTTTCCAGCTTTCGGGCAAGGTAGCAGACGAAAAAGAGGAGTTGATGATGGTCTGGAGGTGCGGGCGATGATGTCGTCGGCTTTATTGAAGATGAAGTGTGGGCAGGGGTCCGAGGGGGCGCCGGAGTGGATTGAGTTCATGGTGGTTTTGGTTTCTTCTGTGTTGATGTGGGTCCAGGCGTTGAGGGTGATGGCAGGGGGTGTGGGTTCAGTGTTGGTCGGCTGGGTCTGGTGTCCGAAGCTGTCGTGAAGGTCGGTAATCTTACGATGGAAGAAGGTGGCGAGGGAGTTGCACAGGTCTTGTGAGGGCGTGATGGCGTTGGCGTTGGGGTTGGAGAACTCTTTTACGATGCTGAAGAGTTCTCTGCTGTTGTGGCTGTTTTTGTCCAGTCTATCAGTGAAGAAATTCCTTTTGGCTGCGCGGATCAGGTGGTGGTGTTCGCGGGTAGCGTTCTTGAGGGCAGTCATGTTGTCAGCGGTGTGGTTCTTACACATTGATGTATTAACCCATTCTTGTTTTTTCCAGGTACCTAGATTGCTTGAGGTCTAGTGATAGTCATTTCTTAGGCTATCCATGATTACAGTATAAGAACTCTTAGAACCATAGTCTATTGAAAGTCAATGTGATTATATCTTGACATTGTGTTGTTTAACCTCTTGCTTCCTACAGGTCTCCTTCCCAGCTGTTCCCTACCTAATTCCCTTTTCCCCCACTTGGACTCTCTCAGGCTCTGTGGTATATCTATCAGAGCTTTGGAGCTGTCTAGTGGTGGACATGTTGGGAACGTGCGCAGGCCCCGAGGATCTGGTCTCCCTGACAGAAGAGTGAGCCCACAAATTTAATATCCTCCTGGTTTGCGTGTGTTCTCAGCATGGCCACAGTGGACGAGCTAGTCAAAGTTATCACGCAGCTCCAAGCAGAGGTAGTGTAATTTAAAGATATAGCAGCCAGCTTAGCTGAGAGTGAGTCAGTTGCAGGAAAGGGTAGAAAAGAAGGAACAAAGTCATTTGGGTGTGGCTTGGCCTGGTCCTCCTTCTCAAGCTTCAGGAGGTAATTCTAAGTCAGGACCGGAGGCTCCGATTCTGCTATCTCTTTCTTTACTGACTTAAAATAGCAGCCAATCAAATACAAGTAAACAAAAAACTATACATCCCATGATGCCTCACATATCATCACATGGCCCAATCACCACGCATGACCTCTGTCCATAAGTTTCTTGACCCTCGACGTCACTTCCTCTTTCTTTGCTGCTTCGCAGCAGATAAGTATACTCAACTTTTATGTCTGTTTTACATGTGATTATAATATTATATTAATGCGTATAGTTTTTTCACTAGCGCCGCGATTCAGCGAGCTTTCATTGTTTACTTAAGCGTTCCTTGCGGTGTGTGTGTTATCGGCTTTGCCGATCTTTTATTTGCCCGTAATTATCGTGGAGCGGGAGCGGAGCTGTGTGTTAAACGCAGTCTCCTTTTCATTTCCTCTGTGCCAGTGCGCGCGCGCGTGCATCGAAACGAGCCGGTCTTTTCTTTTCTTTGAATCGATCGGCTCGTCGATGTGCAGCGCGCGTGTTCCTGCAACTTTCTGCCCCTGATTTAGTGTGCTCCTTGACTCCCAGCTATAAAATAGAATAGCGTGGATTGTAAAATATTGACAAGGCTTCTGCCAAGAGTGCCATTAGGCTGCTCCCTCCACACTTTATTTGGGCACTTGTTACTTTGCCTGATTTGGGGTTTTTGCACTCCCCCTGACTTTTCAAGAACATTTAAAGATAATAAAAGCTAAATATAAAAAAAGTTATCTATTCCTATATATTCTCATATATTATTAAATAATCTTGTCCATTGATAATTTGGTCATGGCTCAGTGGGATGACCAAGAGGCAGAATATTACACAGAAGAATTGGGCAATCAGCTGGAAGTGAATTTAGTGGAAGCCCTTGATACTAGGGTCCAGCAATCAGTGAATGATGCCCTGGGGAAAGCTTTGGGTCCCTTTTCAGGGCAACTTTTTGATTACGCACGCTCACAGGGTTGAGTGCAAGGACAACAACCTCAACCTGAAGGTAAAAAAGCAAAGGCTAAGGCAAAAAATCTGGAGGAGACTCGAGCCGATGTTAGCGAAATTCACGGCGGCGCCTTCAAAAAACTTTGCAAGAAGCGTAGTGGGGAACATAACTATAGTTCAAGAAAGGAAACCTCTTTCTCCCCTTCCTCCTCTGATAAAGATTCATCTTCTGAGGATTCAGAAGACTCGGATACTCCGGTTTCCAGTAAGAGAGCTAAAAAAGCGAATCCACCTTGTCAGATTTTGGACTTTGACCCCACAGAAATCTTGCACCCTAGAGCTTCCAACTGGGTTCCTCCTACTGAGGTGGCCCAGTATGTTCAATCTAACCTAAGGAAAAGTTTTGATAAGGAAGTCTGGTCTCGACTAAGAGCCGAATGTCCCAGACCAGATTTAAAGGGCAAGGTTTCTGATACCCCGGAAATAGACCCTACTATGGTTACGTTCATGAGGAAGTTTGCGAAGGACCCTAAAAAAGGTTTATATAGATCATGGCGTAATTGTCAGGATAAACTTTTGGATCTTTCTGGTCCTCTGACAAAGATCCTTGAGATGGCGTATCTAGCTAAAGATTCAGGATCTTCTGTAGACACAGACGTCCTCATCGGTTTGGCCCAAAGAACTATTTGCCAACTAGGAAACACTAATGGCGCTATTTCTTCTGAACGCAGGAAATCTATTCTGCTGCGCATCGATCCAAAGCTGTCAGATTTAGCAACTTTGGAAGCGGGTCTTTCTGCCGATGGACTTCTTTTCGGGTCCTCTTTTATTAAGGATTTGGCTAAGTTCTGTTCCACCTTTTCATCCCTAGACAAAGCCCAAATGTCTCCCAAAAAAGTATTTAGGCGAGGCCTTTTTGTCAGTGCCAGTCGTTACGGAGGATGCATGCCCGGCCGAGGAACATTCAATAGTCCTCAGAACTATTACCCGTAGGCAGAGGTGGTTGGTACGGTGAACAGGATTCCACCTTCTACCCCACTCGCCCCAGAGGAGGGCGTCCTCGCTTCCACAGAGGATCTCGCAGAGGACAACAAGGAGCCATACAAGACACAAGTTTCACAGGTGAGAATTATTCATTTTTCTCAAGTCAAACTTGGGGGCAGAGTGGTACTGTTTTTAGGAAATTGGAAAAGGATCACCAGAGATCCGTGGATCCTCCAAACGGTCATGGGATTTCGCCTAGAGTTTATCAGCACCCCCAGACAACTAAATCCACCTCTCCAGATGTGTTTTTCCCTAGCAAATCAAGATTTTATAAACAAAGAGGTTCAGGCCTTGTTAGACAAAGGGGCCATTCAGTTTTCCTCCCCTCACCCCTACGGTTTTCTCAGTCCTATTTTTGTAGTAGACCTGAAAGGGGGAGGACACCATTTAGTATTGAACCTAAAGGATTTCAATCATTGGATTCTGTACAGGCCTTTCAAGATGGAGGGCATTGAGAGATATTCTGTTAGAAGGAGATTGGATGGTTCGGCTGGACCTAAAGGATTCTTATCTGTCGATTCCAATTTTCCCTCCTCACAGGAGATTTCTTCAATTTCAGTGGAAAGGCCAGTGCCTGGAGTTTCTTGCTCTCCCGTTCGGTCTGTCATCAGCCCCTTGGTGCTTCACGAAGCTACTGAGGCCTGTGATGGAATGGCTAAGTGCCAAAGGAGTCAGATTGATCATATATCTGGATGACATCTTACTGATGGCTCAGTCCCCTCAAGCCCTCCTATCTCACTTGAACTGGACCATCAGCCTTCTGCAAGATTTAGGTTTCCTTATCAATGTGCAGAAGTCATTGTTGAATCCGACTCAGGTGATAGATTTCCTGGGTTTTCAGATAAACTCAATCCTATGTCAGCTTCTTCTTCCCTCTCAAAAAATCCGCAACATCAAAAGGGAATTGAGATCGGTTCTGACCAGTCTGACTGTCTCTTTAAGGAATATAGCCAGGGTAGTGGGTTTGTTAGCTTCGTCCATTCAGGCGATCTTCCCTGCCCCTTTACATTACCGTGCTATGCAGAGACTCAAGATCAGACAAGTCCAACAGGGTCTGAGTTACTCGGAACAAATTCTGTTGACTGTCGAGGTAAGATCGGAGATTCAATGGTGGCTTCATCATATGGGGTGGGGAGCCCGCTGCAACTCTTTAGTGACAGGAGGCAGATGGGAGCAAACTTTGCATATCCATTGCCTGGAACTTCTGGCGGGTTCCTTTGCCATAAAGAGTCTATCCCCTCAGAAGACAGACTATTGCATACTATTACGGATGGACAATGTCTCAGCAGTGAGGTATGTCAACAAATTGGGGGGTACGAAATCCAGAATTTTGGCAGAGATTGCCAAGGATTTCTGGCATTATTGTCTGACACAACGCCTAGTTGTCATAGCGGAATACCTTCCAGGGGACCAGAACATTATAGCAGACTGGAATTCCAGATACCTGACAGATTCCAGCGACTGGAAAATGGATCCTCTGATTTGTTCCCAGATAGTCAAGGAATGGGGCAGTTGCGAAGTGGATCTGTTTGCCTCTCGGCTCAACTTTCAGATACCAAAATTTTACAGTTGGCGCCCAGACCCTTGTGCAATGAAGACAGATGCATTTCTCCAAGATTGGTCTCAGTTTCGGGGTTATGCCTTTCCGCCGTTTCTGATGCTTGCCAGGGTGTTGTCTCAGGTTCAGAGACAGAAGACAGAGATTGTTCTGGTGACACCCTTTTGGAGAGCACAACCTTGGTTCCCCATAGCTCTACATTTAGCTTGTGCCTCTCCTCTTCTCATTCTGCCTCGTCGGAATCTTCTCTTGAGTCCGGAGGGCCTTCACCATCCAATGATCTCATCAGGGAAGTTGACTCTGTTAGCCTGGTTGATTTCAGGTCAAGATGGAGTACCCCAGACATTTCGCAACAAGCTGCGGACTACATTAAACAGGCCTGGGCCGGTGGTATCCATAAAAGATATGCCTCAGCTTGGCGCAGATGGAATAGTTGGTGTGATGGAAGAGGTGCCAATCCAGTGGAAGCACATATTGAGTTGACCGTTAACTTCCTAGCAGAATTAGCAAGTTCTGGTTTAGCATACCAAACGGTCAATAATTTTAGATCAGCCATTTCAGCGGGGCACTCTCATTTGGGAGGTAAACTTGTCGGAGAACATCCTTTAATTTGTAAACTGTTGAGGGGTATACGTCTTTCTAAACCTCCTCAAGTTAAATACTCAGTGTTATGGGATGTTAATGTTATTTTAAAATTTTTAGTTTCTTGGCTTGCCAACAGGTATTTGTCTCACAAGCAGCTTTCGGCAAAATTGACCATGCTTTTATGTCTCATTTCTTGTGAAAGAGTATTGGATGTCAGAGCTCTAGATTTAGCTGGTAGAGTTTATTCCCTGGATGGGGTTACCTTTTCGGTGACAAGAAGGACTAAAACGAATTACAGGTCAGTATCTTATCCAGTGTATCCTGACAATTCTAAATTGTGTGTAGTTCAATGTTTAAAGGAGTATGAAGTTGTTACAGAAGAGTTTAGACAGGATGTTAAAGGTCAGTTGTTAATTTCTTTGCAAAAACCTTTTAAACCAGTTACTTCAGCTACTATAGCTAGATGGATGAGATGGTTAATGAATGAAGCTGTTATAGATACCAATCTTTTTGGAGCTCATTCTGCCAGAGGAGCATTGGCATCTAAATCATATGCTCTGGGTTCCAGCTTAGAAGACATTATGAAGGATGCAGACTGGTCTTCAGAAAATACTTTTCGTAAGTTTTATCACAAACCTGTCTTGGATGTAGCCACTGTGGTAATGGAACAGCTTTAAACTAGCATAATCGGAGTCTCCAGTCCTGACATAGAATAAAAAAAATTCAATGCTTACGCGTCAAGAATGTTCAATTCTATCAAGGACACGGAGGCGAGGATTATCCCACCCTTAGGAACAATATGATATTGGGTAATAAATTAATGTTGAAGTTGATGATATATTCTTATTTCTACCCACCCAGTTTATTGTCATATAGAGAAATATCAATTTTATTAAAATGTAGTCAATCCATTTTGGATATTACCTACCTGTTTATTATTTGTAGGTTCTGATCAGAAGAATTCCTGGATTTTCAAGGCTTCATGAAAAGTTTTGTGCGTAACTACTTCCTGGGACTGTTTCCCTTCGAGTTGGGCTCTTCGAGTTCTTGTTAACCGGTCGGAGTGGATGTTCCTGACTCCTGTTTTTTGAGTTTGATGTAAGAAGTTTTGATTCAATTTGAACTTTATCTGTTTTGACCAAAGAAAGAGGAAGTGGCATCGAGGGTCAAGAGACTTATGGACAGAGGTCATGCTTGGTGATTGGGCCATGTGATGATATGTGAGGCATCATGGGATGTATAGTTTTTTTGTTTACTTGTATTTGATTGGCTGCTATTTTAAGTCAGTAAAGAAAGAGATAGCATAATCCTCGCCTCCGTGTCCTTAATAGAATTGAAAATTCTTGACGCGTAAGCTAGAATTTCTTTTATCCTCCTATGAACATTTCCCTCAACGTTCCCTCAGCTATCCCCCTGGCTCCTCCAGAACGGTTTTCAGGCGATCCCCTGGAAGCGCAATCTTTCTTGGTTCAAGTGGAATTACATTTTACCTGGCGACCAAATACTTTCCCTGATGCCAAATCCAGGGTGGCCTTCTTGTTATCTTACCTGACTGGGGACGCAGCCACCTGAGCAATCCCTCTTGTGCGTAAAGACAGTCCCGTGCTTTACAATTGGAAACATTTTGTCAATGAGTTTGAACGCAGATCGTGAACTTTTAGACTTGCGACAAGGTAACCAAAATCTAGTTTCCTACTTAGCTAGTTTTAATTGGCTGGTAGCAGAGACATCCTGGCCTGAAAAAAAACAAGCAGCCTTTTTCTACAAAGGACTCAAGGATGAGTTAAAGGACATTCTTGCCCAGATAGATCCTCAGCCTACAGATTGTCAAGATCTAATAAACCTTGTTTTGAGATTAGATCATCGTTTTGCAGAATGACGGGGAACACGCAAAAAGACTGAGAAATATTCCTGGCATGTTCACGATCATAGAGAATCAAGAACTCAGAAAGAGAGAACCCCAGAACCCATGGAAATCGGAACTATCAAGAGACCTCTGACCAAAGACGAAAAGGACCTACGTAGAAAGAACGGACAATGTCTTTATTGTGGGCGCAAGGGTCACTTCGCCAAAGATTGTCCAATCAAACTAAAGAGCAAACGAGGTCCTGTCCAGAAAATTGCAGCCAATGTACAAGTCGAGCAGGAAAACTAGATCACCCAAGATGTAAAGAAGGGTTGCTCTTGGGTGTCACCGTGGACCCTTCACAGTCTAGGCGTCTCATGCTGGGCATTAAAGTTCAAGTAAAGAAAAATAACTATTTCAAGAACGCTCTCGTAGAGTCTGGGGCTAACGGGAACTTTGTTGATGCCCAATTGATTCACGCATGGGGGATCCCATGCACCAAGAAGAAGACTCCAGGGATAATACAAGCAGTAGACAGAAAACTCTTGACTGGAGGCCCAGTAACTCTTCAGACTGTCCCCTTGTCGGTGATCTGTGATGGGGGAGATCAGAGAACCAAACATGAAGAGAAGCTCATCCTTGATGTTATCCATGCTCCTCAGTATGGAATTATCCTTGGCTTACCATGGTTAACTCATCACAATCCTGAGATTAACTGGGCAGAACTAAAAGTCGTGTTCTCTTTCACCTTATGTAATGAGAAATGTCTCCAGATGTCTTGAGTCGCCAAACATTGTAACTCTCACATAGCCACTGCGGCGGAGAAAGAAGTAAAGTTGCCCTGGCAGTATTCATCCTATGAAGATGTGTTAGATGAAAGAGAAGCAGAAACCTTGCCTTCTCATAGACCTTATGACTGTCAAATTGATCTAACTCCTGGTGCGATACTCCCTAGTTGTCGTGTGTACGCCTTGTCAGAACATGAAAATCAACACTTATGAAAGTACCTAGATACATTTTTAGAGAATGGCTTCATCCGCCCTTCCAAGTCTCCTGCAGCCTCTCCTTTGTTTTTTGTCCCCAAGGCTAATGGGGATCTACGAACAGGTATTGCCTATAGGGGTTTGAACAAGATCACAGTCAAGGACAAATACCCCTTGCCTCTGATTCCTGTCTTGCTGGATCAAGTGAAAAAAAGCAAAAATCTACACTAAGCTCGATTTACAAGGTGCTTACCATTTAGTCAGAATGAGAGAAGGTGACGAATGGAAAACTGCATTCAAGACAAGATATGAGTGGTCATTACAACCCTGGCGGTCGGTGTTAAAGCGGCGGTAAAACCGCCAACAGTCTGGCGGTAAAAAAAATGGAATTACGACCGTGGCGGAAACCGCCAACATAGACAGCCACTTTAACACTCCGACAGCCACGGCGGTACAAACAAACACCGCGGCGGTAACCGCCAGCAGACAGGCGGAAGACAATGTACCACCCAAAGAATTATAAGGCACCAATCTGCCACCTTTTCCGAGGCGGATTCACCGTGAACAAAAACACGGCGGAAACAGGACTTCGAAGGGAAAACGCTCACCTCTACACACCCCACGACGAACCAGGACGCCATGGAACTGGAACTTCAGATACTCCCAGCCTTTATCTTCCTGCTCCTCTACCAGGAGCACAAACGCCGGCGGCGAAGACCACGGTGAGTACTGCACCTACGACACAGGGGAGGGGAGGGAAAAAACTGTGACACACAAACGCAATACACAACACCCCCACCCTCACCCTCACCCACGACAACACACACACCAATACATATTGATACATCACAGTTACACCCCTCAACCCCCCTGGAAGAATGCAAGGACAACAGGAAATGAGTTGAATGATTGTAATATATTCAAATACAGTAATCAAAAATATTTACATATATACACATTTACACTATGAAGAATTATATACACCAAGAACACAAGTCCAAGGGATTCCACATCATAGTCCGTGGACCACTGGGCCCAAAAGGCATGGGCGAGGCCCACACTCAATACCCGAACAAGACGGAGAGAACACTGCAGGGGCATCAGATAGAAATAAAACAGGCACCTCAGGGGAAAAGGAAGGGGGGGCACCTCAGCCGGATGAGTGCACAACGCCAGCTCCACGAGGGGGCTCCATGCCCATTGATGTATCCTGGGGAGTGGAAAGCCACAGTCTTTCAAGTCTCTCCAATGGGTGGATTGCCCACTGTTCAATCCTGGGGAGTGCAAAGCCACAGTCTCTCAAGTCTTTACAGTGGGTGGGTTGCCCACTGTTCAATCCTGGGGAGTGCAAAGCCACAGTCCCTCAAGTGGATAACAGTCTCCACTGGTTCTGGACGGGGCTTGGTGCCCAGAGTGCTTCATCCTGCCAAGGACAGAGGTAGTGGATGTAACTCTCCAATGGTTCTGGAGGGGGCTTGGCGCCCAGAGTGCTTCATCCTGCCAAGGACAGAGGTAGTGGGTATTACTCTCCACTGGTTCTGGAGGGGGCTTGGTGCCCAGAGTGCTTCATCCTGCCAAGGACAGAAGTAGTGGATGTAACTCTCCACTGGTTCTGGAGGGGGCTTGGTACCCAGAGTGGTTCATCGTGCCCCTGGCGGCCTCAGTAGCGTAGTAATCATTGGCGCTCACTGTCCTGCGGTGGTACTGGCGGTCTTGTCATGGGCAGCGGGGTTGCTGCTGGCGGTGCTGTCTTGGGCAGCGGGGCTGTTGGCGGTCTTGTCCTGGGCAGTGGGGATGCTGCTGGCAGTCTTGTCTTGGGCAGCGGGGCTGCTGGCGGTCTTGTCCTGGGCAGCGGGGCTGCTGCTGGCGGTCCTGTCTTGGGCAGCGGTGCTGCTGGTGGTCTTGTCATGGGCAGCGGGGCTGCTGCTGGCGGTGGTGGTCCTGTCTTGGGCAGTGGGGCTGCTGGTGGTCTTGTCCTGTGCAGCGGGGCTGCTGCTGGCGGTCTTGTCTTGGGCAGCGGGGCTGCTGCTGGTGGTCCTGTCTTGGGCAGGTGGGCTGCTGCTAGCGGTCTTGTCTTGGGCAGCGGGGCTGCTGCTGGAAGTCTTGTCCGCCGTGCTGATCTTCCCAGACTTGCCGGTTTTAATGTGCCCCTTCCCCAGCTTTGATGGTGTCGCAGCTGTCTCCACACTCCCAACTGTACCCCTGGGAGCGGCTTTGGTGGCTGATTTCTTTCCCCTCTCCCGCTGGGCACTGGCCAACTTTTTATGCTTGACAGGTGGGGGACTGTCCATACTATGGCTCCTTGCCACACTGGCTGCCCTGCTGCCTTGTGCACTCCATAATCCGGTGACTACTGGCACCACTGGTCCCGCCGATATTGTGGCTGAGGTGCTAGGTTGGGACCTGGATAGTCGGGCCCTAGGAGACTGAAGAGATGGGGGAGGTGAGAGAAAGAGGTCAAGGTTGGCCAGGAAAAGTTTCTTCGGAACACTGGGACGGGTAGCTGGAGGGGGTTAGGAGTGGAGGAAGAGGTCTTGGTTGTAGGAGGTGTACGTTTGCTGACTTTGGGTGAAGGTGCATGGGCTGGAGGCTGTCATGAGGTGGATGGCTGTTGGGTGGGTTGTGTACCTTGGGAGGTGGGCTCACAGACACACTGGGAGAGGACACAGAGGACGTGTGAATGGTAGTGGGGGTGGTGACTGCACGTGAGCGGAGTGTGCTGGTGATGGACGTAGTGGCTCAGGATGTAGTGTATGCAGGTGTGAGTGGAGACGAGACAGGGAAGGAGGAGGGAGATGAGGAGGAGGAGGGGGACACTGTGGAGGCAGTGGATGTTGGTGTGTCGGCATGTGTGAGGCTTGCGTGAGTGCCTGTGGGATGTGTGGTGCTTATGTTTGCCTGAGCTTCGCTTGTGTGTTGAGGTGTGTGCATGCTGGTCTGATGGTGTGGGGTGTGGGTCTGGGTGGAGGAAGTTGGAGGGGAGAGGCTACAGACAGGGACAATGGCTGCCATCAGTGCTGAGGCCAGAGTCTGAAATGCTCGTTGAAGGGCTACCTGACCAGAGTGAATGCTCTCCAGGCATGCATTGGCTTGTTGCAACTGCCTCTCTACACCCTGGATGGCATTCAAAATGGTAGACTGCCCAACAGTGAGGGACCTGAGGAGGTCAATGGCCTCCTCACTGAGGGCAGCAGGGGTGACTGGAGCAGGGCCTGAGGTGCCTGGGGCGAAGGTGATGCCCACCCTCCTCGGTGAGCGGGCACGGGGCAAAAGCTGAGGGGCTGCTGGGAGGGCAGTGCTGGTGGGGTGGTGGCGGCTGTACCTGTAGATGCGGGGGGCACAGATGGGCCTGCCACCGCAAGGGAGCTCCCATCAGAGGAGGAGACTGTAGCGCTGGTGTCCTGCTCCTGTCCCCGCCGTGGAGCTCCCCTCGCCCTCCGTCCCACTGGTGAATTCAGACTCTGTAGTTTCGCCCTCCAGGGCCATGTGGGATGCAGCTCCCTCCTGCTCCGGTGCAACTGCTCCTCCGCCTGATGATGCTAAATCACACAAGAACAGGGAGACCACAAAAAGGGGGGGGAGACAGAAGAAAGACATGTTGAGTGAATGCAATACCGCTACCGTTGGGGGACACGACAGACACACAAAGCCCCCTGCACTATGCCCGCACTTGGAGTCCTCTATTCAATCCCAGGGACATGGGTTACAAGGCTATGCCGGTTTCTGCACACATGGATGTCACAGGAGCCTGACTAGGTGTAGTTGGCACTGTACACAGGTGGGGTGGGGTGCCACAGGACCTTCCTTAAGTAGGGTCCTTGCCTACTAAACTCGCCCTGGCATAGGGGAACCCACAGCCCACCTCCCCCACCCAGACACCTACAATGCGCGCTGAATCAGCAGAATGAGAGTCTACTCACCCCCTTGTAGCTGCTGTGATGCCCTCAAGCGCCCATCCAACTCCTGGTACACCACCGCCAGGATCCTGAATATCAGGGGAGGTCATGGTGCGACGGGCACCCCTCCCACGTTTGGAAGCCATCCCCAGCTGGGCCTCCGCAGTCTTCTTGCTCCAGCAGCGAATGTCCTCCCATCTTTTCCAGCAGTGGGTGCTCCATCTGTGGTAGACCCCCGGGGTCTGGACTTCCTTGGCGATGGCACGTCAAATGTCCTTCTTCTGGTGGGCGCTGACCTACAGGAATACTACAGGGGAAAAGGAGAAGATATTACCGCCCGCACCGTCATAGTCATTGGCCCGCATCCCTACCCTTGTCATGACGCACATGCACTCACCATCTTTTCATGCATGCCTCATTCTCACCCACCCCTATCTTTCATCCACCCCACACCACACAGTCATTGCCCATACAGCATGTTCACAGTGTACTTACTTGTTTGTCTGGAGGACCGTAGAGTAGCATGTACTGGGGGAAGACCCCATCCACAAGTTTCTCCAACTCCTCTGTGCTGAAGGCAGGGGCCCTTTTCCCAGAACCATGAGCCATTGTCTCTTCCAGACTGAGGTCACAGCAGCACTTGCAGTGTAGGTCCTCTCCTGTTGAAGATCAGGTATCAAGTGATTAAACAGAGAGAAAATGGCAGTCATGTCCGCGGCGGTGCGTACCGTCACCGCCGGCGTACATCATCATTGGCTCCTGGGACCCATGGGGTACAATGTTAACCAATGCAGGATTGTGCCACGGTCTTCGACCGCCCACCGCGACGGTGTACAACGCCAGCGCAGTTACCTCATTTCCCCATGTCCCACTTTACAGGTCAGGCAGCCGCCATTTCATGGGCCCACATGGCATTATTTTGGACTGCGTCACACATATGTAGGCCTTGCCAAAACACTCATACAGGCTAATTTCAAATTGCTAATACTTTCAGAGTAAGCTATGTTTACTTACCTCAGAGTTGGTTGACTCTCTCCTCGCTGTTCTCCTCCATAGGCACCGTCCGCTGGGGCATGTGAGGAGATGGCGGCATCCTCCGGTGTACAGACCGCTGGTGGACCTGTCGACAATGGAGGAGCGACATGTAATCATCACCTACAGGCTTGATCATGTCACAGTCCAGGAACTGTATGCCCAGTTGGAGCCAGACCTGATGTCCGCTATCCGCAATCCCACAGGAATCCCCCGTCAAGTGCAGGTGCTGTCAGTACTCCATTTCCTAGCAAGTGGGTCTTTTCAAACTACAGTGGCCTTAGCATCAGGGATGTCCCAGCCTATGTTTTCCAACGTGTTGCCCTGCTGAAACACATGCGGAGCTACATCGTTTTCCCTCAGGTGGAGGATTTGCCTACAGTGAAAGGTGATCTCTATGCCCTGGGACATATCCCCAACATCATAGGTGCCATTGATGGGACACATGTCGCCTTGGTACCCCCCTCAGGAGTGAATAGGTGTACAGAAACCGGAAGAGTTACCATTCCATGAATGTGCAGATGGTGTGTTTGGCCGACCAGTACATCTCCCATGTTAATGCCAAATTCCCTGGCTCAGTGCATGACGCTTACATTCTGTGGAATAGCAGCATCCCTTATGTGATGGGGCAACTCCAGAGGCACCGGGTGTGGGTATTAGGTGAGCACATGGACCCAATACAGTGGGAATAGTTGTCTGGGTCTGTGGGTGTCCCTATCAGTTTGTGTGTGTCTAACAGTTGTCCCTCGCCATTTGCAGGTGACTTTGGTTACCCCAACCTGTCATGGCTACTGACCCCAGTGAGGAATCCCAGGACAAGGGCAGAGGAACCCTACAATGAGGCCCATGGGTGGACTAGGCGGATTATAGAGCAGACCTTCGGCCTCCTGAAGGCCAGGTTCCGGTGCCTCCATATGACAGGTGGTTCCCTATTCTACTTACCAAAGAAGGTATGCCAGATCATCGTGGCCTGCTGTATGCTTCACAGCTTGGCTTTGTGACGACAGTTGCCTTTTCTGCAGGAGGATGGTCCGGATGGCGGTCTTGTGGCAGCTGTGGACCCTGTGGACAGTGAAGACGAGGAAGCAGAAGAAGAGGACATCGGCAACAGGAACACAGTGATCCTGCAATACTTCCAGTGAGACACAGGTAAGAAGACAATACTGCCTGCTACATCTGATTTAAATGTACGACCTCTCTACTGTCTGTCATTTTCACCCAGTGTATGGTCTCTGAGTTGTCACTTTCCCTTACGATTTCACAGATGTGGGTCCCGCTCTGTGACATCTGCTTTGTTTCCTCATGGACTATAGCTGTGTGACATAGGTATGTTGACATTACATTTGAATGAGCATTTTGCCACTGTAATTGCTAATACACTATTTCGAAATCACAGACAGACTCCTGATTGTTTTGTGCTTTAAGGGTGTTTATTTAAGTGCTCAATATTGGAGGGGGTAGAAAAATGGTGAGGGGTGATGGTAGAGGAATGTCCATGGCAGAGTCCAGTCTATTAGTCTCACAGGTGCATTGTCCAAAGGGGCATAGGAAGTGGAGCTGGGGCAGTTTAAGAATGGACAGGGTGACAAGGTGGGACAAAAGGATGACAATCAGGGTGGTCTCATTTCTTGGTGGGGGTCTTGGCATCGTTCTCTGTCTTTGTCCTGGATCTCAGGGACCGTTTGCGGGGTGGTTCTCCCTCTGCCGGGGGTGGGGTGCTGGTGTGGTGGTCCTGTGGCGGTGCCTCCTGTCCACTAGCGCGGTGGAGGTGGTGGGTAGTTCATCGTCCAGGCTAGTGTCAGGGGCCCCTTGTAGTGCCACAGCGTCCCTCCTGGTGTTGACTAGTTCCTTCAGCATCCCTACAATGGTGCCCAGGGTGGAACTGATGGATTTGAGTTCCTCCCTGAAGCCCAAATACTGTTCCTCCTGCAGCCGCTGGGTCTCCTGAAATTTGGCCAGTACCGTTGCCATCGTTTCCTGGGAATGGTGGTAGGCTCCCATGATGTTGGAGAGTGCCTCGTGGAGATTGGGTTCCCTAGGCCTGTCCTCCCCCTGTCGCACAGCAGCCCTCCCAGTTCCCCTGTGTTCCTGTGCCTCTGTCCCCTGAACCGTGTGCCCACTGCCACTGCCCCCAGGTCCCTGGTGTTGTTGGAGTGGTGGGTTAGCCTGGGTTCCCTGTAGTGGTGGACACACTGCTGCTTGACGTGTCCTGGGGACAGTGGTATGGGCCCGCTGGGTGGGTGCTGTGCTGGTGTTTCCAGAGGGGGGAAGGTCTGTAGTGGCTTGTGCCAGTGTGAGGGGAACCGACTGTCCCGAGGTCCCAGAAGGGCCGGGCTGGTCATCTAGATCCAGTTGGATAGAGCTGCTGTCATCACTGTGGGCCTCTTCTGTGGGTGGAGTGGACAAATCTGGACCCTCCTGTCCGGTGACGTTTGGTAGGGGTCCTGCAGGGGTGTAAAAGCATGATTAGTGCATCTGTGTGTGCCATGGTGTGCAATGGGTGGATGACCATGTACCCCAGTGCTTGCATTCCTGTGTAGGACATTGTGTGATAATGGTTTAGGGGGATGTATGGGTATGTGCAGTGGCCATGCTTTGGTGATGGGTGTCCATGCTTTGGTGTTGCATGCAGGGCTTGGGTTTGGGATGTGTGGTTTGTGATATTGGGACATGTATGAGGAGTTGGAGTGATGGGGGGAGGGCGAGGGCGGGGGTATGTGATGGCATGCAGGTAGGGTGGGGGATGAAGTAATAAAGATTTGTCTTACCAGAGTCCATTCCTCCAGCTACTTCTGCGAGGCCCTCAGGTTGCAGTATAGCCAAGACCTGCTCCTCCCATGTTGTTAGTTGTGGGGGAAGAGGTGGGGGTCCGCTGCCAGTCCTCTGAACCGCGATGTGGTGTTTTGAGACCACGGAAAGCACCTTCCCCCGTAGGTCGTTCCACCTCTTCCTGATGTCATCCCTAGTTCTTGGGTGCTGTCCCACTGCGTTGACCCTGTCCACGATTCTTCACCATAGCTCCATCTTCCTAGCTATGGAGGTGTGCTGCACCTGTGATCCGAATAGCTGTGGCTCTACCCAGATGATTTCCTCCACCATGACCCTGAGCTCCTTCTCAGAGAACCTGGGGTGTCTTTGCGGTGCCATGTGGTGGTGTGGGTGATGTGTGGGGTGTTGTGTGTTGTGATGTGTGGGGGGATATTTAGAGGTGTGTTGTGTGAGGTGTGTGGATGTTATGTGGGTGATGGTGTTGAGTGCCTGTGGATGCGAGTTTGTAGATGGTGGTGTCTCTCTCTGGCCTTCTGTCACAATTGTGGTCATAGGGGATTGTGGATGATGTGGTGGGTGTTTTATATTGTATTGGGTGTGTGGGAGTGGTGTGTGTATGTGTATCAGGTGTGTGTATTTGAAATTGTCCAATGTGGTAGTGTTTTGTAAGTGTGTGTGTATTTTGAGCGCGGCGGTGTGTACCGCCAATGGATTACAGCAGTTGAAAGACCGCCGCGTGGATCCATGGGTCGTGATAGTGTGGGAGTATTCCTGTTGGCGTGAAGGTGGAGGTTTTGTTTTCGCCAGTTTATCACTGACCTTTGGTGTGGCGGACTTGTGTGGGTGTCTAGATTTTGGCGGATTCCTGGCTTTGGGTCATAATGACCGTGGCGGAATTCTGCAGCCGCAGCGGTGTGTTGGCAGTCTTCTGCACAGCGGTAAGCGGCTTTTACCACCAATGTTGTAATGACACCCATGGTCTCTTTGACTACACTGTCATGCCCTTTGGACTGTGCAATGCTCCAGCAGCATTTCAATTTTTCCTGAATGACGTCCTTAGAGAGTATGTAGACATATTTGCAATAGTCTATATTGATGATATTTTAATCTACTCTGATAATGAAGCCGAACATGTACAACATGTCAAGAAGATTCTCACAGCTCTTCGAGAGCATCTTCTATATTGCAAACTAACCAAGTGTGAATTTCATGTTACCACAGTTGAGTTTTTAGGGGTTATCCTTACCCCTCAAGGTATGGTCATGGCAGAAAAGAAAGTACAAGCAGTATCCAATTGGCCCACTCCAAAGACTGTTCGAGATGTACAGTGCTTCCTGAGTTTTGCAAACTTTTATCACAGGTTTATAATCATTTCTCTCAGACAGTGGTGCCAATCACCAAGTTATTGAGAAAGAAAGAAAAATGTGTGTGGTCTGACAGAGCCTTTTCAACTTTGAAAGAATCTTTTTCCACTGCCCTAGTCTAGACTTACCCTGATGTGGATCGTCCATTCGTAGTTGAAGCAGATGCCTCAGATGTGGCAATTGGTGCAGTCCTGTCACAACAAAGTAAAGACACTGGTCAACTTCATCCTGTAGCTTACATGTCTCGAAAACTGAACGAAGCCGAATGGAACTATGTCATTGCTGAGAAAGAGCTTCTGGTGATCTGTGATGCCTTTAAAGAGTGGAGACATCATTTGTTAGGTGTCAAGTACACTATCACAGTATACACCGATCATCGCAATCTCCAGTTCATGAGTTCAGCTAGACTTTTGACTCCTCGACAACTACGCTGGATGCTGTTTTTTGCCGAGTTCGATTTTTTGGTAACTTTTCATCCTGGTAAAGATAATCGCAAAGCAGATGTCTTGTCCCACCAAGAGTCTACCACGTTACCCACAATCTAGCCTTCCAGAGCTATCATTGCTCCAGACAAGGTCCTCTGCATCATAAGAACCAAAGACTTCTTTGAAGACATACGTAATTCCTTCACCATTGAAAAATGGCAGGCATGGGCTGAAGCAGATCCCAAAAGATCAATCAAGCAAGGACTACCTTTCCATGACGCACATTTGTTCGTGCCCACTACCAAGCTTTGCATGTTAGTATTTCATTGTTGCATGTTATACCTACAGCAGGTCACCCAGGCAATTCTAAAACTCTTGAATTAATCCAACGCTACTTTTGGTGGCCTACTCTGACAAAAGACGTCAAAACAATGGTCACTAACTATGAAGTCTGTGCTCGCATCAAGACAAGTCATTCAAAATTGAAAGGTTTGTTGCGTCCGCTCCCAACTCCTCTTCGACCTTGGGAACACATCTCTTAGACTTCATTACAGGTCTACCAGTTGTTCAACTGCACTCAGTAATCCTTGTGGTGGTAGATAGTCTCACGAAATATCGACATTTCATTGCCTGCAAGAAATTGCCCACCTCCAGTGAACTGGCAACCATCCTTCTGAATAGAGTGGTCCGGTATCATGGGCTGCCGAGAATGATTCTGTCCGATCGAGGATCGCAATTTGCCTCCAACTTCTGGAAAATGTGTTGGAAAACGGTTCAAGTTACATCCACACTTTCTACCAACCATCATCCTCAAACAGATGACCAAACTGAGAGACTGAATCAGACATTGAAACAGTACCTGAGCGCTTACGCTAAGAAAGCACTTTATTCCTGGACATCAATGCTCTGGTTAGCTGAACTAGCCTACAATAACATGTTTCACACCTCCACTGGTGTCACACCCTTTTTTGGCTTGTTTGGCTACCAACCTGATACCTTGCCAATCACGATTCCTCAAGAAAGTTCTCTTACACCAGCTGTGTTGGAAACTATTCAACAACTCCATCAAACCCAGAAACTGATTCAACAGCATCTAGAAAAAGCTAAAAAAAAATACAAAAAGAACTACGACAAGAAACATTGTGAAGGACCTTAGTATCAACCAGGTGTGGCTTTCTACAAGACATATTGACTTCAAGAAAAAGCACATGTTTAATCCCAAATTCATAGGTCCTTACACTGTCCTCCAGCAAATTAATCCAGTGACCTATAAACTGCAGTTGCCCCGGTCACTACGTATTCATACGGTGTTCCATACTTCCCTCCTGAAAAAAGCAGTCCAGAAGGTACGCTCCCAACCAGCTTCAGTTCTAGTACAGGGGGAATTGGAATACGAAGTTAAACAGGTTTTGGATTCCAAACTTAGAGGTCGTAACCTATGGTATCTGATCTCTTGGAAAGATTACGGTCCTGAAAGCAACTCATGGGTCTCCGCATCTGACATTCATGCTCCACGACTAGTGAGACGTTTTCATCATCTTAACCCAGGCAAACCAGGCCCTAGAGCGTGTTTGGGAGACGGGAGTACTGTCAACATCAGGACAGTGCGCGCTCTACGGGCGACAAAAATGCAAAAACCCAGTCTTTATGCAAGTGCATAATTCATGCATTGTGTTTATACGCAGTATGTTAACCTTTTGCATTGCAGAGTTTAACCTTGAAAAGTACTATTAATGATGTTTGCAATAACTGTTCATTTGCAAGGTATTGCTGCAGGCTTACTGAGTGTGTTAGGGTGTGGTCCCTTTCTAGGACCTTCTAGAAGCTTTCCCTGCAGCATGACTGGGTGTGGTTTGTGGGCTGGGCTTGGCTCTATATAAGGGAGCCAGCCCAGCTCCACGTGCTCACTATTCAGAGGTCCTGGTGCAGAGCAGCAGCAACAACTTCCTGAGCTCCTGTTCCAGAGGCCTACCTTGATATTCATGGCCTGCCCTCATTATTTTGGTGATCCTTGAGCAGGGCGGTAAGGTGGAGGTCGGGCTGGGCCCCGACCCCTGTTCTCAAAGACATTTGAGTTTTGGACCTAGTTGTGAAACCCTCTGTGTGCGTGTGTGATTTCATGGCATTTGCATATTCTTGTTCGAATCGGAAGCGTGCACTATTCATTTCTAACATGTAAACCTTGGCAGTCAGATCGGCAACAGTGTGTATAATCATTTCAGAGCATTTGCATATTCTTGTTCGAATCGGCAGCGTGCGCGACTCATTTCTAGTATGTAAACCTTGGCATTCAGACCAGCAACAGTGTGCGCGATCATTTCAGCGCTTTGCATATTCTTGTTCGAATCGGCAGAGTGCGCGATTCATTTCTAACATGTAAAACTTGGCATTCAGATCGGCAACAGTGTGCGCAATCATTTCATGGCATTTGCATATTCTTGTTCGAATCGGCAGAGTGCGCAATTAATTTCTAACTTGTAAATCTTGGCATTCAGATCGGCAACTGTGTGTACTATCATTTCAGAGCATTTGCATATTCTTGTTCGAATCGGCAGAGTGCGCAATTCATTTCTAACATGTAAACCTTGGCATTCAGATCAGCAACAGTGTGCGCGATCATTTCAGGGCTTTGCATATTCTTGTTCAAATCGGCATAGTGCGCAATTAATTTCTAACATGTAAACCTTGGCATTCAGATGGGCAAGAGTGTGCGCGATCATTTCATGGCATTTGCATATTCTAGTTCGAATCGGCAGAGTGCGCGATTCATTTCTAACCTGTAAATCTTGGCATTCAGATCGGCAACTCTGTGCGCGATCATTTCATCGCATTTGCATATTCTTGTTCAAATTGGCAGAGTGCGCGATTCATTTCTAACGTGTAAACCCTGGCATTCAGATCGAAAACAGTGTGCGCGATAATTTCATGCCATTTGCATATTCTTGTTCGAATCGGCAGAGTTTGCGATTCATTTCTAACATGTAAACCTTGGCATTCAGATCGGCAACAGTGTACGCGAACATTTCATGGCATTTGCATATACTTGTTTGAATCGGCAGAGTGCGCAATTCAACCCTGACATAAAACGCTTGGCTTTTAGATCGGCAGTGTGCGCGATCATTTCATGAATTTGAAAACTTTGGTGTGCCGTGTTTGTTGAGGTGCACACATTTATCCTGAGCTTGTGGATTTCTTTGAAACACTTAATTCAAAGTGCGACATTCTTTGTGCATATTAAGTTTCTAAAACAGTTCCTGTTGTTTCCAGATAATGTTCAGATAGCCTTCTTCCTCATGTAAAAATGCAATGTTTATTCTGAAAAATTATCGAAGAAGGTTCTTGTATTCTAGACAGTATGTGATATTTCCTGAAAAGCTCATTTGAAACATTGTATTAACCCATTCTTGTTTTTTCCAGGTACCTAGATTTCTTGAGGTCTAGTTATAGTAATTTCTTAGGTTATCCATGATTACAGTATAGGAACTCTTAGAGCCATAGTCTATTGAAAGTCAATGTGATTATATCTTGACATTGTGTTGTTTAACCTCTTGCTTCCTACAGGTCTCCTTCCCAGCTGTTCCCTACCTAATCTCCTTTTTTCCCACTTGGACTCTCTCAGGCTCTGTGGCATATCTATCGGAGCTTTGGAGCTGTCTAGTGGTGGACATGCTGGGAAAGTGCGCAGGCCCTGAGGATCTGGTCTCTCTGACACACCCCTAAGGTGATCAGAGCTGATGTATCCCCCTCCTTAGAAAATCCTCCATCTTGCTTTGGAGGATTTAGCCCAGTAGGAATAGGGATGTGCCCCCCTCCCCAAAGGGAGGAGGCACAAGGAGGGTGTAGCCACCCTCAGGGACAGTAGCCATTGGCTACAGCCGTACAGCCCTAAACACGCCCCTAAATTTAGTAGTTAGGGGCAACCCTGAAGCCAGGAAATCAGATTCCTGATGACCTACAAATAATAAGGACTGCTGACCTGAAAATCCCACAGAGAAGAAGGCAGACAACTGCTTTGGCCCCAGCCCTACGGGCCTGTTTCCTGATTTAAAGACCCTGCAACAGCAACTCATCCTGCAGGCCCAGTGACCTCTGCCGACTCAGAGGACTGCCCTGCAACTACAAAGGACCAAGAATCTCCTGTGGACACCGGCCCTGTCTAAACCAGCAAGAAGAAACCATCTTTAAAGGGACTCCCACTTCACTCCAGAAGCGTGAGTCCCCACCACTCTACACCCGATGCCCCTGGCCCGTGTTCAGAGAAACCAACGACCCAGGAAGGATTCCCAGGCGACTCTGACAAAGTGTCCACCCTGGGCTAACCTCTCTGTACCCCCACGACGAAGCCTGCAGAGGGAATCCTGAGGACCCTCCTGATTGCAACTGCCCAGTAAGAAGAAACCCAACGCCTGGAAGAAGCACTGCACCCGCAGCCCCCAGGTCTGTGAAGAACCAACCACTGATGCTGCAGTTACCAGCAGGCGGCCCTCGCCCTTGCCCAGTCGGTGGCTGGACCGAGAAGACCCCTGTACCCTGCCTGCAACATTTGAGTGACCCCCGGGACCCTCCATTGATTTCTATCACAAACCCGGCGCCTTGTTTGCCCACTGCACCCAGCTGTCCCTGTGCCACTGAGGGTGTACTTTGTGTGCCTACTTGGTACCCCACCATGCTTTACAAAACCCTCATGGTCTGCTCCCCAAAGATGCAGGCACTTACCTGCTAGCAGACTGTAACCGGAGCACCCCTTGTCTCCTTAGACACCTATGTTATTTGGGCCCGCTTTGACCTCTGCATCTGACCGGCCCTGTGTTGCTGGTGCTGGGTGTTTGGGGTTGCCTTGAACCGTCAACAGTGGGCTGCCTATGGCCCGGAGACTGAACTTGTAAGTGCTTTACTTACCGTACTAATCAACTTGTACTTACCTCCCCCAGGAACTGTTGAATTTTGCAGTGTCCCCTTTTAAAATAGCTTATAGCCATTTTTTGCCAAACTGTGTACATTACTGTTTTAATTCAAAGTCCTATCTGTAGCTATGCAAAGTACCTTACAATTAATGTACTTACCTGCAAATTGAATCGTGTGGTTCTAAAATAAATTAAGAAAATAAAATGTTTCTATATAAAAACCTATGGCCTGGAGTAAAGTCATTAAGTGTGTGTTCTCAGTTATTGCCTGTGTGTGTACAACAAATGCTTAACACTACCCTCTGATAAGCCTAACTGCTCGACCACAGTACCACAAATACAGCATTAGTATTATCTATTATTGCCTCTGTCAACCCCTGGACTCTGTGCACACTTTGAGATAGTATATTCAGAGCCAGCTTCCTACACTGCTGGATTGTTTTTTTACGATTGTCTTTAAACACATTAAGGGGGTCATTTTGACCCTGGCGGTCATTGACCGCCAGGGTCAACGACCACGAGAGCACCGCCAACAGGCTGGCGGTGCTCTCAAGGGCATTCTGACCGCTGCGGTTTGGCTGCGGTCAGAAAGGGAAAACCGGCGGTCTCCCGACGGTTTTCCGCTGCCCTCAGGAATCCTCCATGGCGGCGCAGCTTGCTGCACCGCCATGGGGATTCCGACACCCCATACCGCCATCCTGTTCCTGGCGGTTCGCCCGCCAGGAACAGGATGGCGGTATGGGGTGTCGTGGGGCCCCCGTAAGAGGGCCCCACAAAGAATTTCAGTGTCTGCTTAGCAGACACTGAAATTCGCGACGGGTGCAACTGCACCCGTCGCACCTTCCCACTCCGCCGGCTCCATTCGGAGCCGGCTTCCTCGTGGGAAGGGGTTTCCTGCTGGGCTGGCGGGCGGCCTTCTGGCAGTCGCCCGCCAGCCCAGCGGGAAAGCCAGAATGGCCTCTGCGGTCTTTCGACCGCGGAGCGGCCATATGGCGGTTCCCGCCAGGCGGGCGGCGACCGCCACCTGCCGGCCTCAGAATGAGGCCCTAAGTGAGCTTTCTAATTACCTAAAAAAAACGACTTACCTTCCTGTTGCTTGTTATTTTAATTATATTATAACACTTTCAGTTTTTAATGATATCACTGGTGCATACTTAATCAAGAACACTGGACTACTGCAGGGGATTCTTCTTGTGCTGATCCCAGAGAGACCTTGGACGAGTGATGTCCACAATAGGAATTCCCCTAGATGAAGTCTAAACCGGGAGATGGATCCTATATGAAGGGCGTATGGGAAAAGGTTTTGGCTATGCAGGCAATGCATGTACTAATGTATGTTTTTAAGATAAGAGAGGACCTGATGTTATACACATATGCTGATCTATGTATTGTTGACTATTTTGCCAATGAAAGAAAACAAAGCCATGATATACTTGAAACAGAAAGGTTAATAAAACATTTTTCAAAAAAAAAAAAAAGAACACTGGACTAATCACTAACCTTGGGTTCTGGAGCAGTGTGCTGCCTGCCGTAAAGTACTTTGATACCTTGCCAGGGGTAGTAAGCACTATATTAATGCAATTACAGTTACGATAAGTGTCATTCATCCTGTGGCTTCAGCTGAGTTAACATATAAATTAGGAAATATGAACTGTCCATGACTGACCCAATTTTTGAGTGTGGTTTGTTTCGGACCAGGCTGTATGGTTCATAAGAACAATTTACTTACCTTCGGTAACACATTATATGGTGGAGGCTCTATCTAGCTGCAGATTCCTTACCTTTAAATCCCTTGGCATCAGCTTCAAATCTAGAATTTTTTACTGAGCAATACGCTGCACGCGGGGTCCGGTAGCATCGTTCGGATCTGCATGCATCATTTGTCTCCCCGTGGTGTCGTCAGCATCGTTGGAGCAGTCTGTGACATCACGGTCGCCTATAAAGGCACCACCCTGGCGTGTGTACAACAGTTCTTTTCCCTAGAAACATCCACACCAGAAGCGCAGAGTCATGGAGAGAACCAACAGTTTGATTGTGCAAAAACAGGGCCCTGAAAGGGATAAACCCTAACCCTACTAGACATGTCTGCAGAGGCATGGGTGGGTATAAGGAATCTGCAGCTAGATAGAGTCTCTACAAGATAATGCGTTACCGAAGGTAAGTAACTTGTTCATCTGACAGAGACATCTAGCTGCAGATTCCTTACCTTTGAATAGAGACACAAGCCATAATCTTCTAGCGGTGAGCTGCGGATATCTATAAGACACTAAAATGTCCTGTAGGACTCAACGGGCAAGGTGTCCGTCTCTCCACCCCTGATTTTCCAGGTAGAAATGTTGTGCAAACGTGTGCAAAGATGCCCACGTTGCCGCCTTCCTAATCTCCAGGACTGGAATGCCCTGAGCTAGCATAGTGGTAGCAGCTTTTCCCTTGGTAGAATGAGCCCACAATCCCTCAGGACGCTTCTTCCTGGCCAATGTGTAGCAGATCTTGATGCAGAGAATGACCCACCGTGAAATGGTTCGCTTCCGCACTGCCTGACCCTTCTTTGCTGCAACGTATCCCACAAAGAATTGGTCATCCACCCAGAACTCTTTTGTGTGGTCAAGATAGAATGACAATGCTCTTTTTGGGTCCAGTCAGTGGAGTCACTCCTCTTTCCTAGAGGAATGTGGCAGAGCAAAGAAGGTGGGCAGGGTGATGTTCTGACCCAGATGAAATGGGGTCACCACCTTGGGGAGGAAAGAGGCACGAGTTTTGAGAACCATCTTGACTGGATAGACAGTGAGATATGGTGGCTTTGAAGACAGAGCTTGCATCTCACTCACCTTCCAAGCAGATGTTATTGCCACTAAGAAGGCTATCTTGACGGTGAGCAGCCAGAGGGGACACTTGTGTAAAGGCTCAAAGGGAGCACACATAAGAAATGTGAGAACCAGAATTAAGTCCCATAGGCGCACAACAAAGGGCATGGGGGAAACAAATATACAAGCCCTTTGAGGAATCTATGTACAACGGGGGATTTGAACAGAGAAGGCTGAACAGGCAGCTGAAGGAATGCCGATAAGGCAGAAAGCTAGCCCTTGAGATTACCCAAGGCAGAACCCTGCAGGGCAAGGAAAAGTATAAAGAGAACAATATCAGAAACAGAAGCAGAAAGAGGGTCAATAGACCTTTCTGTACAATAATATCCAAAGCATTTCTAATGACAGGTGTATACTGTTTTAGTGGAGGGATGCCTGGCTGCCAAAAGAGCCCTCCACAGCTGCTGTGACAGAAGATCCTCCTGAAAGGGCAGCCTGATCAGAGGATACATACTCATTTTGAGAAGCTTGGGGTACCAGACTCTTCGTGCCCAATCCGGAGCCACTGGGATGACTTGAGCCTGGTCATTTTTTTGATCTTCTTGAGAACTCTGGGCAGGAGTGGTATGGGCGGAAAAGCGTACAGGAGGCCTGAACTCCACTCGAGACGTAAAGCGTCACTGAGTGATTGCCACCTTGTAAACTCCAACGCGCAATGCTGCTGACATTGTGCGTTCTCTACAGAGGCGAACAGATCTAACCACAGCTCTCCCCACTGCTGAAAGAGTCTTTGCGCCACCTCCGGATGGATATACCATGTGTGATCTGCTAGACATCGACGGCTGAGTTCGTCCGCCCTAACGTTCAGAGAACCTGCCAGGTGTTGGACCACCAGGGTTATGCCCTGTTGTTCCAGCCATGGCCAGGGACACAGAGCCTCTTGACAAAGGTTCCACGACCCCACCCGGCCTACTTGTTGCAGTACCACATTGTAGTAGTGTTGTCCGTGAGCACCTGCACTATCTTCCGTTTCACAACAGGAAGAAATGCTTTCAGTACCAGTCAGATGGCCCGGAGCTCCAGCAAGTCGATATGCCGGTCAGATTCCGCCGGAGACCCGAGGCCTCTGATCTCCACCTCTCCCTGATGGCCACCCCATCCCAGAAGTGACGCATCTGTCACTACTGTGAGATTTGGTTGGGGAAGGCAGACAAGTATGCCTCTGATCCAATTGCAGTTTACTAACCACCACTGCAGGTCTTTTGCAGTTCCCTCAAATATCTCAACCGTGTCGGTAACATTTCCCTGATGCTGCTCCCACTAGAACTTCAGGTCCCACTGCAGAGCCCTCATATGCCATCTGGCATGTTTGGGCATGTTTGTCTAACAGGATGCAGGAAGCCATGAGTCCAAACAGCCTCACAATCTGTCTCACCGAAATACAGGATAGAGGCCGAAACATTGGTAGTATAACCAGAATATCCTGGACTCACTGCTCATGAGGATAAAACCAAAACTGTACTGTGTCCAGAACAGCTCAGATGAAAGGGAGCTTTTAAAAGGGAGTCAGGTGTGACTTCGGCATATTTATAGTGAACCCCAGCAAATGCAGGAGGTCCGCCGTAGCCTGGAGGTTGCTGATGAGAGCCTGGGGCGTAGGAGCCTTCAACAGCCATTCAGTGAGGTAGGGGAACAATAAAATCCCTAACCTGCGCAGATGTGCTGTTACCACCACCATCACCTTGGTGAGCACCCGCGGGGCACCGGTGAGACCGACGGGGAGCACAGTAAACTGAAAGTGCTTGTGGCGCACCTTGAACCGCAAGTAACGCCTGTGGGCAGGCAGGATGGCGATGTGAAAATAGGCATTCTGCAAATCCAGCGCCACCATCCAGTCTCCTTGGTCTCGGGCAGACAAGACCTGAGCAAGAGAGATCATCTTGAATTTCTCCTTTTTGAGGAAGAGATTGACGTCCCTTAAATCCAAGATATGGTGAAGACCCTTGTTCTTTTTTGGAATAAGAAAGTAGCAGGAATAACAACCACTGCCTACTTCTGACATCTGGACCCTTTCTATGGTTCCCTTGGCCAAGAGAGCTGTAACTTCCTTGTGGCGCAAGATTAAATAATTCTCCATCAGCAGTTCTTTCAATGGAGGAATAGAGGGAGGTAAAGACTGGAAGGGGAGGGGATATCCCTTCTGTATTATCTGCAAGACTCATTTGTCCAATGTTATGGATCGCCAGTGAGGGAGATGAAATTGAATCCTCCCTCCAACAGGACGAATACGGTCTTGCAGAACCATACTAGGGGGGGGGTTGGGCGTAGCGGAAGGGTGGGGCTGGGTGGTGGCCGACCACTGGCTAGACACTCTGGGTCAGATGGTACCACAACCTCGTCTTCGCACTAGAAGCTGTGATGATGGAGGACTGTGGCTGACCTGTGGATGGTGTGGTAACTCAACCCTTCCGAAGCCTCAAAAGAGGCGAAAGGCAGACTGCTGGTGAGCAGGTGCCGAGAGGCCCAAGGATCTGGCTGTAGCTTGAGAGTCCTTGAACCGCTCAAAAATGCATGAGCCATCCAAGGGCATGTCCATCAGGTTTGCCTGGACATACCCCGAAAAGCCAGTTGTACGAAGCCAGGCGTGGCGAAGAAGAGCCACTGTCAATGAAATCGCCCTGCCTAGTGAGTGGGTCGTGTCCAAACCACACTGAATGCTAAATTTGGCTGCATCTCTCCCATCCTTGACAGCTTAAGTGAGAGTAACCCGTACACCCTTCAGGACTTGGGGCAGCACCTGAGCCACCGTATGCCATAAGGTATGGGAAAAACGGCCCAGTAGGAATGAGGTATTTACGCACTTCAATGCCAGGCTGGAGGAAGAAAACATCTTCTTCCCAAGTTGGTCCAGCCTCTTGGATTTCCTATCTGGGGGAGTGGAAGGGAAGGCAACACAGGAAGTGATGGCCTGGACCACCAAGCTGTCCGGGGTCGGGTGAGGAAACTAGGGTCGGAAGGAGCTGGTCGATGGCGGTGGCCGATTGCCCTTTTAACAGGAGCCCCTGTGCTGGGTTTGGACCACGTCCCCAGCAGGACATCAGTAAGGGCTTAGTTGAAGGGTAACATCGGTTCCGATGTAGCAACCCCCGACTGAAGCACCTATGTCAGGATGTTAGTCCTGACCGACACCATAGGCAAGTCTAGGTCCAAAATCTTAGATGCTCTACGCACCACCATGACATACAATGCTCCCTCCTCCAAAGCCACTGGAGGTGAGAGCATACCAGCATCTGGAGAAGTACCCAATCCACTAACTTTCCCGAGATCTTCATACCAGTCCTGCTCCAAACCATATTCTAAAGGGTTCTCAGACCCCTCTCACCCCTCACCTGAGCCTGGCTGTTCGAAATAAGCATCAGGCACTGATTTGGGCAGTGTTGGCGCTGTTGAAGTCGGAATCGGTGTTGTACGATGTAGTTCCGGCTCTGGATCATCTGGAATGAGGATGGGGCTTGCATCACAGGTGGGCGCTGGGGGTGGGGGGGGGGATGTTGACGTTGGGACAGGCCCCGGAGGAGGCTGACTGTATGAGACCTGCATCGGTCCGGATCCAGTATCGGATCCTGGGGTCCCCAATGGCACCGAGGCTGAAGCCACCAGCGTCAAATCCAATGGTGTCCCTGCTGACCCCACGGGGTCCAAGGATCCACCCGCGGGGGCAGCCCACTCAAATACAAGATGCATGGTGTCATAAAAGTCTTTCATTTGAGTGGGGGTCGCTATGGCTCCCGGATAGTGGGGGGAGACACGATGTTGGCCCTGGCCTCAGTTCCACGGAACCGTGCTTGGAATGTTGACGTTCCGTATACGCCTTGTCGTGGACAGGTGTGGCGAAAGTTGAAGTCCACTTGGACTACTTCTTCTTTTTGTGCCTCTTCCCCAAGTGCCAGAAGGAGCTTGAATGAGAGGGAAAGGACTTGGGACTCCTGGAGTGGTCCCACGACCTCCTCCTCGAGTGAGACCGTGACCTCCTAGGAGTTGCGACTACAGATGTTGACTGCCGGGCCACCATGAGCTTCAGAGACCGCCCACTCAAAGCTTTCGGGGCAATGGCTTGGTGATCGGAGCATGACTTTGAATTGGGGTCTCTGTAGAGGCACCAGAGACATACCTGGTGGGCGGTCTGTCATCGACATGGCACGATGGCAGGCGCCACACAACTTGAACCCCGTCTTCCTTGATGACATTCTCACACAGACTAAAAAACTTCAACAAAAGGGTTGAAAAAAGGCCTGCCAAAAAAGGCAGAGGGTAGCTCGATCCCGGACCTGCGCTTAACTGGCACAGAAGGAAAAGAACTGGCATTTGCGTGCCATGGTTGTGCCTTTATAGGCGACTGTGATGTCACAGACAGCTCCAATGACACTGACAATGCCACCCGGAGGCAAACAACGCCACCCAATGGCATGCGCAGGGTAGTGCTTAGCAAAAGTTTCCTGATTCGAAGCTGACGTCAGGGAAACTCAAAGGTAAGGAAGCTGCAGCTACAAGTCTCTATCAGATACATTACTTTGTTAAGGTATGCCACAGTGTGTGAAACTTGCTATTCACCATGCAGGCTCTGTTTCAATATTCCCTACTCTTTTGTCCACTTTGAATGTTACTGACACAAACCAATTTAATTCATCTAGTAATTGCCCATGCTCCGAAAAATGTGCCACTAATGGTGGTATGCCACTAATGGTGTATTTGCTTCTTTGCTTATATGCAGGAATAATGGTGTAGAGTTTCCCTCTTAACTTCTTGCATACTAATCCCAATGTTAAGCTCATAACATGGACACAGTATCATGTATTCCACATTTTACTGTTCCAATTAGATAATGTATTTAAGTTACTTTACTGTTAAACATTGTGAATTGTAACACATCCTTTGACTTGCAAGCTATAAATGGCCCATTGTAGTACCCAACGATGAATCACAGATACTATGTGGCACTTGAGATCTTTCTGTAAGTGGGTCTGGCAGTATTATTTAACTAAAGAGTCTTACAAATTCTTTCTTTTCCTGTAAATAGAGTTGCTCAATGTGTCTACCATGCTTGTTTCTTAGATTAGGCCAAGATCTGTCAAATGTTGTTATTTCTGAGTCAAAATGTTGAAAAACAAGGGATTTGCAAAACTAAAATAAAAAACAAAATATCTTTGCTGTCTGTGCAATAATGCTTGTTTTTGTATAGTGCTTGTGCCGTGATGGTATTTCGAAACACTTACAGAACATATCATGGACACAATAAGGGTCAGTTTGGTAAAGCGGGCATTCGGGTATCGACTTGTGGGCCAGTGCCTGAGGCCTATTTCTGGGACGCTTTTTTGGTTCAATGATGAAGCCAGTTTAGAAGGATTATGGGATCAGCTGTGTTGTCTGGCATTGCTGTCGTGGGCACAGTAGGGGGGCTAAGCGCCCCCTCTGAAAGCCTGCAGCAGGGACAGATGTTCTCCTCCCCATCTACTGCAGCATTGTCCCTATTCGTCTCTTGCTGGGTCTGCCACTTAGTGTGTGGGGCTGGTTTGGTCCGGCTATGACCACACTTGATGAGTGCAGATTGACTCCTGTGAGTGAAGAGCAGAGAGGAAGTGCCGCCTCAATGGAGCACAGGTGTGAAGAGCTATTATCACTCCTTAGCTCTCTGTAGGAGGCTGGCAGTGTTCTACATGTGACCTCTCCCCTACCTAGCTGCACATGAAGGGTATTGTGGTGGAGGGGCAGATGGTCCTGAGCAGCCTCGCTGGAGCATGGGTGAGGTGGGCCATTATACGCCCTCACCTTCCTGTAGGAGACTGGCTTTGTACTGCCCTGACAGATTCTATACACTTTCACGACAGAAGGAGGAGCGTTGTTTGTCCCTACAAAGCTGTTGACTTTGGGACTCCCTAGAGGAAGGCAGATGGAGGGAGACGTTTATGAGTGATAGGGGTGAAGAAAGGTTAAAGGCCAAGCTGAAGGGGGAGAGATAGACAGGCAGAGGAGTTGAGCTATGGAATAGAGGGGGAAGAGAAAGAGCTATGAAAAGAGTAAGAGGCAAAGAAAGTCAGGAAGTTCGAAGATTAGAAAAAGAAAGTGCTGTGTGGGGAGATAGTACACTGTGCTACAGGAGGGGGGGGGGAGAAAGAGAAGAAAGAGAAACAGAAGCGAATTGAAGACAGATCGAAAGATTAGAGAAAGTGAAAGAGAAGAATCAGAAGTAGGGAGAGTGTGTGAGAGGTAGAGAATTCTGTATGCATAAAAAAGTAGAGTGAGAGATCAGACAAAAATGAAGCAGGCCATATGCCTCACTGGTGGTGCTCATTGGGGGTATACCACTGGCAACTGCCACTAAACAGGGGTGGTAGGGCGGGACAGATGTGACAGGGCGGGGGGTGGTGGGGAGTTTAAAATTTTTTTTTTTTAAAACCCACTTACCTTCTCCTTTGGGAGACACGTTCGTCTCCCCCGTCCTCGTCCTCTTTCTGGCACCACACAGACTCACAGCCAATCATGACACTGCTGTCACCAGCAGGACAGTAGTGTCATGATCGGTCTGAGAGGCCTGCTTCAGCGCTCAGATTGGTAGTGGAAGTCTGTGCATGTCCTTCACTCTGCTGTGCAATACAGATGGGTAGAGAACATGCAAAGTGTGCATGTCTGTTTGGCTGGCCCATCACGGCAGGCCAAACAGACATGTGCACTTTATGGTGCGCATACCCCTCCTCTAGCCCTCTACAGCCCAGCCCCTCCCCCTTACTCCCAGGAAAAATAAAATGATAATAACACAGTGTAATTATCATTTTATTTTTCCTTTTGCTAAAATCTAGTGGGGCGACGCTCTTCTGCCTTAGTGTAGGAGCCGCCACTGGGGTATACAACTGTTCTGCATTCATTTTCTGTGACGCAAGCACTGCAGCTGGGTATAGACATATTATACGTACCTGTTTGTCTGAAGTGTATGTTTGTATGGATGGCCGAGTGCTTTCATGCAGCGCCTCACTTTGTATTTTGCTAAGCACTATTTGGACGTGTCACTTTTACCCCATTTTAAAGTATTCAATATTCCTAGGATCACGGTTGTTTTTCCTTTATTAGAACACTTGACCTGCCCGCCACAGCAGATGTCAGCAACAATCTCAAATCCTTGAGCCCTCTTGAGGAGTACATTAGTAGTAACAGCAGCCACCATACCCTCGGTGCCTTTGTGGGGGCAGTTCACAAGGCCCTACACTCACTGCTGCTTATGTCCTATACCTCAGCAGTGAAGTAACTTAGGTATACTCATTCCCCATCCATAGGGGTGCACAAGGGCATTTACAATACAATCAGTATATTCAGTGAGTACTGCCACATTTTAGCAGGTGCCACTGGCTGCCACTTCAGAGGTTTGTAATAGGACAGCAACAGCACTTCTAAACACATTGGTAATACTTCAATGAAGCAATTCCTGGATTTCTACTAAGGTTTTTGAAAATGTTGGGTGATGTTCTTCTCCTCTCCAGCAGTAAGGGACATTCAAGCTTCCCCCTCCACTCCCGATGGCTGGGCACCTTCTGCACTCTCCGCCCTATTGCTGGGCACCTTCCTCTCTCTACTCCCTATGGCCGGGCATGTTTCTCACTGCATTGCATCTTCATTGTAGTCAATTGCAAAGGCCCACAACTTTCAAGGTCCTCCGGATAAAATGAACTCCTCCTTTCTTTTTCTGCACCTTTCACTTGTTATAGTTATAACAACCTTTCTCGTCCTATGTCAGTCTCTAACTGTGTCTCTCTTCCTATGTCTTACCACTTGATACCTTTCTCTCTTGCTCCACTCCACCATCACTTGTTTTAGCATCTTACTGACATCATCCTTCTGACATCATCCTTCTTTAATAAGCTCTCTTTTTTTGTCTATCCCCTTCTCACATTTCACCTCACCTCCCTCTATTTACCTCACCTCTTTCTACCTGTCACTTTGTGCCTCATTTCTTTCTACCACACTGGTCACCAAACCCCTGCTACAAATCACCCACTCTGTCTACCCCATCACCTTTTTATTTCTCTGCCTCACCTATCTTTCTTTTTCAGATCTCTTCCCTTGCTCTTCTACCTAAAACCTTTACTTTCCCTCTCTCTTCACTGACATCTATACTACATGTACCTACCCCTAATCTACATTTCAGCCCTTTCTTCCACATTTCTGTCCAGCACACCTCTATCTTCCAAATACACCTCTCTAAAATCCCATCTTTCTCTATCCCTCTGTCCCCTACTGTGTCTACCTCCACACCCACCCTACCCTGTCACTACTTCACTCCTTTCTCAGCACCTGGCGGTCCTTTTCATATTACTGCACTGTCTTTCTCCTCTACCTGCTTTGCCTCATCTCTTTCTACCTCATCTATTTATGCACCTCACCACTCTATCTGTATGTCTCAGCTATCTCTATCTTTCTCACCTTTCTCCCTCATCTCTCTCTCTACTTTACATTTCATACACTACCTTATCTTTCACCCTACACATTTCTCCCTCTCACACTTCCCAACCTCTCAGTTTCTCTTATAATTTGACCACTATCTCACCTCACCACTTCTTTCTAGCGCTAATCCCACTGTGTTGCTTCTGTCACAACCTAACTCTTATCACTGATTATTTCTCCCAACTCTAACCATCATTGCTTTTATCTCTGTCTTCCATCTCTTTCTCTCTGGTCCACCATTCAACACACCTTCTGTGCTTCACATTGTTGGCTCTTTCTTTTTATATCCACCTACTTCACCTCTCTGGCTCTTCTTCACACTTTCACTCTTTCTCTGTCTCAATTATCACTCTTTTTCTCCACCTCACCTCTGTCTCTACTTCACTTCTCTTTATTACAAATAATCTATTTTTCTTATGTTCACACCTCTCAATTTACCTTTCTCTCCACCTAAAAGCCCACTTTACCTAACCAATCTTTCTGTACTTTAATTATCATTCCGCCCCTCTCTCTACCTACAGCTCTCTCTATCTCGCATTTCCGTATATTTCTGCCTCATATTTTTGCCTGGGTACTCATGCAGCAACCCTCTTCCTACATTACCTTTCCCTCTACTTTACCCCTCTGTGTACCCCACCCTCTTACTTACATTTCAATATTCTTAGCTCTGTCTATATGTATCTACCTCACTCCAAAATATTATCACTCTACCCCCTTTACCTATCTACTTCTTCCTCTCCATAATTTTTCTAGCCTCCTTATTCTCTTCCTACCTGTGTGTCCTCATCTCACCCATCACTCTATATCATATCTGCTTTACCTCCCTTCCCCCTCTATATCTCACTGTGACATTCTCATTACCTCTCTATCCTTTCAATTTTGCTTACTCAGCAAATGTAACAGTGAAAATCCTCAGAGTAGTAGTTTGATTTTCATGACTGCAGCAAGAGTGAAAGTGGTGAAAAGAGATGTATGTAAGATTGTAGGTATTCATCAATCACAGCTACAATCTGAAGCACTATGTGCATATGTTTTAATGTTATGCACTAGTCCACTAAGCATCCACCAAGCCAACCTTACTGTGTCTTTCCTAGAATGGGAGCAAGTGGTGGAGTAGACAGTGATTCGCACATAAAGTATTGTTTTTGCGTGACAAAACCATTTATTTTTGCAGTGGAGTTGAACTATGTTAACAATGCTTGTTCAAGCTTTATTTTGGTACTATTTGACTGGCAGATGCATGGCAGTTCCAGCTTTTGGCTATTTTTGTGTACCCCCATTTCTGGAAGGTTAACATGTGATATAAGGTAGTTTGGAATGATAAGGGCTTACATTAACTGAAAATTAATTTTAAAAATCAGAGTTCTTCTGAAGAGGTGCCCTAAAATAGGTCCTGCGTGGGTTCCCAGAAGTCCCTAAGATGGCACTGAAAATACAAGACCTGTAGGATGTTTGTGTGTCCAGGCTGTCCTCTCACTCCTTTCTCATCCAGTCTGCAAACTGGGGTTTCTGTAGGTAAGGGGATGGATAATTAAAGATTTCCTTCCTGCCTCCTGATTTCCATGCCTACTTTTGCCAGGCAAGAGCGATAAAGCCCAGATAAATAAAGTACACTGTTCCACAGGAATAACCACAGGTCAAAAGGGCACCCTTAAAAGTAGAAGTCAGGGCCCTCACACAGCCAATGAATGTCATGCTTTATCATAGGAACTGCTCCTCGTCTGGCTGGCGCTGCAATGTCCGACGGGCCGCTCAAGGGGGCTCTTTTGCCAGAAATCTTTTTAGATACGTGCTGTGGTTGAACACAGGGGCAGATTCAGACCTACGAGGAGAAGTGAAAAGCTGGTCACCATTGTAGGGGTGCTGCAGGACCTTGTCAACACCAGGAGGGGCACTGTGGCACAACAAGGGGCCCCTGACACTAGCCTGGATGATGAACAGCCCACCACCTCTGCCGGCGCTAGTGGACAGGAGGCACCGCCACAGGACCACAACACCAGCAACCCACCCCCAGCAGATGGAGAGCCACCCCGCTAACGGTCCCTGAGATCCAGGAACAAGCAAGAGAACATTGCCAAGACCCCGCCAGGATATGAGACCCCCCTGAATGTCATCCTTCTGTTCCACTTTGTCACCCTGTCCATCCTTTCACTGCCCTTGCTCCACTTCCTATGCCCCTTTGGACAATGCACCTGTGAAACAAATAGACTGGACTCTGCCATGGGCATTCCTCCACCATCACCCATGACCATTTTACAACCCCCTCCACTTATTTGCAAAAAAATAAACACACATCAATCACAAAACAATCTGGAGTCAGTCTGTGCTTTCACAAATGTGTAATTGCAATAACTATGGAATATAGCAATGTCAATTCAAATGTCAACATACCGATGTAACACAGCTATAGTCCATGAGGAAATATAGCAGAGGTCACAAAGTGGGACCCACATCTGTTAAATGGAAAGGCAAAGTGACAAGTCAGGGTCCATACACTGGGTGAAAATGACAGACATTTGATAGGTCAAACAATAGTATGAGATGTGGGAGGCAGTGATATCTTCTTCCCTGTGTCTCACTGGAAGTATTGTTGGATAACGTTATTTCTGCTGTTGATATCCTCTTCTTCTGCCTCCTCTTCTTCGCAGTCCACAGTCTCTACAGCTGCCACAAGACCTCCAGCTGGCCCATCCTCCTGCAGAAAAGGCACTTGGCGTCGCAAAGCCAGGTTGTGCAGCATACAGCAGGCCACGATGATCTGGCACACCTTCTTTGCTGAGTAGTACATAGAACCACCTGTCATATGGAGGCACCGGAACCTGGCCTTCAGGAGGCCGAAGGTTCTTTCTATAATCCTCCTAGTTCGCCCATGTACCTCATTTTAGCGTTCCTCTGCCCTTGTCCTGGGATTTCTCACTGAGGTCAGTAACCATGACAGGTTGGGGTAACCAGAGTCACCTGAAAATATTGAGGGACAACTGTTAGACACACACTAACCCGTAGGGACAACCCCAGACCCAGACAACTATTCACAGGGTATGGGGTCCTTGTCCTCACCTATTAGCCACACACGGTGCCTCTGGAGTTGCCCCATCACATAAGGGATGCTGCTATTCCTCAGAATGTAAGTGTCATGCACTGAGCCAGTAAACATGGCATTCACATGGGAGATGTACTGGTCGGCCAAACACACCATCTGCACATTCATCGAATGGTAGCTCTTCCAGTTTCTGTACACCTGTTCACTCCTGCGGGGTGTACCAAGGCCACATGTGTCCCATCAATGGCACCTATGATGTTGGGGATATGTCCCAGGGCATAGAAGTCACCTTTCACTGTAGGCAAATCCTCCACCTGAGGGAAAACGA
This sequence comes from Pleurodeles waltl, assembly GCF_031143425.1. NCBI lineage: Eukaryota > Metazoa > Chordata > Amphibia > Caudata > Salamandridae > Pleurodeles > Pleurodeles waltl. The sequence continues at coordinate 768,332,865 of NC_090446.1, forward strand.
TGAAGCTGCACATGCGTTTCACCAGGGCAGACAACACTCTGGACATCACGTTAGAGAACATTGGCTGGGACATCCCTGATGCAACGGCCACTGGGGTTTGAAAAGACCCACTTGGCAGGAAATGGAGTACTGACAAGACCTGCACTAGAGGGGGGATCCCTGTGGGATGGCGGATAGCTGACATCAGGTCTGGCTCCAACTGGGCACACAGTTAATGGATTGTTGCACGATCAAGTTTGTAGGTGACTATTACGTGTCTCTCTTCCATTGTCGACAGGTCCACCAGCAGTCTGTACACCGGAGGATGCCGCCATCTCATCACCTGCCCCAGCGGACATGCCCTATGGAGGAGAACAGCGAGCAGAGATTTAGCCAACACTGAGGTATTACAAAATGTCATTAGCACACATTTATTAATCCGCAATGTGCCTGTTACTGTCTGTATGCAAGGCCTAGATAGGTGTGACACAGTTATTATTAATGCCATGTGGCACCCTGAAATGGCGGCTGCCTGACCTGTAAGGTGGGACAAGGGGATATGAGGTGACTGCGCTGGCATTCAACACCGTCGCGGTAGGTGGTCGAAGACCGCGGCGCAATTCTGCATTGGTTAACATTGGACCCTATGGGTCCCAGGAGCCACTGACGATGTACGCCGTCGGTGATGGTATGCAACGCCACGGACGTGACCGCCATTTTCTGTCTGTTCACTCACTTGATACCTGACCTTCGACAGGAGACGACCTACACTGCAAGTGCTGCTGTTACCTGGGTCTGGAAGCGACGATGACTCATGTGTCTGGGGAAAGGGCCCCTGCCTTCACTTCGGAGGAGTTGGAGAAGTTAGTGGATGGGGTCCTCCCCCAGTACACGCTACTCTACGGTCCTTCAGACAAACAGGTGAGTACACTGTGAGCATGCTGTATGGGCAATGTCTGTTTGGATTGGTGTGGCTGGAAGATACATGGGGGGGGACTGAGGCCTGCATGTGCGGACAGTGAGTGTATGTGCATCAGGGCAAGGGTGGGAACGTGGGCCAATGAGTATGACGGTCCGGAAGGGTAAAGATTATCCTTTTCCCTTGTACTATTCCTCTAGGTCAGCGCCCACCAGAAGAAGGATATTTGGCATGCCATCGCCAAGGACGTCCGGACCCTGGGGTTCCACCACAGACGGAGCACCCACTGCCAGAAAAGATGGGAGGACATTCGCCGCTGGAACAAGAAGACAGCGGAGGCCCAGCTAGGGATGGCCTCCCAACGTGGGAGGGGTGCCCGTCGCACCATGACCCCCCTGATGTTCTGGATCCTGGCGGTGTCGTATCCAGAGTTGGATAGGTGCTTGAGGGCATCACAGCAGCCACAAGGGGGTGAGTACAGTCATAATCATCTTACTGCACGCATTAGGAGGTGTCTGGGTAGGGGAGGTGGGCAGTGGGTTCCCCTAGGCCAGGGTGAGCTTGGTAGGCAAGGTCCCTTGTTAGGCAGGCTCTGTGGCACCCCAACCCCACTAGTGGTTAGTGACATCTACACCTAGTCAGGCTCCTGTGACTTCCATTTGTGCAGTAATCGGGCATAGGCCTTGTACCCCATGGCCCTGTGAATAATCTAGGAACTATAAGTACATGGTGTAGTGCAGAGGTCTGCTGTGTCTGTAGTGTCCGCCAACAGTAGTGGTGTTGCATGCACTGAACATGTCTTTCTTCTGTCTTCCCCCCCACCTTTTTGTGGTCTCCCTGTTCTTGTGTGCAATAGCATCATCAGGCAGAGGAGCAGTGCCACCGGAGAAGGAGGGAGCTGCATCCCACCTGGCCCTGGAGGGTGAAACAACAGAGTCTGAAGCCACCAGTGGGACAGAGGGCGAGGGGAGCTCGGCGGGGACAGGAGCAGAGACCAGCGACAGTGATTCCTCCTCTGATGAGAGCTCCCTTGCGGTGGCGGGCCCCTCTGTGCCCCCGGCATCAACAGGTACAGCTGCCACTCCCCCTACCAGCACTGCCCTCCCAGCAGCCCCTCAGCGTGTGTCCCGTGCCCGCTCACCCAGAAGGGTGGGCATCTCCTTTGCCCCAGGCACCTCAGTCCCTGCCCCAGTCAGCCTTTCTGCCCTCAGTGAGGAGGCTATTGACCTCCTGAGATCCCTCACTGTTGGGCAGTCTGCCATTGTGAATGCCATCCAGGGTGTTGAGAGGCATTTGCAACAAACAAATGCATACCTGGAGGGCATTCATTCTGGCCAGGCAGCCCAACAGAGAGCATTTCAGGCTCTGGCCTCAGGACTGATGGCAGCCATTGTCCCTGTGTCCAGCCTCCCCACTCCAACTTCCTCCACCCAGACCCAATCCCCTGTACCTCTGCCTATCCCAACCACACCATCAGACCAGCATGCACACACCTCAACAGACAAGGGTGGCTCAGGCAAACATAAGCACCACACATCCCACAGGCACTCACACAAGCATCATACCCATGCAGACATACGAACATCCACTGCCTCCACTGTGTCCCCCTCCTCCACGTCTCCCTCCTCCCTCCCAGTCTCGTCTCCACTCCCACCTGCATGTACTACATCTTCAGCCACTACCTCCATCACCAGCATGCCCATCACCCCACACAGCTCATGTGCACTCACCACCCCCACTACCATTCACACATCCCCTGTGTCCTCTCCCAGTGCATCTGTGAGCCCTCCTCCCAAAGTACACAAACGCAGGCACGCACCCACCCAACAGCCATCCACCTCACACAGCCTCCAGCCCATGCACCTTCACCCAAATTCAGCAGATGTTCACCTTCTACAACCACTACCTCTACCTCCACTCCCAAACCCCCTCCATCTACCCGTCCCAGTGTGTCTAAAAAACTTTTCCTGGCTAATATTGACCTCTTCCCTACACCTTCCCCCCCCCCCCGGTCCGTCCCCTAAGGTCACGCTTTCCAGGTCCCAACTCAGCACCTCAGCCACCATATCCCCAAGCACAGTGGTGCCAGCAGCTGCGGGCTATTGGAGTGCGCCAACCATCAGGGCTGCCAGTGTGCCACGGAGCGAAGGCAAGGACATTCCGCCACCTGCACAACTAAAAAAGTTGCCCACATCCCAGAGGGAGAAGCAGAAAACACCTGCCTCCAAGGGCTCAGGGAAAACGAAAGGCGATAGTGGCAATACAGCTGCGCCACCATCCAGGGTGGGGAAGGGCCAGAAACTGAAGGGCAGGTCAGGAGAGGGCATGGTGGCACCGACTGAGAGACCAGTGTCACACCTTCTGTCCACGTCAACGCCAACCTGTACGGCAGAGAAGACCACCATCTGCACCGCCACAGAGCCCGCCGCCACCACCGCTGCTACAGAGCCCGCCACCAGCACCGCCGCCCCAGAGCCCGCAGCCAGCACCGCTGCCAGAGCCCGCCGCCACAGAGCCCGCCACCAGCACCGCCGCCACAGAGCCCGCCGCCAGCACCGCTGCCACAGAGCCCGCAGCCAGCACCACTGCCACAGAGCCTGCAGCCAGCACCGCCTCCACAGAGCCCGCCGCCAGCACCGCCACGACTAACATCGCTGCAAGCGTCGCCAGCGGCCCCGCGACATCCTGAGCCAGTGGCACCACCGCAGACATGGCTGCCATCCCCAGTGGTCATTCGTCCGATGAAGCACTGTGGGCACCAAGCCCCCTCCAGAACCAGTGGAGAAAGGCATCCACTACCTAAATAATCTCTTATATTGGAATGTGGTGAGTGAAAATCGCAGCCGCTATTCAGAAACGAACCCACTGGGTGGGCAGGTTGGGCATAACGGTGCATTGTAAATACTATAACACACATAGAGTGTCACAATCATAATAGCTGCCATCCAAAATACAGACTCCATAAGGTGGACACATGGTGCAGTAGGAAAGACCCACTATTAATCAGGGAAGGGAACTCAATAGTAGACATATTGGCCTGCAAGAGCAGGTTGCAAAAGAGTACACAAAGTGATAGAAAAAAGGGTTGGTACTGTAATAATGGACTACCATGAATAAAGGCAGACCGTAAACAGGGAGCTCACGTGTAAGCGAGTTCCCATGAGCACCAAAGCAATCATAGCATAAAAGAGCAAAAGAGAGACAGCCAAGGTTGGTTATCGGTTAATCACACTGAGGCATATCCGGCAACTGCATACCCAAAACTAAAAGGGTTGCGGACATTGCCTAGTATGTATCTTAGTTAAGGGCGGAATATCGAAGTGTCTGATTCACTTTTCTAAGAATGCAGTGTATAAGAGACACTCAGCAGTTAATATCACTGATAGCCTGGGAACAAAACTAAAGAGACGGAGGCTTACAATCAGGCACACTAGCCCGGCAGAGCAGATCCCACAAAAGGGGAAACAAAATTTAAAGGCGAAATCGGTATGCTCATAATTGCCAGACATCGCTCCTGCACTGATACCTACCTGGCAGCAGCAAATCCGGAAGTGAAGGGGTCGTGTATGCTGCCGGGTATAAGAGTGAGTCACAGGCGGGGTGGCCAATTGGGTAGTAGCATGTTGTGCTAAGAAGTGGCAAGCAGGAGGAGTGGATCCGCCCATTATTTGAAACAGAAGGGGTACTCGTGACAGTGTCCCACCAGAGCGAATGTTCATCGATGACTCCCCAGAGCCTCTGCTAATAGACAGAGGATGATGTATTGTTGGGGCGGGGAAGGCCAAGGAATGCACAGGGCAGCTAAGAGATGCTGATAAGTGTCTTTGAAGCAAGACAATAATGGTCACAGACACAGAGTGAGAAGCATGATTATATTCCCTGCAGTGACGAAGAATCTGCTATGTGCCATAATGTAATGGTAATAAAAAGCCCCACAATTTTTTTTTTTAATTAAATAAAGAGAGTATGTTGTACATCATGTCTAACATGCTTAGAATGATGCTGCAATGTAATCAATGATTACAAATTGCTCTGCAATATAACACGGAGGTTGAGGGTCGCATATTGATAAAACTGTAAAGTCAAAGGGAGGTATATGTCTAGTTAAGGTGGGTCACTAAGGCCATCATTACAACCCTGGCGGTTGGTGTTAAAGCAGCGGTAATACCACCAACAGGCCGGCGGAAAAAAAATGGGATTACGACCACACTATTTTTAAGAGTGCCCTTTCAACCTGTGGTTATCCCTGTGGAACAGTGTATTTTATTTATCTGTACTTAACTCAGGGAGGATGTGCAATGGACCGTTTGGAAATCTCGCTGTCCCTCTAGTATTCTTAAGAGTGCTAAAGCATCTGGGGCCAGATGTAGCAAAGACTTTGCGGCTCGCAAACGGCGAAAATCGCCGTTTGCGAGTCGCAAATGCGTCTTTGCTATGTAGAAATGCATTTTGCGAGTCGGCACCGACTCGCAAAATGCATTTCCGAGTCGCAAATAGGAAGGGGTGTTCCCTTCCCATTTGCGAGTCGCAATGGTATGCAATTCCATTTGCGACCGCGAAAGCGGTCGCAAATGGACTCGCAGTTAACATCCACTTGAAGTGGATGGTAACCCAGTCGCAAACGGGAAGGGGTCCCCATGGGACCCCTTCCCCTTTGTGACTGGACCTAAAAATAATTTTTCAGAGCAGGCAGTGGTCCAATGGACCACTACCTGCCCTGAAAAATACCGAAACAAAAGGTTTCGGTTTATTTTTCAAAGTGCAGCTCGTTTTCCTTTGAGGAAAACGGGTTGCACTTTGAAAAAAAAAAACTGCTTTATTTAAAAGCAGTCACGGACATGGAGGTCTGCTGTTCCCAGCAGGCCTCCATCCCCGTGAGTGCCCTGAGTCGCTATGGGGTCGCAAATTGCGACCCACCTCATTAATATTAATGAGGTGGGTCTTTGCGACCCCATAGCGACTTGCAGAAGGTGTCTGAGACACCTTTCTGCATCCCAAATTGCGACTTGCAATTTGCGGGTCGGAGGGACTCGCAAATTGCAAGTCGCAATTTGGGACTTTCCTACATCTGGCCCCTGGATTCATAATTCCCACTACCAGTAGCATTTAATCAAAATGTTGCAGGAGGAGGATTAAGAAAAGAGCTAACCAGCCCTGCAAGTTGATAGGAGAAACTGCTTCAATAGACTGTTTCCAACCACTTCTTCAACTCCCTACATCCAGTCATCTCCTCCCTAACAGGAAGAAATCCTGGCCTGAACCACTGCCTTCAGTGGCCCACTCCAATTCCTGAGGCTCAGGCAGAAGGCATGCCACAGCGCACACATCCAAAACTACCCAGGCTCATATAGCCCTTTGATTTCTGTAACTCTGTCAAGCCAAGAGGACCACAGGTCACCATACACAGAGGACAATCAAATTCACCTTTCACCCCTACTCCCGTCCCCAGAGTACTGACGAATGCAAGCTGCCCTGAACCCTTAAATCTTGACTTAGAGCTAGATTTCTATTATTGAGACTCCAAGTACGTATTCAGCTTTTAAAGACATAGGCCCTCATTACTACCGTGGCGGTCGGTGTTAAATAGGCAGTAATGCCGCCAACAGGCCGGGGGGTAACAAAAATGGGATCATGACAGAGCAGAAACCGCCAACACAGACAGCTACTTTAATACACCGACCACCACTGTGGTAGCAACAAACACCGTGGCAGTCACCGCCAATAGACAGGCGGAAGACAATGTATCGCCCACAACATTACAACCCGCCAATCCGCCAGCTTTTCCGGGGTGGTACCAAAGCCATCAAAAGCACGGTGGAAACTGTCTTTGGAAGGGAAACCACTCACCTTCCGACAATCAACGAAGAACCCGGATGCCATAGAGCCCGATCTGCAGGTCCTCCCCATGCTGGTCTACCTCCTCATACACGAAGAATATCATAGGAGGCAGCGGCGACAACCACGGTGAGTACTGCACCTGGCACACAGGGGAGGAGGGGAGGAAAAAGAGAGTGACACACACACGCAACACGCAACACCCCTGCCCTCACCCACAACACCATACACACAGACACATGCCGCAACATTACATTTACACCCCGTTACCCTCTAGAACGGAAGGACAAAAGGGATTTAGTTAAATCAGTGATATTTTAGAAATAGGCAGATATACTTAATGAATTGAAAAACAGTATATAACATATTTACAATATGTACAGAAGGCTGTACACTGTCCTTTGCAAATGTCCGTGGCCCACTGGGCCAAAAATCATGGGCCAAGCCCACACCTGACTCCTGCCTCAATACAGAGAGAACACTGCAGGGGCATCAGGTCGAAAACACACAGGCACCTCAGGGGGACGGGGAAGGGGGGGCACCTCAGCCGGAAGAGAGTACTACGTCTCTGCTCCTCAAGGGGGCTCCATGCCCACAGCGATGTCCTGGGAGTGCAAAGCCACAGTCTCTCAAGTGGGTGGGTTGCCCACTGCTGGCTCCTGGGGAGTGCAAAGCCACAGTCTCTCAAGTCTCTCAAGTGGGTGGTTTGCCCACTGCTTGGTCCTGGGGAGTGCAAAGCCAGTCTCTCAAGTGGGTGGTTTGCCCACTGCTTTGTCCTGGGGAGTGCAAAGCCACAGTCTCTCAAGTGGGTGGTTTTCCCACAGCTTGCTCCTTTGCCGTGCAAGGCCACAGTCTCTCAAGTGGGTGGTTTGCCCACTGGTTGGTCCTGGGGAGTGCAAAGCCACAGTCTCTCAAGTCTCTCAAGTGGGTGCGTTGCCCACTGCTTGCTCCTGGGGAGTGCAAAGCCACAGTCTCTCAAGGGGGTGGCATCTCCACTGGTTCTGGAGGGGGCTTGGTGCCCAGTGTGCTTCATCCTGCCACAGATAGGGAGAGTGGATGCATTTCTCCACTGGTTCTGGAGGGGGCTTGGTGCCCAGTGTGCTTTATCCTGCCAAGGATAGGGGGAGTGGATGCATTTCTCCACTGGTTCTGGAAGGGGCTTGGTGCCCAGTGATGCTGCATTTGGGGTGTGGCAGTTCACATTCCCTCACCTGGGTGTCTTAGGAACGAGATTTGCAGGGAACAAGTAGGATGATACTCCATGGAGGCAGGGCCAAACTCCATCCTGCGGCGACTAAGGCTGCATACTGGTGGTAGTGCCGGTGCTGGTGGGGGTGCTTCCAGTGGTGGTGGGAGGATCCAGGCTGTCTCCTGCAGCCTCGGAAGGACGCACACTGTGGACACTGCTGCTGACAGTTGTTGTGGCAGCAGCAGGGCAGGTGGCGGTGCAGGTGACGGTACCTGCGGGGGATGCAGGCGGTGCTGTCTGTGGTGCAGGTGCTGGTAGTGGTGGAGGGAGGCACCAATCCGTCTCCTGCAGCCTCGGACGGCTGCCCACTAGGGATGCTGCTATTGACAGTTGTTGAGACAGCGGCAGGACAGGTGGCAGTGCTTGCGGTGGTGCTTGCCGTGGTACAGGTGGCGGGGCTGTCGGTTCTGATGATGGGCACTAGGCCCTCACCTGGAGCCTCCGAGGGCTTATGTGTCTTGCCTTTTCTGCCCCTTCCTCACCTTGGCAGGTGCTGCTGGGACCTTGGCACTGGCAGCTTGAGTTTTGGAGGAGGCCTTGCTGGGTGGGTCGTGCTCTTTGGCCGTGCTGCATGCTGGCCCCTTCTTCACCTTGGCAGGTGGTGGAATAGGTTGGTCCTTTGCAGGGGTTGGTGGCACAGTGGCTGGCCTGACGGGTGCCCCCTTTGATCCTCTGGGAGTTGCAGTGACCACAGCGGACGCCGACTTGGTGGCTGAGGTGCTGGCCTGGGTTCTGGACACCCTGGCCCGAGGGGTAGGATGGGGGGTGGGTACAGAATAGGTCAACGTTAGTCAGGAAAAGTTTTTTAGACACACTGGGACGGGAAGATGGAGAGGGTTTGGGAGAGAAGGAAGAGGGAGTGGTTGTAGGAGGTGTCTGTCTGCTGAGTTTGGGTGAAGGTGCATGGGCTGGATGCTGTTGTGAGGTAGAGGCCTGTTGGGTAGGTGGGTGCTTGTGTTTGAGTACTTTAGGAGGAGGGGTCACAGACACATTGGGAGAGGACACAGGGGAGGTGTGCATGGTTGTGGGGGTGGTGACTGCCAGTGAGGGGTGTGTTGTGATGGGTGTGCTGGTGATGGAGGTAGTGGATGAGGATGTAGTGCATGCAGGTGTGAGTGGAGACGATACTGGGAGGAGGAGGAGGAGGGGGACACAGTGGATGCAGTGGATGTTGGTGTGTGTGCATGGGCATGGTGCTTATGTGAGTGCCTGTGAGATGAAGTGTGGTGCTTATGTTTGCCAGAGACATTTTTGTGTGTTGATTTGGGTGAATGCTGGTGGGAAGGAGTGCTTGGGATAGGCTGAGGTTGAGGGGATTGGGACTGGGTAGAGGAAGTTGGAGGGGGAGGCTAGACACAGGGACAATGGCTGCCATCAGTGCTGAGGCCAGAGCCTGAAATGCTCTCTGTTCGGCTACCACGCCAGAGTGAATGCCCTCCAGGTATGCATTTGTTTGGTGCAAATGCCTCTTGACACCCTGGATGGCATTCAGAATGGTTGACTGGCCAACAGAGAGGGATCTCAGGAGGTCAATAGCCTCCTCACTGAGGGCAGCAGGGCTCAATGGGGCTGGGCCAGAGTTGCCTGGAGCGAAGGGGATGGCCACCCTCCTGGGTGAGCGGGCACGGGAAAAACGCTGAGGGGCTGCTGGGAGGGCGCTGCTGGTAGTGGGGCGTGGTGGCTGTACCTGTTGTTGGGGTGGGCACAGAGGTGTCTGCTACTGCCAGGGAGCTTCCATCGGAGGAGGAGTCACTGTCTATGGTCTCCCCTCCTGCACCCGTCGTGGTGCTCTCATCACCCTCCGTCCCACTGGTGCCTTCACCCTCAGTGGATTCGGCCTCCAGGCCCATGTGGGATGCAGCTCCCTCTGTCGCCGGTGCCTCTGATCCTCCGCCAGATGATGCTAATGCACACAAGGACAGGGTGACAAAACAAAATGGGGGGGAGAGACAGAGGATACACTTGGTCAATGCCAGCAACACCACCATCATTGGCGTACACTACACACAGGGAGCTGCCCTATGCACTAGGCCATGCACTACCAGTTACACAGCTAGTCACCAGCCCATGTGGTACAATGCCTAATGCTAGCATCTGCACACCAGAAACCCACAGGACCCTGCCCAGTAGTAGATGGCCACTTACACTATTTGGGGTAGGAGTGCTCCAGAGCCTGCTCAACAAGGGACCTACCCTGCGATGTTCGCCCCAGCCTAGGGGCACCCACAGCCCACATCCCCAACCCAGGTAACACCTTAACACGCGCAAAGTCATGATTCTGAATCTGTACTCACCCCCTTGTGGCTGCTGCGATTCCCTCAAGTGCCCACCCAACTCCGGATAGGCCACCGCCAGGATGCAGAACATCTGGAGGACCGTAGAGTAATGTGTACTGGGGTAGGACCCCATCCACCAGTTTCTACAACTCCTCCGCAGAGAAGGCAGGGGCCCAGACACATGAGCCATTGTCCCTTCCAGACACAGGTCACAGCAGCACTTGCAGTGTAGGTCCTCTCCTGTTGAAGGTCAGGTAGCAAGTGAGTGAATAGTTAGAAAATGGCGGTCACGTCCGCGGCGGTGCGTACCGTCACCTCCGGCGTACATCGCCAAACCAATGCGAAGTTGCGCTGCGGTCATCGACCACCTACTGTGACGGCACACAATGCCAGCACAATTACCTAATTTCCACTCGTCCCTCCTCACAGGTCAGGCAGCCGCCATTTCAGGGGGCAACAGGGCATGGCACCTAACTGCTTCGCAGCAGACATTGGCACATCAACTGACTCTCGACTTCACATACTGCTTCTGTAAAGTAAATTATTCAACATTAGTGCAAAACATGTTGAAATATGACCCTCTGCTCACCGTTCTCTTCCATAGGCTTCAACCGTTGAGGCAGCATGTGAAATGGCGGCATCATCCGGTGTACAGACCCCTGGTGGACATGACAACAATGGAGGACAGTCACATTATCATTACATACAGACTTGATCGTGCCACAATCCAAGAACTGTATGCCCAATTGGAGCCAGACCTGATGTCAGCTATCCGCCAGCCCACAGCAATCCCCCCTCTAGTGCAGGTCCTGTCAGTGCTTCATTTCCTGGCAAGTGGTTCCTTCCAAACAACAGTGGCCATGGCATCAGGGATGTCTCAGCCAATGTTCTCCAACGTGTTGACCAGAGTGTTGTCTGCCCTGCTGAAACACATGCGCAGCTACATCGTGTACCCCCAGGTGGATGATTTGGCCACAGTGAAGGTTGACTTTTATGCACTGGGACACATCCCCAACATCATTGGTGCCATTGATGGTACACATGTAGCATTTGCCCCCCCCACCCCCCCATAGAAATGAACAGGTTTACAGGAATAGAAAAAGCTAACACTCGATGAATGTGCAGATGGAGTGTTTGGCGGACCAGCACATCTCCCATGTGAATGCCAAATATCCTGGCTCTGTCCATGACACCTTTATCTTGAGGAATAGCACCATCCCATATGTGATGGGTCAACTCCAGAGGCACTGCGTGTGGCTAATAGGTGAGCCAAAGGTCCCCAAACACTATGAGTAGGTGTCTGGGTATGGGATTGCCCATAATGGTTAGTGTGTGTCTAACAGTTGTCACCATATATTTACAGGTGACTCTGGTTACCCCAACCTCTCATGGCTACTGACCCCAGTGAGGAATGCCAGGACAATGGCAGAGGAACGTTACAATGAAGCACATGGGCGTACAAGTAGGATTATAGAAAGAACCTTTGGCCTCCTGAAGGCCAGGTTCCGGTGCCTCCATCTGACAGGTGGCTCACTGTACTACTCACCCAAGAACGTGTGCCAGATCATCGTTGCATGCTGCATGTTGCACAACCTGGCCTTGAGACGCCAGGTGCCTTTTCTGCATGAGGATGTGCCTGGAGATGGTCTTATGGCAGCAGTGGAGCCTGTGGACAGTGAGGAAGAGGAGGCAGAGGAAGAAGATGTTGACAATAGAATAAATCTAATACAGCAGTACTTCCAGTGACACACAGGTAAGACACTGTAACTGCACTTAAAATTTCAGAAATCTGTTGGACATTGTACAAGGCAGCCGTTTACCCTATGTCTATGGCCACTGACTGTTCCGTTTGGATTCTCTATTTTCAAATCTCTGTGCCCCATTCTGGCTCCTGCTATATGTACTGCTGCCCACCAAAGGTCATCCTGTAGTATATTTCCCTGTACATATACGTTGCAATGCTTTGATATTGTTGTACTAATACATTTGTGAATCATTTGACTGACTCCAGATTGGTATTTGTTTCAAGGGTGTTTATTTAGGTGCTAATAAGTATAGGTGTATGTGCAAGGGGCTGGGGAGATGGTGGAGGAAAGTCCAGCGTAGAGTCCAGTCTCTTGGTATCAGAGGTGCATTGTCCAAGGGGGAATGGGAAGAGGAGCAATGACAGTTCAAGGTGGACAGGGTAACAGAGTAGGACAGAAGGGTGACTATCAGGAGAGTCTTATTTCCTGGCGGGGGTCTTGGCAATGTTCTCTGTCTTCTGCCTGGATCACAGGGACCGTTTGCGGGGTGATTCTCCTTCTGCAGGAGGGGGTGCTGGTGGCCTGTTGGTCCTGTGGTGGGTCCTCCTGTGCACTAGCGCCTGCAGAGATGGAAGGCTGTTCCTCACTTTGGCTAGTGTCAGGCGCCCTTTGTTGTGCCACTGCCGCCCTCTTGGTCTTGCCCATGCCAGCCAGCACCCCCCTGCAATGGTGACCAAGATGGTGTATATTTTTATTAGGCCATCCCTGATCCCCAGGTATTGTCCCTCCTGCAGCCGCTGGGTCTCCTGCAACTTGGCCAGTATCTGGCCCATGGTCTCCTGGGAATGGTGGTATGCTCCCAGGATGTTTGAGAGTGCCTCGTGGAGAGTGGGTTCCTTGGGCCTGTCCTTCCCCTGTCGCACAGCAGTCCTCCCAGCTTTCCTGTTGGCCTGTGCCTCTGTCCCCTGAACCTTGTGCCCACTGCAACTGACCCCAGGTCCCTGATCATCCTGTGTTTGTGGGGTTGCCTGGGGTCCCTGTAGTGGTGGACACACTGCTGATTGACATGTCCTGGGGACAGTGGCATGGGCCTGCTGGGTGGGTGCTGTGCTGGTGTTTCCTGAGGGGGAAGGCTCTGTGGTGGGTTGGGACTGTGGCAGGGGAACTGACTGTCAAGAGGCCCATGATGGGCCAGGTTGGTCATCCTGATCCAGGCGTGCAGAGCTGCTGTTGTTACTGTGGGCCTCTTTGGGGGGCTGGATGTAGCTGGCACCTCCTCTCCAGTGACGTTGAGTAGGGGTCCTGTGGGGATGAAAATGCATTGTTAATGTATCTGCGTGGGCCATATTGTGCATGGGTGTGTTTCCATCTATGATTGTGATTTCCCAGTCGGCTTGGCCTTGTGTGAGTGGTGATTTTGTGGGCTGGGTGAGTCTCTCCACTTTGCATGCTGGGGTGATGGGTGTCCATGCTGGTCTGTGAGGGGGGTACATGCATTGGTGTGGCATGCTGGGCTTGGTGTTCGGATGGGTGGGTTGTGATAGTGGGCTATATGTGAGGTGTTTGAGTGATGAGGGTGAGGATGAAGGTGGGGGTATGTGATGGCATGCAGGTAGGGGGTGAAAGTACTTCAGATTTGACTTACCAGAGTCCAGTCCTTCTGTTATTCCTGCAAGGCCCTCAGGATGCATGATCACCAAGACTTGCTCCTCCCATGTTGTTAGTTGTGGGGAGGAGGTGGGGGTCCGCCGCCAGTCCTCTGTACAGCAATCTGGTGTTTTGCAACCACGGAACACACCTTCCCTGTAGGTAGTTCCACCTCTTCCTGATGTCATCCCTTGTTCTTTGGTGCTGACCCACGACGTTGACCCAGCCCATTATTCTCTGCCATAGCTGTGGCTCTACCCAGATGATTTCCTCCACCATCACCCTTAGCTCCTCCTCAGAAAACCGAGGGTGTCTTTGGGGTGCCATGGATGTGGTGCGAGTGATATGTGTGAGAATGTGTGGGGTGATTTGTTGTGGTGTATGCTGTAATGTGCGTGAATGGTGTACGGGTGATGGTGTTCTGTGCCTCTGATTGAGTGGGTGCTCCTGGCTTGTCTCTCTCTCTCTCTCTCTGTTGGCTATCTTTTTTTTCTTGTAAAGGGTTGTGGGTAATGTGGGGGTGTGTTTTATAGCGGTGTGGGTGTGTGGGTGTGGTGTGTGCATGTGTGTCAGGTGTGTGTAGTTTGAATTGTCCAATGTGGTGGTGTTTTGTAAGTGTGTGTGTATTTTAAGCGCATCAGTATGTACCGCCAATAGTTTACTACGATTGAAAGACCACCGCAGGGATTCGTGAGTCGTGATAATGTGGGCGTATTCCTGTTGGCGTTATGGTGTGGCTTTTGCTATCGCCAGTTTATCACTGACCTTTGGTCTGGCGGACTTGCGTGAGTGTCTGTATAGTGGCGGACTTCTATGTGTGGGTCATAATACCCGTGGTGGATTACTGCCGCTGTCACGGTATGTTGGCGGCCGTCAGCACTGCGGTAGGCGGCATTTACCACCAGGGTTGAAATGATGGCCATAATATTGCTTGTCTTGGCCAATGTTGCTACCCTGTATAACCTTCAAATGCGCTATTTACCACACATATTTGCAAAAATGAAACCTGATATTGATCCAGCAATATTTCATGAAACACTGCAATCCACGAATATAGGCCACTATTTTTGCAGTGCCCGGGCTTATGTTCGACCCTGATCACTCTGTTGTTTTAACCCTGTCCCTGGTAAAACAGGACCACTGTCTATAATACTTAACCGCTTCTGTGCCGCGGACGTAACGGTTATGTCCCGCGGCACAGTGCTCATGTGAAGAGGACGTAACCATTACGTCCTTGGCACTGACTAGCGCTCCCTCTGTGGGCTTCACTCCTACCCCCCCAAGACAGGGATGGAAGGGGAAGCCCTTCCCCTTCCACCCCCGCCACCCCACCCCCATGTAATGAAGTCAGCGCACAATCGCGCGCTGACATCATTACAGGGTGCCGGTCGCACTGGAAGCCATTTGCTTCCAGTGCGATTAGGAGAAAAAGGTGAGTTTTTTCCTCCGGAGAGTGGGGGGTTGTAAACAAAGAGGAACCGGGGGAAGGGAAAGGGTTTTCCTTTCCCCCGGTGTCTCTTTGAACATTCCTGCTGCCCGATCGCATTGCAATCGGGCTTGAAGAATGCCCACTAGACGCCAGGGATTTTCTTTCTTTTGTTTTATTGTGCTGTGTGTGCCGGGAGCAGCCCCTTGGGCAAGGGTCGCTCCCATTTGGGGGGCATGTTTGTTGTGGCCATTTCTGCCCCCCTTGGGGGCAGATCGGCCTATTATTTTTAGGCTGATATGCCCCAAGGGGGGCAGAAACCACTAGACGGCAGGGAATTTTGTTTTTTTTCTTATTGCTCGATTTTGTTGTTTGGGAGCGGCCCCTTGGGCAAGAGTCGCTCCCATTTGGGGGGCATGTTTGTTGTGGCCATTTCTGCCCCCCTTGGGTGCAGATCGGCCTATTATTTTTAGGCTGATTTGCCCCCAAGTGGAGCAGAAACCACTAGAACACCAGGGATTTTAGTAAAATTATTTATTTATGTGGGGGGAATTGAACTGTTGGCCATTTCGGCCTATTATTTTTAGGCTGATCTGCCCCCAATGGGGGCAGAAACCACTAGAATGCCAGGGATTTGTTTTATGTTTATTTATGTGGGGAGCATCCCCTTGGGCAAGGGGCGTCCCCCCAAGGGGGGCATTGAACTGTTGGCCATTTCTGCCCCCCTTGGAGGCAGATGGGCCTATTTTTTTTAGGCCCATCTGCCCCCAAGGGGGGCAGAAGCCACTTAGACACCAGGGATAGTGTGTGTGTACGTGTTAGTGGAAGGGGGGCGGCCCCTTGGGCAAGGGTCGCCCCCTTTTGGGGGCACGTGTCCCAAGGCCATTTCTGCCCCCCTTGGGGACAGATCGGCCTATTATTTTTAGGCTGATCTGTCCCCAAGGTGGGCAGAAACCACTAGAACTCCGGGGATTTTTTAATATGTTTATTTATGTGGGGAGGCGTCCCCTTGGGCAAGGGGGCACTGAACTGTTGGCCATTTCGGCCCCCCTTGGGGGCAGATGGGCCTATTATTATTTTTAGGCCCATTGTCCCCAAGGGGGCAGAAGCCACTTAGGCACCAGGGATAGTGTGTGTGTTTTTTTGTTTGTTTGGGGGGTGGCCCCTTGGGCAAGGGTCGCTCGCCATAGGGACACACCACTAAAGGTATTTTCTGCCCTCCTTGGGGCAGATAGGCCTATTTTTTAGTAGGCCCATCTGCCCCTATGGCAGAATCCACTTAGGTACCAATTTCTAAATGCTTGATGGTGGGATGTTTGTCAACTGACAAAGTATTTGCATTTGTGACAATTATTTTTCCTCCTTTTTGTTCTAGTTCAAAGCTTTTGCTTTCTTTGCTGTAGCTCCTTGCGGTTTTGGCAGTGGTTGACCTGCGGTTTGCATAGATGCATGTTTTAGGTAAGTAAAAACAATTTACTCCAAAGGAGTATTGTTGCCATGCATGAATGACATGTTTGTAGGTGCTGTACTAAATGCAGGTTTGTGTGACATTGTCCTTAGATTTGTGCACAATGATATTTGTGTTGTCTTATTTCTAATTTGCTTTTCTTTCTTTCTTTTTAGTGGGATATCATTGGTGATTGCTGTGTCTGAGCAGAGTAGTTGCTGGTGATTCTAGCTTCTTCAGGCAAGTGAGCGGTATAGTTTTGGAGTTTATGACTCTTACTAATAAAGCTACACTTTATTACTTATCTTACACAGTGCTGGTTGTTGGTGGTGCATTTGTCCAGTTCATTTCTGTAGGAAAGATCATGGTTAGCCGCAGGATGACCGTTCAGCGGGTGGTTGGTATGCTTTTTGAGTCATTGTCTGATCATGATTATGAGACGGACTCTGCATCTGAGGCAGAGGAGGAAGTGAGAGATTCTGGCAGTGAAGTTTCTGTCGGAGAGGAATCTTCTGATGAGGAAGCCACACTCAGTGCAGATGAAGGGCCTGTTTTAGAGGAGGACACTGATGTGCCATTAGTGCAGCAACCTGAGGCTGAAAGGTTTCCCGTTAGAAGACCTAAACTCTGGGTTGCCCCAAACATGGAGCAGCCAGAGCTGCCTGCCTTTACTGGTCTCCCGGGATGTAGAGTCAATACAGAGAACTTTTTGCTTGTCAATTTCTTTGAGTTATTTGTGGATGATGTGTTTTTGGAAGAGATTGTTGAGCAGACTAATTTGTATGCGGAGCAGTATTTGAGGGACAATGCTGCTAGACTTAGGCCACACTCTAGAGCTACCCAGTGGATTCCCACAAATTTGGAGGAGATGAAAAGGTTTTTGGGTTTGACTCTTTTGATGGGGTTGATAAGGAAGCCGCCACTGGCTTCTTATTGGACTACTAGTCCCTTGATGGCAACAGCTGTATTTCCTGCAACCATGAGTCGTAATCGGTATTTGCTTCTTCTTAGGATGCTGCATTTTATTGACAATGCATTAGCCTTGCCACAAGATCACCCTGATTCTGACCGTCTTTTTAGGATTAGGCCTGTCCTTGATCATTTTGTAGATCAGTTTTCAGAGGTCTATGTTCCAGGCAAAGAAATAGCTGTGAACGAGTCTTTGGTCCTCTTCAAGGGCTGTTTGGTATTTAGGCAGTACATTCCCAGCAAGAGGGCACGATATGGAATTAAATTGTATATGCTGTCTGAAAATAGTACAGGATATGTGTATAATTTCTGTGTCTACACTGGTAGGGATTCCAGTATTGACCCCCCTGGTTGTCCTCCCACTTTTGGAGTTACTGAGAAAATTGTGTGGGAACTTGGTAGACGACTGTTCAACAAAGATCACCATTTGTATGTAGATAACTTCTACACTGGAGTGCAGTTGTTCAAGGAATTGTTTAGAGTGGACACTGTTGCTTGTGGCACAATTCGTTGTAACAGGAAAGGCTATCCAAGGGAGCTTGTCTGTAAAAACTTGAGAGGGGACAGTGCAGTGCCTTGCGGAATGATGAGCTATTAGCTTTGAAATTTTCAGACAGCAGGGCTGTCTACATGCTAAGTACCATCCATGATGAGAGTGCATCCCCTGTGACTGTTTGGGGCCAGGTTGCTGATGTGCGCAAACCTGTGTGCATTTTAGATTATAATAAGCAAGTGGGAGGTGTAGATAGAGTTGATCAAAGGTTGGAACCTTATACTGCTATTCGTAAGTCTTACGTTTGGTATAAGAAGTTAGCAATTCACCTCTTCCACTTAGCAACTTTTAATGCTTTTATTGTGTTTAAGGATAGGTCTCCAGAGTCAAAGAGGAGATTTGTGAAATTTCAGGAGTCAGTGATAGAGAGCCTTATTGTGGTGGAACAGGCCAGAGTTCCTAGAGAAGCAGTGGTGGAGGATGTGGCTAGATTGAAAGATCGCCACTTTGCTGAGCACATTCCTCCCACACCCAAAAAAGACTTTCCAGCTAAGAAATGTAGAGTGTGTTTTCAAAGAGATATCCGGAGGGAGACTTGAATGTACTGCCCAGATTGTCCTTCAAAGCCTGGGCTGTGTGTGTGTGGTTGTTTTAAAAATTACCACACCCAGAAGAATTACTGAGAACAACCAGTGTAAACTGCCTGTTTTGTATTTTCATGTGTTCAGTTTCATGGTTGGCATTTCTGTCATGTACTTAGTTAGAGCTTTTGTGTTTGTAGTTTTGTAATTATTTCTAATTAGTTAGTGGTTTCTTTGTTTAAAAAAAAAAGCAATGCCATTGTGTGTGGAGTGGCGCTTGGCTGACAGTGTACATATTGACTTGCTGTTGGCTACTGCAACACACTGCCAGCCAAACCACCAGTCCACACACTCCCATCAGCTGGTGTGATTGCTGTGATCAGGCATGTGGGCGTATGTAAGTGATGGGCCCTTGAGTGGCGCTGTCTGTCGATTCGAGTGTTGTAATATGCTGGGCCCGTGGCTGGCAGCGTGAATGGTCATGTGCATGTCATGTATGAAAGGTGTGTGAATGGACTGTGAAGCGGTTGGTGCCTTGCCGTGGTTTACAGCTCACAAGCTTTGAGTCATTGGTTCAGTTTTTGGGCCTTTCAGTTATTAACAGTGCATTTCATTTTTGGGAAATATCTTGTTAATAAAATTTGATCCACTGAACCATCACTCACCCTCGTGCCAAATCCAACCAGTATGTCTGGTAAAAATGACAAAACCTGCTCTGCTGTTATCAGGCGTCGCAGCACACCGCCTACTCGCTAGGTGCCTCGGGTGGGACCCCGATGATGAAGCATGCCACCAACTTAGTTGGTGGGTGAGGGGTCTTTTTAGCATAACCTAACTGCGTTTCTTTTCACAATTTTAGTGTTTGGAACATCACATAAGTATGTGGACACACCAAAATGATCTATTGCAAAACTACCTGTGTTGGGGGGGGGCACCTATGGTTTTGGTCACGGGTGCGGCCTTCATCTAAGGAAACCTACATAACCCAGACATGTTTTAAAAATAGACACCCCAAGGAGTCCAAGGAGGTGTGGCTTGCCTGGATCCCCCAACATTTTCTTACCCAGACTCCTCTGCAAACCTCAAAATTTCCATTAAAAAATCATATTTTCCTAACTTTTCATTGTAGGATCACCGCTGCAGCACACATTTCCTACCACCCAGTGTTCCCCTCAGTCCCCAAAGTAAAATGATACATCACTTGCATGGGTCCCCAAAGCAGAGTCAGTCTAAAAGATGTATAAAAGAAAAATACGTGCTTAGCAACTCGTGCTATCCCCTCAATCTCTACAAGTTTTTGGCCTTTTTCTGTTGCAGGCACCAGGCCCACCCCCACAAGTGAGGTACCATTTTTATCAGGAGACTTGGGGGAACGCTCGGTGGAAGGAACTGTGTGGCTCCTCTCAGATTCCAGAACTTTCTGTCACCGAAATGAGAGGAAAAAGGTTTTTTTTGGCCACATTTTGAGGTTTGCAAATGATTCTGGGTAACAGAACCTGGTTAGATGCGCAAAAGTCACCCCATTTTGGATTCCCCTAGGTGTCTAGTTTTCAAAACTGTGCAGGTCTGCTAGGTTTCCCCAGGTGACGGCTGAGCTAGAGGTCAAAATCCACAGCTAGGCACTTTGCTAAAAACAGCTCTGTTTTCTTTGTGAAAATGTGATGTGTCCACGTTGTGTTTTGGGGGTTTTCCTATTGCGGGCGCTAGGCCTACCCCCACAACTGAGGTACCATTTTTATCGGGAGACATGGAGAAAGGCTGGGTGGAAGGAAATTTGTGGCTCCTCTCAGATTCCAGAACTTTCTGTCACCAAAATGACAGGAATAGTGTTTTTTTGGCCAAATATTGAGGCATGCAAAGGATTCTGGTTAACAGAACCTGGTCAGAGCCCCACAAGTCACTCCATCTTGGATTCCCCTAGGTGTCTAGTTTTCAAAAATGCGCTGGTTTGCTAGGTTTCCCCAAGTGCCGGCTGAGCTAGAGGCCAAAATCCACAGGTAGGCAGTTTGTAAAAAACACCTCTGTTTTCTGTGGAAAAATGTGATGTGTCCACGTTGTGTTTTGGGGCATTTCGTTTCTCGGGCATTAGGCCTACCCCCATAAGTGAGGTACCATTTTTATCGGGAGACTTGGGGAACGTTGGGTGGAAGGAAATTTGTGGCTCCTCTCAGATTCCAGAACTTTCTGTCACCGAAATGAGAGTAAAAGGTTTTTTTGGCCAGATTTTGAGGTTTGCAAAGGATTCTAGGTACCAGAACCTGGTCAGAGCCCCACAAGCCACCCCATCTTGGATTCCCCTAGGTGTCTAGTTTTCAAAACTGCTTAGGTTTGCTAGGTTTCCCTAGGTGCTGGCTTTGCTCCAGGCCAAAATCCACAGCTAGGCACTTTGCAAAAAACAGCTCTGTTTTCTTTGTGAAAATGTGATGTGTCCACGTTGTGTTTTGGGGCTTTTCCTCTCGCGGCGCTAGGCCTACCCCCACAAGTGAGGTACTATTTTTATCGGGAGACTTGGCGGAACGCTGGGTGGAAGGGAATTTGTGGCTCCTCTCAGATTCTAGAACTTTCTGTCACCGAAATGAGAGGAAATAGTGTTTCTTTGGCCAAATTTTGAGGTTTGCAAAGGATTCTGGGTAACAGAACCTGGTCAGAGCCCCACAAGCCACCCCATCTTGGATTCCCCGAGGTGTCTAGTTTTCAAAACTGCTTAGGTTTGCTAGGTTTCCCTAGGTGCCAGCTGAGCTCCAGGCTAAAATCCACAGCTAGTCACTTTGCAAAAAACAGCTCTGTTTTCTTTGTGAAAATGTGATGTGTCCATGTTGTGTTTTGGGGCATTTCCTTTTGCGGATGCTAGGCCTACCCCCACAAGTGAGGACCATTTTTATCGGGAGACCTGGGGGAACGCTGGGAGGGAGGAAATTTGTGGCTCCTCTCAGATTCCAGCACTTTCTGTCACCGAAATGAGAAGAAAAGTGTTTTTTTGGCCAAATTTTGAGGTTTGCAAAGGATTCTGGGTAACAAAACCTGGTCAGAGCCCCACAAGTCACACCATCTTGGATCCCCCTAGGTGTCTAGTTTTCAAAAATGTGTTGGTTCGCTAGGTTTCCCCAGATGCCGGCTGATCTAGAGGCCAAAACCCACAGGTAGCCAGTTTGTAAAAAACACCTCTGTTTTCTGTGGAAAAATGTGATGTGTCCACGTTGTGTTTTGGGGCATTTCCTTTCGCTGGCACTAGGCCTACCCACATAAGTGAGGTACCATTGTTATCGGGAGACTTGGGGGAACGCTGGGTGGAAGGAAATTTGTGGCTCCTCTCAGATTCCAGAAATGTCTGTCACTGAAATGAGAGGAAAAAAGTGTTTTTTGGTCAAATTTTGAGGTATGCAAAGGATTCTGGGTAACAGAACCTGGTCAGAGCCCTACAAGTCACCCCTTCTTGGATCCCCCTAGGTGTCTAGTTTTCAAAACTGTGCAGGGTTGGTAGACTTCCCTAGGTGCCGGCTGAGCTAGAGGTCAAAATCCACAGCTAGGCACTTTGCTAAAAACAGCTCTGTTTTCTTTGTGAAAATGTGATGTGACCATGTTGTGTTTTGGGGCATTTCCTTTTGCGGGCGCTAGGCATACCCCCACAATTGAGGTACCATTTTTATCGGGAGACTTGGGGGAACGCTGGGTGAAAGAAAATTTGTGGCTCCTCTCAAATTCCAGAACTTTCTATCACCGAAATGAGAGGAAAAGTGTTTTTTGGCCACATTTTGAGGTTTGCAAAGGATTCTGGGTAACAGAATCTAGTCAGAGCCCCACAAGTCACCCCATCTTGGATTCCCCTAGGTGTCTTGTTCTCAAAAAAACGCACTGGTTTGCTAGGTTTTCCCAGGTGCCGGCTGAGCTAGAGGCCAAAATCCACAGGTAGGCAGTTTGTAAAAAACACCTCTGTTTTCTGTGGAAAAATGTGATGTGTCTGTCCACGTTGTGTTTTGGGCCATTTCCTTTCGCGGGCGCTTGGCCTATCCCCACAAGTGAGGTACCATTTTTATCCGGAGACTTGGGGGAATGCTGGGTGGAAGGAAATGTGTGGCTCCTCTCAGATTCCAGAACTTTCTGTCACCAAAATGAGAGGAAAAGTGTTTTTTTTGGCCAAATTTTGAGGTTTGCAAAGGATTCTGGGTAACAGAACCTGGTCAGAGCCCCACAACTCACCCCATCTTGGATTCCCCTACGTGTCTAGTTTTTAAAAAAAGGCTGGTTTGCTAGGTTTCCCCAGGTGCCTGCTGAGCTAGAAGCCAAAATCCACAGGTAGGAAGTTTGTAAAAAATACCTCTGTTTTCTGTGGAAAAATGTGATGTGTCCACGTTGTGTTTTTGGGCATTTCCTTTCGCGGGCGCTAGGCATACCCCCACAAGTGAGGTACCATTTTTATTGGGTGACTTGGGGGAACGCTGGGTGGAAGGAAATGTGTGGCTCCTCTCAGATTCCAGAACTTTCTGTCACCGAAATGAGAGGAAAAAGTGTTTTTGGGCCACATATTGAGGTTTGCAAAGGATTCTGGGTAACAGAACCTGGTCAGAGCCCCACAAGTCACACCATCTTGGATCCCCCTAGGTGTCTAGTTTTCAAAAATGTGTTGGTTCGCTAGGTTTCCCAAGATGCCGGCTGAGCTAGAGGCCAAAATCCACAGGTAGGCAGTTTGTAAAAAACACCTCTGTTTTCTGTGGAAAAAAGTGATGTGGCCACGTTGTGTTTTGGGGCATTTCCTTTCGCTGGCACTAGGCCTACCCCCATAAGTGAGGTACCATTTTTATCGGGAGACTTGGGGGAACGCTGGGTGGCAGGAAATGTGTAGCTCCTCTCAGATTCCAGAATTTTCTGTCAACGGAATGAGAGGAAAAAGTGATTTTTTTTTGGCCAAATTTTAAGGTTTGCAAAGGATTCTGGGTAACAGAACCTGGTCAGAGCCCCACAAGTCACACCATCTTGGATCCCCCTAGGTGTCTAGTTTTCAAAAATGTGTTGGTTCGCTAGGTTTCCCAAGATGCCGGCTGAGCTAGAGGCCAAAATCCACAGGTAGGCAGTTTGTAAAAAACAGCTCTGTTTTCTGTGGAAAAAAGTGATGTGGCCACGTTGTGTTTTGGGGCATTTCCTTTCGCTGGCACTAGGCCTACCCCCATAAGTGAGGTACCATTTTTATCGGGAGACTTGGGGGAACGCTGGGTGGCAGGAAATGTGTAGCTCCTCTCAGATTCCAGAATTTTCTGTCAACGGAATGAGAGGAAAAAGTGATTTTTTTTTGGCCAAATTTTAAGGTTTGCAAAGGATTCTTGGTAACAGAACCTGGTCGGAGCCCCCACAAGTCACCCCATCTTACATTCCCCTAGGTGTCTAGTTTTCAAAACTGCACAGGTTTGCTAGGTTTCCCTAGGTGCCGGCCGAGCTAGAGGCCAAAATCCACAGCTAGGCACTTTGCAAAAAACAGCTGTTTTCTTTGTGAAAATTTGATGTGTCCACGTTGTGTACTGGGGTATTTCCTTTTGCGGGCGCTAGGCATACCCCCACAATTGAGGTACCATTTTTATCGGGAGACTTGGGGGAACGCTGGCTGGAAGGAAATTTGTGGCTCCTCTCAGATTCCAGAACTTTCTGTCACCGAAATGAGAGGAAAAGTGTTTTTTGGGCCAAATTTTGAGGTTTGCAAAGGATTCTGGGTAACAGAACCTGGTCAGAGCCCCACAACTCACTCCATCTTGGATTCCCCTAGGTGTCTAGTTTTAAAAAATGTGCTGGTTTGCTAGGTTTCCCCAGGTGCCTGCTGAGCTAGAAGCCAAAATCCACAGGTAGGCAGTTTGTAAAAAAACACCTCTGTTTTCTGTGGAAAAAAGTGATGTGTCCACGTTGTGTTTTTGGGCTTTTCCTTTCGCGGGCGCTAGGTCTACCCCCACAAGTGAGGTACCATTTTTATTGGGAGACTTGGGGGAACGCTGGATGGAAGGAAATGTGTGGCTCCTCTCAGATTCGAGAACTTTCTGTCACCGAAATGAGAGGAAAAAGTGTTTTTTGGCCACATATTAAGGTTTGCAAAGGATTCTGGGTAACAGAACCTGGTCAGACCCCACAAGTCACACCATCTTGGATCCCCCTAGGTGTCTAGTTTTAAAAAATGTGTTGGTTCGCTAGGTTTCCCCAGATGCCGGCTGAGCTAGAGGCCAAAATCCACAGCTAGGCACTTTGCTAAAAACAGCTCTGTTTTCTTTGTGAAAATGTGATGTGTCCATGTTGTGTTTTGGGGCATTTCCTTTTGTGGGTGCTAGGCATACCCCCACAAGTGAGGTACCATTTTTATCTAGAGACTTGGGGGAACGCTGGGTGAAAGGAAATTTGTGACTCCTCTCAGATTCTAGAACTTTCTGTCACCGAAATGAGAGGAAAAGTGTTTTTGGGCCAAATTTTGAGGTTTGCGAAGGATTCTGGGTAACAGAATCCGGTCAGAGCCCCACAAGTCACCCCATCTTGGATTCCCGTAGGAGTCTAGTTCTCAAAAATGCACTGGTTTGCTAAGTTTCCCCAGGTGCCGGCTGAGCTAGAGGCCAAAATCCACAGGTAGGCAGTTTGTAAAAATCACCTCTGCTTTCTGTGGAAAAATGTGATGTGTCCATGTTGTGTTTTGGGGCATTTCCTTTCGCGGGCGCTAGGCCTACCCCCACAAGTGAGGTACCATTTTCATCAGGAGACTTGGGGGAAAGCTGGGTGGAAGGAAATGTGTGGCTCCTCTCAGATTCCAGAACTTTCTGTCACTGAAATGAGAGGAAAAGTGTTTTTTGGGCCAGATTTTGAGGTTTGCAAAGGATTCTGGGTAACAGAACCTGGTCAGAGCCTCACAACTCACCCCATCTTGGATTCCCCTAGGTGTCTAGTTTTCAAAAATGCGCTGGTTTGCTAGGTTTCCCCAGGTGCCGGCTGAGCTAGAGGCCAAAATCCACAGGTAGGCAGTTTGTAAAAAACACCTTTGTTTTCTGTGGAAAAATGTGATGTGTCCACGTTGTGTTTTGGGGCATTTCCTTTTGCGGGCGCTAGTCCTACCCCCACAAGTGAGGTACCATTTTTATCGGGAGACTTGGGGGGACGCTGGGTGGAAGGAAATGTGTGGCTCCTCTCAGATTCCAGAACTTTCTGTCACAGAAATGAGGGGAAAAGTGTTTTTTGGGCCAAATTTTGAGGTTTGCAAAGGATTCTGGGAAAAAGAACCTGGTCAGAGCCCCACAACTCACCCCATCTTGGATTCCCCTACGTGTCTAGTTTTAAAAAATGTGCTGGTTTGCTAGGATTCCCCAGGTGCCTGCTGAGCTAGAAGCTAAAATCCACAGGTAGGCAGTTTGTAAAAAAACACCTCTGTTTTCTGTGGAAAAAAGTGATGTGTCCACGTTGTGTTTTTGGGCATTTCCTTTCGCGGGCGCTAGGCCTACCCCCACAAGTGAGGTACCATTTTTATTGGGAGACTTGGGGGAACGCTGGATGGAAGGAAATGTGTGGCTCCTCTCAGATTCGAGAACTTTCTGTCACCGAAATGAGAGGAAAAAGTGTTTTTTGGCCACATATTGAGGTTTGCAAAGGATTCTGGGTAACAGAACCTCGTCAGAGCCCCACAAGTCACACCAGCTTGGATCCCCCTAGGTGTCTAGTTTTCAAAAATGTGTTGGTTCGCTAGGTTTCCCCAGATGCCACTGAGCTAGAGGCCAAAATCCACAGGTAGGCAGTTTGTAAAAAAACACCTCTGTTTTCTGTGGAAAAATGTGATGTGACCATGTTGTGTTTTGGGGCATTTCCTTTTGTGGGCGCTAGCCATACCCCCACAATTGAGGTACCATTTTTATCGGGAGACTTGGGGGAACGCTGGGTGAAAGGAAATTTGTGGCTCCTCTCAGTTTCCAGAACTTTCTCTCACCGAAATGAGTGAAATGTGTTTTTTGGTCAAATTTTGCGGTTTGCAAAGGATTCTGGGTAATAGAATCTAGTCAGAGCCCCACAAGTCACCCCATCTTGGATTCCCCTAGGTGTCTTGTTCTCAAAAATGCACTGGTTTGCTAGGTTTCCCCAGGTGCCGGCTGAGCTAGAGGCCAGAATCCACAGGTAGGCAGTTTGTAAAAAACACCTCTGTTTTCTGTGGAAAAATGTGATGTGTCCACGTTGTGTTTTGGGGCATTTCCTTTCGCGGGCGCTAGGCCTACCCCCCACAAGTGAGGTACCATTTTCATCAGGAGACTTGGGGGAAAGCTGGGTGGAAGGAAATGCGTGGCTCCTCTCAGATTCCAGAACTTTCTGTCACTGAAATGAGAGGAAAGGTGTTTTTTGGGCCACATTTTGAGGTTTGCAAAGGATTCTGGGGAACAGAACCTGGTCAGAGCCCCACAACTCACCCCATCTTGGATTCCCCTAGGTGTCTAGTTTTGAAAAATGAGCTGGTTTGCTAGGTTTCCCCATGTGCCGGCTGAGCTAGAGGCCAAAATCCACAGGTAGGCAGTTTGTAAAAAACACCTTTGTTTTCTGTGGAAAAATGTGATGTGTCCACGTTGTGTTTTGGGACATTTCCTTTCGCGGGCGCTAGGCCTATCCCCACAAGTGAGGTACCATTTGTATCGGGAGACTTGGGGGAACGCTGGGTGGAAGGAAATGTGTGGCTCCTCTCAGATTCCAGAACTTTCTGTCACTGAAATGAGAGGAAAAGTGTTTTTTTGGCCAAATTTTGAGGTTTGCAAAGGACTCTGGGTAACAGAACCTGGTCAGAGCCCCACAACTCATCCCATCTTGGATTCCCCTACGTGTCTAGTTTTAAAAAATGCGCTGGTTTGCTAGCTTTCCCCAGGTGCCGGCTGAGCTAGAGGCCAAAATCCACAGGTAGGCAGTTTGTAAAAAACACCTTTGTTTTCTGTGGAAAAATGTGATGTGTCCACGTTGTTTTTTGGGGCATTTCCTTTCGCGGGCGCTAGGCCTACCCCCATAAGTGAGGTACCATTTTTATTGGGAGACTTGGGGGAACGCTGGGTGGAAGGAAATGTGTGGCTCCTCTCAGATTCGAGAACTTTCTGTCACCGAAATGAGAGGAAAAAGTGTTTTTGGGCCACATATTGAGGTTTGCAAAGGATTCTGGGTAACAGAACCTCGTCAGAGCCCCACAAGTCACACCAGCTTGGATCCCCCTAGGTGTCTAGTTTTCAAAAATGTGTTGGTTCGCTAGGTTTCCCCGGATGCCGGCTGAGCTAGAGGCCAAAATCCACAGGTAGGCAGTTTGTAAAAAAACACCTCTGTTTTCTGTGGAAAAATGTGATGTGACCATGTTGTGTTTTGGGGCATTTCCTTTTGCGGGTGCTAGTCATACCCCCACAATTGAGGTACCATTTTTATCGGGAGACTTGGGGGAACGCTGGGTGAAAGGAAATTTGTGGCTCCTCTCAGATTCCAGAACTTTCTGTCACCGAAATGAGAGGAAATGTGTTTTTTGGTCAACTTTTGCGGGTTGCAAAGGATTCTGGGTAATAGAATCTAGTCAGAGCCCCACAAGTCACCCCATCTTGGATTCCCCTAGGTGTCTTGTTCACAAAAATGCACTGGTTTGCTAGGTTTCCCCAGGTGCCCGCTGAGCTAGAGGCCAGAATCCACAGGTAGGCAGTTTGTAAAAAACACCTCTGTTTTCTGTGGAAAAATGTGATGTGTCCACGTTGTGTTTTGGGGCATTTCCTTTCGCGGGCGCTAGGCCTACTCCCCACAAGTGAGGTACCATTTTCATCAGGAGACTTGGGAGAAAGCTGGGTGGAAGGAAATGCGTAGCTCCTCTCAGATTCCAGAACTTTCTGTCACTGAAATGAGAGGAAAGGTGTTTTTTGGGCCAAATTTTGAGGTTTGCAAAGGATTCTGGGGAACAGAACCTGGTCAGAGCCCCACGACTCACCCCATCTTGGATTTCCCTAGGTGTCTAGTTTTGAAAAATGAGCTGGTTTGCTAGGTTTCCCCATGTGCCGGCTGAGCGAGAGGCCAAAATCCACAGGTAGGCAGTTTGTAAAAAACACCTTTGTTTTCTGTGGAAAAATGTGATGTGTCCACGTTGTGTTTTGGGACATTTCCTTTCGCGGGCGCTAGGCCTATCCCCACAAGTGAGGTACCATTTTTATCGGGAGACTTGGGGGAACGCTGGGTGGAAGGAAATGTGTGGCTCCTCTCAGATTCCAGAACTTTCTGTCACCGAAATGAGAGGAAAAGTGTTTTTTGGGCCAAATTTTGAGGTTTGCAAAGGATTCTGGGTAATAGAACCTGGTCAGAGCCCCACAACTCACCCCATCTTGGATTCCCCTACGTGTCTAGTTTTATAAAATGTGCTGGTTTGCTAGGTTTCCCCAGGTGCCTGCTGAGCTAGAAGCCAAAATCCACAGGTAGGCAGTTTGTAAAAAACACCTCTGTTTTCTGTGGAAAAATGTGATGTGTCAAGTTGTGTTTTTGGGCATTTCCTTTCGCGGGCGCAAGGCCTACCCCCACAAGTGAGGTACCATTTTTATTGGGAGACTTGGGGGAACGCTGGGTGGAAGGAAATGTGTGGCTCCTCTCAGATTCCAGAACTTTCTGTCACCGAAATGAGAGGAAAAAGTGTTTTTGGGCCACATATTGAGGTTTGCAAAGGATTCTGGGTAACAGAACCTGGTCAGAGCCCCACAATTCACCCCATCTTGGATTCCCCTACGTGTCTAGTTTTAAAACATGTGCTGGTTTGCTCGGTTTCCCCAGGTGCCTGCTGAGCTAGAAGCCAAAATCCACAGGTAGGCAGTTTGTAAAAAAACACCTCTGTTTTCTGTGGAAAAATGTGATGTGTGACGTTGTGTTTTTGGGCATTTCCTTTCGCGGGCGCTAGGCCTACCCCCACAAGTGAGGTACCATTTTTATTGGGAGACTTGGGGGAACGCTGGGTGGAAGGAAATGTGTGGCTCCTCTCAGATTCCAGAACTTTCTGTCACCGAAATGAGAGGAAAAAGTGTTTTTGGGCCACTATTGAGGTTTGCAAAGGATTCTGGGTAACAGAACCTCGTCAGAGCCCCACAAGTCACACCAGCTTGGATCCCCCTAGGTGTCTAGTTTTCAAAAATGTGTTGGTTCGCTAGGTTTCCCCAGATGCCGGCTGAGCTAGAGGCCAAAATCCACAGGTAGGCAGTTTGTAAAAAAACACCTCTGTTTTATGTGGAAAAATGTGATGTGACCATGTTGTGTTTTGGGGTATTTCCTTTTGCGGGCGCTAGCCATATCCCCACAATTGAGGTACCATTTTTATCGGGAGACTTGGGGGAACGCTGGGTGAAAGGAAATTTGTGGCTCCTCTCAGATTCCAGAACTTTCTGTCACCGAAATGAGAGGAAATGTGTTTTTTGGTCAAATTTTGCAGTTTGCAAAGGATTTTGGGTAATAGAATCTAGTCAGAGCCCCACAAGTCACCCCATCTTGGATTCCCCTAGGTGTCTTGTTCTAAAAAATGCACTGGTTTGCTAGGTTTCCCCAGGTGCCGGCTGAGCTAGAGGCCAGAATCCACAGGTAGGCAGTTTGTAAAAAAAACCTCTGTTTTCTGTGGAAAAATGTGATGTGTCCACGTTGTGTTTTGGGGCATTTCCTTTTGCGGGCGCTAGGCCTACCCCCCACAAGTGAGGTACCATTTTCATCAGGAGACTTGGGGGAAAGCTGGGTGGAAGGAAATGCGTGGCTCCTCTCAGATTTCAGAACTTTCTGTCACTGAAATGAGAGGAAAGGTGTTTTTTGGGCCAAATTTTGAGGTTTGCAAAGGATTCTGGGGAACAGAACCTGGTCAGAGCCCCACAACTCACCCCATCTTGGATTCCCCTAGGTGTCTAGTTTTGAAAAATGAGCTGGTTTGCTAGGTTTCCCCAGGTGCCTGCTGAGCTAGAAGCCAAAATCCACAGGTAGGCAGTTTGTAAAAAACACCTCTGTTTTCTGTGGAAAAATGTGATGTGTCAAGTTGTTGTTTTGGGGCATTTCCTTTCGTGGGCGCTAGGCCTACCCCCACAAGTGAGGAACCATTTTTATCGGGAGACTTGGGGGAACGCTGGGTGGAAGGAAATGTGTGGCTCCTCTCAGATTCCAGAACTTTCTGTAACAGAAATGAGGGGAAAAGTGTTTTTTTGGCCAAATTTTGAGGTTTGCAAAGGATTCTGGGTAACAGAACCTGGTCAGAGCCCCACAACTCACCCCATCTTGAATTCCCCTACGTGTCTAGTTTTAAAAAATGTGCTGGTTTGCTAGGTTTCCCCAGGTGCCTGCTGAGCTAGAAGCCAAAATCCACAGGTAGGCAGTTTGTAAAAAAACACCTCTGTTTTCTGTGGAAAAATGTGATGTGTCCACGTTGTGTTTTTGGGCATTTCCTTTCGCAGGCGCTAGTCCTACCCCCACAAGTGAGGTACCATTTTAATTGGGAGACTTGGGGGAACGCTGGGTGGAAGGAAATCTGTGGCTCCTCTCAGATTCCAGAACTTTCTGTCACCGAAATGAGAGGAAAAAGTGTTTTTTGGCCACATATTGAGGTTTGCAAAGGATTCTGGGTAACAGAACCTCGTCAGAGCCCCACAAGTCACACCAGCTTGGATCCCCCTAGGTGTCTAGTTTTCAAAAATGTGTTGGTTCGCTAGGTTTCCCCAGATGCCTGCTGAGCTAGAAGCCAAAATCCACAGGTAGGCAGTTTGTAAAAAAACACCTCTGTTTTCTGTGGAAAAATGTGAGGTGTCCACGTTGTGTTTTTGGGCATTTCCTTTCGCGGGCGCTAGTCCTACCCCCACAAGTGAGGTACCATTTTAATTGGGAGACTTGGGGGAACGCTGGGTGGAAGGAAATCTGTGGCTCCTCTCAGATTCCAGAACTTTCTGTCACCGAAATGAGAGGAAAAAGTGTTTTTTGGCCACATATTGAGGTTTGCAAAGGATTCTGGGTAACAGAACCTCGTCAGAGCCCCACAAGTCACACCAGCTTGGATCCCCCTAGGTGTCTAGTTTTCAAAAATGTGTTGGTTCGCTAGGTTTCCCCAGATGCCGGCTGAGCTAGAGGCCAAAATCCACAGGTAGGCAGTTTGTAAAAAAACACCTCTGTTTTATGTGGAAAAATGTGATGTGACCATGTTGTGTTTTGGGGCATTTCCTTTTGCGGGCGCTAGCCATATCCCCACAATTGAGGTACCATTTTTATCGGGAGACTTGGGGGAACGCTGGGTGAAAGGAAATTTGTGGCTCCTCTCAGATTCCAGAACTTTCTGTCACCGAAATGAGAGGAAATGTGTTTTTTGGTCAAATTTTGCGGTTTGCAAAGGATTCTGGGTAATAGAATCTAGTCAGAGCCCCACAAGTCACCCCATCTTGGATTCCCCTAGGTGTCTTGTTCTAAAAAATGCACTGGTTTGCTAGGTTTCCCCAGGTGCCGGCTGAGCTAGAGGCCAGAATCCACAGGTAGGCAGTTTGTAAAAAAAACCTCTGTTTTCTGTGGAAAAATGTGATGTGTCCACGTTGTGTTTTGGGGCATTTCCTTTCGCGGGCGCTAGGCCTACCCCCCACAAGTGAGGTACCATTTTCATCAGGAGACTTGGGGCAAAGCTGGGTGGAAGGAAATGCGTGGCTCCTCTCAGATTCCAGAACTTTCTGTCACTGAAATGAGAGGAAAGGTGTTTTTTGGGCCACATTTTGAGGTTTGCAAAGGATTCTGGGGAACAGAACCTGGTCAGAGCCCCACAACTCACCCCATCTTGGATTCCCCTAGGTGTCTAGTTTTGAAAAATGAGCTGGTTTGCTAGGTTTCCCCATGTGCCGGCT
Organism: Pleurodeles waltl; assembly: GCF_031143425.1. NCBI lineage: Eukaryota > Metazoa > Chordata > Amphibia > Caudata > Salamandridae > Pleurodeles > Pleurodeles waltl. The sequence continues at coordinate 768,365,260 of NC_090446.1, forward strand.
GAGCTAGAGGCCAAAATCCACAGGTAGGCAGTTTGTAAAAAACACTTTTGTTTTCTGTGGAAAAATGTGATGTGTCCACATTGTGTTTTGGGACATTTCCTTTCGCGGGCGCTAGGCCTATCCCCACAAGTGAGGTACCATTTTTATCGGGAGACTTGGGGGAACGCTGGGTGGAAGGAAATGTGTAGCTCCTCTCAGATTCCAGAACTTTCTGTCACCGAAATGAGAGGAAAAGTGTTTTTTTGGCCAAATTTTGAGGTTTGCAAAGGATTCTGGGTAACAGAACCTGGTCAGAGCCCCACAACTCACCCCATCTTGGATTCCCCTACGTGTCTAGTTTTATAAAATGTGCTGGTTTGCTAGGTTTCCCCAGGTGCCTGCTGAGCTAGAAGCCAAAATCCACAGGTAGGCAGTTTGTAAAAAACACCTCTGTTTTCTGTGGAAAAATGTGATGTGTCAACTTGTGTTTTTGGGCATTTCCTTTCGCGGGCGCTAGGCCTACCCCCACAAGTGAGGTACCATTTTTATTGGGAGACTTGGGGGAACGCTGGGTGGAAGGAAATGTGTGGCTCCTCTCAGATTCCAGAACTTTCTGTCACCGAAATGAGAGGAAAAAGTGTTTTTGGGCCACATATTGAGGTTTGCAAAGGATTCTGGGTAACAGAACCTGGTCAGAGCCCCACAACTCACCCCATCTTGGATTCCCCTACGTGTCTAGTTTTAAAACATGTGCTGGTTTGCTAGGTTTCCCCAGGTGCCTGCTGAGCTAGAAGCCAAAATCCACAGGTAGGCAGTTTGTAAAAAAACACCTCTGTTTTCTGTGGAAAAATGTGATGTGTCACGTTGTGTTTTTGGGCATTTCCTTTCGCGGGCGCTAGGCCTACCCCCACAAGTGAGGTACCATTTTTATTGGGAGACTTGGGGGGAACGCTGGGTGGAAGGAAATGTCTGGCTCCTCTCAGATTCCAGAACTTTCTGTCACCGAAATGAGAGGAAAAAGTGTTTTTGGGCTACATATTGAGGTTTGCAAAGGATTCTGGGTAACAGAACCTGGTCAGAGCCCCACAAGTCACACCATCTTGGATCCCCCTAGGTGTCTAGTTTTCAAACATGTGTTGGTTCGCTAGGTTTCCTAGGATGCCGGCTGAGCTCGAGGCCAAAATCCAAGGTAGGCAGTTTGTAAAAAACACCTCTGTTTTCTGTTGAAAAATGTGATGTGTCCACGTTGTGTTTTGGGGCATTTCCTCTCGCTGGCACTAGGCCTACCCCCATAAGTGAGGTACCATTTTTATCGGGAGACTTGGGGGAAAGCTGGGTGGAAGGAAATGCGTGGCTCCTCTCAGATTCCAGAACTTTCTGTCACTGAAATGAGAGGAAAGGTGTTTTTTGGGCCAAATTTTGAGGTTTGCAAAGGATTCTGGGGAACAGAACCTGGTCAGAGCCCCACAACTCACCCCATCTTGGATTCCCCTAGGTGTCTAGTTTTGAAAAATGAGCTGGTTTGCTAGGTTTCCCCATGTGCCGGCTGAGCTAGAGGCCAAAATCCACAGGTAGGCAGTTTGTAAAAAACACTTTTGTTTTCTGTGGAAAAATGTGATGTGTCCACGTTGTGTTTTGGGACATTTCCTTTCGCGGGCGCTAGGCCTATCCCCACAAGTGAGGTACCATTTTTATCGGGAGACTTGGGGGAACGCTGGGTGGAAGGAAATGTGTAGCTCCTCTCAGATTCCAGAACTTTCTGTCACCGAAATGAGAGGAAAAGTGTTTTTTTGGCCAAATTTTGAGGTTTGCAAAGGATTCTGGGTAACAGAACCTGGTCAGAGCCCCACAACTCACCCCATCTTGGATTCCCCTACGTGTCTAGTTTTATAAAATGTGCTGGTTTGCTAGGTTTCCCCAGGTGCCTGCTGAGCTAGAAGCCAAAATCCACAGGTAGGCAGTTTGTAAAAAACACTTCTGTTTTCTGTGGAAAAATGTGATGTGTCAAGTTGTGTTTTTGGGCATTTCCTTTCGCGGGCGCTAGGCCTACCCCCACAAGTGAGGTACCATTTTTATTGGGAGACTTGGGGGAACGCTGGGTGGAAGGAAATGTGTGGCTCCTCTCAGATTCCAGAACTTTCTGTCACCGAAATGAGAGGAAAAAGTGTTTTTGGGCCACATATTGAGGTTTGCAAAGGATTCTGGGTAACAGAACCTGGTCAGAGCCCCACAACTCACCCCATCTTGGATTCCCCTACGTGTCTAGTTTTAAAACATGTGCTGGTTTGCTAGGTTTCCCCAGGTGCCTGCTGAGCTAGAAGCCAAAATCCACAGGTAGGCAGTTTGTAAAAAAACACCTCTGTTTTCTGTGGAAAAATGTGATGTGTCACGTTGTGTTTTTGGGCATTTCCTTTCGCGGGCGCTAGGCCTACCCCCACAAGTGAGGTACCATTTTTATTGGGAGACTTGGGGGGAACGCTGGGTGGAAGGAAATGTCTGGCTCCTCTCAGATTCCAGAACTTTCTGTCACCGAAATGAGAGGAAAAAGTGTTTTTGGGCTACATATTGAGGTTTGCAAAGGATTCTGGGTAACAGAACCTGGTCAGAGCCCCACAAGTCACACCATCTTGGATCCCCCTAGGTGTCTAGTTTTCAAACATGTGTTGGTTCGCTAGGTTTCCTAGGATGCCGGCTGAGCTCGAGGCCAAAATCCAAGGTAGGCAGTTTGTAAAAAACACCTCTCTTTTCTGTTGAAAAATGTGATGTGTCCACGTTGTGTTTTGGGGCATTTCCTCTCGCTGGCACTAGGCCTACCCCCATAAGTGAGGTACCATTTTTATCGGGAGACTTGGGGGAACGCTGGGTGGAAGGAAATGTGTAGCTCCTCTCAGATTCCAGAATTTTCTGTCACCGGAATGAGAGGAAAAAGTGATTTTTTTGGCCAAATTTTAAGGTTTGCAAAGGATTCTGGGTAACAGAACCTGGTCGGAGCCCCCACAAGTCACACCATCTTACATACCCCTATGTGTCTAGTTTTCAAAACTGCGCAGGTTTGCTAGGTTTCCCTAGGTACCAGCTGAGCTCCAGGCCAAAATCCACAGCTAGGCACTTTGCAAAAAACAGCTATTTTCTTTGTGAAAATGTGATGTGTCCACGTTGTGTATTGGGGTATTTCCTTTTGCGGGCGCTAGGCATACCCCCACAATTGAGGTACCATTTTTATCGGGAGACTTGGGGGAACGCTGGGTGGAAGGAAATTTGTGGCTCCTCTCAGATTCCAGAACTTTCTGTCACCGAAATGAAAGGAAAAGTGTTTTTTGGCCAAATTTTGAGGTTTGCAAAGGATTCTGGGTAACAGAATCTGGTCAGAGCCCCACAAGTCACCCCATCTTGGATTCCCCTAGGTGTCTAGTTCTAAAAAATGCACTGGTTTGCTAGGTTTCCCCAGGTGCCAGCTGAGCTAGAAGCCAAAATCCACAGGTAGGCAGTTTGTAAAAAAACACCTCTGTTTTCTGTGGAAAAATGTGATGTGTCCACGTTGTGTTTTTGGGCATTTCCTTTCGCGGGCGCTAGTCCTACCCCCACAAGTGAGGTACCATTTTTATTGGGAGACTTGGGGGAACGCTGGGTGGAAGGAAATGTGTGGCTCCTCTCAGATTCCAGAACTTTCTGTCACCGAAATGAGAGGAAAAAGTGTTTTTTGGCCACATATTGAGGTTTGCAAAGGATTCTAGGTAACAGAACCTCGTCAGAGCCCCACAAGTCACACCAGCTTGGATCCCCCTAGGTGTCTAGTTTTAAAAAATGTGTTGGTTCGCTAGGTTTCCCCAGATGCCGGCTGAGCTAGAGGCCAAAATCCACAGGTGGGCAGTTTGTAAAAAAACACCTCTGTTTTCTGTGGAAAAATGTGATGTGACCATGTTGTGTTTTGGGCCATTTCCTTTTGCGGGCGCTAGCCATACCCCCACAATTGAGGTACCATTTTTATCGGGAGACTTGGGGGAACGCTGGGTGAAAGGAAATTTGTGGCTCCACTCAGATTCCAGAACTTTCTGTCACCGAAATGAGAGGAAATTTGTTTTTTGGTCAAATTTTGCGGTTTGCAAAGGATTCTGGGTAATAGAATCTAGTCAGAGCCCCACAAGTCACCCCATCTTGGATTCCCCTAGGTGTCTTGTTCTCAAAAATGCACTGGTTTGCTAGGTTTCTCCAGGTGCCGGCTGAGCTAGAGGCCAGAATCCACAGGTAGGCAGTTTGTAAAAAACACCTCTGTTTTCTGTGGAAAAATGTGATGTGTCCACGTTGTGTTTTGGGGCATTTCCTTTCGCGGGCGCTAGGCCTACCCCCCACAAGTGAGGTACCATTTTCATCAGGAGACTTGGGGGAAAGCTGGGTGGAAGGAAATGCGTGGCTCCTCTCAGATTCCAGAACTTTCTGTCACTGAAATGAGAGGAAAGGTGTTTTTTGGGCCAAATTTTGAGGTTTGCAAAGGATTCTGGGGAACAGAACCTGGTCAGAGCCCCACAACTCACCCCATCTTGGATTCCCCTAGGTGTCTAGTTTTGAAAAATGAGCTGGTTTGCTAGGTTTCCCCATGTGCCGGCTGAGCTAGAGGCCAAAATCCACAGGTAGGCAGTTTGTAAAAAACACTTTTGTTTTCTGTGGAAAAATGTGATGTGTCCACGTTGTGTTTTGGGACATTTCCTTTCGCGGGCGCTAGGCCTATCCCCACAAGTGAGGTACCATTTTTATTGGGAGACTTGGGGGAACGCTGGGTGGAAGGAAATGTGTGGCTCCTCTCAGATTCCAGAACTTTCTGTCACCGAAATGAGAGGAAAAAGTGTTTTTGGGCCACATATTGAGGTTTGCAAAGGATTCTGGGTAACAGAACCTGGTCAGAGCCCCACAACTCACCCCATCTTCGATTCCCCTACGTGTCTAGTTTTAAAACATGTGCTGGTTTGCTAGGTTTCCCCAGGTGCCTGCTGAGCTAGAAGCCAAAATCCACAGGTAGGCAGTTTGTAAAAAAACACCTCTGTTTTCTGTGGAAAAATGTGATGTGTCACGTTGTGTTTTTGGGCATTTCCTTTCGCGGGCGCTAGGCCTACCCCCACAAGTGAGGTACCATTTTTATTGGGAGACTTGGGGGAACGCTGGGTGGAAGGAAATGTGTGGCTCCTCTCAGATTCCAGAACTTTTTGTCACCGAAATGAGAGGAAAAAGTGTTTTTGGGCCACATATTGAGGTTTGCAAAGGATTCTGGGTAACAGAACCTGGTCAGAGCTCCACAAGTCACACCATCTTGGATCCCCCTAGGTGTCTAGTTTTCAAACATGTGTTGGTTCGCTAGGTTTCCTAGGATGCCGGCTGAGATCGAGGCCAAAATCCAAGGTAGGCAGTTTGTAAAAAACACCTCTGTTTTCTGTGGAAAAATGTGATGTGTCCACGTTGTGTTTTGGGGCATTTCCTTTCGCTGGCACTAGGCCTACCCCCATAAGTGAGGTACCATTTTTATCGGGAGACTTGGGGGAACGCTGGGTGGAAGGAAATGTGTAGCTCCTCTCAGATTCCAGAATTTTCTGTCACCGGGAATGAGAGGAAAAAGTGATTTTTTGGGCCAAATTTTAAGGTTTGCAAAGGATTCTGGGTAACAGAACCTGGTCGGAGCCCCCACAAGTCACACCATCTTACATACCCCTATGTGTCTAGTTTTCAAAACTGCGCAGGTTTGCTAGGTTTCCCTAGGTACCAGCTGAGCTCCAGGCCAAAATCCACAGCTAGGCACTTTGCAAAAAACAGCTATTTTCTTTGTGAAAATGTGATGTGTCCACGTTGTGTATTGGGGTATTTCCTTTTGCGGGCGCTAGGCATACCCCCACAATTGAGGTACCATTTTTATCGGGAGACTTGGGGGAACGCTGGGTGGAAGGAAATTTGTGTCTCCTCTCAGATTCCAGAACTTTCTGTCACCGAAATGAAAGGAAAAGTGTTTTTTGGCCAAATTTTGAGGTTTGCAAAGGATTCTAGGTAACAGAATCTGGTCAGAGCCCCACAAGTCACCCCATCTTGGATTCCCCTAGGTGTCTAGTTCTAAAAAATGCACTGGTTTGCTAGGTTTCCCCAGCTGCCAGCTGAGCTAGAGGCCAAAATTCACAGGTAGGCAGTTTGTAAAAAACACCTCTGTATTCTGTGGAAAAATGTGATGTGTCCACGTTGTGTTTTGGGGCATTTCCTTTCGCGGGCGCTAGGCCTACCCCCACAAGTGAGGTACCATTTTCATTGGGAGACTTGGGGGAAAGCTGGGTGGAAGGAAATGTGTGGCTCCTCTCAGATTCCAGAACTTTCTGTCACTGAAATGAGAGGAAAAGTGTTTTTTGGGCCACATTTTGAGGTTTGCAAAGGATTCTGGGTAACAGAACCTGGTCAGAGCCCCACAACTCACCCCATCTTAGATTCCCCTAGGTGTCTAGTTTTCAAAAATGCGCTGGTTTGCTAGGTTTCCCCAGGTGCCGGCTGAGCTAGAGGCCAAAATCCACAGGTAGGCAGTTTGTAAAAAACACCTTTGGTTTCTGTGGAAAAATGTGATGTGTCCACGTTGTGTTTTAGGGCATTTCCTTTCGCGGGCGCTAGGCCTACCCCCACAAGTGAGGTACCATTTTTATCTGGAGACTTGGGGGAACGCTGGGTGGAAGGAAATGTGTAGCTCCTCTCAGATTCCAGAATTTTCTGTCACCGGAATGAGAGGAAAATGTGATTTTTTTGGCCAAATTTTAAGGTTTGCAAAGGATTCTGGGTAACAGAACCTGGTCGGAGCCCCCACAAGTCACCCCATCTTACATTCCCCTAGGTGTCTAGTTTTCAAAACTGCGCAGGTTTGCTAGGTTTCCCTAGGTGCCGGCTGAGCTAGAGGCCAAAATCCACAGCTAGGCACTTTGCAAAAAACAGCTGTTTTCTTTGTGAAAATCTGATGTGTCCACGTTGTGTATTGGGGTATTTCCTGTTGCGGGTGCTAGGTCTATCCACACAAGTGAGGTACCATTTTTATCGGGAGACTTGGGGGAAAACAGAATAGCAAAACAAGTGTTATTGCCCCTTGTCTTTCTCTACATTTTGTCCTTCCAAATGTAAGACAGTGTGTAAAAAAGACGTCTATTTGAGAAATGCCCTGTAATTCACATGCTAGTATGGGCACCCCGAAATTCAGAGATATGCAAATAACCACTGCTTCTCAACACCTTATCTTGTGGCCATTTTGGAAACATATAGGTTTTCTTGATATCTATTTTTCACTTTTTATATTTCAGCAAATAAATTGCTGTATACCCGGTATAGAATAAAATCCCATTGCAAGGTGCAGCTTATTTATTGGCTCTGGGTACCTAGGGTTCTTGATGACCCTACAAGCCCTATATATCCCCGCAACCAGAAGAGTCCAGCTGACGTAACGGTATATTGCTTTCAAAAATCTGACATCGCAGGAAAAAGTTACAGAGTAAAACGTGGAGAAAAATGGCTGTTTTTTTCACCTCAATTTCAATATTTTTTTATTTCAGCTATTATTTTCTGTAGGAAACACTTGTAGGATCTACACAAATGACCCCTTGCTGAATTCATAATTTTGTCTACTTTTCAGAAATATTTAGCTTTCTGGGATGCAGCATTGGTTTCTCACCATTTTTGGTCACTAACTGGAAGGAGGCTGAAAGCACAAGAGATAGTAAAAATGGGGTATGTCCCAGTAAAATGTCAAAATTGTATTGAAAAATTGGGTTTTCTAATTTAAGTCTGCCTGTTCCTGAAAGCTGGGAAGATGGTGATCTTACCACTGCAAACCCTTTGTTGATGCCATTTTCAGGGAAAAAAAACAGGAGCCATCTTCTGCAGCCCTTTTTTCCCATTTAAAAAAAAATATATATATATATATTTAACTGTATTTTGGCTAATTTCTTGGTCTCCTTCAGGAGAACCCACAATGTCTGGGTACCTCTAGAATCCCTAGGATGGTGGAAAAAAAGGATGCAAATAAAAAAAATTCTAGCTTTCGCGTCAAGAATTTTCAATTCTATTAAGGACACGGAGGCGAGGATTATGCTTCTCTCTCTATGCTTTATTTACCACAGCAGCCAATCACAAGAGAGTAACCAAAACAAAACATATCCCATCATTCAATGGGTAACGTCACAACCATCGAGACCTACACTGTATATATAAACTAACGAGGATAAAGCACTTCCTCTTTCTTTGCGAATGCTGAACAAAATTCAACAATAACAGTCAATAAAGTCAATATCAGGATCCCAACGAAATCCACAGACCACGCTGAAGATGGGGGACCAAGGATCCAAAGGAAAACAATCCGAGAATCCAGCGAACGTCCAGTTTCTCATTGTTTCTGTTCAAAACCTAGAGGACACAAACAGAACCAGTCATAGACAACGGAAAAAATCATAAAACTCAATCTCAAATCCACTTATACAAAGGGAGGGCATACCATCAAAACAACAGTGTAAATGCAAATTTTAAAATACTTAACTCTTAAATATGTTAATTCCTGTAATCCGGGTGGGATAATCCTCGCCTCCGTGTCCTTAATAGAATTGAAAATTCTTGACGCGAAGCTAGAATTTTTTTTATTCCATGTCAGGACCGGAGGCTTCGTATTATGCTAGTTCAAAGCTGACTAATCACGACTGACGCGATATCCACAATGGGCTTATAATAGAAAGTCTTAAAAGTAGACTCAGCAGACCAGTCCGCCGCTCTCATAATGTCTTCTAATCTAACTCCAAGAGAAAAAGATTTTGAAGCCATAGCTCCACGAACCGAATGGGCCCCAAAAATGGAGATGTCAATGCCAGCCTCGGCCAGAAGCCACCGAATCCATCTTGCTAGAGTAGCTGATGAGACAGGGTTAAACGGCTTATGGAGAGCAATCAAAAGTTGACCACCAGGGTCTCTCCGGAATTCCTCTGTAGACGCTTCATAAGCCTTTAGGCACTGAACTACACAAAGTTTAGGATTGTGAGGAAACGAAGGATAGGAAACCGAAGAAGTACCTGTCTTAGTACGACGGAAAATCGAAAAAGAGACTCCGGAAGGAGTAAACATCCTTCCCGACAGATCCAGAGCTTTAACGTCTGTACTGCCATTTGATAAAGTTTGTTTTGACCAATGACTTTGTGTTTCACCACTGCGCATATTAGTTGCTCAATGTTCACCAGTAGCACATGGTATGTTTTGTTCAGTTGAGCCGCCTATGGGCTTTGACATGGCATTAGCCATTACTTTCTGTATTCAGTTGAGCCGCCTATGGGCTTTGACATTGCATTAGTCATTACATTCTGTATTCTGCCTATTGGCTTTGACATGGCATTAGCCATTACTTTCTGTATTCAGTTGAGCCGCCTATGGGCTTTGACATTGCATTAGCCATTACATTCTGTATTCTGCCTATTGGCTTTGACATGCTGTATCCAGTCTAGCCGCCTATTGGCTGTGACATTGCATTCCTATTGGCTTTGACATGATGTATTCAGTTTAACTGCCTATTGGCTTTGACATGATATTAGACATTGCATTTTGTATTCAGCTCCGCTGCCTATTGGCTTTGACATGATATTATACATTGCATTTTATATTCAGCTCAGCTGCCTATGGGCTTTGACATGATATTATACATTGCATTTTGTATTCAGCTCAGCTGCCTATTGGCTTTGACATGACACTAGACATTGCATTTGATATTTAGGTTAGCTGCCTATTGCCTTTAACATGACATTGCATTTGATATTTAGCTTAGCTGCCCATTGCCTTTAACGTGGAGTTAGACTTTGCAGTTGAGAATCCAAGCTGTATTTTTCCAAGCTGTGTTTTTGCACCAGAGAACCAAGATGTTTTTCTCACAGTAGACTAGACATGATAAGAGAGAGTACATGGCTGTTGTTTTCTCTTCGCTTGAGCTTGGGAACAGGAGTAGTCTTGGAGACCTGGCCAGTCTCCAAAAGGCTTGCTCAGTTTCCCAGGTCTGAGAGGAGGGGGCACACCTTTGTAACGAATGTAACAGGCTGCAGAGGGTCAGATTCGAATCTGCCGGACCTCGTGCTGGAGCTTGGCGCAGGCTGCCAGCAATCCCGTGTGGGTAGATGAATCTCTCTTTCTCACGGCTGACAGGGGTCATCAGCTTGCAGACCTTAGAAAGATGAAGCTGTAGATAATTCCCACACGGTGAAGTATTTGTTTTGCTTTGCATTCAATATCTTATAAATATAACCTGCTGTGTATATTGCAAACTGATATATTTTGTTTGATTAACGCGGACTTGAAAGCTACTAATTCGTCATACATAAAATATTGTGGTTGGGGAAGAATTAACAACAATAAAAGTCTTCTTTGACCTCAGAAGTGCATTTCTGTTGTGTTATGTTAGTGCTTAGAAACTAGATAAGAGGAAAGCACTACAATTGGTACCAGAAGTGGGGTCGGTCATTAAGAGGTGATTAAGAAGGGGTTTGACGAGTTAGTAGATTTCTAAGTGCACACTTTAAAAGTGTAATTGTTTTTTTGTTGTTTGGAGAATTACAGAAATTGTTTTCTGTTTGGAGAATCACAGTAGCACGGCAGACCATGTCTGAGAATACATGTGTTGATGAACTGCCTGATGGTGCTAAGAAAAACTGTGAATTGTTTTCTGTTTGGGGAATTACAGAAGAAAATGCATGTGTAGCTAAAATGCCTGATAATGCTTGTACATATGTAGAAAACGTGTGTTTTGGAAGTAATGATGACAGAAAGGTCTGGATACCTTTATCTGCTTACAGAGAAATGCAGGAGAAATGTAGGAAGTTGGAACATGAAAATAGGAATTTACGTGAGCAAATTAGCCCGACTGAAAGTTATAAAAAGGCTGTTTTTGAAGAATCTTTCTTGTCCCATTCCAGTAATGAGGGGGTTAAGACAGCTCCGAGCTGCACTCAGTTTCCGTGTGAGCCAGGGTTTTTGGCAGCCAAAATGCATTCCTTAACTGATAACACGGACGAGAGAGACCAGAATGTGATTTACGAGTTACCGTTGCAAAATGCACAAGTAAAACGAAGGATTTTAGAGCAAGACACCCCGAGTTTCATTAGCTTGTTTGATTTTTGGAAAAAGAATAGCTCTCATTTGAGTGAAATCCTAACACTTTTGTATATGGTCACTGTGAAAAATTATTTGCAGTTGCGCGCTTGCGATTTGGCAAATGAAATAATGCAGACTTTAGGTTTCTGCGCAGTGCAAGAAGGAAATACTTATGTACATTTAAATCAAGAACAAGGAAAGAAAATAGTGCCCCTAGCTAGAATCATACAATGGATCTGGTACTTGCAAGACAGGGCTAGAGTACCACAGGTAAAAGAGTTACCAATGAAGTTGAGTGCACCATTTGAATTCATGTCTACTGAAGATAAAAAGCATGTTTGTTTTACTAATGATTCATTGACTGAAATGTTATTTTCTGGCACAGTAGAAGGAACAGCGTTGTATAATGTGTGTCAGATTTTAAAGCAAGAGCTACGTGAGATGTGTCATTTTTACGCTGATTTTTGGTTTATTGCTAATGTTTTAGCACCTAACTGGTTCAATTACCTTGCAGATGTTAATGAGAAAAATTCAGAGAGAGAAGTGTTCACCCAGAATTCTGCCTTAGTGGGGATGGCTAAGTGGGTGCCCCAGAAATGTGAACAGCTGAGAGAAAAAGCCACTTACAGGTGGGCAGAGATGAGAGAGATGCACATTCCCCTAGATTTGATAAAAACTGTGCAGCACGCACAAAAGCAATCTGTCATGCAAGCAGTCACAGAGCAGTTGGGGAGAGGAAAGTTACCAGGACAGAAATGGCAAATTGATCAGGTTTTAGGGAGAGTGATTGCTGCAAATTACCAAGGAAAAATCGAAATTATGCTGATACCTAGAAAAGAATCTGATTCATTCATACAAATTGGAGACAGAATGGCCCAACTTGGCAAAAATGCAGTGAATGGAGGTTTGGTAAAGAAGGAGTCTGCCCCAGCCCTTCTGACAGTGCAAGAAAAGGGAAGCTGTGGCGCAGCAGATAAAAACCTCAGTGCTGATGTGTGGGCTGAAGCCCCAAGTGACCCTCCAGAACCTGCAGAGAATATAACAAAGGGCCCCAAAAACGTCCTGCTGATTATAAAACAGGGAAAGAAAGAGGAAGGGTGCAGTTTAAATGAAAAATGTTATTTGCAAGAAAAGTCATACTTGTTTCTTTTGCAGATCCTACCACGTTTCGCCACTGTCCCTGAGTGTGCTGTGTGGTCCTCCTTCCGGTGTGTGCGTGTGGGGTCGGGGAAGGGACCGAATCCCCAACCTGAACCTGGCTGAGTAAAGTGCCAGCACCATGGATCCATTTTGCGCAAACTGCGCCTTCAGTTCAAGTTCAACTTGTTTGATTGCATTCTTCCACTGAAACTAAGCTGTGTTTTTTTTTTTTCCCTCTCGTATGGAACTCTGACTTTTGTTTACCTTCCAGAAAACCTTTCAGGTGGACCGTGCACCTTTACATGAGCAGAACTCATGCCACATCAAATTGCTAACACTGTTGAATTAGAGACTCATTCAGAGAAAAAAAAATTGCCCAGTCTTTTCTGTATAGATGTATCTGATGTGAAAGGTTATGAAATCAATGTGTTAATCCACTTCTATTGCTTTACAGGGATTGCTTTGATCTGATGTTTTTTTGTTTTTGTTTGAAACAGGAGATATGTGAAACAAAAATTCATTGGTCAAAGGGCGGAATGTACTGCCATTTGATAAAGTTTGTTTTGACCAATGACTTTGTGTTTCACCACTGCGCATATTAGTTGCTCAATGTTCACCAGTAGCACATGGTATGTTTTGTTCAGTTGAGCCGCCTATGGGCTTTGACATGGCATTAGCCATTACTTTCTGTATTCAGTTTAGCCGCCTATGGGCTTTGACATTGCATTAGTCATTACATTCTGTATTCTGCCTATTGGCTTTGACATGGCATTAGCCATTACTTTCTGTATTCAGTTGAGCCGCCTATGGGCTTTGACATTGCATTAGCCATTACATTCTGTATTCTGCCTATTGGCTTTGACATGCTGTATCCAGTCTAGCCGCCTATTGGCTTTGACATTGCATTCCTATTGGCTTTGACATGATGTATTCAGTTTAACTGCCTATTGGCTTTGACATGATATTAGACATTGCATTTTGTATTCAGCTCCGCTGCCTATTGGCTTTGACATGATATTATACATTGCATTTTATATTCAGCTCAGCTGCCTATGGGCTTTGACATGATATTATACATTGCATTTTGTATTCAGCTCAGCTGCCTATTGGCTTTGACATGACACTAGACATTGCATTTGATATTTAGGTTAGCTGCCTATTGCCTTTAACATGACATTGCATTTGATATTTAGCTTAGCCGCCTTTAACGTGGAGTTAGACGTTGCAGTTGAGAATCCAAGCTGTATTTTTCCAAGCTGTGTTTTTGCACCGGAGAACCAAGATGTTTTTCTCACAGTAGACTAGACATGATAAGAGAGAGTACATGGGTGTTGTTTTCTCTTCGCTTGAGCTTGGGAACAGGAGTAGTCTTGGAGACCTGGACAGTCTCCAAAAGGCTTGCTCAGTTTCCCAGGTCTGAGAGGAGGGGGCACACCTTTGTAACGAATGTAACAGGCTGCAGAGGGTCAGATTCGAATCTGCCGGACCTCGTGCTGGAGCTTGGCGCAGGCTGCCAGCAATCCCGTGTGGGTAGATGAATCTCTCTTTCTCACGGCTGACAGGGGTCATCAGCTTGCAGACCTTAGAAAGATGAAGCTGTAGATAATTCCCACACGGTGAAGTATTTGTTTTGCTTTGCATTCAATATCTTATAAATATAACCTGCTGTGTATATTGCAAACTGATATATTTTGTTTGATTAACGCGGACTTGAAAGCTACTAATTCGTAATACATAAAATATTGTGGTTGGGGAAGAATTAACAACAATAAAAGTCTTCTTTGACCTCAGAAGTGCATTTCTGTTGTGTTATGTTAGTGCTTAGAAACTAGATAAGAGGAAAGCACTACAACGTCAGACACTCTTTTACATGAAACAAGACATAGAAGTAACGTAAGCTTGGCCGACAGTTGTTTACGTGACAAGTATTTATTGTCAGGCCATGAGGAAACAAAAGACAGGACCACGTTAACATCCCAAAGAGAGGAATAACGCGGGAGAGGAGGTTTAACAAGCCGAATACCTCTCATCAGTTTACAAACAACAAAGTGTTCGCCTATAGGTTTACCTGACACCGGGACATGGCCCGCTGAAATGGAAGATCGATAATTGTTAATAGATCTGTAAGCGAGACCAGAAGCCGCTAAAGATGCCAGAAAATTGACTACTAGATTGACATCTGCTTTAAAGGGATCGGAATCCCGTTCCGTACACCAAGAAGCCCAACGCTTCCAGGCGGAGGCATATCGTTTGTGCGTACCAGAGGACCATGCCTGAAGGATGAGCTTAGAAGCTTGTTCTGAAATACCTGGCAAAAGCCATTGTCTCCGGAAAGTTTCCACGCCACTAGTTGTAACTGGCCTGACAACATCAGAGGATGAGGATTCCCAAGAGGGTCCAGCAACAGGTTGAGATGATGCGGAATCAAGAGCGGAAAATCGCACAATAACTCCAGAGCTAGGGGAAACCAAGCCTGTGCCCTCCAAAGGGGGGTCACAAGAGAGATCACCACACGCTGGCGTCGAACCTGAGACAAAACTCGGGGGATCATGCTGAATGGAGGAAACGCATATCCCAGATGGGGAGACCAGTCCTGAAGGAAGGCATCCGTGGCTGCCGTTTCCGGATCCGGTCTCCAACTGAAGAACAACGGAAGTTGTCGGTTCAGGCGCGATGCAAAGTGGTCGATGGAGAAGGGACCCCACAACTGGTGGAGGTGACGGAACACTTGCGGAAGGAGCCTCCAGTCGCTGCCGTCCCGCAGAAACCTGGAGTTCCAATCTGCTACGGTGTTGTCCACTCCTGGAAGATGCTCCGCAATCACTGAAATGCGGTGCTGAAGACAGAACTGCCAAAACTCTTTGGCAATCTGAGCAAGAATCGGAGATCTCGTACCACCCAGTTTGTTCACATATCTGACCGCAGATATGTTGTCCATCCTCAAAAGGATGCAACAATCTGATTTCAGGGGAGAAAGACTCCGAATCGCAAAGGAACCGGCCAGAAGTTCCAGGCAATTGATGTGGAGGAGAAGTTCCTCCTGGGACCAACGGCCGTCCGTGGTCAGAGAACCGCAGCGAGCTCCCCAGCCCCATCTGCTGGCGTCTGCCTCCAGTATCACATCCGGCGAAGAACCGAATATCGCCCGACCATTCCAGGCGTCCATGTGGTCCAGCCACCACTGAATCTCCGAACGGGCCTCCTCCGACAGAGGAATCTTGTCTGAATACGACAGGCCCTTCTGAAGGTGGGAAATCTTGAGACGTTGAAGGGCCCTGTAATGAAGAGGGCCCGGGAAAATGGCCTGAATAGAGGAGGACAAAAGACCTACCATCCGCGCTAAGCTCCTCAAGGACACATTCTGTTTCGACAACAGAAGACGCAACTCCTTCTTGATGTTGCGAATCTTCTGGGAAGGAAGGATCAGAAGGGAGCGAATCGAGTCTATTTGGAACCCCAAGAATTCCATCTGTTGAGAGGGGACGAGGCAAGATTTGGGCTGATTGATGAGAAAACCCAGACTCTGAAGAAGGTTGATTGCCCAGGACAAGTGTTCCCGAAGAACCAACGGTTCTTGAGCCATAATGATCAGATCGTCGAGATAGACGATCAGGCGAACCCCCTTGCCACGCAGGGATTCGACCACAGGGCGCATCATCTTGGTAAAGCACCAAGGAGCGGAAGAAAGCCCAAAGGGGAGAACCTGAAACTCGAAACATTGGTTCATCCAGAAGAACTGTAGAAAACGTTGATGTGGAGGGAAGATCGGAATGCTTAGGTATGCGTCTTTTAAGTCTAGACGAACCATCCAATCTGATTCTTGGAGCACATCTCTTAGGAGGTGGATTCCCTCCATTTTGAAATGCCTGTAAACTAACCAGGCGTTGAAATCCTTCAGGTTTAGAACCAGTCTTGAACCGCCGCCCTTCTTTTCTACTAAAAAGATGGGACTGATGAAACCTCGAGGATGAGGGTCTGCCCGACAAATAGCCCCTTTTTTGAGAAGGGCAAGAATTTCCGTATTCATGATTTCTTGGTCGGGACGGGAAAAACGGTGAAGGGGAGGAATGAAAGGTTGGACAGGAGAGCGATAGAACTCTAGTTTGAAACCTCGAGCGGTTTCCAACACCCAAGGGTCCTTGGTTATCTTCTGCCATTCCCCCAGACATGTATGGACCCTGCCCCCCAGCAGAACCTCCGAAAAAGGAATGAGTCTCACCTGAAGAGGAGGCATCCTGGGAGCTTCCCTGCTGACCCTTGTAGGCGTTTCTACGGAAACGGGACCTCCCTGCGCGGGGACGTGTGGGGTAGAAGGTATTCTCTGCCTGCTGATCTCTGTAGAAACCTCTGCCACGGGAGAATGAGTCTCTTCTGGGGCCTTGATAGAAAGAGCGGCCTGACGAGCGGCCCCGACCGCGTCCGGCCCTACGAAAAAGAGTCTCCCTGAAGACCTTCTTAAGGGAAAGCTGCGCCTTATCCATGGAATTAAACGTAGCCGCAAACTTGGACAAGTCCTTGAGGAAAGGAGCTCCGAAAAGGAGGCCTTGGGCGGCTTGACCTGCTTCCGAGGAAGCTAGTTCATTGAGCTGGGGATCAACCCGCATCAATATCGAACGACGTCGTACCGATGAGATCGCCACATTGGCATTCCCCAGGAGGCAGATGGCACGTTGTGCCCAACCCATAAGAATGTCAGGATCAATGGGAGCATTAGACTCCTTGGAAACATAGGCTAACTCCAAAAATTTTGCTAGGGGGCCGGTGAGATCAAGTAGTTTATCTTGGCATGATCTCCATGCCCGATCAAGGCCCTTCTTAGGGTCTTTAGCCCACTTCTTTAAGAATGTCACCATTGTGGGATCGACATCTGGAGTATCGGTGACTTTGCCCTCTAGATCTGGCCTGGGGCATTCCGTCTTTAGTCTCGCCCGAACTTCTTTATCGAAGCCAGCTCTAACATGCTCCTGCATGTACAACGCTACCTCCGGGAGAGGAGTCCAGCTGGAGGAACGAGGGTGAACAATGTCCTCGGGCTTAAAATTAAGAAGACGAGGAGCCTTGGGGACCTGATGTTTGGTCTTGGAATGCTTCTTGCGCTTAGTAGGGACTGAAGGAACACTTCGCGCAGAGTCGGAGTCAGAATCTGACGAGACATTTGGAGGGGAGTTATTAGAAGAGGTGTCCGAATCTTGAACCTCTTGCAAATTAGTTGAGCTATAACCATGCTCAGATTGAATGGAGGCAGCCTGCTTGTCAAACATTTCTGAATGCGCCCATTTCTGGAGTTTAGACTTGCCCTTGGAGGTAGAGGGGCGATTTTCCTGGGTGTCTTTATGGGCATCTTCAGCCGGGGGGATGGGAGGTACCCAACCCTTCTGGCGAGCAAAGTTTTCAAAGTGGTGAGTCAGGGGTCCCAAAGCCTTAGCCAAGGCTTTGTTTACGGATAGCTGGATGCTATTGTCAAGGGCACCCACAAGGGACTCTTCCAAAGAAGGGGCGTCTTCGCCATAATAATCCTCCTCCTCATAAGCAAAGGAGTGAGACATGATCAGGGCAGTATGGGTAACTGCAATCAAGGTAGCCAAAGACTACAATCAGGGGGAGTGCGAACCCCAGCAGGCTATAAGGCACCAAAGGATAGTTGAGCGTGGAGGGAGCAGCCTGCTGCACTCTAGGCAGAGCCTATGCCAATTATTTCAACCCTGGGCCGACCAGATGGCCCCAGGGCGTCAGGGAGTATCACCCAGCCTGAAGGCAGGTCAAGGTGGGAGTCACCGGCAAGAGCGCAGCGTTTCTAGCCAAAAACAGAAAGGAACCGGGCTGCAATTCACGTGCGAGCACCCCGTTGCAAAATGCCGCCAAGCCCTGTTAATGAAAAGGGGGCTGGTCGGCATGAAAAACGGAATGAGCGCGCACGAATGCGTGCGTGCGTGCGTGCGCGCGCGCGTGCGTGCGTGTGTGTGGGGGCAAAATACAGCCGGTACTCCGATCGGGAAGCCGATCATCGCCAGGGGCCGAGCCTCGTAGGCGAACTCCCTCTCCCGCTCCACGGTGCCAATAGACGCGTAGCGCGCGTTCAAAATAACAGTACAAAATTCAGGAGAGAACTTGAAAGGCACTTAACTGGCTGCGGCAGCAGCAAAGAAAGAGGAAGTGCTTTATCCTCGTTAGTTTATATATACAGTGTAGGTCTCGATGGTTGTGACGTTACCCATTGAATGATGGGATATGTTTTGTTTTGGTTACTCTCTTGTGATTGGCTGCTGTGGTAAATAAAGCATAGAGAGAGAAGCATAATACGAAGCCTCCGGTCCTGACATAGAATTTGGAGTGGGTAGCTTATGTGAACAAAAAGTTAAGAGGGCCTAAGCGCGAACTGCCCCAAATAGCCAAAAGGGGAAAAGGCCTGGCAGCGAAGGGTTAACCCCTTCTGTGCCCAGGACGTAATGGTTACGTCCTGAGGCACAGTGCTGCTGTGCCCAGGACGTAACCATTACGTCCTGTGCACAGAGCCCAGAGGGAGTGCTCTCGCTCCCTCTGTGGGGTTCCCCCCCACCCCCCCAAGTCAGGGATGGAAGGGGAAGCCCTTCCCCTCCCACCCCCGACCCCCCCAACCCCCCCTGTGACGTCAGCGCGCGAGCGCGCGCTGATTAGTCACAGGGTCTCCCCCATCGCGCTGGAAGCAGAGCTTCCAGCGCGATTGAAAAAGAAATGCTTTTGCATTTCTTTTTCAATCCCATGGGGGAGGCCCCGAGAGGCTTCAAAGGGAAGGAAATGTATTTCCTTCCCTTTGAAGTCTCTCACAGGTTTCAAAAGCCGGATTGCTTGCAATCCGGCTTTTGAAACCCCACTAGACACCAGGGATTTTTTTTTCTTTTCTTGAAATTGGCAAAAGGGAGCGACCCCTTGGGCAAGGGTCGCTCCCAGGGGGGCATTTTTTTAGGAAGGCCTTTTCTGCCCCCCCTGGGGGCAGATTGGCCTATTATTAGGCCGACCTCTAGGCACCAGGGACCTTTTTTTTTTTTTTTTTTGTGATGAATTCTTTTTTTTCAGGTGGGGAGCGATCCCTTAGGCAAGGGTCGCTCCCCTACGGGGCAATATATATTTAGGCCATTTCTGCCCCCCTTGGGGGCAGATTGGCCTATTTTGATAAGGCCAATCTGCCCCCAAGGGGGGCAGAAACCATTAGACACCAGGGAGTTTGTTTTTGCGCGCGAATGTCACGCAACAAAGCGACCCCTTTGGCAAGGGTCGCTCCCAGGGGGGGCAATTTTTTGGGAAGGCCTTTTCTGCCCCCCCCTGGGGGCAGATCGGCCTATTATTAGGCCGATCTGCCCCCAGGGGGGGAAGAAACCTCTAGGCGCCAGGGCAAATTTTTTTTGGTGTTTTTTTTTTTTGTTCTTTTTTTTTTTTTTAGAGATGGGGAGCGACCCATCAGGCAAGGGTCGCTCCCCTACGGGGCAATATATATTTAGGCCATTTCTGCCCCCCTTGGGGGCAGATTGGCCTATTTTGATAAGGCCAATCTGCCCCCAAGGGGGGCAGAAACCATTAGACACCAGGGAGTTTGTTTTTGCGCGCGAATGTCACGCAACAAAGCGACCCCTTTGGCAAGGGTCGCTCCCAGGGGGGGCAATTTTTTGGGAAGGCCTTTTCTGCCCCCCCTGGGGGCAGATCGGCCTATTATTAGGCCGATCTGCCCCCAGGGGGGGAAGAAACCTCTAGGCGCCAGGGCAAATTTTTTTGGGTGTTTTTTTTTTTGTTCTTTTTTTTTTTTTTAGAGATGGGGAGCGACCCATCAGGCAAGGGTCGCTCCCCTGGGGGGCAAATTGTATTTAGACCATTTCTGCCCCCCTGGGGGCAGATTGGCCGATTTTAGGTCAATCTGCCCCCAAGGGGGCAGAAACCACTAGGCACCGGGGATTTTTTTTTGGGCGCCAATGTCACGCAGGGGGAGCGACCCAGTAGGCAAGGGTCGCTCCCGGGGGGGGGGGGGGGGCTTGGGGGGGCAAATTTATTTTAGGCCATTTCTGCCCCCCCGGGGGACAGATCGGCCTATTATTAGGCCGAACTGCCCCCGGGGGGGGGGGGCAGAACACTCTAGGCGCCAGGGCAATTTTTATTTTGTGTTTTTTTTTTTTTGTTGTTTCTTTTTTTAGAGATGGGGAGCGACCCATCAGGCAAGGGTCGCTCCCCTGGGGGGCAAATTGTATTTAGACCATTTCTGCCCCCCTGGGGGCAGATTGGCCAATTTTAGGTCAATCTGCCCCCAAGGGGGCAGAAACCACTAGGCACCGGGGATTTGTTTTTTGGCGCCAATGTCACGCAGGGGGAGCGACCCCGTAGGCAAGGGTCGCTCCCGGGGGGGGGGGGTGGGGGTTGGGGGGGCAAATTTATTTTAGGCCATGTCTGCCCCCCCGGGGGACAGATCGGCCTATTATTAGGCCGAACTGCCCCCGGGGGGGGGGGGCAGAACACTCTAGGCGCCAGGGCAATTTTTTTTTGTGTTTTTTTTTTTTGTTGTTTCTTTTTTTAGAGATGGGGAGCGACCCATCAGGCAAGGGTCGCTCCCCTGGGGGGGCAAATTGTATTTAGACCATTTCTGCCCCCCTGGGGGCAGATTGGCCAATTTTAGGTCAATCTGCCCCCAAGGGGGCAGAAATCACTAGGCACCGGGGATTTGTTTTTTGGCGCCAATGTCACGCAGGGGGAGCGACCCCGTAGGCAAGGGTCGCTCCCGGGGGGGGTGGGGGTTGGGGGGGCAAATTTATTTTAGGCCATTTCTGCCCCCCCGGGGGACAGATCGGCCTATTATTAGGCCGAACTGCCCCCGGGGGGGGGGCAGAACACTCTAGGCGCCAGGGCAATTTTTTTTTGTGTTTTTTTTTTGTTGTTTCTTTTTTTAGAGATGGGGAGCGACCCATCAGGCAAGGGTCGCTCCCCTGGGGGGGCAAATTGTATTTAGACCATTTCTGCCCCCCTGGGGGCAGATTGGCCAATTTTAGGTTAATCTGCCCCCAAGGGGGCAGAAACCACTAGGCACCGGGGATTTGTTTTTTGGCGCCAATGTCACGCAGGGGGAGCGACCCCGTAGGCAAGGGTCGCTCCCGGGGGGGGGGGGGGGTTGGGGGGGCAAATTTATTTTAGGCCATTTCTGCCCCCCCGGGGGACAGATCGGGCTATTATTAGGCCGAACTGCCCCCCGGGGGGGGCAGAACACTCTAGGCGCCAGGGCAATTTTTTTTTTGTGTGTTTTTTTTTTGTTGTTTCTTTTTTTAGAGATGGGGAGCGACCCATCAGGCAAGGGTCGCTCCCCTGTGGGGGCAAATTGTATTTAGACCATTTCTGCCCCCCTGGGGGCAGATTGGCCAATTTTAGGTCAATCTGCCCCCAAGGGGGCAGAAACCACTAGGCACCGGGGATTTGTTTTTTGGCGCCAATGTCACGCAGGGGGAGCGACCCCGTAGGCAAGGGTCGCTCCCGGGGGGGGGGTGGGGGTTGGGGGGGCGAATTTATTTTAGGCCATTTCTGCCCCCCCGGGGGACAGATCGGCCTATTATTAGGCCGAACTGCCCCCGGGGGGGGGGGGCAGAACACTCTAGGCGCCAGGGCAATTTTTTTTTTGTGTTTTTTTTTTTGTTGTTTCTTTTTTTAGAGATGGGGAGCGACCCATCAGGCAAGGGTCGCTCCCCTGGGGGGGCAAATTGTATTTAGACCATTTCTGCCCCCCTGGGGGCAGATTGGCCAATTTTAGGTCAATCTGCCCCCAAGGGGGCAGAAACCACTAGGCACCGGGGATTTGTTTTTTGGCGTCAATGTCACGCAGGGGGAGCGACCCCGTAGGCAAGGGTCGCTCCCGGGGGGGGGTGGGGGTTGGGGGGGCAAATTTATTTTAGGCCATTTGTGCCCCCCCGGGGGACAGATCGGCCTATTATTAGGCCGAACTGCCCCCCGGGGGGGGGGGGCAGAACACTCTAGGCGCCAGGGCAATATTTTTTTTGTGTTTTTTTTTTTTGTTGTTTCTTTTTTTAGAGATGGGGAGCGACCCATCAGGCAAGGGTCGCTCCCCTGGGGGGGCAAATTGTATTTAGACCATTTCTGCCCCCCTGGGGGCAGATTGGCCAATTTTAGGTCAATCTGCCCCCAAGGGGGCAGAAACCACTAGGCACCGGGGATTTGTTTTTTGGCGTCAATGTCACGCAGGGGGAGCGACCCCGTAGGCAAGGGTTGCTCCCGGGGGGGGGGTGGGGGTTGGGGGGGCAAATTTATTTTAGGCCATTTCTGCCCCCCCGGGGGACAGATCGGCCTATTATTAGGCCGAACTGCCCCCGGGGGAGGGGGCAGAACACTCTAGGCGCCAGGGCAATTTTTTTTTTGTGTTTTTTTTTTTTGTTGTTTCTTTTTTTAGAGATGGGGAGCGACCCATCAGGCAAGGGTCGCTCCCCTGGGGGGGCAAATTGTATTTAGACCATTTCTGCCCCCCTGGGGGCAGATTGGCCAATTTTAGGTCAATCTGCCCCCAAGGGGGGCAGAAACCACTAGGCACCGGGGATTTGTTTTTTGGCACCAATGTCACGCAGGGGGAGCGACCCCGTAGGCAAGGGTCGCTCCCGGGGGGGGGGTGGGGGTTGGGGGGGCAAATTTATTTTAGGCCATTTCTGCCCCCCCGGGAGACAGATCGGCCTATTATTAGGCCGAACTGCCCCCTGGGGGGGGGGCAGAACACTCTAGGCGCCAGGGCAATTTTTTTTTGTGTGTTTTTTTTTTGTTGTTTCTTTTTTTAGAGATGGGGAGCGACCCATCAGGCAAGGGTCGCTCCCCTGGGGGGGCAAATTGTATTTAGACCATTTCTGACCCCCGGGGGGCAGATTGGCCAATTTTAGGTCAATCTGCCCCCAAGGGGGCAGAAACCACTAGGCACCGGGGATTTGTTTTTTGGCGCCAATGTCACGCAGGGGGAGCGACCCCGTAGGCAAGGGTCGCTCCCGGGGGGGGGGTGGGTGTTGGGGGGGCAAATTTATTTTTGGCCATTTCTGCCCCCCCGGGGGGCAGATCGGCCTATTATTAGGCCGATCTGCCCCCGGGGGGGGGGGGGGGCAGAAACCTCTAGGCGCCAGGGGAATTTTTCTTTTTTTTCTTTTTTTTTTCTTTGTTTTTTTTTTTCAGAGATGGGGAGCGACCCATCAGGCAAAAGTCGCTCCCCTGGGGGACAAATTGTATTTAGGCCATTTCTGCCCCCCTTGGGGGCAGATTGGCTGAGTTTAGGTCAACCTGCCCCCAAGGGCGCAGAAACCACTAGGCACTGGGGATTTGTTTTTTGGTGCCAATGTCACGCAGGGGGAGCGACCCCGTAGGCAAGGGTCGCTCCCGGCGGGGGAGGGTGGGGGTTGGGGGGGCACATTTATTTTAGGGCATTTCTGCCCCCCCCCCCCCCTGGGGCCGGCTGAGCTACAGGCCAAACACCACAGGTAGGCACCTTGCAAAAAACACCTCTATTTTCTGTGAAAAAATATGTTGTGTCCACGTTGTGTTTTGGGCCATTTCCTTTTGTGGGCGCTAGGCCTACCCACAGAAGTGATGTACCATTTTTATCGAGAGACTTAGGGGAACGCTGGGTGGAAGGAAATTTGTGGCTCCTCTCAGATTCCAGAACTTTCTGTCACCGAAATGAGAGGAAAAAGTGTTTTTTGGGCCAAATTTTGATGTTTGCAAAGGATTCTGGGTAACATAACCTGGTCAGAGCCCCGCAAGTCACCCCATCTTGGATTCCCCTGGGTTTCTAGTTTTCAAAAATGCACTGGTTTGCTAGGTTTCCTCAGGTGTCGGCTGAGCTACAGGCCAAAATCCACAGGTAGGCACTGCTTTTTATAAAAAAATGTGATGTGTCCACGTTGTGTTTTGGGCCCTTTCCTTTCGTGGGCGCTAGTCCTACCCACACAAGTGAGGTATCATTTTTATCGGGAGACTTGGGGGAACGCTGGGTAGAAGGAAATTTGTGGCTCCTCTCAGATTCCAGAACTTTCTGCCACAGAAATGTGAGTAACATGTGTATTTTTAGCCAAATTTTGAGGTTTGCAAAGGATTCTGGGTAACAGAACCTGGTCCGAGCCCCGCAAGTCACCCCTCCTTGGATTCCCCTAGGTCTCTAGTTTTCAGAAATGCACAGGTTTGGTAGGTTTCCCTAGGTGCTGGCTGAGCTAGAGGCCAAAATCTACAGGTAGGCACTTCGCAAAAAACACCTCTGTTTTTTTCCAAAATTTAGGATGTGTCCACGTTGCGCTTTGGGGTGTTTCCTGTCGCCGGCGCTAGGCCTACCCACGCAAGTGAGGTATCATTTTTATCGGGAGACTTGGGGGAATGCTGGGTGGAAGGAAATTTGTAGCTCCTCTCAGATTCCAGAACTTTCTGCCACAGAAATGTGAGGGACATGTGTTTTTTTAGCCAAATTTTGAGGTTTGCAAAGGATTCTGGGTAACAGAACCTGGTCCGAGCCCCGCAAGTCACCCCTCCTTGGATTCCCCTAGGTCTCTAGTTTTCAGAAATGCACAGGTTTGGTAGGTTTCCCTAGGTGCCGGCTGAGCTAGAGGCCAAAATCTACAGGTAGGCACTTCGCAAAAAACACCTCTGTTTTTTTCCAAAATTTAGGATGTGTCCACGTTGCGCTTTGGGGTGTTTCCTGTCGCCGGCGCTAGGCCTACCCACGCAAGTGAGGTATCATTTTTATTCGGAGACTTGGGGAAACGCTGGGTAGAAAGAAATTTGTGGCTCCTCTCAGATTCCAGAACTTTCTGCCACAGAAATGTGAGTAACATGTGTATTTTTAGCCAAATTTTGAGGTTTGCAAAGGATTCTGGGTAACAGAACCTGGTCCGAGCCCCGCAAGTCACCCCTCCTTGGATTCCCCTAGGTCTCTAGTTTTCAGAAATGCACAGGTTTGGTAGGTTTCCCTAGGTGCCGGCTGAGCTAGAGGCCAAAATCTACAGGTAGGCACTTCGCAAAAAACACCTCTGTTTTTTTCCAAAATTTAGGATGTGTCCACGTTGCGCTTTGGGGTGTTTCCTGTCGCCGGCGCTAGGCCTACCCACGCAAGTGAGGTATCATTTTTATCGGGAGACTTGGGGGAACGCTGGGTAGAAGGAAATTTGTGGCTCCTCTCAGATTCCAGAACTTTCTGCCACAGAAATGTGAGTAACATGTGTATTTTTAGCCAAATTTTGAGGTTTGCAAAGGATTCTGGGTAACAGAACCTGGTCCGAGCCCCGCAAGTCACCCCTCCTTGGATTCCCCTAGGTCTCTAGTTTTCAGAAATGCACAGGTTTGGTAGGTTTCCCTAGGTGCCGGCTGAGCTAGAGGCCAAAATCTACAGGTAGGCGCTTTGCAAAAAACACCTCTGTTTTTTTCCAAAATTTAGGATGTGTCCACGTTGCGCTTTGGGGTGTTTCCTGTCGCCGGCGCTAGGCCTACCCACGCAAGTGAGGTATCATTTTTATCGGGAGACTTGGGGGAACGCTGGGTGGAAGGAAATTTGTAGCTCCTCTCAGATTCCAGAACTTTCTGCCACAGAAATGTGAGGGACATGTGTTTTTTTAGCCAAATTTTGAGGTTTGCAAAGGATTCTGGGTAACAGAAAACCTTCATGGTCCGAGCCACACAAGTCACCCCTCCTTGGATTCCCCTAGGTCTCTAGTTTTCAGAAATGTACAGGTTTGGTAGGTTTCCCTAGGTGGCGGCTGAGCTAGAGGCCAAAATCTCCAGGTAGTCACTTTGCTAAAAACAGCTCTGTTTTCTGTGATGTGTCCTCGTTGTGTTTTGGGGCATATCCTGTCGCGGGCGCTAGGCCTACCCACACAAGTGAGGTATCATTTTTATCGGGAGACGTGGGGGAACGCTGGGTGGAAGGAAATTTGTGGCTCCTCTCAGATTCCAGAACTTTCTGCCACAGAAATGTGAGGAACATGTGTTTTTTTAGCCAAATTTTGAGGTTTGCAAAGGATTCTGGGTAACAGAACCTGGTCCGAGCCACACAAGTCACCCCTCCTTAGATTCCCCTAGGTCTCTAGTTTTCAGAAATGCACAGGTTTGGTAGGTTTCCCTAGGTGCCGGCTGAGATAGAGGCCAAAATCTACAGGGAGTCACTTTGCTAAAAACAGCTCTGTTTTCTGTGATATGTCCACGTTGTGTTTTGGGGCATATCCTGTCGCGGGCGCTAGGCCTACCCACACAAGTGAGGTATCATTTTATCGGGAGACGTGGCGGAACGCTGGGTGGAAGGAAATTTGTGGCTCCTCTCAGATTCCAGAACTTTCTGCCACAGAAATGTGAGGAACATGTGTTTTTTTAGCCAAATTTTGAGATTTGCAAAGGATTCTGGGTAACAGAACCTGGTCCGAGCCCCGCAAGTCACCCCTCCTTGGATTCCCCTAGGTCTCTAGTTTTCAGAAATGCACAGGTTTGGTAGGTTTCCCTAGGTGGCGGCTGAGCTAGAGGCCAAAATCTACAGGTAGTCACTTTGCTAAAAACAGCTCTGTTTTCTGTGATATGTCCACGTTGTGTTTTGGGGCATATCCTGTCGCGGGCGCTAGGCCTACCCACACAAGTGAGGTATCCTTTTTATCGGGAGACGTGGGGGAACGCTGGGTGGAAGGAAATTTGTGGCTCCTCTCAGATTCCAGAACTTTCTGCCACAGAAATGTGAGGAACATGTGTTTTTTTAGCCAAATTTTGAGGTTTGCAAAGGATTCTGGGTAACAGAACCTGGTCCGAGCCCCGCAAGTCACCCCTCCTTGGATTCCCCTAGGTCTCTAGTTTTCAGAAATGCACAGGTTTGGTAGGTTTCCCTAGGTGGCGGCTGAGCTAGAGGCCAAAATCTACAGGTAGTCACTTTGCTAAAAACAGCTCTGTTTTCTGTGATATGTCCACGTTGTGTTTTGGGGCATATCCTGTCGCGGGCGCTAGGCCTACCCACACAAGTGAGGTATCATTTTTATCGGGAGACGTGGGGGAACGCTGGGTGGAAGGAAATTTGTGGCTCCTCTCAGATTCCAGAACTTTCTGCCACAGAAATGTGAGGAACATGTGTTTTTTTAGCCAAATTTTGAGGTTTGCAAAGGATTCTGGGTAACAGAACCTGGTCCGAGCCCTGCAAGTCACCCCTCCTTGGATTCCCCTAGGTCTCTAGTTTTCAGAAATGCACAGGTTTGGTAGGTTTCCCTAGGTGGCGGCTGAGCTAGAGGCCAAAATCTACAGGTAGTCACTTTGCTAAAAACAGCTCTGTTTTCTGAGATATGTCCACGTTGTGTTTTGGGGCATATCCTGACGCGGGCGCTAGGCCTACCCACACAAGTGAGGTATCATTTTTATCGGGAGACGTGGGGGAACGCTGGGTGGAAGGAAATTTGTGGCTCCTCTCAGATTCCAGAACTTTCTGCCACAGAAATGTGAGGAACATGTGTTTTTTTAGCCAAATTTTGAGGTTTGCAAAGGATTCTGGGTAACAGAACCTGGTCCGAGCCACATAAGTCACCCCTCCTTAGATTCCCCTAGGTCTCTAGTTTTCAGAAATGCACAGGTTTGGTAGGTTTCCCTAGGTGCCGGCTGAGATAGAGGCCAAAATCTACAGGTAGTCACTTTGCTAAAAACAGCTCTGTTTTCTGTGATATGTCCACGTTGTGTTTTGGGGCATATCCTGTCGCGGGCGCTAGGCCTACCCACACAAGTGAGGTATCATTTTTATTGGGAGACGTGGGGGAACGCTGGGTGGAAGGAAATTTGTGGCTCCTCTCAGATTCCAGAACTTTCTGCCACAGAAATGTGAGGAACATGTGTTTTTTTAGCCAAATTTTGAGATTTGCAAAGGATTCTGGGTAACAGAACCTGGTCCGAGCCCCGCAAGTCACCCCTCCTTGGATTCCCCTAGGTCTCTAGTTTTCAGAAATGCACAGGTTTGGTAGGTTTC
Source organism: Pleurodeles waltl (assembly GCF_031143425.1). NCBI lineage: Eukaryota > Metazoa > Chordata > Amphibia > Caudata > Salamandridae > Pleurodeles > Pleurodeles waltl. The sequence continues at coordinate 768,393,449 of NC_090446.1, forward strand.
CCTAGGTGGCGGCTAAGCTAGAGGCCAAAATCTACAGGTAGTCACTTTGCTAAAAACAGCTCTGTTTTCTGTGATATGTCCACGTTGTGTTTTGGGGCATATCCTGTCGCGGGCGCTAGGCCTACCCACACAAGTGAGGTATCCTTTTTATCGGGAGACGTGGGGGAACGCTGGGTGGAAGGAAATTTGTGGCTCCTCTCAGATTCCAGAACTTTCTGCCACAGAAATGTGAGGAACATGTGTTTTTTTAGCCAAATTTTGAGGTTTGCAAAGGATTCTGGGTAACAGAACCTGGTCCGAGCCCCGCAAGTCACCCCTCCTTGGATTTCCCTAGGTCTCTAGTTTTCAGAAATGCACAGGTTTGGTAGGTTTCCCTAGGTGGCGGCTGAGCTAGAGGCCAAAATCTACAGGTAGTCACTTTGCTAAAAACAGCTCTGTTTTCTGTGATATGTCCACGTTGTGTTTTGGGGCATATCCTGTCGCGGGCGCTAGGCCTACCCACACAAGTGAGGTATCATTTTTATCGGGAGACGTGGGGGAACGCTGGGTGGAAGGAAATTTGTGGCTCGTCTCAGATTCCAGAACTTTCTGCCACAGAAATGTGAGGAACATGTGTTTTTTTTAGCCAAATTTTGAGATTTGCAAAGGATTCTGGGTAACAGAACCTGGTCCGAGCCCCGCAAGTCACCCCTTCTTGGATTCCCCTAGGTCTCTAGTTTTCAGAAATGCACAGGTTTGGTAGGTTTCCCTAGGTGGCGGCTGAGCTAGAGGCCAAAATCTACAGGTAGTCACTTTGCTAAAAACAGCTCTGTTTTCTGTGATATGTCCACGTTGTGTTTTGGGGCATATCCTGTCGCGGGCGCTAGGCCTACCCACACAAGTGAGGTATCATTTTTATCGGGAGACGTGGGGGAACGCTGGGTGGAAGGAAATTTGTGGCTCCTCTCAGATTTCAGAACTTTCTGCCACAGAAATGTGAGGAACATGTGTTTTTTTAGCCAAATTTTGAGGTTTGCAAAGGATTCTGGGTAACAGAACCTGGTCCGAGCCCTGCAAGTCACCCCTCCTTGGATTCCCCTAGGTCTCTAGTTTTCAGAAATGCACAGGTTTGGTAGGTTTCCCTAGGTGGCGGCTGAGCTAGAGGCCAAAATCTACAGGTAGTCACTTTGCTAAAAACAGCTCTGTTTTCTGTGATATGTCCACGTTGTGTTTTGGGGCATATCCTGACGCGGGCGCTAGGCCTACCCACACAAGTGAGGTATCATTTTTATCGGGAGACGTGGGGGAACGCTGGGTGGAAGGAAATTTGTGGCTCCTCTCAGATTCCAGAACTTTCTGCCACAGAAATGTGAGGAACATGTGTTTTTTTAGCCAAATTTTGAGGTTTGCAAAGGATTCTGGGTAACAGAACCTGGTCCGAGCCACACAAGTCACCCCTCCTTGGATTCCCCTAGGTCTCTAGTTTTCAGAAATGCACAGGTTTGGTAGGTTTCCCTAGGTGGCGGCTGAGCTAGAGGCCAAAATCTACAGGTAGTCACTTTGCTAAAAACAGCTCTGTTTTCTGTGATATGTCCACGTTGTGTTTTGGGGCATATCCTGTCGCGGGTGCTAGGCCTACCCACACAAGTGAGGTATCATTTTTATCGAGAGACGTGGGGGAACGCTGGGTGGAAGGAAATTTGTGGCTCCTCTCAGATTCCAGAACTTTCTGCCACAGAAATGTGAGGAACATGTGTTTTTTTAGCCAAATTTTGAGGTTTGCAAAGGATTCTGGGTAACAGAACCTGGTCCGAGCCACACAAGTCACCCCTCCTTGGATTCCCCTAGGTCTCTAGTTTTCAGAAATGCACAGGTTTGGTAGGTTTCCCTAGGTGGCGGCTGAGCTAGAGGCCAAAATCTACAGGTAGTCACTTTGCTAAAAACAGCTCTGTTTTCTGTGATGTGTCCACGTTGTGTTTTGGGGCATATCCTGTCGCGGGTGCTAGGCCTACCCACACAAGTGAGGTACCATTTTTATCGGGAGACTTGGGGGAACATAGATTAGCAAAACAAGTACTATTGCCCCTTGTCTTTCTCTACATTTTTTCCTTCCAAATATAGGAGTGTGTGTAAAAAAGACATCTATTTGAGAAATTCCCTGTAATTCACGTGCTACTATGGTCACCCCGGAATTCAGAGATGTGCAAATAACCACTGCTCCTCAACACCTTATCTTGTGCCCTTTTTGGAAATGCAAAGGTTTTCTTGATAGCAATTTTTTACTCCTTATATTTCAGCAAATGAATTGCTGTATACCCGGTATAGAATGAAAACGCACTGCAGGGTGCAGCTCATTTATTGGCTCTGGGTTCCTCGGGTTCTTGATGAACCTACAAACCCTATATATCCCCGCAACCAGAGGAGTCCAGCAGACGTAACGGTATATTGCTTTCGATAATCTGACATTGCAGGGAAAAGTTACAGAGTAAAACGTAGAGAAAAATTGATGTTTTTTTCACCTCAATTTCAATATTTTTCTTTTTCAGCTGTTATTTTCTGTAGGAAACCCTTGTAGGATCTACACAAATGACCCCTTGCTGAATTCAGAATTTTGTCTACTTTTCAGAAATGTTTAGGTTTCTGGGATCCAGCATTGGTTTCATGACCTTTCCTGTCACTGACTGGAAGGAGGCTGAAAGCACAAAAAAATGCACAAATGGGGTATGCCCCAGTAAAATGCCAAAATTGTGTTGAAAAATTGGGTTTTCTGATTCAAGTCTGCCTGTTCCTGAAAGCTGGGAAGCTGCTGAGTTTAGCACTGCAAACCCTTTGTTGATGCCATTTTCAGGGGAAAAACCACAAGCCTTCTTCTGCAGCCACTTTTTCCAATTTTTTTGAAAAAAACGAAATTTTCACTGTATTTTGGCCAATTTCTTGGCCTCCTTCAGGGGAACCCACAAAGTCTGGGTACCTCTAGAATCCCTAGGATGTTGGAAAAAAAGGACGCAAATTTGGCTTGGTTAGCTTATGTGGACAAAAAGTTATGAGGGCCTAAGCGCGAACTGCCCCAAATAGGCAAAAAAAGGCCCGGCACAGGAGGGGGAAAAGGCCTGGCAGCGAAGGGGTTAACGGGTGGGTCGGAAGTACACTGTATTGTGGCCTTCGCCCCCTTACGTGTAACGTCATACGTCGCCTCTCGTTAGTATTACGTGATAGACGTCTTCCCGCAGTGTGTTGTGGGATTGTGACTACTTCAAGGGCATTTTTTCAAATTTTATTTTATAGAAAGAATTGCTTTAGTTCGGTTTCAAGATGGTAGAAGAGTTCGTGAAGGGGAATCGGAAGCTGGCCGAGTATGTAAAGACCTTCCAGTCCTTCTGTGAGAGCGACAAGCAGTGGAAGGCACGCATGGAGTTCCTTCTCCGCAACATAGAGGCGTACCCGGACCCTGATCAGATTGATCATCTGCTGGCGCTCTCTATGGTCTGGGCCAATCACGTTTTCATGGGCTGCCGGTAGGTATGACTCTCCTCCGTTACCCATTCTTCACTATCGCTTGTCGAAACCGGTGGTACTTATGTAACGATGTCTCTACCGTTGCGGATTTCAAATCCAGGTGTTATCACGAGAAAGAAAAACTGTGGAATTGAGTTCTAGTTGCGTCTTCAACATTTAAGTTATCCTAATTCGGTTTTGACCAATGAAAGTGAACTTGGATCACTGCTCTCCCAACGCGCACGTCGGTGAACAAGAATCCGAGGCCTGTCTTTTTTTTTGGTTTTGTTGTTGTGCAGACCCATCCAACAGTGCCCTCCCAAAAGCAGGCAGGTCCAATAGTCTTAGGCTGTTCTTTAAGGGAAGAATAGTGAAGCTGTACTCGCAACAAAGAGCTGTTACGTTCTCTTATTTGGCGTGAAAGTGAGTCATTCCTCTATGTGGTTCATTATTACCTAAGTACTTGAGACGTATTTCTTCGTGTGTCCAACATGCCACGTTACTGTGGAGTCCATGCGTATCGGCGTCTATCTGTATTTCTGCGCGCGTCTGTTAACAAAAGCCCTGGGCTGTATGTCTGCAGATCTGATGTTGTGTATGATCAATTGCAGCGTGTGCGTGGTTTTGTTTGCCCGCAGTGTACAAAAGTATACATTGTCGGTTTTGCCACTGTGTCTTTTTCTGGTATTTACCACCCCAACGTACCTTTGTGGCGCCATGAAAGCTTAAGTTATGACGGAGGTTGGCAATGTTAAAATGTGATGTTTTGACTTGTAATTTTTTCATCTGTCCTGGAGCCAATTTAGTAGAACGTTGTGACATATGACAATGCCACGAAGAGCGTTCTTTGCAATTTAAGACTACAGTTGGTGATGGGTGTCTGATAAATACCCCGCGTCCCCTGCACTTACTCTTCACTGAATCCTATCCTGTACCCCGACACGTAAAGGGCTGCTTTGACCCCTATCGACTCAGCATCCAGAACCCAGAATGTTTTTAATGTATACTGTGGGAACAACTCCTGGTGGACAGGGGTAGTTCACGCAAGTTTGAGACTATTGTACTGGTTTTTGTAATGAAAATGGTTGGCCTGTCCGTAGTGCATTTGGGCGCCCGATTTCACACATGATGTGTACTACTGTATCGGTGATAAAACCTCAATAACATCTGCTTAAAAAAAAAAAAAAAATTAAGACTGCAGGGAGTCTCGGGTAAAGAAAAATTCCACAATTCAAGCGAGCCAAAACAAAATATTTGAGTAATCAAAGTGTTGCAGTCCGGAGGTAAGAGGAATTAATTTGTACAATACAAGCTCAAAGAAGAAGAAGCACAGACAACTGTGTTTATGTACTGGGCAAAAGACAATACTCAAAAACTGTTGGAAAGTACCATCTTTCTTGGCATGTTATCCCCATTTTTACCTCTGTCAATATGTTTTTGCCTGTCTCACTGGGATCCTGCTGGTCAGGACCCCAGTGCTTATAGTTTATGGCCTAATGTGTGTGCCTGTATAGTGCTTAACTGTGTCACTGAGGCTCTGCTACTCAGAACCTCAGTGCTAATGCTCTCTCTGTTTTTAAATTTGTCACTATAGGCTAGTGACTGCATTTACCAATTTCATTTGGCACACTGGACCCCCCTTATAAGTCGCTAGTATACGGTACCCAGGGCACTGGGGAAGTGTGAGGGTACCCTTGTACTAGCAAAGGTGCCCCCACATAGCTCAGGGCCATTTCCCAGGACTTAATGGGTGCGGGGACGCCATTACATGTGTGCACTACATATAGGTCAATGCCTATATGTAGCTTCACAATGGTAACTCCGAATATGGCCATGTAAGGTGTCTAAGATCATGGAATTGTCCCCCCATCCCAAATCTGGTATTGGGGAGCCAATTCCATGCATCCTGGGGGCTCCACTATGGACCCCCAGTACTACCAAACCAGCTTTCTGGGGCTTGCACTGCAGCTACAGCTGCTGCCACCTGACAGACATGGGTTCTGCCCTCCTGGGGTCTGAGCCACTCAGTCCCAGGAAGGCAGAACAAAGTATTTCCTCTGAGAGCAGGGAAATAGGTGTTATAGGCTGGGGAGAGGTAGCCTCCCCCAGCCTCTGTAAATGCTTTGAAGGGCACAGATGGTGCCCTCCTTGCATAATCCAGTCTACACCGGTTCAGGGACCCCTTGTCCCTTGCTCTGGCACGAAACTGGACAAAAGAAAGGTGAGTGACCACTCCCCTGTCCATCACCACCCTAGGGGTGGTGCCCAGAGCTCCTCCAGTGTGACCCAGACTTGAGCCACTGTGCTTTGCAAGGTGTGGGGACACTCTGGAGGGCTCTGAGTGGCCAGTGCCAGCAGGTGACTTCAGAGAACCCGCCTGATAGGTCCTTACTTGATAAGGTAACCAGTCCCCCCTCTCATGGCTATTTAGGGTCTCTCCTGTGGGTTCTCTTCAGATTCTATTTGCAAGTTTCCAGCAGGAATCCTCTGCAACTAGTACTTCATCCTCTGACCTCGGATCAACCGCAGCCTGGTCCAGGAACTGCTGTAACAGCGACAACGTATCCACAAGGGATACTTTACTTCTGCAACTTCAGCTCCCTCCAGCAACTGCAACAGTTTCCACAGTGTGCATGCTCTGAGGACTCCTTGTCTTCACCATGCACCAGAAGTATCGATGAAATCTCCTGTGGAGTGACAGTCACTACCCTGCTCACGCAGACACCTTTTAAGTCGGCGACCAGTTCTCTTGGACTCCTCTCACAGTGATGAGCGTGCTCCTTGGAACAGGTCCTGAGGCCCTGCTGTCGCGATTTGGAGGAGGTAAGACCTTGCCTTCCCACAGAACTACGGTACTCGTGCACTGTGTCGTCCTCATCTCCTGAGGCATCTGTGCACTATTTGCAAAAGAACTTCGTGCTCAGCCTCGCCCAGGTCCCCTGCACTCTATCCTGCGATGCTCAACTCGCTGAGTTGATCTCTGGTGGTGTGGGACCTTCCTTTGTAGTGCTGCACCAACCGCATTTTGCACCTCCTTTGTCTCTGTGTCCTGGGACAGCCATGGGTGCTATCTGGTGCTCTGAGCGCTCTCTGAAATGCTGAGAGCCCCCTCTTCCTCCTCAGAGTTGAGGCCCCTAGGTCCCTCCTAGGTCCAGATAGTGCCTAGTTGACGAAAAACATGACTTTGCCGGAACCAAGGCTTGTTGGAGGAATCAAGCGCAAAAACTCGCCTGCATCCAACTTCATGACGTGGGACATCCTTTGCATCACGTAGGAACCCGCTGGCATCTTCCTACCGGGGACTCTTCTTTTGCACCCTCTTCTGGGTTGGCAGGGGCTCCTGTCCTTCCTGGAACGTCATTTGACTTCTGGACTTGGTCTCCTTCTTTTGCAGGTCTTCAGGTCTAGGAATCCACTGTTCGTTGTTTGCAGACCTGGTTGCTGCAATAATCCATATCACGAGGTGTAGTGTCCTAAGGAAACTTGCAGTACTTTACTCCTGCTTTTCTGAGCTCTGGGGTGGGGTAATTTACCTACCTTTACTGTATTCTTACTCTCCCAGCGATTCTGCACACACTATAATTGTCTAGGGGGGAATTCGTGATTCGCATTCCACTTTGTTAGTATATGGTTTGTGTTGCCCCTAGACCTATTTCTTCCCATTGCATTCTAAAGCATTTCCTATTGTTTGCAGTATCCTATGTATACTTACTTGCCTTATTTTGGTGTCTAGTGTATATATTGTGTATAATACTTACCCCCAGAAGGAGTATTGCCTCTAAGATATTTTTGGTACTGTCACCCAAATAAATACCTTTAATTTTGGTAACACTGAGTATTGTCTTATCTTGTGTACAAGTACTGTGTATCTATAAGTGCTATTGCATAAGCTTTGCATGTCTCCTTGTTCAGTATAAGCTGCTCTGCTATAGCTACCTCTATCAGCCTAAGCTGCTAGAACGCTACTACATTCACTCACAAGGGATAACTGGACCTGGTAAAAGGGGTAAGTACCCACTGCAAACTAGGCCAGCCTCCTACAAACATGACACCTAGATTTCTGTCAGACCCTCAACTAGTAGAGTGGGGACGCAATCCACTAGGTCGCCAGATGGCAGTGGGATCTTAAAAAAAAAAAAAAAAAAAACAAGTTTTTAGCTTTGTTAAGCTTCAAGCAGTTGTCTTGCATAAAAGCAATAGCCATGCAACATCTAAAATTGTCAAAAGTATTGGCAAGTTTCCTTGATAGAAACAATCATCTGTGTGTCATCAGTTACAACATCAAAGAAAATCCGTAAGACTATATATATATCTATATCCAAGAGGGTGATATAAAGATAAATGGGAATATATCAGTATCGTACTTCGCAAAGAACTGGTCATGGGCTGAAACGGAGAGCAGTCAATGATTTAGTCCTGTCTGTAATGACAGATGTCACCCAGATTACGACTGAGCCACATATTCTAACAGCAGAGAGACAGGCAATAGGCCAGGATGAAAAATAGTTTTGAAAGCAGCGACCAATGTATGTCTACTGCCGTCAAACAATACTAGTCAGATGAAATACTTTTTCTTCTCTCATAATAGTATGAGTAAAGAAGTTAGACTGTCTTGTCGTGTCAATGTAAAGAAAAATGCAGCATTGACAAAGTCAGTAGGCCTGGTTTGCAATTTGATAGCCACAATGGAATTTTTATTTTTAGTTTTGCATAGAATGCGTTGATGTGATAAAGGGTTTAACACATGCTGATTCAGTATACTTTGAAGGTGTAAATAACAGTCCCTCATGCTTTGTAATGCAAGATACTCCATAGGAGGATAGTAATACATAGTAATACATCAAATGGTCAACAGCATCCGGTGGGAACAAATACTGCTCTCCGCTAAGCCATAACCTGCTCTGCGTATTTATTTTTCTTTCTTTTAGGTTGAGCATAGCAGCGCACAAGCGCTGCTTTTCGGACGTGGTGGTATCTTTGTGGGCTTTTATCCACTCCCACCTCACGCCCATCACTTTCAGTGGTTCATGGGCTTGCCTTTTGAAAATCCTTTGACATTGGTAAATGCTTTACGTTTGAACTGCTTTTGGACCCGACCCTGTTACAAGTATAATTGCACGTTTTCGGATATGTTTGACTGAGAGCTAACTTCCTTTCCCTTTTTGTGTCTCTCTTTTATGCTCATGTTGGCCGTTGCACTTTGAATCGGCTTGCTTATGTCAACTGTGTAATTGACATACCGGTGCCCCCTTACAAGTCCCTAGTATATGGTACCCAGGGCATTGTGGCTTCTGGGGATCCCTAGGTGCTGCAGCATTTCTTTTCATTTCTTTTGCCACTTACAGGGAGCCCATGCAAATGCTTCCAAAGGACTGCCATTGCAACCTGTGTGAAACGGTGAATGCACCTGCTCACTTTTACACTGCACCAGGTCACTTATAAGTCACATATTTACCAAGCCTTCCAAACCTGAAGACTGGGTGCAGAGTACTAGCAGAGGTGCCCCCACATCATCCAGGACTATTTTCCTAGACTTGGCGAGTGCGGGGACTCAATTTTTGTGCGTGCACTGGGCATAGTTCAATATCTACGTCCAGTTTCACAATGATCACTCCGAATATGGCCATTTAAAGTGTCTACCATCTCGGAATTATACCCCAATGCTGATTCTAACATTATTTGTATAATTCCGTGCACTCTGGGGGCTCCTAAGTGGACCCCCAGTACTGCCATACTAGCCTTCTGAGGTTTTTCGGGCAGCCCTAGCTGCTGCCACCTCACTGACAGGTTTCTGCCCTCCTGTTGCTCAGGCAGCTCGAGCCCAGGAAGGCAGAACAAAGAATTTCCCTTGGGAGAGGGGTGTTACACCCTCTCCCTTTGGAAATGGGTGTTCTAGGAAGGGTAGCCTCCGAGAGCCTCTGAAAATGCTTTGAAATAGCACAGATGGTGCCCTTCTTGCATAATCCAGACTTCACCGGTTCAGGGGCCCCCAGTCCCTGCTCTGGCACGAAACTGGACAAAGGAAAGGGGAGTGATCACTCCCCTGTCCATCACCATCCCAGGGGTGGTGCTCAGAGCTCCTCCAGAGTGTCTCTGCATTTTGCCATCTTGGATTCAAAGTTGGCAGGGTGCTCTGGGAGCCTCTGAGTGGCCAGTGCCAGCCCCTGATAGATGCTTACCTCTGTAGCTGACCAATCAACCTTTCAGGGCTAATTAGGGTCTCTCCTCTGGGTGTTTCTTCAGATTGCAAGACTCCAGCAGGAATCCTCTGCATCCTTTACTTCACCTTCTGCAGACAAAACTGCATCTGGACCCTCCAGGAACTCTACAAACTGCAACAAAGAAGCAAAGACGACTTCTGCAAGATTGTATCTTCAGCATCTGCCAGCAACTGCAACTGTTTCCAGGTCATGCATCCTCAGAGGACTGTCTGTCTTCAGCCTTCGCCAGAGGCCACAAGGTCCACCCTGGTCGCAGGCAGCGCCATTTTCCGCTAACCGCGCGCTTTTATGTGTTTGTAGAATCCAGCGACGCAAACCAGACTGCAATCATCCATTCGGCGTGGGACATCATCTGCACCAACCAGGAACCTGCATCCATCTTCTTGGGTGGAGTACTGACTGTTCTTCACTGGTGGTTCTTCTTTTTCACCTTCATCCAGGCTAGCAGGAGCTCCTATTCTCCCTGGACTCTTCAGTGCTTCTTGGACTTGGTCCCTTCTTCCACAGGTCTTTAGTTCTGGGAATCCATCGTTGGTGTCTTGCATTCTCTTCTGTTTCTTGCAAAGTGTTCTAGGAAACTTACTGTGATTTACTCCTGTATTCCTGGGCTCTGGGGTGGGTTCTATTACTTACCTTTTCGTGTTTTCTTACAGTCCCAGCGCCCCTCTACGCACTACACTTTCCTAGGTGGAAAACCGACTTTCACATTCCACTACTTTAGTATATGGCTTGTGTTCCCCCTAGGCCAGGATTGCTGATCATCCCTTAAGAAGCCAGGTGTTCTCAGCTAGGCATGGTGTCTCAATGCCACCGTCGATGCAACCGATCTGCCCAGAGATTCGGCCGTATCCAGTCCACAACGAATCATGAACTTCGCTGCATCCTTCCTGTAGGAAAATGCCACTGTTGGCATGGTTACCCCCTAACGTTTTGCCTTTTTGTTGATGCTAGTTATGATTGAAAGTGTGCTGGGCCCCTGCTAACCAGGCCCCAGCAGCAGTGTTCTTTCCCTAAACTGTACCTTTGCTTCCACAGTTGGCACAGCCCTGCACACAGCTAACTCCCTTGTAAATGGTACCCCTGGTACCACAGGCCCTGTGGCCAGGGAAGGTCTCTAAGGGCTGCCGGGTGTATTATGCCACCCTGGGGACCTCTCACTCAGCACATGCACACTGCCTCACAGCTTGTGTGTGCTGGTGGGGAGAAAATTACTAAGCCGACATGGCACTCCCCTCAGAGTGCCATGCCCACAACCCACTGCCTATGGCATAGGTAAGTCCCCCCTTACAGCCCTGAGGAAGGGGGGCACTATACCACAGGTGAGGGTATAGTTGCATGAGCACTATGCCCCTATAGTGTCAATCCCAAACCTTAGACATTGTAAGTGCAGGGTAGCCATAAGAGTATATGGTCTGGGTTTTTGTCAAACACAAACTCCACAGTTCCATAATGGCTACACTCAATACTGAGAAGTTTATCGAACTTCTCTTCACAATAGATCCACATTGCTGCCAGTGTGGGATTTATTGAGAAATGCACACGGAGGGCATCTTAGAGATGCCCCCTTTATACCAGGTCAACTACTAGTTTCTGCCAGCCTGCCACATCCAGACGGGTTTCTGGCCACATGGGGTGAGTGAGTGCCTTTGTCACTCTGTGGCCAGGAACAAAGCCTGTACTGGGTGGAGGTGCTTCACACCTCCCCCTGCAGGAACTGTAACACCTGGCAGTGAGTGGAGATACCACCAGCCCCCCCTGCCCCCCCTGCCCCCCCCCCCCCCCCCTCCTGCCGGACACAGCCCCCACCGCAGCAAGTCCGGAGGAGATAATGAGAAAAACAAGGAGTCGTCACCCTCCAGCCAGGACCGCCCCTAAGGTATGAAATCCTCCATCTTATTTTGGAGGGTTCACCCCAATAGGTTTAGGGATGTGCCCCCCCCCCTCCCCACAGGGACGAGGCAGAAGGAGGGTGTAGCTACCCTCAAGGACAGTAGCCTTTGGCTACTGCCCCCAAGACCTAAACACCCCTAAATTGAGTATTTAGGGGCGATCCTGAACCCAGGAAATCAGATTCCTGGCGACCTGAGACAAGAAAAAGGACTGATGACTTGAAAGCCCCGCAGAGATGACAACTGATCCTACCGGGCTGTCTTCAGACTAAGAACCTTCACAGCGATGCATCCAGCGGGACCAGTGACCTCTCTTTCCCCCCCCCCCCCCCCCCCCCAACCTGCTAGCAGACTGGAACAGGAGCACCCCTGGTCTCCATAGGTGCCTATGTTATTTTGGCCCTACTTTGACCTCTGCACCTGACCGGCCCTGTGTTGCTGGTGTTTGGGGTTAACTTGCAACCCCAACGGTGGGCTGCCTATGCCCCGGAGACTAAACTTGTTAGTGCTCTACTTACCTGAAAAACTAACCATTACTTAACTCCCCCAGGAACTGTTGATTTTTGCACTGTCCAGTTTTAAAATCGCTTATTGCAATTTTTACCAAAACTGTGTACATTACTGTTTTAATTCAACGTTCCATACTTACCTGTACCTTACAATTTATGTACTTACTTGAATTCTGAATCTTGTGGTTGTAAAATAAATTAAGAAAATAATCTTTTTCTATATAAAAACCTATTGGCTTGGAGTTAAGTCTTTGAGTGTGTGTTCTCATTTATTGCCTGTGTGTGTGTACAACAAATGCTTAACACTGCCCTCTGATAAGCCTACTGCTCGACCACACTACCACAAAATAGAGCATTAGTATTATCTAAGTTTGCCACTATCAACCTGTAAGGGGAACCCTTGGATTTCTGTGCATGCTATCTCCCACTTTGAGATAGTATATACAGAGCCAGCTTCATTAGGATATTAGACCTAGCCTTCACAGAAGGTAGCTCGAGGTCCAGGACGTCAGCCGCCCTTCTCTCCACCCTGGAATTAGAGGCATCCTCCTCGGTAGCCACGGTAGGAGGACCATACCAGTGTCAGGGGAGGTGTTTGGACCACTGGTGTCACCCGAATCCTGCACCCAGTCCATTGGGTCAAGCTGGTATTCTAAAGGGTTCAGCGTCCACTCCAAACTGGGCCCAGGAGAGCCCATAGAGACAAAGTTCTGGTCCTGGGCTGTCATGTATGAGGATAGGATCGATGTCGACTGTGGGCCCAACTACCGTCCGGAGCACCGATGTCTGACCCGACGCCAGGGAAGGTCGATGTGGCCTGAAAGGCGTCTGGTCTGAGATAAGATCCGGAGGGATTACCCCCTTAAGAGCAGTGACCGAAGCAGACTACTTCGAACCTGAAAGGGCCTCCGCTGACTCACCTGTGCCCAACAGCACCGAAGGTGGGTCGGTCTGTCCAAAAATGCGGCGCATTGCCTCCTAAAACTCTTTGAGCTGGGCTGTGGTGGCTCTGACTCCTGGTAAGTCGGGTCGACCCAGATGAAGGCTCAGAGGATGGAAGACTAGAGCGTTGATGCTCTTCCCGTGCCGCGTCCGAGCAACGGGGGTTGAGTCGAACGCTTGTCCTTCGACTTCTTTTTGTGACCTGACTGTCCAGGTGACTTAAAGGTCGAAGAGTGGTGGTGACGCTGCAGCTGGTCTCAAGACCTTCCACTCGAACGAGGCTGTGAGCGTTGCTGAGTTGAGTGTCTGGCTGCCATGAGGTGTAGGGACATCGCCCTCAAAGCTTTCGGGTTCTTGGCCCGACACTCGGAGCACGACTTCAGGTCGTGATCGCGCTCCAGGCACCAAACATATGCGAAGAGCAGATCTGCCACTGACATTGTTCAGTGACAGGAGTCGCAGGGCTTAAATCCGGTCTTGCGAGACAACCCCTTGACTCATCCACGACCTCATCAAAAAGAATTCGACAAAAGTGTTGACGTAGTAAAAAAAATGACTGAGGTAACCCTCTCCGGATCTGCGCGTAGGCTGGCGCGGAAAGAAAAGAACTGCCAGCGCACTGGGGTGGGCTTATATACGACCACGAAATCGCAGCGAACAGTAGGCCAACAATGCTTGTGCAGTCACCCGACACCACCTGACTGCGCACAGAGATACTCCTAAAATAATAATAATAATTCTCTGGATCCAGTCTGACACCTAGGGAAATTCAAAGGTAAGGAATCTGCAACTAATAGTCTCTATCAGATATGCCGGCTCCTCGCAGTCTGAGAAAACCCAGTTGTTTATCACTACCATTTGCAAGGCCCAGTAATATTTAATTACATCAGGGACTGCTAGGCGCTCGTCATACACCCCTCTTTAAAGTTTGCATAGAGCAAAATGTGAGGTTGCACCATTCCAAAGGAGGAGGCGGAGTGCTGCGTCGGTCCTCCAGAAGAGTTCCGGTAGGATCTGACATGAGGTATTCTGGAAGATGTGAAAGGAGACATGGGAGTGGCATAATTTTGTAGATGCTGCTCTGCCCATCTGTGAGAACAGCAGTGACCTTCAACGTGCTACATCTTTATTAAGGTGGTCGATTTGTGAAAGTAAGTTTGTGGTGTTTGGTTATTTTTATTTTTAGGGATTGTCCTGTGGGTCCCTTGTGCCATGGATCCCTAGGTACTTAAACTATCCAGCACTACTGGTGCCTGGAATATCTGCAGGATCCTGTCAACTGAGAGGGTTGGCTGGGTAAGATAAAGCTACACATAGTCGGTGCAGAAAAAGTTGCGCTCCTCCCAGTTGCCACCCATACTCACCCCTTGTACCAAGGGGCCCTGATGCAACCAGGCCGCCAGCTATTCTAGTGCCAAAGTGAATATCATGGGAGAAAGGGGGCAGCCCTATCTTGTGCCCCTGTGCAAGGTTAATGTGTGGGAAAACACATCCATAGCTTTAACCCTTGCTAGTGTCTTTTGATAGAGGAGTTTAACCCAGCTAAAAATTTAGAAACAAATCCCAGTCTTGTCGGCGCTGCAAATATATATAGTTCCATTTGATCCCACTGAATGCCATTTTGACCATTAGGACTGCTTCCCCTGCAGTGAGGTTACTGGTCACATGTAGTGCTCCGATAAGCAGTGTAGGGTAAGCCTTGTGCTTCTATGGGGCATGAAGCCCGACTGGTCAGAGTGGATTACTGTGGTAATGACATTACAAAGCCTATTTGCAAGGACTTTGGTCTCCACATGTAATTGTGATATTGGCACGTAAGAATTACAGTCCATAGATGATTTAGCTGCCTTATGTATAACCATTATTGTTAGATTTGTTTGTCTTTGGGTTGAGAGCCTTCCTCTTGCACCGCCTGAAACATGGCTAGCATGTATGGGGTAAGTTTGTCTACCATTCCCTTGTAGAACTCCACTGGCAGCCCGTTGGGGCCCACCATCTTCCCTGACTGGAGATTTCTTATTACCAGTGCTATCTCAGCTACTGTTTGGTCTGTTTTCAGGGCCTCCCTCGATTCACTAGACCGCGATGGAAGGTTAGTATCTTTTAGGAAATCTTCACAATTACTGGCTGACGTTGTCATTGTGGACTTACATTATAAAGGCCCTCATAGGAGGTGGCTAATACTTTTATGCAAGTGCAAATTATATGGAGTCTTCCGTTGCTATCCACTATCTCGAGTACTCAGGACTTGACTTTCTCCCATTTTTCAAGCCTAGCCAGCAGCTTGTTTGCTTTGTCACCCACATCATAAAGTCAGTGCAGTTTGTGGCAGAGATTCCGAGCCCCTCACACCACCCCCGCCCCTAAAAAAAAAAAACATTCCCTGGCCTCCAGCCTTTTGATATCTTTTTCTGTTTCAGTGCATGTTTAGTTTGTTTTTTCTTGGCCTGTGTTTGTTCCCATATGACTGTTATAAAGGCTTCCCATAAGGTACTCACGGATGCAACTATCCCCACATTTTCTTTGAAGTGTATCTGCCCTGTCCCTTATTTTGTCTTTAATATGTGCATCCTGTATATGCCAAGGATGTAACCTAGGGATCATTACAAAGGTTTGGACCCTTCCTTAAAGTTGGACTTCTACTGGCGAGTGGTCAGAGAGATCTCTGGATCTGATAGTCGCTGCTCGAAATTTGTCTGCGTGCATGCACTGAGTGAAGAGTTGGTCTATCAGTGAAAAACTGTTGTCTCGCAGAGAGATGTGTGCCTTCGACTCTTTTTATTATTGTAATTTCTATACACTTTGATTTGATGCGCAATTCGCTGCAACGTTCTATTTCCGTAATCACACACAAACACGTTCTCGTTGGAAAGTCAAATAGTTATCATTTTTGGAATTTAATCTGTTTCAGTAGACCTGTTATCCCAAAATTCTACATTTGTACATTTTTCCTAAAGTCTGTATAACGGATCTTGACCAGTCAGTAATTCATGTTGCATGAATTACTCTTAGATATGGACCTGCACCTACATGCGTTGTCCCCTTCATTCTATGACAACAAAGCTGAGAAGTTTAATTTAATTTAAGCATGAACTTCACATACACTAGCCTTTTAGGACTACTGTCTGACATGAGTTTGAACTTTATAACCTTCTTTAATTTCTGTAGTTACAGCGATGAGCTTTTAGATCGAGTGAATGGAATGGCTGAAGGGATTGAGGTAGAAGATGCTCCACACTTCACTACTAGAGATGCAGTAATGAAACAGGTAAGATGAGCAAACAACTTTACAGGTGGTCAAATACTTACGAGCACTCAAGTGGAGTTAGCAGTTACATTAGATTAGAAAACTGCATGGAATTTGCACCTTTCTGATTAATGATATAAATTAATGTAAATATCCACTTTGCCCATTGGTGTTTGAAGCATGCTCCTAGAAGGTGACTGGCATCGAAACGCTATGCACATTGTATAACCTTTCTTGTTTTTAATGTAAGGTTTAATGATTAAGATTATGGTGTTTCCTTTAAGCACACCCCACTAACCAGGTTACTTTATTTTCCATTGCCTCAAATATAAAAAAAATCTCCTGGATTACAGGGCATGTTCATACTGTTATAGCACCCAAAAATATACAGTAAGGTTTTAACACTCCTTTATTGCAATGAAGGGAGCACACTTCGCTTCTTAGTTGTCCAGTGTAATAAATAATCCCAGAAAATTGTTAAGTATATGTCTAGGTGTCGCTAACCACTTTATTTTCTCTTGCCTTGATTATAGGGCACGTTAGTATTGTTTTAACAGTATAAAAAATACTATCTAGTAAACTTTCTAAACTCCTTTAGTGCATGGAAAGGAAGTGTTTTACTTAGTTGTCCAGTAAAATAAATAATCTCATGGTGAATATAAATCACCCTTGTGAGTGCACCTCTTCTCTTTGATAAAAACGGTTGTGCGATTAGCTTGGTTCTCACTTAGCATTTCAATCTAAAACTCTTGTTCACAAAAAGTATGTTGCCGTCATCTTTGGTTTCAATATACCAATTGTTTAATCAAACTAATTATGCAGACTTGATGGCTTGCAGTGTGTACCTATTGTGGAAAGTACAGCACATTTAGCCATAGGTGCACGTTGTACTTAACCTGGGCATGTAGTTTGAACATATGTCCATTTGTAGAGCTCTGTTTGCAAACCCTTCTTTATGTGCGACTGTTATCTACGTAGAAGATCGCTGCCAGATTGTGTCCTGTATTTGACAAAGCACTGGCTACAACATTGTACAAGCAGTGGTGTCTAAATGGTTCTTTAGGAGTTGTTAAACCTAGTTATTAACAATGCGTAAATTATTTTCAAAATGTTATCTTAGACGTTGCAAATAACAAAACTAAAGGCCTCTACTTATGCAATTTGTAAGGGTCTATTCAGACCCCAGACCTCATTAGGTATGTATCATCGTCAGATAACCCCCTTACTATTGTATAGTGTTGAATGTCTCTCCCTCATGACCCATACCTATTTAAGAAAAGTAGGGGCAAGGAAGCAAAACCGCTAGAATTGAGGCTGATAAATATAGATCTTATTACCAATTAATAGTGACAGCTGTGGGCTCTCCATGCACTGAGAAACTTCAAGAATTGTAGAAAGAAGATGGATAGGTATATTATGTTGGAATTCTAGCAACACTAGTTTTTTATAAACTCTAAATAAGGAAGTCATTAGGTTGTCACATGCAGGCAAATGTATACGACCGACAGTTGAGGAAAAAAATGACCACTGATTTATCTGACATCAAAAATAATAAAGGTATTTGTTCAATTAAATGCTGATATATTTGAAAAAGTGCTACTCTGCTGAGTTTTAAGGTGGATAGTATCCCTTCAACCAATGCAAGAGTGCTGTGTTTGACCATGGAAGGTAATGAAAGAATAGGGCCTTCATTTGAATTTCCCCATCTATTGTTTGAGCCCCTCTGTATGTCCACTGCCATACTACATTTATTTGACTGATAATCACACAAGAGGTAGAATCAGAAGGATCCAGGACTCAGTGCTCCATCCATTTGTGTTCAGGTGCTTCTATTTATGTTATCTTTTGTCATTTTGTTAAGTTTACCCGTGATTTAGTGTATTTTTTCTTTATAATTTATTTTTTTTATAATTGTAATTATTCTAAACTGTGGAGGCCTGCAAGGTGTGTGGTGTGTGGTATTTTTTTTTTTTTTTTTATATCAACAATTTTCACTTGACAAACTTCACTTGTCTCGATAAGGACTGCAGTATAATCCTGGTTACTGACGTGTACGTGCTGCTACATAAGAGGATCTAATACCAACCACTCATTCTTTGAGCATACTTTGTACTTTTGGAATAATGATTTACCAACACATGACTTCTAGTAACTGCTGGGGGCAAACGATTGTGAGCTTTGGCTGATCCAGTTAAAGTATGAATATATTTAAAGTCACTATCCATGAACTTCTTCTTAGAAGGCTTTCCCTGTTGTGAAACGTTTGGCATTTAAAACGGGCCATAGTGTCCAGTTGAACTGCAACTTGTTTGTATTTCCAGTACTGAAAAAAGTATATTAAATAATCCTATCGCATGACTAGAGCCAAGATTCACTTGTATGATTGTAATATCTATTTATTTACTTTGACAGTAGGTTGCCACATTAAGCTCATTTTTTGTAGTTCTTGTACTACAGGACACAGAGGGGAAAAGTATTTCAAAATAAGCCATTCATTCACATGTTTAAAAAAAAAAAATGGAGACTCCCTCGCATTTTTTTTTTTTTTACTTTAGATATTTCTGCACTTTTTCATACCGAGTTCAATATCAATTTTGGTGTGTTATAACGTTTTTACCCATCTACCCTAATTTTATTTGCAAGCTGATTTTTAGGTCAGGCTAAAAAACGCGTTAATTATTTATTTAATTTTTTCCTCCTTTTCCCGTAACCAGTATTTAAACCTAAACATAGTGGATTTTGACTCCGCTGCAGAAGACCAAATGCTGATGTCCTGCTGTTTTATGATTCCTTCCTCCTCCTTTTGGTTGCATGAGGGACTATTTTAACTATTGAAAGAATACACACACACACACACACACACACACATACATCCACCTGTGCATTCATAAGGTGGCTATATTGTTCATAAAAATTCTTAGTGAAGAATGTTACAGAATACAGCTTGTTCCAAAGAGATAAGGAGCCATTCCGATTGCAGCTAGAACAGTTGTTAGGTTGTGGTAACTTGCTCAGAGAAGAACAGCAATGAATTGTATTGAAATATTCACAATTGTTATAAAAACATTTGTTTTTTTTCTTAATATACACTTTTTGCTTTGTTTACAGCAACGCTAGAAATGGGCGTCAAAACATCTGCTTTCAGTTAAGCTGAGAAGTTAATATTTTGGACTACAGATCTACCCATTTAGTGAGACCAAGAATCTACTGCTGCCATTACAGTTGGACATTTTATAGCTCTGTTGGTGGACTTTTTTTAAGTGCATTTTTATTTTTGATGTTAGTCCTTCAGGAAAGTATTTTTTATGTTGACATACTTTGTTGGTTTAACAGTATACCATTTGTAATACAGCCTGAGAACTATTTATATACTTTTACAGTGTTTTAACGTCTTTTTTTTTTTATCGTTTTCAAGAACAAACAACTGATTGAAGTGTAAATAAATGCACAATATAAATTTAAAATATCTGCACAAGGACTGTAACTCAATAAATCATTTATATTAAGTAATATTTTCTGTTCCTTGTTACTTTGGAAATACGAATCTGCTTCCTATGAATTTTATTTTTATATATGTTAGTGCATGTGTAAATTTAAAGAGGTTTGTAAAAGGCTTTCCTTTTTGTAAGGCTATTGTATTTTAAAAGCTTTGCACAAGGAAGCTAATTGACTTGGGCTGTGAGTTTGTCTTTCTCCCTCAAAGTATTAAAGATTATACAGGGTTGAATAAGTGTGAGGGAGCACAGACGGGAGACATATTTACAGAAGACATATTTACAGAAGACATCAGCCAGGATAATTTGATGGGTCTTGAAGTTCTTGGGAAGTAAAGGCATGAGAGGTTGATATAGGCTCAACAACAAATCCAATCACTACATCTACACATACCAAAAACTTCACTGTAGACAATTGCGAATCCTTGTTGATAAGATGTTGTCCATCTCCATGTCAGGGAGAAAGTAAGTGCAGACACCATCATTGTTGCAACAGCACGCATGAGAGCGAACACCATTAACCACAGGATCCCAACCGGATAGTGAGAGTAAGTGGATAGAGATGGTGGGCCACAAAGCAGAGAGATAGTCAGCAACACAATGGCGCATCACCAATTCTAATGCTCTTACCTGTTTCTAATACGAGGAGGTGGAGGTCAGGAAGCACCTGCCAAAGCAATACTAGGCTAGTGGTAAGGCATTAGCTCAGGAGGGCAAGGGAATAGCAAACTCCTGCCTGGAATCAGTTCATGTGGTCAACACAGACAGTAGACATCTACGCAAAGGCTTAACACTGTACATACATGCTTAACTGAGGATCTGCAGTTTCACATACGAGGTCCAGGACGGTGATAGTGAATATGCCTATCACAGGTGACAGTCCTTTGTGATTGGCGGTGGACGAGACAGTGCATGAAAAAAATGAAAAGGACAGCAATAGCGATAATTACATGGTACATTCCAGTTCAGAGTGGACCAGGCACAGCAAGAGAGACAACCCGGATGGGTGGTCACAAAACCAGCTACCACTCCCACCGGCCTCATCCCACACTGACCTCCCCAAGTGCTGACATCCCAGCGGCAGTGCACAGTCAGCTCTCTTGGGGCAGTGCCAGAGTGAGGGTGCAGAATGTGGTTTCTTCATAGAATAGCAGATCACCCCCCCCCCCCTACAGGTGGATCCTAAACATAATACAACATGGGCACTGCATAGAAATGGTAA
Source organism: Pleurodeles waltl (assembly GCF_031143425.1). Lineage (NCBI taxonomy): Eukaryota > Metazoa > Chordata > Amphibia > Caudata > Salamandridae > Pleurodeles > Pleurodeles waltl. The sequence continues at coordinate 768,414,447 of NC_090446.1, forward strand.
GATTACCCCCAGAACAATACCATTAGCAGGAAGCACAAAAAGGCCCACCTAATACAGGAGATAAAGGACGTGCTCAGCAAAAATGCAGTAGAACATGGGTACTTGCATACCTTTTTGCAGGGGCCAAAAGGTTTAGTCTGATGTGACTGAGGGCCTCACTAATGCCAGCAGAGAGACAGAGAGTCAAGGGGGCAGGGAGCGACATGGTGGGTGTAAGGAACACAAAGCATGTATATCTAGTGACCAAACTGCATAATGTGGAACCAAAAAAAACGGGGGAAATTCTGGCTTCCGTAGTTGCCCAAATTGTGTGTGATCCTAGGCAGTTGTTTTATTTCAGTTTCTGTCCTTTTTCTTCATTATCACATGTAAGATGACCTCAAAATACATGACTTCAGGATGTTTGCCATACAAAACGCTCTCCTATCTTTGATTTAATAAACTAGAATGTTTATATGTGGTATGTTTGGATAGTTTTGTGATAGGTGTGCCATTGTTCGGGGTGAATTATACAAAGAAAGTACTAGTTTTCCTGATGTCTCTTTTTTTTTGGTAGTACATAAAAACTGATTTTCTTACTCCCAGAGTGTGCGCAGAGGTTTCTGCTTTTGTGTTAGGGTTCTGAAAGAATGCTGGCAGCTACAGTGTCTGGCTGACATGGAAGTGTGAAACCTTTTGGTAGGAACTGTGGATCCATCCTCATTACTGCTTGTTCCTCTTATATATGCAAGTATGGTTCATGTTTTGTGAGGCCTGTAGCTCACTAATCCTCATTAAGGAAGTGATGCCTATCAAAAAAAATTGTTTTAACATGCTCATGCATGGGTTTGGTATTGTAGTTTCTTCTTCCCACTCCATTGTACAAATATGTTCCATTTCACTGCATACCCCTTCCTACTGCTTCCTCTTCTGGCCCATCAGTATCTTTTTTTTTTTTTTTTTTTTTTTTTTTTCCTCAATTCTTTTTTTATTGAATTAAATAAACAAGGTTCACGGTAATGTTCTCTCTCTCTCTCTCTCTCATTAAATTCCCTTTTTTCTTGCATAGTTTGTTAGAATCCTGTCTTCTAGTGGGGATAAGTAAATCACTATGCCAAATCTGGGTCATACATGTGAGTCTCCCTTTTCAGCCCAGGGAGTTGTTTGCAACTTTCCAGGCCCTTACTGCCGCTTCAGTATGTAGTGAAAGGTCCTCCGTCCTCTGTTTTATATAGCAATGTCTTGTGGTCTCCTCGAACCACTACATCTCTAGCGACCCTATAAGCTTGCTACTGTCTATCAGCAAACACTTACTCATTAACACTTTGGAAGTGTAAGCCCATTAGTGTTTCTGCAACTCTGGAACTGCTAAGCCCTCATCGTAGATTCCTCTTTGTAATTTGGCTAGGGCTATTCGGGGAGTCCCCTCTCCCCCCCACCCCACCCCCTGTTCCACAGGAATAAACTGACCTCTCGCTCAATGTTGTTAAATACTTACATATAGGAATTGGGGCAGACTCATCATCTTAAAGAGCACTGCTCTCCCCCATCATGGTTAGTAGGAGGCGCCACCAATTTGAGATGTCACCTTGGAGCTTGTCCAGTTGGATGGCCACTTTTCTCCATAAGTATCTTCATCATCCTTTGTGGTAGTCCTAAATGGCTGAAATCTACGTCCCCAGGAAACATAGTGCTAGGCTGAGGGTTGCTGGCTCTGGTGTTATATCTAGCCTTCCCTCTTAAGAGACAAACTTATTACTTAATTTTGAGACATCTCTACCAGTTCTGAGAACCATGTCTGCCTTTCCCGTTGTGATGTGCTTAGTACCAAGGTCATGTGTGCTTGCATCAGTTCAAGACCATTGGGATTGGTGGAAAAGGGTAAGCAAATCTCCCTGACCAGTCTATCAACAGGGCATTCCTCGATCCCCCTGTGCAGGTACCTGGATGCAAATTTTGGTATTTTGTGTTGGTCGATGTTGCACACAGGTCTGCCTGCAGTGTTCTCCACCTTTTTGAAGGCATTTTCAACAATCTGCTATATCTGAGAGAGACTTCTAGCTGCAGATGCCTTACCTTATAATATTCCCGAGGCATCAGACTAGATGTGGAAGTTTTCAAGTAGTATCCAGTGCGCCGGTAGGTGGCATCATTCGGCTTTGCATCAACACTGGAAATGATACGCACGGTGCCAATATAGGCACCATCCCAGCACACTGATGTAATTTTTTTTCCTTTTAGCACTAGATGGTGCAGACTAGTGAAGAGTCATGTTTTCCTCTATCCTTTGTCAACCCTTTTTCAAGAGATTTTCTCTTACGGTGTGAGTGAATGTCCCAGAACAAACCTGCTGGCTTCAAACAATGTGGTGCCTGTCACAGGCAGATGTCTGTGACAGTTCCACACTTGGTTTGTCCGTGGTGAATGTAGAGGGACTGCGACTCCAAAACCTGCGACGATTGCCATGCATGCACCCTACGGCGCTGAGGGGGCATTCCCTCAAGCTCCTCACTGCCAGCCAACCCTGCAAAAAAAATTTAGTCCATCCCCTGCCCCCTTTGAAGTCGTCGGACTTCTTCCATTGCAGTGATACTCGAAGTGTGGCCCTCCTGACCTTTACAAGCAGCCCCCTAGTCAACATCAGAACTGGGCTGCTTTTTACTCACCTCCGCACTAACATTCAAACAAAGGTTAAATAAACGGGCATGCATTTATTTATAGGTTAACTAAAGAAAAATAAGGAACAGTGTCCTGCACCATGTAAGTTTAGGACATCTTCATGTTTGAAGGCATCTTTCAGAAAAAGTACAAAAATATGAGTGTCTTCAAAACTCAAAGAGCATGCAGAATTAACACAAAGACCAAAAGCGCACACTACAAGGAACAAAGGGAGCCACACTCGTATTTATAGCCAACCTTTCTATCAAGGACATCTACATAGTAACCACACAGGTATCTGAATACATGTTCACAGGACACTACTACTTGGCCATACAAGTAATCAATGAGACATTTTGGTCAAAATATTTAAAAAAGCATCGGTTTTCCTCCTCAAACTAATTTCAACTCAACCTCCCAGTAAGAGAGAATACCACTTCATACACGGTGCACAGCATTTGAATGCAGAGGATTCACACTGTACAACAAAATGTTTCCTTACCTGTAGAAGTAGTTTTTCCACTTGAAGTATTTTGTGGTGTACATGCGACCCACCCTTGTCCCCTGAAATTAGGAGCGCAGAAAACCAGAAACAATGGACATGAAAACTGAAGGCAGCCTCAAAGAGAGAAGGCTACCACTCAAATAAAAGGAATGAGAGTAAAAAGGCGAGAATAAGAAAAAAAGAATCTGATGGTGGCAACCAAGCAAGATTCTTGGAGAAGCATCTAACATCACAAGGGGGAAGAACAAGGACACAAGATATTGATTGCCACCCCCCTGAAAAAAAGGGAACTAACGGAAGAATTCCAGACCCAATTGTGTAGTGATAAACAACACGTGAAACCATACAATTCTTAAAATACAAGTTACTTGCCTTCGGTAACGCTGTATCTGGTAGAGACCTATTCTAGTTGCAGGTTCCTTACCTTTGAATGTCCCCAGGCATCAGTCTGGATCCAGAGATTTTTCTTCGAGCAGTACCTCTGCGTGCCGTCATTGGTGTCATGTTCGCCGTGATGATGTTGCTGTTGTATATAGGGACCACCCCAGCGCGCTGATGTCAATTTCTTTTCACGACTTTACACGCCCGTAGCGCAGAGCCATGAAGAACATAGTGGTGCGCCAAAACTAGGGCCCCTAAGGGGAAGTTCCTGTCCCTAGAAATCAGTTTGCAGAGCAGGGAGGATGGGCGGGTCGCCAAGGAATCTACAAGTAGAATGTCTCTACCAGATATATCGTTACCGAAGGTAAATAACTTGTACATCTAATAGAGACTTCTAGTTGCAGATTCCTTACATTTTGAATAGATACCCGAGCAATACCATCCCCGCTGGTGGGCTGCGAACCAAGGTCACACCAAAAAGTCCTGCAGGACTGAATGGCCAAAGTAGCCGTCCTTTCGGACCTGGCGAACAAGTTACTTACCTTCGGTAACGAGGTATCTTGTAGAGACTCTATGTAGCTGCAAATTCCTTACCTTAGAATTCCCTGGCGTCCGCTTTGAATCCAGAGTTTTTTTTGAGCAGTCGTCTTGCGCGCGCCGTTGGGCAGCGTCGTTCGGATCAGTGTGCGTCGACCAGCTCCATGTGTGTTGTCAGCGTCGTTGGAGCTGTCTGACGCCATGGTTGTGTATATAGACGCCGTCTTGGTGCACGTACGTCAGTTCTTTTCCACAACTTCCCACGCCAGATGCGCCATGGAAGAACCAATTATTATGTATTTTACCTCTTTGACTGTTTGAAGTAAAAATTCTTTCATGCCTTTAAGAAAGGCAAAAATGCCAAAATCATATATATGTGTGTGTGTGTGTGTATATATATATATATATATATATGTGTGTATAAAAAAATATCCGCGGGGAGGCTTGGGTGGGTGTAAGGAATCTGCAGCTAGATAGTCTCTACCAGATACCTCGTTACCGAAGGTAAGTCACTTGTTCATCTGATAGAGACTTCTAGCTGCAGCTTCCTTACCTTAGAATAGATACCCAAGCTATAACCCCTGGCGGTGGGTCTGAAGGAGATTTTTACACCAGGAAGTCCTGCAAAACAGACTGGGCAAAATGTCCCTCTCTTCTTACCTGGCTATCCAGGCAGTAGTGTTTTGCAAACGTGTGCAAAGAAGCCCACGTTGCAGCCTGACAGATGTCCACCACCGGTACGCCATGTGCTAACGCAATGGTAGCAGCTTTCCCCCTAGTAGAATGAGCTCTCAAGCCCTCGGGAGGCTGCATCTTTGCCAAAGCGTAGCATATTTGTATACAGAGAACGACCCAGCGCGAAATGGATCGTTTCTGCACCGCCCGACCATTCTTTGCACCAACGTACCCCACAAAGAGTTGGTCGTCCACCCGGAACTCTTTAGTGCGGTCAAGGTAGAACGATAACGCTCTTTTTGGGTCCAGCCGATGGAGACGCTCCTCTTTCTTAGAGGGATGCAGAGGTGCAAAGAAGGTGGGCAGGGTGATATTTTGACCCATATGGAAAGGGGTCACCACCTTGGGGAGGAAGGAGGCACGAGTTCTTAACACTACCTTGTCAGGATATATCATAAGATAAGGTGGCTTTGAAGATAAAGCCTGCAGCTCACTCACTCTCCTGGCAGATGTAATTGCCACCAAAAATGCTGTTTTGATAGTGAGCAGCCGGAGAGGACAGTTATGCAAGGGCTCGAAGGGAGCACACATAAGGAAGGTAAGAACCAAATTAAGATCCCACTGGGGCATAACGAAAGGCACAGGCGGGAACAGATGCACAAGCCCTTTCAAAAACCTTTGTACTATAGGTGATTTCAGAGATGGTTGATCGGGCACCTGAAGAAAAGCCGATAAGGCTGCAAGATAGCCCTTGAGAGTCCCCAAGGAGGAACCCTGCTATGCAAGAGACAATATAAACAAAAGGATGTTAGACAGAGAAGAAGAAAGAGGATCAATAGACCTCTCTGTACAATATGAAACAAAGCGTTTCCAACGGCAGGCGTAGATCGACTTAGTATAGGGACGCCTGGCTGCCAGAATGACATCACAGACCTCGGGAGGGAGGTCATAAACCATCAACTGTCGCCGCTCAATCTCCACGCATGAAGGAGCAGAGTTACACAGGTTCGGGTGGAGAATCTGCCCCTGCTGCTGCGACAAAGATCCTCCCGAAGAGGCAGCCTGATTGGAGGACCGATGGTCATTTTGAGAAGCTTTGGATACCAAACTCTCCATGCCCAATCCGGAGCCACTACAATTACTTGGTCCTGGTCTTTCTTGATTTTCTTGAGGACTCTGGGCAGAAGTGGTATAGGCGGAAAGGTGTACAGGATGCCTGAACTCCACTCACAACGAAAAGCGTTGCCTAGCGATAGCCCCCTTGAAAACTCCAACGCGCAAATCTGCGGACATTGCGTGTTCTCTACGGAGGCGAATAGATCTAACCAAGGCTCTCCCCACTGCTGAGAGTCCTTGCGCCACCTGCGGATGGAGACACCATTCGTGATCCTCTAAGCATTTTCGGCTGAGCTCGTCTGCCCTGAAGTTCAGAGAACCTGCCAGGTGTTGAACCACCAGGGTCATGCCCTGCTGTTCGAGCCATGTCCAGAGACGTAAACAAAGGGTCCTCGACCCCACACCAGCCTGCTTGTTGCAGTACCACATTGCAGTAGTGTCCGTGAACACCTGCACCACCTTCCATTTCACAACAGGAAGAAATGATTTTAATGCTAGCCGGATCGCCCGAAGCTCCAGCAAGTTGATGTGGAGCCCGGATTCCGCCGGAGACCAGTGACCTCTGATCTCCACATCCCCCAGATCGCGGCCCCATCCCAGAAGTGACACATCTGTCACCACCGTTAGATTGGGTTGAGGAAGGGATAGGAGTCTGCCTTTGACCCAATCACAGTTCACTAACCACCACTGCAGATCTTTTGCAGTCCCATCCGAGATTTGAACTACATCTAAGATTTCCCAGATGCTGTGCCCATTGGAACTTCAGATCCCACTGCAGAGCCCTCATGCGCCATCTGGCATGCTTGACCAATAGGGTGCAGGAAGCCATGAGTCCCAACAGCCTCAGAGTCCGTCTCGACGAAATCCAGGATGGAGGCCGAAACATCGGTATCATAACCTGAATATCCTGGACCCGCTGTTCGGGAGGATAAGCCCGATACTGCACTGTGTCCAGAACAGCTCTGATGAAAGTGAACTTCTGAGAGGAAGTCAGGTGTGACTTCGGCACATTTATAGTGAACCCCAGCGGATGCAGGAGGTCCGCCGTCGTCTGGAGGTGGGTGACGAGAGCCTGGGGCGTAGAAGCCTTCAACAGCCAATCGTCCAGGTATGGGAAGACTGAAATCCCTGACCTGCGCAGATGAGCTGCCACCACCGCCATCACCTTTGTGAACACCCAAGGGGCACTGGTGAGACCAAAAGGAAGTACAGTAAACTGAAAGTGCTCATGGCCCACCTTGAACCGCAGGTGTAACGCCTGTCGGCTGGCAGGATAGGAATGTGGAAATATGCATCCTGCAAATCCAACGCTACCATCCAGTCTCCTTGGTCTAGGGCAGACAAAACCTGAGCAAGAGTGAGCATCTTGAATTTCTCATTCTTGAGGAAGAGATTGACGTCCCTTAAATCCAAGATAGGGCGAAGGCCTGTGTTCTTTTTGTGAATCAGAAAGTAGCGGGAATAACAACCACTGCCTACTTCTGATATTGGGACTCTTTCCGTGGCTTCCTTGGCCAAGAGAGCCGTAACTTCCTCGCGGAGCAAAACCAGATGGTCCTCCATCAGCCATTCCTTTGTCGGAGGGAAAGACTGGAAGGGAAGGGAGTAGCCCTTCCGTGTGATCTGCAGGACCCACTTGTCCGTGGTGATGGAAAGCCAGTGAGGGAGATGAAAACGAATCCTCCCTCCAACTGGATGGACGTGATCCCGCAGAACCATACTAGGAGGGCTTGGGCGCATTGGAGGATGGCTGTGTGGCGGCCAACCTCTGGCCAGACCCTCTGGGTCTGATGGTACCACAACCACGTCCTCTTCTGGGATGCCGTGAAGCCTGAGGACGGTGGCTAAACTGTTGCTGGCGTGGTACCATGCCCCTTCTGAAGCCTCAAAAGGGGCAAAAGACAGACTGCTGTCGTGCTGGCGCTGAAAGGCCCAAGGATCTGGCCGTGGCTCAGGAATTGTTGAACTTCTCAAGCGCGGAGTCTGCCTTTTCGCCAAAAAGGCAAGAGCCATCAAAGGGCATTCCCATCAAGCTGGCCTGGACATCCCCTGAGAAACCAGTAGCACGTAGCCAGGCGTGGTGACATAGGGCCACTAACGATGAAATCACCCTGCCCAGCAAGTCGGTCGTGTCCAAACCACACCGGATCGTAAACTTGGCTGCATCACTCCCATCCTTGACAGCCTGGGTGAGAGTGTCCCGTACACCCTCAGGGACCTGGGGCAGCACCTGTGCCACCGTATCCCATAAAGTATGGGAATAAAGGCCCAATATGCAAGAGGTGTTTACGGACCTCAATGCCAGGCTGGTGGAAGAAAATATCTTCTTCCCAAGCTGATCCAGCCTCTTGGATGCCCTGTCTGGGGGAGCGGAAGGGACGACACCACAGGAAGTAGAGGCTTGGACAACCAAGCTCTCAGGAGTGGGGTGTTGTGTCAGGAAACTAGGGTCGCTCGGAACGGGCCTATGGCGGCGGCTGACCGTCCTATTCACAGGAGCCCCTGTGCTGGGTTTGGACCACGTACCCAGAAGGACGTCTGTAAGAGCCTCATTGAAGGGCAACTTCGGCTCTGATGTTGTCATCCCCGGCTGAAGCACTTCTGTCAGTTTATTCGTCCTGACTGGCACCGTAGACAAATCTAGGTCCAAGACCTCAGCTGCCCTACGCACCATCATAGCAAAAGAAGCACCCTCCTCCGTAGCCACATTGGGAGGAGAGAGCATACCAGTATCTGGAGACGTGTCAAGTCCACGGGCCTCCCCTAGATCCTCATACCAGTCCTGTTGTAATCCACATTCTAAAGGGTCCTCAGACCCCTCCCATTCCTCTCCTGCATCTGGCTGATCTAAATAATGCTAAGACCATGATCTCTGCCGAATTGGCTCCGTCGGAGTCGACATCGTACGACGTCACTCCAGCTCCAGATCATCCGGAATAAGGATAGGGCTGCCACTGGTGGCGGAATCGTCGACGTCTGACCCGGCACCGAAGGAGGTCGACTGTGAGAGACCGGCGCCGGTCCGGATCCAGTATCGGATCCTGGGGTCCCCAATGGCGCCGAAGTCGCTGGCGTTGAATCCGAAGGGGCCCCTGCTGACCCCGTGGGGTCCGAAGACCCACCTGAGGGTGCAGCCCGCTCAAAAACGAGACGCAAGGCCTCATAAAAGTCTTTTATTTGAGCGGGGGTCGATCCGGTCCCCGGAAAGGGGGGAAGACGCGAAGTCGACCCATGGGACGGCTCTGCAGAACCGCACTCGAAGGCGTGCTTTCCTCCCTTTGCTCCTCCTCCTCTTTTCCTCCCTTTCCTCCTCCTCCTCTTTTCCTCCCTTTCCTCTTCCCTTTCCTCCTCCTCTTCCTCCCTTTCCTCCTCCTCTTCCTCCCTTTCCTCCTCCTCCTCCTCCCTTTACTCCTCCTCCCTTTCCTCCTCCCTTTACTCCTCCTCCCTTTACTCCTCCCTTTACTCCTCCTCCCTTTCCCTTCCTTCTTCTCCTCCTCCCGAATGTCGGGCCGCAGGAAGCTTAAGGGATCTCTCCCTCAAGGCCTTTGGCGCTATGGCCCGACAGTCAGAGCATGAGGTGGAATTGTGGTCCTTCTCCAGGCACCAAACACGGTGCGGATCCATCACTGACATGGTGCGATGACACGCACCATACAGCTTGAATCCTGTCTTTCTCGAAGACATGACTCCAAACAGTCAAAAAAGCATTGACAAACCATCGAAGCAGGGTAGCTCTTTCCAGAACTGCGCTTAACCGGCGTACACGCGCTGAGACGGTGTCTATATAGACAACCGTGACGTCATAGACGGCTCCAAGGACGCGCGCGGAGATGGTCGACGCACGCGGATCGTAACGACGTCACCCGAAGGCGCGCGCGCAGGGTACTGTTCAAAGAAAAATCTCCGGATCAGACCACGCCTGGGGAAATTCAAAGGTAAGGAATCTACAACTAGCAGTCTTTTATCAGATACATCTTTCAGCTAAGTACTGATTTAATTTCTATCTCAGGAGAAAGGACACTTCTCAAGACTGCCCTGGGTATTGTTGGATTGATTGCATTTCTGTGATGGGATTAGGTTGGGTGTTATTGTCAGTGGTGTGAGGCACAGGTGTAGAGTGATATGGTTTTGGAGGAGCTGGCAAATCCTAGCAAGGGATGTTATTCTTATTCAGAATGTTGTGGTAGATCTGGTCAAAAATCTCCAGATTCGGGGTAGAGTACAGTACCATTCTTAAAGATTGATATGACTGCCTCTGCATGAATAAGGGGGTAGGTGAGAGATTGAGCAACGGGGTATTTTGGAGACCTTCAAGAATTGCAGGAGTTCACTCAGTGACACTAGCCACCTTCCTGGCCGGCTCATGAAAAAGATCAGGTCAGATTTTAGGACTCCTTTGTTCATGCAGGAACAGATGTCGTTGAAGAGGGTTTCATGTATACCTTTTAGCAGTCTGAGCTTGAAAGTCAAGCCCTGCAGCTCCTGCTGCAGTATGCATATCAAGGCCATCAAAGAGCAGGCGGGCAAACTGTTCATGGCCTTGGCTTTGGATGGCTATAAAGCCCAGCAGAAGTCCAGACCTAGACCAAAATCCCTGGAGTCACTTCCATCTGTGGAGTCATCCTGAAGAAAACATAAAAAGAAGCAATGACGCAACTGAAAGTGACACTTCAACTCCGACGGTAAGTCACCCAAACATGCTAACACTAGAGCTCGAGCCTGGTCATTCATACCCCAAATTCCCCAGCCCTGGAACAGATCCTGCACTTTTCTTCACTGCGATGTTCAATAGTATTCACAGGGCCATGGCCACTACTGGAGAACCTTCAGGCCCCAGGCGCCTTATGGGGTAGGTCTCGAGGACACTGCCAAGACCATATTCTTCAGCTCCTTTAGCTCTGTTCTTTCATCTTACTTCTGTAACTTGCTTTGACACCAGCTCAGTATTGGTGCCACGACCAGCATCATACCCACAGGTTTATCCATCTCTACACCAGTCCAGCCTTCACCCTAACGAATGAGTTACTTACCTTCGGTAACGACTTTTCTGGTGGATACATTAGCTACCTGTGGATTCCTCACCTAATGAATACTCCCATTGCGCCAGCATTCAACGGAAATCTTCTTCCTAGCTTATGCACGTCGACGTCACAGTTGCCCACGCGACGCCGTCTGACGTCATACAGGCAATAAGAGGTCCTCGCCGACGTCAGGAATCCACAGGTAGCTAATGTATTGTAGGAAGTTGGCTCTGTATGTGCTATTTCAAAGTAAGGAATAGCATGCACAGAGTCCAAGGGTTCCCCTTAGAGGTAAAATAGTGGTAAAAATAGATAATACTAATGCTCTATTTTGTGGTAGTGTGGTCGAGCAGTAGGCTTATCCAAGGAGTAGTGTTAAGCATTTGTTGTACATACACATAGACAATAAATGAGGTACACACACTCAGAGACAAATCCAGCCAATAGGTTTTTATATAGAAAAATATCTTTTCTTAGTTTATTTTAAGAACCACAGGTTCAAATTCTACATGTAATAGCTCATTCGAAAGGTATTGCAGGTAAGTACTTTAGGAACTTCAAATCATAAAAATTGCATGTATACTTTTCAAGTTATTCACAAATAGCTGTTTTAAAAGTGGACACTTAGTGCAATTTTCACAGTTCCTAGGGGAGGTAAGTATTTGTTAGTTTTACCAGGTAAGTAAGACACTTACAGGGTTCAGTTCTTGGTCCAAGGTAGCCCACCGTTGGGGGTTCAGAGCAACCCCAAAGTCACCACACCAGCAGCTCAGGGCCGGTCAGGTGCAGAGTTCAAAGTGGTGCCCAAAACACATAGGCTAGAATGGAGAGAAGGGGGTGCCCCGGTTCCGGTCTGCTTGCAGGTAAGTACCCGCGTCTTCGGAGGGCAGACCAGGGGGGTTTTGTAGGGCACCGGGGGGGACACAAGCCCACAGAGGAATTTCACCCTCAGCAGCGCGGGGGCGGCCGGGTGCAGTGTAGAAACAAGCGTCGGGTTTGTAATGGAAGTCAATGGGAGATCTAGGGATCTCTTCAGCGCTGCAGGCAGGCAAGGGGGGGGTTCCTCGGGGAAACCTCCACTTGGTCAAGGGAGAGGGACTCCTGGGGGTCACTCCTCCAGTGAAAGTCCGGTCCTTCGGGTCCTGGGGGCTGCGGGTGCAGGGTCTCTCCCAGGTGTCGGGACTTAGGATTCAAAGAGTCGCGGTCAGGGGAAGCCTCGGGATTCCCTCTGCAGGCGGCGCTGTGGGGGCTCAGGGGGGACAGGTTTTTGTACTCACAGTCTTAGAGTAGTCCTGGGGTCCCTCCTGAGGTGTTGGATCGCCACCAGCCGAGTCGGGGTCGCCGGGTGCAGTGTTGCAAGTCTCACGCCTTTTGCGGGGAGCTTGCAGGGTTCTTTAAAGCTGCTGGAAACAAAGTTGCAGCCTTTCTTGGAGCAGGTCCGCTGTCCTCGGGAGTTTCTTGTCTTTTCGAAGCAGGGGCAGTCCTCAGAGGATGTCGAGGTCGCTGGTCCCTTTGGAAGGCGTCGCTGGAGCAGGATCTTTGGAAGGCAGGAGACAGGCCGGTGAGTTTCTGGAGCCAAGGCAGTAGTCGTCTTCTGGTCTTCCTCTGCAGGGGTTTTCAGCTAGGCAGTCCTTCTTCTTGTAGTTGCAGGAATCTAATTTTCTAGGGTTCAGGGGAGCCCTTAAATACTAAATTTAAGGGCGTGTTTAGGTCTGGGGGGTTAGTAGCCAATGGCTACTAGCCCTGAGGGTGGGTACACCCTCTTTGTGCCTCCTCCCAAGGGGAGGGGGTCACAATCCTAACCCTATTGGGGGAATCCTCCATCTGCAAGATGGAGGATTTCTAAAAGTCAGTCACCTCAGCTCAGGACACCTTAGGGGCTGTCCTGACTGGCCAGTGACTCCTCCTTGTTTTTCTCATTATTTTCTCCGGCCTTGCCGCCAAAAGTGGGGCCTGGTCGGAGGGGGCGGGCAACTCCACTAGCTGGAGTGTCCTGCTGGGTTGGCACAAAGGAGGTGAGCCTTTGAGGCTCACCGCCAGGTGTGACAATTCCTGCCTGGGAGAGGTGTTAGCATCTCCACCCAGTGCAGGCTTTGTTACTGGCCTCAGAGTGACAAAGGCACTCTCCCCATGGGGCCAGCAACATGTCTCGGTTTGTGGCAGGCTGCTAAAACTAGTCAGCCTACACAGATAGTCGGTTAAGTTTCAGGGGGCACCTCTAAGGTGCGCTCTGTGGTGTATTTTACAATAAAATGTACACTGGCATCAGTGTGCATTTATTGTGCTGAGAAGTTTGATACCAAACTTCCCAGTTTTCAGTGTAGCCATTATGGTGCTGTGGAGTTCGTGTAAAACAGACTCCCAGACCATATACTCTTATGGCTACCCTGCACTTACAATGTCTAAGGTTTTGCTTAGACACTGTAGGGGCACAGTGCTCATGCACTGGTACCCTCACCTATGGTATAGTGCACCCTGCCTTAGGGCTGTAAGGCCTGCTAGAGGGGTGTCTTACCTATACTGCATAGGCAGTGAGAGGCTGGCATGGCACCCTGAGGGGAGTGCCATGTCGACTTACTCATTTTGTTCTCACTAGCACACACAAGCTGGTAAGCAGGGTGTCTGTGCTGAGTGAGGGGTCTCTAGGGTGGCATAATACATGCTACAGCCCTTAGAGACCTTCCCTGGCATCAGGGCCCTTGGTACCAGAGGTACCAGTTACAAGGGACTTATCTGGATGCCAGGGTGTGCCAATTGTGAAAACAATGGTACATTTTAGGTGAAGGAACACTGGTGCTGGGGCCTGGTTAGCAGGGTCCCAGCACACTTCTCAGTCAAGTCAGCATCAGTATCAGGCAAAAAGTGGGGGGTAACTGCAACAGGGAGCCATTTCTTTACATGTATCCACCAGAAAAGTCGTTACAGAAGGTAAGTAACTCGTTCTTCTGATGGATACAACTACCTGTGGATTCCTCACCTAATGAATAGAGTCCCAAAGCAGTACCGCACTCGGTGGTGGGTGCCTGAATGGTCAAACCAAGAAATCCTGCAGCACTGACCGTGCAAAATGGCCATCCCTTCTGACCTTAGAGTCCAAGCAGTAATGCTTCGCAAAAGTATGAAGGGATGACCAAGTTGCGGCCTTGGAGATGTCGACCACAGGAACACCCCTAGCCAAGGCCGAAGAGGCCGACTTAGCTCTGGTGGAATGAGCTCTTATACCATCAGGAGGATCCTTCTTTGCTAAAGAGTAACACATTTTAATGCAAAGAACAACCCACCTGGAGAGTGTTCTCTTGTGGACTGCCTTTCCTCTTTCCCACGTATCAGATGAAAAGCTGATCCTCCAGCCTGGAATCCTTTGTCCTGTCTATATAAAAGCTTAGCGCCCTCTTTGGGTCCAAGCGGTGTAGTCTCTCTTCTTCCTTTGACGGATGAGGCGGAGGATAAAACGTGGATAGAGTAATTGTCTGGGCCAAATGAAAGGGTGAAACAACCTTCGGATGGAAAGCAGCCTTGGTCCTCAACACCACCTTATCCCCATAAAAAGATGTATAAGGGGGTTTTACCGATAGAGCCTGCAACTCACTCACTCTCCTTGCAGAGGTAATTGCAACCAGGAAAACCGTTTTAAGAACCAATAATCTTATGGGGCAAGAATGCATAGGCTCAAAAGGGGACCCCATAAGGAAAGTTAGAACCAAGGTCAAATCCCATTGAGGCATAACAAAAGGAGTTGGAGGGAATTTATTCATAAGGCCCTTCAAGAATCTAAGTACTATTGGGGATTTAAATAAAGAAGGCTGGTCTGGAAGACAAAGAAAGGCTGACAAGGCAGACAAGTAACCCTTAACAGTAGCCACTGCACAACCCCTCTGTGCTAAAGACAAAGCAAAAGATAAAACATCTGACAAATGAGCACGTAAGGGATCAATCTGCCTCTCTCCACACCAAACCACAAATTTAGACCACCTATTAGCGTAGATAGATTTAGTGGAGTGTCACCTGGCTGATAAGATAACATCCACTACATCAGGCGGGAGAGAGAAAGAACTCAGGTTGCCCCGTTCAATCTCCAGACATGAAGGTGCAGGCTCTGGAGGTGGGGGTGTAAAACCTGCCACTGCGAGAGGAGGTCTGCCCTGAGAGGGAGACGGAGCGGAGGGCACAGTGAGAGTTGGAGAAGGTCCGAGTACCACACCCTCCTTGGCCAATCCGGAGCAATTAAGATGACTTGAGCCCAGTCTTGGCAAATTTTCCTCAACACACGAGGAATCAAGGGTCTGGGGGGAAACGCGTAAAGCAACTGGTCGCACCAGGTCATCTGAAACGCACCCCCCAAAGATCCTTGTACCGGATACTGGAGGCTGCAGAATAACGGGCAGTGCGAGTTCTCCCGGGTGGCAAACGGATCTATCCGAGGAAACCCCCATATCTGGAAGATTAACCGGACTTGATCTGGATGGAGACGCCACTCGTGATCGGCCAAGAAATGGCGACTGAGATTGTCCGCACGTACGTTCAAGACTCCGGCCAGATGATTTGCTACCAAGCAAATCTGATGGTCCTTTTCCCAGGACCATAGCCGTAGAGCTTCTCTGCAGAGAAGGTACGACCCTACCCCTCCCAGTTTGTTTATATACCACTTCGCGGTAGTGTTGTCCGTCCGGACCTGAACTGACTGACCACGAAGGGATGGGAGGAAGGCCTTGAGAGCCAGACGTACAGCCCGTAACTCCAACAGATTGATATGCAACACCTGTTCTACTGGAGACCAAAGTCCCTTGATCTCCAGGTCCCCCAGATGAGCTCCCCACCCTAGAGTGGAAGCATCCGTTCTTACTGTGGTCACAGGCGGAGCTTGCGAGAACGGCCTTCCTCTGGAAAGATTGCCGTCCGCAATCCACCATTTCAAATCCATGGCAGCATCTCTGGAGATTCTCACCGAGCCTTCGAGATCCCTTTTGTGTTGAGACCACTGCCTTCGGAGGCACCACTGAAGAGCCCTCATGTGCCAGCGAGCATGTGTGACCAACAGTATGCAAGAAGCAAACAGACCGAGCAGACGTAGGACCTTGAGGACTGGAATGACCGCTCCACTTTGAAACATTGGAACCAACGCCTGAATGTCCTGAATCCGCTGAGGCAAGCCTCGGTTCAATGTTGTATCCAGTACTGCCCCTATGAACAGGAGGCGCTGAGAGGGCTCTAGGTGAGATTTGGGCACGTTCACCGAAAAGCCTAGGTCGAACAACAACTGGTTTGTCGACTGCAGGTGATGCAACACGAGCTCCGGAGACCTGGCTGTGATCAACCAGTCGTCTAGATAAGGAAATACTGCTATCCCCTTCCTTCTGAGCTCTACCGCAACCACCGACGTCACCTTCGTGAAGACTTGAGGTGCTGAAGTAAGACCAAACGGGAGGACCGCAAACTGATAGTGCTGCGACCCCACCACAAAACGGAGATACTTCCTGTGCGACTTGAGTATCGGGATATGAAAGTAAGCATCCTGCAAGTCGACAGACACCATCCAATCTCCATTGTTCAGCGCCAAAAGCACCTGAGCTAGGGTCAGCATCTTGAACTTTTCCTGTTTGAGGAACCAAATCAAGATCCTTAGGTCCAGGATTGGTCTCAACCGACCATCTTTCTTGGGAATCAGGAAGTACCTCGAATAACAACCTTGACCCCTTTCCTGCTCTGGAACCAACTCCACCGCGCCCTTTGAAAGGAGGACTTGAACCTCCTGTTCCAACAACAGGAGGTGTTCTTCTGAACAATAAGATGGGCAGGGCGGGATGGGGGGCGGAAACTCCCGAAAGGGAAGGGTGTAGCCTTTTCTCACAATGCTGGTAACCCAGGAGTCTGAAGTTATGACCTCCCACTTGTGGAGAAAATTCAATAACCTCCCCCCTACAGGAGTGGAGTGAGTGGGAATTGGTGGAAGCCTCAGGGTGCTTCCCCTGCTGCACCCCTCCAGAGGAAGAGGAAGAGGAAGAGGCAGAGTGCTGCTGAGAGGCTCCCCTGGTACGGACCCTACCCCTCCCTCTAAAAGATCTATAGGAGAGAGCAGAGGTATGCTGCTGGAATTTCCCTCGAAAGGAGGAGGAGGAGGAGCCACGACCAAATCCTCGAAACCTCCTAAAAAATCTGGAGGAGGCGAAAGAAATGGCTTGCAGGCCCAGCGACTTGGCCGTGGCCCTGATCTCCTTGAACCTCTCTAAGGCCGAATCCGCCTTGGCACCAAAGAGCTTGTCCCCATCAAAAGGAAGGTCCAGTAGGGTCGACTGCACATCCGAGGAAAATCTTGAGTTACGAAGCCAAGCCTGCCTCCTCGTAACCACAGCAGTGCCCATTGCCCTAGCAACCGAGTCAGTTGTATCCAACCCAGATTAGATAACCTGAGTTGCAGCTGCCTGAGCGTCCGATACCAGATTTAACAGCCCCTGAGGGACCTCCGTATGCGTTGATGCAATCTCGTCCATCAGGGCATAAATGTACATTCCTAAAATACATGTAGCACTGGTGGACTTCAATGCCATGCTACATGAAGAGAACACCTTTTTGGATGCCATGTCCATCTTCTTGGAGTCTCTATCCGAGGGCACTGATGGAAAAGAGCCAGGAGCAGACCTTGCCGAGCAGGAAGCCTGGACCACCAAGCTTTCAGGTGTTGGATGTCTGGTAAGAAAACCAGGGTCAGCCGGTGCAGCCCGATACCTCCTAGCCACAGATCTATTGACAGCTGAAGAAGACCCCGGCTTCTTCCAGACTTCCAAAACAGGGTCCAGCAGCACCTCATTGAACGGTAAAAGTGGTTCTGCCGATGTAGAGGCCGGGTGCAACACCTCTGTCAACAAATTCTGCTTGGCTTCAGTTACCGGCAAAGGAAGATCCAAGAAGCTAGCTGCCTTCCTGATAACAGAATGGAAAGTGGCCGCCTCTTCTGTATACTCCCCAGGAGATGACAAGTCCCACTCGGGGGAAGTATCTAGGCCACTAGCAGTGTCCAGCCCATGGAGACCCTCACAAGAGTCCTCAATCTCTCCTTCCTCCAGGTTTTGTCTCTGGTACTCCTACTCTTCAAGGAGGCGGAGAGCAAGCCTCCTCGAGTGCAGCCTCTCCTCTATCCTCGGCGTCGACATGGCGTCAGCGGATGCCGAAGAACGACGCCGATCCTCGGATCCGTCCGATGCCGGATCTACAGGTGCCATAGGTCCCTTCGGCGCCGAACGAGGAGTCGGATGGAGAGAAGACTGCTTCGGAGTCGCAGGAGGTCTAGACGGCGCCACTGGTTGAAACATTGAAGCCGCCGAAGCTGTCGGAGCCGAAGTCTCAGGAGCCACCGGAGCCGATACCGGCGCCGAGCCCACGTTCCCCAGGGGGAGAAAGGGCATAAAGGGTGCCGGTCGAAGCGGAGCCGGAGCACCCATGTTGAAGGCCAAAGGGCCCGAAGGACCAGCCGGTCTACCACCTTGAGCCATCTGCTGGAAGATGGAAAACATCGCATTTAAAAATGCGGTACTATCAGCTCCAGGGGCCGGGAAAGCCGGGTACTGGGGTGCCTGGTTCGAAGGCGACACCGACGCCGGTCTCAACGTCTGCAACGACGGAGAAAACATTTGAGGCTGCGGAACCTCAAACACTGAAGGTGGTTGGCCCGATGACCCGGGCGAAGTCGGTGAGGCTGGAGAAGGCAACAGCGTCGACAGATGGGGAGTGACAGTGGGACTGACCTCCCAAGTCTTCCGACGTCGAGTTGATGGTGACCTCGACCGAGACCTCTCTTTACTCGACCGGCGCCGTGATTCTCGATGACGCCGGGAGTCCCGATGACGCCGATGAGACTTCGGTGACGAGGATTTTCCTTCCTTTTCGACTTCGCCAGAAAAAGCTTAGCCTCGCGCTCTTTCAGGGCCTTAGGATTCATATGTTGACAAGAATCGCACTTGTCAACATCATGATCGGAACTAAGACACCACAAACAGTCAGAATGTGGGTCAGTTACCGACATTTTGCCCCCACACTCACGGCAGGGCTTGAATCCTGACTTTCTTTGCGACATTGTAATCTCAAAGAAAAAATAGATCCAAAAAAACACTCTGTAACTGTCGAACAGCAACAGTAGCTCCCTTGAAGATAACCGTTTTGAATGGCACGGAAAAAAGGGAACTGACGTCGGCACGTCAGCGAGGACCTCTTATTGCCTGTATGACATCAGACGGCGTCGCGTGGGCAACTGTGACGTCCTCGTCGACGTGCAGAAGCTAGGAAGAAGATTTCCGTTGAATGCTGGCGCAATGGGATTATTCATTAGGTGAGGAATCCAAAGGTAGTTGTATCCATCAGAATGGCTCCATTGATGTCAAAATGGATGCTGCTGGCACTGTAACCAAGTCCACTGGAGCTGCAGCTAGTGCCAACACTACTCGACCTATTGTCCCAGATGGAATTTCCATCACCCAATTTAAGAATAAAGGCACAGTGCCTCATATAAGAGGGAGACTCAAATACGTGCAAAGATCCCTTCCCTGATAAGGATGCAAGTGGTCTTGACACCTCGCCTAAATGGGAGCTTTACTCCTCGACTGGTTTTCCACCCGCAGAAGACACTTCCTACCATGCAGTATTAAAGGAGGGGGTGACTCATGATCACCCTGGACCTCCAACACCCCTCCTTTGATACCAAGGCAAACATATTGACAGAGTTGTTGCACTCCTGCCCATGCAGCTGAGCCCTTGTGCCTCTCAATGAGGCTCTCACTGAACCAATTCTAACCAAGTGGGGGCAGCCCACTTCCCCTACTTCTGTAACTTAGGTGGTAGCGAGAAGATATAGCCCAGCTCCTGCTGAATCAGCCTTTTAATTGTCAAGCCCAAGAACACCACGCAGGTAGCAAAGAAACCATTCTCGGCTGGTAGTGTGGCTTTAAAGTAACTCCATGCAACCTGCCTCATTGCAGTTATACCTACTCTCTCTGGGTCATGGTCTAGTTAGTGGTCCCTAACCAGCCGGAACACCTTCAACCTTACTTCCTAGAGCTGGTAAAAGACAGCCAAACCTCCACACAGCAGGTCATTCAGTCTGGTCTTGAAACAACTGACTCAGTGTGGCTAGAAGCATGGGAACATCTATAACACTTTGTCTCTGTGCTTTGTTGAGAAACATTGGGGTTCTTACAGGATGTGCTATCAACTCTTGTGAACTCTCCTTGGATGTCTCATACTTCTTCGGAGCAAAGGCTGATTCTGCTTGAGAGGTTTAAAGAGAACATGGCTACTGCAAGATCACTGAGCCTTCAATCTGTAGAAGGATTACTGCCTCTTCAAAAAGCGTAATGGCTCCTCAAAATGTTTTTCATTTTGAGGTAGCAAGAGCAAGCTAACTGTAGGAAACTGGCTCTGTATATAGTATCTCAAAGTGAGAGATAGTCTGCACAGAGTCCAGGGGTTCCCCAAGAGGCTTGACAGAGGCACTAATAGATAATATTAATGCTCTATTTTTGGTAGTGTGGTCGGGCAGGTAGGCTTATCAAAGGGTAATGTTAAGCATTTGTTGTACACACACAGGCAATAAATGAGAACACACACTCAGTGACTTAATTCCAGGCCAATATGTTTTAGAACCACAAGATTTAAATTGCAGGTATGTACATTAAATGTAAGGTACTTTGCAAAGGTATAGCTAGGACTTTGAATCAAGACAGTAATGTACACAGTTTGGCATAAAATGGCAATAAGCTATTTTAAAAAGTGGACACATGCAAAATCCAACAGTTCCTGGGGGAGGTAAGTACAGTTAGATTATTACGGTAAGCACTTACAAGTTCAGTCTCCGGAGCATAGGCAGCCCACCATTGGGGTTTCAATTCAACCACAAACACCCAGCAACACGGGCCCAGTCAGGTGCAGAGGTCAAAGAGGGGCCCAAATAACATAGGCAGCTATGGAGACAGGGGATGCTCTGGTTGTAGTCTGCTAGCAGGTAAATACCTGCGTCCTCAGGGAGCAGACAAGGGTTTTTTTGTAGAGCACTGGGGGGAGGTCCCAAGTAGGCACACAAAGTACACCCTCCGTGGCACAGGGGCGGCAAGGTGCAGTGGGCAAACAAGGCGTCTGGTCCGTAATACAAATTAATAGATGGACGCGGGATCACTCAGACTTTGCAGACAGGGCACAGGGGTGGATTCTCGGACCAGCCACCGACTAGGCAAGGGTGAGGGCCGCCTGCTGGTCACTGCTGCACTGGTGGTTGGTTCTTCAGGAGCCTGGGGGCTGTGGATGCAGTGCTTCTTCCAGGTGTCAGGTTTCTTCTTTCCGGGCAGTCAGGGGGATCCTCGGTATTCCCTCTGCAGGTGTCAACGTGGGGTGTGCAGAGAGGTTAGCCCAGAGTGGACATGTTGCAGAGGTGCCTGGGGATTGCCTCTAGGTCGTTGGATTCTCTGGACACGGGCCAGGGGCGTTGGATGCAGAGTGGTGGGGACTCACGCTTCTGGAGTGAGGTGGGAGTCCCTTTAAAGATGGTTTCTTCTTGCTTAATGTAGACAGTTCCTCTGTCCTCTGGAGTTCTTGGTCCTTTGTAGTTGCAGGGCAGTCCTCTGGGTCGGCAGAGGTTGCTGGGCCAGCAGGATGCGTCACTGGTGCAGGTTCTTTGCATCAGACAAGAAGGAGGTTTTCTAAGGAGGGGGTCACATCAGCTCTGGTCACTTGAGGAGGGTATCTCTTGGATTTTCTCATTATCTCCCCGGACTTGCCGACAAAGTGGGGGCTGTGTCCGGGGGGCGGGCATCTTCACTAGCTGGAGTGCCGTGGGGCATTGTAACACCAGGCTTGAGCCTTTAAGGCTCACTACCAGGTGTTACAGTTCCTGCAGGGGGAGGTGTGAAGCACCTCCACCTAGGACAGGCTTTGTTCCTGGTCACAGAGTGCACATAGGCACTCACCCCATGTGGCCAGAAACAGGTCTGGAAATGGCAGGCTGGCAGAGACCGGACAGCCTTGCACTTGCAGTTTGGCTAACATACAGGGGGACATCTCTAAAATGCCCTCTGTGTGCATTTCTCGATAAATCCCACACTGGCATCAGTGTGGATTTATTGTGCTGAGAAGTTTGATACCAAACTTCCCAGTATTCAGTGTAGCCATTATGAAACTGGAGTTCTTGTTTGGCAAACTCCCAGACCATATACTCTATATGGCTACCCTGCACTTACAATGTCTAAGAATTGGCTTAGACACTGTAGGGGCATAGTGCTCATGCAGCTATGCCCTCACCTGTGGTATAGAGCACCCTGCCTTAGGGCTGTAAGGCTTGCTAGAGGGGTGACTTACCTATACCACAGGCTGTGGGTTATGGGCATGGTACCCTGAGGGGAGTGCCATGTCAACTTAGTCTTTTTCTCCCCACCAGCACACACAAGCTGTGAGGCGGTATGCATGTGCTGAGTGAGAGGTCCCCAGGGTGGCATAATACATGCTGCAGCCCTTAGAGACCTTCCCTGGCCACAGGGGCCTTGGTACCAGGGGTACCTTTTACAAGGAACTTATCTGTGGGTCAGGGCTGTACCAATTGTGGAGACAAAGGTACAGTCTTAGGAAAAGAACACTGGTGCTGGGGCCTGGGTAGCAGGGTCCCAGCACACTTTCAATCAAAGCTGGGATCAACAAAAGGCAAAATGTTAGGGGGTAACCATGCCAACAGTGGCATTTTCCTACTCAACCCCACTGCCCCCAAACAAAAGAGGGTGAGAATAACCTTTCCCAAGAGTCTTTATTTTCTAAGTGGAAGAACCTGGAAAGGCCATCTGCATTGCCATGGGCAGTCCCAGGTCTGTGATCCACTACAAAGTCTATTCCCTGTAAGGATATGGACCACCTCAAGGGTTTAGGGTTCTCTCCTTTCATCTGCATGAGCCATAGGTCTGTGGTTAGTTTGAACTATAAAGTGAGTACCAAATAGGTTTGGTCTCAACTTTTTCAGTGACCAAACCACATCAAAGGCCGTCCTCTCAATGGCACTCCAACGCTGCTCCCTGGGGAGTCACTTCCTGCAAAAAAAAGCAACTGGCTGGTCAAGGCCATCATCATTGGTTTGGGATAGGACTGCTGCTATCCCAGGTTCATAGACATCTGTCTGTGCAATGAATTGCTTAGAATAATCTGGAGCTTTTAAATCTTGTGCTGAGCACATAGCTTCTTTTAGGGTGTCAAAGGCCTTTTGACAGTCTAAGGTCCAGTTAACTTTCTTGGGCATCTTCTTGGAGGTGAATTCTGTGAGGGGAGTCACTACGGATCCATATCCCTTCACAAACCTCCTGTAGTATCCAGTCAAGCCAAGGAGTGCCTTGACTTGAGTCTGGGTTTTTGGAGCTTCACAGTCCAGAATTGTCTGG
The DNA here is from genome assembly GCF_031143425.1 of Pleurodeles waltl. Classification (NCBI taxonomy): domain Eukaryota; kingdom Metazoa; phylum Chordata; class Amphibia; order Caudata; family Salamandridae; genus Pleurodeles; species Pleurodeles waltl. The sequence continues at coordinate 768,437,714 of NC_090446.1, forward strand.
ATCTTGGGTTGTAATGCGTACACTTGGCCGCCACCTACAAGTTGTCCCAAGTAAACCACTGTGCCCTGCCCTATCTGACATTTAGATGCCTTGGTAGAGAGGCCTGCTGCTTGCAGGACCTTGAAAACCTTCCTCAGGTGGACAAGGTGATCCTGCCAGTTGGAGATAAAGACAGCAATATCATCTAGATGTGCTGCACTAAAGGACTCCAAGCCAGCAAGGACTTGATTCACCAACCTTTGGAAGGTGGCAGGAGCATTCTCTAAGCAAAAGGGCATAATAGTAAACTGATAATGCCCATCAGGTGTTGAGAATGAAGTTTTCTCTTTTGCTCCAGGTGCCATTTTAATTTGCCAGTAACCTGCAGTTAAGTCAAAGGTACTTAAAAATGTGGCGCTGCACCTAATTTATCAATCAGTTCATCTGCTCTTGGTATGGGGTAAGCATGAGTCTTGGTGACCGAGTTGAGCCCTCTGTAGTACACACACAACCTCATCTTTCTTTCCATCCTTGGTGTGAGGTTTGGGGACCAAGACCACTGGGCTACCCAGGGACTGTCAGAGTGATCTATCACTCCCAACTCCAGCATCGTGTGGACTTCCACTTTGATGCTTTCTTTGACTTGGTTAGACTGTCTGAATATTTTGTTTCTGACAGGTAAACTGTCTCCTGTGTCCACATCATGGGTACACAGATGTGTCTATCCAGGGGCCAAGGAAAAGAGCTCAGCAAACTGCTGTAGGACTTGCCTGCAGTCAGCTTGCTGTTGGGCAGAGAGGGTCTCTGAATAGGCAACTCTATCTACTGATCCATCCTTGGAGTCAGTTCAGAGGAGGTCAAGGAGAGGTTCACTCTCTCATTCCTGATCCTCATCAGTAACCATCAACATGGTTATGTCTGCCCGTCATTGTAGAGCTTAAGGCGGTTAACATGGATCACCCTCTTGGGTGTCCTGCTTGTGCCTAGGTCCACTGGATAATTGACCTGACTCTTCTTTTCTAGCACTGGGTAAGTGCCACTCCATCTGTCTTGGAGTGCCCTATGAGCCACAGGCTCCAGACCCCAGACTTTCTGCCCTGGTTGGAATTCAACCACTGCAGCCTTTTGGTCATACCGCAACTTCTGGAGTTGTTGGCTGGCCTCAAGGTTTTTGCTTGCCTTTTCTATGTACTCTGCCATCCTTGAGCAGAGGCCAAGCACATAGTCCACCACATCTTGTTTAAGCTCATGAAGAGGTCTCTCCCAGCCTTCTTTTACAAATGCTAGTGGTCCCCTTACATGCCAAATAGAAGTTCAAAGGGGAAAAACCCTACTCCCTTCTATGGCACCTCTCTCTAGGCGAAAAGCAGGCATGGCTGGAGGACATCCCATCTCCTTTGAGTTTTTCAGGGAGCCCCATGATCATACCCTTCAATGTCTTGTTAAATCTTTCCACAAGACCATTGGTTTGTGGATGATAAGGGGTGGTGAACTTATAAGTCACCCCACACTCATGCCACATGTGTTTAAGGTAAGCTGACATGAAGTTGGTACCTCTTTCCCTAGGAACCACCTCCTAGGGAAACCCACTCTGGTAAAGGTACCAATTAGGGCCTTTGCTACTGCAGGGGCAGTAGTTCACCTAAGGGGAATTGCTTCAGGGTACCTGGTAGCATGATCCACTACTACCAGTATGTACTGGTTCCCTGAGGCTGTGGGAGGTTCAATTGGACCCATAATGTCCACACCAACCCTTTCAAAGGGAACCCCACCAACTGAAGTGGAATGAGGGGGGGCCTTTGAATGGCCACCTGTCTTGCCACTTGCTTGACAGGTGACACATGAGCTGCAAACCTCCCTTACCTTCTGGGATATATTGGGCCAATAGAAATGGTTAAATAATCTTTCCCATGTCTTGGTTTGTCCCAAATGCCCAGCTAGGGGAATGTCATGGGCTAAGGTGAGGATGATCTCTCTAACCTCCTGAGGCACTACCACTCTTCTAGTGGCACCAGATTTGGGATCTCTTGGCTCAATATATCGGTGCCCTCCTCCCAATAAACCCTGTGGGATCCACTGACACATCCTTTTTCCTGCTCAGCTGCTTGCTGTCTCAGGTGTTCAAGAGTGGGACAAGTTTTTTGTCCCCGGTACAGCTGTTCCCTTGAGGGTCCCCCTGGGCCCAAGAGCTGTACCTGGTAAGGCTCCAGCTCCATGGACTCAATTCCCTCAGGGAATAAGACATCTTCCTGGGAAGAGTGGTCCTGTTTCTGTTGTTGTACAGAGGCTGGTCCCCCAGTCCTCTTACCTTTCCTCTTGGAAGGTTGGGCCATTATTCCAGGCTCCAACACTTCTTTTTCACCCTGTGTTCTGCTCTGTGCTCCGGCCTTAACACACACCAGTTCAGGGATACCCAGCATGGCTCTTGAGCTCTACCTCGGCCCATGCTGAGGACTCCAGATCATTCCCTAGCAAACACTCTACTGGAATTGCAGAAGAGACCACTACCTGTTTCAGGCCAGTAACCCATTCCCATTCTAAAGTCACCATTGTCATGGGATGGACTTTAGTGTTGTTGTCAGCATTGGTGACTGTATATGTCTGTCCAGTCAGATACTGACCTGGGGAAAACAGTTTGTCTGTCACCATGGTAACACTGGCACCTGTATCCCTCAGGGCTTCTAGCTTGTTCCCATTTATCTAGAGCTACTGCCTGTATTTCTGCATGTTAGGCGGTAAGGCAGCTAGTGGGGCTAGAGCCACCCCACCCTCAGAGACTAAAGTAGCTTCAGTGTGAACCCCCATTTGCTCTGGGCACACTGTAGATCCCACCTAGAGACTGGCTATTCCAGTGCTAACTGGAGTAGTAGTTGTGGGACTTTTCTTTGGACAGGCCTTGTATCCAGTTTGGTGTCTATGCTGTCTACAGGTGTGATACCAGGCCTTCTTGGGATCAAAGTTTTTACCCTTGTACCCATTTGTGGATTGTGAAGAGGCTTGGGGCCCACCCATTTATCAAGAGCTACTGCCTGTATTTCTGCATGTTAGGCGGTCAGGCAGCTAGTGGGGCTAGATCCACCCCACCCTCAAGAGACTAAAGTAGCTTCAGTGTGAACCCTCATTTGCTCTGGGTACACTGTTGATCCCACCTAGAGACTGGCTATTCCAGTGCTAACTGGAGTAGTAGTTGTGGGACTTTTCTTGGGACAGGCCTTGCATCCAGTTTGGTGTCTATGCTGTCTACAGGTGTGATAAAAGGCCTTCTTGGGATCAAAGTTTGTACCTTTGTACCCATTTGTGGACTGTGAAGAGGCTTGGGGCCCACCCTCCTGAGCATGTTTTTGGGGCCCCTGAGAAGCATATTTTTGTCCTTGGATGTCTCACCACCCTTCTCCTGGGGAGGCTTTGTGACCCCTTTATTTTGGTCACTCCCTGTGGAAGTCTTGGTCCCCCTTGTCTTGACCCAGTGGTCTGCCTTCTTTCCCAATTCTTGGGGAGAAATTGGACCTAGGCCTACCAGATGTTGATGCAACTTATCATTGAAGCAATTACTTAACAGATGTTATTTCATGAATAAATTATACAGCCCATCATAGTCATTCACACCACTGCCAGTTATCCAACCATCTAGTGTTTTGACTGAGAAGTCAACCCAGGTCTGGCTAGAGGTTTTGTGAGCCCCCCCTGAACCTAATTCTATAGTCCTCATTTGAGAATCTAAAGCCCTCAATCGTGGTAGTCTTCATTAGGTCATAGGATTCTGCATCCTTACCAGAGAGTGTGATGAGTCTATCCCTGCACTTACCAGTAAACATTTCCCACAGGAGGGCTCCCCAGTGTGATCTGTTTATTTTTTGGTTGCACAAGCTTTCTCAAAAGCTGTGAACTATTGGTGATTTCATCACCTTCATATTTAGTAACAATCCCTTTGGGGATTTTTTGAATGTCAGTATTCTCTCTGACCCTATTTAAATTGCTGCCACCATTTATGGGTGTTAAACCCATTTCTTTTCTCTCCTTCGCTATAGCTAGGAGCTGTTTCTCCAAAGCAAATGTTTTGGCCATCCCTGCTAAAAGGATGTCCTCTTCATTGAGGCTGTCCTCAATGTTTACAGATGGACTGGACTCCCCTGTAGAAGAACCAGACTCTCTGACTCTGATTTGTGGAGACTGCGCTCTTGGAGCCCTGTCTCCCTACTTAGGGTAGGAGGGGGGAGTTCTACCTCCAGATCCCAAAAGTCTTCCCCATCTGAGGGGAGGTCTTCCTCTTCAGTAGGGTGGTCCCTGGTGTATTCTGCCAAGAGCTCATGGAGCTTGACCTTGGTAGGATTGGAACCAGTTCTAATTTGCCCTATCTTACAGAGAGCCCTTAGCTCTGCCATCCCTAGATGGAGGTAAGGGGTGAGGTTGAGTTCCATCTCATCTGTGCTAGTCATTATGTTCCTAAAAGTTGGGATTACTTTTTAAGAAACAAAAAACTACTTCTAGTACTTACATCCTAACTTTTACAAAACTTTTGAACTTAAAAAAAGAGATGCTAACAGGGACTTACACAAGGCCCTAGCAGGACTTTTAAAAATTTGGAAAAATAGTCAACATTCAAAAATCAAGTTTCTAATGACAATTTTAGAATTTAGTCGTGTGATCAGGTATTGGCTGAGTAGTCCAGCAGATGCAAAGTCTTAGACCCCACCGCTGATCCACCAATGTAGGGAGGCTCTGTATATACTATCTCAAAGTGAGAGATAGTGTGCACAGAGTCCAGGGGTTCCCCAAGAGGCTTGACAGAGGCACTAATAAATAATAATAATGCTCTATTTGTGGTAGTGTGGTCGAGCAGTTAGGCTTATCAGAGGGTAGTTTTAAGCATTTGTTGTACACACATAGGCAATAAATGAGAACACACACTCAATATCAGGAATCCCCAAGGTGCCTCCTGAGTTATCTGTCAGCATCCCCAGGGATTAGGGTTAAATCATATCTCTGTTCTTGGTTAAACCTTCATGTTTCTAAGTAAACATAATGTGCTGTGTTACACAATTGGTTTTATCAATGCTTGTTTTACCAATGCTTGTTTGCTAATGTGAGCAGGTGTAGACATGTGCTTCTAATTGGGTGTGGTGACTCATCTCAACTGATTCCTGATTGGCTATAAATAGAAGAGTGAAGCATGCCTCCCTGCTTGGCTTTGTTTTGCTTCCTGATCTCAGCATTTGACTTGGCAGTCCAGCCCCTGCTGTCAGCCCCGTATTCAGGACTTTTGAGGCAATACTTTTCTTTGTCCCCGTACCAGCTGACCCCAGGTATTCCTACAGCACGCCGGAAAAGACTGCAGCTAAGTGACTAGTATTCTCCAGGGAGTTTGTTCTTTGAGCGCCGTGCTTTCCTAGATCAGCTGGTGTATTTCAGACCTCGTATTTTGACAGAGTGCTTATCTTGAAGAGACAAATGCATTTCTGATCATTCTACATTATTATTGTAGTTACTTGCCTAAATGTGCTTCAGGAAATCTGCTTGAGCTTAAGTAATACAAAAAGGGAAAGTGCAATTTTAAAAGAGCATTTACATTACTTTTTTTTCTCTAACAGCATAACTCTTTGATTACAATTCTGTCATTCATGTCTGTGTTTCAGGGTTAATGAATTTTCTTTTTGAAGGGTTTTTCACACACAGTGAAACCAAACCAAACTGTGCCACCCTAACTGTTTGAACCCAGAGTGGACATTTGTATTTCTTGGATTGTTTTTGTTCCTTTAAGTTTATTCCTATGCACACAGGAAAGGTATATGTGATATAATTAATGCCCTTGTTTGTGTTTCTTGTGCATGATAAGTGCAACCACAGTTCCAGTTGTAGTGTGCAACACTGAATCTCTGTTAAGCCAGCCCTAGTGTCGCAGTACTTGTTGTTATGGTATTCAGTTTGGGTTTTTGGTAACGCAGTGTTAGTAATTGTGCCAACAGTTATTATTATCCAAGAAAAGTGCTTGGAGCATTCTGGTGTTCTTCTACCGCTCCCGTGCCCATATCAGAAAGAGAGATTAAGTTTCAAAAAGTTGAATGCACTAACTCTACTATCACTGTCAACAACGACCTGTCCCCCCGAAGATACAGGGTGCCTGGCTGGACTGGCAAGATGTGGCAATGTTTTGTCTCTTTCTTTTCCACTCCCTCTTTCCTTTTGGGACACCTGCCGGGGTTTCTGTGTCCACCAGGAAGTGCCGAGAGGTGTTCCAGGAGGTCGGGGGCATACCATCGCCCCTGCAGACATCCTGCTTTTCAGGTGAGTGGCCCCGTCTCAACACTCAATGACTTAATTCCAGGCCAATAAGTTTTTAAATGGAAAATTATTCTTTTCTTTATTTTAGAACCACAAGATTCAAATTGCAGGTAAGTACATTAAGTGTAAGGAACTTTGCATAGGTATAGATAGGACTTTGAATTAAGACAGTAATGTACACAATCTGGCATAAAATGGCAATAAGCTATTTTAAAAGTGGACACAGTGCAAAATCCAACAGTTCCTGGGGAGGTAAGTACAGTTAGATTATTACGGTAAGTAAAGCACTTACAAGTTCAGTCTCCTGTGCATAGGCAGCCCACCGTTGGGGGTTCAAGTCAACCCCAAACACCCAGCAACACAGGGCCAGTCAGGTGCAGAGGTCAAAGAGGGGCCCAAATAACATAGGCTCCTATAGAGACAGGAGGTGCTCCGGTTCTAGTCTGCTAGCAGGTAAGTACCTGCGTCCTCAGGGAGCAGACCAGGGGAGTTTTGTAGAGCACTGGGGGGGTCCCAAGTAGGAACACAAAGTACACCTTTGGAGGCACAGGAGCAGCCAGGTGCAGTGGGCAAACAAGGCGTCAGGTTTGTAATAGAAATCAATGGAGGGACCCGGGGGTCACTCAGACGTTGCAGGCAGGGCACCGGGGAGCTTCTCGGGCCAGCCACTGACTGGGCAAGTCGGAGGGCCGCCTTCTGGTCACTGCTACATCAGTGATTGGTTCTTCACAAGCCTGGGGGCTGCAGGTGCAATGCTTCTTCCAGGCGTCTGGTTTCCTTTCCGGACAGTCGCGGTCAAGGGGGTCCTTGGGATTCCCTCTGCAGGCGTCATCGTGGGGGTGCAGAGAGGTTAGCCCAGAGTGTACACGTCGTCAGAGTCGCCTGCGGATCCTCTCTGGGTCTTTGGTTTCTCTGGACACAGGGCAGGGGCGTCGGGTGCAGAGTGGTGGGGACTCACACTTCTGGAGTGAGGTGAGAGTCCCTTTAAAGATGGTTTCTTCTTGCTTGAGGTAGACAGTTCCGCTGTCCTCAGGAGTTGTTGGTCCTTGTTACAAGGGACTTATCTGTGGGCCTGGGCTGTACCAATTGTGGAGACAAAGGTACAGTCTCAGGGAAAGAACACTGGTGCTGGGGCATGGTTAGCAGGGTCCCACCACACTTTCAATCAAAGCTGGCATCAACAAAAGGCATAACGCTGGAGGGTAACCATGCCAACAGTGGCATTTTCCTACATTAACCCACTCTACATGTAATACTATGTATGTGGTAAGGGGAGAGGTCATCCCTTACTTCTTCCTTCCAATTCCTCCTTATCCTCCCCAGCCACCGCAGGGAATCAGCCGCAGTTTCCTCTTGTTAGAACACAGGGTGCCAGTTCGAGGACAGGTATGCATGCCTCTGGAAAGGATCAGGACCATCACTTCAGACCACATTGTGAAAAGGGTGTATGCACTGGTCTTTCAACAGACCACTCCTCCCGTTCTTCTCCTGCCCTTCAAACCAACAACCATCAGATCCTTCAACAGGAGATATAGATCTTAGTACATAGTTGCTATCCCACGCACTTCCTTGCCTCAAATGACGACATCCTTCGTCCCATCTTGGACCTCAGGATTCTGAACTGGTTCCTTAAGGAGAAGTTCAAAATGCTGTCCCTGGTCCAGGTGTAACTTCTGCTCTATGGGTCTTCACTAAATTGATTTTGGTGGTCGCTGACCATTTCAGAAGCTCACAAATTACAGTGTTCCCTTACTTGTACGCATAGCTCCTCAAAGCTGGATCTCCAGAGTTGGTGTTGGACCACCTGCAGATCACAGCAGCTCCGCTTTTTCATCCATAAGCTTGATTCTCATTTGGCGGCCTCTCAATGCATCTTGTTCATAGGAACACCACATCTAGTGGAGCCTTTCCCCCTTCATTGTGGGTTCGAGACATTCAGGGTTTGATTCAGATGGTTCTCAACAGGGCACATGTTTCAGTGCTGATGGTGTTATGCCTCCTTAGTTTGCTAGCTTCCTGCATTCCGCTAGTTACTCATGAAAACAGCCACATAAAGGTCCTTCATTAGTGGGTCTGAAAGCGGTGTTCACACCATGATGGAAATCTTTGGTGTTACATTAAGATCTCCACAGATCCAATGGAGACTTGATGTGGGGGAGTTTGGAAGGCAATTCGGTACAAGGAAAGCCGTTCCAAGCCCCTCTGTCCTCATGAGGTGAGGATGCTGCATGTGATTCTGCTGGAGCTCAGGGCAATTTGACTGGCACTCAAAGCCTTCCTACATTCCCGTTGCAGCTGGTCTGTCCAAATCTTGACATAACCTTAATGTGGTACATTAACAAGCAGGGCGGCACAGGGTGGCAGCATCTTTGTCTGGAAGCTCTGCAGCTCTGGATCTGTATAAAAGAACATCACATCTGATTGGACCCCCAGTATCTGTTGCAGGGAGCACAGAGGGACAGGTTTAGTTTGAAATGGAACTTTACACTTCACTATGCATTTCCTCCCATAGCCTTGATTCCTCAGGGCCTGAGGGAGATTCGCCTGACTGGGCCCAAGTCATCTTGATAGTGCTGGATTGGCCAAGAAGGGTGTGTATGCAGAACTGATACACCTCTCTGTGTGCTCCTCCTCCGTTTACCCCACAGAAAAGAACTCCTTGCAGTTGCAGGGACAGGTTCGGCACTCGAACCTCCAGAGCCTTCAACCTCATCCCTGGAGGTTCAGTGAGGTAACATGAATGCTTTTTCCCCTTACCTCCTGAAATGTTGGCTGCTATGTGCCAGCTGACACCGCCAAAAAAGGTGTATTCAGAGAGATTGAGTAGCTTTGTCAAGCAAGTGGTGTACAGACAACTTAGTAGAGCCCCTTTAAGCACACTTATCTGATATTCTGCGTATAGGAAAGTGCCATTGTTGCATGGTTACCCCCCACTTTTTGCCTAGTGTTAATGCCAACTTTGATTGAAAGTGTGCTGGGATCCTGCTAACCAGACCCCAGCACCAGTGTTTTTTCTCAAAAACTGTACCTTTGTTTCCACAATTGGCACAACCCAGGCACACAGTTAAGTTCCTTGTAAAAGGTACCCATGATACCAAAGGGCCTGTAGCCAGGGAAGGTCTCTAAGGGCTGCAGCATGTATTATGCCGCCCTAGGGAACCCCTCACCAAGCACATGTACACTGCCTGGCAGCTTGCATGTACTGGTGGGGAGAAAAAGACAACAATGACAAGGCACTCCTCCCAGGGTGCCATACCCGCAAACCACTCCCTGTGGCATAGGTAAGTCATCCCTGTAGCAGGCCTTACAACCCTTAGGCAGGGTGCAGAGACGAGTTTCTGACCCCTTCGGGGGGGAACCTTTGTGCTCTCTGGGGCCAGAAACAAAGCCTGCACTGGGTGGAGATGCTTCACACCTCCCCCCTGCAGGAACTGTAACACCTAGTGGTGAGCCTCAAAGGCTCAGGCTTTGTGTTACTATGCCCCAGCGCACTCCAGCTAGTGGAGATGCCCAGTCCCCGGACAAAGCCCCACTTTTGGCGGGAAGTCCAGAGGGATAATATAGGAAAAACAAGGAGGAGTCACCACCTCAGCCAGGACCACCCCTAAGGTTTCCAGAGATGAAGTGACCCCCTCCTTGCAGAATTCTCTATCTTGGTTTGGAGGACAGGGACCAATAGGGAGAGGAATGTGCCCCCCTCCCCAAAGGGAGTGGACACAAAGAGGGTGTAGCCACCCAAAGGGACAGGCTACTGCCCTCAGACCCCCTATAATGCCCCTAAAGCTTGTGTTTAAGAACTCCCTGAACCAAGCTAGTCAGATTCCTGACAACCTCACAAGAAGAAGAAGGACTGCTTACCGGAAACCCCAGCAGAGAAGGAAAGGAGACAATAACTGACTTGGCCCAGTCCTACTGGCTTTTCTCCTGCTTCAAAGAACCTGCAGAAGAAAAGTCTTGTAGGTCCAGCGATCTTTGAAAAAACTCCAGAGGACTGCCTGCATCACAGAGGATGAAGAACTCCCGTGGACAGCGGCCCTGTCCAAAGAACAGAAGAAGAAACCTCTTCTGAAGGACTCCCACCTCACTCCAGAAGCGTGAGTCCTAACCACTCTGCACCTGACACCCACAACCTGAGCCCAGGTGGCCCAACCGACCATAGAGGCCCCCCAGGCGACGGTGACCATGTATCCACCCTGGGTTGACCTCTCCACCCCTCCACAACGATGCCTGCAGAGGGAATCCCGAGGACCCCCCGACTGTGACTGACCTGGATGAAGATAACCGATGCCAAAGGACCCACTGCACCCGCAGCCCCGAGGCCTTGGAGATATTGACACCCGGTGCAGCAACGATCAACAGGCAGCCTTCTTCCAGTGCCCTAAACACCCCCCTGGGGCACCTGCAGCACCAGAGTGACCTCCGAGGTCCCCTTAGAGTTTCATTGGAACCCAATGCCCTGTTTGCACCCTGCACCCGACCACCCTAGTCCCGCCGAGGGTGTGGGATTGGTGCCTACTTGGGGCCCCTCCAGTGCTCCTCTAATCCTCCCTGGTCTGCCCTCTGAGCTGCGAGTACTTACCTGCTGGTAGACCTAATGCAGAGTACCCTGTCTCCATAGGAGCCCATGTTAAAATTGCTCAAATTTGACCTCTGCACCCAGGTGGCCCGTGTTGCTGGTAGTGGGTGTTTGGGGTTGACTGAACCCCCAACAGTGGGCTACCTACAACCCAGAGACTGGAACTGTAAGTTGTGTACTTACCTTTAAAACTGTACTTTATTTTCTTCCCCCAGGAACTCTTCTGTAAATGCACTGTGTCCACTTTTAAAATAGATATTCTCTGTTTTCTTAAAAACTGTTTACTTGACTATAGTGAAACAAAGTTACATTGATGTCTACGCTAAGTACTTACCTGGAACAGTATTTACTTCTGAACTGAGTCTTGTGGTTCTGGTAATAAAGTAACAAAAATATATTTTTCTATATAAAATCGTATTGGATTCGACTTAAGTCATTGAGTGTGTGTTTCTTCTATTGCTTGTGTGTGTACAACAAATGCTTAACACTACCCTCTGATAAGCCTACCACACTACCACAAATAGAATATTAGTATTATCTATTATTGCCTCTGTCAAGACTCTTGGGGAACTCCTGGACAGTCGCCACGCCTGGCTTCGTACGACTGGCTTTTGTCGAGGCAAACCTGATGGATGTGCCCTTCGATGGCTCACGCCTTTTTGGAGAAAAGGCAGACTCGGCGATTGAGCGGTTCAAGGCCTCTTAGACTACAGCCAGAATATTGGGCCTCTCTGCGCCTGCTCACCAGCAGTCTGCCTTTCGTTCCTTTCGAGACCTCGGAAGGGGTGTGGTACCACACCACCAACAGGTCAGCCACCATCCTCCATCATCTCAGCATCCAATGCGAGGACAAGGTTGTGGTACCTTTAGACCCAGAGGGTCTGGCCAGAGGTCGGCCACCACCCAGCCCCCAAGTCCTCCCAGTATGATTCTGCAAGGCCATGCTCTTCTATTTGAAGAGAGGATTCAATTTCATCTCCCTCACTGGCGATCCATAACATCGGACAAATGGGTCTTGCAGATCATACAGAAGGGATATTGTCTCCTCTTTCAATCTTTCCCTCCCTCCATTGAAAGAACGGCTGATGGAGGATCATTTAATCTTGCCCCGCAAGGAAGTTACGGCTCAATTGGTCAAGGGAGCCACAGAAAGGGCACTGATGTCAGAAGTAGGCAGTGGTTGTTATCCTGGCTACTTTTTGATTTTCCTCGACTCGGAAGGCAGAACAGGGAGGATTAGAAGAGCACTTGAGGGGCCACAAGTAGACATCAAACACACACCCTCAGTGGCATAGGAGCTGCTGGGTGCAGACAGGACATCGGGTTTCTAATGAAACTCTATGAGGGGACTGTGGGGTCACACAGGTGCTGCAGGCGAGGTCCAGGGGGGTGTCTCGGGCACACCACCGGTCGGACAGGGAAGAGGGCCACCTGTTGATCGTTGCTGCACCGGGTGTTGATTTCTCCAAAGCCTGGGGGTTTTGGGTGCAGTGGGTCCTTTGGCGTCGGTTATCTTCGTTCAGGGCAACGGGGGGTCAGGGAGGGGCTTGGGGGGGAGGGGTAACTGCAACAAGGGCCATTTTCCTACAGTGATGACGAGCTACTATCGATGAAATCACCCTGCCCAACCAATCAGTTGTGTCCAAACCACACCAAATCATAAACTTGGCTGCGTCTCTCCCATGTTTGATGGCTTGAGTGAGAGTGTCCAGTACGCCCTCCGGGCCCTGGGGCAGCACCTGTGCCACCGTATCCCATAAAGTATGAGAAAAATGGCCCAATAAGATGAGGTGTTTACAGACCTCAATGCCAGGCTGGAGGAAGAAAACATCTTCCTCCCAAGTTGGTCCAGCCTCTTCGTATCCGGGGAGCGGAAGGGAAGGCACCATGGGAAGTGGAGACTTGGACCACCGAGCTCTCCGGGGTGGGGTGTTGGGTGAGGAAACTAGTGTCAGTAGGAGCTGGTCGATGGCAGCAGCCGACTGTCCAACTTTACAAGAGCCCCTGTGCTGGATTTGGGCCACATCCCCAGCAGGACATCAGTAAAGGCCTTGTTGAAGTGTAACATGAGCTCTGATGTAGCAAGCCCTGGCTGAAGCACCTCTGTCAGGATGTTAGACCTGACCGGCACCGTAGGCAACTCTAGGTCTAATACATTGGCTGCTTTATGCACCACCATGGCATATAAAGCTCCCTTCTCCGTAGCCACAGAAGGAGGTGAGAGCATGCCAGTATCTGGAGAAGTATACCGTCCACAAGCTTCCCATAGATCCTCATACCAGTCCTGCTCCGAACCATATTCTAAAGGACCCTCAGACCCCTCCCACTTCTCACCTGTACCTGGCTGTTCGAAATAAGCCTCAGACACTGATCTAGGCAGTTTCAGCGCCATCAAAGTCAGAATCAGCGTCATATGACGTTCCAGCTCTGGATCATCCGGAATGAGGATGGGGCTCACACCATCGGTGGGTGCCGGTGGTGGGGGAGCGTCAAAGTCGGGACCGACGCCAGAGGAGGCAGACTGTGTGGAACTGGTGTCAGTCGGGATCCAATTTCAGATGCCAGAGTCTCCAATGGCGCTGAGGCGAAACCGCCGGCCTGAACCCGATGGGCCACTGCTGACCCCGCAGGGTCCAAAGACCCACCAGCAGGGGCAGCCTGCTCAAATATGAGGCACATGGCTTTGTAAAATTCTTTAAATTGAGCGCAGGTCGCTCTGGCTCCCGGATGAGGGGGAACACGAAGTCAGCCCTGGCATCGGCTCAACGGAACCATGCTCGGAACATCGACGTTCCTGTGATGCCTCATCAGCCGATGGGCATGGAAAATTCAAAGGCCACCATGAGCTTCAGACACCGCTCTCTCAAAGTTTTCAGGGCCCGTGGTCTGTCAGTCGGAGCACGACTTTGAGTCGTGATCTCTGTCAACGCACAAGAGACAAACCTGGTGGGGGTCTGTCACCAACATGATGCAATGGCAGGCGCCACAGGGCTTGAACCCTGTCTTCAAGGACATCTCGCACAGACGAAAAAATTCTACACTTAACCGGTGCAGAAGGAAAAGAACTGACTTACATGCGCCGGGTTGGTGCCTTTTTAGGCGACCTTGACGTCACAGATGGGTCCAACGGCGCTGACGACCCCACATGGAGCCTAACAACGCAAGCGGATCCGAATAATGCCACCCGACTGCACGCACAGGATATTGCTCAGCAAAAGATTCCAGGTTCGAAGCTGATACCATTGAATTCAAAGATAAGAAATCTGCATCTAGAAGTCTATCAGATTTAGAAGGCAATGAGTAAAGTATTTGTGCAATAACTCATAAAACAGCATATTGAAAACACTGCAAAGACTCCACATCAGGTAAATAAAATAGATTATGATGTTATAAATAAAACAAGACCAAGATTACAAAAATTCAAAACGTAGGTCCTGAGATATGCAATTTTAAAGATTTGGGTGAAAATAGCGCATAGAACAGCAAAGTGCCAACTGTGCTTATCTGGTCGTGCTGGACTGGGACAAAGTCACAAGTTCAGGCTGACTGCAATGGAGTGAGCACCGGCTACAGGGACCCAGGTGGGCCTGCTGAACACAGTAATGTAAATCCTGTATGCAGTGTGCTTGGAAGTTGCTTTGCAAGGCTTTGCGTTGCCTGGCGTTAGTTCTTAGAAGTGTGTGGTAAGGCTTTGTGGGGCTTTTCTTCACTTTTCATTGATCCTGTGGGGCTGTGCAGTCAGGCTTTGCAGGGCGTGGCATCACTGTGCGTCGATTCTGATGGGCTGGCAGCTGCGTGGTGAGGCTTTGCAAGGCTTTGTGTTGCGACACAGCAATTCCGATGAACACCACTGAAGGTAAAGCCCACTTCCAAGGTAGGGCAGACTCACAGATTTGAGAGTCCAGGTGCAGATGGTTCAAGTCTTTGATATTCCTGAGACTTGGGAACAGGAGGCAAGCTAACAAGCCCTTGGAGATCACTTGTGGTGGGAAGGCAGAGTCCTTCCAGCAGAGTCAGGGAGCAGCAGGACAACAAGCAGAGAAGCAGTCCAGTTGAGTCCTTTGGGGAGCACTGCAGTCCTTCTGACAGAGTCCAGTTGTAGGTCCAGAAGTGTCTGATTTTATGGGGGGGAGGTGTGTGGTCAGAGATCCAGTAATTGTACCCAAATGTGCCTTTGAAGCAAATGAGACTTCAAAGAGTGGTTTTGAAGTGCACCAGTTCCCCAGACCTGTCTGCCAGGAGACCGGGGAGGGTGCAGGGGTTTGTCAGTCCTTTGTGTGGGGTCAGGCCACTTCCCTTTTAAGTGTAAGTGGGAGCTTCTCCGCCCTTCCTGCCCAGGAAGGCCCATCAGTATGCAGATGCAGCTAGGTGTCAGGTGTCCTGTGTTTATGGCTGTCTGGATGAAATGCACATGGGGAGCTGTCACCCAGTACAGACCAGACGTGGATTGGAGACAGACTATAAGGTACAGAGAGCATTAAGAGCAGAGATATGCCTGCTTTCTAAAAGTACACACTTAGGGCCAATCCAGTATTCCCCTAGGAACTGGTTACAGACAATGTCTCACTCAAAAAAGCTCTGAGAGGAATTGTTTAGATATAGTATGCGTAGAGATGTTCCAGTCTTCAATTAATGAATAAGACAACTCCGTACAGTTAAAATCCAATATAATACTCAGTAGGATTCAGGAAGTTCAAAACAATATACAACAATTCCAGCGAATGTCCATTTCATATAAGAACATTACTTTATATAACCCGTCTAGATCATAAGATTGTATCCCAACTGCAGATCCAGAAAGGGGTTATAACCCTCCTCATGACACAGTTCTGCACAATAATTGCCTGGTTTTCAGTCCCAGTTCAAGCAATATCATGGGCTTTCAATTCAGCTTGTCAAATGAGAAGGTAATGTTGACGTTTCGGCCTGTAGTGGCAGTCAGAGGTCCGTCAGACCATCATTAGGACTCAGTGTTGTTAAATCATACCTGCACATAAGAAAAATGTATTAAAAACAGTACATGCAATCTATTAAATGACATCATGTGTACCGCCTGTTGAACCTAAATAAAATGCCATAACAGGTGTGCATACTAGTATAAGCCACCACCTATATGACAAGGAAAGTAACAAAAATACTTTAAAAACATAGCAAACGTGCACCATAAAGTACATTGTGTGAGGGTCCCAACCAGAATAGCTATATTCTGCTACTTATAACAGGTTGCAAAAATAGGCTTTGTAGCAACACACCAGGGGACTTCAACCTACAAGCCCAAGTAAACAAATCTACAAAAAAATAAATATTAGAATTGCTTAACTGTCATACAACACAAATTCTAGAAAAACTCTTCCTCCATTGCAGCGTACTCATACCTTTTAAATATGGGACCGCTAGCGTCTGTCTCCATCCACATCTGCTCAACACATGCGAGTCAGACTCAAACATTGCTGGCCTTCCCGGTGAGTTCAAATAAGGAAGTGAAAGGTCATGTGACATTCCAGTGACTATGACGCCCACCTTAAACTGGTAAAAAGGCCTAACTAGTACCCAGAGTTTGGAAACTGTTGTACTTACAGTAAGTATACTGTTGTGGACCTCAGTAAGTTAATAAATAAAATATCCATCTGGGCCATGGGCTCAGTCCATGTTAGTAAGATACACACGCTGTCTGTGTCCCTATTACAGAGCATTCAGGTAGTCACATGACCAATGCAGTAAATGTGCCAGCCATCTTTAAATGTAATAATGGCCCATCTAAATACTCTCCAATACTAAATCTACTTTCACAACCCTGCTGTAGGTAGCCCCAGAGTGTAGCTTATCCATAAAACAGATAGAAAAGACCCAACCAATTATTCTCAGGGCATTATTAGCCATCATCCGCAACAACCAATACAACTAAATGTCAGAAATGAAAGTACAGATAAAGGGACTCATATCCCTCATACCAACCATAAGAAAGAAAAGGACACAATATGAAACTCTGAAAGGGACTATACCCTCTGTAGTAGAGGTGCTAGATATTGATTCATTGTCTGCAATTGCAGGCATAGAACCATGAAAGGCGGTTAAGATCTATAACCTTCTATGTAGAATACTTCCCAGTAACTGTTCCATTCAAGATAGTCTATTTACGACATTGCTAGTATCTGCCATTCCACCTATTGATCCAGACCCTTTTTAACTGTACCTGCATCCAAATCCATCGGTTCTCTTTAATGGTCAACAGGCGGTCCACATTTACACGTGTTTTCAAGGGTTTTATAACATCAAGCACAAACAAGTGCATATCGTTGGGAGCATGTTTCATAAGATTGTAATGTTTAACCATAGGAGCATTCACAACATTCCACCGTTTTCGTGATTGATGTTGAATAATCTGTTTTCTGACCTCCTGAGTAGTTTTACCAATGTAAAACAAAGAACCTGGGCATTGAATACAGTAAATAAAATTTTTAGAGCCACAATTAGAAAAATGTTACAGCTGCCAAGGTCTCTCATTTAGACAACATGTTTTTACAATTTTAGTGGAAGCACATGCACTGCAATTCCTACACGGGTAATGTCCAACCCTCGGTGTTAGCCCCCAGATATTGCTCAGTGTGCGTGGTTCTGGTTCAATGTAGGCTCTCACTAGACTGTCTCTCAGGTTTTTACCCCTCTTGAAGGCAAAAATGGTTTCTCAAGTGGAATATCAAGAGAGGCTAATAAGTGGCATTTAAAAAAAAAAAAATCTTTTTAATTCCATTTGACTATGAACCAAAAGTTGTAACACAAGTCATACGAGAGTGAACAGCTTTCTCTTTGACCTAGAGTAAGGCTTGTCGATAGTAATACCAGGCAAGTTTCAGGGATCTTTTAACCAGTCTATATGGATAGCCTCTTTTGATCAATTTGGACATTAGAGTCTTGGCTTCCAAAAAATAGTCATCTTTCTTGGTACAATTACATTTAATCCTTAACAATTGCCCAAACTGTAAACTGTCCCTTAAATTCCTAGGATTATGGCTATTATATCTCGGAAGAGTATTTCTGGCAGTGGGTTTAGTATATAGGCCTACATGCAGCACACCCTCATCAACTGAAATTTTTAAATCTAAAAAATTAATGGAATGGGTATCATACTCCATACTGACATTTAGTTGTATTGGTTGTTGTGGTTGATGGCTAATAATGCTCTGAGAATAATTAGTTGGGTCTTTTCTATCTGTTCTATGGATAAGCTAGACTCTGGGGCTACCTACAGCAGGGTTGTGAAAGTAGATTTAGTATTGGAGAGTATTTAGATGGGCCATTATTGCATTTAAAAATGGCTGCCACAGTTACTGCATTGGTCATGTGACTACCTGACTGCTTTGTAATAGGGAGGCAGACAGCGTGTGCATCTTACTAACATGGACTGAGCTGATTTCCCGATGGAGAATTTGTTTATTACCTTACAGAGGTAAACAACAGTATGCTTACCGTAATTACAACAGTTTCCAAACTCTGGGTATTAGTTAGGCATTTTTACCAGTTTAAGGGGACCGCCATAGTCACTGGAATGGTCACCTAACCTTTCTCTTCCTTATTTAAACTCACTAGGAAGGCCAGCAATGTTTGATTCTGACTCGCATATGTTGAGCAGATGTGGATGGGAACAGACGCTAGCGGTCCCATATTTAAAAGATATGAGTACGCTGCAATGGAGGCAGAGTTTTTCTAGAGTTTATGTTGTATGACATTATGTTGTTAAGCAATTCTAATATTTTAATCTTTGTAGATGTGTTTACTTGGGCTTGTAGGTTGAAGTCCTCTGGTGTGTTGCTGCAGAGCCTATTTTTACAGCTTGTTGTAAGGAGCAGAATATAGCTATTCTGGTTGGGAGCCTGACTCAGTGTACTTTATGGTGCACGCTTGATATGTTTTTAAAGTATTTTTTTTTACTTTCCTTGTCATATTGGTGGTGGCTTATAATAGTATCCACACCTGTGTTATGGTGTTTTTTTGGGGTTCGACAGGTGGTACACATGGTGTGGTTTAATAGATTGCACAAACTGTTTTTTAAAATAATTTTTCTGATGTGTAGGTATTATTTAACAACACTGAGTCCTGATGATGGTCTGACGGACCTCTGTCTGCCACTACAGGCTGAAACATCGACATTATCTTCTCATTTGACAAGCTGAATTGAAAGTCCATGATTTTGCTTGAACTGGGACTGAAAACCAGTCAATTATTGTGCAGAACTGTGTTATGAGGAGGGTTATAACCCCTTTCTGGATTTGCAGTTGGGAATCAATCTTATGATCTAGAGGGGTTATATACATTGTTGTTGTTTATGAAATGGGCATTCATTGGAATTGTATATTTTTTTGAACTTCCTGAATCCTATTGAGTAATATATTGGATTTTAACAGTACGGAGTTGTCTTAGTCATTAATTGAAGACTGGAACATATCTAAATAATTCCTCTAGGAGCATTTTTAAGTGAGATACTTTCTAAAAGTGGCATTTCTAAAATAGTAATGTTAAATCCAACTTTACAAGTCAGCAGGATGTCTCACTACCATTCCAAACATACTAAACATGACATTGCCACTCCTTTCAGATCAGGAATTACCACTTAAAAGTATCTAAGGGAATTTCACATCCTGGCATACAAGAGGAGCAAGCTTCACAATAGTGAAAAATGACTTTGGGAGTTTTTCACTACCAGTACATGTAAAACTTACAAGTACATGTCCTGCCTTTTACTTACATAGCACCCTGCCCTATGGGCTACCTACAGCCTACCTTAGGGGTAATTTATATGTAATAAAAGGGGAGTTTAAGGTTTGGCAATTTGTTTTAAATGCCAAGTCAAAGTGGGAGAGAAAACGCACACATAGGCCTCCAGGGAATCTATGCATGTATTAACGTTTATATATATATATATATATATATATATCTATAGAGAGAGAGAGACGATATATTGAGTAAGAATCTGCTTTGTCTCTCTCTCTCTCTCTCTCTCTCTATATATATATATATATACATATATATATATATATATATATGTATATCCCTTTGTTTTATACTTATATATAGAGAAAAATCTGCCTCACTCTCTATATGTGGATATATATGTAGGAAAGTAGCCTCTTTCTAACTCGATTATCCCCACTTTTGGCCTGTTTGTCCGTGTGTTTGACTGTGTTCACCGGGATCCTGCTAACCAGGACCCCAGTGACTGTGCTCTCTCCTCTAAATTTGATTGCTGGTAACTTTATATCCCCACAATTGGCATACTGATACACCCATGTAAGTCCCTCGTATATGGTACCTAGGTACCCAGGGCATTGGGGTACCAGGGGATCCCTAAGGGAAGCAGCCGTTATTCTGCCACCCATAGGGAGCCCATGCAAAGGTTTCTGCAGGCCTGCCATTGCAGACTGCGTCAACCGGGTGCAAGCACCCAGTTTCACTCCAGGTCACTGTAAGTCACGCCTATGGCAGGCCCTCTCAGCCCAGAGGGCAGGGTGCAGGTACCTGTGTGTGAGGGCACCCCTGCACTAGTAGAGGTACACTGATGAACTCCAGCCCCATTTGTACTTGACTTTGTGAGTGCAGGACTGCATTTTATATGTGTACTGGACATACATCACCACCTATGTCTAGCTACATAATGGTAACTCCAAACCTGGGCATGTTTCGTATAAAAAATGTCAGACTCATACCCCAATACTGTTGCAGGTTTTGGAGTATGATTCTTTTCACTCTGGGGGCTTCTTAGAGGACTACCAGCATTGCTACCACCAGTCTTACAGGGTTTTCCGGGCACCCCAGCTGCTGCCACCCCTCAAGCCCAGGAAGGCAGAACAAAGGATTTTCTTTGCGAGAGGGAGGTAACACCCTCTCCCTTTGGAAATAGGTATGACTGGCTTGGGAGGGGTAGCCTCCCCCAGCCACTGGCTTTGCTTTGAAGGGTACATTTGGTGCCCTCCATGCATAAACCAGTCCTCATCGGTTCAGGGACCCTAGTCCCTGCTCCGGTGTGAAACTGGACAAAGGAAATGAGGGTCCCCTGTCCATCACCACCCCAGGGGTAGTGCTCAGAGCTCCTCTCCCATCTTGTTTCGAAGGTTGGCAGGGAACTCGGGGAGCATCTGAGTGGCAAGGCCAGGCAGGTGACATCAGAGGCAGCCTCTGATAGGTAGTTACCTGGTTAGGTGACCAAGCCCCCCTCTTTGGGCTATATAGGGCCTTCCTCTGGGGTGGGTCCTCAGATTCGACTTGGAAGATTCCAACAGGACTCTGCAACCTCTGCTTTGACTTCTGGCCCCCGGAACTGCAACTGGATCCTCCAGGAACCTACAAGCTGCAGATCCACAAAGAAGACTCTTCTGAAACATTGTATCCAGAATTCCTGCCAGCTTTGCAACATTACCCTGGCCATGCACCCTCAGAAGACTGCGACTTCAGCCTGCACAAGAAGAAGAAGGAATCTCCCTGGGGGTGAAGGTATCACTCCCCTGCATCCGCAGGTACGTGGCTGCATCGACAACCGGCTGCGTGGATCTCCCCTCCTCCTGAGTGGCGTGGATCATGCCTCACGGGTGGTGGTCCAGGGAATTCCCCTTGGTCCTGTCTACCAGCCGTTGCACTTATGTGGTAGTAAGTCCTTTCCACTCCACACAAGACAGCACCCCGTGCACTGCGTCCTTTGCAGCTGCCAAGGCTTGTTTGTTTCACCTCCAAGAGGAACTTCAGGCAACGTTTAGCTCCAGTCCCCAGCACTCCGTCCTGGGACCCTGGGCCTCTGCGTGGTCCTCCGGCGACATAAGAGCAACTTCTGTGGTGCTGTTTCAACAACTTCGGTGTCCCTGTCCTGTGGGACACCAGTGGGTGCTGCCTCTGCTCCTGTGGGCCTTCGGTGACGCAGAGGGTCCCCTGTGGCTCCCCCTTCTCGATAGAGGCCTCCTTGACCTTGCTGGTCCCCGGCAGCACCGCTTTTCCTCCAATCGTGAATTTGCCTTTGACAGGGCTTGTTGGTAGAAATCCTTCTCCAACACCGATCTGCATCCAGCTTCCAGCGTGGGACACCTCTTGCACACTTCAGGGACTCTTCTCAAGCTTCTGTGCTGCAGTGCTGACCTGTCTTCCTTCTTCGTCGACCAACTCCAAAAGGTACCTCTGGGTGGATAGTATCTCCAACTCCCCCTGGACTCCACAGACACTTCTAGACTTGGTCCGCTCTCTCCACAGGTCTCCATCTTTGTAATCCATTGCTGATTTCTTGCAGGCTGCTCTGGGTGTCTTCTTTTTCTTCTTTTCATCCTTTGGGGTGGTTTGGGGGAAATCCAGTGTCTTACTCCTGCATTCCTGGTCACTAGGGGGTACTGCATTACTTACCTGTGTGGTTTCCTAGTACTCCCAGCTCCCCTCTACACGATTTACTTACATAGGTGAGGGCCCTGTGTTTGCATTCCACTTTCTTAGTATATGGTTTGGGCTCCCCCTAGGGTGATTATTGCTATTTTACACTGTTTTCTAACCTTTTTAGACCTCTTATACTGTTTATTAGTGTACAGTACCTCTATTTTTGTACAACCAAGTGTTTTCTTTCTTGCGTGTAAGTATAGTGTGACTGTAGTGGAACAGCCTGGCTTCTAGACACTGCCTACACTTCACTGAGAGGGGACACCTGGACCTAGTATAAGGTGTAAGTACCATAGTACCCACCACACAGGTAGCTTTCAGGCAGCAATACAAATGTCAAGATAACTCTTGTGATTATATTCCTGCTAGAGAAAGAGATCAGACTTTTGTCTAGTGGCAGTTTTGACGCTGTAAAGTAGTGCAGAAGGTTTATAAGCCTGCTGCAAAGAACAGATCTGTATTTTATGTGAATAGCTCAGTGGATTAGTAAGGCCAGCTGTTACCTGAGCTTTAAAACAAATGAAATGTATTTGTGAGAGGGGCTATGGAGAAATGAAGGGCACTTTTGCTGGGTGATACTGAAGGAATCCAAGGAGGAGGTCATGGGAAGGGGAGCGG
Organism: Pleurodeles waltl; assembly: GCF_031143425.1. Taxonomy (NCBI): domain Eukaryota; kingdom Metazoa; phylum Chordata; class Amphibia; order Caudata; family Salamandridae; genus Pleurodeles; species Pleurodeles waltl. The sequence goes on from NC_090446.1 coordinate 768,460,569, forward strand.
CAAAAATGATTGTCTCACTGGGCGCCACCATTTCTAAAGGCTGTGATGATGGGTATGTGGCAAGGTGAAGTAATAATGTGTATTTTTGTTTGTTTAGTGTCTTTAGAGAACCTGCTGATTGACGGAAGAAGCTAAGGTAAGGTGGCTGACATTTACTGTTGCACACATCAAACACACCATAATTTTTGCGGACAATATATCCGCCTTCTAAATAGGCTAGTGTTTTAGAGGGACAGTTTAGCAAGTAGCAAAGATGGCGTCTCACTGGATGACTGCTGCTCAAGCCCTAACTCGGGTTAAGGAGGCAGGCAGGATCAGCAGAGAGAGACAGCATCTGAGGGAGAAGACAATGAAGTAGAATGTGGGAGTGATTTTTCAGTCGCTAAAGACCCATCCAGTCGTGCTGTCCCTTGGCAAGCACAGTGTGCAGCGGGACAACAGCGGGTTAGTCCAACCCAGAGAGCCAGCAAGCACAGACAGAGTGCCCTCTTGGCAGCCCTCCAACTTAATTCAGCCTCAAATGCCACCTTTTACTGGTCACGCTGGATGTAAAGTCAATACGGCCAACTTTTTTGCCAACTGACTACATCAATCTCTTTTTGGATTTTGACTTCTTTCAGCAAATTGCGCAGCAAACAAATTTGCATGTTAATTTCTGAGGGAGCATGGAGGCACTCTAGGGACTCATTCTAGGGCACGCCAGTGGACTACCACTTCACTGGAGGAGTTGGAGATATTTTTGGGCCTTGCTCTCGAAATGGGTTTAGTGCAGAAACCCACCTTACAGTCCTACTGGTTGGCTTGCACGATTTGGGTAACTTCCATCTTCACAACACACATGAGCAGAGATTGTTTTTTAATATTGCAGCGCATAATTCATTTCAGTGACAATTCTGCTGCATTGCCCTGGGACCATCCAGACCGTGACAGGTTGTTGTTAAAAATTCGGCCTGGTGTGGAACATTTGTCTGTCAGGTTTCCAGAAATATATACTCCTGGAAAGAATATAGCAGTCGTTAGGTATTTGATCCTCTACAAAGGGCAGCTGCTGTTCAGGCAGTACACTGCAAGCAAAAGAGCTCAATATGACATCAAGCTGTACATGCTGTATGAGAGTTCTACTGGCTATGTGTACAGCTTGAAAGTCTATACAGGGAAGGACTCCATGATAAACCCTGTAGGTTACCCTCCTACGTGAGGGGTGACAGGAAAGATTGTATGGGAGCTTGTCCAGCCCCTCCTTCACAAAGGTGATAACATTTAGGTGGACAATTTCTATATAGGAGTAGAGATGTTCAGTGAGCTCTATAAAGCTGGCACTGTGGCCTGTGGTACAGTTCATGGTCACCGCAAAGGATTCCCGCAGGAGCTTGTTTGCAAGCTGGGTCAGCAGCTAAGGGATTCATTTAAAGGCCCTGGGCACATGTAGTGCACTTTACTAAGGTCGTACAAGTAAATTAAATATGCCAATTGGGTATAGGCCTATGTACCATGTCTTAGGCACAAGCACTTTAGCACTGGTTAGCAGTGGTAAAGTGCCCAGAGTCCTAAAGCCAACAAAAACTAGGTCAGAAAAAAGAGGAGGAGGAAGGCAAAAAGTTTGGGGTGACATTTTCCAACAGTCCATAAAATGTTTCTTACACTGATAAGAACTGTCATGATGACGTTTCCAATGTAGAGAGTTATGTATTGGGCTAGCAGACATGTCTAAATTTGGAGGGTAGGGGCCCTTTTGGAATAGCATCACATTTCAGAGAGAGGAATTAGACCAAGGAATAAGGAAGTATGTTTATGGTTTCTTGGTATGGCTGAATACAACAGTAAATCTTGTTAGAAACGATAAACATAGCAGCCATTTTAAAAGACCTATTTAATTAAATAGGCTAAGACTGACAAAGCTAAGTAGGTTAAAAGTCACTAGGTGACGGGGGCACAGGTCTGCAAGCCAGAAGACTAAGCTAAACTCCTTATTTCCATTAAGGATAAATAGGATCCACTTCAGCCATACTGAAGTGCTATAAGTACTCTGGGAGCAGGGCCCATGGAAAAGTGACTGTTCTAGAAAACGTATGTGGAAAAGTGAATACCGTCACCATATTGGAGTTATAGACAAACTATCCCCAGAATTGGAAAACCAGCCATAGAAAGGGGACCACTATGAAGCCAAGTGTGGGAAGGTGAAAAACTGTTGCCATGTTGCTGTTGGAAAACAATACATCCCAAAACTTGGAAAATATACCTCAGTCTTTCAGTGACATCACCGTGCCCTGCACCAGCTAGAACTCCCTCTAACTAAACACAATAATAAAAAAAACGGAGTCAATGAGCAGAGTGTGGTGCTGCACTGGTGTGTTGTCGAGCACTGCTCATCGCCTTCATCATGTCGTGATTAATGCACCACAAGAGCCACTTCGCCTCTGCTCCCGAAGGCTGCTTCAAAGCAGGCTTTCTTGCACAGGAGTCTAAATCACCCACAAAACAAGATAAACAACAGGAGGGGAGCAGGGAATTTACAACATGGACAGCATGAAGAGGTGAGGGATGGGCTAAAGCCAACACGGACAATGTGCAAATGAAAAGCGGGGCAGCCACATGCAGCAGAACATCTGCAGGAAACTAACAAAACAAGCCGTGGCAAAAGAAAAAAGTAGTGCACCAACACTAACGTATAAAAGCCGATCGTGCAATAATCCATGTAACAGAGTCCGTGTCTCCAGGACGGGAACAAAACAGCCAAAAGGCGGGACAAACTTCAAGCATTTACCAATGAAACCAAAGGAATTTTGAAAGACAAGCCAAGGAACAAATAAAAGTGATGGGTGTGGTGAAAGCCTACAGACGTAGATGACAGCATGTTGAGAGACAGCACTTGCATGCTACCTCTGCTCAACCTAAAAAGTGGGCAAAGTTATTATGTTTTTTTTACATGTGAATCAGTGGCCTTCCTTTGTATTGCAATTTACCTACAGACAAATTGTATTAAAATGCAAACTTCAGCTGCAAAAAATCAATTAGCTGGTCCTCAGATTTTTTTGGACTAAATTACTGGTGAAATGTGCACATTTTTGGCATCTGGTTAAATTTGTTTTATAGTTCATTGAAAATGTAACCCCTTTGCTGCCAGGGCTTTTCCCCCTCAGGTGGCAGGCCTTTTTTTGGCCATTTGGGGCAGTTCGCGCTTAGGCACTCATAACATTTTGTCCACATAAGCTACCCATGCCAAATTTGAATCCTCTTTTTCCGACATCCTTGGGATTCTAGAGGTACCCAGAGTTTGTGGGTTCCCATGAAGGAGACCAAGAAACAAAGGGTTTGCAGTGCTAAAATAACCATCTTCCCAGCTTTCAGGAACAAGCAGACTTGAATCAGAAAACCCAATTTTTCAACACAAGTTTGGCATTTTACTGCGACATACCCTATTTTTACTATTTTTTGTGCTTTCAGCCTCCTTCCAGTTAATGACAGAAATGGGTGTGCAACAAATGCTGGATCCCAGAAAGCTAAACATTTCTGAAAAATAGGCAACATTCTGCAAGGGGTAATTTGTGTAGATCCTACAAGGGTTTCCTACAGAAAAAAACAGCTGAATTTTGTTTTTATTGAAATTGAGGTGAAAAAAACAGCCATTTTTCTCCACGTTTTACTCTGTAACTTTTTCCTGCAATGTCAGATTTTTGAAAGCAATATACTGCTACGTCAGCTTGTATGATCATAGTATATAGTATATATAGTATATAGCTTGTATATAGGGCTTGTATGATCATCAACAACTCAAGGTACTCAGAGCCAATAAATGAGCTGCACCTTTCAATGGGTTTTCATTCTATAACTGGTGTACAGCAATTAATTTGCTGAAACACAAAGAGTAAAAAATAGGTATCAAGAAAACTTATGTATTTCCAAAATGGGGACAAGATAAGGTGTTGAGAAGCAGTGGTTATTTGCACATTCCGGAGTGCCCATACTAGCATGTGAATTACAGGGCATTTCTCAAATAGACATCTTTTTTACACACTGTCTTACATTTGGAAGGAAAACATGTAGAGAAAGACAAGGGGCAATAACATTTGTTTTACTATTCTGTGTTCCCACAAGTCTCCCGATAAAAATGGTCCTCACTTGCGTGGGTAGGCCTAATGCTTGCAACAGGAAGCACAACATGGACACATCACATTTTCACATTGAAATCTGACGTGTTTTTTTTACAAAGTGTCTCGATGTACATTTTGGCCTCTAGCTCAGCCGGCACCTAGGGAAACCTACCAAACCTCTGCATTTATGAAAACTAGAGCCAGAATCCTTTGCAAACCTCAAAATGTGGTCCAAAAAACACTTTTTCCTCAACTTTTGGTGACAGAAAGTTCTGGAATCTGAGAGGAGCCACAGATTTCCTTCCACCCAGGGTTGCCCCAAGTCCCCTGATAAAAATGGTACCGCACGTGTGTGGGTAGGCCTAGTGCCCACGACAGGAAATGCACAAAAAAAACACAATGTGGCCACATCACATTTTCCCAAAGAAAACAGCTGTTTTTTGGAAAGTGCCTAGCTGTGGATTTTGGACTCTAGCTTAGCCGGCACCTAAGGAAACCTACAAAATCTGTGTATTTTTTAAAACTAGACACCTAGAGGAATCCAAGATGGGGTGACTTGTGGGGCTCTCTTCAGGTTCTGTTACCCATAATCCTTTGCAAACCTCAAAATTTGGCCAAAAAACACTTTTTCCTCACATTTCGGTAATAGAAAGTTCTGGAATGTGAGAGGAGCCACAAATTTCCTTCCAACCAGCATTCCCCCAAGTCTCCCGATAAAAATGGTGCCTCACTTGTGTGGGTAGGCCTAGTGCTCGCGACAGGAAATGCCCCAAAACACAATCTTGACACATCATATTTTCCCAAAGAAAACAGAGCTGTTTTTTGGAAAGTGCCTAGCTGTGGGTTTTGGCCTCTAGCTCAGCGGCACCTAAGGAAACCTACCAAACCTGTGCATTTGTTAAAACTAGACACCGTGAGGAATCCAAGATGGCATGACTTGTGGGGCTCTCACAATGATCTGTTACCCAGAATCCTTTGCAAACCTCAAGATTTGGCCAAAAAAAACACCTTTTCCTCACATTTCGGTGACAAAAAGGTCTGGAATGTGTGAGGAGACACAAATTTCCTTCCACCCAGCGTTCCCCAAGTCTCCTGATAAAAATGGTACCTCACGTGTGTGGGTAGGCCTAGCACCCGGAACAGGAGATGCCCCAAAACACAACCTTGACACATCACATTTTCCACAAAAAAACAGAGCTGTTTTTTTAAAAGTGCCTAGCTGTGGGTTTTGGCCTCTAGCTCAGCTGACACCTATGGAAATCTACCAAGCATGTGCATTTTTGAAAACTAGACACCTGGGGGAATCCAGGATGGCATGACTTGTGGGGCTCTCACCAGGTTCTGTTACCCAGAATCCTTTGCATACTTCACAATTTGGCCATAAAAACACTTTTTTCTTCCATTTTTGTGACAGAGAGTGCTGGAATCTGACAGTAGCCCTACATTTCCTTTCATACAGTGTTCCCCCCAGTCTCCTGATAACAACGGTACCTCACTTGTGTGGGTAGGCCTAGCACCCGCGACAGGAGATGCCCCAAAACACAACCTGGACACATCACATTTTCCCAAAGAAAACAGCAGTTTTTTGGAAAGTGCCTAGCTATGGGTTTTGGCCTCTAGCTCAGCCGGCACATAAAGAAACCTACCAAATCTGTGCCTTTTTTAAAACTAGACACCGAGAGGAATCCAAGATGGCATGACTTGAGGGGCTCTTACAATGTTCTGTTACCCAGAATCCTTTGCAAACCTCAAGATTTGGCCAAAAAAACACTTTTTCCTCACATTTTGGTGACAAAAAGGTCTGAAATGTGTGAGGAGACACAAATTTCCTTCCAACCAGCGTTCCCCAAGTTTCCTGATAAAAATGGTACCTCACGTGTGTGGGAAAGCCTAGCGCCTGCGACAGGAGATGCCCCAAAACACAACGTGGTCACATCACATTTTGACAAAGAAAACAGAGCTGTTTTCTGGAAAGTGCCTAGCTGTGGATTTTGGCCTGTAGCTTAGCCGGCACCTAAGGAAACCTACCAAACCTGTGCATTTTTTAAAATTAGACACCTAGAGGAATCCAAGATGGGGTGACTTGTGGGACTCTCATCACGTTCTGTTACCCAGAATCCTTTGCAAACCTCAAGATTTGGCCCAAAAACACCTTTTCCTCACATTTCAGTGACAGAGAGTTCTGGAATGTGAGAGGAGACAGAAATGTCCTTCCAACCAGCATTCCCCCAAGTCTCCCGATAAAAATGGTTTTCTCACTTGTGTGGGTAGGCCTAATGCTTGCGACAGGAAATGCCCCAAAAGACAACCTGGACACATCACATTTTCCCAAAGAAAACAGAGCTGTTTTTTGGAAAGTGCCTAGCTGTGGATTTTGGCCTCTAGCTCAGCCGGCACCTAAGGAAAACTACCAAACCTGCGCATTTTTTAAAACTAGACACCTAGAGGAATCCAAGATTGGGTCACTTATGGGGCTCTCACCAGGTTCTGTTATCCAGAATCCTTTGCAAACCTTAAAATGTGGCCAAAAAAACACGTTTTCCTCACATTTCGATGACAGAAAGTTCTGGAATGTGAGAGGAGCCCACAAATTTCCTTCCAGCCAGCGTTCCCCCAAGTCTCCCGATAAAAATGGTATCTCACTTGTGTGGGTATGCCTAGCACCCGCGACAGGAGATGCCCCAAAACACAACCTGGACACATCACATTTTCCCCCAAAAAACAGAGCTGTTTTTTGGAAAGTGCCTAGCTGTGAATTTTGACCTCTAATTCAGCTGGCACCTATGGAAATCTACCAAGCCCGTGCCTTTTTGAAAACTAGACAGCTGGGGGAATCCAGGATGGCATGACTTGTGGGGCTCTCACCAGGTTCTGTTACCCAGAATCCTTTGCAAACTTAACAATTTGGCTATAAAAACACTTTTTCCTAACATTTTGGTGACAGAGCGTTCTGGAATCTAACAGGAGCCCGACATTTCCTTTCATACAGTGTTCCCCCCAAGTCTCCCGATAACAATGGTACCTCACTTGTGTGGGTAGGCCTAGCACCCGCGACAGGAGATGCCCCAAAACACAACCTGGACACATCACATTTTCCCAAAGAAAAGAGAGCTGTTTTTTGGAAAGTGCCTAGCTATGGGTTTTGGCCGCTAGCTCAGCCAGCAGATAAGGAAACCTACCAAATCTGTGCATTTTTTAAAACTAGACACTGAGATGAATCCAAGATGGCATGACTTGTGGGGCTCTCACAATGTTCTGTTACCCAGAATCCTTTGCAAACCTCAAGATTTGGCCAAAAAAAACACTTTTTCCTCACATTTCGGCGACAAAAAGGTCTGGAATGTGTGAGGAGACACAAATTTCCTTCCACCCAGCGTTCCCCAAGTCTCCTGATAAAAATGGTACCTCACGTGTGTGGGTAGGCCTAGCACCCGGAACAGGAGATGCCCCAAAACACAACCTTGACACATCACATTTTCCACAAAAAAACAGAGCTGTTTTTTTAAAAGTGCCTAGCTGTGGGTTTTGGCCTCTAGCTCAGCTGACACCTATGGAAATCTACCAAGCATGTGCATTTTTGAAAACTAGACACCTGGGGGAATCCAGGATGGCATGACTTGTGGGGCTCTCACCAGGTTCTGTTACCCAGAATCCTTTGCATACTTCACAATTTGGCCATAAAAACACTTTTTTCTTCCATTTTTGTGACAGAGAGTGCTGGAATCTGACAGTAGCCCTACATTTCCTTTCATACAGTGTTCCCCCCAGTCTCCTGATAACAACGGTACCTCACTTGTGTGGGTAGGCCTAGCACCCGCGACAGGAGATGCCCCAAAACACAACCTGGACACATCACATTTTCCCAAAGAAAACAGCAGTTTTTTGGAAAGTGCCTAGCTATGGGTTTTGGCCTCTAGCTCAGCCGGCACATAAAGAAACCTACCAAATCTGTGCCTTTTTTAAAACTAGACACCGAGAGGAATCCAAGATGGCATGACTTGAGGGGCTCTTACAATGTTCTGTTACCCAGAATCCTTTGCAAACCTCAAGATTTGGCCAAAAAAACACTTTTTCCTCACATTTTGGTGACAAAAAGGTCTGAAATGTGTGAGGAGACACAAATTTCCTTCCAACCAGCGTTCCCCAAGTTTCCTGATAAAAATGGTACCTCACGTGTGTGGGAAAGCCTAGCGCCTGCGACAGGAGATGCCCCAAAACACAACGTGGTCACATCACATTTTGACAAAGAAAACAGAGCTGTTTTCTGGAAAGTGCCTAGCTGTGGATTTTGGCCTGTAGCTTAGCCGGCACCTAAGGAAACCTACCAAACCTGTGCATTTTTTAAAATTAGACACCTAGAGGAATCCAAGATGGGGTGACTTGTGGGACTCTCATCACGTTCTGTTACCCAGAATCCTTTGCAAACCTCAAGATTTGGCCCAAAAACACCTTTTCCTCACATTTCAGTGACAGAGAGTTCTGGAATGTGAGAGGAGACAGAAATGTCCTTCCAACCAGCATTCCCCCAAGTCTCCCGATAAAAATGGTTTTCTCACTTGTGTGGGTAGGCCTAATGCTTGCGACAGGAAATGCCCCAAAAGACAACCTGGACACATCACATTTTCCCAAAGAAAACAGAGCTGTTTTTTGGAAAGTGCCTAGCTGTGGATTTTGGCCTCTAGCTCAGCCGGCACCTAAGGAAAACTACCAAACCTGCGCATTTTTTAAAACTAGACACCTAGAGGAATCCAAGATTGGGTCACTTATGGGGCTCTCACCAGGTTCTGTTATCCAGAATCCTTTGCAAACCTTAAAATGTGGCCAAAAAAACACGTTTTCCTCACATTTCGATGACAGAAAGTTCTGGAATGTGAGAGGAGCCCACAAATTTCCTTCCAGCCAGCGTTCCCCCAAGTCTCCCGATAAAAATGGTATCTCACTTGTGTGGGTATGCCTAGCACCCGCGACAGGAGATGCCCCAAAACACAACCTGGACACATCACATTTTCCCCCAAAAAACAGAGCTGTTTTTTGGAAAGTGCCTAGCTGTGAATTTTGACCTCTAATTCAGCTGGCACCTATGGAAATCTACCAAGCCCGTGCCTTTTTGAAAACTAGACAGCTGGGGGAATCCAGGATGGCATGACTTGTGGGGCTCTCACCAGGTTCTGTTACCCAGAATCCTTTGCAAACTTCACAATTTGGCTATAAAAACACTTTTTCCTAACATTTTGGTGACAGAGAGTTCTGGAATCTAACAGGAACCCCCCATTTCCTTTCATACAGTGTTCCCCCAAGTCTCCCGATAACAATGGTACCTCACTTGTGTGGGTAGGCCTAGCACCCGCGACAGGAGATGCCCCAAAACACAACCTGGACACATCACATTTTCCCAAAGAAAAGAGAGCTGTTTTTTGGAAAGTGCCTAGCTATGGGTTTTGGCCGCTAGCTCAGCCGGCACATAAGGAAACCTACCAAATCTGTGCATTTTTTAAAGCTAGACACCGAGATGAATCCAAGATGGCATGACTTGTGGGGCTCTCACAATGTTCTGTTACCCAGAATCCTTTGCAAACCTCAGGATTTGGCCAAAAAAACACTTTTTCCTCACATTTCGGTGACAAAAAGGTCTGAAATGTGTGAGGAGACACACATTTCCTTCCAACCAGCGTTCCCCAAGTCTCCTGATAAAAATGGTACCTCACGTGTGTGGGAAAGCCTAGCGCCTGCAACAGGAGATGCCCCAAAACACAACGTGGTCACATCACATTTTGACAAAGAAAACAGAGCTGTTTTTTGGAAAGTGCCTAGCTGTGGATTTTGGCCTCTAGCTTAGCCGGCACCTAAGGAAACCTACCAAACCTGTGCATTTTTTTAAACTAGACACCTAGAGGAATCCAAGATGGGGTGACTTGTGGGACTCTCATCACGTTCTGTAACCCAGAATCCTTTGCAAACCTCAAGATTTGGCCCCAAAACACTTTTTCCTCACATTTCAGTGACAGAGAGTTCTGGAATGTGAGAGGAGACAGAAATGTCCTTCCAACCAGCGTTCCCCCAAGTCTCCCGATAAAAATGGTGCCTCACTTGTGTGGGTAGACCTAATGCTTGAGAAAGGAAATGCCCCAAAAGACAACCTGGACACATCACATTTTCCCAAAGAAAACAGAGCTGTTTTTTGGAAAGTGCCTAGCTGTGGATTTTGGCCTCTAGCTCAGCCGGCACCTAAGGAAAACTACCAAACCTGCGCATTTTTTAAAACTAGACACCTAGAGGAATCTAAGATTGGGTCACTTATGGGGCTCTCACCAGGTTCTGTTACCCAGAATCCTTTGCAAACCTTAAAATGTGGCCAAAAAAACACGTTTTCCTCACATTTCGGTGACAGAAAGTTCTGGAATGTGAGAGGAGCCACGAATTTCCTTCCAGCCAGCCTTCCCCCAAGTCTCCCGATACAAATGGTATCTCACTTGTGTGGGTAGGCCTAGTGCTCGCGACAGGAAATGCCCCAAAACACAACCTGGACATATCACATTTTCCCCAAAAAAACAGAGCTGTTTTGGGGAAAGTGCCTAGCTGTGAATTTTGGCCTCTAATTCAGCTAGCACCTATGGAAATCTACCAAGCCCGTGCCTTTTTGAAAACTAGACACCTGGGGGAATCCAGGATGGCATGACTTGTGGGGCTCTCACCAGGTTCTGTTACCCAGAATCCTTTGCAAACTTAACAATTTGGCTATAAAAACACTTTTTCCTAACATTTTGGTGACAGAGCGTTCTGGAATCTAACAGGAGCCCGACATTTCCTTTCATACAGTGTTCCCCCAAGTCTCCCGATAACAATGGTACCTCACTTGTGTGGGTAGGCCTAGCACCCGCGACAGGAGATGCCCCAAAACACAACCTGGACACATCACATTTTCCCAAAGAAAAGAGAGCTGTTTTTTGGAAAGTGCCTAGCTATGGGTTTTGGCCGCTAGCTCAGCCAGCAGATAAGGAAACCTACCAAATCTGTGCATTTTTTAAAACTAGACACTGAGATGAATCCAAGATGGCATGACTTGTGGGGCTCTCACAATGTTCTGTTACCCAGAATCCTTTGCAAACCTCAAGATTTGGCCAAAAAAACACTTTTTCCTCACATTTCGGCGACAAAAAGGTCTGAAATGTGTGAGGAGACACACATTTCCTTCCAACCAGCGTTCACCAAGTCTCCTCATAAAAATGGTACCTCACGTGTGTGGGTAAGCCTAGCGCCTGCAACAGGAGATGCCCCAAAACACAACGTGGTCACATCACATTTTGCCAAAGAAAACAGAGCTGTTTTTTGGAAAGTGCCTAGCTGTGGATTTTGGCCTCTAGCTCAGCCGGCACCTAAGGAAACCTACCAAACCTGTGCATTTTTTAAAACTAGACACCTAGAGGAATCCAAGATGGGGTGACTTGTGGGGCTCTCATCACGTTCTGTTACCCAGAATCCTTTGCAAACCTTAAGATTTGGCCAAAAACACTTTTTCCTCACATTTCGGTGACAGAACGTTCTGGAATGTGAGAGGAGACAGAAATTTCTTTCCAACCAGCGTTCCCTCAAGTCTCCCGATAAAAATGGTATCTCACTTGTGTGGGTAGGCCTTGTGCTTGCGACAGGAAATGCCCCAAAAGACAACCAGGACACATCACATTTTCCCAAAGAAAACAGAGCTGTTTTTTGGAAAGTGCCTAGCTGTGGATTTTGCCCTGTAGCTCAGCCGGCACCTAAGGAAAACTACCAAACCTGCACATTTTCTAAAACTAGACACCTAGAGGAATCCAAGATTGGGTCACTTATGGGGCTCTCACCAGGTTCTGTTACCCAGAATCCTTTGCAAACCTTAAAATTTGGCCAAAAAACACTTTTTCCTCACATTTCGGTAATAGAAAGTTCTGGAATGTGAGAGGAGCCACAAATTTCCTTCCAACCAGCATTCCCCCAAGTCTCCCGATAAAAATGGTGCCTCACTTGTGTGGGTAGGCCTAGTGCTCGCGACAGGAAATGCCCCAAAACACAACCTTGACACATCACATTTTCCCAAAGAAAACAGAGCAGTTTTTTGGAAAGTGCCCAGCTGTGGGTTTTGGCCTCTAGCTCAGCCGGCACCTAAGGAAACCTACCAAGCCTGTGCATTTGTTAAAACTAGACACCGTGAGGAATCCAAGATGGCATGACTTGTGGGGCTCTCACAATGTTCTGTTACCCAGAATCCTTTGCAAACCTCAAGATTTGGCCAAAAAAACACCTTTTCCTCACATTTCGGTGACAAAAAGGTCTGGAATGTGTGAGGAGACACAAATTTCCTTCCACCCAGCGTTCCCCAAGTCTCCTGATAAAAATGGTACCTCACGTGTGTGGGTAGGCCTAGCACCCGGGACAGGAGATGCCCCAAAACACAACCTTGACACATCACATTTTCCACAAAAAAAACAGAGCTGTTTTTTTAAAAGTGCCTAGCTGTGGGTTTTGGCCTCTAGCTCAGCTGACACCTATGGAAATCTACCAAGCCCGTGCATTTTTTAAAACTAGACACCTGGGGGAATCCAGGATGGCATGACTTGTGGGGCTCTCACCAGGTTCTGTTACCCAGAATCCTTTGCAAACTTCACAATTTGGCCCTAAAAACACTTTTTCCTCCCATTTTTGTGGCAGAGAGTTCTGGAATCTGACAGGAGCCCCAAATTTCCATTCATACAGTGTTCCCCCCAGTCTCCCGATAACAACGGTACCTCACTTGTGTGGGTAGGCCTAGCACCCGCGACAGGAGATGCCCCAAAACACAACCTGGACACATCACTTTTTCCCAAAGAAAACAGAGCTGTTTTTTGGAAAGTGCCTAGCTATGGGGTTTGGCCTCTAGCTCAGCCGGCACATAAGGAAACCTACCAAATCTGTGCCTTTTTTTAAACTAGACAGCGAGAGGAATCAAAGATGGCATGACTTGTGGGGCTCTTACAATGTTCTGTTACCCAGAATCCTTTGCAAACCTCAAGATTTGGCCAAAAAAAACACTTTTTCCTCACATTTTGGTGACAAAAAGGTCTGAAATGTGTGAGGAGACACAAATTTCCTTCCAACCAGCGTTCCCCATGTCTCCTGATAAAAATGGTACCTCACGTGTGTGGGAAAGCCTAGCGCCTGCGACAGGAGATGCCCCAAAACACAACGTGGTCACATCACATTTTGACAAAGAAAACAGAGCTGTTTTTTGGAAAGTGCCTAGCTGTGGATTTTGGCCTCTAGCTTAGCCAGCACCTAAGGAAACCTACCAAACCTGTGCATTTTTTAAAACCAGACAGCTAGAGGAATCCAAGATGGGGTGACTTGTGGGGCTCTCATCACGTTCTGTTACCCAGAATCCTTTGCAAACCTTAAGATTTGGCCAAAAACACATTTTCCTCACATTTCGGTGACAGAAAGTTCTGGAATGTGAGAGGAGACAGAAATTTCCTTCCAACCAGCGTTCCCCCAAGTCTCCCGATAAAAATGGTGCCTCACTTGTGTGGGTAGGCCTAGTGCTCGCGACAGGAAATGCCCCAAAACACAACCTTGACACATCACATTTTCCCAAAGAAAACAGAGCTGTTTTTTGGAAAGTGCCCAGCTGTTGGTTTTGGCCTCTAGCTCAGCCGGCACCTAAGGAAACCTACCAAGCCTGTGCATTTGTTAAAACTAGACACCGTGATGAATCCAAGATGGCATGACTTGTGGGGCTCTCACAATGTTCTGTTACCCAGAATCCTTTGCAAACCTCAAGATTTGGCCAAAAAAACACCTTTTCCTCACATTTCGGTGACAAAAAGGTCTGGAATGTGTGAGGAGACACAAATTTCCTTCCAGCCAGCGTTGCCCAAGTCTCCTGATAAAAATGGTACCTCACGTGTGTGGGTAGGCCTAGCACCCGGGACAGGAGATGCCCCAAAACACAACCTTGACACATCACATTTTCCACAAAAAAAACAGAGCTGTTTTTTTAAAAGTGCCTAGCTGTGGGTTTTGGCCTCTAGCTCAGCTGACACCTATGGAAATCTACCAAGCATGTGCATTTTTGAAAACTAGACACCTGGGGGAATCCAGGATGGCATGACTTGTGGGGCTCTCACCAGGTTCTGTTACCCAGAATCCTTTGCAAACTTCACAATTTGGCCCTAAAAACACTTTTTCCTCCCATTTTTGTGGCAGAGAGTTCTGGAATCTGACAGGAGCCCCAAATTTCCTTTCATACAGTGTTCCCCCCAGTTTCCCGATAACAACGGTACCTCACTTGTGTGGGTAGGCCTAGCACCCGCGACAGGAGATGCCCCAAAATACAACCTGGACACATCACATTTTCCCAAAGAAAACAGAGCTGTTTTTTGGAAAGTGCCTAGCTATGGGTTTTGGCCTCTAGCTCAGCCGGCACATAAGGAAACCTACCAAATCTGTGCCTTTTTTAAAACTAGACACCGAGAGGAATCCAAGATGGCATGACTTGTGGGGCTCTTACAATGTTCTGTTACCCAGAATCCTTTGCAAACCTCAAGATTTGGCCAAAAAAACACTTTTTCCTCACATTTTGGTGAGAAAAAGGTCTGAAATGTGTGAGGAGACACAAATTTCCTTCCAACCAGCGTTCCCCAAGTCTCCTGATAAAAATGGTACCTCACGTGTGTGGGAAAGCCTAGCGCCTGCGACAGGAGATGCCCCAAAACACAACGTGGTCACATCACATTTTGACAAAGAAAACAGAGCTGTTTTTTGGAAAGTGCCTAGCTGTGGAGTTTGGCCTCTAGCTTAGCCGGCAGCTAAGGAAACCTACCAAACCTGTGCATTTTTTAAAACTAGACACCTGGGGGAAACCAGGATGGCATGACTTGTGGGGCTCTCACCAGGTTCTGTTACCCAGAATCCTTTGCAAACTTAACAATTTGGCTATAAAAACACTTTTTCCTAACATTTTGGTGACAGAGAGTTCTGGAATCTAACAGGAGCCCCACATTTCCTTTCATACAGTGTTCCCCCAAGTCTCCCGATAACAATGGTACCTCACCTGTGTGGTTAGGCCTAGCACCCGCGACAGGAGATGCCCCAAAACACAACCTGGACACGTCACATTTTCCCAAAGAAAAGAGAGCTGTTTTTTGGAAAGTGCCTAGCTATGGGTTTTGGCCGCTAGCTCAGCCGGCACATAAGGAAACCTACCAAATCTGTTCCTTTTTTTTAAATCTAGACACCAAGATGAATCCAAGATGGCATGACTTGTGGGGCTCTCACAATGTTCTGTTACCCAGAATCCTTTGCAAACCTCAAGATTTGGCCAAAAAATCACTTTTTCCTCACATTTCGCTGACAAAAAGGTCTGAAATGTGTGAGGAGACACAAAGGGGGTCATTCTGACCCGTTGGCGGGAGCACCGCCAACAGGCTGGCGGTGCCCCGCAGGGCATTCTGACCGCGGCGGTTTGGCCGCGGTCAGATGCGGAAAACCGGCGGTCTCCCGCCGGTTTTCCACTGCCCATTAGAATCCTCCATGGCGGCGCAGCTCGCTGCGCCGCCATGGGGATTCTGACAGCCCATACCGCCATCCTGTTCCTGGCGGTTCTCCCGCCAGGAACAGGATGGCGGTATGGGTTGTCGTGGGGTCCCTGGGGGCCCCTGCAGTGCCCATACCAATGGCATGGGCACTGCAGGGGCCCCCATAAGAGGGCCCCACTTTGTATTTCAGTGTCTGCTTTGCAGACACTGAAATACGCGACGGGTGCCACTGCACCCGTCGCACCTTCCCACTCCGCCGGCTCAATTCTGAGCCGGCGTCCTCGTGGGAAGGGTCTTTTGCACTGGGCTGGCGGGCGGCCTTTTGGCGGTCGCCCGCCAGCCCAGTGCAAAAGCCAAAATACCCTCAGCGGTCTTTCGACCGCGGAGCGGTATTTTGGTGGGGGGAACTCTGGCGGGCGGCCTCCGCCGCCCGCCAGGGTGAGAATAACCCCTATTGTTCCTTCCAACCAGCGTTCCCCAAGTCTCCTGATAAAAATTGTACCTCTCGTGTGTGGGTAAGCCTAGCGCCTGCGACAGGAGATGCCCCAAAACACAACGTGGTCACATCACATTTTGCCAAAGAAAACAGAGCTGTTTTTTGGAAAGTGCCTACCTGTGGATTTTGGCCTCTAGCTCAGCCGGCACCTAAGGAAACCTACCAAACCTGTGCATTTTTTAAAACTAGACACCTAGAGGAATCCAAGATGGGGTGACTTGTGGGGCTCTCATCATGTTCTGTTACCCAGAATCCTTTGCAAACCTTAAGATTTGGCCAAAAAACACTTTTTCCTCACATTTCGGTGACAGAAAGTTCTGGAATGTGAGAGGAGACAGAAATTTCCTTCCAACCAGCGTTCCCCCAAGTCTCCCGATAAAAATGGTATCTCACTTGTGTGGGTAGGCCTAGTGCTTGCGACAGGAAATGCCCCAAAAGACAACCAGGACACATCACATTTTCCCAAAGAAAACAGAGCTGTTTTTTGGAAAGTGCCTAGTGGTGGATTTTGGCCTGTAGCTCAGCTGGCACCTAAGGAAAACTACCAAACCTGCGCATTTTTTAAAACTAGACACCTAGAGGAATCCAAGATTGGGTCACTTATGGGGCTCTCACCAGGTTCTGTTACCCAGAATCCTTTGCAAACTTAACAATTTGGCTATAAAAACACTTTTTCCTATCATTTTGGTGACAGAGAGTTCTGGAATCTAACAGGAGCCCCACATTTCCTTTCATACAGTGTTCCCCCAAGTCTCCCGATAACAATGGTACCTCACCTGTGTGGGTAGGCCTAGCACCTGCGACAGGAGATGCCCCAAAACACAACCTGGACATGTCACATTTTCCCAAAGAAAAGAGAGCTGTTTTTTGGAAAGTGCCTAGCTATGGGTTTTGGCCGCTAGCTCAGCCGGCACATAAGGAAACCTACCAAATCTGTGCATTTTTTAAAACTAGACACCGAGATGAATCCAAGATGGCATGACTTGTGGGGCTCTCACAATGTTCTGTTACCCAGAATCCTTTGCAAACCTCAAGATTTGGCCAAAAAATCACTTTTTCCTCACATTTCGGTGACAAAAAGGTCTGAAATGTGTGAGGAGACACAAAGTTCCTTCCAACCAGCGTTCCCCAAGTCTCCTGATAAAAATGGTACCTCACGTGTGTGGGTAAGCCTAGCGCCTGCGACAGGAGATGCCCCAAAACACAACGTGGTCACATCACATTTTGCCAAAGAAAACAGAGCTGTTTTTTGGAAAGTGCCTACCTGTGGATTTTGGCCTCTAGCTCAGCCGGCACCTAAGGAAACCTACCAAACCTGTGCATTTTTTAAAACTAGACACCTAGAGGAATCCAAGATGGGGTGACTTGAGGGGCTCTCATCACGTTCTGTTACCCAGAATCCTTTGCAAACCTTAAGATTTGGCCAAAAAACACTTTTTCCTCACATTTCGGTGACAGAAACTTCTGGAATGTGAGAGGAGACAGAAATTTCCTTCCAACCAGCGTTCCCCCAAGTCTCCCGATAAAAATGGTATCTCACTTGTGTGGGTAGGCCTAGTGCTTGCAACAGGAAATGCCCCAAAAGACAACCAGGACACATCACATTTTCCCAAAGAAAACAGAGCTGTTTTTTGGAAAGTGCCTAGCTGTGGATTTTGGCCTGTGGCTCAGCTGGCACCTAAGGAAAACTACCAAACCTGCTTTTTTTTTAAAACTGGACACCTAGCGGAATCCAAGATTGGGTCACTTATGGGGCTCTCACCAGGTTCTGTTACCCAAAATCCTTTGCAAAACTTAAAATTTGGCCAAAAAACACTTTTTCCTCACATTTCGGTAATAGAAAGTTCTGGAATGTGAGAGGAGCCACAAATTTCCTTCCAACCAGCCTTCCCCCAAGACTCCCGATAAAAATGGTGCCTCACTTTTGTGGGTAGGCCTAGTGCTCGCGACAGGAAATGTCCCAAAACACAACCTTGACACATCACATTTTCCCAAAGAAAACTGAGCTGTTTTTTGGAAAGTGCCTAGCTGTGGGTTTTGGCCTCTAGCTCAGCCGGCACCTAAGGAAACCTACCAAACCTGTGCATTTGTTAAAACTAGACACCGCAAGGAATCCAAGATGGCATGACTTGTGGGGCTCTCACAATGTTCTGTTACCCAAAATCCTTTGCAAACCTCAAGATTTGGCCAAAAAAACACCTTTTCCTCACATTTCGGTGACAAAAAGGTCTGGAATGTGTGAGGAGACACAAATTTCCTTCCACCCAGCGTTCCCCAAGTCTCATGATTAAAATGGTACCTCACGTGTGTGGGTAGGCCTAGCACCTGGGACAGGAGATGCCCCAAAACACAACCTTGACACATCACATTTTCCACAAAAAAAACAGAGCTGTTTTTTTAAAAGTGCCTAGCTGTGGGTTTTGGCCTCTAGCTCAGCTGACACCTATGGAAATCTACCAAGCCCGTGCATTTTTGAAAACTAGACACCTGGGGGAATCCAGGATGGCATGACTTGTGGGGCTCTCACCAGGTTCTGTTACCCAGAATCCTTTGCAAACTTCACAATTTGGCCCTAAAAACACTTTTTCCTCCCATTTTTGTGACAGAGAGTTCTGGAATCTGACAGGAGCCCCAAATTTCCTTTCATACAGTGTTCCCTCGAGTCTCCCGATAACAACGGTACCTCACTTGTGTGGGTAGGCCTAGCACCCGCGACAGGAGATGCCCCAAAACACAACCTGGACACATCACATTTTCCCAAAGAAAACAGAGCTGTTTTTTGGAAAGTGCCTAGCTATGGGTTTTGGCCTCTAGCTCAGCCGGCACATAAGGAAACCTACCAAATCTGTGCCTTTTTTAAAACTAGACACCGAGAGGAATCCAAGATGGCATGACTTGTGGGGCTCTTACAATGTTCTGGTACCCAGAATCCTTTGCAAACCTCAAGATTTGGCCCAAAAACACTTTTTCCTCACATTTCAGTGACAGAGAGTTCTGGAATGTGAGAGGAGACAGAAATTTCCTTCCAACCAGCGTTCCCCCAAGTCTCCCGATAAAAATGGTGCCTCACTTGTATGGGTAGGCCTAGTGCTTGCAACAGGAAATGCCCCAAAAGACAACCTGGACACATCACATTTTCCCAAATAAAACAAAGCTGTTTTTTGCAAGGTGCCTAGCTGTGGATTTTGGCCTCTAGCTCAGCCTGCACCTTAGGAAAACTACCAAACCTGCGCATTTTTTAAAACTAGACACCTAGAGGAATCCAAGATTGGGTCACTTATGGGGCTCTCACCAGGTTCTGTTACCCAGAATCCTTTGCAAACCTTAAAATGTGGCCAAAAAAACACGTTTTCCTCTCATTTCGGTGACAGAAAGTTCTTGAATGTGAGAGGAGCCACAAATTTCCTTCCAGTCAGCCGTCCCCCAAGTCTCCCGATAAAAATGGTATCTCACTTGTGTGGGTAGGCCTAGTGCTCACGACAGGAAATGCTCCAAAACACAACCTGGACACATCACATTTTCCCCCAAAAAACAGAGCTGTTTTTTGGAAAGTGCCTAGCTGTGAATTTTGGCCTCTAATTCAGCTGGCACCTATGGAAATCTACCAAGCCCGTGCCTTTTTGAAAACTAGACACCTTGGGGAATCCAGGATGGCATGACTTGTGGGGCTCTCACCAGGTTCTGTTACCCAGAATCCTTTGCAAACTTAACAATTTGGCTATAAAAACGCTTTTTCCTAACATTTTGGTGACAGAGAGTTCTGGAATCTAACAGGAGCCCCACATTTCCTTTCATACAGTGTTCCTCCAAGTATCCCGATAACAATGGTACCTCACTTGTGTGGGTAGGCCTAGCACCCGCGGCAGGAGATGCCCCAAAACACAACCTGGACACATCACATTTTCCCAAAGAAAAGAGAGCTGTTTTTTGGAAAGTGCCTAGCTGTGGATTTTGGCCTCTAGCTCAGCTGGCACCTAAGGAAAACTACCAAACCTGCGCATTTTTTAAAACTAGACACCTAGAGGAATCCAAGATTGGGTCACTTATGGGGCTCTCACCAGGTTCTGTTACCCAGAATCCTTTGCAAACCTTAAAATGTGGCCAAAAAAACACCTTTTCCTCACATTTCGGTGACAGAAAGTTCTGGAATGTGAGAGGAGCCACAAATTTCGTTCCAGCCAGCGTTCCCCCAAGTCTCCCGATAAAAATGGTATCTCACTTGTGTGGGTAGGCCTAGTGCTCGCGACAGGAAATGTCCCAAAACACAACCAGGACACATCACATTTTCCCAAAGAAAACAGAACTGTTTTTTGGAAAGTGCCTAGCTGTGGGTTTTGGCCTCTAGCTCAGCCGGCACCTAAGGAAACCTACCAAACCTGTGCATTTGTTAAAACTAGACACCGCGAGGAATCCAAGATGGCATGACTTGTGGGGCTCTCACAATGTTCTGTTACCCAAAATCCTTTGCAAACCTCAAGATTTGGCCAAAAAAACACCTTTTCCTCACATTTCGGTGACAGAAAGTTCTGGAATGTGAGAGGAGCCACAAATTTCGTTCCAGCCAGCGTTCCCCCAAGTCTCCCGATAAAAATGGTATCTCACTTGTGTGGGTCGGCCTAGTGCTCGCGACAGGAAATGCCCCAAAACACAACCTGGACACATCACATTTTCCCCAAAAAAACAGAGCTGTTTTTTGGAAAGTGCCTAGCTGTGAATTTTGGCCTGTAGCTCAGCTGGCACCTATGGAAATCTACCAAGCCCGTGCATTTTTGAAAACTAGACACCTAGGGGAATCCAAGATGGGGTGACTTGTGGGGCTCTCATCAGGTTGTGTTACCCAGAATCCTTTCCAAACCTCAAGATTTGGCCCAAAAAAACACTTTTTCCTCACATTCCGGTGACAAAAAGGTCCGAAATGTGTGAGGAGACACAAATTTCCTTCCAACCAGCGTTCCCCAAGTCTCCTGATATAAATGGTACCTCCCGTGTGTGGGTAAGCCTAGCGCCTGCGACAGGAGATTCCCCAAAACACAACGTGGTCACATCACATTTTGCCAAAGAAAACAGAGCTCTTTTTTGGAAAGTGCCTAGCTGTGGGTTTTGGCCTCTAGCTCAGCCAGCACCTAAGGAAACCTACCAAACTTGTGCATTTTTTAAGATTAGATACCGAGAGGAATCCAAGATGGCATGACTTGTGGGGCTTTCTCAATGTTTTGTTACCCAGAATCATTTGCAAACCTCAAGATTTGGCCAAAAAAACACTTTTTCCTCACATTTCAGTGACAAAAAGGTCTGGAATGTGTGAGGAGACACAAATTTCCTTCCAACCAGCGTTCCCCAAGTCTCCTAATAAAATGGTACCTCACGTGTGTGGGTAGGCCTAGTGCCTGCGACAGGAGATGCCCCAAAACACAACGTGGTCACATCACATTTTCCCAAAGAAAACAGAGCTGTTTTTTAGAAAGTGCCTAGCTGTGGATTTTGGCCTCTAGCTCAGCGGGCACCTAAGGAAACCTACCAAACCTGTGTATTTTTTAAAACTAGACACCTAGAGGAATCCAAGATAGGGTCGCTTATGGGGCTCTCACAAGGTTCTGTTGCCTAGAATCCTTTGAAAACCCTTAAGATGTGGCCAAAAAAACACTTTTTCCTCACATTTCGGTGACAGAAAGTTTTGGAATGTGGGAGGAGCCACTAATGTCCTTCTACCCAGCAGTCCCCCAGGTCTCCCGATAAAAATGATACCTCACTTGTGTGGGTAGGCCTAGTGCTCGCAACAGGAAATGCCCCAAAGCACAACCTGGACACATCACATTTTACCAAAAAAAACAGAGCTGTTTTTTGGAAAGTGCCTAGCTGTGGATTTTGGCCTCTAGCTCAGCTGGCACCTATGGAAATCTACAAAGCCTGTGAATTTGTGAAAACTAGACACCTGGGGGAATCCAGGATGTGGTGACTCGTGGGGCTCTCACCAGGTTCTGTTACCGTGAACCCTTTGCAAACTTCACAATTTGGCGAAAAAACCACTTTTTCCTCAAATTTTGGTGACAGAGAGTTCTGGAATCTGACAAGAGCCACAAATTCCCTTTCATACAGTGTTCCCCCAAGTCTCCCGATACGAATGGTACCTCACTTGTCTGGATAGGCCTAGAGCCCGCGACAGGAGATGCCCCAAAACACAATGTGGACACATCACATTTTCCCAAAGAAAACAGAGCTGTTTTTTGAAATGTGCCTAGCTATGGGATTTGGCCTCTAGCTCAGCCGGCACTTAAGGAAACCTACCAAAACTGTGCATTTTTTAAAATTAGACAGAGAGAGGAATCCAAGATGGCATGACTTGTGGGGCTCTCATCAGGTTCTGTTACCCAGAATCCTTTGCAAACCTCAAAACTTGGCCCAAAAATAACTTTTTCCTCACATTTTCGTGACAGAGAGTTCTGAAATCTGAGAGGAGGCACAAATTTCCTTCCAACCAACATTCCCCAAGTCTCCTGATAAAAATGGTAATTCACGTGTGTGGGTAGGCCTAGTGCCCGTGACAGGAGATGCCCCAAAACACAACGTGGTCACATCACATTTTTCCAAAGAAAACAGAGTTGTTTTTTGGAAAGTGCCTAGCTGTGGGTTTTGGCCTCTAGCTCAGCCGGCACCTAAGGAAACCTACCAAAACCTGTGCATTTTTTAAAACTAGACACTGAGAGGAATCCAAGATGGCATGACTTGTCGGGCTTTCACAATGTTCTGTTACCCAGAATCCTTTGCAACCCTCAAAGTTTGGCCCAAAAACACTTGTTCCTCACATTTCGGTGACAAAAAGGTCTGGAATGTGCGAGGAGACACAAATGTCCTTCCACCCAGCGTTCCCCAAGTCTCCTGATAACATTGGTACCTCACGTGTGTGGGTAGGCCTAGCGCCCGCGACAGGAGATGCCCCAAAACACAATGTGGTCACATCACAATTTCCCAAAAAAAACAGAGCTGTTTTTTTAAAGTGCCTAGATGTGGATTTTGGCCTCTAGCTTAGCCGGCACCTAAGGAAACCTACCAAAGCTGTGCATTTTTTAAAACTAGACACCTAGAGGAATCCAAGCTGGGGTGACTTGTGGGGCTCTTATCAGGCTCTGTTACCCAGAATCCTTTGTAAACCTCAACATTTGGCCAAAAAACACGTTTTTTCCTCATATTTAGGTAACAGAAAGTTCTGGAATATGAGAGGAGCCACAAATTTCCTTCCAACCAGCGTTCCCCGAAGTCCTCTGATAAAAATGGTACCTCAGTTGTGTGGGTAGGCCTAGTGCTTGCAACAGGAAATGCCCCAAAACACAACCTGGACACATCACATTTTCCCAAAAAAAACAGAACTGTTTTTTGGAAAGTGCCTAGCTGTGGATTTTGGCCTCTAGCTCAGCTGGCACCTATGGAAATCTACCAAGCCCGTGCATTTTTGAAAACTAGACACCTGGGGGAATGCAGGATGGGGTGACTTGTGGGGCTCTCACCAGGTTCTATTACCCAGAACCCTTTGCAAAGTTCACAATTCGGCCATAAAAACACTTTTTCCTCATATTTTGGTGACAGAGAGTTCTGGAATCTGACAGGAGCCCCAAATTTCCTTTCATACAGTGTTCCCCCAAGTCTCCCGATATAAATGGTACCTCACTTGTGTGGGTAGACCTAGTGCTCGCGACAGGAAATGCCCCAAAACACAACCTGGACACATCACATTTTCACAAAGAAAACAGAGCTGTTTTTTGGAAGGTCCCTATCTGTGGATTTTGGCCTATAGCTCAGCTGGCACCTAAGGAAACCTACCAAACATGTGCATTTTTGAAAACTAGACACCTACGGGAATCCAGGATGGGGTGACTTGTGGGGTTCTCAAGAGGTTCTGTTACCCTGAATCCTTTGCAAACCTCAAAATCTGGCCAAACAAATGCTTTTTCCTCACATTTTGGTGACAGAAAGTTCTGGAATCTGTGAGGAGCCACAAATTTCCTTTCATACAGCGTTCCCCCAAGTCTCCTGATAAAAATAGTACCTCACTTGTATGGGTAGGCCTAGCACCCGCGACAGGAGAAGCCCCAAAACACAACCTGGACACATCACATTTTCCCAAAGAAAAGAGAGCTGTTTTTTGGAAAGTGCCTAGCTGTGGATTTTGGCCTCTAGCTCAGCTGGCACCTAAGGAAAACTACCAAACCTGCGCATTTTTTAAAACTAGACACCTAGAGGAATCCAAGATTGGGTCACTTATGGGGCTCTCACCAGGTTCTGTTACCCAGAATCCTTTGCAAACCTTAAAATGTGGCCAAAAAAACACCTTTTCCTCACATTTCGGTGACAGAAAGTTCTGGAATGTGAGAGGAGCCACAAATTTCGTTCCAGCCAGCGTTCCCCCAAGTCTCCTGATAAAAATGGTATCTCACTTGTGTGGGTAGGCCTAGTGCTCGCGACAGGAAATGTCCCAAAACACAACCAGGACACATCACATTTTCCCAAAGAAAACAGAGCTGTGTTTTGGAAAGTGCCTAGCTGTGGGTTTTGGCCTCTAGCTCAGCCGGCACCTAAGGAAACCTACCAAACCTGTGCATTTGTTAAAACTAGACACCGCGAGGAATCCAAGATGGCATGACTTGTGGGGCTCTCACAATGTTCTGTTACCCAAAATCCTTTGCAAACCTCAAGATTTGGCCAAAAAAACACCTTTTCCTCACATTTCGGTGACAGAAAGTTCTGGAATGTGAGAGGAGCCACAAATTTCGTTCCAGCCAGCGTTCCCCCAAGTCTCCCGATAAAAATGGTATCTCACTTGTCGGGTAGGCCTAGTGCTCGCGACAGGAAATGCCCCAAAACACAACCTGGACACATCACATTTTCCCCCAAAAAACAGAGCTGTTTTTTGGAAAGTGCCTAGCTGTGAATTTTGGCCTCTAGCTCAGCTGGCACCTATGGAAATCTACCAAGCCCGTGCATTTTTGAAAACTAGACACCTAGGGGAATCCAAGATGGGGTGACTTCTGGGGCTCTCATCAGGTTGTGTTACCCAGAATCCTTTCCAAACCTCAAGATTTGGCCCAAAAAAACACTTTTTCCTCACATTCCGGTGACAAAAAGGTCCGAAATGTGTGAGGAGACACAAATTTCCTTCCAACCAGCGTTCCCCAAGTCTCCTGATATAAATGGTACCTCACATGTGTGGGTAAGCCTAGCGCCTGCGACAGGAGATTCCCCAAAACACAACGTGGTCACATCACATTTTGCCAAAGAAAACAGAGCTCTTTTTTGGAAAGTGCCTAGCTGTGGGTTTTGGCCTCTAGCTCAGCCAGCACCTAAGGAAAACTACCAAACTTGTGCATTTTTTAAGACTAGATACCGAGAGGAATCCAAGATGGCATGACTTGTGGGGCTTTCTCAATGTTTTGTTACCCAGAATCATTTGCAAACCTCAGGATTTGTCCAAAAAAACACTTTTTCCTCACATTTCAGTGACAAAAAGGTCTGGAATGTGTGAGGAGACACAAATTTCCTTCCAGCCAGCGTTCCCCCAAGTCTCCCGATAAAAATGGTATCTCACTTGTGTGGGTAGGCCTAGTGCTCGCGACAGGAAATGTCCCAAAACACAACCAGGACACATCACATTTTCCCAAAGAAAACAGAGCTGTGTTTTGGAAAGTGCCTAGCTGTGGGTTTTGGCCTCTAGCTCAGCCGGCACCTAAGGAAACTTACCAAACCTGTGCATTTGTTAAAACTAGACACTGCGAGGAATCCAAGATGGCATGACTTGTGGGGCTCTCACAATGTTCTGTTACCCAAAATCCTTTGCAAACCTCAAGATTTGGCCAAAAAAAACACCTTTTCCTCACATTTCGGTGACAGAAAGTTCTGGAATGTGAGAGGAGCCACAAATTTCGTTCCAGCCAGCGTTCCCCCAAGTCTCCCGATAAAAATGGTATCTCACTTGTCGGGTAGGCCTAGTGCTCGCGACAGGAAATGCCCCAAAACACAACCTGGACACATCACATTTTCCCCCAAAAAACAGAGCTGTTTTTTGGAAAGTGCCTAGCTGTGAATTTTGGCCTCTAGCTCAGCCGGCACCTATGGAAATCTACCAAGCCCGTGCATTTTTGAAAACTAGACACCTAGGGGAATCCAAGATGGGGTGACTTGTGGGGCTCTCATCAGGTTGTGTTACCCAGAATCCTTTCCAAACCTCAAGATTTGGCCCAAAAAAACACTTTTTCCTCACATTCCGGTGACAAAAAGGTCCGAAATGTGTGAGGAGACACAAATTTCCTTCCAACCAGCGTTCCCCAAGTCTCCTGATATAAATGGTACCTCACATGTGTGGGTAAGCCTAGCGCCTGCGACAGGAGATTCCCCAAAACACAAC
The DNA here is from genome assembly GCF_031143425.1 of Pleurodeles waltl. NCBI lineage: Eukaryota > Metazoa > Chordata > Amphibia > Caudata > Salamandridae > Pleurodeles > Pleurodeles waltl. The sequence continues at coordinate 768,487,092 of NC_090446.1, forward strand.
GTGGTCAAATCACATTTTGCCAAAGAAAACAGAGCTCTTTTTTGGAAAGTGCCTAGCTGTGGGTTTTGGCCTCTAGCTCAGCCAGCACCTAAGGAAAACTACCAAACTTGTGCATTTTTTAAGACTAGATACCGAGAGGAATCCAAGATGGCATGACTTGTGGGGCTTTCTCAATGTTTTGTTACCCAGAATCATTTGCAAACCTCAGGATTTGTCCAAAAAAACACTTTTTCCTCACATTTCAGTGACAAAAAGGTCTGGAATGTGTGAGGAGACACAAATTTCCTTCCAGCCAGCGTTCCCCCAAGTCTCCCGATAAAAATGGTATCTCACTTGTGTGGGTAGGCCTAGTGCTCGCGACAGGAAATGTCCCAAAACACAACCAGGACACATCACATTTTCCCAAAGAAAACAGAGCTGTGTTTTGGAAAGTGCCTAGCTGTGGGTTTTGGCCTCTAGCTCAGCCGGCACCTAAGGAAACCTACCAAACCTGTGCATTTGTTAAAACTAGACACCGCGAGGAATCCAAGATGGCATGACTTGTGGGGCTCTCACAATGTTCTGTTACCCAAAATCCTTTGCAAACCTTGAGATTTGGCCAAAAAAACACCTTTTCCTCACATTTCGGTGACAGAAAGTTCTGGAATGTGAGAGGAGCCACAAATTTCGTTCCAGCCAGCGTTCCCCCAAGTCTCCCGATAAAAATGGTATCTCACTTGTGTGGGTAGGCCTAGTGCTCGCGACAGGAAATGCCCCAAAACACAACCTGGACACATCACATTTTCCCCCAAAAAACAGAGCTGTTTTTTGGAAAGTGCCTAGCTGTGAATTTTGGCCTCTAGCTCAGCTGGCACCTATGGAAATCTACCAAGCCCGTGCATTTTTGAAAACTAGACACCTAGGGGAATCCAAGATGGGGTGACTTGTGGGGCTCTCATCAGGTTGTGTTACCCAGAATCCTTTCCAAACCTCAAGATTTGGCCCAAAAAAACACTTTTTCCTCACATTCCGGTGACAAAAAGGTCAGAAATGTGTGAGGAGACACAAATTTCCTTCCAACCAGCGTTCCCCAAGTCTCCTGATATAAATGGTACCTCACGTGTGTGGGTAAGCCTAGCGCCTGCGACAGGAGATTCCCCAAAACACAACGTGGTCACATCACATTTTGCCAAAGAAAACAGAGCTCTTTTTTGGAAAGTGCCTAGCTGTGGGTTTTGGCCTCTAGCTCAGCCAGCACCTAAGGAAACCTACCAAACTTGTGCATTTTTTAAGACTAGATACCGAGAGGAATCCAAGATGGCATGACTTGTGGGGCTTTCTCAATGTTTTGTTACCCAGAATCATTTGCAAACCTCAAGATTTGGCCAAAAAAACACTTTTTCCTCACATTTCAGTGACAAAAAGGTCTGGAATGTGTGAGGAGACACAAATTTCCTTCCAACCAGCGTTCCCCAAGTCTCCTAATAAAATGGTACCTCACGTGTGTGGGTAGGCCTAGTGCCTGCGACAGGAGATGCCCCAAAACACAACGTGGTCACATCACATTTTCCCAAAGAAAACAGAGCTGTTTTTTAGAAAGTGCCTAGCTGTGGATTTTGGCCTCTAGCTCAGCGGGCAGCTAAGGAAACCTACCAAACCTGTGTATTTTTTAAAACTAGACACCTAGAGGAATCCAAGATAGGGTCGCTTATGGGGCTCTCACAAGGTTCTGTTGCCTAGAATCCTTTGAAAACCCTTAAGATGTGGCCAAAAAAACACTTTTTCCTCACATTTCGGTGACAGAAAGTTTTGGAATGTGGGAGGAGCCACTAATGTCCTTCTACCCAGCAGTCCCCCAGGTCTCCCGATAAAAATGATACCTCACTTGTGTGGGTAGGCCTAGTGCTCGCAACAGGAAATGCCCCAAAGCACAACCTGGACACATCACATTTTACCAAAAAAAACAGAGCTGTTTTTTGGAAAGTGCCTAGCTGTGGATTTTGGCCTCTAGCTCAGCTGGCACCTATGGAAATCTACAAAGCCTGTGAATTTGTGAAAACTAGACACCTGGGGGAATCCAGGATGGGGTGACTCGTGGGGCTCTCACCAGGTTCTGTTACCGTGAACCCTTTGCAAACTTCACAATTTGGCGAAAAAACCACTTTTTCCTCAAATTTTGGTGACAGAGAGTTCTGGAATCTGACAAGAGCCACAAATTCCCTTTCATACAGTGTTCCCCCAAGTCTCCCGATACGAATGGTACCTCACTTGTCTGGATAGGCCTAGAGCCCGCGACAGGAGATGCCCCAAAACACAATGTGGACACATCACATTTTCCCAAAGAAAACAGAGCTGTTTTTTGAAATGTGCCTAGCTATGGGATTTGGCCTCTAGCTCAGCCGGCACTTAAGGAAACCTACCAAAACTGTGCATTTTTTAAAATTAGACAGAGAGAGGAATCCAAGATGGCATGACTTGTGGGGCTCTCATCAGGTTCTGTTACCCAGAATCCTTTGCAAACCTCAAAACTTGGCCCAAAAATAACTTTTTCCTCACATTTTCGTGACAGAGAGTTCTGAAATCTGAGAGGAGGCACAAATTTCCTTCCAACCAACATTCCCCAAGTCTCCTGATAAAAATGGTAATTCACGTGTGTGGGTAGGCCTAGTGCCCGTGACAGGAGATGCCCCAAAACACAACGTGGTCACATCACATTTTTCCAAAGAAAACAGAGTTGTTTTTTGGAAAGTGCCTAGCTGTGGGTTTTGGCCTCTAGCTCAGCCGGCACCTAAGGAAACCTACCAAAACCTGTGCATTTTTTAAAACTAGACACTGAGAGGAATCCAAGATGGCATGACTTGTCGGGCTTTCACAATGTTCTGTTACCCAGAATCCTTTGCAACCCTCAAAGTTTGGCCCAAAAACACTTGTTCCTCACATTTCGGTGACAAAAAGGTCTGGAATGTGCGAGGAGACACAAATGTCCTTCCAACCAGCGTTCCCCAAGTCTCCTGATAACATTGGTACCTCACGTGTGTGGGTAGGCCTAGCACCCGCGACAGGAGATGCCCCAAAACACAATGTGGTCACATCACAATTTCCCAAAAAAAACAGAGCTGTTTTTTTAAAGTGCCTAGATGTGGATTTTGGCCTCTAGCTTAGCCGGCACCTAAGGAAACCTACCAAAGCTGTGCATTTTTTAAAACTAGACACCTAGAGGAATCCAAGATGGGGTGACTTGTGGGGCTCTTATCAGGCTCTGTTACCCAGAATCCTTTGTAAACCTCAACATTTGGCCAAAAAACACGTTTTTTCCTCATATTTAGGTAACAGAAAGTTCTGGAATATGAGAGGAGCCACAAATTTCCTTCCAACCAGCGTTCCCCGAAGTCCTCTGATAAAAATGGTACCTCAGTTGTGTGGGTAGGCCTAGTGCTTGCAACAGGAAATGCCCCAAAACACAACCTGGACACATCACATTTTCCCAAAAAAAACAGAACTGTTTTTTGGAAAGTGCCTAGCTGTGGATTTTGGCCTCTAGCTCAGCTGGCACCTATGGAAATCTACCAAGCCCGTGCATTTTTGAAAACTAGACACCTGGGGGAATGCAGGATGGGGTGACTTGTGGGGCTCTCACCAGGTTCTATTACCCAGAACCCTTTGCAAAGTTCACAATTCGGCCATAAAAACACTTTTTCCTCATATTTTGGTGACAGAGAGTTCTGGAATCTGACAGGAGCCCCAAATTTCCTTTCATACAGTGTTCCCCCAAGTCTCCAGATATAAATGGTACCTCACTTGTGTGGGTAGACCTAGTGCTCGCGACAGGAAATGCCCCAAAACACAACCTGGACACATCACATTTTCACAAAGAAAACAGAGCTGTTGTTTGGAAGGTCCCTATCTGTGGATTTTGGCCTATAGCTCAGCTGGCACCTAAGGAAACCTACCAAACATGTGCATTTTTGAAAACTAGACACCTACGGGAATCCAGGATGGGGTGACTTGTGGGGTTCTCAAGAGGTTCTGTTACCCTGAATCCTTTGCAAACCTCAAAATGTGGCCAAACAAATGCTTTTTCCTCACATTTTGGTGACAGAAAGTTCTGGAATCTGTGAGGAGCCACAAATTTCCTTTCATACAGCGTTCCCCCAAGTCTCCTGATAAAAATAGTACCTCACTTGTATGGGTAGGCCTAGCACCCGCGACAGGAGATGCCCCAAAACACAACCTGGACACATCACATTTTCCCAAAGAAAACAGAGCTGTGTTTTGGAAAGTGCCTAGCTGTGGGTTTTGGCCTCTAGCTCAGCCGGCACCTAAGGAAACCTACCAAACCTGTGCATTTGTTAAAACTAGACACCGCGAGGAATCCAAGATGGCATGACTTGTGGGGCTCTCACAATGTTCTGTTACCCAAAATCCTTTCCAAACCTCAAGATTTGGCCCAAAAAAACACTTTTTCCTCACATTCCGGTGACAAAAAGGTCCGAAATGGGTGAGGAGACACAAATTTCCTTCCAACCAGCGTTCCCCAAGTCTCCTGATATAAATGGTACCTCACATGTGTGGGTAAGCCTAGCGCCTGTGACAGGAGATTCCCCAAAACACAACGTGGTCACATCACATTTTGCCAAAGAAAACAGAGCTCTTTTTTGGAAAGTGCCTAGCTGTGGGTTTTGGCCTCTAGCTCAGCCAGCACCTAAGGAAAACTACCAAACTTGTGCATTTTTTAAGACTAGATACCGAGAGGAATCCAAGATGGCATGACTTGTGGGGCTTTCTCAATGTTTTGTTACCCAGAATCATTTGCAAACCTCAGGATTTGTCCAAAAAAACCACTTTTTCCTCACATTTCAGTGACAAAAAGGTCTGGAATGTGTGAGGAGACACAAATTTCCTTCCAGCCAGCGTTCCCCCAAGTCTCCCGATAAAAATGGTATCTCACTTGTGTGGGTAGGCCTAGTGCTCGCGACAGGAAATGTCCCAAAACACAACCAGGACACATCACATTTTCCCAAAGAAAACAGAGCTGTGTTTTGGAAAGTGCCTAGCTGTGGGTTTTGGCCTCTAGCTCAGCCGGCACCTAAGGAAACCTACCAAACCTGTGCATTTGTTAAAACTAGACACCGCGAGGAATCCAAGATGGCATGACTTGTGGGGCTCTCACAATGTTCTGTTACCCAAAATCCTTTGCAAACCTTGAGATTTGGCCAAAAAAACACCTTTTCCTCACATTTCGGTGACAGAAAGTTCTGGAATGTGAGAGGAGCCACAAATTTCGTTCCAGCCAGCGTTCCCCCAAGTCTCCCGATAAAAATGGTATCTCACTTGTGTGGGTAGGCCTAGTGCTCGCGACAGGAAATGCCCCAAAACACAACCTGGACACATCACATTTTCCCCCAAAAAACAGAGCTGTTTTTTGGAAAGTGCCTAGCTGTGAATTTTGGCCTCTAGCTCAGCTGGCACCTATGGAAATCTACCAAGCCCGTGCATTTTTGAAAACTAGACACCTAGGGGAATCCAAGATGGGGTGACTTGTGGGGCTCTCATCAGGTTGTGTTACCCAGAATCCTTTCCAAACCTCAAGATTTGGCCCAAAAAAACACTTTTTCCTCACATTCCGGTGACAAAAAGGTCCGAAATGTGTGAGGAGACACAAATTTCTTTCCAACCAGCGTTCCCCAAGTCTCCTGATATAAATGGTACCTCACATGTGTGGGTAAGCCTAGCGCCTGCGACAGGAGATTCCCCAAAACACAACGTGGTCACATCACATTTTGCCAAAGAAAACAGAGCTCTTTTTTGGAAAGTGCCTAGCTGTGGGTTTTGGCCTCTAGCTCAGCCAGCACCTAAGGAAAACTACCAAACTTGTGCATTTTTTAAGACTAGATACCGAGAGGAATCCAAGATGGCATGACTTGTGGGGCTTTCTCAATGTTTTGTTACCCAGAATCATTTGCAAACCTCAGGATTTGTCCAAAAAAAACACTTTTTCCTCACATTTCAGTGACAAAAAGGTCTGGAATGTGTGAGGAGACACAAATTTCCTTCCAGCCAGCGTTCCCCCAAGTCTCCCGATAAAAATGGTATCTCACTTGTGTGGGTAGGCCTAGTGCTCGCGACAGGAAATGTCCCAAAACACAACCAGGACACATCACATTTTCCCAAAGAAAACAGAGCTGTGTTTTGGAAAGTGCCTAGCTGTGGGTTTTGGCCTCTAGCTCAGCCGGCACCTAAGGAAACCTACCAAACCTGTGCATTTGTTAAAACTAGACACCGCGAGGAATCCAAGATGGCATGACTTGTGGGGCTCTCACAATGTTCTGTTACCCAAAATCCTTTGCAAACCTCAAGATTTGGCCAAAAAAACACCTTTTCCTCACATTTCGGTGACAGAAAGTTCTGGAATGTGAGAGGAGCCACAAATTTCGTTCCAGCCAGCGTTCCCCCAAGTCTCCCGATAAAAATGGTATCTCACTTGTCGGGTAGGCCTAGTGCTCGCGACAGGAAATGCCCCAAAACACAACCTGGACACATCACATTTTCCCCCAAAAAACAGAGCTGTTTTTTGGAAAGTGCCTAGCTGTGAATTTTGGCCTCTAGCTCAGCCGGCACCTATGGAAATCTACCAAGCCCGTGCATTTTTGAAAACTAGACACCTAGGGGAATCCAAGATGGCATGACTTGTGGGGCTCTCACAATGTTCTGTTACCCAAAATCCTTTCCAAACCTCAAGATTTGGCCCAAAAAAACACTTTTTCCTCACATTCCGGTGACAAAAAGGTCCGAAATGTGTGAGGAGACACAAATTTCCTTCCAACCAGCGTTCCCCAAGTCTCCTGATATAAATGGTACCTCACATGTGTGGGTAAGCCTAGCGCCTGCGACAGGAGATTCCCCAAAACACAACGTGGTCAAATCACATTTTGCCAAAGAAAACAGAGCTCTTTTTTGGAAAGTGCCTAGCTGTGGGTTTTGGCCTCTAGCTCAGCCAGCACCTAAGGAAAACTACCAAACTTGTGCATTTTTTAAGACTAGATACCGAGAGGAATCCAAGATGGCATGACTTGTGGGGCTTTCTCAATGTTTTGTTACCCAGAATCATTTGCAAACCTCAGGATTTGTCCAAAAAAACACTTTTTCCTCACATTTCAGTGACAAAAAGGTCTGGAATGTGTGAGGAGACACAAATTTCCTTCCAGCCAGCGTTCCCCCAAGTCTCCCGATAAAAATGGTATCTCACTTGTGTGGGTAGGCCTAGTGCTCGCGACAGGAAATGTCCCAAAACACAACCAGGACACATCACATTTTCCCAAAGAAAACAGAGCTGTGTTTTGGAAAGTGCCTAGCTGTGGGTTTTGGCCTCTAGCTCAGCCGGCACCTAAGGAAACCTACCAAACCTGTGCATTTGTTAAAACTAGACACCGCGAGGAATCCAAGATGGCATGACTTGTGGGGCTCTCACAATGTTCTGTTACCCAAAATCCTTTGCAAACCTTGAGATTTGGCCAAAAAAACACCTTTTCCTCACATTTCGGTGACAGAAAGTTCTGGAATGTGAGAGGAGCCACAAATTTCGTTCCAGCCAGCGTTCCCCCAAGTCTCCCGATAAAAATGGTATCTCACTTGTGTGGGTAGGCCTAGTGCTCGCGACAGGAAATGCCCCAAAACACAACCTGGACACATCACATTTTCCCCCAAAAAACAGAGCTGTTTTTTGGAAAGTGCCTAGCTGTGAATTTTGGCCTCTAGCTCAGCTGGCACCTATGGAAATCTACCAAGCCCGTGCATTTTTGAAAACTAGACACCTAGGGGAATCCAAGATGGGGTGACTTGTGGGGCTCTCATCAGGTTGTGTTACCCAGAATCCTTTCCAAACCTCAAGATTTGGCCCAAAAAAACACTTTTTCCTCACATTCCGGTGACAAAAAGGTCCGAAATGTGTGAGGAGACACAAATTTCCTTCCAACCAGCGTTCCCCAAGTCTCCTGATATAAATGGTACCTCACATGTGTGGGTAAGCCTAGCGCCTGCGACAGGAGATTCCCCAAAACACAACGTGGTCACATCACATTTTGCCAAAGAAAACAGAGCTCTTTTTTGGAAAGTGCCTAGCTGTGGGTTTTGTCCTCTAGCTCAGCCAGCACCTAAGGAAAACTACCAAACTTGTGCATTTTTTAAGACTAGATACCGAGAGGAATCCAAGATGGCATGACTTGTGGGGCTTTCTCAATGTTTTGTTACCCAGAATCATTTGCAAACCTCAGGATTTGTCCAAAAAAAACACTTTTTCCTCACATTTCAGTGACAAAAAGGTCTGGAATGTGTGAGGAGACACAAATTTCCTTCCAGCCAGCGTTCCCCCAAGTCTCCCGATAAAAATGGTATCTCACTTGTGTGGGTAGGCCTAGTGCTCGCGACAGGAAATGTCCCAAAACACAACCAGGACACATCACATTTTCCCAAAGAAAACAGAGCTGTGTTTTGGAAAGTGCCTAGCTGTGGGTTTTGGCCTCTAGCTCAGCCGGCACCTAAGGAAACCTACCAAACCTGTGCATTTGTTAAAACTAGACACCGCGAGGAATCCAAGATGGCATGACTTGTGGGGCTCTCACAATGTTCTGTTACCCAAAATCCTTTGCAAACCTCAAGATTTGGCCAAAAAAAACACCTTTTCCTCACATTTCGGTGACAGAAAGTTCTGGAATGTGAGAGGAGCCACAAATTTCGTTCCAGCCAGCGTTCCCCCAAGTCTCCCGATAAAAATGGTATCTCACTTGTCGGGTAGGCCTAGTGCTCGCGACAGGAAATGCCCCAAAACACAACCTGGACACATCACATTTTCCCCAAAAAAACAGAGCTGTTTTTTGGAAAGTGCCTAGCTGTGAATTTTGGCCTCTAGCTCAGCCGGCACCTATGGAAATCTACCAAGCCCGTGCATTTTTGAAAACTAGACACCTAGGGGAATCCAAGATGGGGTGACTTGTGGGGCTCTCATCAGGTTGTGTTACCCAGAATCCTTTCCAAACCTCAAGATTTGGCCCAAAAAAACACTTTTTCCTCACATTCCGATGACAAAAAGGTCCGAAATGTGTGAGGAGACACAAATTTCCTTCCAACCAGCGTTCCCCAAGTCTCCTGATATAAATGGTACCTCACATGTGTGGGTAAGCCTAGCGCCTGCGACAGGAGATTCCCCAAAACACAACGTGGTCAAATCACATTTTGCCAAAGAAAACAGAGCTCTTTTTTGGAAAGTGCCTAGCTGTGGGTTTTGGCCTCTAGCTCAGCCAGCACCTAAGGAAAACTACCAAACTTGTGCATTTTTTAAGACTAGATACCGAGAGGAATCCAAGATGGCATGACTTGCGGGGCTTTCTCAATGTTTTGTTACCCAGAATCATTTGCAAACCTCAGGATTTGTCCAAAAAAACACTTTTTCCTCACATTTCAGTGACAAAAAGGTCTGGAATGTGTGAGGAGACACAAATTTCCTTCCAGCCAGCGTTCCCCCAAGTCTCCCGATAAAAATGGTATCTCACTTGTGTGGGTAGGCCTAGTGCTCGCGACAGGAAATGTCCCAAAACACAACCAGGACACATCACATTTTCCCAAAGAAAACAGAGCTGTGTTTTGGAAAGTGCCTAGCTGTGGGTTTTGGCCTCTAGCTCAGCCGGCACCTAAGGAAACCTACCAAACCTGTGCATTTGTTAAAACTAGACACCGCGAGGAATCCAAGATGGCATGACTTGTGGGGCTCTCACAATGTTCTGTTACCCAAAATCCTTTGCAAACCTTGAGATTTGGCCAAAAAAACACCTTTTCCTCACATTTCGGTGACAGAAAGTTCTGGAATGTGAGAGGAGCCACAAATTTCGTTCCAGCCAGCGTTCCCCCAAGTCTCCCGATAAAAATGGTATCTCACTTGTGTGGGTAGGCCTAGTGCTCGCGACAGGAAATGCCCCAAAACACAACCTGGACACATCACATTTTCCCCCAAAAAACAGAGCTGTTTTTTGGAAAGTGCCTAGCTGTGAATTTTGGCCTCTAGCTCAGCTGGCACCTATGGAAATCTACCAAGCCCGTGCATTTTTGAAAACTAGACACCTAGGGGAATCCAAGATGGGGTGACTTGTGGGGCTCTCATCAGGTTGTGTTACCCAGAATCCTTTCCAAACCTCAAGATTTGGCCCAAAAAAACACTTTTTCCTCACATTCCGGTGACAAAAAGGTCAGAAATGTGTGAGGAGACACAAATTTCCTTCCAACCAGCGTTCCCCAAGTCTCCTGATATAAATGGTACCTCACGTGTGTGGGTAAGCCTAGCGCCTGCGACAGGAGATTCCCCAAAACACAACGTGGTCACATCACATTTTGCCAAAGAAAACAGAGCTCTTTTTTGGAAAGTGCCTAGCTGTGGGTTTTGGCCTCTAGCTCAGCCAGCACCTAAGGAAACCTACCAAACTTGTGCATTTTTTAAGACTAGATACCGAGAGGAATCCAAGATGGCATGACTTGTGGGGCTTTCTCAATGTTTTGTTACCCAGAATCATTTGCAAACCTCAAGATTTGGCCAAAAAAACACTTTTTCCTCACATTTCAGTGACAAAAAGGTCTGGAATGTGTGAGGAGACACAAATTTCCTTCCAACCAGCGTTCCCCAAGTCTCCTAATAAAATGGTACCTCACGTGTGTGGGTAGGCCTAGTGCCTGCGACAGGAGATGCCCCAAAACACAACGTGGTCACATCACATTTTCCCAAAGAAAACAGAGCTGTTTTTTAGAAAGTGCCTAGCTGTGGATTTTGGCCTCTAGCTCAGCGGGCAGCTAAGGAAACCTACCAAACCTGTGTATTTTTTAAAACTAGACACCTAGAGGAATCCAAGATAGGGTCGCTTATGGGGCTCTCACAAGGTTCTGTTGCCTAGAATCCTTTGAAAACCCTTAAGATGTGGCCAAAAAAACACTTTTTCCTCACATTTCGGTGACAGAAAGTTTTGGAATGTGGGAGGAGCCACTAATGTCCTTCTACCCAGCAGTCCCCCAGGTCTCCCGATAAAAATGATACCTCACTGGTGTGGGTAGGCCTAGTGCTCGCAACAGGAAATGCCCCAAAGCACAACCTGGACACATCACATTTTACCAAAAAAAACAGAGCTGTTTTTTGGAAAGTGCCTAGCTGTGGATTTTGGCCTCTAGCTCAGCTGGCACCTATGGAAATCTACAAAGCCTGTGAATTTGTGAAAACTAGACACCTGGGGGAATCCAGGATGGGGTGACTCGTGGGGCTCTCACCAGGTTCTGTTACCGTGAACCCTTTGCAAACTTCACAATTTGGCGAAAAAACCACTTTTTCCTCAAATTTTGGTGACAGAGAGTTCTGGAATCTGACAAGAGCCACAAATTCCCTTTCATACAGTGTTCCCCCAAGTCTCCCGATACGAATGGTACCTCACTTGTCTGGATAGGCCTAGAGCCCGCGACAGGAGATGCCCCAAAACACAATGTGGACACATCACATTTTCCCAAAGAAAACAGAGCTGTTTTTTGGAATGTGCCTAGCTATGGGATTTGGCCTCTAGCTCAGCCGGCACTTAAGGAAACCTACCAAAACTGTGCATTTTTTAAAATTAGACAGAGAGAGGAATCCAAGATGGCATGACTTGTGGGGCTCTCATCAGGTTCTGTTACCCAGAATCCTTTGCAAACCTCAAAACTTGGCCCAAAAATAACTTTTTCCTCACATTTTCGTGACAGAGAGTTCTGAAATCTGAGAGGAGGCACAAATTTCCTTCCAACCAACATTCCCCAAGTCTCCTGATAAAAATGGTAATTCACGTGTGTGGGTAGGCCTAGTGCCCGTGACAGGAGATGCCCCAAAACACAACGTGGTCACATCACATTTTTCCAAAGAAAACAGAGTTGTTTTTTGGAAAGTGCCTAGCTGTGGGTTTTGGCCTCTAGCTCAGCCGGCACCTAAGGAAACCTACCAAAACCTGTGCATTTTTTAAAACTAGACACTGAGAGGAATCCAAGATGGCATGACTTGTCGGGCTTTCACAATGTTCTGTTACCCAGAATCCTTTGCAACCCTCAAAGTTTGGCCCAAAAACACTTGTTCCTCACATTTCGGTGACAAAAAGGTCTGGAATGTGCGAGGAGACACAAATGTCCTTCCAACCAGCGTTCCCCAAGTCTCCTGATAACATTGGTACCTCACGTGTGTGGGTAGGCCTAGCACCCGCGACAGGAGATGCCCCAAAACACAATGTGGTCACATCACAATTTCCCCAAAAAAACAGAGCTGTTTTTTTAAAGTGCCTAGATGTGGATTTTGGCCTCTAGCTTAGCCGGCACCTAAGGAAACCTACCAAAGCTGTGCATTTTTTAAAACTAGACACCTAGAGGAATCCAAGATGGGGTGACTTGTGGGGCTCTTATCAGGCTCTGTTACCCAGAATCCTTTGTAAACCTCAACATTTGGCCAAAAAACACGTTTTTTCCTCATATTTAGGTAACAGAAAGTTCTGGAATATGAGAGGAGCCACAAATTTCCTTCCAACCAGCGTTCCCCGAAGTCCTCTGATAAAAATGGTACCTCAGTTGTGTGGGTAGGCCTAGTGCTTGCAACAGGAAATGCCCCAAAACACAACCTGGACACATCACATTTTCCCAAAAAAAACAGAACTGTTTTTTGGAAAGTGCCTAGCTGTGGATTTTGGCCTCTAGCTCAGCTGGCACCTATGGAAATCTACCAAGCCCGTGCATTTTTGAAAACTAGACACCTGGGGGAATGCAGGATGGGGTGACTTGTGGGGCTCTCACCAGGTTCTATTACCCAGAACCCTTTGCAAAGTTCACAATTCGGCCATAAAAACACTTTTTCCTCATATTTTGGTGACAGAGAGTTCTGGAATCTGACAGGAGCCCCAAATTTCCTTTCATACAGTGTTCCCCCAAGTCTCCAGATATAAATGGTACCTCACTTGTGTGGGTAGACCTAGTGCTCGCGACAGGAAATGCCCCAAAACACAACCTGGACACATCACATTTTCACAAAGAAAACAGAGCTGTTGTTTGGAAGGTCCCTATCTGTGGATTTTGGCCTATAGCTCAGCTGGCACCTAAGGAAACCTACCAAACATGTGCATTTTTGAAAACTAGACACCTACGGGAATCCAGGATGGGGTGACTTGTGGGGTTCTCAAGAGGTTCTGTTACCCTGAATCCTTTGCAAACCTCAAAATGTGGCCAAACAAATGCTTTTTCCTCACATTTTGGTGACAGAAAGTTCTGGAATCTGTGAGGAGCCACAAATTTCCTTTCATACAGCGTTCCCCCAAGTCTCCTGATAAAAATAGTACCTCACTTGTATGGGTAGGCCTAGCACCCGCGACAGGAGATGCCCCAAAACACAACCTGGACACATCACATTTTCCCAAAGAAAACAGAGCTGTGTTTTGGAAAGTGCCTAGCTGTGGGTTTTGGCCTCTAGCTCAGCCGGCACCTAAGGAAACCTACCAAACCTGTGCATTTGTTAAAACTAGACACCGCGAGGAATCCAAGATGGCATGACTTGTGGGGCTCTCACAATGTTCTGTTACCCAAAATCCTTTCCAAACCTCAAGATTTGGCCCAAAAAAACACTTTTTCCTCACATTCCGGTGACAAAAAGGTCCGAAATGGGTGAGGAGACACAAATTTCCTTCCAACCAGCGTTCTCCAAGTCTCCTGATATAAATGGTACCTCACATGTGTGGGTAAGCCTAGCGCCTGTGACAGGAGATTCCCCAAAACACAACGTGGTCACATCACATTTTGCCAAAGAAAACAGAGCTCTTTTTTGGAAAGTGCCTAGCTGTGGGTTTTGGCCTCTAGCTCAGCCAGCACCTAAGGAAAACTACCAAACTTGTGCATTTTTTAAGACTAGATACCGAGAGGAATCCAAGATGGCATGACTTGTGGGGCTTTCTCAATGTTTTGTTACCCAGAATCATTTGCAAACCTCAGGATTTGTCCAAAAAAAACACTTTTTCCTCACATTTCAGTGACAAAAAGGTCTGGAATGTGTGAGGAGACACAAATTTCCTTCCAGCCAGCGTTCCCCCAAGTCTCCCGATAAAAATGGTATCTCACTTGTGTGGGTAGGCCTAGTGCTCGCGACAGGAAATGTCCCAAAACACAACCAGGACACATCACATTTTCCCAAAGAAAACAGAGCTGTGTTTTGGAAAGTGCCTAGCTGTGGGTTTTGGCCTCTAGCTCAGCCGGCACCTAAGGAAACCTACCAAACCTGTGCATTTGTTAAAACTAGACACCGCGAGGAATCCAAGATGGCATGACTTGTGGGGCTCTCACAATGTTCTGTTACCCAAAATCCTTTGCAAACCTCAAGATTTGGCCAAAAAAAACACCTTTTCCTCACATTTCGGTGACAGAAAGTTCTGGAATGTGAGAGGAGCCACAAATTTCGTTCCAGCCAGCGTTCCCCCAAGTCTCCCGATAAAAATGGTATCTCACTTGTCGGGTAGGCCTAGTGCTCGCGACAGGAAATGCCCCAAAACACAACCTGGACACATCACATTTTCCCCCAAAAAACAGAGCTGTTTTTTGGAAAGTGCCTAGCTGTGAATTTTGGCCTCTAGCTCAGCTGGCACCTATGGAAATCTACCAAGCCCGTGCATTTTTGAAAACTAGACACCTAGGGGAATCCAAGATGGGGTGACTTGTGGGGTTCTCAAGAGGTTCTGTTACCCTGAATCCTTTGCAAACCTCAAAATGTGGCCAAACAAATGCTTTTTCCTCACATTTTGGTGACAGAAAGTTCTGGAATCTGTGAGGAGCCACAAATTTCCTTTCATACAGCGTTCCCCCAAGTCTCCTGATAAAAATAGTACCTCACTTGTATGGGTAGGCCTAGCACCCGCGACAGGAGAAGCCCCAAAACACAACCTGGACACATCACATTTTCCCAAAGAAAAGAGAGCTGTTTTTTGGAAAGTGCCTAGCTGTGGATTTTGGCCTCTAGCTCAGCTGGCACCTAAGGAAAACTACCAAACCTGCGCATTTTTTAAAACTAGACACCTAGAGGAATCCAAGATTGGGTCACTTATGGGGCTCTCACCAGGTTCTGTTACCCAGAATCCTTTGCAAACCTTAAAATGTGGCCAAAAAAACACCTTTTCCTCACATTTCGGTGACAGAAAGTTCTGGAATGTGAGAGGAGCCACAAATTTCGTTCCAGCCAGCGTTCCCCCAAGTCTCCTGATAAAAATGGTATCTCACTTGTGTGGGTAGGCCTAGTGCTCGCGACAGGAAATGTCCCAAAACACAACCAGGACACATCACATTTTCCCAAAGAAAACAGAGCTGTGTTTTGGAAAGTGCCTAGCTGTGGGTTTTGGTCTCTAGCTCAGCCGGCACCTAAGGAAACCTACCAAACCTGTGCATTTGTTAAAACTAGACACCGCGAGGAATCCAAGATGGCATGACTTGTGGGGCTCTCACAATGTTCTGTTACCCAAAATCCTTTGCAAACCTCAAGATTTGGCCAAAAAAAACCTTTTCCTCACATTTCGGTGACAGAAAGTTCTGGAATGTGAGAGGAGCCACAAATTTCGTTCCAGCCAGCGTTCCCCCAAGTCTCCCGATAAAAATGGTATCTCACTTGTCGGGTAGGCCTAGTGCTCGCGACAGGAAATGCCCCAAAACACAACCTGGACACATCACATTTTCCCCCAAAAAACAGAGCTGTTTTTTGGAAAGTGCCTAGCTGTGAATTTTGGCCTCTAGCTCAGCTGGCACCTATGGAAATCTACCAAGCCCGTGCATTTTTGAAAACTAGACACCTAGGGGAATCCAAGATGGGGTGACTTGTGGGGTTCTCAAGAGGTTCTGTTACCCTGAATCCTTTGCAAACCTCAAAATGTGGCCAAACAAATGCTTTTTCCTCACATTTTGGTGACAGAAAGTTCTGGAATCTGTGAGGAGCCACAAATTTCCTTTCATACAGCGTTCCCCCAAGTCTCCTGATAAAAATAGTACCTCACTTGTATGGGTAGGCCTAGCACCCGCGACAGGAGAAGCCCCAAAACACAACCTGGACACATCACATTTTCCCAAAGAAAAGAGAGCTGTTTTTTGGAAAGTGCCTAGCTGTGGATTTTGGCCTCTAGCTCAGCTGGCACCTAAGGAAAACTACCAAACCTGCGCATTTTTTAAAACTAGACACCTAGAGGAATCCAAGATTGGGTCACTTATGGGGCTCTCACCAGGTTCTGTTACCCAGAATCCTTTGCAAACCTTAAAATGTGGCCAAAAAAACACCTTTTCCTCACATTTCGGTGACAGAAAGTTCTGGAATGTGAGAGGAGCCACAAATTTCGTTCCAGCCAGCGTTCCCCCAAGTCTCCTGATAAAAATGGTATCTCACTTGTGTGGGTAGGCCTAGTGCTCGCGACAGGAAATGTCCCAAAACACAACCAGGACACATCACATTTTCCCAAAGAAAACAGAGCTGTGTTTTGGAAAGTGCCTAGCTGTGGGTTTTGGTCTCTAGCTCAGCCGGCACCTAAGGAAACCTACCAAACCTGTGCATTTGTTAAAACTAGACACCGCGAGGAATCCAAGATGGCATGACTTGTGGGGCTCTCACAATGTTCTGTTACCCAAAATCCTTTGCAAACCTCAAGATTTGGCCAAAAAAAACCTTTTCCTCACATTTCGGTGACAGAAAGTTCTGGAATGTGAGAGGAGCCACAAATTTCGTTCCAGCCAGCGTTCCCCCAAGTCTCCCGATAAAAATGGTATCTCACTTGTCGGGTAGGCCTAGTGCTCGCGACAGGAAATGCCCCAAAACACAACCTGGACACATCACATTTTCCCCCAAAAAACAGAGCTGTTTTTTGGAAAGTGCCTAGCTGTGAATTTTGGCCTCTAGCTCAGCTGGCACCTATGGAAATCTACCAAGCCCGTGCATTTTTGAAAACTAGACACCTAGGGGAATCCAAGATGGGGTGACTTGTGGGGCTCTCATCAGGTTGTGTTACCCAGAATCCTTTCCAAACCTCAAGATTTGGCCCAAAAAAACACTTTTTCCTCACATTCCGGTGACAAAAAGGTCCGAAATGTGTGAGGAGACACAAATTTCCTTCCAACCAGCGTTCCCCAAGTCTCCTGATATAAATGGTACCTCACGTGTGTGGGTAAGCCTAGCGCCTGCGACAGGAGATTCCCCAAAACACAACGTGGTCACATCACATTTTGCCAAAGAAAACAGAGCTCTTTTTTGGAAAGTGCCTAGCTGTGGGTTTTGGCCTCTAGCTCAGCCAGCACCTAAGGAAACCTACCAAACTTGTGCATTTTTTAAGACTAGATACCGAGAGGAATCCAAGATGGCATGACTTGTGGGGCTTTCTCAATGTTTTGTTACCCAGAATCATTTGCAAACCTCAAGATTTGGCCAAAAAAACACTTTTTCCTCACATTTCAGTGACAAAAAGGTCTGGAATGTGTGAGGAGACACAAATTTCCTTCCAACCAGCGTTCCCCAAGTCTCCTAATAAAATGGTACCTCACGTGTGTGGGTAGGCCTAGTGCCTGCGACAGGAGATGCCCCAAAACACAACGTGGTCACATCACATTTTCCCAAAGAAAACAGAGCTGTTTTTTAGAAAGTGCCTAGCTGTGGATTTTGGCCTCTAGCTCAGCGGGCACCTAAGGAAACCTACCAAACCTGTGTATTTTTGAAAACTAGACACCTAGAGGAATCCAAGATAGGGTCGCTTATGGGGCTCTCACAAGGTTCTGTTGCCTAGAATCCTTTGAAAACCCTTAAGATGTGGCCAAAAAAACACTTTTTCCTCACATTTCGGTGACAGAAAGTTTTGGAATGTGGGAGGAGCCACTAATGTCCTTCTACCCAGCAGTCCCCCAGGTCTCCCGATAAAAATGATACCTCACTTGTGTGGGTAGGCCTAGTGCTCGCAACAGGAAATGCCCCAAAGCACAACCTGGACACATCACATTTTACCAAAAAAACCAGAGCTGTTTTTTGGAAAGTGCCTAGCTGTGGATTTTGGCCTCTAGCTCAGCTGGCACCTATGGAAATCTACAAAGCCTGTGAATTTGTGAAAACTAGACACCGGGGGGAATCCAGGATGGGGTGACTCGTGGGGCTCTCACCAGGTTCTGTTACCGTGAACCCTTTGCAAACTTCACAATTTGGGAAAAAAACACTTTTTCCTCAAATTTTGGTCACAGAGAGTTCTGGAATCTGACAAGAGCCACAAATTCCCTTTCATACAGTGTTCCCCCAAGTCTCCCGATACGAATGGTACCTCACTTGTCTGGATAGGCCTAGAGCCCGCGACAGGAGATGCCCCAAAACACAATGTAGACACATCACATTTTCCCAAATAAAACAGAGCTGTTTTTTGGAAAGTGCCTAGCTATGGGATTTGGCCTCTAGCTCAGCCGGCACTTAAGGAAACCTACCAAAACTGTGCATTTTTTTAAATTAGACTCAGAGAGGAATCCAAGATGGCATGACTTGTGGGGCTCTCATCAGGTTCTGTTACCCAGAATCCTTTGCAAACCTCAAAACTTGGCCAAAAATAACTTTTTCCTCACATTTTCGTGACAGAGAGTTCTGAAATCTGAGAGGAGGCACAAATTTCCTTCCAACCAACATTCCCCAAGTCTCCTGATAAAAATGGTACCTCACGTGTGTGGGTAGGCCTAGTGCCCGTGACTGGAGATGCCCCAAAACACAACGTGGTCACATCACATTTTTCCAAAGAAAACAGAGTTGTTTTTTGGAAAGTGCCTAGCTGTGGGTTTTGGCCTCTAGCTCAGCCGGCACCTAAGGAAACCTACCAAAACCTGTGCATTTTTTAAAACTAGACACTGAGAGGAATCCAAGATGGCATGACTTGTCGGGCTTTCACAATGTTCTGTTACCCAGAATCCTTTGCAACCCTCAAAGTTTGGCCCAAAAACACTTGTTCCTCACATTTCGGTGACAAAAAGGTCTGGAATGTGCGAGGAGACACAAATGTCCTTCCAACCAGCGTTCCCCAAGTCTCCTGATAAAAATGGTACCTCATGTGTGTGGGTAGGCCTAGCGCCCGCGACAGGAGATGCCCCAAAACACAATGTGGTCACATCACAATTTCCCCAAAAAAACAGAGCTGTTTTTTTAAAGTGCCTAGATGTGGATTTTGGCCTCTAGCTTAGCCGGCACCTAAGGAAACCTACCAAACCTGGTCATTTTTTAAAACTAGACACCTAGAGGAATCCAAGATGGGGTGACTTTTGGGGCTCTTATCAGGCTCTGTTACCCAGAATCCTTTGTAAACCTCAACATTTGGCCAAAAAACACGTTTTTTCCTCATATTTAGGTAACAGAAAGTTCTGGAATATGAGAGGAGCCACAAATTTCCTTCCAACCAGCGTTCCCCGAAGTCCTCTGATAAAAATGGTACCTCAGTTGTGTGGGTAGGCCTAGTGCTTGCAACAGGAAGTGCCCCAAAACACAACCTGGACACATCACATTTTCCCCAAAAAAACAGAACTGTTTTTTGGAAAGTGCCTAGCTGTGGATTTTGGCCTCTAGCTCAGCTGGCACCTATGGAAATCTACCAAGCCCGTGCATTTTTGAAAACTAGACACCTGGGGGAATGCAGGATGGGGTGACTTGTGGGGCTCTCACCAGGTTCTATTACCCAGAACCCTTTGCAAAGTTCACAATTCGGCCATAAAAACACTTTTTCATCATATTTTGGTGACAGAGAGTTCTGGAATCTGACAGGAGCCCCAAATTTCCTTTCATACAGTGTTCCCCCAAGTCTCCCGATATAAATGGTACCTCACTTGTGTGGGTAGACCTAGTGCTCGCGACAGTAAATGCCCCAAAACACAACCTGGACACATCACATTTTCACAAAGAAAACAGAGCTGTTTTTTGGAAGGTCCCTATCTGTGGATTTTGGCCTATAGCTCAGCTGGCACCTAAAGAAACCTACCAAACATGTGCATTTTTGAAAACTAGACACCTACGGGAATCCAGGATGGGGTGACTTGTGGGGTTCTCAAGAGGTTCTGTTACCCTGAATCCTTTGCAAACCTCAAAATGTGGCCAAACAAATGCTTTTTCCTCACAATTTTGGCCTCTAGCTCAGCTGGCACCTATGGAAATCTACCAAGCCCGTGCATTTTTGAAAACTAGACACCTAGGGGAATCCAAGATGGGGTGACTTGTGGGGCTCTCATCAGGTTGTGTTACCCAGAATCCTTTCCAAACCTCAAGATTTGGCCCAAAAAAACACTTTTTCCTCACATTCCGGTGACAAAAAGGTCCGAAATGTGTGAGGAGACACAAATTTCCTTCCAACCAGCGTTCCCCAAGTCTCCTGATATAAATGGTACCTCACGTGTGTGGGTAAGCCTAGCGCCTGCGACAGGAGATTCCCCAAAACACAACGTGGTCACATCACATTTTGCCAAAGAAAACAGAGCTCTTTTTTGGAAAGTGCCTAGCTGTGGGTTTTGGCCTCTAGCTCAGCCAGCACCTAAGGAAACCTACCAAACTTGTGCATTTTTTAAGACTAGATACCGAGAGGAATCCAAGATGGCATGACTTGTGGGGCTTTCTCAATGTTTTGTTACCCAGAATCATTTGCAAACCTCAAGATTTGGCCAAAAAAACACTTTTTCCTCACATTTCAGTGACAAAAAGGTCTGGAATGTGTGAGGAGACACAAATTTCCTTCCAGCCAGCGTTCCCCCAAGTCTCCCGATAAAAATGGTATCTCACTTGTGTGGGTAGGCCCAGTGCTCGCGACAGGAAATGTCCCAAAACACAACCAGGACACATCACATTTTCCCAAAGAAAACAGAGCTGTGTTTTGGAAAGTGCCTAGCTGTGGGTTTTGGCCTCTAGCTCAGCCGGCACCTAAGGAAACCTACCAAACCTGTGCATTTGTTAAAACTAGACACCGCGAGGAATCCAAGATGGCATGACTTGTGGGGCTCTCACAATGTTCTGTTACCCAAAATCCTTTGCAAACCTCAAGATTTGGCCAAAAAAACACCTTTTCCTCACATTTCAGTGACAGAAAGTTCTGGAATGTGAGAGGAGCCACAAATTTCGTTCCAGCCAGCGTTCCCCCAAGTCTCCCGATAAAAATGGTATCTCACTTGTGTGGGTGGGCCTAGTGCTCGCGACAGGAAATGCCCCAAAACACAACCTGGACACATCACATTTTCCCCCAAAAAACAGAGCTGTTTTTTGGAAAGTGCCTAGCTGTGAATTTTGGCCTCTAGCTCAGCTGGCACCTATGGAAATCTACCAAGCCCGTGCATTTTTGAAAACTAGACACCTAGGGGAATCCAAGATGGGGTGACTTGTGGGGCTCTCATCAGGTTGTGTTACCCAGAATCCTTTCCAAACCTCAAGATTTGGCCCAAAAAAACACTTTTTCCTCACATTCCGGTGACAAAAAGGTCCGAAATGTGTGAGGAGACACAAATTTCCTTCCAACCAGCGTTCCCCAAGTCTCCTGATATAAATGGTACCTCACGTGTGTGGGTAAGCCTAGCGCCTGCGACAGGAGATTCCCCAAAACACAACGTGGTCACATCACATTTTGCCAAAGAAAACAGAGCTCTTTTTTGGAAAGTGCCTAGCTGTGGGTTTTGGCCTCTAGCTCAGCCAGCACCTAAGGAAACCTACCAAACTTGTGCATTTTTTAAGACTAGATACAGAGAGGAATCCAAGATGGCATGACTTGTGGGGCTTTCTCAATGTTTTGTTACCCAGAATCATTTGCAAACCTCAAGATTTGTCCAAAAAAACACTTTTTCCTCACATTTCAGTGACAAAAAGGTCTGGAATGTGTGAGGAGACACAAATTTCCTTCCAGCCAGCGTT
Organism: Pleurodeles waltl; assembly: GCF_031143425.1. NCBI lineage: Eukaryota > Metazoa > Chordata > Amphibia > Caudata > Salamandridae > Pleurodeles > Pleurodeles waltl. Next base: position 768,509,005 of record NC_090446.1, read on the forward strand.
CCCCCAAGTCTCCCGATAAAAATGGTATCTCACTTGTGTGGGTAGGCCTAGTGCCTGCGACAGGAGATGCCCCAAAACACAACGTGGTCACATCACATTTTCCCAAAGAAAACAGAGCTGTTTTTTAGAAAGTGCCTAGCTGTGGATTTTGGCCTCTAGCTCAGCGGGCACCTAAGGAAACCTACCAAACCTGTGTATTTTTGAAAACTAGACACCTAGAGGAATCCAAGATAGGGTCGCTTATGGGGCTCTCACAAGGTTCTGTTGCCTAGAATCCTTTGAAAACCCTTAAGATGTGGCCAAAAAAACACTTTTTCCTCACATTTCGGTGACAGAAAGTTTTGGAATGTGGGAGGAGCCACTAATGTCCTTCTACCCAGTAGTCCCCCAGGTCTCCCGATAAAAATGATACCTCACTTGTGTGGGTAGGCCTAGTGCTCGCAACAGGAAATGCCCCAAAGCACAACCTGGACACATCACATTTTACCAAAAAAACCAGAGCTGTTTTTTGGAAAGTGCCTGGCTGTGGATTTTGGCCTGTAGCTCAGCTGGCACCTATGGAAATCTACAAAGCCTGTGAATTTGTGAAAACTAGACACCGGGGGGAATCCAGGATGGGGTGACTCGTGGGGCTCTCACCAGGTTCTGTTACCGTGAACCCTTTGCAAACATCACAATTTGGCGAAAAAAGCACTTTTTCCTCAAATTTTGGTGACAGAGAGTTCTGGAATCTGACAAGAGCCACAAATTCCCTTTCATACAGTGTTCCCCCAAGTCTCCCGATACGAATTGTACCTCACTTGTCTGGATAGGCCTAGAGCCCGCGACAGGAGATGCCCCAAAACACAATGTGGACACATCACATTTTCCCAAAGAAAACAGAGCTGTTTTTTGGAAAGTGCCTAGCTATGGGATTTGGCCTCTAGCTCAGCCGGCACTTAAGGAAACCTACCAAAACTGTGCATTTTTTAAAATTAGACACAGAGAGGAATCCAAGATGGCATGACTTGTGGGGCTCTCATCAGGTTCTGTTACCCAGAATCCTTTGCAAACCTCAAAACTTGGCCCAAAAAAACTTTTTCCTCACATTTTCGTGACAGAGAGTTCTGAAATCTGAGAGGAGGCACACATTTCCTTCCAACCAACATTCCCCAAGTCTCCTGATAAAAATGGTACCTCACGTGTGTGGGTAGGCCTAGTGCCCGTGACAGGAGATGCCCCAAAACACAACGTGGTCACATCACATTTTTCCAAAGAAAACAGAGTTGTTTTTTGGAAAGTGCCTAGCTGTGGGTTTTGGCCTCTAGCTCAGCCGGCACCTAAGGAAACCTACCAAAACCTGTGCATTTTTTAAAACTAGACACTGAGAGGAATCCAAGATGGCATGACTTGTCGGGCTTTCACAATGTTCTGTTACCCAGAATCCTTTGCAACCCTCAAAGTTTGGCCCAAAAACACTTGTTCCCCACATTTCGGTGACAAAAAGGTCTGGAATGTGCGAGGAGACACAAATGTCCTTCCAACCAGCGTTCCCCAAGTCTCCTGATAAAAATGGTACCTCACGTGTGTGGGTAGGCCTAGCGCCCGCGACAGGAGATGCCCCAAAACACAATGTGGTCACATCACAATTTCCCAAAAAAAACAGAGCTGTTTTTTTAAAGTGCCTAGATGTGGATTTTGGCCTCTAGCTTAGCCGGCACCTAAGGAAACCTACCAAAGCTGTGCATTTTTTAAAACTAGACACCTAGAGGAATCCAAGATGGGGTGACTTGTGGGGCTCTTATCAGGCTCTGTTACCCAGAATCCTTTGTAAACCTCAACATTTGGCCAAAAAACACGTTTTTTCCTCATATTTAGGTAACAGAAAGTTCTGGAATATGAGAGGAGCCACAAATTTCCTTCCAACCAGCGTTCCCCGAAGTCCTCTGATAACAATGGTACCTCAGTTGTGTGGGTAGGCCTAGTGCTTGCAACAGGAAATGCCCCAAAACACAACCTGGACACATCACATTTTCCCTAAAAAAAACAGAACTGTTTTTTGGAAAGTGCCTAGCTGTGGATTTTGGCCTCTAGCTCAGCTGGCACCTATGGAAATCTACCAAGCCCGTGCATTTTTGAAAACTAGACACCTGGGGGAATGCAGGATGGGGTGACTTGTGGGGCTCTCACCAGGTTCTATTACCCAGAACCCTTTGCAAAGTTCACAATTCGGCCATAAAAACACTTTTTCCTCATATTTTGGTGACAGAGAGTTCTGGAATCTGACAGGAGCCCCAAATTTCCTTTCATACAGTGTTCCCCCAAGTCTCCCGATATAAATGGTACCTCACTTGTGTGGGTAGACCTAGTGCTCGCGACAGGAAATGCCCCAAAACACAACCTGGACACATCACATTTTCACAAAGAAAACAGAGCTGTTTTTTGGAAGGTCCCTATCTGTGGATTTTGGCCTATAGCTCAGCTGGCACCTAAGGAAACCTACCAAACATGTGCATTTTTGAAAACTAGACACCTACGGGAATCCAGGATGGGGTGACTTGTGGGGTTCTCAAGAGGTTCTGTTACCCTGAATCCTTTGCAAACCTCAAAATGTGGCCAAACAAATGCTTTTTCCTCACATTTTGGTGACAGAAAGTTCTGGAATCTGTGAGGAGCCACAAATTTCCTTTCATACAGCGTTCCCCCAAGTCTCCTGATAAAAATAGTACCTCACTTGTATGGGTAAGCCTAGCGCCCGAGAGAGGAAATGCCCCAAAACACAATGTAGACACATCACATTTTCCCAAAGAAAACAGAGCTGTTTTTGCAAAGTGCCAAGCTGTGGATTTTTGCCTCTATCTGAGCTGGCACCTATGGAAATCTACCATACCCGTCCATTTTTTAAAACTAGACACCTGGGGGAATCCAGGATGGGGTGACTTGTGGAGCTCTCACCAGGTTCTGTTACACAGAATCCTTTGCAAACCTCAAAATTTGGTTCAAAAACACTTTTTCCTCACGTTTCGGTGACAGAAAGTTATGGAATATGAGAGGAGCCACAAATTTCCTTCCTCCCAGCTTTGCCCCTAGTCTCCCGATAAAAATGGTTCCTCACTTGTGTGAGTAGGCCTAGTGCCCACGAAGGGAAATGCCCCAAAACACAAGCTGGACACATCACATTTTCCCAAAGAAAACAGAGCGTTTTTTTGGATAGTTCAGCTGGCACCTAAGGAAACCTACCAAACGTGTGCATTTTTGAAAACTAGACACCTAGGGGAATACAAGATGGGGTGACTTGTGGGGTTCTCAAGAGGTTCTGTTACCCAGAATCCTTTGTAAACCTCAAAATGTGGCCAAACAAATGCTTTTTCCTCACATTTTGGTGACAGAGAGTTGTGGAATCTGAGAGGAGCCACAAATTTCCTTTCATACAGCGTTCCCCCAAGTCTCGTGATAAAAATAGTACCTCACTTGTGTGGGTAAGCCTAGCGGCTGTGACAGGAAATGCCCCAAAACACAACCTGGACACATCACATTTTCCCAAAGAAAACAGAGCTGTTTTTTGGAAAGTGCCTAGCTATGGATTTTGGCCTCTAGCTCAGTCGGCACCTAAGTAAACCTACCAAACCTGTGCATTTTTTAAAACTAGACACCTGGGGGAATCCATGATGGAGTGACTTGTGGAGCTCTCACCAGGTTCTGTTACACTTAATCCTTTGCAAACCCCAGGATTTGGTTAAAAAACACTTTTTCCTTCCAACCAGCATTCCCCCAAGTCTCCAGACAAAAATGGTACCTCACTTGTGTGGGTAGGCCTAGTGCTCGCGACAGGAAATGCCCCAAAACACAACCTGGACACATCACATTTTCCCAAAGAAAACAGAGCTGTTTTTTGGAAAGTGCCTAGCTGTGGATTTTGGACTTTGGCTTAACCGGCACCTAAGGAAACCTGCCAAGCCTGTGCATTTTTGAAAACTGGACACCTAGAAGAATCCAAGATGGGGTGACTTGTGGGTCTCTCATCAGGTTCTTTTACACAGAATCCTTTGCAGACCTCAAAATGTGGCCCAACAAATGCTTTTTTCTCACATTTTGGTGACAGAGAGTTCTGGAATCTGAGAGGAGCCACAAATGTCCTTTCTCCCAGCGTTCCCCCAAGTCTCCTGATAAAAATGGTACCTCACTTGTGGGAGTAGGCCTAGTGCCTGCGAAGGGAAATGCCCCAAAACATTATCTGGACACATCAAAATTATGAAATACAAAACTACCTGTTTTGGGTGGGGGAGGGCAGGGAAAGGATTTGGGGGGCGGCACCTGCGTTTTTGGTCCTGGGCTCAGCAGCCATCTAGGGAAACCTACCAAACCCAGACATTTCTGAAAACTAGATACCCAAGGGAGTCCAAGGAGGTGTGACTTGCATGGATCCCCCAGTGTTTTCTTACCCTGAATCCTCAGCAAACCTCAAATATAGCTAAAAAAAATCAAATTTTTCCCACATTTATGTGTGGGGTCACCACACCAGGACAAATTTCCTACCACCCAACGTTCCCCTCAGTCTCCCAGTAAAAATTATACCTTACTTGTGTAGGTGGGCCGCGTGGCTGTGACAGGGAGAAGCCAAAAACATGTCGAAATTGAGGGGGAACCAAAGCGTGTCCAAAAGGGCAATTTGAAAAAGAAAAAAATGTAGGCTGACAAGTGTGGCAGAATTTTTGTCGGTACAGATGAGACAAAGCTGGGTAGTAGGAATTTTGTGGATTCCTGCAGATTCCAGAAGGTTCCATCACAAAAATGTGGAAAAAAAAATTGTGATTTCCAGCAAAGTTGGAGGTTTGCAAGGCATTGTGGGTAAGAAAATGGTACAGGTGCATATGAAGCACACCACCCTGGACTCACCCAGATGTTTAGTTTTCAGATATGTGTAGGTCTTGTAGATTTTTCTACATGGCAGCTTCCCAAAGTCCAAAAAGTGGAGCCCTCACCATTCCAAGAGGGACGATTTTGAGAATTAGCCAAGCTCTCATAGCCCAAATGTAAAACCAAAACCCAAAATAATCAAATGTCCTCTTGCTTGCCTTAGGATAAGATGTTTTAGTGTGCGGGGGAGAACTGAAATACTGTTACCCCCTTCAGTTGGGGTGGGCCATAACCATGCCCATAGTGGTTGGTAGCCATCACCACACTGGTTGATTTTTATTCCCTGGCATTTAGTAGACTTTCTGCCCCCCCGGGTGGATCGGGGGTAATTGCCCCAAATGCCCACTGGTAGGCAGAATAACTTTAGCCCCATTTATTTGGGGTGGGGGTATGGCCATTCCCCCACCCTCCTATTTAAAAAAAAAAAATCTTCCCTGGTCTCTGGTGGGCTTTCTTCCCCCCTTGGGGGCAGATGGGCCTTCCGATATGGACAACAGTAATGTGCACCCATGGGGAGCGACCCTTGCCCAAGAGGCTGTCCCCCCAAAAAAACACACACGTTACGTCCTTGGCTGCCAAGGGGTTAATGTGCGAAGTATCCCGGGGGTGTTTTGGGTCAAGATTGAGCTACAATTTCAAAGCCATTAGTGTGGTACTGGAACATGTGGATTGCAGGCAGTCTCGAGATGCACTGCTAGAGCTGTATTTATGAGTTTTAGTCTGAGAAAGACAATGGTGCTCATACCTCAACTTAGAGTTAGACTGGCTAAGCTGTATTTGGTGTCCTAGTACTGGAACAGTAAGAATGCTGCAGGCAACAATAGGCTGTATTGAGAAAGCTGAATGCAGATGGCAGAGCAGAGCTGTTTATTTTAGCTTTATATAGCGCCAACTTGGTCCATAGTTATTGGAGCATTTTACATGAGCATCAGTTACAATACACACGGTCCTTCCAACATACTGCTTGTGGCGTGTTTATAGCACGCTCAAGTTTCTCTCCTCAGTGATGATCGGGGAACATACTTGAGGCACTGTGTTTTTAGGTATACAGTGATGCTTTAGTTGCTTAGCAGATGCAGTGTGTCAATGTATTAAACACAGAACTATACTTACTTCTTGTTGGTTACTTCCCACATCATAGCTCTTTTTTTAGTTTATCCATAGCTGCTTCTGGTTTCTTCTTCACTCACACCCGCCCTGCTGTCCTTGTCTTTTGCAACTCCCACTTGCCTCATCTCTGTTTCTTCCCCCTTTCCTGGCAGAAAGGAGAAAGCACTGTGAAGAGGACGCTTTATAGCATTTTTAAGTTGAGCATAGCAGCGCGGTAGGCCCTGCTTTTCCCAAGGTGTCGTGATCTATTTGGACCTTTAACCACACCCGCCTCACGCCCATCACGCTCACTTGTTCAAAAATTCTTTGTTATCATTGGCAAATGCTTTACGTTTGTCCTCCTTGGGGTGGTTTGTTTACGCCTTGGGTATTGCTTCTGTTACATGGTTAATTGCTCTTTTGCCTATACCTTTGGCTGCGAGTGAACTTCTTTTTCCTTTTTTGTGTCTACCTTACACTCATGTTCATGGCAGCCCTTCGGCTGGCTTATGTGAAACTGTTTTACTTTTCATTTTCAATTTACGTGGCAAGAAAAGTACGGTTAGGAGTTTATAACGCCAATAGCTCTAACTCGTTTTCTTTTTGCCTACTCTCGCCATCAGCCACCCTTAGGGCCAGATGTAGCAAGTGTTTAGCGAGTCGCAAATGGCGAAAATCGCCATTTGCGAGTCGCTAAAGCCACATTGCTATGTAGAAATGCATTTTGCTAATCGGAACCGACTCGCAAAATGCATTCCCGACTCGCAAATAGGAAGGGGTGTTCCCTTCCTATTTGCGACTCGCAATGCTATGCATTTTCATTTGCGACCGCGATTGCGGTCGCAAATGAAAGCGCAGTTACCGTCCACTTGAAGTGGATGGTAACCCAGCGCAAACGGGAAGGGGTCCCCATGGGACCCCTTCCCCTTTGTGTCTGGAAAAAAATATAATTTTTCAGAGCAGGCAGTGGTCCAAGGGACCACTACCTGCCCTGAAAAATACCGAAACTAAAGGTTTCGTTTTTTTTTGTAAAGTGCAGCTCGTTTTCCTTTAAGGAAAACGGGCTACACTTTGAAAAACAAAGACTGCTTTATTTAAAAGCAGTCATGGACATGGTGGTCTGCTGTCTCCAGCAGGCCACCATCCCCGTGAGTGCCCTGACTCGCTATGGGGTCGCAAATTGCGACCCACCTCATTAATATTAATGAGGTGGGTCTTTGCGACCCCATAGCGACTCGCAGAAGGTGTCTAAGACAACTTTCTGCATTCCAAATTGTGAGTTGCAATTTGCGAGTCGCTGGGACTCGCAAATTGCAACTCGCAATTTGGAATCTTGCTACATCTGGCCCTTAATTTTTTACATCCCTTTTAGTCGTTAGTCCCCGTCCCCTCCCACCCAACGTCCTCTCGTTCCTCCTTGAGTTGCCGCGCCTCTCAGGGCCTGCGCGACGGTGTTTTACATCTCTATTAGCGGTCGAGGGCCAATCAGCTAAGACATGCCGTCTTCCCTGACCCGTTTACTAATGGAAATTAATCTTGCCTGGATTAAACTTTCACCTTAAATTAATCTGTTTTATCGATTGCAGCGGTAATGGGTGTTGGGAATGGGCAAGGCCTGAAGGCTCCGGCTCCTGGGACCTGAAAGGGTCCCTCCACTTGCGGCTCAGGCTCCCACTGGAGACCGCTCAGGGTTCCTCGCAGTCTGGCCTGAATTTCCATGCAATTCACATTTTTCGACTCGCCTCTCCACACGTGCCTCTGGCCGCTCCGTGGACTACCATCTATAAGGATCCACAGATCTCACCCAAGAATAAAGACACAGACACGTTAAATGCGCTGCCATGCACCTTTTAATTGAGCCGCACATTTCAGCCTCCGTGGTTCCAGTTTAAAATCTGATGAACGTCAATATTTAAGATGTAAGGCATGCAGCATAAACGGTAATAGAAGGGAACTAGGCCGCAAGAAAAAAGCAAGCACTGCAAAGCCAATGTCCTTGTTGCTTCAAAAAAAAAAAAAAACCTTGCATTATGTATAAACTGTATCTGAAATAAATCATTTAAAATAGTGAATTAAAGTACTTTTACTATGTTAGAATAGTCCTTTTGGAACTGCAATTAGAACATTGGAATGCTGGGGGCTCCATTGAAAACAATGGAGGGCTGCGGGCTTTTACTGGCCGGTAAAAGCCCGCAGCGCCAACATTCCAATGTTCGCTTTGTTCACAGCAACAGCTGTGAACAAAGCCTCATGGAGCCCGAGGGGATTTTTCTGCCCTGTGTGGCAGAATGTTCTAATAGCCTTAGAACCCGCCGTAGCGGGCTCTACCGGCTATTAAAGTCCCACTCCCTTGTTAAAGCCTTCGGCTCGGGCATTTAACGCGGGGAGCGAGCCTTTAATAGCCGGTAGAGCCCGCTACGGCGGGTTCTAAGGCTATATTACTCCACTGTAGGCGAAATGATGCGCCAAACAGCCAATTGCCTCAAGTGAGTGTTTTACTCCCCTGGAAGTACCAAAACCCAACTATATGTATAGTTAACTAACTTGAAACAATTGATCAGCGAGATAATTGTGCTAGTAAACTAGACCTGAAGTCTTCCTGCCGTCCACGCGCCTCAAATTTTGTCTCGCTGGCATGAAGACTTCACTGTCGAAATAAACAGGGATGGAAGGCTGCTGGCTCGCCATGCAAATATTTTGAGATGAGATGTTACATTATGGAATCTTTCCCCTTCAATTTACAAAGTTACACTCTATCAAATATCATTTTAGCGTACTTCATCTTGCAACTGGCATCTGACAGCCAAAAGAAAGTGTTATTTTTAAATGGGCTTTCTCAGCCAGGTTCACTGACCTTTCAGAAATGTCCACTCCACCTGCTAGAAGACTACCAGTCAGTGTTCAGACTAATGGAACTGTGCTCTGTAGATGACTGTAAGGAGGATTCTTCAGTCACATTTACCATCATATTGGGTCACATTTCTGTACCGAATAGGGTAAAAACTAACTAGCTAAAGCGAAAAAGAATCCAGGAGTTCTGGGTTTTTAGACCTGTTGTGACATTAACTCATAAGTGCTTTGAGGATCCCCATGAGATGCAAGTCCAAGATCGTCATCTGTGACGGGTTTGGCTTCCACACCTGCATGACCCATTCTTCTGTACATGACCAGCCCATGCATGAAGAATGAGAAAGATATTGAGTTCATATGATTGAAGCAACTGTGTGTGAGTCTTACTACCTGAAGTCATTATATTTAGGTTTTTATGTTTTTTTTTCTATAATACACGTTTTGTGCACTAATACGTTTTTAGGTGTGGGACAGGAGTTGGTAGAAGATGCCAGCATTAATTTGGAAACAAGGAATGGTCTCTCGTGCGAGGAGGGAGTCTGTTTCACACTTTGGGTTGTTTCCATCATTGAGATGCCCTCTACTCCCCTGACTGCCCAAGAGTGTAGTTGCTTTGGCAGGAAGAGGTGTACGGAACGGACTGTGCGATTGGGATGATATCATTACATCTTGTGGGTCAGAAAACCAGTGCAGCACCATGTAGTCATTTATAATTTAAGCCAAAATTTCACACTTCATTCATCGCTTCAGTGGCAACCAATGGAGACAGCATCACGCTTGGATGTACCAAAAAATAATCAAGATTGCATTGTTTTGAACATGTTGAAGCCATGTCAACTGCTAATCTCAAGGGTCCACTAAAGAGCATCCCCATAATTCTGTTACCATGGAGTGTGCCAAAAGGCCTGTGGTTGTGTGCCTTCCGCTACATCTCTGTACAAGAACAAGTACCAACCAGTATCCTGTGCCCGTTGACGCAATACATCTTTTGAGTTGGGAAAACAATCTGGTATTTAGTGTTGTGAAGCTCTCAGAGCTTAGTAGCATGTGCCCTATATATTACATTTTTTTTAATAGCTTCTGACTCCTTGACACTCATTTTTCTGCAAATGTTTGGTTCTGTACTATTCACCTAACACATTGGGAAGAGCTTCCTGTGATCCCGCTTCCACTTTGCACAAAGGTCAGTCGTGACTTCACCATGCACTAAATACAAAATAGTAACAAAGGGAATTGATTCCACGGGTGGTTATACAAGACTTGCCCCTATTATGGCTCTTGCCTCATTGTCCCTTTTATTGCTGCTCTTGGAGTGTCTACTGAATGAGCCCCTGGTGCCAGAGAGTTAAGGAAATTATTGCAGATGTCTATCCGGGCTATTTCGGCACAAAATCACTGTGCTATGGAGTGTAGAGGAACACAAGAAAACAGTTCTGTTTCTCTACTCAGCCATGCATCACTAATAGTAGGAGGCATTCCAGAATGTTTCTTTGCCTGTGCCTGGTTGGGTTTTAAGACCTAATATGGCACCCTTAATTTACCTGGAACCCCTTTAAGAGCTGTGTTCTGCCATTTCCCCATATCACAAACCTCTGGTTTTCATAATGGGGAATTCTTAGTGATTGGTAATGGGACAAAACAGGTACAGCATTGTGAGCTTTCAATAAGCCATTTGGAGGACCAGTTGAGCCCTGCATTTTCACAATGCAAAGAAAGCACTTCTTCTAAAATGAGTGCCTTTTTCCATTCTAGTGCATTTACTTTACTTGTAGCTCTGCATGTGTGCAAGCGCTGTGACCTGTTGTAAGAATTGTGGGCTTTTAACCACACCCACCTGACAGCCATCACTTTCACTTGTTCGTGGGCTTGCCTTTCAAAAATAATTTGTTATCATTGGTAAATGTTTTACGGTTTGTCCCTCCTTGGGGCAGTTTTATTACTGCCTTGCAGACTGCCCCTGTAATACGGATAATCGAATTTGACTGCAAGCAAACTCCTTTTTATTTTTGTATCTCTCCTTCGTGCTCACGCTCATGGCAGCTGTAGAGCTTTGAATCAAATCGCTTATGTCAACTGTTTTACTTTTCATTTTCAATTTAAGTGGCAAAAAAATTCCAGTTAGAGATTTACAACTCTAATGGATCTAACTCAAGCAAATGCGGGACCCATTGCATTGCAATACTTGTTTTAATCATCCCATTATCCATCACACCCATTCAGTTACCAAAGCCAATAGCTCACCCATGGGCGAAACCTACTAGCTTTGTCAATGCTTGTTTCTGTGTGGAGTAGGGCGATGAGTCCTTTTCAACCCCCACCCTCCCTTTTCCTGATGTGGGCTGGGTGGGGAGGGGGGGGGGGGTACTTTCAAAGAAGCCCTCTGCAGCTGCTCGGTTTGATGCTAGTTATTTAGGTGGTTTAATGTTAATGTTTTTGTTTTCTTTTAAAAGGCATGCTTTGTATGGAAATGTGTATGCTCAGTTCCAGTTGGGCTGATTATTTTAAAGGCCCTGAATGCAGTCATTTGATGACCATAGCAGGAGAGGGACGATACCCAACCCAATAGCTCTAGCACTGAAGTTGTCCCTTTGTGCAGTAAAACTACTGTAGGGTGACCACCCATCTGTAATTTTCACGTTCCGCCTGTAATTTAGCCCTTCCGTCCATTTTCTGTGATGAAAGGCTTAACGGACAGCATTTGTCTGTAATTTTATCCTCTAAGCTAAAGGACAAACTGTAATTAGGACAGATCAGTTTCCCCAGCTCGATTAGAAGGCAGGGAGTTTCGTGTGCTCTGTGAAAGGGATGGGCAGACAGATAAGTAACAGGCCTTCTTGCCAGGGTGTCTCCTTCCCTAAAGAAATGCAAATGTGCGCAACTGGTAAATCTGGAAATGCAAAGAGGCTTGGAAGCCTGAATTGACTTTGATCAAAGAAGTCACTTGAAGCTTTGTGATGGCAAAGATATTTTCTTTTAGAGAGGTACTGTAAGCGTGTTCCAAGGTGAGCTGTGGAGTGTGTGGTTTTAATGAACTGTTATGAAAATGTTTGCACTAGGTATAATCTGTATATTATGGAAATCTGTACTTCAGAGGGACTTTTTTATTTAACCTAAATGTATTTGCACATTTTGTAGCAGCCTATATTATGAGGTGTGTAATGCATGTTTAAAATAAAGACTTACACATTCACAGTGCTTTCAGGGACCTCAGTACTGCATAGTACTAACATACATTGGCAAAGCCAATAGGTCTTGTCTACGCAAGAGTTATTGGCTTTGCCAATGTGTTTTAGCCATGTGATACACCAGAGTGGCTGTTGTTCAGCATGGATAAAAGTTATTGGCATAGGGGAGAGTGGCACGGAGGGACGCAGAGTGGAATGGCAAAGAGTGGAGTAGAGTGTTGTAGAGTGGAGTGGCAGAGTGTCATGTTTAGGAGTGGCATACCATGGAGTCGCATAGAATGGCATATAGCGGGGAGTTATGCAGTGGAGTTGACTGGTATAGAGTGCATTGCAGTAGAGTGTTGCAGAATATAGGTGTGTAGAGTGAAGTGGCATAGAATTCAGCGGCATATAATTCAGTAGCGTATAATGTGGTGTCATAGCCTGCAGACGCATAGATTAGAGTGGTGCATAGTAGAGTACAGTGGTGCAGAATGGATTGGTGCAAAGTAGAGTGGCATAGAGTGCAGTAGAGTAGAGTGGCATACAACAGAGTGGCAGAGTGTGCAGTAGTGCAGTTTGGTGTATAGTGCAGTAGCATAGTGTGCAGCATAGACTTGAGTGGCATAGAGTGCAGTGGTGTAGAGTGGTGCCAAGTAGAGTAACATATAGTGATGCAGTGCAGAGTAAAGTTAGTGCTGTAGAGCGCAGTGGTGCAGAGTGGAGTAGAGTGCAGTGGCATAGAGTATATTGGCATATAATGCAGCAGTACAGAGTAGAGAGGTGCAGAGTACAGTAGTGGAGAGTGCAATGTTGCAGAGTGGAGTGTCAGTGCAGTGGTTTAGAGTTGAATAGAGTGGCATAGGAGCAGTGGCATAGACAACAGTGGTGCAGAGTAGAGTGTAGTGGGGTACAGTGCAGTTGTTTAGAGTGCATTGGTGAAGAGTGCAGTGGCATAGAGTGGCATGGGGCAGAGTAGAGTTACATACAGTGCAGTGGAGTAAGTGGCAGAGAGCGCAGTAGTGTAGAGTGGTGCAGTGGCATAGTGCAGAGTAGACTCAAGTGTCAGAGTGCAGTGATGTAGAGTGGTGCAGATTTGTGTAGTGTAGAGTGGTGCAGTGCAGAGTAGAGAATAGTGCTACAGAGTGGAGTAATGCAGAGTAGAGTGGCATAGAGTGCAGTGGTGTAGAGTGTATTGAAGTAAAATGCAGTAGTACAGAGTAGAGTGGTATAGAGTACAGTGGCAGAGAGTGCAATGTTGCAGAGTAGAGTGTCAGTGCAGTGGTGAAGAATGGAGTAGAGGTGCATAGAGAGCAGTGGTGTAGAGTACACTAGTGCAGAATAGAGTGCAGTGGCATATAGTGCAGTTGTTTAGAGTTCATTGGCATAGAGTGCATTGAAGTAGAGTGCAGTGGGGCAGATTGGCGTAGGACGAAGTGGCATAGAGTAGATTGTTTCAGAGTAGAGCGCAGTGGCATAGAGTGGAGAGGTGTAGGGTAGAGTGCAGTGGCATAGAAAGCAGTGGTGCAGAGTGCAGTGGCGTAAATTCGATTTTTTCCCAGTAGAGTGAAGCGGCATAGAGTGTAGAGGTGCAGGGTAGAATGGAACTGCGTACAGCAGCATAGTGTGTGATTGCATAGAGTAAAGTGGTGTAGCGTGCCGTGGCATAGAGCACAGTGGTGCAGAGCAGATTAGAGTGAGGTACAGTGTATTGATGTAGAGTACAGGGGCATATAGTTCAGTGTTACAGAGTAAAGTGCAATAGCATAGAGTTTATTGGCATAGAGTGCAGTGGTGTACAGTGTTGCAGAGTGGCGTAGAGTGGAGTTGTCCAGAGTAGATTGGTGTTGTCTAGACTGGAGTGGTATAGCGTGGAGAGGCGCAGTGGTGTAGAGAGGCATAAAGTGTACTAGCATAGAGTAGTGGTACAGAGGAGAGTAGAGAGGTGTAGTGTGAAATGCATAGAGTGCAGTGGTGTGGAATGGTTCGGAGTCGAGAAGAGTGCAGTGTCCCAGAGTGCAGTGGCATGCAGTGGTGTAAAGGAAAGTGATGCAGAGTAGGGTGCAGTGGTGTGGAGTAGTGCAAAGTGGAGGGTAGTATGCTTAGTGTGGTAACACACTGCCAAATACAGACAACACGTTTTTGATTGCAATGACCATTACACTTGCACAGACATACAGTTTTTCAAATAAACCTATACAGTGCACAGATGATGATGTGTGGAAATTGCATCACCTAATGTAATGATTTGTTTTAATCATATAAAGGTATTTGTTTCCAGTACAGTTCAGAATGAACAAAAATGTGCTTAATTTGTACTCCGAATCCTGATATATTCTGAAATCCTTGCACATCTATTAAAATGTTGTCATATGATAGAAAGAGATTTTTCCTGCCCCCAATATCCAGAAAGGTTGATGCATAAATCCTCTCACTTTGAAGTCGGAGAAAGAAAAGTAAGCACTTAGGGCCAGATGTAGGAAGGCATTAGCGCCTCGCAAACAGCGAAAAACGCAGTTTGCGAGGCGCTAATGCCCTCACGCGATGCTGAAACACATATTGCGAGTCGGTACCGACTCGCAAAATGTGTTTCAGACTCGCAAATAGGAAGGGGCGTTCCCTACCTATTTGCGAGTCGCACCGCGATGTAGGGTTGATTTGTGACAGCGAAAGCGGTCGCAAATCAACCCGCAGTTACCATCCACTTGAAGTGGATGGTAACTCATTTGCAAACTGGAAGGGGTCCCCATGGGACCCCTTCCCCTTTGTGAAAGCTCACAATAATGTTTTTTCAGAGCAGGCAGTGGTCCTATGGACCACTGCCTACTCTGAAAAAAACCGAAACAAAAAGGTTTCAGTATTTTTTTCTATTTGCAGCTCGTTTTCCTTTAAGGTAAACGGGCTGCAAAGAGAAAAAAAACTGCTTTATCTAAAAGCAGTCACTGACATGGTGGTCTGCTGTCTCCAGCAGGCCACCATACCCGTGAGTGCCTACACTCGCTATGGGGTCGCAAACTGCGACCCACCTCATAAATATTTATGAGGTGGGTCTTTGCGACCCCATAGCGAATCGCAGAAGGTGTCTGAGACACCTTTCTGCATACCAATTTGCGAGCTGCAAATTGTGAGTCGGAAGGACTTGCAATTTGCAACTCGCAAATTGGTTTCTACCTACATCTGGCCCTAAGTTCCCACCAAAGACACAGCCTGATATTTGACCTTGTTCTTTAAATGCACAGCAAATGTGATAAGATAAGAACAAGATTTATAGGCCTGTTTACAGAAAGGGAGCACTCAAGGATACTGTAAATAAGCTTTGGGCAAGGGAAGGGACAAGCTCAAGCTGGATTGCCTAAAACAAATGAAGCCAGCAAACTGAAAGCAACAAAATGTGAGTTACAAACCACAAAGCCAGTCGCAAAACAATGGGTGGCATGCATTCCCAAGGAAGCTCTGAATGTACTTAAAGTGACAGCCGTGGGATACTTTGTGGGGAAAGTCCAGTATTTTAGTCCAGTCCATATTTTGCATAGGTTTGGCCACATCAATCTCCCAGGTAGTATGACGAGAAGAGCTGGAGCAGTCTCCATGTTGCAGGAAAGGTCTGAACATCCATTGCATCAGTTTGCCACCAGTCCCTATGGTGTAGAGCTTCAGGCACACCTCATGTAGGGTTAGTGCTAAGTGCCAGACATGAAACAGGGCATTTAACGATTGTTTAAGCCGGTTGTAAGTAAGAAGTTGACTGGGATGAAGATGGTAGTCTGCCACAAGGGTCTGGAAATTCAGTAGCTCGCCATCCAGAAAAAAATCCCCCAAATTTAAGAATCCTGCAGCATGCCACTGACGGAGTTTCTCTGAGTACAGCTGCCCTCTGTGAGTGGTAAGGCTTCACAAAGGTAGTGCAGGGTTACAGGGCTTCTTCGTGTCAGTAAGTTTACAGGTTCTGGAAAGGCAAGAGAAAGCTGTGCATGATAATCCCGAATGATATCCGTAGAATGGTCAGTAGGAAACAATGAGCAGTGCAGTAAGCTCTCCTTAAAAGTCTTTACGGATAAACCCTATCTCCTCCAGGGGGGCAGGCAGACAGGCACCAAGCCACCAACTGGGCCTGTGCAGCTAAATAATAGTGTTCTAAGTCTAGAAGGCCTAATCCACCCTCAGTCAAGATTAGCTTTAGAGTGGAAAGAGCTACCCAACGGTGCCCCAGTGACCAAATCAGATGTGTGGCGTGTCTGAAGAAGGAACGAAGGACAGGCAGTGGAAGGTTTGCAAAATATTAATATTATTGGGGTAGCACACCATCTTCATTAGTGCCACATGGCCCACTACAGAAAACGGAAGAGAAGACCAGAAAGCAAACTGGGCTCAGAGGGACCTGACGCTCTGCTGAGATTTCCATCCTGCTAATCAGTGGGGAAATGGTAGATAGAAATCCCTAGGTATCAAAAGGTAACTGGTTCCCAGTTTAATCTGAGGTCTAATTGTACATAAAGGGGAAAACAGTACCATATGTTAAAGAAACACTAATTACATTTTAAAATCGTTCTCAGGTGCTTACATTTTGTTTGTGCAATTTACATCCCAAATATTTTGAAGATCCTATGTGTACCTGATACATAGGGATAACCCAGATCACTGGTTTGGCCTTTGCTCAACCTTCAAGGGGTCTGGCCCAATGTTCCCTCTAATTTTTCTTTCTCATGTGTGGCAATAGAATGCTGGCGGGTGCACTTTTCTTGCTTGTGTGCGCCACTGAGTGATAAGATGTGCAACAAGGCAAGTCGACCAGCTACCATTTAAAGGTACATAACAAGCATTGGCAATGACAAAAAGTATTACTTTTAATTTAAAGTTGCTTCTTAGTCACTGCGTGGTTTAGGCACTGAATACGTCATCACACATGCACCCCTGTCACTCATCCTTGCACTTGTGCATCCATAAATAACTTATTTATCTTGCATTCACCAACGTGCACAGCCACAAAACAACACATACACAAGTTCAGCCACATATGGAATATAAATTGAAAGAATAAATGTAGAAAAAATAAAATATGCTATTGCCTAAAAATAGCAGACATGCTTACATTAACAAAATTAAACAAAGCAGCAGGTGGGCATCTTGCAATGGTATTGTACATAGCTGTGGACACCCTGCAATGGCATTTCTCTTTGCACCAAATAAGGGGAAACGCAGCACTAATGTCAGATTGATCAAGCCAGGCAAGGCCATCTTGCATGGCCCTACATGGCTTGATAAATCTGGAGTAATGCAAGGCAGCACAAATCGCTGCTTGCGTTACTCTGCCCCAACGAGGCGTTCCTCTCTGAAAATATGCTAAGTCACACATCCTGTTTTGGGGAGAGGTAGAGGCCCACTGTCTAAGACCCCCACTGCAGAAAGCTTTATTTTCACTCACTGATTTAATTAATCACTCAAACACTTCTGCACTAATTCACTTAGCTTCCTATTCTCTCACTTGTTCACTGACACCTTCATTTTCTCAGTCATGCTTCAAAATAAAGTCTTGGTTGTCATTTGTTCACTCATTCACTTAATGCTTCACTCACTCACTTGCATATTCACTCATTTGTAAACTCACACTCACCAATTCACTGATGTGCTCAGTCACTTACTAATTTGCTCACTCCTTCACTCACTCACCTCACATGCATAATTGCATTACCTTACAGTCACTTACTGACATCCATTCTCTTTTACGTGCTTTCCCCCTCACGTACTTGCTGCTCATCCTTTAATTGATTTTTTGTTTGCTTATTCACTTACTAATTTGCACACTTGTGATAAATCCCTTGCTGCCTCATTCACATACTCATTCCCACATTCAGTTGCTCACTAACTCACTTGCTCAATCATTTGGACACTCACTCCTCATTCATTAACCTATTCAATCACTGTTTCACTTATCTACTCACTTGTTTATTCCCTTACTTGCTTTGACAGTCATATGCTCATTGAAAAAACCCACAAATCCATTCACTCATACATTCAATATTTCCTATTCTTTTACCACTCAGACACTTTTTAACTTAAAAACACTCTAATTCATTCATCCATTCATTCAAATAATGAAACTTTATAACATATGACCTTAGACAACCATGTGTGCACATGGAAAATAGTTCCTCCACGTGGTGCAAAGACAGAGAAAGAGAAACGAAAAGTGGAGAAGTCTTAGGTCTGTGGACCTGACAGACTGGACTCAGGCTATAGGAAAAGCACTGGAAATTCTCTCTAGCTGTTTCATGCTTGCCCTGCAGGCATTCACACATCCTCAATTAGTATTTCTAAAGACAAAAACGTGTCTTTAAAAATGCATTTGGAAGTGCAGCGTCACCACCATCAGCGACACTTCAAAGGCTACAGTGGAGCATTTAATGAATGTAGCAGTGCTTCAGAGTGCGCGTTGATTGTAGGTGTCTGCGCGGAGGGAAACCTAGGTGTGTGCGACCGCACAGGCGCGCAGTTTAGAGGGAACTATGGTCTGGCCCCTGCTCACCCTTCACAAGCATGAACAGCGGACCATTGCACCAGAAGAGTTTGCCAGAGTGGGATGGTGCTGCTGGTTCAGATACTTGACAGTTCCTCTTCTGTTTCTCTCCTGTCTGCAAAGACAACTCCCCAGATACGCAAGACCTTCCAAGAGTCTTGGTGAACCCATCTCGTCTGATGTTGGGAATTGTCCCACCTTGTTCTCCTCTTCCTTATCTATCCAGTTCTTAGCAACAGCCCTTTAGATCAGCTGCAGTGGATCTCCCATTTGATCTCGATTTCATCCTCCTCTTTTATTATCTTAGATTGGTGGTCCGGGCTCCCAGTTCTGAGACAAATGTAGTGTTCTGAATATAAACTATAGTGTTGTGAGACTACAGACAAGTTTTGGGTACCTCATATCCTGACATTAGGTGTGAGACTGTCACTCCACACCATCTACTCTGCCGCAATTCATTTTATTTTTTGGGTTGAAAGTCCATTGGAGGTTGAGGTGAGCCAGATGTTTTTGTTCAACATGTTTAAAGTGGCATAGGGTTACTTACCTAAATGTTTCCCAAACTGTTTGCCATGGGTTTTAAAATATTTAGAAATATTTAGAAACACAATCAAAATGTTGCTGCTGTTTTCTCTCCAAGAAAGACTGGGTAGATTTGAGTAGGGGTGATGGCCCTGACACAGTGCTGAAGGCAATTAATTTTCTACTGAACAAGGACATAATGTGACACCTGAATGTAGCATATCAGGAGGAAATCTCAAATAGACCACAGTGAATAAATAGTGCTATGTAAAATAAGAGTAAATAAATGCACTGATAACATAATGGGGTATGGCCTCTCGTGGGTGTGTCAATAAAACTGACATTTGTTCTTGAATTTTTGTCCTGAAGGTTGACCCTTCGTCCTGAATTGTTTACAGTCCTGTCCAGAATATGCCTCAATACCAGGTGGTCACCCTACCTGACGTCCGTAAGGACGCACTGCCATTGTGCTACTGGCACTGATTTTGCCACCTCTGAAGCCAGGGGTCTCAAAGACAGTGTCAGGAGTCGCAAGGCGCAAGCTAAGTGGTGACCCCAAAATGACACCCATGAGCACTTTTAGTGCAGTTTCCCTACAGGATTTCACATTTTGTCATTGGCAGTCAATTGCATGACACTTGTGAGAAGCAAATGTCCACTCAAAAATTTTCTTCTCTTTCTCCATTTCCTTAAATGTAATAAAATTTAAATTATCCTTACTGCCACGTAATCAAAACCATAGCAATAAAAACAACTACATGAGTATGTATTGTAAACATTGGTCCCTTCTACGCCACTGCACTCTACAGCACTATACTCTACTCTGCACCACTCTACACTACTACACTTTGCACCACTCTACGCCACTGCACTCTATGCCACGCAAATCTACTCTGCACTCTATGCAACTGCACCATTCTACAGTACTGCACTCTCTGCCACTCTAGTGTATGCCACTTTACTCCACTGCACTCGGAGCCACTCTTCTCTGCCCCTCTCCATGCCAGCTGCACTCTAAACTACTGCACCATACACCAATGCACTCTAAACAACTGCACTGTACCCCACTACACTCTACTCTGCACCACTATGCTTTACACCACTCCTCCTATGCCACTCTACTCCACTTTACACCACTATGCCACTAACTTTTAGCCATGCTGAACAGCAGCCACTCTGATGTATAACATGGCTAAAACACATTGGCAAAGCCAATAACTCTTGTGCAGACAAAACCTATTGGCTTTGCCAATGTTTGTTAGTACTATGAGGTACCGAGGTCCCTGAGAGAACTGTGAATGTGTTAGTCCTTATTTTAAACATGCATTACACACATCATAATATAGGCTGCTACAAAATGTGAAATTACATTTCGGTTAAATAAAAAATAATCCTTCTAAAATACAGATTTGAATAATATACAGTGTATACCTAGTATTAACATTTTTTATAACAGTCCAATAGAACCACACACTCCACAGCTCACCCTTCCAATACCTCTCTAAAAGAAAATATCTTTGTCATCAAAAAGCTTCAAGTGACTCCTCAGATTAAAGTCAATGCAGGTTTCCAAGCCTCTTTACATTTGCAGATTACCAGTTGCGCATGTTTGCATTTCTTTAGGGAAGGGGATCTTTTCTTATCTGTCTCCCCCTCCCTCCCTCAGAACACAGGAGACTCCCTGCTTTTCAGTCTAGCTGGGGAAGCTGATCTGCCCTAATTACATTCTGTCCTTTAGGTGAAAGGCTAAAATTACGGACAAATGCTGTCCGTTAAGCCTTTCATCACGGACAACAGATGGCAGAGCGAAATTACGGGCAGTCCGTAAAAATTACGGACGGGTGGTCAAACTAACATCAGGTGAGACTCCTTTCTCGTTGTTTTCTCTCATTTTTTATTACACTAATAGTAAATAACGTCTATTCTCTATTAGTGTGATAAAAATACAATTAACTGGACAATGGCACTACCTGGCAGCTGAAGTAAGTAAAGAAATGCTTTTAAATGCATGTAATGTGTGTACTTGAGGGTGTGTGTGTTTTCGTGTGAATGTGTGTATGTGTAAGCATGTGTGTGTGTGAGAATGAATCTGAAGGTCAAAAGGCGTGTGATGTCATTTCTGCTACCCCAGGTATTTTGGTGAATTGACGTTCATGAAACTGCCTTGGATCCACCTCAATCTCTTCTCTGGATTTTAATCTAGGGTTCCAGTTTATGTGCAGTGGCGAGTCCACCCCTGGAGGGTGTAGTCAATGCCTTTGTTTTCCCAGGCATCCGAGTGCGCGCATTCAGAGTTTCTGTGCGCTGCATGGAGACAAATGCTGGGCAGGTGCCATAGCCCACAGCTTAGAGACAACAGTGCCTATGGGGTGGATGGTTTGCTGGCGGCAAGAGAAAAA
This sequence comes from Pleurodeles waltl, assembly GCF_031143425.1. Taxonomy (NCBI): domain Eukaryota; kingdom Metazoa; phylum Chordata; class Amphibia; order Caudata; family Salamandridae; genus Pleurodeles; species Pleurodeles waltl. Next base: position 768,530,439 of record NC_090446.1, read on the forward strand.
GAACCTTGGATCTTTCTGTAGGACTATGGAGAAATGTGAGAAGAGGAAGCAGAGACATCAGCTACATGTACTAACATGCTAAGTACTGGGGAATGTGTAGAACCTATTATTTCTGATGTATGTAATGTACTCTTGAGACTGGGATTTGAGAAGGGGAATATAACCTCAGTTTTGAGGTGGTGTGCAGGGAGGGAGTAGGGGTTGAGGGAGAGGACTGAGAGAGATTAAGGATCATTTCTGAGGCATAAGGATGCCGGTTGGCAGGTGTTTCAGTTTAAGTGCCCCATAGCCATGTGAGAATTATTATTATTTTGGAAGAATCAGTTAATATGAACAGTTGTAAAAAGGTTACTGCAGCCAATATGTTATCTGTATGCTGCAAAAAGTAATACAAATTAGGGAACCCTTTCTCTCTTGTGTGGAGCCTGTGTGGCCAAGGAAATGACAGTCCCCTCCTTTGTGGTCACCAAAAGTGGTTTGGGAGTAGCTTGCCTTCCACTGGATTTCGAGCCAGCCTGGATGTGGGAACAAATGCCTTCCAGAGGTCTCAACTTTACATTTACTTGTGGAAGGACCTTTATAGGTCAATGAAGTTCCTGGGTCCACCCCAATTGGTCTTCCAGCAAGGGGAAGAAAACCCACATGCAGACGATTGGTCCTGCTCTGGAAGTGGTTTTCACAGCACATTAAGGTCAAGCACTTGGCAGGTCAATTGCTGCAGAGTTAATCTGAGTTAGCCTCTATGAGCTTCAGGCAGGGAAAAAGTAACTATTTTAAAACTTACTTTTCCTAATTAATTATTAGAAGTTCGACTTTACCAATGAATTAGACTTTTAATAAATATGAAAAATAGTCCTGGAATGATAACTTTCACAGTTTTATGACAAATGTTTATAATATGTAGTTCGCCATTCTTTAGGATCCACCTACAGCCCTGCGAGTGAAAGCAGCTTTTGGAGCTAGTCACTAGAAGAAAATGCAAACTTTAATTTCGGACATGGTCCACTTTTATATATCAGTCATCCTAACTTGTGGGCAACAGGGTGGACTTAGGGGTGACTTAATATTTAATAGCAGGGCTTTTCGTCTGGCAAAAAGGGTTATTTTGTAAAGTTTGACAGAAGGTTATAGGAAGGTTATAGGCTGCTGCAGTCAGGCTATACATGGTGGGCCTGAAGTTATGATTTACAGGCCCATCCTCACTACGGAATAATAGGTGGTGCAGTCCACAGATGGCATTTAACTTCCAGGACCTTGGTACATTTTCTACAATGTTAGAAATTGGGTATCTAGTTGGCATAGGTGTACACCCTTGTCCAAGTAGGGATCACAATCCTAGTCAGGGTAAGTCACAACACAATACAAATTATCCTGTGCCCACCCTCTGGTAGCTTTGCACTGAGCAGTCAGGTTTAACTTAGAAGGTAATGTGTGAAGAATTTGTGGAATACATCATACAGTAACACAGTGAAAACACCACAGAAATATACCACACAGGTTTAGAACAATAGATAATATTTATCTGAATAAAATAAGGTCAACACAATGAAAATCCAATGATCACAAGCACAGTTATGAATTTTTAAAGATTGAATCCCACTAAGGGGGTCATTACAACATTGGCGGTATAAGACGCTTACCGCCGTGCAGAAGACCGCCAACACACCGCGGCGGCGGCGGGAGCCCGCCACAGCTATTATGACACACATCACGGAATCCGCCGAAATTCAGACACCCACACAATCCCGCCACACCAAAGGTCAGCGATAAACATGCGGAAAGAAATCCTCCACCTCCACGCCAACAGAAACACGCCCATGCTATTACGACCCACGAATCCACGCGGTGGTCTTTCAACCGCGGTATTCCATTGGCGGTACACACCGCTGCGTTCAAAATACACACACAGCTCCAAAACACCGCCACATTGGACAATTCAAAATACACACACCTGATACACATACAAACAACACTCCCACACACCTAACACAATATAAAACACACACCCACATCACCCACAAACCCCTACGACCAAAAATTAGGAGGAAGGCCAGAGAGAGACAGCACAGAATAGAGAACCCCATCACACAGAGGCACAATACACCATCACCCACACAACATCCACGCACAAAACACCACATACCACTACACTCACCACACTCATCACCACATACACCAACTCACACATCACACACACCACCCCATGGCACGCCAAAGACACCCCCGCTTTTCCGAAGAGGAGCTCAGGGTCATGGTGGAGGAAATCCTACGGGTAGAGCCACAGCTATTTGGCTCACAGGTACAGCACACATCCATAGCCAGGAAGATGGAACTATGGCAAAGAATAGTCGACAGGGTCAACGCTGTGGGACAGCATCCAAGAAATAGGGAGGACATCAGGAAGAGGTGGAACGACCTACGGGGGAAGGTGCGTTCCACGGTATCCAGGCACCACATCGCGGTTCAGCGGACTGGCGGCGGACCCCCACCTCCTCCCCCACAACTAACAACGTGGGAGGAGCAAGTCTTGTCCATCTTGCATCCTGAGGGCCTCGCAGGAGTCATTGGAGGAACGGACACTGGTAAGTCAAATCTTAACTATCATATCCCCCACCTTACCTGCATGCTATCACACACCCCCACCCTCACACCCTCCCCTATCACCCTAACTCCTCACTAATGTACCCATAACACCAACCACCCATCCCAACCCCAAGACCTGCATGACACAACTAAGCATGGATACCCATCACTAAAGCATGCCCACTGCACATACCCAGAACACCCCTCAACCATCAGCACACAAGCCCCCACACAGGAATGCCTGCACTGGTGTACATGCACACCCAACCATTGCACACCATGAAACACACACATGCAATAATCATGTACTTATACCCCCGCAGGAACCTGAAGGAACGTCACCACACCAGAGGGTCCAGACAACACCACTCCACCCCCAGAGGAGGCCCACAGTGACGACAGCAGCTCTGCCCTACTGGATCCTGATGACCAGCCCGGACCATCGTGGGCCTCAGGACAGTCGGTTCCCCTTGCCCAGCCACAGCCCAACACCAAACTTACACCCTCTGGTAACACCAGCACAGCACCCACCCAGCAGGCCCATACCTCCCTACCCAGGACAGGTCAATCAGCGGTGTGTCCACCACTACAGGGCACCCAGGCTAACCCAACACCCCAACAACAACAGGGACCTGGGGGCAGTGGTAGTGGGCACACGGTCCAGGGGACGGAGGCACAGGAACACAGGGGAACTGGGAGGGCTGCTGTGCGACAGAGGGAGGACAGGCCAAGGGAACCTACTCTCAATGAGGACCTCTCCTCCATCATGGGAGCATACCACCACTCCCAGGAGACGATGGCAACGGTCCTGGACAAGTTGCAGGAGACCCTGCGTCTGCAGGAGGAGCAGTATTTGGGGTTCAGGGAGGAGCTCAGGACCATCGGCTCCGCCCTGGGCACCATTGTAGGGGTGCTGACGGACATTCAAAAGATCTTGAGGGACACCGTAGCACTCCAAGGGGCCCCTGACACTAGCCAGGACGATGAAATGCCCACCACCTCCGCTGGTGCTAGTGGACAGGACGCCCCGCCACAGGACCAACACACCAGCACCCCACCCCCTGCAGACGGACAACCACCACGAAAGCGGTCCCTGAGATCCAGGAACAGGACAGAGCAAGATGGCAAGACCCCCGCCAGGAAATAAGACCACCCTGATTGTCCCCCCACTGTACCACTTTGTTACCCTGTCCAAATCGGAACTGCCCCAGCTCCACTTCCAATGGGCAGATGTGCAATGTACCTGTGAGACTAATAGACTGGACTCTGCCATGGACATTCTTCCACCATAACCCATCACCATTTCACAACCCCCCTTCATTGTTATGCACTTAAATAAACACCCTTGAAACACTAATAAAACTGGAGTCAGTCAATGATTTTGAACTTTGTATTGTCAATTACAGTGTCAAAATGGTTACCCATTGGAAGGCCAACATACCAAAGTCACACATCACAAGCCTTTCAAGGGTGCAAGCTGTTGACACGTAGGTTACCACATTTGTGAAACTGAAATGGAAGGGGACAACTCAGTTAACAAATAGTGAGTGAAATGTAGGTACAGGATAGAGGTAGACGTGTGAAAGTTAATGTTATGTTAAACCTGAAAATGTACTCACCTGTGTCTCACTGGAAAATATTGCTGTATGACTGACTCCCTGTTGTCGTTTTCTTCGCCTTCTTAGGCACCGTTATTTGGGACATATTGGAAGATGGCGGAATCCTCCGGTGTACCGACCGCTGGTGGACCTGTTGACAATGGAAGAGAGACATTTGATCGTGAACTACCGGTTCGACCGTGCCACAATCCAGGAACTATGTACACAGTTGGAGCCAGACCTGATGTCACCAATCCGCCATCCGACTGGAATCCCCCCTGACGTTCAGGTGCTGTCAGTGCTCCATTTCCTTGCAAGTGGGTCATTTCAGACTACTGTGGCCATGGCATCAGGGATGTCCCAGCCTATGCTTTACAACAGCGAAGAAACAGTCACCATTCCTCCAGGTATGTACCCACAGTCACACACAAGACTACAACAGACAATTAACCCATCCGGGAAATGTTTTGAGTGTGGGCCTCGTTATGTGTGACGCAGTAGTAAATGAAGCCATGTGGGCCCCTGAAATGACGGCTCCCTGACCTCTAAACTGGGACAATGGAATTGTGGGGTAACTGCGCTGGCGTTGGACACCGTCGCGGTGGGCGGTCGTAGAGCGCGGCGCAATGCTGCATTGGTTAACATTGGACCCTATGGGTCCCAGGAGCCAATGAACAGGTGCGCTGGCGGTGATGATGCGCCCCGCCGCGGACGTCACCACCATTTTCTATCTCTTCAATCACTAGATATCTGACCTTCGACAGGAGAGGACCTACACTGCTAGTGCTGCAGTGACCTCGGTCTGGAAGCTACGATGGCTGCTGCGTCTGGGGAAAGGGCCCCTGCCTTCACTGCACAGGAGTTGGAGAAACTTGTGGATGGGGTCCTCCCCCAGTACATGCTACTCTACGGTCCTCCAGACTAACAGGTTAGTACACAGGGAGCACGTTGGATGGGCTAGGCCTGGGTGGACAGGGCTGGGTGAGAGAGGGAAGGGGCAGAGTTCTTACAATGGAAATGCATGGGGATGAATGGGCCACATGGCCAGAGTTGAGGGGGCCACTCACATTGATGGTGCAGTAGGTAATGACTGTTCCTCTTTCCTTGTGCATGTCATGTAGGTCAGCGCCCACCAGAAGAGGGACATTTGGCGTGCCATCGCCAAGGAAGTCCGGACCCTGAGGGCCCACCAGAGACGGGGCACCCACTGCCGTAAGAGATGGGAGGACATTCGCCGCTGCAGCAAGAAGACGGCGGAGGCTCAGCTGGGGATGGCCTCCCAACGTGGGAGGGGTGCCCGTCGCACCATGACCCCCCTGATGTTCCGGATCCTGACGGTGGCCTACCCGGAGTGGGATGGGTGCTTAAGGACATCACAGCAGACACAAGGGGGTGAGTACAACCTCATTCTGTGGACTTTGCATGCAGTGGAGGTGTCTGGGTGGGGGAGGTGGGCTGTGGGTGTCCCTAGGCCAGGGCGAGTTAGGTAGGCAAGGCCCCTCCGTAATGTAGGCCATGTGGGACTCTACCCCAGCTCAGAACAGAGGCAAGTTGATGTATAGTTGCCCCTTTGCCATCCATGTGCGCAGATTTCTACCATTGCCATGTAGGCCATATCCCAGAAATTGCATGTGCAGAGGGCAGGAGCACGGCGTAATGCATGGGGCTGCTGCATCTGTCTTGTCCGCCAACGGTAGCGGTATGCCATGCACTAAAACTCTCTTTCTTCTGTCTCCCCCCCTTTTCCTGCTCTCCCTGTCCTTTTGTACATCAGCATCATCAGGCGGAGGTACAGTGGCACCGGAGCACGAGGGAGCTGCATCCCACATGGCCATGGAGGGCCACACCACAGACTCTGAATGCACCAGTGGGACGGAGGGCGAGTGGAGCTTCACGTCGGCCACAGGATCACCAACCAGCAACACGGGCTCGTCCTCCGATGGGAGCTCCCCTGTGGTGGCGGCACCATCTGTGCGCCCCACTTCTACAGGTACTGCAGCCACCTCCCCTACCAGCACCGCCCTGCCAGCAGCCCCTCAGCGTTCGCCCCGTGCCCGCTCACCCAGGAGGGTGGGCATGACCTTCGCCCCAGGCACCTCAGGCCCTGCCCCTGTTACCCCTGCTGCCCTCAGTGAGGAGGCCATTGACCTCCTCAGGTCACTCACTGTTGGGCAGTCTACCATTGTGAATGCCATCCAGGGTGTAGAACGAGAGTTGCAACACTGTAATGCATTCCTGGAAGGCATGCATTCTGGTCAGGCTGTCCTTCAGCGAACCCTCCAATCTCTGGCCTCAGCACTGATGGCAGCCATTGTCTCTGTGTCCAGCCTCCCCCCTCCAACTTCCTCCACCCAGACCCAATCCCCTGTATCCCAGCCCATCCCAAGCACACCTACAGACCAGCATGCACACAAGTCAACACCCAAAAGTAGCTCAAGCAAACATAGGCACCACACACACCACAGGCACTCACACAAGCATCACACCCATACAGACACAGCAACATCCACTGTCTCCACTGTGTCCCCCTCCTCCTCTTCTCCCTCCTCCCTCCCAGTGTCGTCTACACACACACCTGCATGCACCACATCTACAGGCACTAGGACTCGCACCAGGACACCCAGCACCACAAGCCACTCACCTGCACTCACCACCTCCACTGCCTTTACACGTCCCCTGTGTCCTCTCCCAGTGTGTCTGTGACGCCCCCTCCCAAAGTACCCAAACGCCGGCAATCACTCACCCAACATCCATCCACCTCACGACAGCCTTCGGTACCTGCACCTGCACCTGCACCCAAAACACATAAAGTGACACCTCCTACAACCACCTCCTCTACCTCCACTCCCAGACCCCCTCCAGCTACCCATCCCAGTGCCCGTCAGAAACTGTCCCTCTGTCAAATTGACCTGTTTGCCCCCACCCCCCCTCCAGTTCATCAGTCCCGTCGTAGCGCCTCAGCCAAAAAGCCTACAGTGCCAGTGGTGCGGGTTCCAGGTTTTTGGAGTGCACCGTCCACCAGGGCAGGCAGTAGGACCCGAAGCCAAGGCACTGGCAGCCCACCCCCTGTAAAGGCTCTGAAATTGGAGAGTGGACAACTGGACAGTGTCAAGACTCCTGGTGGGACAACAACTGAAATGGGATCGAAGGCGATTGGTGAGTCAGCTGTAACTCCAAAGAAGGTGGGGAAGGTCCCGAGGAAGTCTGCCCAGCCTGTTGTGAGTGTCACGGCGGAGACACAACCGCCAGCACCGTTGTTACTGGTCAGGAGACCACCGCCGGAGTCACAGCCCAGGAGGGCCCAAGTCTCGTTACTGGTCAGGAGACCACCGCTGGAGTCACAGCCCAGGAGGGCCCAAGTCTCGTTACTGGTCAGGAGACCACCGCCAGAGTCACAGCCCAGGAGGGCCCAAGTCTCGTTACTGGTCAGGAGACCACCGCCGGTGTCACAGCCCAGGAGGTCCTAAGTCTCGTTACTGGTCAGGAGACCACCGCCGGAGTCACAGCCCAGGAGGGACCAGGATCCCACAGCCCCGCTGGGCAATGATGGAACGTCAAGCCACACATCAATGTCCAGTGTGGAGATCTTCATGCCACACACCAATGTCCAGTCTGGAGATCGTCATGCCACACACCAATGTCCAGTGTGGAGATCGTCATGCCACACACCAATGTCAGTATCCGAACCGTCATGTCAGAGCACCGCTGAACAGGGCAAAGACTGCCATGTCAAAGCACCGCTGAACAGGGCAAAGACTGCCATGGTGAAGACCGCTGAACAGGGCAAAGACTGCCATGGTGAAGACCGCTGAACAGGGAAAAGACCGCCATGGTGAAGACCGCTGAACAGGGCAAAGACTGCCATGGCTACGCACCGCTGAACAGGGCAAAGACCGCCATGGTGAAGACCGCTGAACAGGGCAAATACCGCCATGGTGAAGACCGCTGAACAGGGCAAAGACTGCCATGGCTAAGCACCGCTGAACAGGGCAAAGACCGCCATGGTGAAGACCGCTGAACAGGGCAAAGACTGCCATGTCAAAGCACCGCTGAACAGAGCAAAGACCGCCATGGTGAAGACCGCTGAACAGGGCAAAGACCGCCATGGTGAAGACCGCTGAACAGGGCAAAGACCGCCATGGTAAAGACCGCTGAACAAGGCAAACACCGTGTGGGTATGAATAGGCCGCCACATCAGGCATCCTTATCCCATGTGCAGCTGGGACAGTGACAGGACATGAACTTTCACGGGGAGACTCATCCTGTCTGGGCACCAGTCCCACCCAGTACCAGTAGAGAACTGCAGATACTTGCGAAAATGTGGCTTTGCATTCCCCAGGATGGTCCAGTTGGCAACCCACCCACTGTAAAGACTTATGAGACTGTGGCTTTGCACTCCCCAGGATGTAACAGTGGGCAACCCACCCACTGTAGAGACTTGTGAGACTGTGGCTTTGCACTCCCCAGGATGTAACAGTGGGCAACCCACCCACTGTAGAGACTTGTGAGACTGTGGCTTTGCACTCCCCAGGATGTAACAGTGGGCAAACCACCCACTGTAAAGACTTGTGAGACTGTGGCTTTGCACTCCCCAGGATGTCACAGTGGGCAAGCCACCAACTTGTGAGACTTGAGAGACTGTGGCTTTGCACTCCCCAGGATGTCACAGTGGGCAACCCACCCACTGTAGAGACTTGTGAGACTGTGGCTTTGCACTCCCCAGGATGTAACAGTGGGCAAACCACCCACTGTAAAGACTTGTGAGACTGTGGGCAAGCCACCCACTTGTGAGACTTGAGAGACTGTGGCTTTGCACTCCCCAGGATGGCACAGTGGGCAACCCACCCACTTGTGAGACTTGAGAGACTGTGGCTTTGCACTCCCCAGGATGGCACAGTGGGCAACCCACCCACTTGTGAGACTTGAGAGACTGTGGCTTTGCACTCCCTAGGATACATCAATGGGCCTGGAGCCCCGTCGTGGATCTGGCTTCGCATTCATGTGGCTGAGGTGTCCCCCCCTTCCCTTCCCCCTGAGGTGCCTGTAGTGTTTCTATCTGATGCCCCGGCAGTGTTCTCTGGGATTTTGGTGAGGTATCTATTGTGGGCCTCGCCCATGCATTTTTGGACTGTTGGTGCACGGACATTGTTGTATACATATCTGGACTACTTCTTGTATTGTATATATAATTATGACAGATTTCGAGATATATATCAGTATATTTTTGTATGACATGTATATTGGCACATTACAATGTTTGACCGAAATTCGCTTTGTCTTTGCATTCTTCCGGGGGGATTGTGGGTTGTTCATGTGATTTTTTTACTTCATTGGTGTGTATGTTGTGATATGCGAGGGTGGGGGTGTTTGGTGGGTGTCCTCCTAACTTTTGCCTCCCCCATGTCGTAGATGCAGTACTCACTGGTATCTTCTGTGCCTACGTCGCTGTTGGTCGTAGAGGAGCAGAAAGACAAAGGCAGGTAGGATTTGGAGTTCCGGCTCCATGGAGTCGTCGTTCCTCGTGGAGTGTGTTAAGGTGAGCGTTTTCCCATAGCAAAAGCTGTTTTCGCCGTGTTTTTATCCGTGGTGAGTCCGCCCCGGAAAAGGTGGCGGATTGGCCTGTCATAATAGTGTGGGCGGTACATTGTCTCCCGCCTGTCTGTTGGCGGTGACCGCCGCGCTGTTTGTCTGTACCGCCGTGGCGGGCGATGTGTTAAAGTGGCTGTCTTTGTTGGCGGTTTCCGCCATGGTCGTAATTCCCTTTTTTTGGCCGCCGGCCTGTTTGCGGTATTTCCGCAGCTTTAACACCGTCAGCCAGGGTTGTAATGACCACCTAAATCTCTTAGTAACTCAATAGCTCCAACTATATTAGTCGTTCCCAATAAACCGACGCCACAGGAGCCGGCCATGGAGTCGCACGATCCCCCAGCCAAAGTACCTTTGGACACGAGGAAGCAAAGCCATTGCATGAAGTCATGGAGATGAAGCAACTCTGGACCCGGTGCAGCATCAATCTCTTACGGTGTCTGCAAAGGTGAGGCGTCGGTTCGTACTGGAAGGCAGGGGTGGCGAGGTGCCGGTTCTGTCCAGTTGCAGAGGGAGCTAGAGCGGCATCTGTGGCGAGGCATCAGTTCTGTGTGACCCGCTGGGGTCAATAAATCCAGTTTGTCAAGATGTGATGAGTCGACTTTCAGTGTCGCAGTCACACTGCGTGACTTCAGAGGCGACACAGCAACGTCAGACTTGTGTTGCAGGCCACGGTCGTTGCTTGTAACAAGGTCCACAGGGTGGGATCAGCTGCAGATTCTATGCTGGCAGCAAAGAAGACGTTTTTGGCATTGCTGAAGTTGGAAAACTAGCTAAAAGCTAGCTGGTGAAGTTTTAGTGAGACTTCAGGACATGCGGCAAGCTCAATCCAAGCCCTTGGAGAGCACTTTTGTGGAAGGCATTGTCCTTCCCGCAAGATGAGAGGCCAGCAGGGCAAAAAGAAAACAGCAAAGCAGTCCAGATGAGTCATTTGGGCTGCCAGGCAGGTCCTCTGACAGAGTACAGGTGTAGATCTAGAAGCGTCTAACTTGGTGGGGTCAGAGACCTAGTTTATATACCCAAAAATGCCTTTTAAGTGGGGGAAAAATCAAAGAGTGGTTTTGCACAAGTTTCCCTTTCAGGCCAGTCCTTCTCTGCCTGGATCCCTATTGGGGTTATCAGTCCTTTCTGTGAGGGCAGGCCACTGGCCTATGAAATGTAAGAAGGAGCCCCTCCACCCTTCCTGCCCAGGGAGACCCATTCAGTATGCAGATGAATGTAGATGTGACTAAGGCCCTCATTCTGACCCTGGCGGTCGGTGATAAAGCGGCGGCCAACCCGCCAACAGGCCGGCGGTCCAAAATATGCAATTCTGACCCTGGCGGGAACCGCCAACACAGCCCGCCGCATTAACACTCCGCCCGCCACGGCGGAACAAACAAACAGCGCGGCGGTCCCCGCCAACAGCCAGGCGGCAGACAATGTACCGCCCACCCTATCACGACCCACCAATCCGCCACCTTTTCCGGGGCGGGAGCACCGCCGATAAAAACATGGCGGAAACAGACTACGAACGGGAAAACGCTCACCTCCACATACTCCACGCGAGATTCCGGCAGTATGGAACCCGAGTTACAGGTCATCCCCGCACTCCTATACCTGCTCCTGTACCAGGAGCACGCCCGGCGGCGCGGAAGACATCGGTGAGTACTGCACCTACGACACAGGGGAGGGAAAAGATTACCGGCACACACCCACCCACCCACACCCACTACAACACACACATCAATGCATTCCCACAGATCACTGTCACAACCCACAAACCCCCCCCTCCGAAATAATGCAAAGACCAAAAGAAGAGATCTTAAACGGGCAGATATATTGAAAAATGGACAGCAGTAATCCAAATAAATAAATAAACTATGTACAAAATATATACATCTACTATATGTAGTCCAACCACTGTCCGTGGACCACAGGGGTCCTGAGCAAAGGGGCAAGGCCCAGTCCCACGACAAGAACTCCACGGAGAGAACACTGCAGGGGCATCAGAAAGAAAAAAGGACAGGCACCTCAGGGGGAAGGGGGGGCACCTCAGCCACTTGAGTACACGACGCCAGATCCACGAGGGGACTCCATGACCACTGGCCCATCCTGGGGAGAGCAAAGCCACAGCCCATACAGTCCATACAGTGGGTGGCCTGCCCACTGGGCCATCCTGGGGAGAGCAAAGCCACAGTCCATACAGTCCATACAGTGGGTGGCCTGCCCACTGGGCCATCCTGGGGAGAGCAAAGCCACAGTCCATACAGTCCATACAGTGGGTGGCCTGCCCACTGGGCCATCCTGGGGAGAGCAAAGCCACAGTCCATACAGTCCATACAGTGGGTGGCCTGCCCACTGGGCCATACTGGGGAGAGCAAAGCCACAGTCCATACAGTCCATACAGTGGGTGGCCTGCCCACTGGGCCATCCTGGGGAGAGCAAAGCCACAGTCCATACAGTCCATACAGTGGGTGGCCTGCCCACTGGGCCATCCTGGGGAGAGCAAAGCCACAGTCCATACAGTCCATACAGTGGGTGGCCTGCCCACTGGGCCATCCTGGGGAGAGCAAAGCCACATTCCATACAGTCCATACAGTGGGTGGCCTGCCCACTGGGCCATCCTGGGGAGTGCAAAGCCACAGTCCATACAGTGGTTGGCCTGCCCACTGGGCCATCATGGGGAGTGCAAAGCCACAGTCCAAACAGTCCATAACAGACTCCACTGCCACTGGAGGAGGCATGTTGGCCAGAGGACATCCTGCAGCCCTGCCCGAGACAGATCCTGCCCTGCCACGTCTGCCAAAGGGCCAGCGGTTCTTGCCTGGAAGGGCCCAGTTCAGCGGTTCTTGAGACGGCGGTCCCCAGCGGAGCGGTGCTGGAGACGGCGGGGCCCAGTTCAGCGGTTCTTGCCTGGAAGGGCCCAGTTCAGCGGTTCCTGCCTTGAAGGGCCCAGTTCAGCGGTTCTTGAGACGGCGGTCCCCAGCGGAGCGGTGCTGGAGACGGCGGGGCCCAGTTCAGCGGTTCTTGCCTGGAAGGGCCCAGTTCAGCGGTTCTTGCCTTGAAGGGCCCAGTTCAGCGGTTCTCGAGACGGCGGTCCCCAGCGGAGCAGTGCTGAAGACGGCGGTCCCCAGCGGAGTGGTGCTGGAGACGGCGGGACCCAGTTCAGCGGTTCTTGCCTTGAAGGGCCCAGTTCAGCGGTTCTTGCCTTGAAGGGCCCAGTTCAGCGGTTCCTGCCTTGAAGGGCCCAGTTCAGCGGTTCTTGCCTTGAAGGGCCCAGTTCAGCGGTTCTTGAGACGGCGGTCCCCAGCGGAGCGGTGCTGGAGACGGCGGGGCCCAGTTCAGCGGTTCTTGCCTTGAAGGGCCCAGTTCAGCGGTTCTTGCCTTGAAGGGCCCAGTTCAGTGGTTCCTGAGACGGCGGTCCCCAGCGGAGCGGTGCTGGAGACGGCGGGGCCCAGTTCAGCGGTTCTTGAGACGGCGGTCCCCAGCGGAGCGGTGGTGGAGACGGCGGCCATTCTATGGCCAACTGCTCATTGCCTGGTGGTGCCCTCCTGGGCAGCGGGGATGGTGCTCCTTCAATGCCCACCTGGGCTGTGGGTGGTGGGGCCCTCCTGGCCAGCTGGGCTGGGTCCTCCCTGGGCAGCGGCTATGGGGGTGGTGGGCTCTCCCGGGGCAGCTGTGCCGGTTCCTCCCTGGGCAGCGGCTATGGGGGTTGCGGGCTCCTCCTGGGCAGCTGTGACGGGTCCTCCATGGGCAGCAGGCCTGCTGCCTGACTTCTCCGCCTTGCTGCCCTTGCCCTCCTTAGTCGGGAGTCTGTGGCCCTTTCCTCCCTTTGGAGCTGTGGCTGTTGACGGTGGCTGGCTAGTGTCCTGGGGGGATATAGAACCCGGGCTCCTGCGGCGCCCCTTCCGCCTTCTGCTCCTCTTCCCAGGGGGTGGGCTGGCTGTCCCCTTGCTGCTGGGCGAAGATCCAGACCTGCGGGCTGGTGGGCTCCAATACCCCTGCACCCTTGTCAAGGGGGCTGCAGGGCTGGTGGTGGCTGAGGTGCTCTTCTTACCCCGACGAGAAGGAGGGGGGGGCTCAGGGTCAGGAAAGAAGGTAGCAGTAGAGAGATAGATTTTCCTGGGACAATGGATAGTGGTAGGTACAGTGGGTATGGGAGTGGAGGGAGAGGATGTGGTTGTAGGCGAGACAAGTTTGCTGTCTTTGGGTGCAGGTGCAGGAGCGGGAGGCTGTCGTGAGGTGGATGGCTGTTGGGTGGGCTGTTTTCTGCGTTTGTGTGGTGTAGAAGAGGGGGTGACAGACACAGTGGGAGAGGACACAGGGGACGTGTAAATGGCAGTGGGGGTGGTGACTGCACGTGTGCGGACTGGACTGGAGGGTGTGCTGGTGATGGTAACACTGGCTGATGGTGAGGTGAATGAAGGTGTGAGTGTAGACGTCACAGGGAGGGAGGAGGGAGACGAGGAGGTGGGGGTCACAGAGGTGGTAGTGACTGTTGGCATGTCTGCATCGGAATGTTGCTTGTGTGAATGTCTGCGTGATCAGTGGTGCTTATGTTTGGATGAGCTGCTCTTGGGTGTCGAGGTGTGTGCAGGCTGGTCTGATGGTGTGGGTGGGACAGGCAGAGGAACAGGAGACTGGGAGGAGGGAGTTAGTAGAGGGAGGCAGGAGACAGGGACAATGGCTGCCGTCAGTGCTGAGGCCAGAGCCTGGAACGATCGCTGATGGGCAGCCTGACCCGAATGAAGGCCCTCCAGGTACGCATTGCTGCGATGAACCTCCCTCTCCACCCCCTGGATGGCATTCAAAAGGGTAGTCTGCCCAACAATGAGCGTTCGGAGGAGGTCAATGACCTCCTCACTGAGGGCAGCGGGGGTAACAGGGGCAGGGCCTGAGGTGCCTGGGGCGAAGGAGATGCCCGGCTTACTGGCAGAGCGGGCACGGGGCGAACGCTGAGGGGCTGCTGGGAGGGCGGAGATGGTGCGCTGGGTGGCGGCTGTACCTGTAATGGCGGGGGGCACGGATGGTGCCACCCCCGCAAGGGAGCTCCCTTCCGAGGACGTGTCCGTGTCGCTGCAGGGTCCAGTCGTCCCCGTTGTGGAGCTCCCCTCGCCCTCCGTCTCAGTGGTCCAGTCAGACTCTGTGGCATGGCCCTCCTGGGCCATGTGAGATGCAGCTCCCTCCTGCCCCGATGCCACTTCTCCTCCGCCTGATGATGCTGATGCACACAAGCACAGAAAGACAAACAAAAAGGGGGGGGAGAGAGAAATAAAGAGATTTTGAGTACATGGATCACCGGTACAGTTAGCGGACATGACAGATACAGATGCCCCCTTGTGAGAAGGTAGCCTCTTTCTAGCCTTGTTACCCCCACTTTTGGCCTGTTTGTGAGTGTATGTCAGAGTGTTTGTCACTGTTTTCACTGTCTCACTGGGATCCTGATTGCCAGGCCTCAGTGCTCATAGTGAAAACACTATGTTTTCAGTATGTTTGTTATGTGTCACTGGGATCCTGCTCGTCAGGACCCCAGTGCTCATAGGTTTGTGGCCTATATGTATGTGTCACTGGGACCCTGTCACACAGGGCCACAGTGCTCATAGGTGTGCATGTATATGTTCCCTGTGTGGTGCCTAACTGTCTCACTGAGGCTCTGCTAACCAGAACCTCAGTGGTTATGCTCTCTCATTACTGTCAAATTGTCACTAACAGGCTAGTGACCAATTTTACCAATTTACATTGGCTTACTGGAACACCCTTATAATTCCCTAGTATATGGTACTGAGGTACCCAGGGTATTGGGGTTCCAGGAGATCCCTATGGGCTGCAGCATTTCTTTTGCTACCCATAGGGAGCTCTGACAATTCTTACACAGGCCTGCCACTGCAGCCTGAGTGAAATAACGTCCACGTTATTTCACAGCCATTTTACACTGCACTTAAGTAACTTATAAGTCACCTATATGTCTAACCTTTACTTAGTGTGAGGGCACCCTGGCACTAGCCAAGGTGCCCCCACATTGTTCAGAGCCAATTCCCTGAACTTTGTGAGTGCGGGGACACCATTACACGCGTGCACTACATATAGGTCACTACCTATATGTAGCTTCACAATGGTAACTCCGAATATGGCCATGTAACATGTCTATGATCATGGAATTGCCCCCTCTATGCCATCCTGGCATAGTTGGCACAATCCCATGATCCCAGTGGTCTGTAGCACAGACCCTGGTACTGCCAAACTGCCCTTCCTGGGGTTTCACTGCAGCTGCTGCTGCTGCCAACCCCTCAGACAGGCATCTGCCCTCCTGGGGTCCAGCCAGGCCTGGCCCAGGATGGCAGAACAAAGAACTTCCTCTGAGAGAGGGTGTGACACCCTCTCCCTTTGGAAAATGGTGTGAAGGCAGGGGAGGAGTAGCCTCCCCCAGCCTCTGGAAATGCTTTGTTGGGCACAGATGTGCCCAATTCTGCATAAGCCAGTCTACACCGGTTCAGGGACCCCTTAGCCCCTGCTCTGGCGCGAAACTGGACAAAGGAAAGGGGATTGACCACTCCCCTGACCTGCACCTCCCCTGGGAGGTGTCCAGAGCTCCTCCAGTGTGCTCCAGACCTCTGCCATCTTGGAAACAGAGGTGCTGCTGGCACACTGGACTGCTCTGAGTGGCCAGTGCCACCAGGTGACGTCAGAGACTCCTGCTGATAGGCTCCTTCAGGTGTTAGTAGCCTTTCCTCTCTCCTAGGTAGCCAAACCCTCTTTTCTGGCTATTTAGGGTCTCTGTCTCTGGGGAAACTTTAGATAACGAATGCATGAGCTCAGCCGAGTTCCTCTGCATCTCTCTCTTCACCTTCTGATAAGGAAACGACTGCTGACCGCGCTGGAAGCCTGCAAACCTGCAACATAGTAGCAAAGACGACTACTGCAACTCTGTAACGCTGATCCTGCCGCCTTCTCGACTGTTTTCCTGCTTGTGCATGCTGTGGGGGTAGTCTGCCTCCTCTCTGCACCAGAAGCTCCGAAGAAATCTCCCGTGGGTCGACGGAATCTTCCCCCTGCAACCGCAGGCACCAAAAAGCTGCATTACCGGTCCCTTGGGTCTCCTCTCAGCACGACGAGCGAGGTCCCTCGAATCCAGCGACTCTGTCCAAGTGACCCCCACAGTCCATCGACTCTTCAGCCCAAGTTTGGTGGAGGTAAGTCCTTGCCTCACCTCGCTGGGCTGCATTGCTGGGAACCGCGACTTTGCAGCTACTCCGGCCCCTGTGCACTTCCGGCGGAAATCCTTCGTGCACAGCCAAGCCTGGGTCCACAGCACTCTAACCTGCATTGCACGACTTTCTAAGTTGGTCTCCGGCGACGTGGGACTCCTTTGTGCAACTTCGGCGAGCACCGTTTCACTCATCCTTGTAGTGCCTGTTTCTGGCACTTCTCCGGGTGCTACCTGCTTCAGTGAGGGCTCTTTGTCTTGCGCGACGTCCCCTCTCTCTTCAGGTCCAATTTGCGACCTCCTGGTCCCTCCTGGGCCCCGGCAGCGTCCAAAAACGCCAAACGCACAATTTGCGTCTAGCAAGGCTTGTTGGCGTCCTTTCGGCGGGAAAACACTTCTGCACGACTCTCCATGGCGAGAGGGATACGTCCACCAAAGGGGAAGTCTCTGGCCCTTTTCGTTCCTGCAGAAACCTCAGCTTCTTCTGTCCAGTCGAAGCTTCTTTGCACCCGCAGCTGGCATTTCCTGGGCATCTGCCCATCTCCGACTTGCTTGTGACTTTTGGACTTGGTCCCCTTGTTCCACAGGTACCCTAGATTGGAAATCCACAGTTGTTGCATTGCTGGTTTGTGTCTTTCCTGCATTATTCCTCTAACACGACTACTTTTGTCCTTAGGGGAACTTTAGTGCACTTTGCACTCACTTTTCAGGGTCTTGGGGAGGGTTATTTTTCTAACTCTCACTATTTTCTAATAGTCCCAGCGACCCTCTACAAGGTCACATAGGTTTGGGGTCCATTCGTGGTTCGCATTCCACTTTTGGAGTATATGGTTTGTGTTGCCCCTATCCCTATGTTTCCCCATTGCATCCTATTGTAACTATACATTGTTTGCACTGTTTTCTAAGACTATACTGCATATTTTTGCTATTGTGTATATATATCTTGTGTATATTTCCTATCCTCTCACTGAGGGTACACTCTAAGATACTTTGGCATATTGTCATAAAAATAAAGTACCTTTATTTTTAGTATAACTGTGTATTGTGTTTTCTTATGATATTGTGCATATGACACTAAGTGGTACTGTAGTAGCTTCACACGTCTGCTAGTTCAGCCTAAGCTGCTCTGCTAAGCTACCATTATCTATCAGCCTAAGCTGCTAGACACCCTATACACTTATAAGGGATAACTGGGCCTGGTGCAAGGTGCAAGTACCCCTTGGTACTCACTACAAGCCAGTCCAGCCTCCTACACCCCTGCACTAAGTTGCGCACTTGGGGTCCCCTACGCATTCCGTGGAACATGCCCTACACGCCTAGAGTTGACAACTGCACCCATGGATGACACGGCCCAGGGATGGCTGTACTGGCACACTACTGAGGGTGGTGGCTGGGGATACAGGGGCTTACGGGGGTGCCCAGCCTACAGATATCGCCCTGGCCTAGGGGGACCCACAGCCCTCCTCCCCCACCCAGACACCTCCACTGCGCGACAACAGAGTAGATTATGCTTGTACTCACCCCCTTGTGTCTGCTGTGCTGCCCTCACGCGCCCATCCAAATCAGGGTAGGCCACCGCCAGGATCCGGAACATCAGGAGGGTCAGTTGACGGCAGGCACCCCGCCTACGTTGGGAGGCCATCCCCAGCAGAGACTCGGCGGTCTTCTTGGTCCCGCGGCGGATGTCCTCCCACCTCTTGCGGCAGTGGGTGCCCCGTCGATGGTGGACCCCCAGGGTCCGGACTTCCTTGGCGATGGCACGCCAAATCCCGATCTTCTCATGGGCGCGGACCTATGTGACACGTACAGGGAGGGAGAAATACCACGTTCAAGTTTGTCTGCATTATCGTTGCCAGTGGCCCAACGCCCCCCATCCCCGCCAGGCCCCCCGCCAGGCCCCCCGCCAGGCCCAACATGCCCCACATCCCCGCCAGGCCCCCCGCCAGGCCCAACATGCCCCCCATCCCCGCCAGGCCCCCCGCCAGGCCCCCCGCCAGGCCCAACATGCCCCCCATCCCCGCCAGGCCCCCCGCCAGGCCCCCAAGCCAGCCAGCGGCCCCAAATCCATATTGAATTAAACTCACTTGTTGGTCTGGAGGACCGTAGAGTAGCGCATACTGGGGGAGGACCCCATCCACAAGTTTCTCCAACTCTTCTCCAGTGAAGGCAGGGGCCCTTTCCCCAGGCGCAGCAGCCATTGTCCCTTCCAGACCGAGGTCACAGCAACACTTGCAGTATAGGTCCTCTCCTGTGAAAGTTCAAGTCGCAAGTGAATAAGTAGATAGAAAATGGCGGTCACGTCCGCGGCGGTGCGTACCGCCACCGCCGGCGCCCTTCGCCATTGGCTCCTGAAACCCATAGGCTTCAATGTTAACCAATGCGGCTTTGCGCCGCGGTCTTCGACCGCCTACCGCCACGGTGTGCCCCGCCAGCGCATTGACCTCACATCCCATTGTCACACTTCACAGGTCAGGCAGCCGCCATTTCGAGGGTCCACATGGCTCAATTTCAACTGCGTCACACAGGCCTAGGCCTTGCATAGCCACTCAGACACGCCATTCACTGCATAGAGAATTGTTTACTGTGCAAGCTGTGAGTACGTACCTGTGGGTTGCTTGACTGTGTGCTCCATGTTGTCCTTCCTAGGCACCGTCCGCTGGGTTTGGCGAGGAGACGGATGAATCCTCCCGTGTACAGGCCGCTGGTGGACCTGTCGACAATGGAAGCACGCCACATTATCCTGACCTACCGGCTTGACCGTGCCACTATACATGAACTGTGTGCCCAGCTGGAGCCCGACCTGATGTCCCCCATCCGCCAACCCACAGGGATTCCCTCTCTGGTGCAGGTCCTGTCAGTACTCCACTTCTTGGCAAGTGGGTCATTTCAGACAACAGTGGGAATTGCTTCTGGGATGTCTCAGCCCATGTTTTCGAAGGTGTTATCCAGAGTGTTGTCGGCCCTGATGAAATACATGAGGAGCTACATCCTTTTCCCTGAGGTGGGCGAATTGGCTGCAGTGAAGGGTGATTTCTATGCCCTTGGACATATTCCCAACGTCATTGGTGCCATTGATGGGACCCATGTGGCTTTGGTTCCCCCAAGAGACAGGGAGCAAGTGTACAGGAACAGAAAAAGTTACCATTCCATGAACATCCAGGTGGTGTGTTTGGCTGACCAGTACATCTTGCATGTAAATGCCAAATTCCCTGGGTCAGTGCATGACGCCTACATCCTAAGGAATAGCAGCATCCCTTACGTGATGGAACAGCTAGAGAGACACCGTGTATGGCTATTGGGGGACTCTGGGTACCCCAACCTGTCGTGGCTACTGACCCCAGTAAGGAATCCCCGGACCAGGGCAGAGGAACGGTACAATGAGGCCCATGGGCGTACTAGGAGGGTGATCGAACGCACCTTCGGCCTCCTAAAGGCCAGGTTTCGGTGCCTGCATATGACAGGTGGATCCCTAATGTACTCACCTAAGAAGGTGTGTCACATCATCGTGGCCTGCTGCATGCTTCACAACCTGGCTTTGCGCCGCCAGGTGCCTTTCCATCAGGAGGATGGTCCAGATGGTGGTGTTGTGGCAGCTGTGGAACCTGTGGAGAGTGAAGAGGAGGAAGACGACGGGGATGAAACAGACAACAGGGACAGAATCATTGCACAGTACTTCCAATAGGACACAGGTAACAATTCAAACATAATTTTGTTAATGTAAACTACTCTCCTGCATCTCTGCTGCCTGTCTATTTGCCCCAGTGTATGATGACTGAGTTGTGGCTTTTCCCTCCCTATTTCAGATCTGGGGTCCCCACTACGAGTCCTGTGCTTCGTTTCCCCATGGACTACAGCTTTGTGGCAGCTGTTTGTTGACTTCACTATGTACAAGGACATATTTGCACTGTCATGTCAATTACAATATTTTGAATTCACAGCCAGACTCCAGATAGTTTTGTGCAAAATAGGTGTTTATTTCAGTGCTCAAAATGGGATGGGTGGTTTCAAGTGGGTGGGGGCTATGGTGAAGGAATGTCCATGGCAGAGTCCAGAGTAACAGTCACACAGGTGCATTGTCCATAGGCCTGTGGAGAGATGGAGCATGGGCAGTTCAAGGATGGACAGGGTGACAATGTGGGACAGTGGGATGACATCAGGTGGTATCCTTTGCTGGCGGGGGTCTTGACATCCTACTCTGTCTTCTTGCGAGATCTCAGGGCCCTCTTGCGGGGTGGTTCTTCTCCTGCAGGAGGTGGGGGTCTGGTGGGCTGCTGTTGTGCGGGGGCCTCCTGTCCACTAGCGCCGGCGGAGGTGGTTGGCTGTTCTTGGTCCAGGCTAGTGGCAGGGGCCCTTTGTTGTTGTTGAGTGTCCGTCCTGGTGTTGATGAGTTCCTGCAGCAGCCCTACCATGGTAACCAGGGTGGAGGTGAGGGCTCTGATGTCCTCCCTGTACCCCCGATAGTGTTCCTCCTGCAGTACCTGGATCTCCTGGAACCAGGCCAGTACCGTCGCCATCGTCTCCAGGGAGCGGTTGTATGCTCCCATGATGGTGGTGAGGGCCTCGTGGAGAGTGGGTTCCCTGGGCCCGTCCCCCCCCTGTCGCACAGCTGCCCTCCGAGTTGCCCTGTTTCCCTGGGCCTCTGCCCCCTGGCCGGTGTGCCCACTACCACTGCCCCCAGGTCCCTGTTGTTGTTGGGGTGGCGGGTTATCCTGGGTGCCCTGTAGTGGTAGACACACCGCAGATTGACGCGCCCTGGAGACAGAGGCATGGGCCCGCTGGGTGGGAGCTGTGCTGGTGTTCCCAGAGGGGTTTGGGTCTGTAGTGGCCTGTTCCTGTGTGAGGGGAACCGACTGTCCAGAGGTCCCCGATGGTCCGGGCTGGTCATCAGTGTCCAGGTCGACAGAGCTGCTGTCATCGCTGACGGCCTCTTGGGTGGGGGGTGTGGAGAATTCTGGGCCCTCCGTGGCGGTGTGTTGGCGGTCGGGTCCTGCAGGGGTATAGAGGTATGGTTATAGTTTCAATGTGTGCCATATGGGTGTATCTGTGGGTTCCCGTGTCCCCAAGTGCTGGCATTCGTGTGTGGGGGCTTTGGTGAGGGTGGCTTGTGGGGGGGATGTGTATATGCATTGGGCATGCTTTGGTGATGGGTGTCCATGCTTAGTGGACGCATGCAGGCCTAGGTTTTGGGATGTGTGGGTTGTGATGGTGAGACATTGGCAGGGAATAGGTGTGCTGGGGGTGGGGGTGAGGATGGTGGTGGGGGTGAGGATGGTGGTGGGGGTGAGGGTGGGGGTGGGGGTGAGGGTGGGGGTGAGGATGGCGGTGGGGGTGAGGGTGGGGTTCGAGGATGGGGGTGAGGGTTGGGGTATGATTTGGCATGCAGGTGGGGGGGAAGCAGTAGTGAAGCTTCAACTTACCAGAATCCATTCCTCCGCCGACTCCTGCGAGGCCGTCAGGATGCAGGATGTTCAAGACTTCCTCCTCCCATGTTGTAAATTGTGGGGGTTGAGGTGGGGGTCCTCCGCCAGTCTTCTGCATGGCGATGTTGTGCCTGGATACCATGGAACGCACCTTCCCCCGTAGGTCGTTCCATCGCTTCCTGATGTCTTCCCGATTTCTGGGGTGCTGTCCCACAGCGTTGACCCTGTCGACAATCCTCTGCCATAGCTCCGTCCTCCGGGCAATGCTGGTGTATTGGATCTGTGTGCCAAAGAGCTGGGGCTCTACCCGAACGATTTCCTTCACCATGACCCTGAGTTCTTCGTCTGAGAAGCGGGGGTGTCTTTGGGGTGCCATGGAGTGGTGTGTATGATGTGTGGGGTGGAGTATGTGTAGTTAAGTGTGTTGAGTGTGGTGGTGTGTGTTGTTTTGTGTGTGGGTGATGGTGTAGTGTGCCTCTGTGTGATGGTGTTCTGTGATCGCTGCTGTGTCTCTCAGTGCTTCTTTTTGGATTTTGGTCGAAGGGGTTTGTGGGTGATGTGGGTGTGTGTTTTATATTGTATTGTGTGTGTGGGAGTGGTGTGTGTATGTGTATCAGGTGTGTGGAATTCAAATCGGCCAATGTGGCTGAGTTTTGTTCGTTTGTGTGTATTCTGACCGCGGCGGTGTGTACCGCCAATGGAAAACCGCGTTTGAAAGACCGCCGCGTGGATTCGTGGGTCGTAATGGCATGGGCGTATTTCTGTTGGCGTGACGGTGGAGGTTTTGTCACTTCCACTTTTCCGCCGACCGCTGGTCTGGCGGTCTGTTGTGGCTGTAGGATTTTCGGAGGTTTGGCTGCTGCGGGTCAGAATGACCGTGGCGGGTTACCGCGACCGCAGCGGAATTATGGAGGGTTTCTGACCGGCGGTAGGCGCCTTTTACCGCCGAGGTCAGAATGACCACCTAAGTGTCCTGTGTTTATGACTGTCTCGTGGAATGCACAAGGGGAGCTGTCAACCAGCACAGACCAGACATGGATTGGAGACAGGGCTGTAAAGCAAAGATGGCAGTAAGTGCAGAGAAATGCCCACTTTCTAAAAGTGCCATTTCTAAAATAGTAATATTAAATGCAACTTCACCAAAAAGCAGGATTTTCTATTACAATTCTGGCCACACTAAACATAACAGGGGCCACTCCTTCCAGATCAGAATCTACCACACAAAAAATATATGAGGGCAGTTCCAGTGCTAGCCTATGAGAGGAGCAGGACTCACAGTAGTGGAAAAGTAATTTATGAGTTTTTCACTAACAGGACAGGTCAAACACATGTCCTGCCTTCTATCTACATAGCACCCTGTCCTATGGGTTACTTAGGGCCTACCTTAGGGGTGACGTATATGTAGAAAAGAACAAGTTACTTACCTTCGGTAACGCCTTTTCTGGTGGATACAATAGCTACCTGTGGATTCCTCACCTTCCGAATTCTCCCATGCTCCAGCATCCGACGGGAAATCTTCTTCCCAGCTCTCCACGTCGACGAGGACGTCACAATTGCACGGCTCGACGCGACTCCGTCTGACGTCACAGTGCCAGTAAGAGGTCCTCGCTGGCATGCTGATGTCAGTTTCACCCATTTTTACGTGCCTTTGAGGCGAACAGGTGAAAACCGACCTAACAATAGCTCCAATAAATACATAAATACATAAAACCACTATGATGCAATAGAATCAAAACGTATATACACATATAAAACCACACATCTCAGTGTAACCAGACAGGCAACGGGGAGGCGGGTGGGACTGTGAGGAATCCACAGGTAGCTATTGTATCCACCAGAAAAAGCATTACCGAAGGTAAGTAACATGTTCTTCTGATGGATACAACTACCTGCGGATTCCTCACCTTATGAATTGAGTCCCAAAGCAGTACCACACTTGGAGGTGGGTGCCAGTCCAAGCGATCCTGCAATACATATAGTATTTTTTTCGAAGGTGTGGAGGGACGCCCAAGTTGCTACCTTGCAAATATCCACCACAGAACCCCCCTTGCCAGACTTAGTCCTGGTGGAATGGGCTCTGATACCCTGAGGGGGAACTTTCCTTGCCAACGAGTAGCAAATATTGATACAAAGAATGACCCATCTGGAGATTGTTCTTTTATGGACTGCTCTGCCCTTCCTCTGTCCAATATACCCCACGAACAGCTGGTCCTCCAGGCGAAAGTCTTTCGTCCTCTCAATATAAAAACTAAGAGCCCTTTTAGGGCCCAAACAGTGAAGCCTCTCTTCCCCCATTGAGGGGTGAGGAGGAGGGTAGAAAGATGGAAGGGTAATGGTTTGCCCTATATGAAAAGGAGTGACAACTTTTGGTAGGAAAGCCGCCCTGGTTTTCAGCACCACTTTATCTGGAAAGAACAAGGTAAAGGGGGATTTAACAGAAAGAGCTTGAAGTTCACCAACCCGCCTAGCCGAGGTTATAGCTACCAGGAAAACCATTTTAAGAACTAGAAACCTTAGCAGGCAAGAATGCATGGGTTTGAATGGTGACCCCATTAAAAAAGTTAAAACGAGATTTAGATTCCACTGAGGCATATTAAAAAAGTAGTGGGAGGAAACCTATTATTCAAACCTTTTAAGAACCTAATAAAAATAGGCGATTTAAACAAAGAGGGCTGCTCCGGGAGACAAAGAAAGGTAGGCCCTCAAAGCATCAATTTGCTTCTCTCCACACCAAGCCACAACTTTTGCCCACCTACTGGCATAAACGGTCTTAGTGGAGTGTCACCTGGCCGACAGAATAACATCCACTACACTACATCCACTACATCCGGTGGGAGAGAAAAAGAACTCAGGTTGCCCTGTTCAATCTCCAGGCATGAAGGTGCAGGCTCTGGAGGTGGGGGTGTAGAACCTGCCCCTGCGAGAGGAGGTCTGCCCTGAGAGGGAGACAGAGCGGAGGGCACAGTGAGAGTTGGAGAAGGTCCATGTACCATTCTCTTCTTGGCCAATCCGAGGCTATTAAAATGACCTGAGCCCGATCTTGGTGAATCTTCCTCAGAACCCGAGGAATCAAGGGTATGGGGGAAAATGCGTAAAGCAACTGGTTGCACCAAGAGATCTGAAAGGCATCCCCCAAAGCTCCTTGCACTGGATACTGGAGGCTGCAAAATGATGGGCAGTGCGTGTTCTCCCGTGTGGCAAACAGATCTATCCCTGGAAAACCCCACATCTGAAAGATGTACAGGACCAGATCCGGATGGAGACGCCACTCGTGATCGGCCGCAAAATGTCGATTGTGAGTGTCCGCACATACGTTGAGCACTCCGGACAGATGATTCGCTACTGAGCAAATCCGATGGTCCCGAAGCCAGGACCAGAGTCGCAGACCTTCTCTGCAGAGAAGATACGACCCTACTCCTCCCTGCTTGGTTACATACCACATCACGGTAGTGTTGTCCATCAGGACCTGAACTAACTGACCGTGAAGGGACGGGAGGAAGGCCTTGAGAGCCAGACGTATAACCCGCAATTCTAACACATTGATATGAAAAGTCTGTTCCACTGAAGACCAAAGACCTTTGATCTCCAGATCCCCCAGATGAGGTCCCCACCCTAGAGTGGAAGCATCCGTCATGACCGTGGCCACCGAAGGTGGCTGTGAAAACGTCCTTCCTTGAGAAAGGTTGCCGTCTACAGCCCACCATTGTAGATCCGCTGCAGCGTCTCTGGAGATCGTTATCGACTCCTTGAGATCCCCTCTGTGTTGAAACCACTGCTTGTGGAGGCACTACTGGAGAGCCCTCATGTGCCAACGTGCATGAGTGACCAACAAAATGCAAGAAACGAAGAGACCGAGCAGTCGTAAGAACTTGAGGACTGGAACAACCGCTCCGTTTTGAAACATTGGCATCAACGCCTGAATGTCCTGAATCCACTGAGGAGGAGGATAGGCCCGATCCAATGTAGTATCCAGTACTGCCCCTATGAACAGAAGGCGTTGAGAGGGCTCCAGGTGAGACTTGGGTACATTTATTGAAAACCCAGATTGAACAACAACTGAATTGTCATCTGCAAGTGATGCAACACAAGCTCTGGAGACTTGGCTTTGATCAACCAATCATCAGGTAAGGGAATACTGATATCCCCTTCCTTCTGAGACTTGCTGCCACCACTGCCATCACTTTCGTGAAGACTCGAGGTGCTGAAGTAAGACCAAACAGAAGGACTGCAAACTGGTAGTGTTGCGACCCCACCACAAACCGGAGATACTTCTTGTGCGACTTGAGTATAGGGATTTGAAAGTAAGCATCCTGCAAGTGGACAGACACCATCCAATCCTCTTTGTTCAACGCCAGAAGTACCTGCACCAGAGTCAGCATCTTGAATTTTTCCTGTTTGAGGAACCAATTCAAAATCCTCAGGTCTAAGATTGGTCTCAAGCGACCGTCCTTCTTGGGGATCAAGTAATATCTTGAATAACAACTCTGACCCCTTTCCTGCTCCGGAACCAACCCCACTGCACCTTTTGACAACAGGATCTGAACCTCCTGCTGCAACAACAGAAGATGGTCTTCCGAACAAAACGAGGGCCGGGGAACGATGGGAAAAGGGAGAGCATATCCTTTCCTCACAATGTTCAGAACCGAGGAGTCCGATGTAATTAGCTCCCACTCATGGAGAAAAAGACGTAATGTTCCCCCTACAGGAGAAGCGTGGTCGAAAATGCAGAGAAAACTAGGGCTGGTTGCCCTCCAGAGGAAGAGGATGATGGAGGGTGCTGCTGGGTGGCGGCCCCTCTTGTCTGAACCCTCCCCCGCCCTCTAAAGGATTGATATGGGAGGCTGGCAGGCTGCTGGACCGTGGACTGGGGTCTCCCACAGAAACGGCTCCACGCCCAAACCCCTTGAACCTCTGAAAGGACCTGAAAGGGGTAGCAGAGGATGCTTGCAGACCCAAAGACTTCGCCATGGCCCTACTGTCTTTAAAGCGCTCTATGGGAGAGTCAGCTTTATCACCAAGAAGTTTTTCCCCATCAAAGGGCAAGTCCAGTAGAGCAGTCTGCACATCAGAGGAAAAACCAGAGGACCTCAACCATGCGTGCCTCCTGGTAGCAATAGAGATAACCATTGCCCTGGCCACCAAGTCTGTGGAATCCAAGCCAGACTAGATTATCTGTTTTGCTACAACCTGAGCATCCAATAGGAGTTCACCAAATTGTCCCTGCACCTCCTGTGGCCGGTCAGGAACCATAGCCCTAGCCGAATCCATAAGGGCGTGGACGTATCTACCAAGAACACAGGTAGCATTCGCCACCTTGAGATCCATACTGCAAGAAGAGAAGGTTTTCTTTGCTGACTGCTTCATCCTTTTGGATTCCCTGTCCGACGGAATCACAGGGAAGGTGCCTGGTCCAGACCGTGTGGAACAAGAGGCCTGAACAACCAGACTCTCCGGGGTTGGATGTTTTAATAAGAACCCCGGATTTCCAGGCGCCACCCTGTACCTCCTTGCCACAGACCTATTGACAGCAGGTGATGACACAGGCTTCCTCCATAGCTCTAAGATGGGCTCCGTAAGAGCATCATTAAACGGAAGCAATGGATCCGCCGAAGTTGAAGAAGGGTGTAGGACCTCCGTCAAAATGTTAGTTTTGATCTCTGTAGCAGGCAACGGAAGATCCAAACAATTTGCCGCCTTCCTAATCACGGTAAGGCAGGAGGCCGCCTCCTCCGTGAACTCCACTAGCAAAGAAAGGTCCCATTCCGGAGAAGTGTCAAGCCCACTGGCTGAATCCAGCCCTTGATATTCTCTGAAGGGCTCCACAATCTCCCCTTCTTCCAACAACTGCCGATGGTACTCTTCCTCTTCCAAAAGTCTCAAGGCCTTTCTATGTAACCTCAGCCTGGTCTCTAACCTCGGCGTCGACATAGAATTGGCCGACGTCGATGACACTGGCTTCAAAGCTGCAAGGCGCGGAACAGGAGAAGGAGGTTGGCTTCGGTCAAGTCCAGTATCCTGATCCCAACGGCGCCGTGGACGCATGAGGCTCCATCACCGGTGTCGATTGACGGGGCGATGAGATCGGCGGCATAGGTCTGGAAGGCGGCGTCATCGGAACCGCAGGACCTCGAGGTGACGTCATCGGCACCGAACCGGCACCCTCAGCCAGATAGAAGGGCATAAACGGCGTCGCCTTGTAAGGAGCCAGGGAGCCCAATGAAACCATGGGACCAGCCGGTGCACCAGCAGGGGCCATAGCAGGAAACATCAAAAACATGGCATTTAAAAATGCCGCTGGATTCGCTCCCGGAGCTGGGAAGGCAGGATACCGCTGATCTCCACGTTGCACTTGCGCTTGCTGAACATCCGAATCATGTGCAGCAGGTGAAAATCGTGGACTCTCCTGAGGTGCAACTACCTCGAAGACCGACGGCACCATAGAAGCCTGCGGGCTCTGAGGTTGTGGAGTCACAGTCGTACTAACCTCCCACGTTGTACGGCGCTGCCGAGATGGAGATCTTGATCTTGAACGCCTCCGAGCCGAACGACGCGGCGAGTCATGACAACGTCGCTTCTTGTGTCTCTTTGACGAAGTATGGGAAGATGACCTGTGATGACTCTTATGTCCCTTCTTCACCTTGGCCAAAAAGAGTTTGGCCTCTCTCTCTTTCAGAGCCTTAGGATTCATGCTCTGGCAGGATACACACTCCTCGACATCATGCTCGGAGCTTAGACACCAAAGGCAATCATCATGAGGGACAGTGACGGACATGTGACCCCCGCACCATCGACATGGCTTAAATCCCAACTTCCTAGGAGGAGACATTGTAACTAGAAACCGGATTGTAACTAGTAACAAGATGGAACACCTTCAACAGTAGCGAGAGCTAGGAGAAAACCGTTAGCGTCGAAAGCATGGAAAAAAGGGAACTGACGGCGGCACGCCGGTGAGGACCTCTTATTGGCACAGTGACGTCAGACGGAGTCACGTGGAGCCATGCAATTGTGACGTCCTTGTCGACGTGGAGAGCTGGGAAGATTTTCCGTTGGATGCTGGCACATGGGAGAATTCATAAGGTGAGGAATCCACAGGTAGTTGTATCCATCAGAAAGGGGAGTTTAAGGCTTAGTGTAAGGAAATGCCTCCTTGGCAT
Organism: Pleurodeles waltl; assembly: GCF_031143425.1. Taxonomy (NCBI): domain Eukaryota; kingdom Metazoa; phylum Chordata; class Amphibia; order Caudata; family Salamandridae; genus Pleurodeles; species Pleurodeles waltl. The sequence continues at coordinate 768,559,966 of NC_090446.1, forward strand.
GGTTACCCACTGACATTTTGCCTTTTGCTGATGCCAAGTTATGATTGAAAGTGTGCTGGGACCCTGCTAACCAGGCCCCAGAACCAGTGTTCTTTCCCTAAACTGTACCTTTGCTTCCACAATTGGCACAGCCCTGGCACTCAGATAAGTCCCTTGTAAATGGTACCCCTGGTACCAAGGGCCCTTATGCCAGGGTAGGTCTCTAAGGGCTGCAGCGTGTCTTATGCCACCCTGGAGACCCCTCACTCAGCACATGCACACTGCCTCACAGCTTGTGTGTGCTGGTGGGGAGAAAATGACTAAGTCGACATGGCACTTCCCTCAGAGTGCCATGCCAACCTCACACTGCCTGTGGCATAGGTAAGTCACCCCTCTAGCAGGCCTTACAGCCCTAAGGCAGGATGCACTATACCACAGGTGAGGGCATATGTGCATGAGCACTATGCCTCTACAGTGTCAAAGCAAAACCTTAGACATTGTAAGTGCAGGGTAGCCATAAGAGTATATGGTCTGGGAGTTTGTCAAACACGAACTCCACAGTTCCTTAATGGCTACACTGAAATCTGGGAAGTTTGGTATCAAACTTCTCAGCACAATAAATGCACTCTGATGCCAGTGTGCACTTTATTGTAAAAATACACCCAGAGGGCATCTTAGAGATGCCCCCTGAAAACATACCCGACTCCAGCGTGGGCTGGCTAGTTTTTGCCAGCCTGCCACACACCAGACATTTTGCTGGCCACATGGGGAAAGTGCCTTTGTCACTCTGTGGCCAGGAACAAAGCCTGCACTGGGTAGAGGTGCTTCTCACCTCCCCCTGCAGGAACTGTAATACCTGGCGGTGAACCTCAAAGGCTCACCCCCTTTGGCACAGTGCCACAGGGCAACCCAGCTAGTGGGGATGCCTGCCCCTCTGGCCACTGCCCTCACTTTTGGCGGCAAGGCTAGAGGACATAATTAGGAAAACAAGGAGGAGTCACCCACCAGTCAGGGCAGCCCCTAAGGTGCCCTGAGCTGAAGTGACCCCTGCCTTTAGAAATCCTCCATCTTAGTTTTGGAGGATTCCCCCAATAGGATTAGGGAGGAGGAACAAAGAGGGTGTAGCCACCCTCCAGGACAGTACCATTGGCTACTGACCTCCCAGACCTAAACACACCCCTAAATGTAGTATTTAGGGGCACCCCAGAACCCAGGAAATCAGATTCCTGCAACCTTAACAAAGAAGAAGGACTGCTGACCTACAAGCCCTGCAGAGAAGACGGAAGACGACAACTGCTTTGGCTCCAGCCCTACCGGCCTGTCTCCTGACTCGAAAACCTGCAACCAGCGACGCATCCGAAAGGGACCAGCGACTTCTGAAGCCTCAGAGGACTGCCCTGAACCAAAGGACCAGGAAACTCCAGTGAGCAGCGGCTCTGCTCAACTTCAACAACAACTTTCTTGCAACTTTAAAGGACTTCACTCTTCCTGCCGGAAGCGTGAGGCTTCACCCTCTGCACCCAACACCCCTTGCTCGAGATCCAGAGAACTAACACCACAGGGAGGAATAGCCAGAGATGACCCCTCTGGGCCCTCACAGCGACACCTGCAGAGAGAATCCAGAGGCTCCCCTGACCACGACTGCCTGTAACAAGGGACCCGACACCTGGACCAAGCACTGCACCCGCAGCCCCCAGGACCAGAAGGAACCGAACCTCAGTGCAGGAGTGACCCCCAGGTGACCCTCTGCATAGCCCAGGTGGTAGTTGGCCCGAGAAGCCACCCTGTGCCCTGCCTGCACCGCTAGAGTGACCCCCGGGTCCCTTCATTGAAACCAATACAAAACCCGACGCCTGCTTTGCACACTGCACCCGGCCGCCCCTGTGCCGCTGAGGGTGTGTTTTGTGTGCCTACTTGTGTCCCCCCCAGTGCTCTATAAAACCCCGGGTCTACCCCTGTGGACGCGGGTACTAACCTGCTGGCAGACTGGAACTGGAGCCCCCCTGTTCTCCGTAGGCGCCTATGTGTTTTGGGCACCTCTTTGACCTCTGCACCTGACCGGCCCTGAGCTGCTGCTGTGGTAACTTTGGGGTTGCCTTGAACCCCCAACAGTGGGCTGCCTATGCCCAGGAACTGAGACTTGTAAGTGTCTTACTTACCTCACAATCTAACCAATACTTACCGCCCCCAGGAACTGTTGATTTTTGCACAGTGTCTACTTTTAAAATAGCTTATTGCCATTTTAACAAAAACTGTATATATTATTGCTCTAATTCAAAAGTTTCTAACTTACCTGTGTGGAGTCCCTTGCATTTTATGTATTTACTTCAAATCCTGAACTTGTGGTTCTGAAAATAAATTAAGAAAATATATTTTTATATACATAGAAACTATTGGCCTGGAGTTAAGTCTTTGAGTGTGTATCCTCATTTATTGCCTGTGTGTGTACAACAAATGCTTAACACTACCCTCTGATAAGCCTACTGCTCGACCACACTATCACAAAATAGAGCATTAGAATTATCTAATTTTGCCACTATCTTACCTCTAAGGGGAACCCTTGCACTCTGTGCACACGATCTCTTACTTTGAGATAGTGTATATACAGCCAACTTCCTACATTGGTGGATCAGCGTTGGGGTCTAAGACTTTGCATCTGCTGGACTACTCAGCCAATACCTGATCACATGACTAAATTCCAAAAATTGTCATTAGAAACAGATTTTTGCAATTTGAACTATTTTTCTAATTTTTTTAAAAGTCCTCCTAGGGCCTTGTGTAAGTCCCTGATAGCATTTCTTTTAGAGTTTAAACGTTTGTAAAAGTTTGGATTTAAGATCTAGAAGTATTTTGTATATTCTTAAAAAGTAATGCCAACTTTTAGAGTGATAATGACTAGCACAGATGAGATGGTAACCTCACCTCTTACCTGCATCTAAGGATGTCAGAGGTAAGGACTTTCTGTAAGCTAAAAAAGATAAAAACTGGGTCCAACCCTACCAAAGTAAAGCTCCGGGAGCTTTTGGCAGAGTTCAAAAGGGACCACCCCTCAATCAATCAATCAATCAGTAAAAAGATTTCTTAAGCGCACTACTCACCATTAGAGTCTCAAGGCACTGTTGAGGAGGGGGGAGTTGCCAGGTACTGCTCAAAAACCCATGTCTTGAGGTGCTTTCTGAAAGTTAGGAGGTCCTGGGTCTTGCGTAGGTTGGTGGGGAGGGAGTTCCAGGTCTTGGCGGTGAGGTGGGAGAAGGATCTGCCGCCGGAGGTGGTACGTTGGATGCAGGGGACTGTAACCAGGGCGAGGTCAGCGGAGCGGCGCTGTCGAGTTGGTATGTGGAAGTTTACTCGTTCGTTGAGGTAGGTCGGTCCAGTGTCATGGAGGGCTTTGTGGGCGTGGATGAGGACTTTGAAGATGATCCTTTTGCTGATGGGCAGCCAGTGTAGGGATCTGAGGTGGGTGGATATGTGTTCCTTGCGATGGAGGTTGAGGATGAGACGTCCGGCTGCGTTTTGAATTCGCTGGAGTTTTCTTTGAAGTTTGGGTGTGGCCCCTGCGTAGAGGGCGTTGCCGTAGTCCTGTCAGAGGATAATCTTCAGATGGGGAAGTTAGTGAACAGAAGTATGAATTCCCCCCCTCCTGTCCTAATCAGGGAGAACAGGGTCCCTCAAACCCTGACTACACAAATCATAGTCAGAGAATCTGGTTCTTCCACAGGGGAGACCAGTACCTCTGGAAGCATTGAGGGCAGCCTCAATGAAGAGGACCTCCTGTTAGCCAGGATGGCCAAAAGATTGGCTTTGGTGAAGCAGATCCTAGCCATAGAAAGGGAAAGACACAAGATAGGTTTAATTCCCATAAATGGTGGCAGAAACTGAAATAGGGTCAGAGAGAATACTGACATCCTAAAAATCCCCAAAGGGATTGTAACAAAATATGAAGATGGCGATGACATCACCAAGTGGTTCACAGCTTTTCAGATGGCTTGTGCAACCAGAAAAGTAAACAGATCTCACTGGGGAGCTCTCCTTTGGGAAATGTTCACTGGAAAGTGTAGGGATAAACTCCTCACACTCTCTGGTAAAGATGTAGAATCCTATGACCTCATGAAAGCTACCCTGATTGAGGGCTTTGGATTCTCAACTGAGGAGTACAGGATTAGGTTCAAGGGGGCTCAGAAAACCTCAAGCCAGACCTGGGTTGATTTTGTAGACTATTCAGTGAAAACAATGGATGGTGGGGTAACTGGAAATGAAGTGCATGACTATGTTGGGCTTTATAATTTGTTTATGAAATAACACATTTTAAGTAACTGCTTCAATGAAAAGTTGCATCAGTATCTGGTAGACCTAGGTCCAATTTCTCCCCAAGAATTGGGAAAGAAGGCAGACCACTGGGTCAAGACTAGGGTAACCAAAATTTCCATGGGGGTGACCAAATAAAAGGGGTTACAAAGCCTCCCTAGGAGAAAGTGGGTGACACTAGAAATAAAGAAAAGGAGTCCTCTGTAGGCCTCCAAGAACCTGTCCGGGTGAGTGGGCCCCAAGACACAACCCAAAACAAAGGTGGGTACCAAGGTAAGAACTTGGATGCCCCTAAGGCATGGTGCCAAGACTGTAGACAGACAGGGTACCACACCAAGGAAACTTCTTGTCCCCAAAACAAACCCCCTAGCAAAATCCCAGGGGTGACCAGTGTAGCCATTGGGGATGACTCCTCAGATGAGGAGGTCTTCATAGCCTTCAACTGGAAAAAGGGACCAACAGGTGAGTTGGAGATTCCAGAGGGAAGTAGACACTTCCACCTCCTACTGGTGAATGGAATCCCAGCCACTGCCATGAGAAACACTATTGTGCATGACAGGCTGGTTTTCTCAAACCAGTACATCCCAGGTGAGACTGCCAGAGTAAGATTTAGCCCAGACAAGGTCACTGATAGGCCTTTGGCTTTTGTGCCCATAGAAGTGGGTGGGACTTTTTGCTGGAGAAGGGTGGTAGTCAGTACAGACCTCCCCCTTGATTGTCTCCTTGGAAATGACTACCCATAGGTTAGTCAGAGCCCCAGAGAAGAACTGGTCCAGTGCCAGTCCTCTACCAATGATTCTGGAGGTGCTGCCCCTGCAGTAACTGCAAGTAGGCCCCAGAAGAAAAAGAAAAGAAAACAGTGCAGGAAGGGTGGACAACATTTAGCCAAGGTTCCAGCAAGCCAAGGAGATTCTGCTCCAGTAGGGGAGAACTCCCAAAGTGGCACAGGTAAAGTCCTACCTGACCCACAAGAAGTCCTGGCTAGTCAGGCAACTGTTAAGCCTGAGTGGGTGGCTCCTCAGCTAACAGAAGAAAGAGTGGAAGAAGGGTGTTTACTACAAGATGTAGTAACCCCCCACTCTAACACAGCAGACAGGCACCTGAACCCAAAGAAGCCTGTAACTTAGCCCCTTCCCTTGTAAGTGAAGAGCTAAAGGTGTGGTTCTGGGCACTGACAGCTGTCAATGGCCTCTGCTGGGTGTTAGCCTTTATGGCTGCACTATCCTTGACCCCCATGCCACATACCAAGTTAGGCCCCCTGACCCTGTTGGTCATGGTGGGGTTACTCCAGCTATGGGTAACCTCTTTGGGTAAGCTAGGGGTGACCCTGGCTAAGATAAGAGTAGCAGAGGTGGATACCTCTAACCCCAAAATAGAGAGAATTGGTAAAGACAGTAAAAATATAGATAAGTAGCAATTCAGACTAGGTCCTATCACTGTGGAAGTAGGTCAGTTCCCCAGAGGGAATGACCTGAACAGGAAGATGTAAGGCAGAGTAAGCCCTGCAACAAACCAGCCTGTGTTCCCTACTCTTCCTCGCCTGACAGACTAGGAAGACTCTCCCAGCTTTGGCTGAGTCTCCTGGCCTGTGGGCTGGGGGGCTTGTGTAGGACAATGGATCCCTGTTACACTTACCCCCCACCTTTTGCCTGATATTGATGCTGACTTGACAGAGAAGTGTGCTGGGACCCTGCTAACCAGGCCCCAGCACCAGTGTTCTTTCACTAAACATTTACCATTTTTTCCACAATTGGCACACCCCTGGCACACAGATAAGTCCCTTGTAAAAGGTACTAGTGGTACCAAGGGCCCTGTGACCAGGGAAGGTCCCTAAGGGCAGCAGCATGTGTTGTGCCACCCTAAGGGACCCCTCACCTAACATATGCACTATGCCATTGCAGATTGTGTGTGTTGGTGGGGAGAAAAAGGCAAAGTCGACATGGCATCCCCCTCAGGATGCCATGCCCACAAAATAGTGCCTGTGGCATAGGAAAGTCACCCCTCTAGCAGGCCTTACAGCCCTAAGGCAGGGTGCACTATACCACAGGTGAGGGCATAGGTGCATGAGTAATATGCCCCTACAGTGTCTAAGTCCATTCTTAGACATTGTAAGTGTAGTGTGGCCATATTAAGTATATGGGCTGGGAGTTTGTCAAAACGAACTCCACAGCTCCACAATGGCTACACTGGATACTGGGAAGTTTGGTATCAAACTTCTCAGAATAATAAACCCACATTGATGCCAGTGTTGGATTTATTACAAAATGCACACCAATGGCATCTTAGAAGATGCCCCCTGTAATTTACCCAATCCTTCAGTGCAGGACTGACTGGTCAGTGCCAGCTTGCCACTGAGATGAGTTTCTGCCCCCCTGGGGTGAGAGCCTTTGGTCTCTCTGAGGACAGAAACAAAGCCTGTACTGGGTGGAGGTGCTTCTCACCTCCCCCTGCAGGAACTGTAACACCTGACGGTGGGCCTTACAGGCTCATGCCTTTTGTTACAGCACCCAGGGCATCCCAGCTAGTGGAGATACCCGCCCCTCCGGCCACTGCCTCCACTTTTGTCGGCAAAGCAGGAGAGGATAATGAGAAAAACAAGGAGGAGTCACCTACCAGTCAGGTCAGCCCCTAAGGTGCCCTGAGCTGAGGGGACCCCTGCCTATAGAAATCCTCCATCTTGAGTTTGGAGGATTCCCCCCAATAGGATTAGGGATGTGCCCCTCTTCCCTCAGGGAGGAGGCACAAAGAGGGTGTAGCCACCTTCCAGGACAGAAGCCATTGGCTACTGCCCTCCTGACCTAAACACACCCCTAAATTTAGTATTTAGGGGTGACCCAGAACCTAGGAAATCAGATTCCTGCAACCTACAACAAGAAGGACTGCTGACCTGAAAGCCCTGCAGAGACGACGGAGACGACAACTGACTTGGCCCCAGCCCTACCGGCCTCTCTCCAGACTCAAAGAACCTGCACAGCGTTGCATCCGATAGGGAACAGTGACCTCTGAAGCCTCAGAGGACTGCCCTGAACCCAAAGGACCAAGAAACTCCAGAGAACAGCGACACTGTTCAAAAACAGCAACAACTTTGCAACTTTCTTGCAAATGTTAAAGAACTCACTCTTCCCACCAGAAGCGTGAGAATTCACACTGTGCACCCGACTTTCCCGGCTCGAACTCCAGAGAACCAACACTACAGAGAGGACTCCCAGGCAACTGAGACCTAGTGAATAACCTAAGATGGCCCCCCATGGGCCGCCACAGCGATGCATGCAGAGAGGATCCAGAGGCTCCCCTTGAGCACGACTACCTGGAACAAAGAACCTGATGGCTAGTTTTCTTTAAATTGGCAAAAAGCTATTTTAAAAATGGAGACTGGGGGGAAGAAAACGTAGTAGAGTTTTTCAGGTAAGTATTCAACTTACAGTTCTTATCTCCGGGGTTTAGGTAGTCAGTGATTGGGGGCTCAAGTTAACCCCAAACACCCACCACCAGCAACACGGGCCGGTCGGGTGCAGAGGTCAAAGAGGAACCAAATTAACGTGGGCTCCTATGGAGATAGGGGGTATTCGGAATCCAGTCAGCCAGCAGGTTGGTACCTGCGACTTGGAGGGCAGACCAGGGGGGTTCAAGAGAGCACTCAAGGGGGCACCAAGCACACACCCTCAGCGGTACTAGGGTGGCCGGGTGCAAACAGGGTGTCGGGTTTTCAATGCAACTCTGAGGGGACCGCAGGTGTCACTCTGAGGCTGCAGGTGAGATCCAGGGGGCAAACCACCGGCTTGACAGGGAGGAGGGCTGCCTGCTGGTCGATGCTGCCCCGGGGTCAGTTTCTCCAAGGCCTGGGGGCTGCGGGAGCAGTGTGTCCTTTAGGCGTCGGATATCTTCGTCCCGAGCGCTCGTTCAGGGGGTTCCTCGAGATTCCCTCTGCAGGCGTCATCGTGGAGGTTTGGAGGGGTCAACCCAGGGTGGGCTCTTGCTCCCGATCGCCTGGGGACTCTTTCTTGCTGGGTAGACCACATGACACAGGCTGTGGGCATCAGGTGCACAGGGGTCAGGATTCATACATCTGGAGTAAGGTGGAAGGCCTTATTTGTAGGTTTCTTCAGACAGAGCCGCTGGCCTTCGAAAGTTCTTGGTCCTTTAGGGTGCAGGGCAGTCCTCTGGAGTTGTCAGAGGTTGCTGGGCCCGCTGGATGCGTTGCTGGTCTTTTTGCAGGTTCTTTGAAGCAGGAGACAGGCCGGTAGGGCTGGGGCCAAAGCAGTTGTCGTCTTCCTTCTTCTCTGCTGGGGTTTCCAGCTGAGCAGTCCTTCTTCTTCTTGTAGGTCGCCAGGAATCTGGTTAGCTGGGTTTAGGGAGGCCCTTAAATCCTAGATTTAAGTGCGAGTTAGGGGTCATGGGTCAGTAGCCTGTGGCTACTGTCCCTGAGGGTGGCTATGCCCTATCCCTATTGGTCCCTGTCCTCCAAACTAAGTTGGAGGATTCTGCAGGGAGGGGGCCACCTTAGCTCTGGACACCTTGGGGTGGCCCTGTCTGGGGTGGTCACTCCTCCCTGTTTTCCCTAATTTTCCCACCGGACTTGCCGCCAAAAGTGTGGGGCTTTGGCCGGGGAGGGAGGGGGGGGGCAGCCATCTCCACTAGCTGGAGTGCCCTGGGGCACTGTAACCCGAGGCCGGAACCTTTGAGGCCCACCGCCAGGTGTTACAGTTCCTGCAGGGGGAGGTGTGAAGCACCTCCATCCAGAACACGCTTTGTTTCTGGCCACAGAGTGGACAAAGGCACTCACCCCATGTGGTCAGAAACTTGTCTGAAAGTGGCAGGCTGGCACAGACCGGCCAGTCCTACCCTAGCAGTTGGACTAAAATACAGGGGGTATCTTTAACCCCTTCGCTGCCAGGCCTTTTCCCCCTTAGGTGCCAAGCCTTTTTTTGGCTATTTGGGGCAGTTCGCGCTTAGGCCCTCATAACATTTTGTCCACATAAGCTAGCCAAGCCAAATTTGCGTCCTTTTTTTCCAACATCCTAGGGATTCTAGAGGTACCCAGACTTTGTGGGTTCCCCAGAAGGAGGCCAAGAAATTAGCCAAAATACAGTGAAAATTTCGTTTTTTTCAAAAAAATGGGAAAAAGGGGCTGCAGAAGAAGGCTTGTGGTTTTTTCCTTGAGAAGGGCATCAACAAAGGGTTTGCGGTGCTAAAATCACCAGCTTCCCAGCTTTCAGGAACAGGCAGACTTGAATCAGAAAACCCAATTTTTCAACACAATTTTGGCATTTTACTGGGACATACCCCATTTTTACAATTTTTTGTGCTTTAAGCCTCCTTCCAGTCAGTGACAGAAATGGGCATGAAACCAACGCTGGATCCCAGAAAGCGCAACATTTCTGAAAAGTAGACATAATTCTAAATTCAGCAAGGGGTAATTTGTGTAGATCCTACAAGGGTTTCCTACAGAAAATAACAACTGAAAAAGAAAAATATTGAAATTGAGGTGAAAAAAACATCAATTTTTCTCTACGTTTTATTCTGTAACTTTTTCCTGCAATGTCAGATTTTCGAAAGCAATATACTGTTACGCCTGCTGAACTCCTCTGGTTGCGGGGATATATAGGGCTTGTAGGTTCATCAAGAACGCTAGGTACCCAGAGCCAATAAATGACCTGCACCCTGCAGTGGGTTTTCATTCTATACCGGGTATACAGCAATTCATTTTCTGAAATATAAAGAGTAAAAAATAGCTATCAAGAAAACCTTTGTATTTCCAAAATGGGCACAAGATAAGGTGTTGAGAAGCAGTGGTTATTTGCACATCTCTGAATTCCGGGGTGCCCATACTAGCATGTGAATTACAGGGCATTTCTCAAATAGATGTCTTTTTTACACACTGTCTTACATTTGGAAGGGAAAAATGTAGAGAAAGACAAGTGGCAATAACAGTTGTTTTGCTATTCTATGTTCCCCCAAGTCTCCCGATAAAAATGATACCTCACTTATGTGGGTACACCTAGCGCCCGCGACAGGATATGCCCAAAACACAACGTGGACACATCACAGAAAACAGAGCTGTTTTTTGCAAAGTGCCTACCTGTAGATTTTGGCCTCTAGCTCAGCCGGCACCTAGGGAAACCTACCAAACCTGTGCATTTGTTAAAACTAGAGACCTAGGGGAATCCAAGATGGGGTGACTTGTGGGGCTCTGACCAGGTTCTGTTACCCAGAATCCTTTGCAAACCTCAAAATGTGGCTAAAAAAACAAATTTTCCTCACATTTCGGTGACAGAAAGTTCTGTAATCTGAGAGGAGCCACAAATTTTCTTCCACCCAGCGTTCCCCCAAGTCTCCCGATAAAAATGATACCTCACTTGTGTGGGTAGGCCTATCGCCCGCGACAGGATATGCCCCAAAACACAACGTGGACACATCACAGAAAACAGAGCTGTTTTTTGCAAAGTGCCTACCTGTAGATTTTGGCCTCTAGCTCAGCCAGCACCTAGGGAAACCTACCAGACCTGTGCATTTTTGAAAACTAGAGACCTAGGGCAATCCAAGATGGGGTGACTTGTGGGGCTCTGACCAGGTTCTGTTACCCAGAATCCTTTGCAAACCTCAAATTGTGGCTAAAAAACCACATTTTCCTCACATTTCGGTGACAGAAAGTTCTGGAATCTTAGAGGAGCCACACATTTCCTTCCACCCAGCGTTCCCCCAAGTCTCCCGATAAAAATGATACCTCACTTGTGTGGGTAGGCCTAGCGCCCGCGACAGGAAATGGCCCAAAACACAACGTGGACACATCACATTTTTTCATGGAAAACAGTGCCTACCTGTGGATTTTGGCCTCTAGCTCAGCCAGCACCTGGAGAAACCTAGCAAACCAGCACCTTTCTGAAAACTAGAAACCCAGGGGAATCCAAGATGGGGTGAATTTTGGGGCTCTGACCAGGTTCTGTTACCCAGAATCCTTTGCAAACCTCAAAATTTGGCTAAAAAAACACATTTTCCTCACATTTCGGTGACAAAAAGTTCTGGAATCTGAGAGGAGCCACAAATTTCCTTCCACCTAGCGTTCCCCCAAGTCTCCCGATAAAAATGATACCTCACTTGTGTGGGTAGTCCTAGCGCCCGCGACAGGAAATGTCCCAAAACACAAAGTGGGCACATTCCATTTTTTAAAAGAAAACAGAGCTGTTTTTTGCAAAGTGTCTACCTGTAGATTTTGGCCTCTAGCTCAGCCGGCACCTAGGGAAACCTACCAAACCTGTGCATTTTTGAAAACTAGAGACCTAGGGGAATCCAAGATGGGGTGACTTGTGGGGCTCTGACCAGGTTCTGTTACCCAAAATCCTTTGCAAACCTCAAAATTTGGCTAAAAAAACACATTTTCCTCACATTTCGGTGACAGAAAGTTCTGGAATCTGAGAGGAGCCACAAATTTCCTTCCACCTAGCGTTCCCCCAAGTCTCCCGATAAAAATGATACCTCACTTGTGTGGGTAGGCCTAGCGCCCGCGACAGGAAATGGCCCAAAACACAACATGGACACATCACATTTTTTCATAGAAAACAGTGCCTACCTGTGGATTTTGGCCTCTAGCTCAGCCGGCCCCAGAGGGGGCAGAAATGGCCTAAAATAAATTTGTCCCCCAACCCCCCAAACCCCCCGCCCCCCCGGGAGCGACCCTTGCCTATGGGATTGCTCCCCCTGTGTGACATTGGCGCCAAAAAAAAAATCCCCGGTGCCTAGTGGTTTCTGCCCCCTTGGGGGCTGATTGACCTACAATTGGCCAATCAGCCCCCAAGGGGGGCAGAAATACAATTTGCCCCCCAGGGGAGCGACCCTTGCCTAATGGGTCGCTCCCCATCTCTAAAAAAACAAAGAAACAAACAAACAAAAAAAAAAACACTAAAAAACTATTTGCCCTGGCGCCTAGAGGTTTCTGCCCCCAGGGGGGGCAGAAATGGCCTAAAATAAATTTGCCCCCCCACCCCCCTGGGGAGCGACCCTTGCCTACAAGGTCGCTCCCCTTGCGTGACAGCACAAAAAAAAAGATCCCTGGTGCCTAGTGGTTTCTGCCCCCCTTGGGGGCAGATTGACCTACAATCGGCCAATCTGTCCCCAAAGGGGGCAGAAATGGTCTAAATACAATTTGCCACCCAGGGGAGCGATCCTTGCCTAATGGGTCGCTCCCCATCTCTAAAAAAACAAACAAACAAAAAAAATAAACACAAAAAAACAATTTGCCGTGGCGCCTAGAGGTTTCTGCCCCCCCTGGGGGCAGATCGGCCTAATACCAATAGGCCGATCTGCCCCCAGGGGGGGCAGAAATGGGCTAAAATAAATTTGCCCCCCCACCACCCCTGGGGAGCGACCCTTGCCTACAAGGTCACTCCCCTTGCGTGACGGCGCAAAAAAAAGATCCCTGGTGCCTAGTGGTTTCTGCCCCCCTTGGGGGCAGATTGACCTACAATCGGCCAATATGCCCCCAAGGGGGGCAGAAATGGTCTAAATACAATTTGCCACCCAGGGGAGCGACCCTTGCCTAATGGGTCGCTCACCATCTCTAAAAAAACAAACAAACGAAAAAAAAACACAAAAAAACTATTTGCCCTGGTGCCTAGAGGTTTCTGCCCCCCCTGGGGGGCAGATTGGCCTCATAAAAATAGGCCAATCTGCCCCCAAGGGGGGCAGAAATGGCCTAAATATAATTTGCCCCCTATGGGAGCGACCCTTGCCTAAGGGGTCGCTCTTCACACCTAAAACACAAAAGAAAACAAAAAAACAAACAAACAAAAAAAACTCCCTGGTGTCTAGTGGTTTCTGCCCCCCTTGGGGGCAGATTGGCCTCATAAAAATAGACCAATCTGCCCCCAAGGGGGGCAGAAATGGCCTAAATATAATTTGCCCCCTATGGGAGCGACCCTTGCCTAAGGGGTCGCTCTTCACACCTAAAACACAAAAGAAAACAAAAAAACAAACAAACACAAAAAGTATCCCTGGTGTCTAGAGGTTTCTGCCCCCCCTGGGGGCAGATCGGCCTAATAATAGGCCCAGTGGGGGCAGAAAAGGCCTTAAAAAAAAAGCCCCCCTGGGAGCGACCCTTGCCCAAGGGGTCGCTCCCTTTTTGTCACTTTCCCCCCAAAAAAACATCCCTGGTGTCTAGTGGGGTTTCAAAAGCTGGATTGCAAGCAATCCGGCTTTTGAAACCCTGGGAGAGACTTCAAAGGGAAGGAAATACATTTCCTTCCCTTTGAAGCCTCTCCTTCCCTCCTCCACGTGATCGAAAGAGAAATGTTCGTACGCTGACGTCACAGGCGGAGTGGGGGGGGTCGGGGTTTGAAGGGGAAGGGATTCCCCTTTCAGCCCTGACCTGGGGGGGTGGGGGGGCTGCCCTCGGGGGGAGCGCTAGCGCCTCTCCAGAGGGCAGCATGCAGGACGTAATGGTTACGTCCATGGCGCCACACGGGCGCTGCCATGGACGTAACCATTACGTCTGTGGCGGGGAAGGGGTTAAGATGCCCTCTGTGCACATTTTTCAATAAATCCAACACTGTATTCAGTGAAGCCATTAGGGTGCTGTGGAGTTCGTAATGACAAACTCCCAGACCATATACTCAATATGGCTACACTGCACTTACAATGTCTAAGAATGGACTTAGACAGTGTTAGGGGCATTTTGCCCCTGCAGCTATGCCCTCACCTGTGGTATAGTGCACCCTGCCTTAGGGCTGCAAGGCCTGCTAGAGGGTGTGACTTACCTATGCCACAGCCAGTGGTTTGTGGGCATGACACCCTGGCAGCGTGCATGTGCTGAGTGAGGGGGGCCCTTGGTACCATGGGTACTTTATAGAAGGGACTTAACTGTGTGCCAGGGCTGTGCCAATGGTAGAAGCAAATGCACAGTTTTTAGGGAAAGAACACTGGTGCTGGGGCCTGGTTAGCTGGGCCATGGCACACTTTCAATTAAAGTTGGCATCAACACATGGCAAAAAGTGGGGGGTAACCATGCCAACAGTGGCACTTTCCTACACATTTGATCTGCAGACTGTTTACAGTAATAAACTTATTAGCGTGGGTATTGTAGGAAGTTGGCTCTGTATACGCTATTTCAAAGTAAGAAATAGCATGCACAGAGTCCAAGGGTTCCCCTTAGAGGTAAGATAGTGGCAAAAAGAGATAATTTTAATGCTCTATTTTGTGGTAGTGTGGTCGAGCAATACGCTTATCAGAGGGTAGTGTTAAGCATTTGTTGTACACACAAAGGCAATAAATGAGGAACACACACTCAAAGACAATTCCAGGCCAATAGGTTTTTATATAGAAAAATATATTTTCTTAGTTTATTTTAAGAACCACAGGATCAAGATTTACAAGTAATACTTCAAATGAAATGTATTTCACTCAGGTCTCATAGGAACTTTGAATCAACACAATATCATGTACAGTTTTAGCAAAAATGGCAATAAGCTATTTTAAAACTAGACACAGCGCAATTTTCAACAGTTCCTGGGGGAAGTAAGTATTGGTTAGTTTTGCAGGTAAGTAAAACACCTACAGGGTTCAAAGTTGGGTCCAAAGTAGCCCACAGTTGGGGGTTCAGGGCAACCCCAAAGTTACCACACCAGCAACTCAGGGCCGGTCAGGTGCAGAGGTCAAAGTGGTGCCCAAAACGCATCGACTTCAATGGAGAAGGGGGTGCCCCGGTTCCAGTCTGCCAGCAGGTAAGTACCTGCGACTTCGGAGGGCAGGCCAGGGGGGTTTTGTAGGGCACCAGGGGGGACACAAGTCAGCACAGAAAGTACACCCTCAGCGGCACGGGGGCGGCTGTGTGCAGTGTGCAAACAGGCATCGGGTTTGCAATAGGTTTCAATTGGAGACCCAGGGGTCTCTTCAGCGATGCAGGCAGGCAAAGGGGGGGGTGCTCCTCGGGGTAGCCACCACCTGGGCAAGGGAGAGGGCCACCTGGGGGTCGCTTCTGTACTGGAGGTCGGATCCTTCAGGTCCTGGGGGCTCCGGGTGAAGTGTCTTTACCAGGCGTCGGGTTCTTTGAAGCAGGCAGTCCCGTCAGGGGGAGTCTCTGGATTCCCTCTGCAGGCGTCGCTGAGAGGGGCTCAGGGGGGTCAACTCTGGCTACTTACAGGGTCGCAGTCGCCGGGGAGTCCTCCCTATAGTGTTGGTTCTCTGCAGGTCGAGCCAGGGGCGTCGGGTGCAGAGTGGAAAGTCTCACGCTTCCGGAGGGAAACGTGTGGTCTTTAAAAGTTGCTTCTTTGTTGCAAAGTTGCAGTCTTTGTGGAACAGGGCCACTGTCCTCGGGAGTTCTTGGTCCTTTTAGATGCAGGGTAGTCCTCTGAGGCTTCAGAGGTCGCTGGACCCTGGGGGGCACGTTGCTGTTGCAGTTTTTCTTGAAGTGGGGAGACAGGCCGGTAGGGCTGGGGCCAAAGCAGTTGGTGTCTCTGTCTTCCCTGCAGGGCTTCAGGTCAGCAGTCCTTCTTCGTCTTCAGTTTGCAGGAATCTCTCTTGCTTGGTTCTGGGGGCCCCTAAATACTCAATTTAGGGGTGTGTTTAGCTCTGGGGGGTTAGTAGCCAATGGCTACTAGCCCTGAGGGTGGCTACACCCTCTTTGTGCCTCCTCCCTGAAGGGAGGGGAGCACATCCCTAATCCTATTGGGGGAATCCTCCATCTGCAAGATGGAGGATTTCTAAAAGTCAGAGTCACCCCAGCTCAGGGCACCTTAGGGGTTGTCCTGACTGGCCAGTGACTCCTCCTTGTTTTTCTCATTATCTTCTCCGGCCTTGCCGCCAAAAGTGGGGCCGTGGCCGGAGGGGGCAGGCATCTCCACAAGCTGGGATGCCCTGTGGCACTGTAACAAAGGGGGTGAGCCTTTGAGGCTCACCGCCAGGTGTTACAGTTCCTGCAGGGGGAGGTGAGAAGCACATCCACCCAGTACAGGCTTTGTTACTAGCCACAGAGTGACAAAGGCACTCTCCCCATGTGGCCAGCAACATGTCTGGTGTGTGGCAGGCTGGCAAAACTAGTCAGCCCACACTGGAAGTCAGGTATGTTTTCAGGGGGCATCTCTAAGATGCCCTCTGGGGTGTATTTCACAATAAAATGCACACTGGCATCAGTGTGCATTTATTGTGCTAAGAAGTTTGATACCAAACTTCCCAGTTTTCAGTGTAGCCATTGTGGTGCGGTGGAGTTCGTGTTTGACAGACTCCCAGACCATATACTCTTATGGCTACCCTGCACTTACAATGTCTAAGGTTTTGCTTAGACACTGTAGGGGCATAGTGCTCATTCACCTATGCCCTCACCTATGGTATAGTGCAACCTGCCTTAGGGCTGTAAGGCCTGCTAGAGGTGTGACTTATCTATGCCATGGGCAGTGTGAGGTTGGGATGGCACCCTGAGGGGAGTGCCATGTCGACTTAGTCATTTTCTCCCCACCAGCACACACAAGCTGGCAAGCAGAGTGTCTGTGCTGAGTGAGGGGTCCCCAGGGTGGCATAAGACATGCTGCAGCCCTTAGAGACTTTCCCTGGCATCAGGGCCCTTGGTACCAGGGGTACCAGTTACAAGGGACTTACCTGGATGCCAGGGTGTGCCAATTGTGGAGACAAAGGTACAGTTTTAGGGAAAGAACACTGGTGCTGGGGCCTGGTTAGCAGGCCTCAGCACACTTTCAAATCATAACTTGACATCAGCAAAGGCAAAAAGTCAGGGGGTAACCATGTCAAGGAGGCATTTCCTTACATGTATGTTTTCAGTTTCTGTAGACAGTTACCATTCATGTGAAATCCATGCAAAAAGTGCATTCAACTGAAATTAATTTAAGCGTAGAGATGAGCAGTAATCTTGTGCTCTGTTTAATACAAAAGAGCTCGTGAGAGACTGCATAACACCAGAGAAAGCCTCCATCTGACGATATGAACTGTGTGACTACAACCAACAATGCCACTTGTGTGCCTTCTATCATATCACTGTTCCTCAGCCCACTTGCCACCATCAGCTTTGAGTATAGTCTTAAACATGGTTAGTCCTGTCAACAGGTGGTTAAGGTAATTGAGGTACCTGTTGACAACGACAATAGGTTGAAAATTACGAAACCATTAACAGTGATTAGACTATTCAAGAAAGCTATGAAACCAATGACGGGTGCATGGAACTTGAGTTGTGTGGCTTTGTGTGCTGGGAAAGGAAATAAACCAGTCAAAGGTGAAATGGAAGGAAATATTGGGGCACTAAGGATAATGGGGGAATGGACAGAGCAATAAAGAAGGAGTGGCAAAACTCTGAGGACTTCTGCTACCAGAAAGCCCATCTATCTTCAGGAGCCTGTAATGAATTATTACTATCCTCATTTAAGGAGTTCTTTGTTTCCTCTGTAAATATCTTTTATTGTCTTTCCTCTGTTTGTTTTCGCATTAACTGAAGTTGTTATAGGTATTATTAAGTAAGGGACAGTACTTGATTTGTAATGTAATAAGTGCTGGTGCCCAAAGTACTTTCTTAGAAATCCACAGTCTGCATTGTCTTGATTCCACCCTATACCTCTCTATTCTACCAAAAGGCACTCCTTCATGTCACTTTTCAGGTTCTTTTTAATCCCTGCTTTCCCACCTTATCAATATTTTCCTTCTTTCACTTCCTCCTTTCCCCTATATGTGTTTTTTTATCTCTCTTGCTCTGGGTGAAAGTCTGATGACGAAAAATAAGTGCCGGACCCCATAAATAAATGCCGGTGGGCACCAACGGCTCAATTTAAGCACTGGGGATGTGAGGCATTCGTCATTTGCCTTTAATAGCTTGGATGTTCTGTTAATGTTCCTTAGGAGTTCACTTGAATATTTGGTAGTTGACTGTTGGCAGGGTCTGTGACTGGGGCACAACATATTAAACCTGGCCTCTCCAACAATACATCGTACAATCTTATTTTGTTACACCTGGCTCTATAAGTATAAACTTCACCTAAAACACAAGTCATTACTTTTAACATTAATAATTACATTAATAATTAAGATTTGTGTTTGTTAACCATTTGCAGAAAGAGAAAATCAAGAAAAGGAGGCAAAGTGCAATGTTTATTGAGACCATCCTTACGCAAGTGTGGATTCAGTTCTCAGCACAAGATGAACAGCACTTACCAAGCCTTTGACTGACAGCAGACAAGAAAAATAGGCATCCAGGAGGACAGATTATATTGCACCATAGGCACTTCCTTACAAAGTTGGTAATATTCAACCTACTTTGAATGCCTTGATCTTTACATTCATAAACTGCTTTTTGGAAAATTGCCCTCTTCATATAAACACACACTTGATATCTCTCTTAAGTAAAATGTGTTGTTTCCGGGATTCTCAATTTTCTTTCTTCAGCTGCATATCTCTTTCTTCCTTCATATCGTCAGCCTGCAAGAACACATAAGTAATAATATAAATGCCAACTGAATGAGAGATGTTTCAAAGATTTTGAAAAATGGAAAAGAAGGGCATATTTATGAAAAATGATGTTTTAGCAAAG
This sequence comes from Pleurodeles waltl, assembly GCF_031143425.1. Taxonomy (NCBI): domain Eukaryota; kingdom Metazoa; phylum Chordata; class Amphibia; order Caudata; family Salamandridae; genus Pleurodeles; species Pleurodeles waltl. Next base: position 768,578,765 of record NC_090446.1, read on the forward strand.
TGTGTACAGATGTTTATTCTTTAACTAACAATATCAATGCTGGGGAAAAACTGACACCATACAGTTTGTTTTTTCAGCACTGTGGTATTACCTCCACATGATGAGGTCTGAAAATCAGAGTGATGATAAGATAATAGAGGAGGAAGCCTACCATTCACAGGTGATAAACTCAGACTACTGTGGTTTCCCTTGCACACATTTCCAGCGTTGCCCCACTGATTATTTTACCCCCTCCCAATAATATTTGCATAAATGCAAGAAGTAAAATTTTCATATATTTTAAAAAGTGCAGCAACATGATGCTGCTGGGTGAGCACATGTAACTTCTCGAATTCGAGTGAGGCAGCCAGGTGGGTCTGAGTGGGTGGAGCTTAGTGTTGAATAGCAACAGTGTTGCCAGACAGGCAGTCAGTGTAAGAAAGTCACACTGCACCTAAGTGTGCATGTCGGGTTGCAATTATCTACGTAATCGGCAAAAGTGCAATTAACTATGTAACAGGGCCGATATTATGCAATGCGCTTGACTTCTGCCAAGCGAGATCGCATTGCGAACAAAAATAAAAAGTAGTCCACAAACAAGATGGAAAACAGTGAGCCTCGCATGTTTTCAGTACTTGGTCGATGCGCTCGAGGAGGGCTAACCACCAGAAAAGGCATGACGAATGCGTGCCTTCCACTAATGAAAGCAAGCCAATTTTAACAGGCAAGCCCACGAACCAATGAAATACACTGACGTGACGTGGATGGGGATCCGAGCCCTTTTCTAACTCCTTAAGCGTCTCGCAAGCGCATGCGACGCAGGCTCGACTCTAAAAAGTAGCACCCTTTAATATACTGTAGCAAGAACTATCGCAGATTGCACTAAATTTAAATATAACTGTCAGTGAAGATCCCGGGACTTTCTTTTTCTGTTAAGCAAAAATGTAGCAAATATGTGTGCCCTGTTTCACTCGAGGGAACCATATTCATTACTGTTTAATGTAGTAATAAAAATGGCCTTCAGGTGTTCATGAATGTTGGTGCCAGGAAAGCAAGAGAGATAAATTAGCAACTGTCTGTGAAGTTTATTATTCAACGGGGGCGGCAGGGGAGGGGGAGGTGAGGTGTGTGTTTGTGTGTAAAAGAAGAGTGGGAGTCCCAGAAACCGTTACAATGTTAACAGAAAGGCAAGGGGAGGGTTAGTACATAGACTGTGAGGAGATAGTGCCCTAGGGAGAAAATATGCAATGTAACATGGCACATTTTGACTTGAGAGAATAGTACTTATTATTTTGTCATTTTTATCCATACTACTTTAGCAAAGGTTTCACCTCATTAGTACCACTTTAAAACCCAAATATAGTAGTAAGCTAATGAAAGACGACCAGTTTGCTGTGAAGGGCATTCCACTGCATGCCAACATGTGTTTTGTTTTTTAGATCTGTTTGAGCTACAAACAATTTCATTTTTGTCAAAGTCTGCAACTTATGCAACTTATGTGGCAGGTAATGGATTATGTGGCAAATGCAGCAAATCCATAATTGTCCGTAGAGTGCTGTGGTCCTCAGAATTGCATATGCTGTGGCCCTAAGTGTACCACAAAAATAGATATAGGTAATTTGGACAACTTGGGTGCCATACACAAAAACAGGGACTTAGGCTAATGGGAGGGAAAGGGGGGAAGAAGATGGAAATAGAGCGAAAGGAGAGAATATGAGAAGGACTTAAAGGACTCGTAAAATCTACTCCACCACTTGCTATGGCGAGTTTTATGAGGTTGAGCTAATTTTTAATTCAACTGACTGGTTTTGCAAGTGGACAAAGAACAGGTGTTCTGTTCAGTCAGAAACTGAATTAGTAATTAAAATGCCTTTAAATCTTTCTCTTGTCACATTTACTCTGTTTTCAGAGACAGAGGTCAAAAGTCAGTTTGTCTTCCTGCAATGCAAATACTTTTCCTTGTGACTGCAGAGTTCCAGGATTTTGTAAGGTGAACTGTCTTACCTATGTGAAATTAATGGCTTTTGGTATCAGGTTTTCCCCAACACAAAGCAATTATGTAACTAAGTCAACTTTACAAACATTTTAAAAGGTATTTCAGTAGCTGTGAAAGACCATTTTTTGTACTTCTGTGTGATGAAAATAAATATTTTAATAAGATGAAAAAAAATCAGAACACTTTACTTGGTGATGTGCAAATGATAAATGTTTTCTGAAACCCAATTTTCACAGATTACTGTTAATACACTACATAGTTTTATTAGTAAAGCTGCAAGTTAGTGGGAAGGTTTTTGGACATTTCTTGGAAATTTACTGTCTGTAAATGACATTGCACTACCAAATCATGCTTTAGTAATATATTTATGAAAAGTGAGTGTTTAATCATAAACTGAGAAACACTTGCCCTGATGGCAAAGCTATTTAGTAAACTAAGAGGCAAGTCATGCGTAGATCATGTGTACCCTATATGTGGGCTAGATTTCTTATACATGGAGCAAACGTTTAGTGTATTTTATCAAACAATGAGGATTATTTTACAGCAGAACTGCTGAACTCACATATTTGAAGATACACTCATATGGGAGAATGAAGAAAAAGGCAATTGTAAAATAAAATATTTGCCTAGGATCACACAATTTGAGGCCCGTTTCTTGGTCAAGTACATTACAGTTAGGTCAAGTAGATTGTTCAAGCTACTCAACCTGCAGATCTAGTAACATTTTAATGATTTTTCGAGGTCTGATTTAGTGAAAAGGTGGAAGAGTGAGTAAAGAAAGGAAAGGTGAGAACTATAGTAAGCAGAGACAAGAGCGAGGTTTGGTGAAAGAGATGGGATGGGTAGAGGAGTGTAAACATGAAGAAACAGAAGGAAAATGGTGTGCAAAGACTCTCCACCCTGCTTCTACTATCTTTTTAGTTCTTCTGTCAGAAGTGCTGTGCTTGTATACCTACCTTTTTACTTCTGCAATCTTTATACTTCTACTGTGTGACCTTTGTGCATCCAAAATCTAATGCATCTCTTTATTTTGCTTGTCAAACATTTGAGTTTAGTCAAGCTAATGCACTATACAATTTTTGTACTTCCTTTGTTAAACCTTGTTGCTACCAAATGCTAGTGCACAGTTTCATATTTATCCATCCTTTCTGAACAGTTGAGCTTCCAAAAATAGTCTCCAATGCAATCTTTGCATTTCTTTTGTGAGACCGTTTGTGTTTCTAAAAGCTAGTGTTCTGAAGAAGCATTACATTTTTTCAGTTTGACATTTTCTGCTTCCAAAAGCCAGTGTGCTTTACTAGTTTTGTAATTTTTTACGGCTAGATTCCTGTGCTTTGGAATATCACACAGCAATACCATCTTTGTATTTTCATGTCATGCCTGTATGCTTGCAAACACATGCCAGACTGTCCTGATAGTCTACTCCTCAGTGCTGGTGAGTACACCACAACATACTGTAGATACCGGTGGCACACGCCTGATTGCTAATAATAGTGAGGCTGCCAGGCCCAGTCTCCATGCAGGCACCTCCTATGAGGGTGCCCCACTGTGTCTTGACTTCAGCCCTGTATCACAATAATGCTGGTCAAGGGGAAGGAAATAAACAATGTTTATCATGTGCAAGTGGCACGTGTAAAAAGATTTTGACATGTTTTACACTTTTTTTATTAGCATGCTGCTGAACAACAAAGAAGAGTGCAACACTGATGTTAGTTACAAAGGTAAGTGAGTTAAGTAATTAAAAAAATCACCCCAACGGTAAGCAATTGCAGCACCAGGTCACAAGGCCCTGTAAAAATGCTTGTAGGCTACACCTTGCATATAAGGATAAATTACTTACCTGTAAATCCTAGTTCTCTTCCAGGGGTATCCTCATCAAAGTCATAAACATTGGAATATTCCCGCCCTTGTGCGGGGACCCCGGAGCATATATCAAATATACACATATTATACATGTGTAATAAATAATCATGCAGGCTATCATGTTAAAAACAGGCTAAAAATGCTTTATTTCTATGAAGTTTTTTTTTTTTTTTTTTATATTAAATACTACAATAGAGCATAAATATGTGCCCAAGCTCCTAAAACTAGGATTAGTGAAGTGAGCAGTAGCAAACTCTAGAGAAGAAATAGAAAAAACTGCATTGAAAAACACTGAAGCATTCTTAGCCAATAGGCTGCATGCAGGTTAACACAGGAGAACCATAAAAACTTTGGCACCGTGCCTTTAAGACCCTGAGCACCTCCAGTATCCCACCATGCCTCAGGGGTGAAGGAAAGGTGACAGTTGGTTCACAGTTAGGTCAGTTCTTTTTACGGTGACAATTTTCATAACTGATTCAAAACACAGTCTGTCCTGCACTTCTAGGAGACGTGCGTCCGGGGAGGAGGGTGGGTTGTTTATGACTTTGATGAGGATACCCCTGGAAGAGAACTAGGATTTACAGGTAAGTAACTTATCCTTCTCTTCCAGGGGATCCTCATCAATAGTCATAAACATTGAATAGATTAGCAAGCCCATCCCTAAACCCAGCGGACTGTCTGATAGAAGTGCAGGAATAGATAGGTATTACGCAAATAGATTTCTTAGAGAGGCCTGCCCCACTTGGGCATCCGCTCTTGCATCTGAGTCTAAACAATAATGTCTTGTAAACGTATGGACAGACTTCCATGTAGCAGCCTTACAAATCTCAGATATTGGAACATTGTTAAGGAGAGCAGCAGTAGCCGCTTTACCCCTTGTGGAATGCGCTTTAGGCCGCGCTAGCAATTGCCTATTGGCTAGCTGATAAGTATTAACAATGCAAGAAACTATCCATCTTGATATTGTACGTTTAGATGCTGCCTCTCCTGTCCTTAAATGACCATAGTTTACAAACAAACGGTTAGAGTGTCTAATCGACTTCGTCTTGTCCAGATAAAATTTTAGCACTCTTTTCAAGTCTAATGAGTGCAATGCTTTCTCTGCCGGAGTCTCCGGATTAGGAAAGAACGTCGGTAAAGTTATGGTCTGATTAATATGGAATTCTGACACCACCTTCGGAAGGAAAGATGGGTGAGTTCGTAGAACCACTCTATTGTCGTGAAAAACCGTGTACGGTTCTTTTGCAGACAAGGCCTGGATTTCACTGACCCTCCTCGCTGAAGTAATGGCCACTAGAAAAGCCGCCTTCCATGTAAGGTGTTGTAAAGAAGCCTTATGGATAGGCTAGAAAGGAGGGCCCATAAGTTTTGCCAGGACTATGTTCAGTTCCCACGGAGGAGAAGGCCTCCGAATTGGCGGAAAAACTTTCTTCAAACCTTCTAAGAAATCCTTGACTACAGGTTTTGTAAAGAAGGATTCCTGAGAAGGCGATTTGCGATAGGCAGTAATAGCAGACAAATGTACCTTAATAGATGATACCTGCAGACCGGACTTCGCTAGATGAAGCAAATAGGAAAGTATGACATCCTCCTGCGCCCGTATGGGATTATGACCTTGCTGACAGCACCATATGTAGAATCTCTTCCACTTAAAAGCGTAGGAACGCCGCGTGGAAGGTCGTTTGGACTCTTTCAAGATGCTTATGCACTCCTGTGAGAGCCCTAGGTGCCCATACTGCAGGAATTCAGGAGCCATGCTGTTAAGCTCAAAGAGGGTAGGTTGGGATGTAGAATCCTGCCCTCCATTCTGCTCAGAAGATCCGGTCTGCACGGCAGCCTCCTGTGAGGTTCTTCCGACAGGTTGAGGAGATCCGTGTACCAGAATTGTCGGGGCCATTGCGGCGCTATAAGAATCATTCTGGTCCTGGATCTGTAAAGTTTGCTGATCACTGCCGGAATGAGGGGAATCGGCGGAAAGGCGTAAAGAAATATCCCTGACCAGTCGATCAACAGGGCATTCCCTCGAGATCCCGGACGGTAGAACCTGGATGCGAAGTCTGGGCATTTCTTGTTTACTTCGTCTGCGAAGAGGTCCAGTTGAGGCCGACCCCATTGCGCGAAGATGTATTCTGCGACTTCGCCGTGCAGGACCCAATCGTGAACGTCCTCCAGGTGTCTGCTTAGAAAGTCTGCTTCCACGTTCTGCTGACCTGGCAGGTGAACTGCTGTAATTGACATTCCTCTGGCCAGGAGCCAATGCCATATCGCTTGGGACTCTCGCGATAGGGGTAGGGACCTCGTTCCCCCCTGTTTGTTCAAGTAATACATCGTGGTTGTATTGTCTGTCTGTATCAAGAGAGTTTTCCCCTGAATTAGCGGTATGAAAGACTTGAGAGCGAGATGGACCGCTCTGAGTTCTAGCAGATTGATGTGGTACTGCTTTTCCTTGTCTGACCACAGACCCTGCGCTTGAAAAGGACCCAGATGAGCCCCCCATCCCTGAAGAGATGCATCTGTTACTAGGGTGTCGGATGGAAGCACCTGGTGAAACGGAGCACCCACTGACAGGTGAGGTCTGTGCATCCACCATCTCAATGACTGAAGTGCTACCTCCGGTAGCCGCACCGTGTCCTCCCAGCGACCTGTTCTTTGGCTCCAGTTGGTCTCCAATGCCTCTTGAAGGGGTCTCATGTGGAGTCTGGCATTTGGGACAATAAAAATGCACGATGCCATGGAGCCTAGTAGTGATGTCACCTGACGTGCCGTAGGTGCGCTGGTTCTCAACAAGTCCTGGCACTTCTTGTTTATTGAGGATAGTCGTTCCTCCGAAGGATACACTTTTTGTATTTCTGTGTTTATGATAGCTCCTAGGTAGTGAAGATTCTGCGTTGGAGTCAAGGTTGACTTCTGGTAATTGACCTGAAGACCTAGGGCTTCGCAAACTCTTAGTACAATGTCCCGATGGCTTCTCGCCTGCTCCGGAGAATAAAATTTAGTAGCCAGTCGTCGAGGAATGGATATATGTATATCCTTTGTCTTCGGAGATGCGCCGCCACCACTGCCATACATTTCGAGAAAACTCTTGGGGCAGATTTCAGGCCAAAGGGTAGAACTCTGAACTGGTAATGCCGTAACGCTACTCGGAAGCGCAGGAATTTCCGATGCTTTGGAGCTATTGGGATCTGAAAGTACGCATCCTGCAGGTCGATGGAGCACATCCAGTCTCCCTGATGCAGTTTAGGGAAAATCTGGTGAAGCGCTAGCATTCTGAACCTCTGCTTCCTTATGTATTTGTTCAGCAGCCGTAGATCCAGAATTGGCCTGAAAACGCCCTCTCGACCCTTCTTTGCCACTAGAAAGTAGCGGGAGTAGACCCCCTGTCCTCTTTGTGCAGGTGGAACCTTTTCTATGGCGTTCTTTCTCAGGAGGGCGAGAGCCTCCTTGCGTAGCAAGCTGAGATAAGATGGATTGTCTTTGGTTGGTGGCAAGCGTGGTGGAGGCTGTTTGAAAAGAAGAGAATAGCCATGTTCGACAATATTGAGCACCCATTTGTCTCTTGTGATAGAGTGCCACTCGTGAAGATAAGCCGTAATACTTCCCCCCACCGGAGTGGTGTACATTGTCGAGGGAAGTGAGATCTCATTGCTTGGTGGGTGCTTTCGGAGTGGACTGTTGAGGTCTGCTTGACCCTCGCTCCCTTGTGTTTCTTCGTTGAAAAAGAGGGCGTCCCTGTCGCTGCTGTGACCTTTGCGACCAATGAGGGGTTTGAACCCTCTGCTGGAAAGGGCGCCTATCATACGGCCTGTACCTCCGCCTGAAATCTTTCTTTCTTTCGAGGCCCACCGCCTTCAAGGTATCCCCCTCGGTCTTCATACGGGCCATCTCTTCGTCTGCATGGGCACCAAATAGAGAGTTCCCGGCAAATGGGAGATTCAGGATGCGTTGTTGTGCTTCCTGTTTCAAGCCTGTGAGCCTCAGCCAGGAAGATCTCCTCGCACAGATACCATGTGCGTACCCATGAGCAGCCAAATCCGCCCCATCCGCTGCCGCGCTGATAACCTGGTTGGATACCAGGCATCCTTCTTGTAGTATCTCCTGGAAATCTTGCCTGTCTTCTCTGGGCAGTTTTTCTGTAAATCTACTGAGGGAATCCCACAGAGAACGATCGTACCTGCCCAGGAGCGCAGACGCACTGGAGACCTTCATTGCTGAAGCCGCCGTCCCGCATATCTTTCTCCCTAGAGAGTCTAAATGCCTGCTCTCTTTATCTGGGGGTACCGTGGATGAAGAAGTCACCGAGTGGGTCTTTCGGGCGGCAGCTATGATCACCGAGTCCGGTGGCGGATCTTTTCTAAGGAATAAAAGGTCTTGTTCTGGAGCCTTGTATTTCTTGAGAATCCTAGCCGGTGCAGACTTGAGCGAGGCTGGGGCCAGAAAAGTGTCCATAGTTGGCTGCAGCAATCCAGGCACCAGAGGCAGCAACTTTTTCGACGCTGATCTCTGTTGTAGAGTCTCAAAGATGATCGATGAGGAGGTAGATGGTTCTGGAACCTCTATGTTGAGTTTCTGCGCTCCTCTTAGCAACACCTCGTTGAATGTGGTAATATCATCCACCGGTGAGACTGTAGCAGGTGGTGAATCTGTAAGGGTGGGTGAGTAACGCCCGACAGAAGAACCTGATGAAGACCAAGAGGGTGATCTTCTTCTTGACCGCGACCTGGATCTCCGTTGAGAGCGAGATCTGCTGCGAGACGCTGTAGCAGAGCGTCTAGGCCTCGCGGTCGGTTGGCGAGGAGCTGAACGAGCCCGTTCTGCCCTGGCTGTCGGTGATGGCGTTCTTGGCAGGGAGGCAGTAGGTTAATACATTCGCGAATACTGCGAATCTGGGGATGCCGCTGGTCTGTTGAGGCTCTCCAGCCATCTCGGAGATAGATTGATGGGCGAGACATGCCCAGATGATGCCGCTCTAGACCGAGAAGAGCCGCTCGGTATGGAGACCACTGGAGATGGTGCCTTGTCTGGCATGGGGCGATGTTCTTCTCCCTGTGGGACAGGCAAAACCTGCATCGACGTCGATGGCTGTTTCGACGTCGAGGGGCGCCCAGCCGTTTGTTCCTGTCTCGCCGTTGAGTGCCTCGACGTTGAGTGCCTCGACGTTGAGTGCCTTGACGTCGAACGACGTTCCTTGGACCTCGACCTGCTCGCCGTCGTGTGCCTCGACGTGGAGCGATGGGAGGTTGACGGCGGATGTTTCTCGTGCCGTCGTGGTGATGACGACGCCGTGTGTCCTGACGTTGGGGGCGCACAGCCTTTGGCGGCGACCGGGCACGCCGGCGATGGCTCGACGTCGATCGGCAGGCTGCCGTCGACGGAGACCTGCCCCTGCTCTGATGTTCCCTCGACGCCGTTCCCTTCGACGTCGGGTGTGTCGCCGTCGACGGCGATCTATGCCGGTGAGACGGTGGTAGCGACGACGTCGACGGTGAACAAACAGGTACTTTCCTACCTGTCGACGTCGACCGAGCCATTCTCTCCTGAGAATGGCCTTCTGGATGTCTGGGAAGTGAGGAGGACGATGTTCTTTTCCTCTCCTGAAGCCCATGAAGCCGGATCTTCTCTCTGTCTTTCAGAGTCCTCCTAGACATGTTCTTGCAGTACTTACAAGTGTCAGGGCAGTGACTCTGAGGCAGGCACACTATGCACAGAGAGTGGGGATCTGACTGGGCCTTCTTCTTCCCACAAGCGGGGCATTTGACAAAAAGAGAAGGCATTTTTCTGTCAGAAAAAACCTTCCTAGCTCAGACAAAGATGTTATTTGTCGAGTGAAAAATGAAAAAACGCTTTTTAAAATAATTTTTCTGAGAAAAACTCAGAAAAACTGAGAGCTCAATGCTCCAGGATCCTCTCAGAAGAAGCCGGAAAAAAGAACTGACCTAACTGTGAACCAACTGTCACCTTTCCTTCACCCCTGAGGCATGGTGGGATACTGGAGGTGCTCAGGGTCTTAAAGGCACGGTGCCAAAGTTTTTATGGTTCTCCTGTGTTAACCTGCATGCAGCCTATTGGCTAAGAATGCTTCAGTGTTTTTCAATGCAGTTTTTTCTATTTCTTCTCTAGAGTTTGCTACTGCTCACTTCACTAATCCTAGTTTTAGGAGCTTGGGCACATATTTATGCTCTATTGTAGTATTTAATATAAAAAAAAAAATTAAAAAAAAAAACTTCATAGAAATAAAGCATTTTTAGCCTGTTTTTAACATGATAGCCTGCATGATTATTTATTACACATGTATAATATGTGTATATTTGATATATGCTCCGGGGTCCCCGCACAAGGGCGGGAATATTCCAATGTTTATGACTATTGATGAGGATCCCCTGGAAGAGAAATTAAATTTTCACAATGGACTCTGGTTATCATGTTGTTAATTTCCTTTACCAACAGTTTAATTACACCCCACCTTACTTCTGAACCCTCAGCCCTCTGTGCTGTCTTTATGGCCTGACAAATGAGTCTACATAAACTGGTCTGCAGAAAGCAGACTCTTTGAAATACAAGCAGTAAAATTCAAGCAGCCATTTGTCAGGATATAAACAAACACAGAGGGCCTGGTGGTAATACATTCCATGTAGTTTGTTGTTCTAGTGTGATGTAATCATTGAGGAAGGAAATCCCAGGAGGCTCCACTTGCCTTTGATGCACTGTGTTCTTGGGAACAGGCCACTGCGGTAAGCCTTCAGGGAGTTCGCTGGCATGCTAAGAAGATTCAGGAGCCAAACATCCGGAAATTGGGCTTCAGTCAAATTTGAGAATAAACTAAAAGTGCTTAATTTTTCTTCCCTAACTGCTGATATATTCTGAACTATTTTTACAGTTTACTAGCAGGTATTCACATAAATGTGTGTGCATGCTACAGCCTTTCTCTCCACACTCCCTGTTCCACTGCCACTGTGCCTCAGCAAGATCGTTGCACAGTTCACATTAAAAAATTCTCTCATTTTTCAAATATTAGTGAGAGGAGTAGTTCTGCCAATGCTTACCACTGATTTGCAGACAACAAAACTAGGGATCCAAAGGATTAAAAGGAATAACTTTTCACCTACAATGACTTTCACAGTATGCAAAAGGAACTTGGCTTAATTTATGTTTGGTTGCCAGTACCACTACTAATTGTTATGTTTATATTTTTTTCTTTTAGCACCTAGTAAAGTCTGACAAACGTTACTTAATTTTTGGGAAAAGAACAAGAGGGTACAAAACCCAATCTAATTTGCTGCCCTTGTATCCCTACAACACAACCCCAATGTAAGGAAACTGATGCTATATTATTTTTGCAAGGTAGTTAAGGGGTAGGTTTGTGTAGCATTCTACATGGTGAGGGGCAGCTGGGGTGAGGTCACATCAGAATCAATTTGAGGTATGGGACTGTGTATCAATATGAAAAGCTGGAAATGCTGGGAGTTCCACTGAACACAATGAACTGGCTCAGGTAAAATAATGGCAGGTGTGAGCCTTTTGCTCAAAAATTCCAATGCGTGACTTCCTGCTTCTCCCTTTTTAATTTAGATTCTAGCCTCATGGAATGTAATAATAGCTACGCACTGGCAATACTGGTGTTAAAGGCCCTCTCCCTTGTCTTGTATTAGGCCCTCACCTGTGGCTTACAATACATCTCTGGTTCAGGGCATCAATAAAACCAGTGTGGCCCACTGAGACAGGAAGAGACGAGGCTATATATTTATTAGTCATATTGTGCAAAGGGGAGCTGGTGAAGCTATAATTCACAAAATATGTTCTTGTACAGAAAAATAAGTTATGTTTGTACCACTCCTTATACATTGTACTTTAACTATTGACAGGTAACTTTCATATTGCTAAGATTGACTCTATGAATACAGTGTTAAATCTACAACCAAGGAATTTTATAAAATGCTCAATGAATTTCGAAAACCTACATGCATGGAAGGAAGTCATCCCACTACTCAAGATTTCACAAACAAATTGGCAACTCACTACACAACCAAGGCAGACACATTGGACTCCTATTTAAAACAGAAGAAAACCATCAGCACCAACCCCTTTCCTAAAATACCCTCTGAGAATAAACCAACCCAGCCTCCTCAGTCCTTCCAACAAATATCACAAGGTGAATTTATGGATTTGGTCAAAGCAAGCAGGCCTTCCGGTTTCCCTTCTGATCTTTGTCCATCACAAATCTTCAAGAACATTCTTTTACCTACTTCTGCTGCCACACCTGTAAGAAGAATCATCAACAACTCTTTAACTACAGGAACTTTTCCTGTAGACCTGAAAAAGGCATACATCCAACTGTTATTAAAGAAAACAAACCTAGACCCGCAAGACCCCAACAACTACAGATCAATCACAAATGGACCTTTCCTGGGCAAATTGATACAAAGAGCAGCATTCACCCAGATGTCACAATTCATTGAAGACATTTCTATACTTTCAGACTTCCAAACTGGATTCTGCTCAGGAAGAGGCACTGAATCGGCACTCATAGCAATCTGGGATGATCTTAAAAACACAGTTGACTGCAATGGAGTTGCTGCACTACTTCTCTTGGACCTCTAGGCTGCCTTTGATACGATTGACCATGACTACCTAATTCAAAGACTCCACGAAGCCTGCATACAAGGGACTGCTCTTGACTGGATTACTTCCTATCTTCAAAAAAGATCTAATATCATCTATTCGCCCGCCTTCTTGTCCAAACCCTACCTCACAAAAGTAGGGGTCCCCCAATGATCAATCATCTCACCTTTGCTTTTTAACATCTACATGATATCATTACCAGAACTGATCAATGATTTTCCTCTCACATGCTACAACTATGCAGATGACACACAAATACTACTTAAATTAGAATGCCCCAAAAACATTGAAAACTCAGAAATCTTCAGTTGCCTCAGAGCCGTTGATCAGTGGATGACCTGGAGCAATCTCAAACTAAATACCTCCAAAACAGAAATACTCATATGTGGTGACTGGAAAAGTTATGACCCTCTGTGCGTCTGGCCTGACGATCTCGGACCACCTCCTCAATTATCCAAGGAAGTTAAAAACCTTGGAATCACCATGGATTCCAAGTTAACTATGAATCCCTAAGTGGACAAATTAGCACAAACAAGCTTCATCACCTTGAAGACTCTACGACGCATCTTCCCCCACCTCTGATTTCCACACAAGGTGCAAGCTACTATCTCACTTGTACTATCCAAACTGGATTATGCCAATGGCCTCCACCATGGAACATCTCTATCTATTATGGAAAAACGACAACTTATTCAGAACTCCGCAGCTAGGCTACTATTACATGTAAAGCTGCAAGCCCACATCTTCCCTCCCTTGAGAGCACTACACTGGTTACCCGTTGGCAGAAGATGCACCTTCAAGCTGCTTTGTATCACCCACAAAGCTATACATGGAACAGGTCCGCTTTTTATCAGAAACAAAATAACCAAATACATCCAACAAAGAAACCTCAGCTCAAGATTCGCACCCCGCCTTAGAACACCACCATACAAGAAAAAGACTATAGGTGGTACATCCTTTCTCTGTTCAAGCAGCCAAAGTATGGAATTCATTACTCCCAACTATAAGAGGCACAGATAACTTTCTTGTCTTCGGAAAACTACTCAAGAGTTGGCTCTTTCCTTCATAACCACCATATTCAAACAACTATGGACTGCATATGCCTATGTTGATAAGTATTTTTCCTGATTATGTGTATATTTCTAGTTATGTATAGTTTTTTAGAAAATATGCATCGCTACTATGTCATAACAATAAAATACACACACTCTTTAAACCTGTTTGACTAAGTATATTTACCAATGGTTCTAATTATGTATTGTATGTAAATATATGTGTGCATATGTGTGTGTATTCATGTGTGTATGTATGTGTGTGTGTGTGTGTGTGTGTGTATATATATATATTTATATACACATATATATATATATATATGTATGTATGTGTGTATGTTCTGTGCTTGGCATATTCGTGGGTCATTGCATGGCTCCTGGGTGGGTTGTTATACTAGATATCTAATGAATCCCTGCTCTCATCAAACTTATCTACCACACATTACCTGTTATGTCTCTATCAATCTATCCTCCATTCCCACTCTGACTCATCCCAAATCCATTCTACTACTTTCATCTCCTAAATAACTCTGCCTAAGCTCTTCCCTCCGCTTCCACATCTAACTCACCAAACCTCACTCTACTACCATGACCTCACAAACAGCCCTACTAAATTTGCCCTCATTTATCTCACCCTGCTACTATGATCTCCCTAACCCTTCCACAGACTCTGCCCTCCTCCATCTCCATTTACTCATTGGGATGAGTAAATGAGGGATATACTCCTCCACCGCTCCATTACTCCAGTCAATCTAACTAACAAACTCTCATATCTGCGGCTCAAATTAACTCATAATAATACTAAAACTGTACTCATATTTCCCGATACTAATCCATCACTAATTCTTTTCGGGTTCCGGAGTAGCGTGCTACTTGCTGAAAAGCGCTTCAACGCCTCATCAGGGGTAGTAAGCGCTATATAAATACTATTACAATTACAAAGTCGAGCAGCTACTTGCAAAGCCATTCATTGGACTGAGACATGAAGACAAACTAATTGTATTACAATTAGGTGTTGACCGGCCAGACCTAAAACTGCAACAAAGTTCCCAAGACGGAGGGAAGACATACAAATGTACATTCTCAAACACCTGGTACACAAATGTTGAATGGCTTGCAATGAATAATTCAACAAATTATCTGTTTTGTTTCCCCTGCTTGCAGTTTGGTGGTGACAATATTTGGACAAAAAAAGTAGTAACAGAATTGAAGCATTTGTCAGATAAAATAAAGAAACATGCACACTCAAGAATCCATATGAAAAACCTGACTCGGCTGGGAATGTTGGGAGACACACCAATTCAAGCCCATATAAGTGACGCATTAATTCAAACAAAGAAACACATTGAAGCAGTCAATAGGAATAGACATACATTGTCAAAAGTAATTGATTGTATTAATTTCTGTGGTGCTTGACAAATCTGAAAGGTCCTCAAATCCAGGTATATTCAGAGGCCTGGTAGATTGGATAGCAAGCATAAACAGTGAAATGGAAGCACAATTAGCAAGATCTACAGTCTTTAAGGGTACCTCTAAAACAAAGCGAAATGAACTCCTTGAATGTATGCTAGAAATTATAAGAGGCTATATTGTCCATCAGTTGAAAAACAGAGACTTTGGGGCTATTCAGGCTAATGACACCACTGATGTGGCCAGTAAAACACAGTCAAACACAGTCCATATTCATCTTTTCGTACCTTGACAATGACAGTAGGTCAGAGGTTCTACTGTTTCACACACCTAAGAGACTCTAGTGCAGAAATCATTACTTCAGCTATACTACGTGAACTGAACTTGATTTTTCTTGAGCTGCTCCAAAAACAAAAAACTTACTGCACAAAGCTATGAAGGTGCTTCAGTAATGAGTGGAATCTCTGTTGGAGTACAAAAAAGAATTGGAGATGGGCACCCTAATGTCCATTAGTGCACTGTTATGCCCACCCGTGTAACCTTTTTTATGCAACAAGCAGTAACAAAGATCTCTGAGGCACAATTTCTTTTTTTCAGTGTCAGAGGCATGGCAGCATTCTTCTCACGTTCCCCCAAAAGAATGGAAGTACTTCAGGAAATTGTGTCCAGAAGGCTTCCAAAGGGATCCCCAACTCGCTGGAACTTTCACATACGTACAATCAACCTAATATTCCAGTATAGGGTTGATCTTGAGAAATGTTTCGATACTATTGAAGTCAGTGCTGACTTTGAATTCAAAAGTCGGAATGAGGCACGTGGCTTTGCTAGAACACTACAAGACAGAGAGTTTCAGTTCTTTCTGTTTTTATTCCATGAAATAATACCTCTGGTTGACATATTATACAACCATTTACAAAAACGTGAAATTGGTACTGTCTTTGCGCAAGGAGCTACTAGTCAGTTTGTCACCAGCATGAACAAAGTCAGATGGGATTGACAGTTTAGACAGTAGACTAACAGACATTCTACTTTTTTCAAACCGCAGGAAAAACATCAGAAGTCTGATCCAAATTGGAAAGGAAATATGTGACACTATAGTTGTGCATGCAAAGGAACTTTTCTTTTACAAAGCATTTGGTGAGTGCCATATTACTGCAAAGTGATCGGTTTGCTATGATAGTTCCTTCCCTGAGCAAGCACTGAATGAGGCTGCGGAGCCTATCCTATGTTCAACAAAGAGGATCTGAGAACTTAGTTAAAAACTGTAGTGTACTCCATGCATGTGTATTCGGAGGCCACTGGTGCCATTTCTTTGCTCGACTTAATTCAGAAACTTAATATGGACAAATCAATTACAGAGATTGTAGCTTTACTAAAAATAGTCATTACCACTCCTATGACAACAGCAGAGTTAGAATGATGTTTTTAAACTTTAAACAGAATCAAGACATTCCTGAGGAACACCAAGACTGAATGCTTTAGCAATGCTCTTCATAGAGAGAAACCTTGTTAAGAGAATCCCAAACTTTAATATTCAAGTAATTTAGAAGTTTTCAGCTATTAAAGAGAGACAAATGCCGAGTTTGCCTACAAAAAGTAAAGTGAACAATATGTGTTGTTAATCCTAATATTTCTTGAATGCTGGTAGTTTGTGACCTGCTCAGTTGTTCCTCATCTACTGTACACATATGAGTCACTGAAATCACTTGTGTATGCCTGACTTCAATCAGTCTAACGTTTATCATAAAATTGCTCTGAAACTCAATACTGAGGATGTCAGACATTGGAAAGTCCTCTATTCTATGTTTTGGCAGCACCACACTCATTATTAAGTTGTGTGGGTTCATACAGCTTTCATTTCAATTGCTATCTGATCCAAAAAACTTCTTTATGTTTTATGCCTGTCAACTGCAAGATAAGAGGGGTGCTACAGGACTTTCCTGGGCCACCACCACGACTTCATGAACAACAGCTGCATCATTTGCAATGTTTGTAAATGATGCAGCTGATTTGGTTGCAGTGGACCAGCAAGAGAAGCTAATAGAGTTCCATCATCAGGATGGGGCTGAAATAATCATATTTTTTCATCCCCCTCAGTGAGACGTACAGTGCCTTGTAGGGTGCCTACCCTACTGCCTTTTAGTGTTTATTCCTTACTGTCTCATTGTGTCCAGTCTGACAAATCACAATAACTTGTATTTCCTCAGTACATTTAATTTGTAAAGATATAACAATAAATAGGAAAATCAATGTGGTACTCAGCAGTGTTATCTCAAAGTCTGTTATGAAGTTATGTGGTTTGATTATAGTTAATAAGCAGCTATGTACATCATTATCATATGAAATATCTCTATTGATGTCATAATTACACTTCCACAATTGCCTTATAACCACCTTGCATTCTCAAATGTACTTAAAAATGCTCCATTTGCCCACTCTTTTTTCAAACTTTTCCCAGGGGGGACCCCCCCCCCAAACTCCCTTTATATCGCTCGATCACGACAGGTCACTCATCACAAACGTTTACTCCCCACTTTCAAATGTCACTAGCCGTTGCTGCACATTTCTACATGTTTAAACTGGAAAACATTGTGTGGTCAAAAGACTGCCAGGTCTGTGCAGTAGTCCACAGTACTTAATATTGATTTCTGCACAAATACACCCTTTGAACTAATGTCAGGATTTCTGCTGCCCTTCAGAATAAGGTCGATTTTGTCAGCTTTAGGCATGGATATGGTTTAACAGCATGCTTAGTGGTGTGCACTAGGCAGCTTCACAGAAAGTACACTGGTTTGCAAAAACAATTCAGCATTCCGCAGACCGTGCACATTCAGTTCTCACACAAACCCCTTTACTGGCAGGTTGCCTGTCAGTACACTGTTAACAAAAATATTCATTGACATAAATATACTGGCTAAATATTATAATCAAAAATATTTCTCCATTGGGTGTAGTTTTTTTATTAACTTAATGGAGCTTATATTTTTGTAAGCAATATTCTGGCAACAACATTGTTGTCAGAGTATATGTGGGCAACCAAATCATTGTGGCCTAAATCTCTGTTTCTGAGTGACCATCACAGACCTGCTTCTGGTATGATCCTTGGGATGGACCGTCTCTTCTTCTGGGTGGACTGCACAAACACTTTGGCTAACCATGGTTAACCTTGGTTCGCAGTATCTCCCCTTTTGTGGGGACTCCACAGCCCTCTGTTGTTATTTCGGGTTGCAACATCTCTGCTTAAATGTGCACCCTAAAATCTCCTTCTGGGTCTGCCTTTGGATAATTTTGGGTCACAATATCCATGATTCTTTCTGGACTCCTGGTAATTAGTTTTGGTGCTGCCTGTGTATAACCTTGGGTTTTAACATCTGCATGTCTGGTTGCACTCTGTAAACCTTTTTCTGGGGTCACCATTGGATTGGGACATCACCACTTCTGGATGGACCTCATAGATGTCCTATTGGTATTCTGTTTGAGTTGCACCATCTCTATGTATGTGTAGATTCCACAGACTCACTGATGGGTAGCACCAGTAGGTCTATGGGATGTAACAAGAAGTTGTAATGTTGCAGCTGCAGTTAACCACAGACACCCTCAGTACTGAATTTATAGCCTTCACACAGAAATTAACATGTGGTAACTCAAGGAACAGCATTCTGGGTGATAATCCCACATCTGTGTTAACCCAGGAGAAATAATATTTGGCTTGATCTCAGGTTGTGACGTTTCACTGCACACGTCTCAGTGAAATTCACAGACTAGTGTCTAATGTTTGTGTGCTGTTGCAGCATCCCCAGGACAGGAATCCAAGTGGAATCTGATGAATGATCACTTACTAATCCAGACATACCTGTGACTTGTCCCTGGTAGCAGAGTCCCCGCTGCTACAGACTAAAACACTACACCATAAGAATGCAATTTGGATCTTGCAGCAAAGATTCTACTGCCACAGAAACTTCACATCAAACACCTGTGGTTCTTTCTAAAGTTGCATTCCCCTACTTTGGATTGTAAACACCTGTATTTGTTGGTGTGTTTGACTGTGTCTACTGGGATCCTGCTAATCAGGACCCCAGTAGTTATGCTCTCTCCCTTAAATTCTGGTTGTTGCATACTGTTAACCCAGTATTTCACCCACAATTGGCATACTGGTGCCCACTTCTAAGTCCCTAGTATATGATACTAAGGTACCCAGGGCACCAGGGTTCCTGGGGATCCTTATGGGCTGCAGCATATCTTTTGCCACCCATAGGGGGCTCATGCAAAGGCTTCTGCAGGACTGCCATTGCAGACTGCGTGAAAGGGTGCATTCACCCTTTGACTGCCATTTACACTTCACCAGGGGCCACATGTACAAAGATTCGAACCGAATGTACAACAGTATACTTTACAGTGTGTGATTTCCAAAAGGGTCACAAATGACCTACCTCATGAATATTCATGAGGTAGGTCGCAATTTGCGACCCCATTGGGAATGGCTGCCCTCACAGGGGTGGTGGCCTGCTGGAGACAGCAGACCACCATGTCTGTGACTGCTTTTAAATAAAGCAGTTTTAAAAAAAAAATGCAGCCCGTTTTCGTTCAAGGAAAATGAGATGCATTTTAAAAACATAAAATGGAAAGTTTTCTTTTAATTTTCTTTTCATTTTTTCAGAGCAGGCAGTGGTCGTGGGACCACTGCCTGCTTTGAAAAAATATTTTTGCTCCCATTCACAAAAAGGAAGGGGTCCCATGGTGACCCCTTCCCATTTGCGAATGGGTTAGCACCAGTTTGAAACTGGTGCTAACTGCGATTGTTTTGTGACCGCATTCACTGTCACAAAACAATTGTACATCGGACTGTGACTTGCAATTAGGAAGGGAACGCCCCTTCCTAATTGCGACTCGCAAACCCTTTTTGCGAATCGGTAAATAGATTACCAAATTGCAAAATTGGGTCTGTACATACCAAAAAGAATTTTCCTCGTCGCAAACATCCTGATTCTGTGATTCGGGCCGTTTGCAACGAGAAAAAAGGTACATACATGTGGCTCCAGGGCACTTATAAGTCACCCCTCTATCAGGCCCTCCACCCCTGAGGCGTGAGCACTAGCAGAGGTGCTCCCACGACCTCCAGGACTATTTTCCCAGACTTCATGAGTGCGGGGACTCCATTTTACACATGTACTGGACATAGGTCATTACCTATGCCCAGCTACATAAAGGTAACTCCGAACATAGGCATGTTTGGTATCAAACATGTAGGAATCATACCCCCATGCTTTTGCAAGCATTTGTTCTATGATCCCACACACTCTGGGGGCTCCTTAGAGGACCCCCAGTACTGCCATTACAGCCTTCTGAGGTTGTCCATGCACCCCCAGCAGCTGCCTCCTCCCTGACAGGTTTCTGCTCTCCTGCTGCTTGCGAAGCTCAAGCCCAGGAAGGCAGAACAAAGGATTTCCTTTGGGAGAGAGGTGTTACAGGCTTGGTAGGGGTAGCCTCCCCAAGCCACTGGAAATGCTTTGAAGAGCACATTTAGTGCCCTCCTTGCATAATCCAGTCTACACCGGTTCAGGGACCTCCAGGTCCTGCTCTGGACAAAGGAAAGGCGAGTGACCACTCCTCTGTCAAGCACCACCCCATAGGGTCCCTGGGTTTTGCCATCTTAGATTCCAAGTTGGCAGGGAACTCTGGGAGCATCTGAGTGGCCAGTGCCAGCAGGTGACGTCAGAGCCCTTCCTTGATAGGTTCTTACCTGTTTAGCTGACCAATTTCCCTTTCAGGGCTATTTAGGGTCTCTCTCTTGGGTGGTTCTTCAGATTCGGATTGCAAGACTCCAGTAGGAATCCTCTGTATCCTCCACTTCAACTTCTCACTGAAGAAACTGCATCTGGACCCTCCAGGAACTCTACAAACTGCAACAAAGAAGCAACACGCCTTCTGCAACATTGTATCTTCAACTCCTGCCAGCAACTGCAAGTGTTTCCCGGTTGTGCACCCTCTGAGGACAGCCCGTTTTCAACCTGCACCAGAAGAACGGATGAATCTCCCTTGGGGTGAAGGACTCACCCCCCTGCTTCAGCAGGCACCTACTGCAATGACAACCGGCTGTGTGGATCCCCTCTCCTGCTGAGCTGCATGGATCCTGCATTATGGGTGGTGGACTGAAGTGGTCCCGATGGTCCTGGCATCCTACTGTCCAACTTTGGTGGAGGTAAGAGCTTGCCTCCCCATGCTAGACAGTACCCCCATGCACCATGTGTTTTGCAGTTGACAAAACTTGTTGGCATCCTTCCACGAAGTTCTTCTTGCACCGTGCAGCTCTATCCCCCAGCACTCTATTCTGCGACACACATCTTCCTGAGTGGTTCTCCGGTGGGGTGAGAGCCTTTGTCGTAGTGCTGCATGGGCCTTCTTTTGCACCTCCTTTATCCCTGTGCTCTGGCACCCCTGTGCATGCTGCCTCATCTTCTGTGGGCTCCCTGAGTTGCTGAGAGCCCCCTCTAACTCCGCCTCATGGGTAGAGTCCACCTGGTCCTTCCTTATCCCGAGCTGTGCCATTTTCCGCTAACCGCGAGCTTTGCGTTTGTCAAGGCTTGTTGGCGGACTCCAGCGACACAAACCAGACTACAATCCTCAATCCAGTGTGGGACATCACTTGCACCAACCAGGAACCAGAATTTGTTTTCTTGGGTGCAATACTGACTGTTCTTCTTCACTGGTGGTTCTTTTTTGCACCTTCATCCGGGTTAGCAGGGGCTCCTGTTCTCCCTGGACTCTTCTGTATTTCTTTGACTTGGTCCCCTTCTTCCACAGGTCTTCAGGTCCAGGAATCCCCTGTTAGTGTCTCGCAGTCTCTTCTGGTTCGTGCCTAATCTTCTTTCTCATGTTTATGTGTGTTCTGGGAAAGTTACTGTGTTCTACTCCTGCTTTACTGGGCACTGGGGTGGGTTCTAGTACTTATCTTTGGTGTTTTCTAGTATTCACAGTGACTCTCTACACACCACACTTGCCTAGGTGGGAAACCGACATTCGCAGTTCCCCCAGGCCCATTTCTAACTATTATGATTGTCACTAATTGCACTGTTTTCTAACTCTAACTTTCTGTGTATTTCTGTATACTAGTGTATATAATTTGTGCATTACTTACCTCCTAAGGGAGTATGGTCTCTATGGTATTTCTGGCTTTTGTGTCACCAAAAAAAGTAAATTTATTTTTTAAACACTGAGTATTTTCTTTCATGTGTGTGAGTACTGTGTGACTACAGTGGTAGTGCATGAACTTTGCTTGTCTCCTAGAGAAGCCATGGTTGCTCAGCTACAGCTACATCTAGAGACCCTGGCTTCTAAACACTGCCTACATTTCACTAATAAGGGATAACGGGACCTGGAATAAGGCGTAAGTACCATAGGTACCCACTACAAACCAGGACAGCCTCCTACATTGGTGGCAGCGGTGGCATAAGTACATGCAATTGCCTTATCACTCTGTCACCTAGTGCTTTCCACAGGAAAGACTACTGTATACCTAGAGCTATACAAATATACCTAGTGCAGGGATTACTCATTACGACTCTGGCAGTGAGTGATAAAGTGGTGGTAATACCGCCAACAGGCTGGTGGTAAGTACCACCAAATTATGACTGTGGTGGTGATAACTCCCATAGACAGCCAATGTACCACACCAACTGCCAGGGCGGAAACAACACTCACCACAGCAGGAGCCGGTTACAGCCAGGTGGAAGACAAAGTACCGCCCACCATATTATGACATGAATCCACCACCGTTTCTGTGGTGGTACCAATGCCATCAAAAGCCTGGTGGAAACAGAGCACAGAGGAGAAAGGACTCACCATCGGAGACACAGGGAAAAACAACGCCACCATGGAACCCGAACTGCAAGACTTCCCAATGAGCTTCTACGTTATGCTCCACCTGGAACACTAACGCCGGCAAAGACGGTGAGTACAGCTGCTTAGCACACGAGGGAGGGAGGGAAACGAGAGTGACACAGACACAACACACACCATTCACACACACACACCATACACACAACCAGCTGCAAATGTGGCACACGACACACGGCAGAATAACACAAGGACAACAGTATGGATGTACAGAAAATGTATTAGCATAGCAAAACCCACCACACAAACCAAATATATACAAATGTTCACAAAGGGCCGATGCCCAGTCCAAAGTCATAAGGGCACACATGGCCACAGGGCACAGTCCAAGGCCCAACTTGTATCCTGACATCATCCAGAGAGAACACTGCAGGGACATCATTTTGCAAACGGGCAGGCACCTGAGGGGGGGGACCTCAGTTGAATACGGGAACTTCCCCACTGGTTCTGGAGGGGGCTCCATGCCCATTTCCCATTGTTGAGGAGTGCAAGGTCACAGTCTCTGAGCTGGGGAACGTGCCCACTGGTTCTGGAGGGGGCACCATGCCCATTTGTCTTTGCTGGGGAGTGCAAGGTCACAGTCGCTGAGCTTGGGAACTTCCCCACTGTTTCTGGAGGGGGCTCGATGTCCATGTCCCATTGCTGGGGAGTGTAAGGTCACAGCCTCTGAGCTGAGGAACATGCCCACTGGTTCTGGAGGGGGCCCTTTGTGCAGCAGGGTGGCCTAAATGTCCTCCGCTGGTGGTGATGGCTGCACTGTCTCAGCTGCTGTCGGTGAGGGATCCGTGACCACAGGTGGTGGCGGTGGTGGTTTCACCCTCCCAGCCTCTGATGGAGTTGAGGGCTTTATTCCCTCCAAGACAGGAGGTGCAGGCACCTTCCCCTTCCTGGCTATTTGTGTTGTGGGCTCCTTCTCCTTCCTGACTGTTTGTGTTGTGGGCTCCTTCCCCTTCCTGGCTGTTTGTTTTGTGGGCTCCTTCCCCTTCCTGGCTATTTGTGTTGTGGGCTCCTTCCCCTTCCTCGCTGTAGGTGTTGTGGGCTCCTTCCCCTTTCTGGTTGTTAGAGTGGAATCCCTCACAGTCCTGCCTCAACGACTAGGAGGTGCCTCCACTGTCCCCTTGGACTGTTTGGCTGAGGTGCTGGGCAGTCTGGTTGGCAACCTGGTTCTATAGGCAAGACGAGGAGGGGGGAAGGGGAGGGAAGAGGTCAAGTTGTGTAAGGAAAAGCTTCTTAGGGATGGTGGGGCGGGAGGAGGGATGGGAGTGGAGGTTGAGGGAGTGGTTGTTTGAGGTATGCGTCTGCTGGACTTGGGTGCAGGTACATGGGCAGTGTGCGTGTGTGAGGTAAATGGCTGTTGGGTGTCTAAGTGCTTGTGTTTGTGTCTGGGGGGCGGCAGACACGGTGGGAGAGGACACAAGGGACAAGTGGATGGATGTTGTGGAGGTGTCTGCTAGTGAGGTGTGTGTGCTGCTTGGTGTGGTGATGCTGGTGGTGGATGTTGAGACAATGCATGCAGGTGTGGGTGTGGACATGACTAGGAGGGAGAATGAGGGCGAGGAGGAGGGGGAGATAGTGGAGGTAGTGGATGTGGTTGTGTCTGCAACTGTCTGGTGTTTGCGTGAGTGCTTGTGGGATGAAGTGTGGTGCTTGTGTTAGCCTGTGCCACTCTTGGGTGTTATCTTGTGTGCATGCTTGTCTGTATGTGTGCCTGGGATGAGTTGGGGTTGAGGAGAATGGGACTGGGAAATGGTAGTTGGAGGGGGGATGGTAGAAACAGGGACAATGGCTTCTATCAGAGAGGAGGCCAGAGCCTGAATCGAGAGCCTGAGGTGCCTGGGGCGAAGGAGATACCCACCCTCCTGGGTGAGCGGGCACAGGCAACTCATTGAGGGGCTACTGGAAGGGTGGTGCTTGTACAGGGGTTGCGGCTGTACCTGAAGCTGGGGTGGTCAGGGAGGTGTCCGCCACCACCAGGGAGCTTCCATCGGAGGAGGTATCTGAGCCTGTGTTGTCTCCGCCGTGGTGCTCCCCTCGCCCTTCGTCCCACTGGTTCCCTCGGTGTCGGTGGACTCTGCCTCCTGAGTCCTGTGGGATGCAGCTCCCTCTGTAGCCGGTGCCCCTGCTCCTCTGCCAGATAGATGATGCTAATGCACACAAGGACAAGATGACAAAACAAGAAAGAGGGGAGACAAAGGATACACTGGGTCAATGACTACACCAACACCACTATTGACATGCACATCACTGTCAGGGACCGACAGGGAACAGGCTTAAGCACTATGCATTGCACTACCAGTGATATGGCTAGTCACTAAGGCAAGATGTGGACCACACACCGCCAACTGTAGCAGTCCTGGGACCCACAATGCCCTGGACTGCTAACAAGCTAAGTTACCTGTATTTGCCATACACCCATTACCCTTCAGTTGACCCATGCTGCAATGTCTGGCCCGGCCTTAGGAGCACCCACTAACACACATCCACCACCCTGATACCACTCCACCAGCAAAAATATGTAATGATAACTACTGTACTCACCCCCCTGTGGCTGCTGTGAATCCCTCAAGTGCCCATTCAGGTTAGGGTAGGCCACCGCAAGTATGCGGGCCATCAGGGTGGGTCAGGGTCCGACGGGAACACCTGCCTCGTTGGGAGGCCATCCCCAGCTGGGCCTCCGTGGTCTTCCGTGCCCAGCGTCTCAGGTCCTGCCACCGTTTCCGACAGTGGGTGCTTGGCATGCCATAGACTCCCAGGGTCTGCACGTCCTTGGCGATGGCACGCCATATTCCCTTCTTTTGATGGGCGCTGACCTGCAGAGGCAATACAGACAGGAGAACACCATTAGACACAGTCCAGCCTGTCACACAAATGGCCCACCATACCCATTTCCATCAACATTGGCACACACATACCCCAGCACACAACATGTACACCGCCACTAAACATTCCCCCTACCCTCTTACATAATGCTTGTACACACATCTCCATTCATCCTTCCCACATCCTTCCCACATGCATCATACCCAAAATGTACTCACCTGTTGGTCTGGAGGTAGGACCCCATCCACCAGTCGCTGTAACTCCTCCGAAGTTAAGCCTGGGGTCCTTTCCCTGGTAACACGGGCCATGGCAGGTTCCAGACACAGGTCACAGAAGCACACGCAGTGCAGGTGATCTCCTGTTGAAGGTCAGGAAACAAGTGAGGAATCAGATAGAAAATGGCGGTCACTTCCACGGCGGTGTACACAGTCACTGCCGGCGTAAATCTCCATTGGCCACTGTACTCCATAGAGCCCCATATTATCCAATGAGGAATTGCACGGTGGTGCTAGACCGCCTTGTGCCACGACGGCCAACGTTGGTGTTGCCGGAGTCTTTCTAGAACTTGCAATACATGCATGGTATGATGTTCTGGATGGCTGGAATATATTAGAATATCAGAAAGTATATAACCAATCAATTATATAGCCAATCATGTACCACACACACTCGATGAATAACTCAAGACCAGATTTTATAAAAATACTTCAGTCGTTCGTTCGTTAGCTTTATTTCGGTAAATATAAATACCATAAATGCACACCACAAATCACAAATTCATAATTTTACAAAAGATCAAACTATGTATAAAAATCCTCAGAAGTAAAATGTTAAACTACATAAAAAACTTTGAACATAAACTTTTTCCCTCTAACAATTCATACCATATTATTGGATCATGCGAAAGTGCAGGATTTTCAATAATAGGTATCGGGAGTCAAATACATCCCTAACTAGACACAATAAATAGAATAGGAATAAAACATTTCTATTTAAAAGGTATAAGAATATATGAATGTAAAAAATTCATTGGACAATAAAAAAATTGATAAATGCATACATTAAAATTCACGAGTGAGTTCATCAGTGGCCACTCCCAACGGCTATTGTTAAATTTTCCCCTGTTTTTTTAAGCGTATTCAATCTACAATGACAAATAGAATCTAAATATTTTGCCAAACAACAAGCCACTAAAACAGATGGATCGGATTTAAGAACTCTCAAAGCCAATAGACAGTTCCTAAAACCCATTTTTCTACATAATGGAATGATCCAACGAGCCCTCTGTTTATGGTATGCAGATCAATGAAAGAGGACATGGGTTATGGATTCTACCCTAGCACAGCCCATCGGGGACATCTTAGAAGTACAACTCATATTAGTCCATTTGTGTGTTAGGATGCACAAAGGAAGAGAACCTATCCTAAATCTGGTATACAATGCACGTGCCTGTGGAGAAAGTACTGTGTTCATATATTGCTCAGATTCATAGTGGCATTTGATTTTTAAAAAGCTGCCAGTCATAGATGATGATGATACTACAGACAATTGTGTAAGTTGGACATTGAGCCAAAATGCATCCTTCAGAGTCTGTGTTGCATTTTTTGGAATAGATGATGGATCCTTCCAGTATGACCCCAGACCAAGTAGTAAGAAGGTCCGTTCTACGTACGCACACCACTTAATTTTTAGACTATTGTTGTTGACCATCAAGTTAGCTAGCCCGCGTCTATAGGGAGTAAGAGAATCTAGTGACCATAGGCGAATCCAAAACAACAGAAGCCTAAGAGCAGCAATCTGGCTAATGGGAGGCAAATTTCGATCCATTCAAATAGGAAGCATTGGGGTACTGGAGGGAACTCTTAACAACGACCTTAAAAAGGAGTTTTCCACCCTTGTCAAATCATCTAGATTGCAATGGCCCCACAATTCAGCTCCGTAAAGGCCCCCCCCTTGCTTGTGATCTATAAATTTCAATAGCAGGTGTCATGGCAAAGCTAGGAGATCTAGCTGCAAATCTTACGATACCACTCGACCGTTGTTTCAGGTGGAGGTTAGCTTTCTGGAGATGGGAATGCCACTTATGTGAATCTTCTAATTTCAGACCTAAATAGTTGAAATCACCAACTCTTTCGAGCGCGGCACCCTCTAGAGAAATAGGTCGCCGCATCCTGCCTTTTTTGCCACCAAACACCATGCATTTAGTCGATTGATTTCGAGGCCATGGTCATTACAGAAATCCATGAACCTCGAAAGCAGGGTTGAAAGGCCTGTAGCTGTTTGGGATATCAACAAGGTGTCATCGGCAAATAGGATGCAAGGAATCTTCTGCCCTCCTATTTTGGGGGCATCATTGGAACACTCCATAAGATAAGGAATACATGCATTTATAATTAGGAGGAATAGGGTAGGGGCGAGTACACAGCCTTGTCTCACGCCACGAACAGTAGGAAATTCTTCAGTTAATTCACCTTGCCGACCCCATCTAATTCTGGCGTAATTACCAGTATAGAGATCTCTGATGATATTTAAAATAGAGCAGGGGACTCCCAGTTTGGTCAAGACCTCCCACAGTTTGTAACGGGGAACTAAATCGAAGCTTCAGTCTTTTAAATAATTTTTAAGACCAAAATCTTTAGAGTACGTTAAGTATTTTTCTTGTAATGACTTTTAAAACTTTTGGCAAAGTTAGTCTTTCTGTGCGTAATTACGCACCATTGTAATCAATAGGCAATCACCTTTAAAAATGCATTAAAAATCGTACTGTTGGTTACCAGTCTCTTCTTTTGCAGGATGGTCGCAGAGGTCAGTGGGCACCTTGTGTCAGCTGGAGAACTTTGGGCAGCACCCAGATTCGGCGGGCGCAGCGCTGGCAAAGTTCTTGGCATAGGGCCACCTAGATGGCCACTTGGAAAAGGAGCTGGTTTGCAAATTCAAAGTGGTGCCTGGGGGTCCCCTTTGGCTGTCGAGGTCACAAGGGGTTGGGGACCCGGAGCACACAGCAGAACCCACGATGCAATGCCCAGGGCGGCCAGGTGCAGGGCATTTTGGAGGTCTTGGATGCTGTGCACAACGGAGTCTTCTGGAGCTGGAGGAGTCTCTTTGAGGGCTGCTTGCAGGACAACGGGGTCACTCTGGCTGGAGGTCTGGGGTGTTCCTGAAGTCCCTTGACTAGGGCTTCCTCCTGATCCTTTGTTAACTCTGGGGGGAGCTGGTTTTCTCCTGGTCCGCCATCATCTGACCAGGACAAAGGGTATTGCTCTGTCTCGACCACCAGGGGTCGCAGCACCACCAAACTCGGTACAGTTAGGGAACACTTCCGGACTGTTGTCTGTGTGTTGTTGGGTCTAGATGTGACGTCCGGTCATGGAGATATCGGCGATTCAATGAAGTGTCCTTTACTGGTTTCTTGGTCTTTTGCAGTTTACTTGATTTTGTTGAGTGGTGCCCCCACTCAGGAGGGAGATCTGGGGTGATCCTTGAAGCCTGGAGGTCTCCTGGGTTTCTTGGGGTCAGTCCAGTGTTCATCTCCTCCGCTGTCACAATTGTCGGGATTCTGGTGCAGAAAGCAGGGGTCTTGGCGCCTCTTCTGGTGGAGCAGGTCCTCAGTTCTCGTCCTGACGGTTTCTCTGGTGCTGATTTTCTTGTCTTCTTGGAATCTTCTTTGAGTCCTTTTCAAATCTAAAATCTTGGTCTAGGGGAGGCCACTAAATACTAAATTTACTGAGCGTTTTAGGGCGAACCTGGTAGTGTCCAATGGGGCACTTACCCTTGGGTGGCTACACCCACTATAGTGACCATTTCCTGTGGGAAGGGTCACTTCCCTAAACCTCATTGGCTGTTTTTCTCCATTCCGAGATGGAGAAATGTGAATCAGATGGTCCACTTCGCATGGAACCCCTTAGGAGTGGTGCATGCTCAGTGAGGCCACTCCTACTACCCTTTCTCTGGTTTCCTGCCAAAAGTGGGGGTTTGCAAAGGGGGAAGCCATCTGCTACTAGCTGCAGCTCTGGGGGCTCAAGTTTCAGGGGTTGTTGTCCTTTGAAGCTCACCACCAGGGAGTTGCACATTCCTGAGGTAGGGGGAGTTAGC
This sequence comes from Pleurodeles waltl, assembly GCF_031143425.1. Lineage (NCBI taxonomy): Eukaryota > Metazoa > Chordata > Amphibia > Caudata > Salamandridae > Pleurodeles > Pleurodeles waltl. The sequence goes on from NC_090446.1 coordinate 768,608,486, forward strand.
TCCTGCACCCAGGAAGGGCACTGTCCTACAAACCAGAGAACCAGGGCTCCCCCCCCCCAGGTTTGTATATTGGCTGTCTGGAGTGGCAGCTGGATGGAAACAGCCAGCAACTCTGCCAGTTAGGGTTAGCTTTTGTAGGGGGCACCTGTAAGGTGGTCCCTGGGTACATTTAAGCTTATATCCAATAGTGATATCAGTTTGAATTTAATATTCTGAGTTGTTTGATACCAAACAACCCAGGGTGCAGAGTGGCCATTATGTAGCTGGGGAACTCATGTTTAACCAGTGCCCAGTACATGCATTAAAATGGCTGCTCTGTTCACTCACTATGTCCTGGGTTTAGCAAGGACACAGTAGGGGCATATTGCTCATGCACCCTGTCTTTGGGCTGAAAGGCCTGCTACAGGGATGACTTACCCATAATATATGCAGTGTATGGTGGACAGGGCACACAGAGAGTGTGCCATGTCGGATTCATATTTTTAGGGTTGCCCCAGTACACTCAGCCTCCATTGGCAATGACTGGTGCATCTGGGTGCAGGGCCCCTGGGGGTGGCACAATCAGTGCTGCTGTTCCCAGGGGCAACTCTTAATATCTCTTGCCCTGGGTACTGACTCATTTACTACGGACTTACAATGGTAGTTAAGAGCATAACCAATTGTGCTAAGCATCACAACAGTTTTAGGGAAAGAGATCTGGCCCAGGGAACCTGTTTAGCAGGGGCCCTGGGCACTACCAACTTATAGAACACATCAACATCAGGCAAAAGGTGGGGGCTAACCATACAAAAAGAGGCCTCCTCTCACAACCATGTGGACTGCAGTTGTGGTTTTGTTGTTCCAGTTGTGACACCCTACTCTCTCTTGTGTCCCTTAAATACCTACTGTTGCGGATGAATAGGAGGTGGAGACATACCCTCGTGTACAGTGCTCTGGTGGACTTGGCTACACTGGAGGACAGGCACATAATACTCACCTATAGACCGGACAGGACCACAATCACAGAGCTGTGTGCCAAGTTGGAGCCTGACCTGATATCAGCTATCCGTCATCACACTGGGATCCCCCCTCTTGTGCAAGTTCTATCAGTGCTCCATTTCCTGGCAACTGGTTCTTTCCAAGTGACAGTGGGCTTGGCAACAGGAATGTCACAGCCAATGTTTTCAATCGTGCTGGCAAGTGTTTTGTGTGCCCTGTTAAATCACATGTACAGCTACATAGCTTTCCCCCAGGTGGAAGATTTGGCCACTGTGAAGGCCGGATTCTATGCAATGGGACATATCCACAATATTATTGGGGCGACTGATGGGACACATATTGCATCTGTCTCCCGCCCCCAGAATGAACAGGCGTTCAGGAATCGTAAGAGTTTTCACTCAATGAATGTGCATATGGTGTGCATAGCGGACCAGTACATCTCCCACGTCAATGCTAAGTATCCTGGGTTAGTGCATGATGCCTTTGCTCTGAGGAATAGCAGCATCCCAAATTTGATGGGCCAACTACAGAGGCACAGGGTGTGGGTACTAGGTGAGCCTGGGTCCCCACCCACTGTATGTTAGTGTATGCCTCTGGTGTCAACCCCATAGGATTGTGTGTGGCTAAATATTGTCCCTCAATACTTGCAGGTGACTCTGGCTACTCAAATCTATTGTGGCTGCTGACCCTTGTGAGGAATGCCAGGACAAGGGCTGAAGAAAGTTATAATGAGGCACATGGACGAACCAGACAGATCATTGAGAGGACCTTCGGGCTCCTGAAGGCCAGGTTCAGATGCCTCCATCTGACAGGTGGATCCGTGTGCTATTCACCAGAGAAGGTCTGTCAGATAGTAGTGGCATGCTGCATATTGCACAACCTGGCCCTCAGACGGCATGTACCTTTTCTGCAGGAGGAGGGACTGGAGATGCCCATGTGGCAGCAGTAGACCCTGATGACAGTGAGGATGAAGAGGGTGAGGATGAGGATGAGGGCCGTAGAACATCAGTTATCCATCAGTACTTCCAATGACACACAGGTGAGGTAGTGCAAATTAACATTTCCATGACTATTGGTATATTCTGTGTGGCTGTGGCATGATGGCATTCACTTCCTTTTACCTCTACTTACTGTCACCTATTGTTTGCCATTTTGCAGATGTTGGTGATATAACTACTCTGTACCGATGTGCTTACTACAGCCAGCTACAAGTCATTATTTCTATACAGTACACTTGCAATGGATGAAACAGTTTCCATGAATACACATTTTCAACACATGACATACAAGTAGTCGAGTTGTGTCCAAGGGTGTTTATTGTAGTGCTAAGAAATTGAGGGGAAAGTGCAATGGAATGGGGTGTTTATGGAGGATAGTCCAGGATATTGTTCCAGTCTGTTTGTAGCACAGGTACAGTGTCCAATGGGCCATAGGAAGGGGAGCAACAGCAGTTCAAAGTGGACAAGGTAACAGGGTGGGGCACAAGGGGGACAATCAGGAGAGTCTAATTTCCTGATGGTGGTCTTGGCAAGTGTCTTTGGCTTCTGTCTGGGTCGCAGGGAATGTTTGCAGGGTGGTTCACCTTCTGCAGGGGGAGGGATGCTGGTGGCCTGTGGGTCCTGTGGCGGGGCCTCCTGCCCACTAGCTGCAGCAGAAGTGGAGGGCTGGTTGATGGACTGGCCAGTGGTAGGGGCCCGCTGCTGTGCTGATACCTCCCTCATGATGTTGGCCATGTCTGCCAGCACCCCTGCTATGGAGATCAGGGTGGTGTTAATGGCCTGCAAGTCCTCCCTGATCACCTTATACTGTCCCTCCTGCAGCCACCTGTCCTCCTGCACGTTGTCTAGGATCTGGCCCATCATTTCCTGGGAATGTTGGTAGGCTCCCAGGATCTCAGAGACTGCATCCTGGAGAGTCGGTTCCCTGCCCCTGTCCTCCCCCTGGTGCACAGCAATCCTCCCAGTGTCCTTATCAGCCTGTGCCTCTGTCCCCTGAATGGTGTGCCCACTGCCGCAGACCCCAGGTCCCCGATTGTCTTGGGGGCGAGGTGTGGCCTGGGGTCCCTGTACAGGTAGGTACACTGCTGATTGAAGTGTCCTGGGGACAGAGGTGTGGGGACACTGGGTGGGTGCTGTGGTGTTGGATCCTGATGGGGGAGGCTCTGTAGTGGCTGTCCAGTGGTCCCTGATGGGCCAGGTAGGTCATCGAGATCCAGAAGTCCAGAGTTACTCTCATCACTGGGGGCATCTCACCTCCTCTTCACTGACATTGGCTGGGGTACCTGTGGGGATGTAAGTGATGTATTATACTTCATGTGTATGAAATATTGTACATCCCTGACTTCCCCTCTATGGTTGTTGTTACCCTGCCAGCCTTTGCTTGTGTAAGTTGGTGTATTGTGGGATTGTTAGCTTCCCTATGCTGTGCATGCTTTGGTGATGGGTGTCCATGCAGGGCTGTCCATGCATTGGTATAGCCTGCAGGGGTTGGCATTTGGGTTAGTCATATGTGTAGGTGCAGTGCGTGGGATGGAGTGGAGTAATGGGACTGAGGGTGAGGGTGTGAGATGGCATGCAGATATGGGGGGTGATAAGTGTTAAATGTTGACTTACCAGTTTCCAGTCCTCTAGCTACTCCAGCGAGTCCCTCAGGATGCAGTAATGCCAAGACTTGCTCCTCCCATGCTGTGAGCTGTGGGGGAGGAGGTGGGGGTCCACAGCCAGTCCTCTGTATGCTTGTGCTTTGATGCTATGGAACGTGCCTTCCCCCTCTTCCTGATGTTGTCCCTTGCTCTTGGGTGCTGTCCCACGGCGTTCACCCTGTCCACGATTCTCCGCCATAGCTCCAACTTCCTGACAATGGAGATCTGCTGTACCTGTGTTCCAAACAGAAGTGGCTCTATCTTGACAGTTTCCTCCACCATGACACTTAACTCCTCTTCAGTGAAACCGGGGTGCCTTTGTGATGCCATGGGTGTCGTATGTTGTGTATTGGTGAGAGTATGTTGAGTAATGTGGTGTTGAGGGGTATGTGAGAGATGTATGGGTAAAAGTGGTGTGTGTAGTTGTCTCTGTGATGTCAGTGGCTAACTCTTGCAATCTTTTGGTGTTGGCAAAGGGTTGTGGGTAATGTGGGTGTGTGTTTTATAGTGGTGTGGGTGTGTTCTGTGTATGAATGTCAGGTGTGTTTTTAGTATTGGCCAATGTAGTGGTGTTTTGTTTGTGGGTGTCCATTCTGAGCGCCACAGTATGTACCGCCAATGGTTTAGCGCCATTGAATATCCACCGTGGTGATTTGTGTGTCATAATGTGATAGGCGTTGATCTGTTGGCGTAACGGTATGGGTGTTGGTACTGACACTTTACCACTGACCTTTGTGCTGGCGGATTTGTGTGTGTGGCAGTATTCTGTCGGATTGGTATGTGTGTGTCATAATATGAAGAACGGATATCTGCCACTGTGGCGGTATGTTGGCAGCCGTCACCGTGGTGGTAAGCAGCATTTATCACCAATGTCATAATGAGGGGCCTCTTACCTTCCTTTCCTAGAGACTAGAGGTTAAGTAGGTTAGGTTTACCCTACACCACCCTAACACACACATCATGTCTACTGCGGCCCTAGTTCTGAGGTCATGGGTAGCTCTGAGGTCATGGGTACTCCCTATGAGGGCATGACCTTCAAGGAATTGAAAGGGGTTTGTTCAGATAGGAAATTAGATGTGGAGAAGAATCCCAATAAGAATTTCCTTTTGAGCCTCCTTCTCCATGATGACCAGGAGAATGCTGGTAGCCAGGAGGAGAGAGATTCTGACCCCATTGAATTAGGTAACTATCTTTCAGGTTCAGGGGAGGGTTCTTCCAAGGATATTGTACCTAGCAGACCCACTAGTGTAGCTGGTAGTGGTAGGGGTAGTCACTCAGGAAGGGTTCCCTTTACACCCAGAGGACAAGTAGCTAGGGTCACAAAAGCTAGGGAAAAATCCATCTCTGCCCAATCCCATATCATATCAGTGTCTGACTGATCACACTGCACAACTCCAGGAGATGACTCCATGGATAGGGTGCTCTGGAAACTAAGACTGGAGGAGGCTAGGCTGAGGCAGCAGCAGCAACAGCAGCAACAGCTAGCCCTGTATAGGGAGGCCTTGGCAGTGGAAAGGCAGGTGTTGGGGTTAGTACCCCATGGTGGCAGCAGCAGCAGCAGTTTCAGGGATTAAAGAGTCAGGGAGGACTGCATTGATTCTAGAAGCTTGCACAAAATTATCCCCTCATACAAAGTAGGGGATTATTTCTACAAGTGGTTTGCTGCACTTAAGAGGACCTGTAAAGTTCAGAGGGTCCCTGTAGGAAAGTACCATCTTGCCTGGCATGTTACCCCCATTTTTCACTGTATATATGTTGTTTTAGTTGTATGTGTCACTGAGACCCTGCTAGTCAGGGCCCCAGTGCTCATAAGTTTGCCTGAATGTGTTACCTGTGTTATGACTAACTGTCTCACTGAGGCTCTGCTAATCAGAACCTCAGTGGTTATGCTCTCTCATTTCTTTCAAATTGTCACTAACAGGCTAGTGACCAATTTTACCAATTTACATTGGCTTACTGGAACACCCTTATAATTCCCTAGTATATGGTACTGAGGAACCCAGGGTATTGGGGTTCCAGGAGATCCCTATGGGATGCAGCATTTCTTTTGCCACCCATAGGCAGCTCTGACAATTCTTATACAGGCCTGCCACTGCAGCCTGAGTGAAATAACGTCCACGTTATTTCACAGCCATTTTACACTGCACTTAAGTAACTTATCAAATCAAATCAAATCATTAACATTTATAAAGCGCGCTACTCACCCGTGCGGGTCTCAAGGCGCTAGGGGAAAAGGGGGGGTTATCGCTGCTCGAACAGCCAGGTACTTATAAGTCACCTATATGTCTAACCTTTACCTAGTAAAGGTTGGGTGCTAAGTTACTTAGTGTGAGGGCACCCTGGCACTAGCCAAGGTGCCCCCACATTGTTCAGGGCCAATTCCCCGGACTTTATGAGTGCGGGGACACCATTACACATGTGCACTACATATAGGTCACTACCTATATGTAGCTTCACCATGGTAACTCCGAATATGGCCATGTAATATATCTATGATCATGGAATTGCCCCCTCTATGCCATCCTGGCATAGTTGGCACAATCCCATGATCCCAGTGGTCTGTAGCACAGACCCTGGTACTGCCAAACTGCCTTTCCCGGGGTTTCACTGCAGCTGCTGCTGCTGCCAACCCCTCAGACAGGCTTCTGCCCTCCTGGGGTCCAGCCAGGCCTGGCCCAGGATGGCAGAACAAAGGACTTCCTCTGAGAGAGGGTTTTACACCCTCTCCCTTTGGAAAATGGTGTGAAGGCAGGGGAGGAGTAGCCTCCCCCAGCCTCTGGAAATGCTTTCATGGGCACACATGGTGCCCATTTCTGCATAAGCCAGTCTACACCGGTTCAGGGACCCCTTAGCCCTGCTCTGGCGCGAAACTGGACAAAGGAAAGGGGAGTGACCACTCCCCTGACCTGTACCTCCCCTGGGCGGTGCCCAGAGCTCCTCCAGTGTGGTCCAGACCTCTGCCATCTTGGAAACAGAGGTGCTGCTGGCACACTGGACTGCTCTGAGTGGCCAGTGCCAGCAGGTGACATCAGAGACTCCTTCTGATAGGCTCCTTCAGGTGTTGCTAGCCTATCTTCTCTCCTACGTAGCCAAACCCTCTTTTCTGGCTATTTAGGGTCTCTGTCTTTGGGGATTCTTTAGCTAACGAATGCAAGAGCTCATCCGAGTTCCTCTGCATCTCTCTCTTCACCTTCTGCCAAGGAATCGACTGCTGACCGCGCTGGAAGCCTGCAAAACTGCAACATAGTAGCGAAGACGACTACTGCAACTCTGTAACGCTGATCCTGCCGCCTTCTCAACTGTTTTCCTGGTGGTGCATGCTGTGGGGGTAGTCTGCCTCCTCTCTGCACTAGAAGCTCCGAAGAAATCTCCCGTGGGTCGACGGAATCGTCCCCCTGCAACCGCAGGCACCAAAGAACTGCATCACCAGTACCTTGGGTCTCCTCTCAGCACGACGAGTGAGGTCCCTTGAATCCAGCAACTCTGTCCAAGTGACTCCCACAGTCCAGTGACTTTTCGGTCCAAGTTTGGTGGAGGTAAGTCCTTGCCTTCCCACACCAGACTGCATTGCTGGGAACCACAACTTTTGCAGCTACTCCGGCCTCCGTGCACTTCCGGCGGATATCCTTTGTGCACAGTCCAGCCTGGGTCCACGGCACTCTAACCTGCATTGCACGACCTTCTAAGTTGTTCTCCGGCGACGTGGGACTCCTTTGTGCGACTTCGGGTGAGCACCATTTTACGCATCCTCGTAGTGCCTGTTTCTGGCACTTCTGTGGGTGCTGCCTGCTGCTGAGAGGGCTCCGTGTCTTGCTCGACGCCCCCTCTGTCCCCTGACGCAATTGGCGACATCCTGGTCCCTCCTGGGCCACAGCAGAATCCAAAAACACTAACCGCACGAATTGCAGCTAGCAAGGCTTGTTGGCGGTCTTTTGGCGGGAAAACACTTCTGCACGACTCTCCATGGCGTGAGAGATCCGTCCTCCAAAGGGGAAGTCTCTAGCCCTTGTCGTTCTTGCAGAAACCTACGCTTCTACTGTCCAGTAGTGGCATCTTTGCACCCACAGCTGGCATTTCCTGGGCATCTGCTCATCTCCGACTTGCTTGTGACTTTTGGACTTGATCCCCTTGTTCCACAGGTACCCTCGACTGGAAATCCATCGTTGTTGCATTGTTGGTTTGTGTCTTTCCTGCAGAATTCCCCTATCACGACTTCTATGTCCTTTTGGGAACTTCAGTGCACTGTGCACTCACTTTTCAGGGTCTTGGGGTGGGCTATTTTTCTAACCCTTACTATTTTCTAATAGCCCCAGCGACCCTCTACAAGGTCACATAGGTTTGGGGTCCATTCGTGGTTCGCATTCCACTTTTGGAGTATACGGTTTGTGTTGCCCCATCCCTATGTGTCCCCATTGCATCCTATTGTAACTATACATTGTTTGCACTGTTTTCTAATACTATTACTGCATATTTTGGTATTGTGTACATATATCTTGTGTATATTTGCTATCCTCATACTGAGGGTACTCACTGAGATACTTTTGGCATATTGTCATAAAAATAAAGTACCTTTATTTTTAGTATATCTGTGTATTGTGTTTTCTTATGATATTGTGCATATGACACTAAGTGGTACTGTAGGAGCTTCACTCGTCTCCTAGTTCAGCCTAAGCTGCTCTGCTAAGCTACCATTATCTATCAGCCTATACTGCTAGACACCCTATACACTAATAAGGGATAACTGGGCCTGGTGCAAGGTGCAAGTACCCCTAGGGACTCACTACAAGCCAGTCCAGCCTCCTACAGTCCCTCATAGGCAGTGGGCTGCTATTTTTTGCTTGTCCTTCTCTAACAACAGAGAAGAGGATGCAGACAACTACGGCATTTTAAAAACAGCTTTTTTAGAACATTTTGGTCTCACCACTGAGCAATATAGAATTAAGTTCAGGGAGACCAGAAAAGAGGGCTCACAGGACTGGGTTGACTTTGTGGACTGTTCTGTTAAAACTTTAGAAGGCTGGTTACATGGCAACAAAGTGTCAGACTATGAGAGCTCGTACAATCTGGTGTTGAGAGAGCATATTTTAAATAACTGTGTGTCTGACCTGTTGCACCAGTACTTGGTAGACTCAGATTTGACCTCTCCCCAAGAATTGGGAAAGAAGGCAGACAAACGGGGCAGAAAAAGGGAGAGCAGAAAAGCTCATACAGGGGGTGACAAGGACAAGAAGAAAGAAGGTGGTAAGCCTCAGGACAAGGGTGAGGACAAAGACAAAAGTAAAGACTCCTCATCAAGTCCACAAAACTCCTCTGGGGTGGGAATAAAACCTTTCATTTTCTTCTTCTTCTACACTCACTAAAAAGCCTTGGTGCTGAGTGTGCAGAGGTAAAGGCCATAGGCCAGGAGACAAAACCTGTCCAGGTAAAGCCCCTGAGCCTACCACCACTACTAACTCTACATCCACTTCTGGTGCCACTAGTAGTAGTGGTAGTATTAGTAAAAGTGGTGGGACTACTGGCAATGGTCAAAGCAAAGGTGTAGCTGGGTTCCCACTTGGGTCCATAATAGAAACTGGGGTAGGTGTAGAAACCCCCAAGACAGTTTCTGTCTCACCTGGTGGCACTGGCCTTGCCAACTTAACTGCTTGTCCCCTTAATGTGGATAAGTACAAGCAGCACATTCAGATAAATGGTGTTAAGGCCCAGGCCTATAGGCACACAGGTGCCAGTATCACCTTAGTCACTGAATTTGTAGTGTCACCTGCACAACACCTACTTGGTCAGAAGAACCAAGTCACTGATGTTAATAACTCCACTCAGTCTCTCCCCTTAGCTGTAGTGCATTTTAGCTGGGGTTGAGTTACTGGCCCTAAGTAGGTGGAAGTCTCACCTAGCTTACCTGTAGACTTTCTCCTAGGAAATAACCTAGAGGCCTCAAGTTGAGCTGAAGTAGAGTTTATGACCCATGCATCCATGCTGGGTATTCCCAAAGACTTGTTTCCTTTAATCTCAAGAGAGATTAAAAAGCAAAAATGGGAAAGAGCCCTGGAGCCTAAAATAATGGCCCATGATACTACTCAAAACACAGGCATGCAGGGTATCAAAATATCCCCTGCCCACCCTACCATTAAGGATATCATTCCTGTGAAGGGGAATACCACCACTAGGGTGGGGCCTGTATCAAGGGAGTAAAAAGCTACCACAGCTGGACTCCCAGAGGTAAAGGTACTTCTCTGTGGGAAACCTAAGCCAAAACAGCACCCCTGCCCTGTCTTAGAAAATCTGGAGCAACCCTCCAGCCCTCGCAGAGAAACCTTAGTGCAGCACCCCTGCATTACCTCTAACCCCATAGGAAAGCAATCCTGTTCTTTAGTACAGCCCTTGAGATAGCAACCCTGTCCTGCTCTACCCCAAGGAGGATAGCAGCCCTGTCCTCCTTTAGAGCCATGGGGACAAAAATGTTGCCCTGCTCTACCCTTGCTAAGACAGCATCCCTGTCTGGCATTTTGACCCTTAGAAAAGCAACCCTGTCCTAACACATGGCCCTAGGTACAGTCATCCTGCCCCACTTTAAAACATTTTCCTGACCTTAAACATAGGGAATCTCAGAGTCCACAATTTCACTGTTCTCCAGCTATAACTAACCAAACAAGGTGGTTCACCTCCCCACAGGGAAGGGACTACAAAGTGGATGATAAAGGGAGTAACCATTCTATTGCAGAGCTGCTCTCCACTTATCACCACTTAGACAATGAAGTCTCAACTGGCCAAGGTTAGCCTTATTGTCCTTCGTTTGAGGGGGACGATTATATAGGAAAGTAGCCTCTTTCTAGCTTTGTTACCCCCACTTTTGGCCTGTTTATCAGAGTGTTTGACTGTGCCTACTGGGATCCTGCTAATCAGGACCCCAGTAGTTGTGCTCTCTCCCTTAAATCATAGTTGTCGCATACTGTTAACTCAGTATTTGACCCACAATTGGCATACTGGTGCCACCTTATAAGTACCTAGTATATGGTACTTCGGTACCCAGGACACTGGAGTTCCAGCGGATCCCTATGGACCGCAGCATATATTTTGCCACCCATAGTGAGCCCATGCAAAAGCTTCTACAGGACTGCCATTGCAGCTTGCACCCCTTTCACTACGATTTAGACTGCACCAAGTCACTTATAAGTGACCCCTATAGCAGGCCCTCCAGCCCTGAGGGCAGGGTGCAAAATACCTGTGCGTGAGGGCACACCTGCACTAGCAGAGGTGCTCCTACCGCCTCCAGGAGCATTTTCCCAGACTTCGTGAGTGCGGGGACACTGATGTGTAGTTTATTTTTCACGCAGGGAAGACTTCGCGTCGATTTCTGGTGCTCGGTCTTGCATCTTCTTCGGGTTGCTGGTTTTTCGGACACCCAGGGGATGATGCGCTGAAATCTGGCGCTGGCAGGACGAAGTCACAGGGGCTGCATCGATCCTGTGAGCGTTGCATGGAAAATTCTACCCCACATCAGGCGCTACATGGATTCCTCTCAGGAAGTCGGGCTGCATTGTTCCGGCTCAGCTGTGCGTCGATCCAGTGGGCCGTGCGTTGAATTTCTGGTCGCTACGCTGGCGCTGCATCGATCTTCTTGCGAAGTCAAGCTGCGTCGTTCTGGTTCAGCGTGCAGTGAATTTTTCACCGCGATATAGGCTGCGCGTCTGGGAGTTGTTCTTGCAGGAATGAAGTCTTTTTGGTCCTGAGACTTCAGGGACCAGGAGGCAAGCTCTATTCAAGCCCTTGGAGAGCACTTCTCAGCACAACCAGAGAGCAGCAATGCAACAGGGCAACAGCAAGGCAGCAGTCCTCGACAGAAAGCAGTCAGGTGAGTCATTTGGGCAGCCAGGCAGTTCTTCTTGGCAGGTTGCAGTTTCTAGTTCAGGTTCTCTTTTCCAGGAAGTGTCTGCGACAAGAGTGTCTTGTCAAGAAGTGTCTGTGTTGGTAGTGGCACAGGCCCTATTTAAATAACCAAATGTGCCTTTGAAGTGGGGGAGACTGAAGTGCACAAGGTCTCCTTTCAGTTCCATCCTGTCTGCCAGGCCGCAGTAGGGGGTGTGGCAGTCCTTTGTGTGAGGGCAGGCTAATGTCCTTTGACATGTACGTGCCAGGCCCTCCACCCTCCCAGCCCAGGAAGACCCATTCAATATGCAGATGTGTGCAAGTGTGACTGAGCATCCTGTGTTTGGGGTTGTGTGAGTGAATGTACAAGGGAGCTGTCAACTAAACCTAGCCAGGTGTACATTGAAGGCACAGAAGTATTTAAGTGTAGAGAAATGCTCACTATCTAAAAGTAGCATTTCTAAAATAGTAATATAAAATAAAACTTCACCATTAAGCAGGATTTTGTATCACCATTCTGGCCATACTAAATATAACTTGGCTACTCTTTTCAGATCAGGATCTACCACTCAAACAGTATATGAGGGCAGCTCTAATGCTATCTGTTGGAAATGGCCCTTCTGCAGGGTTATCCGCAGACTTTTTGCCTTCCTCCTTCTCTTTTTCTGACCTAATTTTTGCTGGCTTTTAGACTCTGCGCACTTTACCACTGCTAACCAGTGCTAAAGTGCATATGCCCTCTCCCTTTAAACATGGTAACCTTGGATCATACCTGATTGGACTATTTAATTTACTTATAAGTCCCTAGTAATGTGCACTATAGGTGCCTAGGGCCTGTAGATTAAATGCTACTAGTGGGCCTGCAGCACTTGTTGTGCCACTCACTTAAGTAGCCCCTTTACCTTGTCTCAGGCCTGCCATTGCAAGGCTTGTGTGTGCAGTTTCACTGTCACCTCCACTTGGCATTTAAAAGTACTTTCCAAGCCTAAACCTCCCCTTTCTACACACATAAGTCACCTCTAATGTGTGCCCTAGGTAGCCCCTAGAGCACCGTGCTGTGTGGGTGAAAGGCAGGACATGTACCTGTGTAGTTTACATGTCCTGGTAGTGTAAAACTCCTAAATTCGTTGTTACACTACTGTGAGGCCTGCTCACTTCATAGGCTAACATTGTGGCTGCCCTCATACAGTATTGAAGTGGTAGCTGCTGATCTGAAAGGAGTAGGAAGGTCATATTTAGTATGGCCAGAATGGTAATAGAAAATCCTGCTGACTGGTGAAGTTGGATTTAATATTACTATTCTAGAAATGCCACTTTTAGAAAGTGAGCATTTCTCTGCACTTAAAGCTTTCTGTGCCTTACAATCCACGTCTGGCTGGTATAAGTTGACAGCTCCTTGTGCATTCACTCAGACACACCCCAAACACAGGGTACTCAGCCTCTCTTGCATACATCTGCATTTTGAATGGGTCTTCCTGGGCTGGGAGGGTGGAGGGCCTGCTCTCACACAAAGGACTGCTACACCCCCTACTGGGACCCTGGCAGACAGGATTAAACTGAAATGGGACCTGGTGCACTTCTTAGCCACTCTTTGAAGTCTACCCCACTTCAAAGGCACATTTGGGTATAAAACAGGGCCTCTGCCCTACCTCATCAGACACTTGCTGGAGAAGAAACCTGAACTAGAAACTACATCCTGCCAAGAAGAACTGCCTGGCTGCTCAAAGGACTCACCTGTCTGCTTTCTACAAAGGACTGCTGCCTTGCTGTTGGCCTGCTGCCTTGCTGAACTCTTGTCTGGCTGTAAAAGTGCTCTCCAAGGGCTTGGATAGAGCTTGCCTCCTGTTCCCTGAAGTCTCAGGACCAAAAAGACTTCTCTTTTTCATTTGGACTCTTTGTGCGCCGAAAATCTCGACGCATAGCTTGCTCTGTGGCGTGAAAATCGCTGCACACTGACGCTGATCGACGCGACGCCTTCGGGGCGACCGGAACTTCGACGCACGGCCTCGCAAGGACAACGCCGCCCGACTTCCAGAGGGGAAATCGACGCGACGCCTGCTGTGAGAACGAAACTTCGATGCACAGCCTCGCGGAACGACGCGCAGCCGTAAAACAAGCCGAAGAATCCACGCAGAGACCCCGGGACATCTGGTAATCACGCGAACCACAGAAAGAGACTGTCCGCGCGCCGGAAAGCGACGCACGACTTCCCCGCGTGAAAAATAACGACGCAAGTCTGTGTGTGCAGGGGAGAAATCGACGCACACACCATTTTTACACGTATCTCTTCTTCTGCGGCCCTTTGTGGAGATTTTCCACTTTAAACCAGGTACTTTGTGCTTGAAAGGGACTTTGTTTGCTTTTTAAAGACTTAAGACACTTTATATCACTTTTTAGTGATATCTTTACAAATTCATATTGCATCTTTGATCATTTTGGCCTACAATTATCCTGATAAATATTATATATTTTTCTAAACACTGTGTGGTGTATTTTTGTGGTGCTATATTGTGTTATTGTATGATTTATTGCACAAATACTTTACACATTGCCTTCTAAGTTAAGCCTGACTGCTCGTGCCAAGCTACCAGAGGGTGGGCACAGGATAATTTTGGATTGTGTGTGACTTACCCTGACTAGAGTGAGGGTTCTTGCTTGGACAGGGGGTAACCTGGCTGCCAATCAAAAACCCAATTTCTAACACTATCCTATGAAAGGAGCGGACTTCACATCAGTGTAAAACGAATTTAGGAGTTTTACACTACCAGGACACATAGAACACACATGTTCATGTCCTGCCTTTTACCTACAAAGCACCCTGCCCTATGGACTACCCAGGGCCTACCTTAGGGGTGACTTATATGTAGAAATTGGGGAGTTTAAGGCTTGGCAAGTACTTTTAAATGCCAAGTCAAAGTGGCAGTGAAACTGCACACACAGGCACTGCAGAGGAAGTCCTGAGACATGGTTAGGGGGCTACTCTGACACAGTGACTTTTTCTTAGAATCTGTACACTGCTGAACAAGAAGGCCCACCCCCCGGCATCATCAACTCAGAAAGCTTTAATAGCACAGAGTTATGATGAAGCCAGGCGGCAGGAAGGGAATTAGGGTAGGGAACAGCTGGGAGAGAGATCTGAAAAGGAAAAGGTTAAAACAAACATGCATATACTCATTAACGACAATATAATTCACCATTAGAGCCTTTGCGTACATGCATCTCCATAATACCAGATTGAAACTCTTTATGATTGGCGATAGCCCCTTCTGTAAATCACAACACAAGAATGAACTGAGACCTCAGAGTCCCAAGAAGACTAGAGTTTTAGACCATGGACACTCTCTTAAATATCAATCATAGAACCACTTATGTATTGATAAAACTCTAAACATTAGATCTCAGTTTAGTAGACTCGTAAACACTTAAAGAGGTCTTTTCACATAATATGAAACACCTTAAAATGTATCTCACATATCATGTATCCTAAAACAATGAGACTGTGATTTCTTTATCTTTGAAATAATTTTCGATAAATGTTCTCCTGTACATGAAAAGCGCTTTAAGTATTGAGCCAAGGGCGCTTTACTTTCTGTGAACTGAAGTGCTTTCGAATATTGTGGCCAAAGCACCTTTTTCTCCTATGGGACTGAAGCGATATGCCAATGCGCGTTTATTCCTTTTGATTGGAGCGCTATGTCAATGCGCGTTATTATTGTGAACTGAAGCGCTTTATCAATAGCGCGTTGCAGCCGTGAATTGAAGCGCCTCCACCGAGCGCGTCCCTGCTGTGAACTGAAGCGCTTTTACTGGGCGCGTTGCTACCGTGAACTGAAGCGCTTTTACTGAGCGTGTTGCTGCCGTGAACTGAAGCGCCTTTCCTGAGCACGATGCTGCTGTGCACTGAAGCGCTAAACTCAAGTGGCTTAAAATGCCATGCTCGTTAGACTAGGGGAATGCTGAAGGTTAGGAAGAAACTACTCCCTTCTGACTTGGGCACTTCACGACCTGAACGCCAACGAGTATGACCTACTCATGTCTGAATTCCAAATGGAATAACAGGAACCTTAGAGTTTTCTGCCAAGCTCCCTTTGGAGAAATTCTGCATTGCTCCAGAGGAAGGTCCCTTGAGGTCTGACTGCATCGAAGTGTTCAAAATAGTGAGCCACGAGCTTGAGTGTGGCTAGCCTTTATAGGCCAGCCACACCCCAAGATGGCTTCTGCCTCTAAAAACATGGGAAATGCAGTCCCTTCAAAGAATAGCACTGATAAGTGCATCTTGACCACCAATGGCCTGAACCTGCAGCTATGTGAGCTTTACCACAGGGCAAACAACGCTGATGGCCATTCTTGGAACAAGCGAGGATGACCAGTGGTGCGCATAAAGCGCCACAAATCCCAAAGGGGTTGGACCTGGACTGCGCACAGCCTTGATCCTGACATTACACCCCTCTCCCAAGCGCGGTCCAGGGCCTGGTTTTTCAGGATGGAGGAGATGAAATCACCGCACCAAACGTGGTGCATGGACATTTTTTGCAGGTTCCCAAGAGTCATTTTCCGGTCCGTATCCTTCCAGGACACCAAGTACCAAAGGGAAGACACACGATATTTGGAGTCTAAGATAGCTCGTACTTTATATTCCCACTGTCCTTGGACTAAGAGAGGAGCAGGTTGTGAGACACTCGAGGGCGAAGCTAATTTAAGAAGTGAAGTGTGAAATACTGGGTGAAGTTTCAAAGACAATGGTAACTTCAGTTTATATGTTACAGGATTCACTTGTCGTAAAACTTCATAGGGCCCTATGAATTTTGGATGGAACATATTTTTATTTTTGAATACAAAGTTTTTTGTGGACAACCAAACTCTATCTTTGTCTGTATATTGAGGACCAGGTTGGTGTTTCTTGTCATATTGTATTTTATATTTTTTCTTAGCTTCATGGAGATTTGTTTGCAGTTGTGAATGTCGCCCTAAGTGGGAAGGGTATGCCCAGACGTGGGTCCCGTGCTTCCCATGCCACTGGATTCAAGCTAGCCTGGCTGATGAGGGGTGAAACCCCGAAACCGGTCCCAGGATGCTTGTTTCCAGTCCAGGGAAGACCTGGCCTAGCAGTTCGGGCTGGACTGTTCCCATGGGGAACAGGGTCAAGACTGATTTGCATATGGCTGGGTCCAAACTGGAATGGCATGGGCAGCAAAAAAACGATGGATTTAGGCCCAGATCACTGTACTGGGGGTGAATGTTTGACAATGTTCAGCATTCCGTCCATCACTTGTTGTTTTTGCTTTGTCGCCCTAAGTGGGAAGGGTCTGCACAGACGTGGGTCCCGTGCTTCCCATGCCACTGGATTCAAGCTAGCCTGGCTGATGAGGGGTGAAACCCCGAAACCGGTCCCAGGATGCTTGTTTCCAGTCCAGTCCAGGGAAGACCTGGCCTAGCAGTTCGGGCTGGACTGTTCCCATGGGGAACAGGGTCAAGACTGATTTGCATATGGCTGGGTCCAAACTGGAATGGCATGGGCAGCAAAAAAACGATGGATTTAGGCCCAGATCACTGTACTGGGGGTGAATGTTTGACAATGTTCAGCATTCCGTCCATCACTTGTTGTTTTTGCTTTGTCGCCCAAAGTGGGAAGGGTATGCCCAGACGTGGGTCCCGTGCTTCCCATGCCACTGGATTCAAGCTAGCCTGGCTGATGAGGGGTGAAACCCCGAAACCGGTCCCAGGATGCTTGTTTCCAGTCCAGGGAAGACCTGGCCTAGCAGTTCGGGCTGGACTGTTCCCATGGGGAACAGGGTCAAGACTGATTTGCATATGGCTGGGTCCAAACTGGAATGGCATGGGCAGCAAAAAAACGATGGATTTAGGCCCAGATCACTGTACTGGGGGTGAATGTTTGACAATGTTCAGCATTCCGTCCATCACTTGTTGTTTTTGCTTTGTCGCCCTAAGTGGGAAGGGTATGCCCAGACGTGGGTCCCGTGCTTCCCATGCCACTGGATTCAAGCTAGCCTGGCTGATGAGGGGTGAAACCCCGAAACCGGTCCCAGGATGCTTGTTTCCAGTCCAGGGAAGACCTGGCCTAGCAGTTCGGGCTGGACTGTTCCCATGGGGAACAGGGTCAAGACTGATTTGCATATGGCTGGGTCCAAACTGGAGTGGCATGGGCAGCAAAAAAACAATGGATTTAGGCCCAGATCACTGTACTGAGGGTGAATGTTTGACAATGTTCAGCATTCCGTCCATCACTTGTTGTTTTTGCTTTGTCGCCCTAAGTGGGAAGGGTCTGCACAGACGTGGGTCCCGTGCTTCCCATGCCACTGCATTCAAGCTAGCCTGGCTGATGAGGGATGAAACCCCGAAACCGGTCCCAGGATGCTTGTTTCCAGTCCAGGGAAGACCTGGCCTAGCAGTTCGGGCTGGACTGTTCCCATGGGGAACAGGGTCAAGACTGATTTGCATATGGCTGGGTCCAAACTGGAATGGCATGGGCAGCAAAAAAACGATGGATTTAGTCCCAGATCACTGTACTGGGGGTGAATGTTTGACAATGTTCAGCATTCCGTCCATCACTTGTTGTTTTTTGCTGTGAATGTACCTTCTTCATGTGCGTTAGCATGCCCATAACTGCTGGAGTGGTTTGTGTTGAAACCGGTAATGTGACTGGCAAAATATGTGGATGGCTACCATATAACCCATAGAAAGGTGTTGAGTTTATTGAAGAATGATGAGCATTATTATAAGCCAGTTCAGCTAGCCACAAAAGATCTAACCAGGTTTTTGGAGATTTTGTTGCATAACATCGTAAGTAATGTTTCAGGGTTTGGTTTAGTCTCTCTGTTTGACCATCCGTTTGTGAATGATAACTAGTAGACAAGGTTGAATCAATTCATAAAGCCTTGCACCATTGTTGCCAAAAGCGTGCAGAAAATTGTGTTCCTCTGTCAGAGAGGATGAATCTTGGAAGTCCATGAAGGTGAGCAATGTTTTCTAGGATAATAATTGCTAAGGTGTCAGAGGTTGGGAGCCCTTTACAAGCGATGAAATTAGCATATTTAGTAAGGCTGTCCACTACCACTAAAATGGTTGTAAATTGTTTTATTTGCGGAAGACCAGTAATGAAGTCCATTGAGATATGTTCCCATGGATGATCGGGAACAGGTAGAGGTATTAGTAGACCTTTAGGTTTGCTATGTTCGCTTTTGCATCTTGCACATACCTCACATGATAGTAGCATTTGCTAAAGATCGTTAATGAATGTAGGCCACCAGAAATACCTCTTCATGAGTTCTATTGTTTTTTGAGGACCTGGATGACCTACCAGAGGATGACTATGTAACCAATGAAAAGCTGTTTCTCTTAACTCCTCAGTAGGCAGGAAAACTCGGGACTCATGTAAAGGTAAACCTTGTTGAATGGACCATTTGGTGTCTTGTTGTAACCACTCTTGCCACTTGGTGAAATGAAATTTTTTAAGAATAAGATCAAAGAATTTCTCAGCTGCTATTAAAAACAGTACCTTTGAAGGTGTTATAATAGGCATGGGTTTTTGTTCGCTATGAGTAAACGAAGAATCTTGCCTAGACAAAGCATCTGCCTTTCGATTAGCAACTCCTGATCTAAAGGTCGCTATGAAATCAAATTCTGCGAAGAATAACATCCATCTCAATTGTCTGGGAGTCAATAGTCTGGCAGATCTCATAAATCGTAAATTTCTATGATCAGAATATACAGTTATGGTGTGTTTTGCTCCCAACAGATAATGTCTCCAGTCCTTAAAAGCATTGTGAATTGCTAATAATTCTTTTTCAGCTATGGTGTAGTTCTGCTCTGCTTCATTCAATTTCCTTGATGCATTAGCAATGGGGTGTAACTGTCCCGTTTCTCTATGACGTTGAGATAAGATGGCTCCCACAGCAACATCGGGTGCATCAGCTTCCACTATGAATGGTTCCTCCACATTGGGGTGAGCTAGGATGGGAGCTGTAGTAAAGGCCTTTTTTAATTCTTGAAATGCTTCCTCAATTTCTTGGGACCAGTTGAAAATGGCCTTTTTTCTTAGCAATTTAGTGATTGGTGCCACCTTTTGGGAGAAATGATGGATGAAGTGTCAATAAAAAATTGCAAATCCCAAAAAGCATTGAACATCACGTACTGATTTTGGTGTGGGCCATTCAGATACTGCTTGAATCTTTCTTTCTGTCATTTGCATGCCATTGGGTGTTAAGATGACTCCTAGAAATTCAACTTCTTGGGAATGAAATTCTCATTTACTTAATTTACAGAATAAATTGTGCTTTTGCAGGGTTTGTAATACATTTTTCACATGCTCTTCATGTATTTCCTCTGATTCTGAATAAATCAATATATCGTCTATATAAACGATAACAAAGATGTCTAAACACTCTCTCAGAACATCGTCACTAGATACTCGAAGAGGCCATAATGAGTTTTGAAAGCCGTTTTCCACTCATCTCCCTCTCGAATTCGAACTAAGTGATAAGCACCTCGTAAGTCAAGTTTGGTATAGATAACGGTGGATTTTACTTGGTCTAACAAGACTGGTATAAGAGGCAGTGGATATTTGTTTTTGACTGTGATCTTATGGATTGCTCTAACGTCAATAAAAGGCCTCAAATCACCATTAGCTCTGGGTACGAAGAATAAGGGAGAAGCTGCTGGAGATCATGATGGCCGAATTAACTTGTTGGCCAAACATTGATCAAGATATTCTCGTAGGAGTTGATTTTCTTTCTCAGATAAAGCCTAGATTCTACAATTTGGTATATTAGCACCAGGTATTAAGTCAATCTGAGAATCCTACGGTCTGTGAGGTGGTAAGGAACTTGCTTTCTTCTCACTGAAAACGTCAGAATATTCTGAGTATTGGGATGGCAGATCAACTTCATTTTCGGCTGCAGTAGCAATAGAATGTTGAAACTCTTCTTCTTTGTGTCTCTTCATTTGAAAACATCTTTTTGCACAAGAAGAAGAAGGAAAATTGAAAACCTGGTTGCACCAGTCTATGCATGGATTATGTAACATTAACCATGGCATTCCAAGGATAAAACAATATTGGGGTGCTTGTATTATATTGAAGCGAATGATTTCACAATGGTTCGGTTTTCATTATCTTTACAAATCATTTGGATTTGTGAAGTTTGCTTAGTAACTGGGCCTCCTGCCAATTTGCTACCATCACCTGCATAAACAACTTCGGAAATCTTTTTCATGACACTGGGTATCTGTTAGTCCAGTGCAGTCTGTTGATCCACAAAATTTCCTGTTGCCCCTGAATCAATTAGAACTTGTACTTTATGTCTTTTTCCTTGCACAGTCATTTGTACTAGAATTCGAAAATGTTTAACATAACGGTTTGTGCATGAGCACACTGAAGGGATTGTTAATCTGCCCAAGAGGTCCCCTTCATTTTTTCTTGGGCATTTTAGTTTTCCTGTGAGTCTTCCAAAGCAATAGCTATCTTTTTCTTTGTTTCGAAAGTTAGGTCCATTTTAACTTTGAGTTTCTTTTGACATTCCTTTATAAAATGACCCTTTCTTCCGCAATATAAACACTGACCATTTCTTCGTTGTTTGTCCCTTTCCTCTTTGGTCAATGATGGGGGACAGTTCCGATATCCATTGGTTCAATTATTGAATCTGAGGACGCTTGAAAACGTCTAGGCCTTTCCAGACGCCAATTAGTTTTTTCCCATCTTCTCCTTACTCCTTTTCTTTCAGAGAGTCTATGATCTAACCGTAGAATTAGATTAATCAAATCAGAGCAAGTTTCTGGTTGTAGTTCAACTTGGGCCAATACATCTTTTAGTTCGTCTTTTAACCCCTGATAAAATACTGCTGACCTTATTTTCTCAGGCCAAGCAGTTTCCACAACTGGCCAGTTGAAATGGGACAAATACATTATCAAATCTTTATTTCCTTGGCGCAATTCTAGCAACTCTTTGTCTGCAGACATAGTTATTGCACGCCTATCAAATACTTTTTCAAATTCTTCCACAAAACGGCGGCAATTATACAACAATGGGCTGTCTACTCGAACTAAAGGCACAGCCCAAATAGCTGCATCACCACTCAAATACGATATCAGAAATGCAATTCTAGATTGTGCGTCCGGAAAAGCACTGGGGCGACATGTAAAATGTAACTCCACCTGTGTGAGAAAAATTTGAACCTTATTGGGGTCGTCTGAAAACCTTTCTGGTGCAGCTAAAGGAATCTGTGGTGGAACATTAACTGCTATGTCAGTAGGTGTGGCAACCATGGGACGAGCAGTAGAATCAGAACTATCCACCTTACTCTGTAACTGAGTTACTTTGCTAACCAAATTAGCTGTGAAATTTTTTGAATCTGTCAAATCTTTTTGCATCTGAGCTGCTGCTTCCATAAGGGTGTCTAAGGTGGCCATTCTTGCACAGTTAACGTACAGACCAAGAGGAAACTATTAAAACATGGGCTCACTATTCTGTCACGGTGTCTTTTCCTCAGGATCTGCACGCTGCTGAACAAGAAGGCCCACCTCCCGGCGTCATCAACTCAGAAAGCTTTAATAGCACAGAGTTATGATGAAGCCAGGCGGGGGGAAGGGAATTAGGGTAGGGAACAGCTGGGAGAGAGATCTGAAAAGGAAAAGGTTAGAACAAACATGCATATACTCATTAATGACAATATAATTCACCATTAGAGCCTTTGCATACATGCATCTCCATAATACCAGATTGAAACTCTTTGTGATTGGGCGATAGCCCCTTCTGCAAAACACAACACCAGAATGAACTGAGACCTCAGAGTCCCAAGAAGACCAGAGTTTTAGACCATGGACTCTCTCTTAAATATCAATCATAGAACCACTTATGCATTGATAAAAATCTAAACATTAGATCTCAGTTTAGTAGACTCGTAAACACTTAAAGAGGTCTTTTCACATAATTTGAAACACCTTAACATGTATCTCACATATCATGCATCCTAAAACAATGAAACTGTGATTTCTTTATCATTGAAATCTTTTTTGATAAATGTTCTCCTGTACATGAAAAGCGCTTTAAGTATTGAGCCAAGGGCGCTTTACTTTCTGTGAACTGAAGTGCTTTCGAATATTGTGGCCAAAGCACCTTTTTCTCCTATGGGACTGAAGCGATATGCCAATGCGCGTTTATTCCTTTTGATTGGAGCGCTATGTCAATGCGCGTTATTATTGTGAACTGAAGCGCTTTATCAATAGCGCGTTGCAGCCGTGAATTGAAGCGCCTCCACCGAGCGCGTCCCTGCTGTGAACTGAAGCGCTTTTACTGGGCGCGTTGCTACCGTGAACTGAAGCGCTTTTACTGAGCGTGTTGCTGCCGTGAACTGAAGCGCCTTTCCTGAGCGCGATGCTGCTGTGCACTGAAGCGCTAAACTCAAGTGGCTTAAAATGCCATGCTCGTTAGACTAGGGGAATGCTGAAGGTTAGGAAGAAACAACTCCCTTCTGACTTGGGCACTTCACGACCTGAACGCCAACGAGTATGACCTACTCATGTCTGAATTCCAAATGGAATAACAGGAACCTTAGAGTTTTCTGCCAAGCTCCCTTTGGAGAAATTCTGCATTGCTCCAGAGGAAGGTCCCTTGAGGTCTGACTGCATCGAAGTGTTCAAAATAGTGAGCCACGAGCTTGAGTGTGGCTAGCCTTTATAGGCCAGCCACACCCCAAGATGGCTTCTGCCTCTAAAAACATGGGAAATGCAGTCCCTTCAAAGAATAGCACTGATAAGTGCATCTTGACCACCAATGGCCTGAACCTGCAGCTATGTGAGCTTTACCACAGGGCAAACAACGCTGATGGCCATTCTTGGAACAAGCGGGGATGACCAGTGGTGCGCATAAAGCGCCACAAATCCCAAAGGGGTTGGACCTGGACTGCGCACAGCCTTGATCCTGACATTACACCCCTCTCCCAAGCGCGGTCCAGGGCCTGGTTTTTCAGGATGGAGGAGATGAAATCACCGCACCAAACGTGGTGCATGGACATTTTTTGCAGGTTCCCAAGAGTCATTTTCCGGTCCGTATCCTTCCAGGACACCAAGTACCAAAGGGAAGACACACGATATTTGGAGTCTAAGATAGCTCGTACTTTATATTCCCACTGTCCTTGGACTAAGAGAGGAGCAGGTTGTGAGACACTCGAGGGCGAAGCTAATTTAAGAAGTGAAGTGTGAAATACTGGGTGAAGTTTCAAAGACGATGGTAACTTCAGTTTATATGTTACAGGATTCACTTGTCGTAAAACTTCATAGGGCCCTATGAATTTTGGATGGAACATATTTTTATTTTTTAATACAAAGTTTTTTGTGGACAACCAAACTCTATCTTTGTCTGTATATTGAGGACCAGGTTGGTGTTTCTTGTCATATTGTATTTTATATTTTTTCTTAGCTTCATGGAGATTTGTTTGCAGTTGTGAATGTCGCCCTAAGTGGGAAGGGTATGCCCAGACGTGGGTCCCGTGCTTCCCATGCCACTGGATTCAAGCTAGCCTGGCTGATGAGGGGTGAAACCCCGAAACCGGTCCCAGGATGCTTGTTTCCAGTCCAGGGAAGACCTGGCCTAGCAGTTCGGGCTGGACTGTTCCCATGGGGAACAGGGTCAAGACTGATTTGCATATGGCTGGGTCCAAACTGGAATGGCATGGGCAGCAAAAAAATGATGGATTTAGGCCCAGATCACTGTACTGGGGGTGAATGTTTGACAATGTTCAGCATTCCGTCCATCACTTGTTGTTTTTGCTTTGTCGCCCTAAGTGGGAAGGGTATGCCCAGACGTGGGTCCCGTGCTTCCCATGCCACTGGATTCAAGCTAGCCTGGCTGATGAGGGGTGAAACCCCGAAACCGGTCCCAGGATGCTTGTTTCCAGTCCAGGGAAGACCTGGCCTAGCAGTTCGGGCTGGACTGTTCCCATGGGGAACAGGGTCAAGACTGATTTGCATATGGCTGGGTCCAAACTGGAATGGCATGGGCAGCAAAAAAACGATGGATTTAGGCCCAGATCACTGTACTGGGGGTGAATGTTTGACAATGTTCAGCATTCCGTCCATCACTTGTTGTTTTTGCTTTGTCGCCCTAAGTGGGAAGGGTATGCCCAGACGTGGGTCCCGTGCTTCCCATGCCACTGGATTCAAGCTAGCCAGGCTGATGAGGGGTGAAACCCCGAAACCGGTCCCAGGATGCTTGTTTCCAGTCCAGGGAAGACCTGGCCTAGCAGTTCGGGCTGGACTGTTCCCATGGGGAACTGGGTCAAGACTGATTTGCATATGGCTGGGTCCAAACTGGAATGGCATGGGCAGCAAAAAAACGATGGATTTAGGCCCAGATCACTGTACTGGGGGTGAATGTTTGACAATGTTCAGCATTCCGTCCATCACTTGTTGTTTTTGCTTTGTCGCCCTAAGTGGGAAGGGTATGCCCAGACGTTGGTCCCGTGCTTCCCATGCCACTGGATTCAAGCTAGCCTGGCTGATGAGGGGTGAAACCCCGAAACCGGTCCCAGGATGCTTGTTTCCAGTCCAGGGAAGACCTGGCCTAGCAGTTCGGGCTGGACTGTTCCCATGGGGAACAGGGTCAAGACTGATTTGCATATGGCTGGGTCCAAACTGGAATGGCATGGGCAGCAAAAAAACGATGGATTTAGGCCCAGATCACTGTACTGGGGGTGAATGTTTGACAATGTTCAGCATTCCGTCCATCACTTGTTGTTTTTGCTTTGTCGCCCTAAGTGGGAAGGGTCTGCCCAGACGTGGGTCCCGTGCTTCCCATGCCACTGCATTTAAGCTAGCCTGGCTGATGAGGGGTGAAACCCCGAAACCGGTCCCAGGATGCTTGTTTCCAGTCCAGGGAAGACCTGGCCTAGCAGTTCGGGCTGGACTGTTCCCATGGGGAACAGGGTCAAGACTGATTTGCATATGGCTGGGTCCAAACTGGAATGGCATGGGCAGCAAAAAAACGATGGATTTAGTCCCAGATCACTGTACTGGGGGTGAATGTTTGACAATGTTCAGCATTCCGTCCATCACTTGTTGTTTTTTGCTGTGAATGTACCTTCTTCATGTGCGTTAGCATGCCCATAACTGCTGGAGTGGTTTGTGTTGAAACCGGTAATGTGACTGGCAAAATATGTGGATGGCTACCATATAACCCATAGAAAGGTGTTGAGTTTATTGAAGAATGATGAGCATTATTATAAGCCAGTTCAGCTAGCCACAAAAGATCTAACCAGGTTTTTGGAGATTTTGTTGTATAACATCGTAAGTAATGTTTCAGGGTTTGGTTTAGTCTCTCTGTTTGACCATCCGTTTGTGAATGATAACTAGTAGACAAGGTTGAATCAATTCATA
This sequence comes from Pleurodeles waltl, assembly GCF_031143425.1. Classification (NCBI taxonomy): domain Eukaryota; kingdom Metazoa; phylum Chordata; class Amphibia; order Caudata; family Salamandridae; genus Pleurodeles; species Pleurodeles waltl. The sequence goes on from NC_090446.1 coordinate 768,634,356, forward strand.
AAGCCTTGCACCATTGTTGCCAAAAGCGTGCAGAAAATTGTGTTCCTCTGTCAGAGAGGATGAATCTTGGAAGTCCATGAAGGTGAGCAATGTTTTCTAGGATAATAATTGCTAAGGTGTCAGAGGTTGGGAGCCCTTTACAAGCGATGAAATTAGCATATTTAGTAAGGCTGTCCACTACCACTAAAATGGTTGTAAATTGTTTTATTTGCGGAAGACCAGTAATGAAGTCCATTGAGATATGTTCCCATGGATGATCGGGAACAGGTAGAGGTATTAGTAGACCTTTAGGTTTGCTATGTTCGTTTTTGTATCTTGCACATACCTCACATGATAGTAGCATTTGCTAAAGATCGTTAATGAATGTAGGCCACCAGAAATACCTCTTCATGAGTTCTATTGTTTTTTGAGGACCTGGATGACCTACCAGAGGATGACTATGTAACCAATGAAAAGCTGTTTCTCTTAACTCCTCAGTAGGCAGGAAAACTCGGGACTCATGTAAAGGTAAACCTTGTTGAATGGACCATTTGGTGTCTTGTTGTAACCACTCTTGCCACTTGGTGAAATGAAATTTTTTAAGAATAAGATCAAAGAATTTCTCAGCTGCTATTAAAAACAGTACCTTTGAAGGTGTTATAATAGGCATGGGTTTTTGTTCGCTATGAGTAAACGAAGAATCTTGCCTAGACAAAGCATCTGCCTTTCGATTAGCAACTCCTGATCTAAAGGTCGCTATGAAATCAAATTCTGCGAAGAATAACATCCATCTCAATTGTCTGGGAGTCAATAGTCTGGCAGATCTCATAAATCGTAAATTTCTATGATCAGAATATACAGTTATGGTGTGTTTTGCTCCCAACAGATAATGTCTCCAGTCCTTAAAAGCATTGTGAATTGCTAATAATTCTTTTTCAGCTATGGTGTAGTTCTGCTCTGCTTCATTCAATTTCCTTGATGCATTAGCAATGGGGTGTAACTGTCCCGTTTCTCTATGACGTTGAGATAAGATGGCTCCCACAGCAACATGGGTGCATCAGCTTCCACTATGAATGGTTCCTCCACATTGGGGTGAGCTAGGATGGGAGCTGTAGTAAAGGCCTTTTTTAATTCTTGAAATGCTTCCTCAATTTCTTGGGACCAGTTGAAAATGGCCTTTTTTCTTAGCAATTTAGTGATTGGTGCCACCTTTTGGGAGAAATGATGGATGAAGTGTCAATAAAAAATTGCAAATCCCAAAAAGCATTGAACATCACGTACTGATTTTGGTGTGGGCCATTCAGATACTGCTTGAATCTTTCTTTCTGTCATTTGCATGCCATTGGCTGTTAAGATGACTCCTAGAAATTCAACTTCTTGGGAATGAAATTCTCATTTACTTAATTTACAGAATAAATTGTGCTTTTGCAGGGTTTGTAATACATTTTTCACATGTTCTTCATGTATTTCCTCTGATTCTGAATAAATCAATATATCGTCTATATAAACGATAACAAAGATGTCTAAACACTCTCTCAGAACATCATCACTAGATACTCGAAGAGGCCATAATGAGTTTTGAAAGCCGTTTTCCACTCATCTCCCTCTCGAATTCGAACTAAGTGATAAGCACCTCGTAAGTCAAGTTTGGTATAGATAACGGTGGATTTTACTTGGTCTAACAAGACTGGTATAAGAGGCAGTGGATATTTGTTTTTGACTGTGATCTTATGGATTGCTCTAACGTCAATAAAAGGCCTCAAATCACCATTAGCTCTGGGTACGAAGAATAAGGGAGAAGCTGCTGGAGATCATGATGGCCGAATTAACTTGTTGGCCAAACATTGATCAAGATATTCTCGTAGGAGTTGATTTTCTTTCTCAGATAAAGCCTAGATTCTACAATTTGGTATATTAGCACCAGGTATTAAGTCAATCTGAGAATCCTACGGTCTGTGAGGTAGTAAGGAACTTGCTTTCTTCTCACTGAAAACGTCAGAATATTCTGAGTATTGGGATGGCAGATCAACTTCATTTTCGGCTGCAGTAGCAATAGAATGTTGAAACTCTTCTTTGTGTCTCTTCATTTGAAAACATCTTTTTGCACAAGAAGAAGAAGGAAAATTTAAAACCTGGTTGCACCAGTCTATGCATGGATTATGTAACATTAACCATGGCATTCCAAGGATAAAACAATATTGGGGTGCTTGTATTATATCGAAGCGAATGATTTCACAATGGTTCGGTTTTCATTATCTTTACAAATCATTTGGATTTGTGAAGTTTGCTTAGTAACTGGGCCTCCTGCCAATTTGCTACCATCACCTGCATAAACAACTTCGGAAATCTTTTTCATGACACTGGGTATCTGTTAGTCCAGTGCAGTCTGTTGATCCACAAAATTTCCTGTTGCCCCTGAATCAATTAGAACTTGTACTTTATGTCTTTTTCCTTGCACAGTCATTTGTACTAGAATTCGAAAATGTTTAACATAACGGTTTGTGCATGAGCACACTGAAGGGATTGTTAATCTGCCCAAGAGGTCCCCTTCATTTTTTCTTGGGCATTTTAGTTTTCCTGTGAGTCTTCCAAAGCAATAGCTATCTTTTTCTTTGTTTCGAAAGTTAGGTCCATTTTAACTTTGAGTTTCTTTTGACATTCCTTTATAAAATGACCCTTTCTTCCGCAATATAAACACTGACCATTTCTTCGTTGTTTGTCCCTTTCCTCTTTGGTCAATGATGGGGGACAGTTCCGATATCCATTGGTTCAATTATTGAATCTGAGGACGCTTGAAAACGTCTAGGCCTTTCCAGACGCCAATTAGTTTTTTCCCATCTTCTCCTTACTCCTTTTCTTTCAGAGAGTCTATGATCTAACCGTAGAATTAGATTAATCAAATCAGAGCAAGTTTCTGGTTGTAGTTCAACTTGGGCCAATACATCTTTTAGTTCGTCTTTTAACCCCTGATAAAATACTGCTGACCTTATTTTCTCAGGCCAAGCAGTTTCCACAACTGGCCAGTTGAAATGGGACAAATACATTATCAAATCTTTATTTCCTTGGCGCAATTCTAGCAACTCTTTGTCTGCAGACATAGTTATTGCACACCTATCAAATACTTTTTCAAATTCTTCCACAAAACGGCGGCAATTATACAACAATGGGCTGTCTACTCGAACTAAAGGCACAGCCCAAATAGCTGCATCACCACTCAAATACGATATCAGAAATGCAATTCTAGATTGTGCGTCCGGAAAAGCACTGGGGCGACATGTAAAATGTAACTCCACCTGTGTGAGAAAAATTTGAACCTTATTGGGGTCGTCTGAAAACCTTTCTGGTGCAGCTAAAGGAATCTGTGGTGGAACATTAACTGCTATGTCAGTAGGTGTGGCAACCATGGGACGAGCAGTAGAATCAGAACTATCCACCTTACTCTGTAACTGAGTTACTTTGCTAACCAAATTAGCTGTGAAATTTTTTGAATCTGTCAAATCTTTTTGCATCTGAGCTGCTGCTTGCATAAGGGTGTCTAAGGTGGCCATTCTTGCACAGTTAACGTACAGACCAAGAGGAAACTATTAAAACATGGGCTCACTATTCTGTCATGGTGTCTTTTCCTCAGGATCTGCACGCTGCTGAACAAGAAGGCCCACCTCCCGGCGTCATCAACTCAGAAAGCTTTAATAGCACAGAGTTATGATGAAGCCAGGCGGGGGGAAGGGAATTAGGGTAGGGAACAGCTGGGAGAGAGATCTGAAAAGGAAAAGGTTAGAACAAACATGCATATACTCATTAATGACAATATAATTCACCATTAGAGCCTTTGCATACATGCATCTCCATAATACCAGATTGAAACTCTTTGTGATTGGGCGATAGCCCCTTCTGCAAAACACAACACCAGAATGAACTGAGACCTCAGAGTCCCAAGAAGACCAGAGTTTTAGACCATGGACTCTCTCTTAAATATCAATCATAGAACCACTTATGCATTGATAAAAATCTAAACATTAGATCTCAGTTTAGTAGACTCGTAAACACTTAAAGAGGTCTTTTCACATAATTTGAAACACCTTAACATGTATCTCACATATCATGCATCCTAAAACAATGAAACTGTGATTTCTTTATCATTGAAATCTTTTTTGATAAATGTTCTCCTGTACATGAAAAGCGCTTTAAGTATTGAGCCAAGGGCGCTTTACTTTCTGTGAACTGAAGTGCTTTTGAATATTGTGGCCAAAGAGCCTCTTTCTCCTATGGGACTGAAGTGCTATGCCAATGCACGTTTATTCCTTTTGATTGGAGCGCCATGTCAATGCGCATTATTATTGTGAACTGAAGCGCTTTATCAATAGTGCGTTGCAGCCGTGAATTGAAGCACCTTCACCGAGCGCGTTGCTGGCATGAACTGAAGCGATTTTACTGAGCGCGTTGCTGGCGTAAACTGAAGTGAGTTTACTGAGCGCGTTGCTGCCGTGAACTGAAGCGCTTTTACTGAGCATGTTGTTGCCATGAACTGAAGCGCTTTTACTGAGCGCGTTGCTGCAGGGAACTGAAGCACCTTTCCTGAGCGCGATACTGCTGTGCACTGAAGCGCTAAACCCAAGTGGCTTAAAACGTCATGCTCGTTAGGCTAGGGGAATGCTGAAGGTTAGGAAGAAACAACTCCCTTCTGACTTGGGCTCTTCGCAACCTTACCGCCCACGAGTACGACCTACTCGTGTTTGAATTCCAAATGGAATAACAGGAACCTTTGAGTTTTTTGCCAAGCTCCCTTTGAAGAAATTCTGCTTTCCTCCAGAGGAAGGTCCCTTGACGTCTGACTGCATCGAAGTCTTCAAAATAGTGAGCCACAAGCTTGGGTGTGGCTGGGCTTTATAGGCTAGCTACACCCCAAGATGGCTGCTGCCTCTAAAAACATGGGAAATGTAGTCCCTTCATAGAATAGCACTGATAAGTGCATCTTGACCACCAATGGCCTAAACCTGCAGCTATGTGAGCTTTACCACAGGGCAAACTACGCTGCTGGCCGTTCTTGGAACAAGTGGGGATGACCAGTGGCGCGCATAAAGCGCCGCAAATCCGCACAGCGGACCATCGGGTGGGACCTGGAACGCGCACAGCCTTGATCCTGACACTACTTATGTGGGTGGCACAACCAGTGCTGCAGCCCACTAGTAGCATTTAATTTACAAGCCCTGGGCACATGTAGTGCACTTGACTAGGGACTTACAAGTAAATTAAATAAGCCAATTGGGTAGGAGCCAATGTCACCATGTTTTAAGGAGAGCGCATATGCACTTTAGCACTGATCAGCAGTGGTAAAGTGTGCAGACCCATTCAATATGCAGATGTGTGCAAGTGTGACTCAGCATCCTGTGTTTGGGGTTGTGTGAGTGAATGCACAAGGGAGCTGTCAACTAAACCTAGTCAGACATGGATTGGAAGGCACAGAAGGATTTAAGTGCAGAGAAATGCTCATTTTCTAAAAGTAGTATTTCTGAAATACTAATATAAAATCCAACTTCACCATTAAGTAGGATTTTGTATCACCATTCTGGCCTTACTAAATATGACTTGGCTACTCTTTTCAGATCAGGATCTACCACTCAAACAGTATATGAGGGTAGCCCTAATGCTATCCTATGAAAGGAGCAGGCCTCACAGCAGTGTAAAACAAATTTAGGAGTTTTACACTACCAGGACATATAGAACACACATGTTCATGTCCTGCCTTTTACCTACATAGCACCCTCCCCTATGGGCTACCCAGGGCCTACCTTAGGAGTGACTTATATGTAGAAAAATGGGGGTTTAAGGTTTGGCAAGTACTTTTAAATGGAAAGTCGAAGTGGCAGTGAAACTGCACACACAGGCACTGCAGAGGCAGGCCCCAGACAGGGTTAGGGGGGTACTTATGTGGGTGGTACAACCAGTGCTGCAGTCCACTAGTAGCATTTAATTTACAGGCCCTGGGCACATGTAGTGCACTTGACTAGGGACCTACAAGTAAATTAAATAAGCCAATTGGGTATGAGCCAATGTCACTATGTTTTAAGGAGAGAGCATATGCACTTTAGCACTTATTAGCAGTGGTAAACTGCGCAGAGTCCTAAAGCCAGCAAAAATGAGGTCAGAAAAAGAGAAGGAGGAACGCAAAGAGTTTGGGGGTGACCCTGCAGAAAGGCAATTTCCAACATCCCCCCCGGCCCATTTCTAACAATTATGATTTTCACTAACCGCACTGTTTTCTAACTCTTTTATGCCCATTTCTGCATACTAGTGTATATAATTTGTGTATTGTTTACCTCCTAAGGGAGTATAGTCTCTATGGTATTTTTGGCATTTGTGTCACCAAAATAAAGTACCTTTATTTTTGTAACACTGAGTATGGTCTTTCATGTGTGTGAGTACTGTGTGACTACAGTGGTATTGCATGAGCTTTGCATGTTTTCTAGATAAGCCTTGGCTGCTCAGCTACAGCTACCTCTAGAAAGCATGGCTTCTAGATATTGCCTATATTTCACTAATAAGGGATAACTGTTCCTGGTATAAGGTGTAAGTACCATAGGTACCCACTACAAACCAGGCCAGCCTCCTACAACACCCTACTGTAACAATGCATGAGGTATCTGCTGACTGGATTCTACAGCCACAGAACTACCCTCCAATGCAAATGTTGTCTGATGCTTCATCTTCAATTGCTTCAGGCTTAAAACCACATTATAACAATACACATGACGTCTGGTGGCTCATACCCATTTCCCCAGAGCAACCCAACTGAACAAGTCATCCTTAACTGACTAGAGTCCGATGCTCATAATTTAAACAGCAAATTGCAATACCAAACAAATAAATCAGAAAGCATGACAGACTGTAGACACATCACCAGAACAATTACATACCTGCCATATCAATATCCTATCCACTCCCCCGCCTACACTTTCAACTCCACCAACTCCCTCACCTCTTTGCCCACCTCTCCCCTGCTTCTCAATTACACTTTCCACCTATCACCTTCCGTAATGTTTCCCACCACCTCTACTTAGTCTCTCTTCCACCACTAATTACCATCCCATCGCTACTCTTTCCTTTAATCTTCTCTCATCAAACGCTTCTGGCTTCTCCCATTTCTCCATTCTGTATGTGCTTTATATCCAGTTTCATCTTCTAATGCCAATCATTCTTTCCAAAACTACTAAGTAATATACAGTATATCCCCATCTACACCCATAGTGCCCCCTCACTTTGTTTACTCATGGTCCAATCTATCTGCCCACTGTTGCACATTACTCTAAGGCATACTGTCTGATGTGAGTTCTTAATTCACAGGGGGTGTTCATCTTATTTAGCTTCATTCACCCTCAAATTCATATACCAGTGTGTCCACCGATTCCTCTTTAAGTTTTGTGTGTGATGCATACCCTTTAGCCATAGTCCATTTCTTAACATCAAATGATTCTTTCCTGACCTCCGATGGTTTGCCTTCCTTCCACCCCATAGCAATATGGAGGTAGGACTGCAAAACTGTTTCACACTAAAAAGTCCTGTAGGATTGAACGAGCAAAATGCCCTTGCAGACGGACCTGAATGCCCAGGCAGTAGTGTTTTGTGAATGTGTGCAAGAAGGCCCATGTTGCTGCCTGGCAGATGTCCAGGACCGGAACTCCGAGTGCTAAGGCAGTGGTCGCAACCTTAGCTCTGGCGGAATGAGCATGCAAACCCTCAGGGGGATGCTTTGTGGCCAATGCGTAGCAGATCTTAATGTAGATTATGATGCATTATCCATGGGGAGATGATCTGTTTCTGCACATCCTTTTCTTTCTTTGCTCCAACATACTCAACGAAAAGCTGGTCATTCATCCAGAACTCTCTTGTGCGATCAAGGTAGAACAACAACGCTCTTTTTGGGTCATGAAAGTGAAGTTGCTCCTTTTCCTTGGAAGAATGTGGCAGAACATAAAAAATAGGTGGGGTGATGGACTGGCCTACATGAAAGGGAGTGACCACCTTCAACAGAAAGGATGCTCTAGTGCAAAGAACCAGTTTGTCTGGGTAGATGTTCAGGTATGGATGCTTGGATGACAAAGCCTGAAGCTCTCTGACCCTGAGGGCAGATGTTATTGCCACCAGGAAGGCAGTCTTGATCTTGATGGTAAGGAGCCTAAAAGGACAATTGTGTAGTGGCTCAAAGGCATATCTGAAAAGTTTGGACTAGTTTAAGGTCTCACTGAGGCATGATGAAGGGTGAAGGTGGCAAGCTTTCAAGAACCTATTTACAACAGGGGACTTGAAGAGGGATGACTGATCTTGCAAACGCAGAAAGATGGAGATGGTAGAAAGATAGCCCTTTAAAGTGTCCAAAGCAGAGCCCTGCTGGGCAAGAGAAACAATAAAAAGAAAGAACCTGCACACCATGCCACAAACGTGCCCCAGTTGCAGGCTTATCCCATCTTGGTGAAGGGACGCCTGGCTGCTAAGATGACATTGCAGATTTCAGGCAGAAGGTCAAAAGCTGTCAGCTGTTGCTGCTAAATCTCCACGTATGAAGGTGGAGCATTGACAGGTTTACGTAGAGAACCCTCCCTGCTGCTGCAATAGAAGATCCTCCGAAAGGGGCATAGCGGCGTGGTTCTTCCCTGTGTATCCAATTGTGAGTCCTTTGAGTTTTGTGTTCTGTTTCCGCCAGGCTTTTGAGGGCATTGGTACCGCCCTGGAAAAGGTGGCGGTTTGCTAGGTCATAATATGGTGGGTGAAACTTTGTCTTCTGCCTGGCTGTAAGTGGCTACCTCCGTGGTGGCTGTTGTTTCCGCCCTGGCGGTCGGTGTGGTACATTGGCTGTCTTTCGGAGATATCACCACCATGGTCATATTTTGGTGGTAGTTACCGCTAGCGTCTTTTCGGTATTACCGCCACCTTATCACCAACCGCCAGGGTGGTAATGAGGGCCATAGTGTGCACAGAGTCCAGAGGCTTGACAAAGGCAATAATAGATAATACTAATGCTCTATTTATGGTAGTGTGGTCAAGCAGTTAGGCATATCAGAGGGTAGTATTAAGCATTTGTTGCACACACACAAGCAATAAGTGAAAACACACACTCAAAGACTTACCTCCAGGCCAATAGGTTTATTATATAGAAAAATATTATTTGGTTAATTTATTTTTAGAACCACAAAATTAATTTAGCAGGTAAGTAAATTAAATGAAAGGTACTTTACACAGTAATATTTAGAACTTTGAATGGAATCAACAATGTACACAGTTTTCTTTAAAATGGCAAAAAGCTATTTTAAAAGTGGACAAACTGCAGTTTTCAACACTTCTTGGGGGAGGTAAATAAAGTACAGTTTTTGAGGTAAGTAACAAACTTACGGGTTCAATCTCCGGGGCATAGGTAGCCCACTGTTGGGGGCTCAAGATAATCCCAAACACCCAGCACCAGCAACACAGGGTCTGTGAGGTGCAGAGGTCAAACAGGAGCCAAAATAATGGGGGTCCCTATGGAGACGGGTTACTCTGGTTCTGGTCTGCTTACAGGTAAGTAGCCGAGTTGTCGGAGGGCAGACCAGGGGGTTTGGAGGTGTACTGGAGGGGCCCCAAGTAGGCACAAAAACCACACCCTCAGCGGCACGGGGGCGGCCGGGTGGAGTGTGCATACAAGGCGTTGAGTTTTCAATAGAACTCTATGGAGGGACCCGGGGGTCACTTAGGCACTGCAGGCAGGGCACAGGGGTGGCATCTCGGGTAAGCCATCTGGGCAAGGGTGAGGGTGCCTGGTGGTCATTGCTGCACCGGTAGTCGGTTTCTCTCGGGTCTGGGTACTGCAGGTGCAGTGCTTCTCCAGGCGATGGATATCTTTGTTCTGGGCAGTCGCGGTCAGGGGGGTCCTCGGGATTCCCTCTGCAGGCATCGTCGTGGGGGTGTAGAGTGGTCAGCCCAGGGCGAACACGTAGTCAGAGTCACCTGGGGATCCTCTCTGGCTAGTTGGTTTCTCTGGACACGGGCCAGGGCGTCAGGTGCAGAGTAGTTGGACTCACGCTTCTGGAGTGAGGTGAGAGTCCCTTTAAAGACTGTCTCTTTGTCTTCTTTATGGCTAGGTCTGCTGCCACTGGAGTTTCTTGGTCCTTGGTGATGCAGGCAGTACCCTGGAGGCTTTTCAGGGTTGCTGATCCTGCAGAATGCGTTGTTTCTTTACTTGCAGCTTTTTGAAGCAAGAAACGAGCCAGTAGGGCTGGGGCCGAGTCAACTGTTGTCTCCTTCTCTTCTCTGCTGGGTTTTCAGCTCAGCAGTCCTTCTTCTTTCTTGAATTTGTCAGGAATATGAAGAGCTGGGTTCAGGGTCACCCCTAAATACTCAATTTCACCCCTAAATATTAAATTTAGGGGGTGTGATGGGGCAGAGGGACAGTAGCCAAGGGCTACTGTCCCTGAAGGTGGCTACACCTTCCTTGTGCCCACTCCCTTTGGGAAGGGGGGCACATCCCTACCCCTATTGGTCCTAATCCTCCAAAGCAAGATGGAGGATTTCTCAAGGAGCGGGGTCACTTCAGCTCTGGACACCTTAGGGATGGTCCTGGCTGAGGGGGTGACTCCTCCTTGTTTTTCTCATTATCCCTCTGGACTCGCTGCCAAAAGTGGGTGCTTGTCTGGGGGGCGGCCATCTCCACTAGCTGGAGTGCCCTGGGGCACTGTAACACCAGGCTTGAGCCTTTGAGGCTCACCGCCAGGTGTTACAGTTTCTGCAAGGGTAGGTGTGAATCACCTCCACCCAGGACACGCTTTGTTTCTGACCACAGAGTGCACAAAGGCACTCACCCCATGTGGTCAGAAACTCATCTGGAAGTGGCAGGCTGGCATAGACCGGTCAGCCTCACACTAGCAGTTAGGCTAACATACACAGGGCATCTATAAGATGCCCTCTGTGTGTATTTTTCAATAAATTCCACACTGGCATCAGTGTGGGTTTATTGTGCTGATAATTTTGATACCAGACTTCCCAGTATTCAGTGTAGCTATTATGGTGCTTTGGAGTTCGTAATGACAAACTCCCAGACCATATAATCAGTATGGCTACCCTGCACTTACAGTGTCTACGAATTGACTTAGACACTGTAAGGGCATAGTGCTCATGCAGCTATGCCCTCACCTGTGGTCCAGTGCACTCTGCCTTAGGGCTGTATGGCCTGCTAGAGGGGTGCATGACCTATGTCACAGGCAGTGGTTTGTGGGCATGGCACCCTGAGGGGAGTGCCATGTCGACTTTATCTTTTCTCCCCACTAGCACACACAAGCTGCAAAGCAGTGTGCATGTACAGAAAGAGGAGTCCCTGGGGGTGGCATAATACATGCTGCAGCTTTTAGGGACCTTCCCTGGCCACAGGGCATTTGGTGCTAGGGGTACCTTTTACAAGGGACATAACTGTGTGCCAGGGCTATGCCAATTATGGAAACAAAGGTACAGTTTTAGAGAAAGAACATTGGTGCTGGGGCCTGGTTAGCAGGGTCCCAGTGCACTTCCAAACAAAGCTGGCATCAACACTAGGCAAAAAGCGGTGGTGACCATGCCAACCGTGGAATTTTCCTACAATTCCTAAGTGTCAGATCTAAACATGCTGCTCGCTACCCAATAATGTGATATGCCCATAAGCTTGCAAACAGGAACACTCCACCTCTTTCGAGGCAGGGCGTACGTTGGGCAGAAGAAGGGGAAGTGGTTATCTGTCTCACGTGACATCAGGCAATATAGGCAGTTAGGGGATGTGGATCCTTTCTTGTCCCATTTACTTATGAAAGAACCCAAGGGCCCATACTGCTGCCATCCTATAGACAGGTTTCTGCCCTCCTGCTGCTTGACCAGCTCAAGCCAAGGAAGGCAGAACAAAGGATTTCCTTTGGGAGTGGGAGGCAACTGTGGAAAATGGATTTCTTAATTTGGCATGAGGGCTCAATTTTGTCTAGCCTTTAGTTCCATTTTTTATATACTACGAGCAAAATTGTATGCCTTCAGCAGCCCTGCTCATTTTTGTTTCTTTCAAATGTGCTGGTTTCTTAGAATTGGTTTCCAAACTTTACAGATGGCTTAACCACCCCATGTTTTCAGAAATGTTATTTCTGTGCTTGAACATCCTGTTCTTGTGGTTCAACGGTGTTACAGGAAAGGTTTGCTTGGACGTGTTTGGAAAGTATGACACATGTATAGTGTGGTAAAGTGGGTACTGCAATAAGACATAGGAAGAAAGGAGAAGAGGTCAGTTGCTTTTGGCCAGAGAGTGTCATTGACACTCTTTGGGGGGTGACCAGGTGTAGCAAGATAAAATGCTATCTTGAAGTATACTCTGAATCCTTGTATTCTATCTTGACGAAATTCATCCTCTTACAAGAAGATAATCATTCATTTATTTCACACAACACCCTCTCCCTTTGGAAATAGGTGTTACATGGCTCCGGAGGAGTAGCCTCCCCAAGCCACAGGTATTCTTTGAAGGGCTCTTTTGGTGCCTTCCTTACATAAACCAGTTTGCGCCATTCCAGGGACTCACAGTCCCTGCTCTGGTGCAAAACTGGACAATTCAATCCAGGGGTGGTGCTCAGAGCTTCTCCAGGTGGCCACTTGATTCTGCCATCTTGAATCCAAGGTGGGCAGAGGCCCTTGGGGGGATCTGAGTGATCAGGTTAGGCAGGTGACGTCACAGCCCCCTCCTGATAGGTGGTGCCCCTGCTAGGTGACTAATCACCCTTCCTGGGCTATTTACAGTCTCCCTCTTGGATGGGCCCTAAGAGTCGACTTGCAAGATTCTAGCAGGACTCCTCTGCATCATTTACATCACCTTCTAGCCACTGGAACTGCAACTGGACTCTCCAGGAACCGACAATCTGCAACCGTAGTGACGGCTCTTCTTTGCAACATTGTTTCTTCGGCTCCTTCCAGCAACGGCAACATTTTGCTGGGCATAAAAAGGTGCTGTACTGTCAAATCTCACACTGGTCCAAAAGATGCAAAGCTCCCTCCAAAATGCTCTTATAATCAAGTGAAAGCAAATGTGCTCATTTTTATTCCAGATGCAGGAGCATTTGGTGCTAAAACGTCATGCTCTTACAACCTGGAAAAAAAAATTCTGCCAAAAATTCCTAAAGTCCCACAAGAGTAGGTGTATTCGTATGTATGGAGAAGGTGTACAATAGCATGAATGCCATGAATATCCAGAAGCAGGTTAATCCATCTTTGTACAAGCATTGCTAAATGCATTAGGTTTCGCTTATGTGATTATTATTATTTTTTGTTGTTGTAAGATTTAGCTTGGTGAGCAGTTGTGCAATATAAGTTACTGAAACTCCATAAATGTGTTATGACTTGCTTACTGATACAGATATTTCTATGGCTGAGGACTCGCAGATTCTTTGTGTCTTCATGACCACAGTGCTATAGAAACATTGCAAACAAGAAGCACTTGAATCCCTGGCTTAAGCAGTGTGTTGTCATTTCCCGATGTATCCCAGAAAGTTCTGTACTAAGCACACAGTGCGATGGGCCAATGCTCCCCAGAGGAGTTATGGATTAGCAATCTCAATTTTATGAAGCCTATCAGGGTTATTCAAAGTTGTTAGAGAAGCTGAGGCTTCCTCAATTTCAGATCTCTCTTTTCGTCTTCTCATAACTTTATTTTGAGACCAGTGATCCATGCTGTGGTGTTGTACTTGTGGCCAAATGTTTGGATGCTATCAGGTTCTGAGAGGTAAGCACAATCGAAGAAGTTAATTACCTTTGGTAACGCATTATCTGGTAGGGACTCTATCTAGCTCCAGATTCCTTACTTTTGATTTTCCCAGGCATCAGGCTGGATCCATAAACTGTTGCTGAGCAATACCCCTTGTGTGCACCATCAGATGGCTCCTTTCAGCTATGCCAGATGTGACTGATGTCATGGACAACTATATAGGCGCCACCCAGGCACGCGTGCGTCAGTTACTTTTACCATAGCTTTCGACCCCAGAAGCGCAGAGCCATGATAAGAACTGGAACAATGTGTGTCAAAACTAGGGCCCTGAAAAAGGGATCTCCCTAACCCTAGTAACACCTCTGCAGAGCAAGGAGGCAAGGTTGGGTGAATGGAATCTGCAGCTAGATAGAGTCTCTACCATATAATGCGTTACCGAAGGTAAGTAACTTATTCATCTGATAGAGGCTTCTAGTTGCAGATTCCTTAGATACCCAAGCCATATCCTTCTGGTGGTGGGCTGCGGACAATGTTTCAGACTAAAAAGTCCTGCAGGACCGACCGGCGAAATGCCTACCTCTGCATACCTGACTATCCAGGCAGCAGTGTCTGGGAAACGTATGCAGTGATGCCCACGTTGCTGCCTGGCAGATGTCCAGGACTGGGACTTCACATGCTAACGCCGTGGTTGCATCTTTCTCCTGGAGGAATGGGCCCTAAAGCCCTCTGGAGGCTGCTTCTTAGCCACACCATAGCAGATCTTAATACAGAGAATGATCCAGTGCAAAATGGTCCGTTTCTGTACTGCCCATTCTTTCTTTGCTCCCACATACCCCACAAAGAGTTGGTCGTCCACCCGGAACTCTTTTGTGCGATCAAAGTAGAACATCAATGCAGAGATGCAGGGCCTCTTGACAAAGGATCCACGACTCCACCCCCACCCTGCTTGTAGCAGTGCCACATGGTGGTGGTGTTGCCTGTGAACACCAGCCCTAACTTCCCCTTGACAGACGGAAGAAATGCTTTCATTGCTAGTCGGATCATCCTGAGCTTCAACATGTTGATGTGGAGCCTGTGAAATAAATTTACGAGTCTCTTCTTGTAAGAGGCTAATTTTCTGAAAGGTAGAATACAAGGATTCGGATTATGCTTCAGGATAGCATTTTATTTCACTGCAGCTGGTCACTCCTAAAGAGTGTCTGATGACACTCTCTGGCCAAAAGCAAATGACCTCTCTCTGAGGCTTTGATGTCTTCATTGCAAAAACCCACTTTACCACACTATACATGTGTCATAATTTCCAAACATGTTCAAGCAAACATTTCCTGTAACACCGCTGAATCACAAGAACAGGATGTTCAAACACAGAACTAACATTTCTAAAAACATGGGGCGATTAACCCATCTGCAAAGTTTTGAAATCAATTCTATGAAACCAGCACATTTGCAAGGAACGAAATTAAGCAGGGCTGCTGAAGGCATTCAATTTTGCTCGTAGCACAGAACAAATGGAGCTGAAAGGTTAGACAAAATGGAGCCCTTAATCCAAGTTAAGAAATCCATTTTCTACAAACCGCCCTTTTTGCCGTGAGGCGAACATTTTGTACCATTCAAGTCATAGAAACGTCACCAATATGAGTAAACAAATAAAAATTAGTGCAGCAAATATTACGATACCCCGTCTTTTCTTGTTCATTACCTTTTTCTCCTCAGAGATATTGTCATACCTAGCCATTTTCCCTACGTACTCTAACAGACAAAAGATATGATAATCCCCAGTGTCCTTTACTTCCAAGCCTCACTGGCAAGCTCATGTACTGGTCTGGCCGTTGGCGGTCTTGACCACCGGCATGGGGTGCAGTCCCTCCTGGGACTGTTTCTTCCTTTAAGTTTCTTTATAGTTCAACAATACCCTATTCCTCAAATCTTATCTAGGTCCACATATCTCAGAATCAAAGAGTTCAGGGGGAGAAGAATATTCCTCAGCGTGTTCCTTTGGCGTCCTTATTTCACTATTTAAAATCACTTCTCCATTCCCAAAAGGAACTTGATACGGAATGTGCTCAGTCTTGGTACCCGGGCAATTGCCTGATATCCACTGGTCATAAGGTAAAGGCAAAGGGCATTTTTTTTACATGTGATGGATCAATCCAGTTCTTCTTCCCATCACATTTCACAGCAGTCTGGGTGGCCAGGAGAACTTTCAGGGGCCTCTTCCACCTGTGTTGAAGGCTCCTTTTCTTTTGGAAATTCCGTACAAAGATCCAATCCCCTGGCTTGATGGAGTGTCCAGAGCCCTCAAGTCTCCTGGGCAGTGACTCTTTGACCTGTTCATGGATAGAACCCAATTGTTCAGTTAACTACACACAGTACATATTATCACCAGCATATACCTTTTCTTATTCACTGGTTCCATTTCTACAAAATCCATTCACAGGACTTCGAATGGCAAGTTTGGTGGTGCAAAATTTCCTTTCGTACAAGAGTGCCTTTTCCTACATTGTATGTCTGGCATATGATGCACCTTTGTACATAAGAAGTGCATATTTTGGCATGTTCTTGTTATGCCATGCTTGATTTGAATGTATCCACTATTCCTTGAGAGCTAATGTGTGCAGGTGCATGTCCTCAGGAAACTATGGCATTCACATAAACATTAGGTAACATCTGTCTCCTTTTCTTTGTCTTGTCTACCCAACATCCTTCACTATCTAAGGTGGCACAAATGTACCACTCAGCAAGTTCCTCCGGAGTAGGTGCGTCCTGAATATCCTTTATACAATCTATTGTCTGGTTCATCATGCCAAATTCTGGTAACCAGCTAACTGTCCCTGTCACATACATGGTACTGTACTCATCTTGTGCAGTGTTTTTCACTGTCCTGTCTGCAATTGCATTTCCTTTTTCTACATCATTCTAAATTTTCTTGTGAGCTGAACATTTGACTACAGACTTTCTCAAGTAACTTCAAAGCATTTAGTAGTTTTACAATAAGTTCACCATGACATATTTGTGTTCCATGAGAGGTCATAAACCCCTTCTCCTTTCACAATCTTCCAAAACAATGCACTACGCCAAAAGCATACTAACTGTCGGTGTACACATTAACCTTTAAATCATCACTCAATTCACATGTTCGTGTCAAGGCTATCAATGCTGCGGCTTGCACAGAGTTGTAAAGTATCTTATAGCTTTCCATTATAGTCTGTGACATTGTAACAGTATAGGCTGCAGATGTGGTCCCATCAGATAATTTTGAACAGGACCTATCAACATACAATTCGCCATCCCACTCTTCCAATGGCCTGTCAGTGAGGTCCACTCTACCTTTGGTCTCTTGTTCTGTTCTGATAATACAGTCAAGTATTTCTTCTGGAAACACTTCTTCATTAGGTAAGGGTAACGTAGTTGACAGGTTCAAAACATTCCATCTCCATATTGAGATATGCGGAGATACCAAAGTGAGCTAGTAGCCTATCAACCTAGCATTTGTCAAACGTTGTGTCTGTGTTTTATTCAGTAGGACATCTACAGCATGGGGTAACATCACTCTTAATGGATGCCCAAGTACATATACTTCACTCTGTTTTACTGCTGTCCCCACTTCTGGTACAGTCCTGAGACAACGTGGAAATAGTCGTGTTACTGGATCTAAACTGGACAAAAATGAAGCACATGGTCTGTTTTTGTCTCCATGTGATTGTGTCAATAATGCAAGACTGCAACCTTCGTTTTCATGTACAAATAGGGTAGATGGTTTCAGATAATCTGGGGTGGCTTTCAGAGGTGCATTACACAAAGACTTTTTCAATTTCGTAGAAGGCTAGTTCACATTCTTCATTCCAAGTGGTTAGTACATGTACATCTTTGAGAGTGAGGGCAACCAAAAGGTTTGCTATGAGGGAATAATTAGGTATCCATTGTCTGCAATGTGAGGTAATACCTATAAAACCTCAAACGTCTTTCTGTGTTTGTGGGTGTTGTAAATTGCAAATTATTGATATTCTTTGTGAGTCTAGTCTTCTACCCCCCTTCGACAACAGGTGCCCTAAATAAGATGCCTCCTGTTGATAATATTGTAACTTGGCTAGGGAGACCTTTTTTTCCATATGTGGCTAAATGTGACAGCAATGCTGATGTGGCCTGTTCACATTGTTCAAGTGTGTCAGGTGCAATGAGGAGTTCATCAAAGTATTGTAAAAGAATATTGCCATCTGGTAATTTTAAAGTGTCCAATTGGCATTTTAGAGCACAATTGATATACTAAAGAAAACATTCTTTAAATCTATTACAGAGAAAAAATTGGCAGTGGGTGAAATCATGTGAACAGTGTAGTGACATCTGGTGTACAACTGGGTATTGTGGGACTACTATCTTGGTAATAACTCACAGGTCAATAACCCATCTATATTCTGTCTGTTGTCCAGTAGGACCTTTCTTGATGACAGGAAGTAGGGGACTACCATAACTCTCCTTCACAATACCCTTATCAAGGAGGTCCTGTATTACAGAAAAAAGTCCTTCCTCAACTTCAGGGAATAACAAGTATTGTGGTATGAGAGGTAAGGATGCGTCTTCTTTAACGCGTATCCTAACTTGTTTCATGTTTATGAAACCCAAATCTTTTTTTTCCTGCAGCTCAAAGAGATGGATCTATATGTGACAATTGCTGGGGTAAATTAGATGCAAAAAGAACAAGGTAACTCCTTGAAATGGAAGTATTAAAAATTGTCACATATACTCCATCATGGAAACAATAAATATGAGCATGCACTTTCTTTAACAAACTCAATATTAACAAATTTTGGTTACAGGCTTCAGTGAGGATGAATGAATGGGGAAAACTGTAAGATCCAATAGTAACAACCAAAGGCTTTGATATAGGACTTCGTACGGGCATTCCAGCAAATCCAAGTGAAGTGTTAATAGACCCAGAGAGGGGAGCCCCAGGAAGATAGCTGTTGTTGGCGGAGGTGCAAATAGTTCCAGTGTCTAACAAAGAAAACTGTTCTCTACCACACATCTGCATGTGAACACCCTGGGGGCCTGGTAAGGCCAAATGGCAGCACGGTGAAATGAAATTGTATTTGGCCTACCTTGAACCACAGGTAATGCCTGTGGGCTGGAAGTAACGGGTTAAGGAAATACACATCCTGCAAGTCTAGCGCTACCATCCAGCCTTCTAGGTCCAAGGTGGCTAGGCCTGATCAAACATGCGCATCTTGAACTTCTCTTTCTTAAGGAAGAGATTTATGGTCCGTAAGTCTGAATGAACGAGTTACTTACCTTCGGTAACGACTTTTCTGGTGGATACATTAGCTACCTGTGGATTCCTCACCTAATGAATGGCGCCAGCATTCGACGGAAATCTTCTTACTAGTCTCTGCACGTCGACGAGGACGTCACTCTTGCCCACGCGACGCCGTCTGACGTCATACAGGCAATAAGAGGTCCTCGCCGACGTGCCGATGACAGTACCAACATTTTTTACGTGCATGAGAATAATAATAACCCAATGTAATGAAAGAGCAAAGCAACATCTCTTAATATTGTAAATCACACAACATTGCAATAAAATAGCTGTAGATTTAATATAACCTTCTTTTTTTTATTTTTTTTAAACAAATAAATATATTTATACATACGAATCATGTATATACACAATATATATAGATTTATATATAAATATACACATATATACAAATATCATATATGCAAAATGTATTGCAACTTTGAAGACCAAAAGGAGCACACTCAAGGATTGCTTGGAGAGACCAAAAAGGCAACGGGGAGGCGGGTGGGACCGTGAGTAATCCACAGGTAGCTAATGTATCCACCAGAAAAGTCGTTACCGAAGGTAAGTAACTCGTTCTTCTGATGGATACAACTACCTGTGGATTCCTCACCTAATGAATAGAGTCCCAAAGCAGTACCACGCCCGGCGGTGGGTGCCTAAATGGTCAAACCAAGAAATCCTGCAGCACTGACCGTGCAAAATGACCGTCCCTTCTGACCTCAGAGTCCAAACAGTAATGTTTCACAAAAGTGTGAAGGGACGACCAAGTTGCGGCCTTGCAGATGTCGACCACAGGAACACCCCTGGCCAAGGCCGAAGAGGCCGACTTAGCTCTGGTGGAATGAGCTCTAATGCCCTCAGGCGGATCCTTCTTTGCCAAAGAGTAACAGATTTTAATGCAAAGGACAACCCACCTGGAGAGTGTTCTCTTGTGGACTGCCTTTCCTCTCCTCTTGCCCACGTATCCGACAAACAGCTGATCCTCCAGCCTGATATCCTTCATTCTGTCGATATAGAAGCTCAACGCCCTTTTTGGGTCCAGGCGATGTAGTCTTTCTTCCTCCTTTGAAGGATGAGGCGGAGGATAAAACGTGGACAAAGTGATTGTCTGAGCCAAATGGAAGGGTGAAACAACCTTCGGAAGGAAAGCAGCCTTGGTCCTCAACACCACCTTATCCCCATAAAACGTTATATAAGGGGGTTTAACCGATAAGGCCTGCAACTCACTCACTCTCCTTGCAGATGTTATAGCTACCAGGAATACTGTTTTAATAACCAAATACCTTAAAGGGCAAGAATGCATAGGCTCAAAAGGGGACCCCATAAGGAAAGTCAGGACCAAGGACAAATCCCATTGAGGCATAACGAATGGTTTTGGAGGATATTGATTCAGAAGACCTTTCAAGAATCTGAGAACAATAGGGGATTTAAATAACGACGGTTGGTCTGGAAGACAAATGAAGGCTGACAAGGCCGACAAATAACCCTTAATGGTAGCCACTACACAACCTTTCTGCGCTAGAGACAGTGCAAAAGACAAAACATGTGACAGATGAGCATGTAAGGGATCAATCTGTCTCTCTCCACACCACATAACAAATTTAGACCAAATATTAGCGTAGATAGATTTAGTGGAGTGTCGCCTGGCCGCTAAGATAACATCCACTACATCAGGCGGGAGAGAGAAGGAACTCAGGTTGCCCCGTTCAATCTCCAAGCATGTAGGTGCAGACTCTGGAGGTTGGGGTGTAAAACCTGCCCCTGCGACTGCGAGAGGAGGTCTGCCCTGAGAGGGAGACGGAGCGGAGGGCACAGTGAGAGTTGGAGAAGGTCGGAGTACCATACCCTCCTTGGCCAATCCGGAGCTATTAAGATGACTTGGGCCCGGTCTTGGCGAATTTTCCTCAACACTCGAGGAATCAAGGGTATGGGGGGAAACGCGTAAAGCAACTGGTCGCACCAGGTTATCTGAAACGCGTCCCCCAACGCTCCCTGCATCGGATACTGGAGGCTGCAGAATAACGGGCAATGCGCGTTCTCCCGAGTAGCAAACAGATCTATCCGAGGAAACCCCCACATCTGGAAGATTAAACAGACTTGATCTGGATGGAGACGCCACTCGTGGTCTGCCGAGAATTGGCGACTGAGACTGTCCGCACGTACATTCAAGACCCCGGCCAGATGATTTGCCACCAAGCAAATCTGATGGTCCTTTGCCCAGGACCATAGCCGAAGAGCTTCTCTGCAGAGAAGGTACGACCCTACTCCTCCCTGTTTGTTTATGTACCACATCGTGTAGTATTGTCCGTCAGGACCTGTACCGACTGACCACGAAGGGATGGGAGGAAGGCCTTGAGAGCCAGACGTACAGCCCGTAACTCCAACAGATTGATATGAAACACCTGTTCCTCTGGAGACCAAAGCCCTTTGATCTCCAGATCCCCCAGATGAGCTCCCCATCCTAGGGTGGAAGCATCCGTTATTACCGTGGCCACTGGTGGCGACTGCGCGAACGGCTTTCCCTGTGAAAGATTGTTGCCCGCAATCCACCACTTCAATTCCACAGCAGCATCTCTGGAGATCTTGACAGTACCTTCTAAATCTCCCTTGTGTTGAGACCACTGCCTTCGGAGACACCACTGAAGAGCCCTCATGTGCCAGCGAGCATGCGTGACCAACAGAATGCAGGAGGCGAACAGACCGAGCAGACAAAGGACCTTGAGGACTGGAACTACCGCTCCATTTCGAAACATTGGAACCAATTCCTGAATATCTTGAATCCGCTGAGGCGGAGGAAAGGCTCGACTCAATGTTGTATCCAGTACTGCCCCTATGAACAGGAGGCGCTGAGAGGGCTCCAGGTGAGATTTGGGCACGTTCACCGAAAAGCCCAGGTCGAACAACAACTGGGTTGTTGACTGCAGATGATGCAACACAAGCTCCGGGGACTTGGCTTTGATCAACCAGTCGTCCAAGTAAGGGAATACTGCTATCCCCTTCCTTCTGAGCTCCGCCGCAACCACTGACATCACCTTTGTGAAGACTCGAGGTGCTGAAGTAAGACCAAACGGGAGGACCGCAAACTGATAGTGCTGCGACCCTACCACAAACCGGAGATACTTCCTGTGCGACTTGAGTATTGGGATATGAAAGTAAGCATCCTGCAAGTCGACAGACACCATCCAATCTTCCTTGTTCAACGCCAAAAGCACCTGTGCTAGGGTCAGCATCTTGAACTTTTCCTGTTTGAGGAACCAATTCAAGATCCTCAGATCCAGGATAGGTCTCAACTGACCATCCTTTTTGGGAATCAGGAAGTATCTTGAGTAACAACCTCGACCCTTTTCCTGCTCTGGGACCAACTCTACCGCGCCCTTTGAAAGGAGGATTTGAACCTCCTGTTCTAGCAACAGGAGGTGTTCTTCTGAACAATAAGATGGGCGGGATGAGGGGCGGGAACTCCCGAAAGGGAAGGGCGTAGCCTTTTCCCACAATGCCGAGAACCCAAGTGTCCGTTGTGATAGACTTCCACTTGTGGAGAAAATGCTGTAATCTTCCCCCTACAGGAGAGGAGTGAGTGGGAAACGGTGGAAGCCTAAGGCTGCTTCCCCTGCTGCACCCCTCCAGAGGACGAGGAAGAGGCAGAGTGCTGTTGAGAGGCTCCTCTGGTACGGACCCCACCCCTCCCCCTCCCTCTAAATGACCTATAGGGGAGGGAAGAGGCGGGTTGCTGGAACCTCCCCCGAAAGGAAGAGGAATAAGAGCCACGCCCAAATCCCCGAAACCTCCTGAAAAATCTAGAAGAGGCAGAGGAAGAAGGAGCTTGCAGTCCTAACGATTTGGCTGTGGCTCTGCTCTCCTTAAATCGTTCCAAGGCCGAATCTGCCTTGGCTCCAAACAGTCTGTCCCCATCAAACGGGAGGTCCAGCAGGGTCGACTGCACATCCGCAGAGAACCCTGAGTTTCGGAGCCAGGCCTGTCTTCTTGCCACCACAGCCGTGCCCATCGCCCTGGCCACCGAGTCGGTCGTGTCCAGCCCAGACTGGATAATCTGGGTCGCGGCAGCCTGGGCGTCCGAGACCACATCCAAGAGACCCTGGGGGAGCTCCGTAAATGAAGACGAAATATCATCCATCAGAGCATGGATGTACCTCCCCAGAATGCACGTTGCGTTGGTGGCCTTCAACGCCAAACTGCATGATGAAAATATTTTCTTGGACTGCGCATCTAGTTTCTTGGAGTCTCTGTCTCCAGGCACCGTCGGGAAGGAACCAGGCGCTGACTTTGAGGAACAGGAGGCTTGCACCACCAAGCTCTCCGGCGTAGGGTGTCTAGAGAGAAAGCCAGGGTCAGATGGTGCAGCTCGATACCTCCTGGCCACAGCCCTATGAACGGCCGAGGAAGACACCGGCTTCTTCCACACCTCCAACACCGGATCCAGCAAAGCCTCATTAAATGGCAAGAGAGGCTCAGCTGCAGCAGAGGCCGGATGCAATACCTCTGTCAGCAAATTCTGCTTCGCCTCTGCCACCGGCAAAGGCAGGTCCAAAAAGCTCGCTGCCTTCCTCACCACAGCATGAAAGGAAGCAGCCTCCTCCGTATATTCCCCTGGAGATGAAAGGTCCCACTCAGGGGAAGTGTCCAGCCCACTGGCTGTATCAAGACCATGCAGTCCGTCTCCAGAGTCCTCAATCTCTCCCTCCTCTAGGACTCGCTGGTACTCCTGCTCTTCTAAAAGACGGAGAGCACGCCTCCTCGAATGAAGTCTCTCCTCGATACGCGGAGTCGACATGGCCTCCGCCGACGTCGAAGAACGGCGCGATCTCCAGAAGCATCTGACGCCGCGTCCGGCGCCACAGGCAGCTTCGGCGCCGAGGCAGGAGCCGGAGGACGAGGTCTTGGAGCCGATAGACCAACCGGAGTCACAGGGCAAAATCCTGACTTCGACGGAAGGGCAACCTCCGGGGCCGAAACATCCGAAGCCACCGATGCCGGCACCGGCGCCGAGCCCACATTCCCAAAAGGGAGAAAGGGCATAAAGGGTGCCGGCCGAAGAGGCGCAGGATCACCCAACGAAAAGGCCAAGGGCCCCGAAGGACCAGCCGGAGCAGCTCCTGGAGCCATCTGCTGAAAGATGGTATACATCGCATTAAGAAACGCGGTACTATCGGCTCCAGGAGTGG
Organism: Pleurodeles waltl; assembly: GCF_031143425.1. Lineage (NCBI taxonomy): Eukaryota > Metazoa > Chordata > Amphibia > Caudata > Salamandridae > Pleurodeles > Pleurodeles waltl. The sequence goes on from NC_090446.1 coordinate 768,658,540, forward strand.
GAAAAGCCGGATACTGGGGTGCCTGGATCGAGGGCGACCCCGACGCCGGCCTCGACGTCTGCGACGCCGGAGAAAACACAAGAGGCTGCACCACCTCAATCACCGACGCCTGACCAGGCGAAGTCGGTGACGCCGGAGAGGGCAACGGCGTCGAAGGATGCGGCGTGACCGTGGGGCTGACCTCCCAAGTCTTCCGACGCCGAGCCGAAGGTGACCTCGAACGAGAATCCTTGCTGGAATGACGTCGTGAGTCTCTACGGCGCCGGGAGTCTCGATGACGCCGGTGAGACCTTGGCGAAGAAGACTTCTTATGATGTTTCTCCTTCTTCTTTGACTTTGCCATGAATAACTTGGCCTCACGCTCTTTGAGGGCCTTCGGATTCATGTGTTGACATGAATCGCAAGTCGAGACGTCGTGGTCGGAGCTCAAACACCATAGACAGTCGGAGTGAGGATCTGTAACTGACATCTTGCCCCCACACTCTCGACAGGGCTTGAAACCCGACTTCCTCTGAGACATTATTACCGCAGAGAAGACTACGCAGCAGACAATACACTGTAACCACGAAGGTAACAGTAGCTCCCTCGAAGATAACCGTTTCGAATGCACGGAAAAAAGGGAACTGTCATCGGCACGTCGGCGAGGACCTCTTATTGCCCGTATGACGTCAGACGGCGTCGCGTGGGCAAGAGTGACGTCCTCGTCGACGTGCAGAGACTAGTAAGAAGATTTCCGTCGAATGCTGGCGCCATGGGAGTATTCATTAGGTGAGGAATCCACAGGTAGTTGTATCCATCAGAAACCCTTGTTCTTTTTGGGTATCAAAAAGTAGCAGGAATAGAAAACACTGCAAACTTCTGGTATCGGGATCCTTTCTATGGCTCCCTTGGCGAAGAAAGCTGTAACTTTCTCTGGGAGCAGACACATATGGTCTCTCATCAGCAGTTCGAATGTAGGTGGAATAAGAGGAGGAAAGGATTGAAACGGCAGGGCATAGCCCTTCATGATGATCTGTAGTACCCATACATCTGATGTTAATGAATTCCATTGGAGAAGTTGGTGATATATTCTCCCTCTAACAGGGCAAGCATGGTCCTGCAGATGCAAATTAGGAGGGCTTAGAGACTGCAGCTGCTGCGAGTGCCATCAAAGGGCATGTCTATCAGATTTGCCTGATCATCCCCTGAAAAACCAGATGTCTTCAGCTATGCATGGTGCCTTAAGGCCACTGTTGATGCAACCGCTTTGCCCAGCGAGTCAGTCGTGTCTAAGCCACCCTGTATGGTGAACTTAGCTGTGTTTCTCCCGTCTTTCACTACTTGGGAGAGTTTGGCCCGGGACTCTTCCGAGACCTGAGGCAGCACTTGCACAACCGTGTCCCAAATGGTATGGAAGATACAGTAAAATAAGCATGAGATGTTCACTGACCTCAATGCAGGCTGGTGGAAGAAAACAATTTCTTTCTAACGTGGTCCAGCCTCTTACATTCTCTATTCAGGGGAGCGGAAGAGAATGTGCTGTGGGACGTAGAGGCTTGGACAACCAAGCTGTCAGGGGTGGGTGTTGGCTGAGAAAGCTGGGTTCACCCAGAGCAGGTTGATGGCAGCGGGCAATCATCCTATTAATAGTTGGGCTTGGACCAAGTTTCCAGCAGGACGTCTGTAAGTGCCTCATTAAAGGGCAAAAGGGGTTCAGATATAAAAGCCCCAGGCTGAAGCACTTCATCAAGATGTTGGTTTTAACAGCCACTGAAGGCAGTTTGGGGTTGAGGACCTCCACCGCCCTATACACCACCATCGCATAGGATGCTCCCTCCTCTGTAGCTAGAGTGGGGTGAAGAGAGCAAGCCAGTGTTTGGAGAGATGTCCAGACCACTGGCCTCTCCTAGCTCCTCATTCCAGTCCATAGATCTTTCTAGCTGCTATTCTAAAGGATCCAGTGACCCCTCACATTCCTCTCCCATGCCTGGCAGCGTAAAATAAGGTTCAGGCAAGGATTTAGTTGGTGCCAGAATCGGCTTTGTGCGACACTGTTCCAGCTCCGGAAGAAAGGAACTGAGTTACCTCCAAGTAGCAGTCTTGCACATCAGTAATGTGAATATTTGTTTGTCATCTCAAAGCTTCGGTAGCTGCCTTCCTGCCTGTGGAGTGGGCCCTAGGTTTTCCAGATAAGGACTTACTAATTTTGTTTTTATAACAGGTAACAATGCAAGAAACTATCCATATGGCCAGGGCCTAAAGAGAGGAAGCTAGGCCTGTCCAGAACAGCATGGTAATTGACAAAGAATATGTAGGAAGTTGGCCTGGTGTGTGGTGAGCAACTATGGTGTTATCACCTTATACCAGGTATCCCCTAATAGTGAGGTGTAGACAGTGTCTACAAAGCCAGGGCTCTCTAGAGGTAGCTGTAGATGAGCAGCCAAGACTTATCTAGGAGACATGCAAAGCTTAGGCAATACCACTATACACATGAAAGAACCACACAGTGTTACAAGAATAAAGGTACTTCATTATGGTAACACAAATATTAAAATACTTATAGTATAGGCAATACTCCACTATGAGGTGAGTAAACACTTTATTATGTACACATAAGTCAGTGCATAGAAAGCAATAACAAATAGTAAAACTGCAGAAAATAGTTAGGGCCCTGGGGGTAACCAAACCATATACCAAGTAAATGGAATGTGAAAGGCAGTCCCCCACCCAAAGAAGTAAAATCAGTAAAGGGGAGCACTAGGGACCCCAAAAGGTAAGTACCAGGATGCCCCCCAGCCAACAGTAGAGAAAGGGTAAGTATCTGGTTTTTCCCCAAACCCACAGGAGAACTTTGGAAAAGGACTGTGCAAAACCCAGACAAGATTGGAAAAAAACAAAGGTGGATCCTGACAGATGAGGACCTGCAAAGGAAGGAGACCAAGTCTAGTTCGAGTTGGAGTGTCTGGCTGTGGCAGGAGCCACTACCCACCTTTCTGTGGATGCAGGACTAGGTCGACAGTGGATGAAGAAAGTCAGCTGTGCAGCACAGGAGCAGAAGAGGAGTTCCAGAAGTGATGCAAGTGATGTCCCACGTCAGAGGTCATGATGCAGTCAGTCAGTGGTGCTGGAAAACTACCAACAAGCCTTGGCAAATGCAAGAGTCGGTGAAGAAGGTCTTGCAAGGCTGAAGAGAACCAGCTAGGCCCAGAGGACTTGACCCAAGGAGGGGAGTCTGAGGTGACCCTCAGCAGCTGGAAGAGTCACAAGAAGAGGAGGCAGCCCCCCAGGCGACTCACAAGCAGCAGGCGCAGAAGTCGCAGTGAGGCCCTCTCAGCACACATGGGGTGGAGTCCCACGTCGCTGGAGCAGCAGGCAGGAGACTGTACTTTGCAAGTAAGAGTAATGGAGGATGGGGCTACACAGAGCCTAAAGATCCTTTAGAGGAAGAGCCAACAAGCCTTGGTTTGGTAGCTGCAAGAATCACAGTGCACAGGGGTACTGTCCTGCAAGGAGAAGCAAGGGCTTACCATCTCCCAAGTTGAACAGCTGGTAGAAAGGAACAAGAGGACCACTCCAGACCGCCACCTGTGATGCAGAATCCACACAGTTCTAGAGGAGAGAAGATCCACACAGCCGGTCGTGTTACAGTTTGTTCCTGTGGATGCAGGGGAGTGACTCCTTCACTCCAAGAGAGATTCCTTATTGCTTCTTGTGCAGGCTGATGACATGTTGCCCTCAGAGGATGCACAGACAGACAAATGTTGCAGTTGCTGGAAGGAGCTGGAGAAACAATGTTGCAGAGTGGAGTCATCGCTGTAGTTGCAGATTGTCGGTTCCTGGAGGGTCCAGTTGCAAGTAAACAATGTAGAGGAGTCCTGCTGGAATCTTGCATGTCGAATCAGAAATCCGACAAGGAGGGAGACCCTAAGGAGCCCAGGAAGGGGGATTGGTCACTTAGTAGGGTGACCACCTATCAGGAGGGGGCTGTGACATCACCTGCCTAGCCAGGCCACTCAGATGCTCCAAGGAGCCTCTGCCCACCATGGATTCAAAATGGCAGAATCAAGTGGCCACCTGGAGGAGCTCTGGGCACCACCACTGGGTTAGTGATGGACAGGGGAGTGGTCACTCCCCTTTCCATTGTCCAGATTCACTCCAGAGGAGCCCCTGGACTGGGGCAAACCGGTTTATGCAAGGAGGGCACCAAATGTGCCCTTTAAATCACACCGGTGGCTTGGGGGAGGCTACCTCCTCCTAAGCCATGTAACACCTATTTCCAAAGGGAGAGGGTGTTGCCTCCCTCTCCCAAAGGAAATCCTTTGTTCTGCCTTCCTCGGCTTGAGCTGGTCAAGCAGCAGGAGGGCAGAACCCTGTCTGTGGGGAGGCAGCAGTGCAGGCTGCCCGGTAAACCCAAGAATCCTCTTCGGAGCAATGCAGGAACCCCCAGAGTGCATGGAATCATACAACCAATACTGGCAACAGTATTGGGATATCGTTCTGACATGTTTGATACCAAACATACCCCCGTTCAGAGTTACCATTATGTAGCTGGACACAGGTAGTGACCTGTGTCCAGATACGGTTAAAATGGTTTACCCGCACTTATGAAGTCCAGGAGAATGGAGCTGGAGTTCGTAGGGGCACCTCTACTCATGCAGGGGTGCCCTCACATACAGGTACCTACACCCTGCCCTCTGGGCTAGGAGGGCCTGCCATAGGGGTGACTTACAGTGATCTGGTGCAGTGACCTTTAGTGAAAGGATGCATGCACCTTTTCACACTGGCTGCAATGGCAGGCCTGCAGACACATTTTGCATGGGTTCCCGTGGTGGCACAATACATGCAGCAGCTCATGGGGAACCTCTGGTGCCCCAATGCCCTGGGTACCTAGGTACCATATACTAGGGACTTATATGGGGGCACCAGTATGCCACAGAAGTCCTAAGCAACCAAATTTAGAGTCCTGGTTAGCAGTATCCCAGTGAACATAGTCAAAACATGCTGACAGCAGGCAAAAAGTAGCGGTAATCATGCCAAAAAGAGAGTACTTTCCTACAGAGTTGCTTGACCATATGAGTCTCTTTAGGCTTCAAGACGTATGCCAGGGACTTGAATTTGGGGGAAAAAAGGAGGCAAGGAAATTATCTAATTATTGTGAAACAATTTTTGGAACGAAAGAAGGATGAGCTAACAATGACTGTTTATTACAATTAAAATAATTGTATTGTGTTCTGCTAAATGGAGCCTGAAACTCACTTTCTCTCCTAGCAAATTTACTACCCACAAAAAAGCAATCTTCCATGAAAGATACTGGAAATCAGCCTTGTGATTGATTCAAAGTGAGCACCCATATATTTACAGCATACCACATTCAATTCCATGGGAGGAGAAAACATAACTATAACACAATTTCCAAAGATTCTCAAGGAAATAGTTAATCAATGGAATAGTTGAGTAAGATGCCTGCCAGAGAAGGAGACTTGCAGTAAGCCATGATGGCAAACAAAGGCACTCTGATGGAAGAAATGTGTGTGCCAGACTTGGATACGGGAGTGATGTTACCCTTTGAATAATCTTTTAAGAGGACACAAAGAAAAGTGTTCCTTCTTTTTAGCTCAGTGGAGTTTGTTTCCACCTTCTTTCACTTTTTGGATTTTCTCGTCAACATGAGGCCCGAACAAGATGAACATTAAAGGGCATTAAAATCACAAATTTGAGTCAAAAGAAATGTCTGACTGGGACACCATTGTAGATATAATCAGAGAGCAAATCAGTGGTATCCCAGTTCAAGTGAATCAAATTGTCAAAGGCACTGATACCTTCTTTTACAAGCTCCGAAAAATCCTCTTTCTTTTCTCTCAGGTGAAATTCTAGAAATTGGCTCATGCAATCCCGGAAGTATCTAACATAGCAGCACAAAAGGGCAGAAAAACCTTACTGGTGTGACAATGACTGGCAAAGTTTCACAAACTTTTCTAAGAACAGTCCCATTCTCTGCTTTCTTCCTCTGACAGATCTGCAGCAAATCTGCAGTATTATTCATTTTGTTTATCTGCAGGTCCCACTAATAAATTTTCTGGTACCATGTTTTGTAGGGACTTCAAATCCGAATCTGCTCACCATAATTTCCTCTCTGTTTGTCTTTTCATTGGACGGACAAAAGAAGGGATGAGCAAAATTTAACTACAAAGGTTACAGTACATCACGTAACAAAAAAACAACAGGGCGGGATTAGGCCTCATCTAAATAGTTTCAAGTATAAGCAATGTGGTAACCATTGGGACACGGTTTGAATTATGACCTTCCTCACAGCTCTTGTTTGACAGCTTGTGGAAGGAGATGAAGTTCTCCATTGAAGACACCTTTGACAGAACTGACTGGCATGAGGTTGTTGATAATTCATGCCAAATTGTTGAAGAGCCAGATTTTGAACGACAAAGAGCTATTCTGTGCCTCGTAACACTGTGACTTCTATGATGGTCTAGGTAAACTTCTGTTATTGCACAAGGAGACAGCAGAGGATTCTTCTGTGACCAGACATTTTTAACCATCTGTGACAGTGGTATCTTTCTGATGAGGATATATAAGGGGCTAATCAAACTGTGCAATTTGAATCAGTTGTGTACATGAATGAGGTTGAGTTCTCCATCGAGTGTGCTCCACATAAGGGAAATGTTGGATATTATTCTTAGTAGATGGAATGGCATTCGTAGGAGATGGAAGCAAAGAAGGAAGTGTATGATCATCTTCTACACACAAGAAAATGGTGATCCAGCACTTGTCAAGAAAGCAGACACTCAGAGACGGGGAGACCTCTAATATCCAAATGTCTAATGATGTTGAGTGGTGCCTCAATGTCAACCTAGAGTAGTCCAAACCTCTCAACATCAAGACATGTGAATGTCTGAACATTGGTTATTTAAACATCGACTGATGTTCAGAATAACCACTCAGTATTGATTGTTTTGATGTTGATTGGGAGCATCAGTGACTTTGAGATGCTACACACTCACCTCCTGAATGACACAGCAGTGTCATGAGAGGGAGAGTGGGTGAATACTGGACCCCACCTCTCTCAAGCCAACATGGTTGCCAAAGGAGGTGATCTTCATCCAATCTCACCCTTCTTCCTCTCAAGGCAAACGTCTTCCATATCCCTCAGAATCCTGTATGAATTCTGTTTGTAGATGGTGAAGTCCTTCGAGTGCCACTCAGGAAGACAGATCACACATACATCATGATTATCATTCCTGGACATTTTCCCCCACAAGCTTGACATTTGGCAAAAGGACCCAGCATGGTGGTTTCAGACAGCAGAGGAAGGCAACACCTCAATTAAAAACAGGTGAAACAAGCACTGGCAAAGCCAAAAGGTTTGGCATGATCTGCTAGCCTTTCAGCAATTTCTGTTTTGTTTTTTCATGGTTTTTGCAAAACTTTATTGTTGAGGGAACTCTGGGCCCTCATCAATGTAGAAGTAAACGTTGGCTGAGGGTAAAAATGTTTTTTGATCTAAAAAAAGCACACATTATTAAAGAACTCCCTGGCACTGAAGGGAACTACTCAGGGGCGGCCTCTCCGCTATGGTGTAGAAGCGTCACCCACCTGCTGAAACAAGGAAGCAGAAAAATAAAATCATAATAAAAGCATTTTTATTATCATTTTATTTTTCTGCTTAGGCAGGGAGGGGCCAGCATTCTCCGCGTAATGGGGTTGGGGGTGAAGGACTGCTAGGTGCACTCCAAGTGCACATATTGGTTTGGCCAGCCGTCTGATGCCAGCCAAACTGCCGGGTGGACACCAAGTGCAGGCTCCCACTCCCTCCCTGATGGGCATTTCAGCTCACTCAGGTCAATCCCGGCACTTCTTTCATGCATGAAAGAAGCATCTGGATTGGGTGGGGCTGGGAGGAAGCCCCACCTTTGCTCCGCGCACTGCCCCACCAGCCCTTCCTGGCAGCAGTCGCCCCTGGAACTACTTTATGTGTGACTACGCTCCTTGTGAAACAGCAACATGCAGTAATTCTTAGTGAAGTCCGCCGTTGGCTGAAGTGGCTGACACACTGCTCCTTGACAAATGTGAATGTCACAACCACAGACCAATGGATGGTTTTCAGCTGGCTGAAAACCATTATAAGTAACTTTGTTAGATAAAGAACTTTAGTAAAACAGAAGGTCTAGACTAACACAGACCTAATATGTTAATCTGTATGGCCTTGGCTGCTAGCCTTTTGCCTTTGAGAAGGAAGGCATGAAGGAAATAAAGAAAGATAAAAAAAATGAAGAAACAAAGAAACAAAGAAGAAAGAAAGAAAGAAGGAAGGAATACATAAAGAAAGCTGGACAAAACACAGGAAAGAAAGAAGGCAATTAATAAGGAAAGAAAGAAGGCAAGAATGCAAAAAGAAAGAATGAAGGCAAAAAAAAGAAAGAACACAAAAATCACGAGAGAAGGAACTAAAGTAGCCAAAAAAGAAGGAAAGAAAAAAGGAAGGTAAAAGGAAAAGGGTAAAAAAAGAACAAAGGCAAGAAAAAAATGCAAGAAAGAAGGAAGGAAAGAAAGAAACCAAGAAAATGGAAAAAGAAAGCACAAAGGCAAGAAAGAAAGAAAGAAAAGGAACAAAAGAAAGAAAGAACGAAAGAAAGAGAAAAGGCACAGCTTAATACAGAACAGTTTCAAATGGACAGAATCTGTTATGTTTGGAAATGGCTGAAGTCAGATAAACAAATTGCACTCCAATAGCAGTTTACAACACCACTGGAAGGAGACAGGAACTGATAAGGCTGTAATGTGCCTTGTTTATATCAAAAGCGTCCTGCTTTCATATCAGGATCCAAACAGAAAGACATCACTAAAGTAATTTTAAGTAAATGCCAAACAACACTGGCACAGAAGGAACTACTTGTGAAAGAGCAAAATATAGTCACTCAAAGTCGGCTGACGCATCGTCCAGTGCTGTAGGCTATATTGGGCAGAAGCAAAATGTGAATGACAGAAAAACAGACTGATGGATGAAGAGAGATGGCTGAAAGTCACTTTAAGTTAGTAATTATGTAATGTTAGTAGAATCTTAGGTGGTCATAACAACCCTGGCGGACGGTGTTAAAACGGCGGTAAGACCGCCAACAGGCCGGTGGTAACAATTTTGCAATTACGACCGTGGCGGAAACCGCCAACAAGGACAGCCACTTTAACACTCCGACCGCCACGCGGTACAAACAAACAGCACGGCGGTCACCGCCAACAGACAGGCGGGAGAATGTACCGCCCACACTATTATGACAGGCCAATCCGCCACCTTTTCCGGGGCGGATTCACCGCGGATAAAAACACGGCGGAAACAGGAATTTTGAAGGGAAAACGCTCACCTCTACCCCATGAGGAACGAGGACACCATGGACCCGGAACTCCAAATTCTACCTGCAATAGTCTTCCTGCTCCTCTACCAGGGGCACGAACGCCGGCGGCGAAGACCACGGTGAGTACTGCACCTACGTCACAGGGGAGGGAAAAAACAGGGACGTACATAAGCAACACGCAACACCCCCACCCCCACCCACTACAACACACACACTAATGCATATTAATACATCACAGTTACACCCCCAACCCCCCCCCCGGAAGAATGCAAAGACAGTAGAAAATTAGTGTAACCATTGTAATATATTAAAATCAAGTAGGCAAAAATATATATATATACACCATTTACAAAATATATACCAAGCATAGTAGTCCAGGTAGTGCTCCAATTAAGTCAGTGGAACACTGGGCCCACACGGTATGGGCGAGGCCCACACAAGATCCCCGACCATGACGGAGAGAACACTGCAGGGGCATCAGACAGCAACTAAACAGGCACCTCAGTGGGAGGGAAAGGGGGGGCACCTCAGCCGCTTGAGTGCACAACGCCAAATCCACGAGGGGGCCACATGCCCACTGTTCAATCCTGGGGAGTGCAAAGCCACAGTCTCTCAAGTCTCTACAGTGGGTGGGTTGCCCACTGTTCAATCCTGGGGAGTGCAACGCCACAGTCTCTCAAGTCTCTACAGTGGGTGGGTTGCCCACTGCTATATCCTGGGGAGTGCAAAGCCACAGTCTCTCAAGTCTCTACAGTGGGTGGGTTGCCCACTGCTATATCCTGGGGAGTGCAAAGCCACAGTCTCTCAAGTGGATAACAGTCTCCACTGGTTCTTGAGGGGGCCTTGTGCCCAGAGTGCTTCATCCTGCTAAGGACAGATGTAGTGGATGTATCTCTCCACTGGTTCTGGAGGGGGCCTTGTGCCCAGAGTGCTTCATCCTGCTAAGGACAGAGGTAGTGGATGTATCTCTCCACTGGTTCTGGAGGGGGCCTTGTGCCCAGAGTGCTTCATTCTGCCCATGACGGACTCAGTAGCGTCAGTGCCCTTGGCGCTCATGGGCCAGCGGGGCTTGAGGCGGCGGTGCCATGTTCAGAGGTGCTTGAGACGGCGGTGCCCTGTTCAGCAGTGCTTGAGACGGTGGTGCCCTGTTCAGAGGTGCTTGAGGCGGCGGTGCCCTGTTCAGCGGTGCTTGAGGCGGCGGTGCCCTGTTCAGCGGTGCTTGAGGCAGCGGTGCCCTGCTCAGCAGTGCTTGAGGCGGTGGTGCCCTGTTCAGCGGTGCCTGAGACGGCGGTGCCCTGTTCAGCTGTGCTTGAGGCGGCAGTCTTCATTGCAGGGACTCAGCTGCTGGCGGTCCTTCATGGCCCAGCGGGGCTTGTGCTGGCGGTCCTTCATGGTCCAGCGGGGCTTTTGCTGGCGGTCCTTCATGGCCCAGCGGGGCTTTTGCTGGCGGTCCTTCATGGCCCAGCGGGGCTTTTGCTGGCGGTCCTTCATGGCCCAGCGGGGCTTGTGCTGCCGGTCCTTCATGGCCCAGCGGGGCTTTTGCTGGTGGTCCTTCATGGCCCAGCGGGGCTTGTGCTGGCGGTCCTTCATGGCCCAGCAGGGCTTGTGCTGGCTGTGGCCTCGTGGGCAGCTGGGCTTGTCCTGGCGGTGGCCTCCTGGGCAGCTGGGCTGGTGCTGGCGGTGGCCTCTTGGGCAGCTGGGCTGGTGCTGGCGGTGGCCTCCAGGGCAGCTGGGCTTGTGCTGGCGGTGGCCTCCTGGGCAGCTGGGCTGGTGCTGCCAGTGGCCTCCTGGGCAGCTGGGCTGGTGCTGGCGGTGGCCTCCTGGGCAGCTGGGCTGGTGGTGGCCTCCTGGGCAGCGGAGATGATGGTGGTCTTCTCCTCCGTGCTGCTCTTCCCATACTTGCCGGGTTTCTTGTGGCCCTTCCCCACCTTGGAAGGTGTCACAGCTGACTCCACACTCCCACCGGGACCCCTGGGAGCGGCTTTGGTGGCTGGAGTCTTCCCCCTCTCCCGCCGGGCACTGGCCAACTTCTGATGCTTCACAGGTGGGGGACTGTCTGTGCTGTGGCTCTGTGCCACAATGGCTGCCCTGGTGGCCGGTGCACTCCAGATTCCAGTGACTACAGGCACCACTGGTCCCGGAGATGTTGTGGCTGAGGTGCTAGTTCGGGACCTATGAGACGGACGCAGTGGGGGAGGTGTGGGAAAGAGGTCAAGGTTGGACAGCAAAGTTTTTTTGACACACTGGGACGGGTAGCTGGAAGGGGTTTGGGAGTGGAGGAAGAGGTTGTGGTTGTAGGAGGTGTTCGTTTGCTGACTTTGGGTGAAGGTGCATGCGCTGTAGGCTGTCGTGAGGTGGATGGCTGTTGGGTGGGTGTCTGCCTGCGTTTGTGTATCTTCGGAGGGGGCGTCACAGACACACTGGGAGAGGACACAGGGGACGTGTGAATGGTAGTGGGGGTGGTGACTGCACGTGAGCGGGTGTGGTGGTGGGTGTGCTGGAGATGGACGTAGTGGCTGTAGAGGTAGTGCTTGCAGGTGTGAGTATAGACGAGACAGGGAGGGAGGAGGGAGACGAGGAGGAGAGGGACACAATGGAGGCAGTGGATGTTGGTGTGTCTGCATGTGTGTGATGCTTGCGTGAGTGCCTGTGGGATGTGTGGTGCTTATGTTTGCCTGAACTTCCCTTGTGTGTTCACGTGTGTGCGTGCTGGTCTGTAGGTGTGTAGGTGTGCTTGGGATAGGCTGAGGTACAGGGGATTGGGTCGGGGTGGACGAAGTTGGAGGGGGGAGGCTAGACACAGGGACAATGGCTGCCATCAGTGCTGAGGCCAGAATCTGAAAAGCTCGCTGAAGGGCCGCCTGACCAGAATGAATGCCCTCCAGGAATGCATTTGTTTGTTGCAACTGCCTTTCTACACCCTGTCTGGCATTCAAAATGGTAGACTGCCCAACAGTGAGGGACCTGAGGAGGTCAATGGCCTCCTCACTGAGGGCAGCAGGGGTGACTGGGGCAGGGCCTGAGGTGCCTGGGGCGAAGGTGATCCCCACCCTCCCGGGTGAGCAGGCACGGGGCGAAGGCTGAGGGGATGCTGGGAGGGTGGTGCTGGAAGGGGGGTGGCAGCTGTACCTGTAGATGGGGGGGCACAGATGTTGCCACCACCACAAGGGAGCTCCCATTAGAGGACAAGTCTGTGTCACTGGTCTCAGCTCCTGTCCCCGCCGTGGAGCTCCCCTCGCCCTCCGTCCCACTTTAGTGATGAGTGTCCATGCTTTGGTGCTGCATGGAGGTCCTGGTGTTGGGATGTGTGGTTTGTGATAGTGGGACATTTGTGAGGAGTAGGAGTGATGGGGGTGAGGGCAAGGGTGTGGGTAGGTGATAGCATGCAGGTGGGTGGGGGATGAAGTAAAGGTTTGACTTACCAGAGTCCATTCCTCCACCTACTCCTGCGATGCCCTCAGGATGCAGGATCGCCAAGACCTGCTCCTCCCATGTTGTTAGTTGTGGGGGAGGAGGTGGGGGTCCGCTGCCAGTCCGCTGAACCGCCAGGTGGTGTCTGGAGACCACGGAATGCACCTTCCCCCGTAGGTTGTTCCACCTCTTCCTGATGTCCTCCCGATTTCTTGGGTGCTGTCCCACTGCGTTGACCCTGTCCACTATTCTTCGCCATAGCTCCATCTTCCTTGCAATGGAGGTGTGCTGCACCTGTGATCCGAATAGCTGTAGTTCTACCTGGACAATTTCCTCCACCATGACCCTGAGCTCCTCCTCTGAGAACCTGATGTGGGTGTGTGTTTTATATTGTATTGAGTGTGTGGGAGTGGTGTGTGTGTGTGTGAGGTGTGTGTATTTCGAATTGTCCGATGTGGCTGTGTTTTGGAGATGTGTGTGTATTTTGAGCGCGGCGGTGTGTACCGCCAATGGAATACCACGGTTGAAAGACCGCTGCGTGGATTCGTGTGTCGTGATAGGGTGGGTGTATTTCTGTTGGCGTGACGGTGGAGGTTTTGTTTTCGCCAGTTTATCACTGACCTTTGGTGCGGCGGACTTGTGTGGGTGTCTGAATTTTGCCGGATTCCGAACTGTGGGTCCTAATAGCTGTGGCGGAATTCCACGGCTGCGGCGGTGTGGTGGCGGTCTTCTGCACGGCGGTAAGCAGCTTTTACCGCCAATGTCATAATGAGGGCCTTAATGTCTTGGCTAATACCAGACCTAAAAAACATTTCTTTCCTCAGAAAAAGGCTTATAAACAACAATGGCCAAACACGTCAGAAGAATGCCAGCCTCTCCCCTACAGCATCCATATTAGGACAGCCTCATTCCTCACTCCTTATACCTACCTCTCATCCCTGCTCCTCATCCATCATCCGTACTTCCCATCCATTATACATTGTTCCTACTTCTCATCCCTGCTTCTCTTCCATAATCTCTACTTCTCATCCATCATACATCATCCCTACTTCTCAACCAGCAGCCCTACCATCATCCCTACTTCTCATCCACCATACATCATCCCTACTTCTCATCCATCTTCCCTACTTCTCATCCATCATCCCTGCTTCTCATCCATCATCCCTGCTTCTCATCCATCATACATCATCCCTACTTCTCATCTGTACTTCTTATCCATCATCCCTACTTCTCTTCCATCATCCTTACTTCTCATCCATCAGCCCTACTTCTCATACATCATCCTTACTTCTCTTCCATCATCCCTACTTCTCATCCATACTTCTTTTCCGTCATCCCTACTTCTCTTCCATCATCCCTACCTCTCATCCCTTATCCCTGCTTCTCATCCATGTTCCATCATTCCTACTGTATTTCACAAAACTGAAAATGTGTTGGTAGGACTGAGGGATGATGGATGAGGGGTAAGGATGATGGATGAGGAGTAAGGATGATGGATGAGGTATGAGAAGTAAGAAAGATGGAAGATGGATGAGAAGTATGGAAAAGCAGGGATGAGAGGTAGGATTGATGGAAGAGAAGTAGGGATGATAAGCAGGGATGATGAAAGAGAAGTAGGGATGAGACCTGGGATGGGAAGTAGGGATGATGGATGAGAAGTAGGGATGATGGATGAGAAGCAGGAATGAGGGATGAAAAGTAGGGATGATGGAAGAGAAGCAGGGATGATGGATGAGAAGTAGGGATGATGTATGAGAAGTAGGGATGATGGAAGAGAAGCAGGGATGATGGATGAGAAATAGGGATGCTGTGTGATGGATGAGAAACAGGGATGATGGATGAGAAGAATGGATGATGTATAATGGATAAGTAGGAATGATGGATGAGAAGCAGGGGTGAGTAGTAGGGATGATGGAAGAGAAGTAGGGATGATGGATGAGAAGTAGGGATGATGTATGCTGGATGAGAGGTAGGGATGTTGTCTGATGGATGAGAAGAAGGGATGATGGAAGAGAAGTAGGGATGATATATGATGGATGAGAAGTAGGGATGATAGATGAGAAGCAGGGATGATAGATGAGAAGTAGGGATAAGAAGTAGGGATAAGGAGTGAGGAATAAGTATTTTCTAAATGGATGCTGTACCCCTCAATCATCCTTCCCTTTAAAGTGGTGTTTGCAATCAAAACTAGCTTTAAACAAAGTAGCATTTTTGTTCAAGGTATTCACCTTAGACCGCCAAAACAAATTAACTTCCTAAATGATACCCTGGAGGGCATGCTGGGATAGTGCAGCCTTCCGATGTTAAAAAGCACAGTCAGTTTTCACTATGTTATAGCGGTATTACACTACCACACCATTTCTGCTTTTTTATTTTTATTTAGTACGCTCTTCTCAAAGTGTATTTCAGCCAAAAGTACTGTGTAATTAGTAAATTGGCTATGTTAAACAAAAACAGGGAACGTTACATATTTGGGCATGTTTTAACTCTTTTGTTATTTGGAACACCTTTTTGAAAAGTTGTTTCTACCTTTTATGAATCTCAGACAGAATCCTATGGCTTAATGGATTACTACACAGACTTTATTGCCCGAGGTGGATGAACTAAGAATATTCGGAACATGCGAGTTGTTTTAGATTCAGTCGAAAAAGTGGACCCTGGCAGCCCACGTAATATAAAACAGCACGTAATATATCTAGGTCAAGATGCTCTTTTAATCCTTCGGTAGATTAGTACGTATAATACAATCAACGCCTAGACTTTGTAGTAGAAGGTCATCTGGCACATTATGGGAACACCTTAACCAATCATAATTATTTCAACTTGGAATCTGTAACCGTTTTTTAGCATGCCTTACTTTATTAATTTCAGTTTGAGACTCATCCTGTTTGCGTTCAGTTTTCTTGTTATTTTGTTGTACCATATCGTCTACTTTTAGAGTAATTTCACTTAATTTTTTTTCCAGTTCAGCAGAATGCTTCACCAGCCTAAAACAAAAGAAAATAAATATACAATACATTCAGAAAGGCGTGGGAATTAAAATATTTCTAAGAAAATATAAATATATATTGTCATAACAAAACATACATTTGGTATTCGTGTTGGGTGACCAGAGCTGAATCCAGATCACCATCCTGGTTAGAGTAATAATTTTGCCAAAGTCTTTCTTTCCATTTTTGTCGCTTTGCAAGAGCTGTCTAACAAAATATGAGGGAAAAAAGTTAAAGACATGTTAGGATGAGCTTTTGAAAATCTAGAAAGGCACAAATACGGGTGAAAAAATGCTAGTCTTTCATCAAACTATGAGTTTGTTCAGAAATTACTTTAGTACTGAATAATAACCGCAAATGTTCATCAAAACATTAAACTCTCACAAGAAGTGGCATGGTAATAGTTAGATCTGTGATGTCACTGTGGTAAATACCCTGCTGAGTTTTATCACACTGAAAAACCAGGCAAGAGGGAAAGTAAACCAAACAACAAATCTGCTTATTGCACACCAAGGATATCTTTATTATTATTTTTCAGTAGAATCACTGACTTGCCTAATCTACTATAGTCTGTACTGCTCCCCGAATGGTGGTTCTGTGACAACTAGAGGTCAGAGGGGACAGAGAAAGCCTTTTCACGCTCGCTCCGTTCATCAACATGTCTTCACTGATCTGGTACTACGCATGAAGGTAAAGCTTCATCCATTCTACCCCAGCTGCTTGTTTTTACTGTAAATCTGTGCAGTAATTTTCATTCGAAATATGAAAGCAAAAATGTAGAGGTATCCTAACAATTTGTACGACACTACTCTGCAGCCTACACTCCTGTAATCCTAATAATTACCGTGTTTAGGCTTCTCGACATAAGCTTTGATCACATTTTGCATCCTTTGACTAAAGCACATCAGGCATGGAAGCTAGCCTTACAAAATTGGCAGTGAAGGCATGATTAATGCACATGGGGTGTGGGCAAGAAACATACACTGAGAACTTAGGAAACCATAGGCTACACTTGTAAGTGATAGGAACCGGGGAGTAGGCACTGTATGTGACTGTAGATTGTAGATTTGCTTAGAGTCAAAGCAAATGTGAAGGCTCTGGGCTTCGGGAGTAAGAGGAATTTTATCACAACAAATCAAATTGATTTGACTTAACTACAGGTGAAGTGAGCAAAGGGCCTAACCCTAGAGTATCATCTGTTCATATAACATGCAGGAAATAAGCAAATGCTGTGCCCAGAGGGTGAGTGGGTCCTGGGAATAGGCCACCCCAGCTATTGTGGTGACAGCCTTCATTCAGTGCCACAGGATGTGCCAGCAGAATCTCTTAGAACTTATTGCACTAGGCTCTGGGGACAGATGGAATGAGCAGAGATTACGGGCACTAGGTCCACAGGGTACAATTTAAACCCATGCTTAGAGTGGTCTAGATACATGGGTGTATGTGTGGGTGGGAGCTCTATGGGCACATGGAATTACCCTAGACATTGTAGTATCCAGAAACCTCACTGGGGGACCGAAGTCATGCCTAATAATTTAAGTATTCAGGGAATTAGCAGAAGGCTCAGATAACGATGAATTGGGGAAGTGACAATGGTTCCTTTGTATGACCATAGGCTAAGACCTGCACCCGGAACCTGCATGGCATGGTCAGATACCCTATCCAGCAAACTCTCAAGATAGGGGCGTGAGCACCGGAAATGTTCTAGACTGCCCCCTAAGGCCAGAGATCAGAAGGCATGAGGGGGCAAAAGCATGGACACTATGACCATGACCATAACACAGAACCCAATTTAATTAAATGAAGGTTCTGGAGGCATGGGGAGCAGCTGCAGTGTAAGGATAAACTTATGCAGTCCAACTTGTGGATGTAAATGCAGGCTGAATTGCACTTCCCCAGAACAGAAAGAAGGTCACCACTCACGGGGATGAGGTGACCGTTCTTTATTTGAACGCGGTCACAGCAATAAACGAAAGTGTTTCGGCAGCTTGCGGCAAGTGGCCCATATAAACACTCATCATTGGTTCACTGATCCTGGGTAAACATTGAGAATGGACAGAAAAGCTTCTCACGGCCGCCACTTTAAAAAGATATTTACCCATTCAAAGAAATGCATCTTTCCAATACTAAACCTATTTTAGGTTTCACAAAGCAATACAACTAAGTTAATAAAGCAATTGATTAGCAATATACCGATCAATATTCCACAAGTTCCTTCAATAATACTTTAATAAATCGCTCAGTGTGATGCATTCACAGTATCCTACTCTTATTTGATTACCGCCTTACTCTCTGCATCATGTATTCTAGAATTACCATAAGCATTCTACAATTCCGCCATGTATGGTCATGATCTTAACTGCTTCTTCTCATATAAAGTCCTGGATCGGCTAACCCGTGAGTTCTCTCAATTTATACATAACTCTTAATTACCCTAAATGTATGGCCAATTCCTCCTCTTAATGAAGACCAAAAGCTACTCTTGCCTGGAAATCAATAATATAACGAGACTCTAGACGATGGGGAAGGATTCAAGCATGGGAATCTATGAAAGTGTCCAATACTGGAGAACTACAGTTACTGGTAAGTAACTTATTCCTTCTGTGTCCTATTTCCTCCTCTTTCTTCCTGGGGGTACATGGTCAATACAGAAAAATGTAAGGAGTTTTCTGTTACAATTATGTAATGCTTCAAAGTGCCTGGCTACCGGGTATGTAGGGTCTTGATTACAAATAGCTTTCATATGTTTCAAGATATTTCTGTTTACTGGATGTATCGTACTGCCAATGTATTTCTTTTGGAATGGACATATCAAGCAATAGATAGTATACAGAGTATTGCAATTAGTACATTTCTTTATTTTTTCTAGATGTACTGCATCCTAAAATCATGAGTGTTGAAACTTTGTTGTAATTCCTACAAGCCTTGCATTTCATGCATGGAAAGAAGCCAACAATATATTTCAGGCTACCCATATTGCCTTCATGAGTAAATTGGCTATATACCACCAAGTCTCTGATTGATCTGTTATGTATTTTAGGTAAGTGATAAAACGTGGGATATGGAACATCCAATATTGCCAAAGCACAAAGCACCTGATAAAGGGGGTGACATTGTCCTTTTAACAAAAGAGTATTACAGTACAGAAACATTAAGACAGTTATCTGACTTGAACTGTTGTTGTCCCATAACAAAGGAGGAGTATATGAAGCACATCATGATTTGTTTTTTGAGAGGTATAGTAGAGGAATGCTGGATACAGAGGAATACCAATACCTCAAGTGTCCATATCCCAGAACTCCCAAGTTGTATCACTTACCTAAAATACATAAGGACAGAGTTAATCCACCTGAACGTCCTCATAAGGAAGTCTTATGGAGCATACGTCTCTATTTGTTGATTACTTTCTTTCAGGATTTGTGAAGACCTTTTGTGTCCTATATTTGAGAAACAAAAGACTTCCTGAGGAAGACAGAGGGTATTGCATGGGAGTCTGATTGTCTGATGATTGTACTTGACATAACTAGTTTATATACAAGTACTGCCCTTGAGGATGGGCTGCAAGCAATTGAATACTTCCTCAAAGAGAGATCATTGGAATATGTGGAACACAACAGGATGTTACTTGAATTTGTCATGTTTTGTCTGTTTAATAACATTTTTATTTTCCAGGGGCAACATTATTGCCAAGTACATGGGACGGACATGGGTACCTGCTTTGCCCCCAGCTATGCAAATCTTTCCATAGGCTGGTGGGAGAAGCAGGTAGTCTGGTCAGGAGCCAATGAATCATGGATGGAAAAGATTATCATTTGGCATAGATTTATAGGTAATCTTTTCTTGATTTGGAAAGGGTCTAAAGAATCTGCTATGGATTTTTGATGATTTTGAATGATAATCAATTGAATTTACATTTTTCAGGGGAAATCAGTACGAATTCAGTCATCTTTTTAGATTTGAAAGTGTTTGTGGTCCATCAAAAATGATGCACTACCCTCTAAAGAAAACCCACAGTGGGAAATTATCTTCTCCACGCAAAGAGTTACCACCCCACAGATTTGAAGTTGGGTATCCTCTACGGGGAATTACTCTGCATAAAAAATAAAATATTATGAGGGAGAATGACTTTTGGAAATGGCCTTTCCGCAGGGTCACCCCCGAACTTTCTGCCTTCCTCCTTCTCTTTTTCTTACCTCATTTTTGCTGGCTTTAGGACTCTGCACACTTTACCACTGCTAATCAGTGCTAAAGTGCAGATGCTCTCTCCCTTCAAAATTGGTGACATTGGCTCATACCCAATTGGTTTATTTAATTTACCTATAAGTCCCTAGTAAAATGCACTATATGTGCCCATGGGCTGTAGATTAAATGCTACTAGTGGGCCTGCAGCACTGATTGTGCCACCCACATAAGTAGCCCCTTAGCCATGTCTCACACCTGCCACTGCAAGGCCTGTGTGCATTTTCACTGCCAATTCGACTTGGCATTTAAAGTACTTGCCAAGCCTTAAAACACCCCTTTTTCTACACATAAGTCACCCCAGGGTAGGCCCCAAGTAACCCATAGGGCAGGGTGTTATACAAGTAAAAGGCAGGACTTGAACATATGTGTTCTATATGTCTTGGTAGAGTAAAACTCCTAAATTCGTTTTACACTGCTGTGTGGCCTGCTCCTTTCATAGGCTAACATTAAGCCTACCCTCATAAACTGTTTGAGCGGTAGATGCTGATTAGAAAGGGGCAAACAGGTCATATTTAGTGTGGCCAGAAAGGTAACACAAAGTCCTGCTGACTGGGGAAGCTGTATTTTATATTACTATTTTAGAAATGCCACTTTTAGAAAGTGAGCATTTCTCTGCACTTAAAACCTTCTGTGCCTTACAATTCACGTCTGGGCTGGGCTGGTTGACAGCTCCCTTGTGCATTTCACCCAGACAACCACAAACACCGGATGCTCAGTCGCACCTGCACACATCTGCCTACTGAATGGGTCTTCCTTACCTGGAAGGGTGGGGGGCCTGAGACTTACATTTCAAAGGACAGTGGCCTGCCCTCACACAATGGACTGCCAAACCCCCTACTGGGAACCTGGCAAACAGGATTGTACTGATAGGGGACCTTGTGCACTTCTAAGCCACTCTTTGAAGTCTCCCCCACTTCAAAGGTACCTGCTGCCCTCTGGCTCTGCTGAGAAGTGCTCTCCAAGGGCTTGGATTGAGCGTGCCTCCTGTTTCCTGAAGTCTCAGGGCCAAAATGACTTAATCTGTGCAAAGAACTCCTTGTGCGGCCAAAATAGACGCACAGCCTGCCAGAATCGACACCAAGCCTGCTCTGTGGTGAGGAAATCACTGCATTCCCGAACCGGAACTATGCAGCCCGGCTCCCCGAGTGGAGATCGACGAAGCGCCAGCGTTGTGACCGGAACTTCGACGCAAGGCCCACCATATCAACGCATCGCTGAGCCGGAACCACACAGCCCAATTTCCTACAAGAAGAATCGATGCAGCGCCTGCCGTGTGACAGAAATTTCCTGCATCGCCTACCAATCGACGCAGCTCCTGTGACTTTGTCCTGCACGCCCAGGATTTCTCCACATCATCCCCAGGGCGTCCAAATACCTTGCAACCTGAAGAGGACCCAAGCCTGTGCACCGGAAATCAACACAAAGCCCTTGCTGCTTTCCACGAATCTCCTCCTTTGCGGTCCTATGCAGATAATTTAGAAGCAAACCAGGCACTTTGCGCTCATAGAGACCATTGTTATTTTTAAGAACTAAAGACTCTATTTATCATTACAAAAGTGATATTTCAACTTGTATTTATCAAATCTTAATCATTTTGACCTTAATCTACTCAGATAAATATTCTATATTTTTCTAAATCGGTGTGGTGTATTTTTGTGGTTTTATACTGTGTTATTCCATGATTTATTGCACAAATATTTTACACATTGCCTTCTAAGTTAAGCCTGACTGCTCAGTGCCAAGGTACCAGAGGGTGGGCACAGGATAATTTGGATTGTGTGTGACTTACTTGGACAGGGGTAACCTGACTGCCAACCACAGACCCCAATTTTAGCAATGACTTTGTACATTAAGAAAATGAAGCCACCTAACTGTGCCTATCAAGAGATAATCCACAGAGAGTTTTTGATCAGGCCATCACTAGAGTGAAATCTACGAGACTAGATCTTGTGCAAGATAAAAAAGCAAGAGAAGAGATTGATGCAACGTTTGACTAATCACAAGCTTCTCAAGTGAGGCCCAAGTTGTAAATAAGATTCTGCAAAAGAATTGTCACGTTCTGAAAGCTGACCCTATAATAGGATCTGATTTACCCGACTATCCACATGTTACATACAGGAAGAACAGATCAAACCAAGACTTGGTGGTACATAGCCATTTTACTCCGGAAGGGAATATGGGTAGGCTTCTTTCCTCGCATGAAATGCAAGGCTTGTAGGAATAGCAACAACGTTTTGACATCCATGATTCCTCGTGAATGCTGCCCTTCTTTCTGGGACTGCTACTTGTTTGTGTTGTCCACCTCCACGTGGTTCTGCACCCGTCCAAGAATGCTGGAGCTTTGGTGGCCAGTAACAAAGACACATATGTGTAAAACAATCTGCTGGTAGGCGCCAGTGGGTATAATTAGGACTGCTTTTTCACAGGCAGAGCGTTTTTTGGATTGATAATACCTTTTATCCTGTTTGACAGATCTTCACAAAATTTTCCCAAAAAAGTTTATCCATCTCAGCTCCTCCCAGGAAAGTTTTGGGGTGATCTGTCAAGCAGGGACCTAAAAAAAGGGAGGGTACCAAAACACCAAGTTCCCTTGCATTTTTCATAGATTTCTTTAGACATGGCTACAGCAAAAACTGCTGAATGGAACTGCAGCAAATTCGTCAGGAAGCTAGATCTTGGTCCACAGATTATGCTTTCTGTGACTTGGTGTAAATCTGTTCAGTAGTTTTTGAGAAATTGAGTGTAAAAAATAATTGTGTATTTGGATGGCTGGGATCGCAAGAGCCCTATGGGCCTCCCACGAGAACATAAATTAAAAATGGAGCACTGTGACTGGCTGAGACGCCAGTTTTTCATGTGAGCCTTCACACTCTCATGGGAGCGAGAGGCTCCTGTGTGTCACCTGAGAGCGAGCACTCTGATTGATTGGCTGTTGGAATTTTAGAAATGAAATAGCAGCCATTACTGTTTACTGTGAATAATGTAAGATGTTGTGAAAATGAAGCAAAAAAGCTATATAAGGGGACAGCAGAAATACATTGAATGTCCCCTACATTACCGATGTACGCCTCTGTGCTGCACTTGGTTTGCTTCCCTAAATTCCCTGGGCCATACACACAACACAACCTAGCCCCCTGGACAAAATGCTCAATCCCCACAGTTGGGGATCTTTACCTCAATGGTCCGTTCCTCTCATTCGATCAGTTAGTAACAGACTATGGTTTACCTCCAGGGCAATTCCTCTTTTACCGGCGACTCATCCATATATATTATACCCTGTGGAGCGCTGCAGAGACAGAGCCTTCACTGCACCCAGAACTGCAGAATATGCTTATGATGGGCCCTGGCCACCATCTCATTACCTGGCTCTTTAAAGGCATTCATGAATCAAATATGATTTCCCTAGATGCCCTCCGCTATAGGTGGGTGGAGGTATTTGAGCACGCACTGCACGACAAGGAGTGGGAGATTGCCTTAGAATTTCCGTGACAGATGACAGATATCCAGTAACTCTTGCTTTAAAAACATACAATTCTTCATGCTACATCACACATACCTCACCACATCCCAAATAAACCAATTCTTTCCACAAGCAGGTGCAGGCTGTCATCAATGCCAGGATACCAGTACAGACCTATGGCAAATGATCTGGTCCTGCCCAAACCTACACTAGTACTTGGGGAAGGTACACAACATATTGCTCCAAGTTACGTAGCTCACCCACATCCACACAAGGGAGGCAGGCTCTCTTGGTATTTTCAAATGACACAAACCACATAAAATACACTTGAGCTTCACCTTCCTAGTGCTTCTCCTTTCCAAGGGTACCTTCACCCTGCACGTGCAATCTTTGACAACCCTCCCCCTTTGACAGCGTGGTATGGAGCAGTCTGTAAGTGGGGAGTGGCAGAAGAAGGTGCCCTCTGCTACAATTTAATCTTGGGCCTTCACAGCCGACCCATTTCCCCTCACTCAGCTATCCTTCTCTCACAGTTCCTGCTACTCACTGAGAATTATGAACTTCCTCCATGAAGCCCGTGCGCTTACTCCACTGTTATCCTGCACCTTTGCATGCTTATTTCACATTCCACTTTTGTCTCTTAACAGGAAGACCCTGCTCATATTGCTTCTGTAATCTCTTCTTATCAGACAAATTTTTCCGTACCCTTCCCATTCCCCTCATACATCTCCCTCTCTCCCAGTTCACACGTCAAACCTTTTGTTGAGATAGTTGACAGCTACATACACATAAAAAACACCTTTGACTATGTACACTATTGCCCTCACTGTACTTATGTGTTGGACTTGCATGCCACTTACCAAATGACATATGCCGTCTTGGCCCAATATGAAAAGCTGTATTACCACCATACTATACTGACAACTGTACCTTCCTTTTTTGTTTCTGGAAACCAATAAAAAGATTTGTTCTTAAAAAAGGAGGCAGCACTAAGGTGTGCTGTCTCCCGAAGGTTTAGGTAAGAGGTGTCTAAGGGATAACTACTGTGATAAAAATAAATGTATATTGTTCTTAACTAATTGTTATGATCTCACAGGACTCTTGCAGAATTGTGAACAGTAAAAAGGGGTGGATGAGTTCTGGATACACTCCAATAATAGGAATACATATTGTGGTCATTGCTTTTGAGAGGAAGTGTGTAGAAGAGAAGTACTGTGATGAGTAGATTGTTAACTCCTAGTTTCCAAAAAGTTACAATCTTGCGAGACTCTCACTGGATCATGAACAGTAGAAAGGAGTAGGTGATCTTTAAATAGACTGTAGTATGCACAATTGCTAGTGTAGGAAAAAGTATTACTGGAGAGGGTGTTTGTCAGAGTGTTCTACATATGCCCATTGGCTTTGTAAGAGTTGTGAGTAGGGTATAGTCTCATCCCACACCCTATTATGCACATCCATTTTCAGAGAGAGGGTTGTTAGCAGGGAGGACAATCCCTGGAGATAGCATACTATGCACACCTGTCATCTAAGAGAGAGGTCTCAGCAGAGAGGCCAGTCTCTCTGCACACATATATATGAAACATTATAGTGACAGAAGAAGCCAGTCCACATACACAGCCTAATATTCACACTTTTCATTTGAGCGAAATGTCTCACAGGAGAGGCTAGTCCATGTCCAACTCCTACTATGCACAGCAATCATCTGTGACAGAGGTCTGATATAAGAGGCTACTCCATGTATACATCCTACTATGCACAGCCAGACGGAGGTCTCACTGGAGAGGCCAGCCATTCGCCACACAGCTCACTACACAGACCCATCATTTGAGAGAGAGGTCTGGCAGGAGACGGTAGTCCATGTACACACCATTCTACGCACAGCCATCATCTGAGTTAGAGGTCTGTAGGACGAGGCCAGTCCATATACACACACTAATATTTACACCCGTCATCTGAGAGACAGGACTTAGTGAAGAGACAGTCTCTCTTCATATACATTCCTCACCACTCACTAACATTATCAGAGAAAGAGGAGTGGAAAGAGAGGACAGTCCATGCAGACACTCCACTACACACCCCGTTGATGTAAGAGAGGGGTCTGAGGGAAGAGGCAAGCCTCTCCTCACACCATACTATGCACACCCATCATTCAGGAGAGGGCTCTCACTGGAAAGACCAGTCCCTCCATTCACACTACTTTGTACACCTATCATCTGAGACAGAGGTCTGTGTGGAGAGGCCAGTCTCTCCCCACACCATAGTACACACACCTATCATATAGGAGATAGGTCTCAGTGGAGCAGATACCCAATTTGACATACTACTATTTCCCTACAATGTTGTTGCCATTCTGCAAGGTGCCACAAGAGTATCTCAGAAGCTTCAGGGAGTAAAGCTTGCTACATAGACACATGTGATCTCGTGAGAGGCCTGTGATAACTGAGAAAAAATTAATGAGCCTGCCATGATGTATTTTACGATCCGGCGAGCCTCTCACGAGATCCACATGGAAGTAGTTCCAATTTTTTACTACATGGTCAAAGAAATACTATGATGTGATTTGGTACAGAACCATAGATAGTTTACATTGTTCTTAGTGATTTGGAGGAGAAGGAAGCCTGTTGGAACCCACCACAAAGGACTGAATTTGGAACTGAGACAGACTGGTGTATTCAGCTGCATATAAGAAGATGCTCTTATTTCAGAAAATTTTAAATATACTTTAGGAACTCTGTTGAGAAGTGTTAGTAAGTGCACTACTGTTAGTACACTTATTCTATACAAGGGTTAGTGAGTCATAAGCTGTTTGTAAAGGTGCATGCGTTTTAATATATATTTTGAGAGGTAGAGTTTAGAATGTAGAGAGATATCACCAAGTATTGGATACTGTGTTAAAAAATTAAATGTTCAATCTGTATGTAGTTGTAAGCAAAAGAGACAGTGTTTCTGAAAAGTTAATACAAAGAATCTGCAATCTGTTAATACAAGGTCTATTGTTTTTATGAACCTCACTGTACACATATTTTATCCCTATGAGATATTTGAGTGGAGATACTGCTATTTCAACAGTAAAACACTGTGTGCTCACTGATAGAAAGGGTGTCTCTAAAGGAAACTGTTCCTTTATAAACAGTTATAAAACCATGTTTGATGGCATGTTATAGTTGTGAAAAAATGCACTAGTTGAGGGTGTTAAATTCTTCAAGAGGAATTAATATGAAGTTAATGGTAGAGTACCTGTAACTATGTGATTGTGAGTGAAAAATGTATCACTGTTATCAATTATTCATAAGTACGTAACTACTTCTTTTGTTTTCTTGTCTTTTCGGTGGGAAATGGAAAACAGACGTTTTCAAAAATAGAAGTATCATGTCACAAAATATAGGGAGACGGAAAACAAAATACTGTTCACTTTGGAAGAAATATGGAACAATAACTGTGTGGAAAGTCAGGAAAAGAATTAATTGCATGTCTGATGTTGTTACTGCCTAGGGCAACATTTGTTCCCTTAGAGAAGCTAGTTCCATGTAGCTTTATTTGTTTTTGATAACTAAATTATCTGCCTACTTAAATAGCAAAAAAGTGCTTTATTTAGAAAAGGTGGCTTATTATCTGCTTAAAGCAGGGGTAGATTCCTGTAATGGTGCAACACATTGGTTGTTTCTGATTTCCCGGCTGAACTCCCTTTTGCAAACTTTATTTTATTTGAAGCAACTCGTTTGCCACTTAGCTTGACAGAAAAAGACTATTCAAGCATATATTGTTGGGCCAGCTAAGGTGGCTAAAACTAAGGAAGACAAAATCTACGTGCATCAAAATCCAGTAGGCAATTAAAGCAAAAGGGGAGGAGATGTTAGTGCCTGGTGACCGGAGGGACGAGAACATTTAAAAAAATGATAAAGTTTGTTGTTTTGGGGTTTTTCCAGTTGGTATTGCAGTTTGTTAATGTAGATGCTATTTATAATATTGTTAAATTGTTTTTTTAGATAAAGTGTTTGAAGTTACTACTGATTCCTTTTCTTAATAGCTTTTAAAGATTTTAATATTATTAAGGTCTGCCCATGTTGACTTAAAGTGTTGTTCCATCTTGAAGAACTGTAACTGTGCTGCTTGATGTATAAGTATGTAAAGGCACTGTTGTTATTAGATATTAGTGCCGCCTTCGACACGGTCTCGCACGGAGTTCTGGTTCGGCGTCTTGAGGAGGTGGGCGTTTCGGGCTCCGCCTTGCACTGGTTTCGTTCCTTCCTTATGGATAGGTCATTCCAGGTGGCAATCCCGCCCGGTAAGTCGTCACTCTACCCGTTAGACCAGGGAGTCCCACAGGGGTCTTCACTGAGTCCCACCCTTTTCAATCTGTATGTGAGACCGTTGGCTGCGGTCGTCAAGCGGTGGGGCCTAACCATGGTATCCTACGCAGATGATACGCAGCTGGCGGTCACACTGAGTGGGGACTCAGACCTGGAGGCTCCCAGGTTTTGTGATGGTCTGCGGGAAGTGGCTAACTGGATGAAATCCAACTGTCTCCAGTTAAACACCAAAAAGACGGAGATTATGGTGGTTGGTAAACAGGTGGTTTTGTGGGAGGATAAATGGTGGCCTTCGGAGTTGGGTGTGACTCCCCTTCCAGCGGCAGAGATAAAAAACTTGGGGGTATGGTTTGATTCTTCTCTGAGTTTCATCTGTCATACCAAGAAGGTGGCGGCTTCTTGCTATGGCATCATCAGAGGACTTCGACCTATCCTCAAATTCTTTGACGCACCTACAAGACAGCTGGTGGTTCAAGCATCAGTGCTGTCTAGGTTGGACTATGCCAACTCCCTACTGGCGGGAATTAACCAGTCGGAATTTCGGCGGCTCCAGCGGGTTCAATACGCTGCGGCCCGACTGGTGACTGGTCTCCCCAGGCGATGTTCGGTGTCCAATACTCTGCGCTCTCTCCACTGGCTTCCTGTGCAGCAGAGGATTAGATTTAAGGTTCTCTGTTTTGCATTTAAAATCTTAAAGGGTACTTCCCCGCAAATCATGGAGCAATTGCTGATTCCTTATGTTCCCTCTCGCACTCTTAGATCGTTAGGCCAGAACTTAGCAGTGGTTCCGCGCTTTAAGCTGAGCAGAATTGGGGGCCGCTCCTTTCGAGTCCTGGCAGCGAGTTGGTGGAATTCTCTTCCTCCACAAATTCGGGCCATTGATGAGCTCCTTCAGTTTAGGCGGGCTATTAAGACCTTTTTATTTGTCTAAGCTTATCTGTTGTGTTTTGTCTTCTTTTGCCCGCTTTTAGTGCTGTGTTGTGTTTACCTTCTCAAAGCGCCGGGACGCCCCTTTGCTGGGGCAGCTGTGCGCGGTACAAATAAAAATAACATAACATAACATAAAGGTACGATAGAGAGAGATTAGTGCTTCTTCCCACTGTAGTATAAATATTTTTATAAAAGAGAGATGTTTTGATGGAGACGCAAATGCATCCTCGTATTGTATTATGCACTGCTGTCAGCTGGTGGAGATGGCAGTGTTTGTCAATCTAAAGAGACATTTCAGCACAGAGGTCTGTTTCTGTATACACCTTACTACATAGGCCTGTCCTCATAAGGAGGTGTCTGAGAGAGATGTGAGTGGTCCTTACATTTAACTATGCATACTAGTTGTCCAAGACACAGTTGTTGACAGAGTGGATTCTCTATTTTCTATTCTAATGATATGCACTATCATTAAGAGAGGGATGAGTAGAAGACACACTTCATCCAAGAGAGAGTTCTCAGTGTTGAAGCTAGTCCTTCCCCACACTGTATTCAATATCCTTGTTGTCCTGGGAAGAGGTCGTAGTGGAAAGGCCAGTTCCTATTATACCCTACTATGTAGAGTGACTACTCTATGGTGTGGTATTTTTAAGAGTCCAGTCTCTCCTCACTCCCTACTATATACTGCTGCCATACTACAGAAAGCTGGGACTGGAGTGATCACTTTTCCTTAAATTCTTAAGAGAAGGAAATAAAGGTATCAAGTACTGTAATGAAGGAGAGTGCTCATTATGTGACTGAAGAATAAGTTACTTACCTTGGGTAACGCCTTTTCTGGTGGATACATTAACTACCTGTGGATTCCTCACCTAAAGAATTTTCCCCCACACGCCAGCTTCAACAGAAATTTTCTTCTAGCTCTCCACGTCAATGATGACTTCACAATTGCCCGACTTCACGCGAAGCCGTATGACGTCATCCAGGCAATAAGAAGCCCTCGTCGACGTGCAGATGTCAGTTATCACCATTTTTTACGTGCCTTTGAGGCGAACAGGTGAACATTGACCTTGAAGAGAATATAACCGCATCAAGTAAAGTGAAAACGCAACATTTATTACAATAAAAAATAAAAAGACACTAACGGCAACTACACCTTCATATGGAAACATATATACATAGTCAAGTTCAACCATGTTGCCTTGAAATATATCAAATAGAGAAAGAAATACATATAAACATGCCCTAATTATATACATGCCCTAATTATATACAAATATTCAAGAAAACGGTGCTCACCCACGGATTTCGTGGTAAGACCAGCCAGGCAACGGGGAGGCGGGTGGGACCGTGAGGAATCCACAGGTAGTTAATGTATCCACCAGAAAAGGCGTTACCGAAGGTAAGTAACTTATTCTTCTGATGGATACACCTACCTGTGGATTCCTCACCTAAAGAATAGAGTCCCAAAGCAGTACTACCTCCGGAGGTGGGTGCCTGAATGGTCAAACCAAGAAATCCTGCAGCACTGAGCGTGCAAAATGGCCGTGCCTCCTGACCTCAGAGTCCAAACAATAATGTTTGACAAAAGTATGGAGGGATGCCCAAGTTGCCGCCTTGCAGATGTCAACCACAGGAACACCCCTAGCCAAGGCTGATGAAGCAGCCTTAGCTCTGGTGGAATGAGCTCGAAGCCCCACAGGTGGTTCTTTCTTTGCTAGGGAATAACAAAGTTTGATACAGAGAATGACCCACCTGGACAGCGTTCTCTTGTGGACTGCTCTGCCTCTCCTATTCACCACGTATCTAACGAAGAGCTGATCGTCTTGCCTGAACTCCCTCGTCCTGTCGACAAAGAAGCTCAATGCTCTTTGTGGATCCAATCAGTGAAGCCTCTCTTCCTCCTTGGATGGATAAGATGGAGGGTAAAAGGAAGAGAGAGTAATAGACTGCCCCAGGTGAAAGGGTGTAACAACCTTTGGGAGGAAAGCCGCCTTGGTCCTTAACAGAACTTTGTCTCTAAAAAAGGAAAGGTATGGAGACTCTACACTAAGAGCCTGGAGCTCACTCACTCTTCTGGCCGATGTTATGGCCACTAGAAACACAGTCTTTAAGACCAGCAAACATAAAGAACACGAGTGCATCGGCTCAAATGGCGATCCCATTAGGAATGCCAATACTAAATTAAGATCCCACTGTGGCATAACAAACGGAGTGGGCGGAAACCTATTAGTGAGACCCTTAATGAACCTCAAAACAAGAGGTGACTTAAACAAGGAGGGTTGGTCTGGGATGCACAGAAAAGCCGACAGCGCTGATAAATAGCCCTTAACTGTGGCAACTGCACAACCCTTCTGTGCCAAGGAAAGAGCAAATAACAATATGTCAGACAAGTGAGCCTTCAAGGGATTAATTTGGTTCTCTCCACACCAACTCACAAATCTGGCCCACCTGCTTGCATAGATCGATTTGGTGGAGTGTCGCCTGGCCGATAAAATAACATCTACCACTTCCGGCAGGAGAGAAAAAGCACTCAGATTGCCCCGTTCAATCTCCAGGCATGAAGGTGCAGACTCTGGAGGTGGAGATGTAGAATCTGCCCCTGCGACTGCGAGAGGAGGTCTGCCCTGTAAGGGAGACGGAGCGGAGGGCACAGGGAGAGTTGGAGGAGGTATGAATACCACACCCTTCTCGGCCAATCTTGGGCTATCAAGATGAGTTGGGCCTGGTCCTGGCAGATCTTCCTCAGAACTCAAGGAATCAAGGGTATGGGAGGAAACGCGTAAAGCAACTGACCCTTCCAAGGCATCTAAAACGCGTCCCCCAAAGCTCCTTGCACTGGATACTGGAGGCTGCAAAACAACGGTCAGTGCGCGTTCTTCTGAGTAGCAAACAGATCTATCTGCGGACATCCCCACATCTGGAAGATGTGAATAACCAGATCCGGATGAACACGCCACTCGTGGTTGATCGAGGCGCGCCGACTGAGAACGTCCGCACGTATGTTCAGAACTCCGGCCAAATGATTTGCTACCAAGCAAATCTCGTGGTCCTGAAGCCAGGACCAGAGTCGAAGAGCGTCTCTGCAGAGAAGATACAACCCCACTCCTCCCTGCTTGTTTATATACCACATCACAGTAGTGTTGTCCATCAGGACCTGAACTGACTGACCGTGAAGGGAAGGGAGGAAGGCCTTGAGAGCCAGACGTATCCCCTGCAATTCCAACAGATTGATGTGAAACCTCTGTTCTACTGGAGACCAAAGACCTTTGATGTCCAGGTCCCACAGATGAGCTCCCCACCCTAGAGTGGAAGCATCCGTCACAACTGTGGCCACTGGCGGAGGCAGGGAGAACGGCCTTCCTTGCAACAGGTTGCCGAACGCACTCCACCATTGAAGATCCGCAGCAGTGTCTCTGGAGATCCTGATCAAATACTCAAGATCTCCCTTGTGTTGAAACCACTGCCTGCAGGCGCACCACTGAAGAGCCCTCATGTGCCAGCGTGCATGAGTGACCAGCAGTATGCAAGAAGCGAACAGACCGAGCAGACGAAAGACCTTGAGGACTGGAACTACTGCTCCATTTTGAAACATTGGAATCAACGCCTGAATGTCCTGAACCCGCTGTGGCGGAGGAAAGGCCAGATTCAATGTTGTGTCCAGTACTGCCCCTATAAACAGGAGGCGTTGAGAGGGCTCCAGGTGAGATTTGGGCACATTGACTGAAAAACCCAGGTCGAACAACAACTGAGTTGTCGACTGCAGGTGACGCCGCACGAGCTCTAGGGACTAGGCTTTGATCAACCAATTGTCCAGATAGGGAAATACCATATCACCTTTCTTCTGAGCTCTGCTGCAACCACCGCCATCACCTTTGTGAAGACTCGAGGTGCTCAAGTAAGACCAAACGGGAGGACCGCAAACTGATAATGCTGCGACCTCACCACAAACCGGAGATACTTCCTGTGCGACTTGAGGATCGGAATATGGAAGTACGCATCCTGCAAATCTACAGACACCATCCAGTCTCCTTCGTTCAATGCCAAAAGAACCTGTGATAGGGTCAGCATCTTGAACTTTTCCTGCTTGAGGAACCAATTCAAAATCCTCAGGTCCAAGATTGGACGTAACCGACCATCCTTTTTGGGGATCAGGAAGTACCTTGTTGTAATAACAGAAGATGGTCGTCCGAACAGAAGGAGGGACGGGGAGGGAAGGGAGGAGGGAATTCCCGATAGGGAAGAGCATACCCCTTCTTTTCTTTGCGATGTCGATGACCCAGGAGTCTGATGTTATAAACTCCCACATGGGAAGAAATCGGGCAGGTCTCCCCCCCCTTACCGGAGACACGTGAGCAGGGAGTGGTGGAGGACTAAGGCTGCTTTCCCTGCTGCAACCCTCCTGAGGAACAGGCAGAGTGCTGCTGGGTGGCCCCTCTAGTTCGTACTCTACCCCTGCCCCTGAAGGATCTGTAAGGCAGGGTTCCTTCAGGTTGCTGCCCTGCCGCATGGAGCCTGCCACGAAAGGAGGTGCCACAAGCAAAACGTCTAAATTTCCTAAAAGATCTAAAAGCAGAGGAAGTGGCTGCTTGAAGTCCCAACGACCTCGCTGTTACTCTGCTCTCTTTAAAGCGTTCAAGAGCAGAATCGGCCTTTGCTCCAAAGAGTTTTTCTCTGTCAAAAGGCAGGTCCAGGAGAGTAGTCTGCACATCCGGGGAGAAACCTGATGAACGCAGCCAAGCCTGTCGCCTCGTCACTATGGATGTGCCCATAGCTCTTGCCACTGAATCCGAGGTGTCCAACCCAGATTGAATCACCTGGGTCGCCGCCGCTGCCTGAGCGTCCGACAATAGGTGCAATACCTACTGTGGCAATCCCGGGTGACCCTTAGCCTCCTCCATAAGGGCATGAATATAACGCCCCAAAATGCAAGTCGCATTGGTCGACTTCAAGGCCATGCTGCAAGAAGAAAAGGCCTTTTTTGCTGCCTGGTCCATTTTCTTAGACTCCCTGTCCGCAGGAGCCCCGGGGAACAAACCAGGAGCTGACCGGGAGGAGCACGACGCCTGAACAACCAAACTCTCCGGAGTTGGATGTTTGGAGAGAAAGTCCGGATCACCTTCAGACACACGATAGCGTCTCACTACCACCCTGTTGACTGCTGCCGAAGTCACTGGCTTCTTCCAGAGATCTTTAATGGGGTCCAAAAGAGCCTGATTGAAGGGCTCGAGAGGCTCCGCCACGGCTGACGCCGGATGCAGCACTTCAGTCAGAAGGTTGGTTTTCATCTCTGCAGCAGGAAGAGGAAGGTCTAAAAAGTCTGCAGCCTTCCTTACTACCGCATGAAGTGATGCAGCCTCCTCTGTATACTCCCCTGGGGATGCCAAATCCCATTCAGGGGAAGTGTCAAGGCCACTTGCTGTGTCCAAGCCTTGTAGATCTCCCGAAGGCTTCATGATCTCAACTTCCTCCAAATGTTGTCTGCTGTACTCCTCTTCCTTCAGGAGCCGTAAAGCCAATCTCCTGGATCGGTGTCTGGATTCGAGCCCCGGCGTCGATAAGGCATCGGCCGACGCTGAGGATCTTCGTCGGTGCCGCTCATCGGATCCATCCGACACCGGACCCTCCGGCGCCACAGGCAACTTCACAGTAGACTGGATCCGTGGTGAATCCATCGGCGCCGGGACAGCAGACGTCATCGGCATCACAGGCCTTCTGGGCGACGCCAAGGGCTTCGGCGCCGAAGCGGCTCCAGAAGGAAGAAAGGGCATAAAGGGTGTCGGCTTGTAAGGAGCCGGAGCACCCAAGTTAAAGGCCAAAGGACGTTACGGACCCGCATGCCCTCCACCAGGTGCCATGGTGGAAATAATGTTAAACATTGCATTTAAAAATGCAGCGAGATCCGTACCCGGTGCTGGGAAAGCCGGATAAGTCTGTGGAACCGCCGCCGGAGGAGAGGCTGATGATGGACCCGGCATTTCCTGCCCCAGAGAAACCGTCGGCTCCTGATGAGGCTCGACTTCAAACACCGACAAAGGAGACGTCGGAGAAGCCGGAGTCGTTGGAGGCGTGGCAGTCGGGCTAACCTCCCACGTCGGCCGGTGCCGAGCTGATGGAGATTTGGATCTGGAACGGCCCCTGCTCGATTGGCGCTGTGATTCGTGACAACGCAGAGAGTCCCCATGACATCGATGAGTCTTTGAAGATCGCAAAGAAGACTCTCTGCGATGACGCCTTTCCTTCCTTTGCCTCTCGCTCTTTAAGAGCCTTAGGATTCATGCATTGACATGATCCGCATGACTCGACCTCATGGTTGGAACTAAGGCACCATAAACAATTTTCATGGGGGTCCGTGACCGACATCCGACCCCCACACTGCTTACAAGGTTTAAAGCCAAGATTTTCTCGGCTGAGACATAGTAACACCGAAGTGAAACTGTAGCTCCCTGTTAGCCTCGAAGAAAAACTGTTACTCGAAGGCAGGGAAAAAAGGGAATTGACATCTGCACGTCGACGAGGGATTCTTATTGTCTGGATGACGTCATACGGCGTTGCATGGAGTCGGGCAATTGCGACGTCATCGTCGACGTGCGGAGCTAGAAGAAAATGTCCGTCGATACTGGGGCGTGGGGGAAAATTCTTTAGGTGAGGAATCCACAGGTAGGTGTATCCATCAGAAAAACATTTTACGATCTTGCGAGAGTCTCACAAGATTACAGGAAACAAAGGTAGGGAGTGGTTGAGAAAATAAAGAAAGGTGTTAGTACAGAGGCCTATATGTTTGAATACTTTACTATCCACACTGAAGGATTCGGACCTGTTGTCCATGAAATACACTAAATTGTTACACTTGAGAGACTCTCCTGGGACATGCAGAAATACTCGGTTGAAGGCAGGCATTTGGGTGCTCCCATAATCGCAAGTGTGGCGGGATCATAAATAGTAAAAATGCATACATGAGTTCACAATACATTTTGATAATATGAATTATTATTGTGGTGTTTGTTTTTAATAGAAAGAGTATAAGAAACTACTGTGATGAACAGATGGCTAATTCTTATTTAAAAAAACAGCTACACTCTTGCAAGTATCTCGCAAGGCTCACCTGGAAACTTACTGGGCCTTCCATGAGGTGTCTTACACTCCTGTGAGAGTCTCATGAGATTGTAGGCAGAGATTTTTAAAAAAAGGTTAAAGGCTCAACCAATAGTTGCCATTTTTATTATGTGACTGAAGAAATGCTGTGATGTATTTAGGTGCAGAACCAGAGATAGCTCTGTTTGTACTTGGTGCTTTGGCGGAGAGGTAAGTCTCTTTAAGTTGTGATCAGCAGAACTGCATATATCTGGAGCTGAAAGAGAATGGTGTGGTCATATGCATTTAAGAAAGAATTCCAAGTTCAGGTATTTAGTAATATATTTAATGAACTGTGTTGTGAAGTGTTAGTAAGTGTACAAATGTTGGTAAACTTTGTACACACTATATTTAAAGAGTGAAAAGTTGTTTGAGGAGGTGTGGATGTAATAATATAGCTTACGAAGGTACAGATTAGAATGTAGAGGGATGTGAGCAAGATTTGCAGGTTGTGTTATAAAATGAAATGTTCAGACTAAGCATACTTCTAAGTAAATGAAGCAGTGTTTCTCAAATTATAAAACAAAGAATGTAAGAGTACAATCCGTATTGTTATGATCCTCATTGTACATATACTTTAGCCCTATGAAATGATTGAGCGGTTGTTGGAAAATGGCCTCTGTAGGAAGGTAGCCTCTTTCTAGCATTGTTACCCCCACTTTTGGCCTGTTTGTTGGTATATGTCAGGGTGTTTTTACAGTGCTCATAGTGAAAACCCTATTTGTCAGTGTGTTTTTATATGTCTCACTGGGACCCTGATAGCCAGGACCCCAGTGCTCATAGTTTGTGGCCTGTATGTGTATCCCTGTGTAGTGCCTAACTGTGTCACTGAGGCTCTGCTAACCAGAACCTCAGTGCTTATGCTCTCTCTGCATTTAAAATTGTCACTATAGGCTAGTGACCATTTTCACCAATTCTAATTGGCACACTGGACCACCGTTATAATTCCCTAGTATATGGTACCTAGTTACCCAGGGTATTGGAGTTCCAGGAGATCCCTATGGGCTGCAGCATTTATTTTGCCACCCATAGAGAGCTCAGACAAATCTTACACAGGATTGCCACTGCAGCCTGAGTGAAAAAACGCACACGTTATTTCACAGCCATTTTACACTGCACTTAAGTAACTTATAAGTCACCTATATGTCTAATCCTCACTTAGTGAAGGTTAG
This sequence comes from Pleurodeles waltl, assembly GCF_031143425.1. Classification (NCBI taxonomy): domain Eukaryota; kingdom Metazoa; phylum Chordata; class Amphibia; order Caudata; family Salamandridae; genus Pleurodeles; species Pleurodeles waltl. The sequence continues at coordinate 768,695,521 of NC_090446.1, forward strand.
GTGCAAAGTTACTAAGTGGGAGGGCACCCTGGCACTAGCCAAGGTGCCCCCACGTAGTTCAGGGCAATTGCCCCGGACTTTGTGAGTGCGGGGACACCATTTCACGCATGCACTACACATAGGTCAATACTTATATGTAGCTTCACAATGGTAACTCTGAATATGGCCATGTAACATGTCTAAGATCATGGAATTGCCCCCTCATGCCAAATCTGGTATTGGGGTGCCAATCCCATGCATCCCCGGATACTGCCAAACCAGTTCTCTGTGGTTTTCTCTGCAGCTACCACTGCTGCCACCCCACAGACAGGGTTCTGCCCTCCTGGGGTCTGGGAAGCCCAGTCCCAGGAAGGCAGAACAAAGGATTTCCTATGAGAGAGGGTGTTACTCCCTCTCCCTTTGGAAATAGGTTTTAAAGGCTGGGGAGGGGTAGCCTCCGGAAATGCTTTGAAGGGCACAGATGGTGCCCTCCTTGCATAAGCCAGTCTACACCGTTTTAGGGAACTCCCAGTCCCTGCTCTGGTGCGAAACTGGACAAAGGAAAGGGGAGTGACCACTCCCCTGTCCATCACCACCCCAGGGGTGGTGCCCAGCGCTCCTCCAGTGTGTCCCAGGCCTCTGCCATCTTGAATCCAGAGGTGTGAGGGCACAATGGAGGTCTCTGAGTGGCCAGTGCCAGCAGGTGATGTCAGAGACCCCTTCTGATAGGTGCTTACCTCACTAGGTGGGCAATCCTCCTCTGAAGGATATTTAGGGTCTCTCCAGTGGGCTTTTCCTCAGATAACGAATGCAAGAGCTCACCAGAGTTCCTCTGCATCTCCCTCTTCGACTTCTGCCAAGGATTGACTGCTGTCTGCTCCAGGACACCTGAAAAACTGCAACAAAGTAGCAAGAAGACTACCAGCAACATTGTAGCGCCTAATCCTGCCAGCTTTCTTGACTGTTTCCTGGTGGTGCATGCTCTGGGGGCTGTCTGCCTTCACCCTGCACTGGAAGCCAAGAAGAAATCTCCTGTGGGTCGATGGAATCTTCCCCCTGCTAACTCAGGCACCAAACTTCTGCTTCACTGGTCCCCTGGGTCCTCTCTCATTGTGACGAGCGTGGTCCCTGGAACACTGGTGCTAGACCCAAGTGACCTCGGCAGCCCAGTGGTCCATCTGTCCAAATTTGGCGGAGGTAAGTCCTTGCCTCCCCTCGCCAGACAGTAATCCTGTGTACTGCGTGAACTGCAGCTGCTAGGGCTTCTGTGCACTTTTGCAAGGAATCCCTCATGCACAGTCTGGCCCAGATCCCCAGCACTCCGTCCAGCATGCTCAAGTCGCTGAGTTGACCACCGGCTTCGTGGGACCCTCCTTTGTAGTGTTGAGACGACCGCCGTGCTCAGTTTTCTTGAACCTGTGTTCAAGTACTTCTGCGTGTGCTGCCTTCTTCTGCTTGGGCTCTCTGTGTTGCTGAGGGCCCCCTCTGTCTCCTCTTCTAAGTGGCGACCTCCTGGTTCTTCCTGGGCCCGGGCAGCACCCTTTTTCTTTAACCGCGACTCTTGCAGCTAGCAAGGCATGTTTGCGGTCTTTCTGCATAGACTCTTGGACTTGGTCCCCTTCCTTTACAGGTCCTCAGGTCCAGGAATTCATCTTCAATGCTTTGCAGTCAGTTGTTAGTCTTTGCAGAATCTCCTATCACAAATTTAGTGTGTTTCTGGGGAAGTAGGGTCACTTTACTCCTACTTTTCAGGGTCTTGGGGTGGGGTATCTTGGACACACTTAGTGTTTTCTTACACTCCCAGCGACCCTCTACACACTACACTAGGCCTGGGGTCCCTAAGTGGTTAGCACTCCACTTTCTTAGTATATGGTTTGTGTTGTCCCTAGGCCTATTGCATCCTATTGTATTCTACAGTGTTTGCACTACTTTTCTAACTGTCTACTTACCTGATTTTGGTTTGTGTGTATATTTTGTGTAATTTACTTACATATATTTTTGGCACATTGTCACTAAAATAAAGTACCTTTATTTTTAGTAACTCTGAGTATTGTGATTCTTATGATATAGTGCTATATGATATAAGTGGTATAGTGGGAGCTTTGCATGTCTCCTAGTTCAGCCTAAGCTGCTCTGCTGTAGCTACCTCTATCAGCCTAAGCTGCTAGAACACTACTAATCTACTAACAAGGGATAACTGGACCTGGCACAAGTTGTAAGTACCATCAGGTACCCACTATAAGCCAGGCCAGCCTCTTACAGCCTCTCTGAAGGGTCACCCCAAACCTTTTGTCTTCCTCCACTTCTTTTTCTGACCTAATTTTTGCTGGCTTTAGGACTCTGGGCTGCTAACCAGTGCTGACGTGCATATGATCTCTCCTTAAAAACATGGCAAAATTAGATCCTACTCAATTGGACTATTTAATTTACTTGCAAGTCCCTAATAAAGTGCATTACATGTGCCCAGGGCCTGTAATTTAAATGCTACTAGTGGGCCTGAAGCACTGATTGCGCCACCCATTTAAGTAGCCCCTTAACCATGTCTCAGGCCTGCCATTGCAAGGCCTGTGTGTGCAGTTTCACTGCCATTTCGACTTTGCATTTCAAAGTACTTGCCAAACTTTAAACTCCCCTTTTTGTACATATAAGTCACCCCTAAGGTGGGCCCTAGGTAGCCCATAGGGCAAGCTGCTATGTAGGTAAAAGGCAGGACATGTACATATGTGTTATATATTTCCTGGTAATGAAAAATCTACTAACTTCGTTTTCCACTACTGTAAGGCCTGCTCCTTTCATAGACTAGCATTAGGACTGCCCAGATATACTTTTTGAGTGGTAGATTCTGATCTGAAAGGAGTGACCAGGTCATATTTACTATGGCCAGAATGGTAATGAAAAATCCTGCTCATTGGTGAGGTTGGATTTTATATTGCTATTTTAGAAATGCCACTTTCAGAAAGTGAACATTTCTCTGCACTTAAAAACGTCTGTGCCTTACAGCCTGTCTCCAATCAATGTCTGGTCTGTGCTGGTTGACAGCTCCCTTGTGCATTTCACCAAGACAACCACAAACATGGGACACTCAGTCACTCCTGGATTCATCTGCATATTGAATGGGTCTTCCTGGGCTGGAAGCCTGGAGGGCTTGACACTTACATTTCAAAGGCCAGTGGCCTGCCCATGCACAGTGGACTGCTAAACCCCGTACTGGGACCCTGGCAGACAGGACAGAACTGAAAGGGGAACTTGTGCACTTAAAAACCACTCTCTGAAGTTTCCCCCAGTTCAAAGGCATTTTTGGGTATATAAACTGGGTCTCTGACCCCACCAAACCAGACACTTCCGGGACCTACACCAGCACTATGCAAGAGGAGCTACCTGACTGCCCAGAGGATTCAACTGGACTGCTTTGCTGAGAAGGACTGCTGCCCTGCTGTTGCCCTGCTGGCCTCTGACTTTGCTTAGAAGAACTCTGCCTTCCCCAAAAGTGCTCTCCAATGGCTTGGATTGAGCTTGCCTCCTGTTTCTGAAGTCTCAGGGCTAAAAAGACTTCATCTCATCAGGAAACTCCTTGTGCATCGAAAATTGACGCACTGCCTGGCAAAATCGGTGCGAAGCCTGCATTGCGACCGAGAAATTGCTGCACAGCCGACCAAGACGACGCAACTCCAACTTCCCAACTGGAAATTTGACGCAGCGCCTGCCTTGCGAAGGAAAATTCGAAGCATCACCTACCGGATTGACGCAGTGCCTGTGCCTTCTTACAGCGCATCAAGGATTTTCCCTGCCTCATCCCTGGGAGTCAAAATATCCTGCCATCTCAGTGAGGAACCAAGACTGCGCTTTGAAAAATGACACAAACCCCTTGCAGCGAGGAAAGAAATGACGCATCATCTGTGCTGCGTCGGAAAATTCAACGCAACATCCTAATTTTCCACGCATCTGCTCCTCTGTGGTCTTTGTGCGTCCTTAGTTTTGATGCATACCAGATACTGTGTGTAAACAAGAGCCAACTGTTTTTTTCTAAGGATTAAGACTCTTTCAAAAACTTTTATTGTGCTTATTGGATCTTTGTCATTTTGACCTTATTTTATTCAGATAAATATCTGTTTGTCTAAACCTGTGTGGTGTATTTTTGTGGTATTTTCACTCTGTTACTGTATGATTGATTGCACAAATACTTTACACATTGCCTTCTACGTTAAGCCTGACTGCTCAGTGCCAAGCTACCAGAGGGAGGGCATAGGATAATTTGTATTGTGTACAACGGTGGATACCTCTGCTAACATTGGTGATCAGCGGTGAGGATAAGACTTGTGTTTTTGCAGTGCCATACAATGGCTATGTGTACACTACCTACTCACAGTTAAAGGTCAATCTGATTTGTTTGCTTTTTGCTGCAGTTTCCCTGCTTGACATTCCCTAATCAATCCTATACATCCTGTCTCTGGCTGGGTACAACAGTGGAGCTGGAGAGGTTTACCTAGCCAAGCTGGAGGCATACACTGTCAGCCAGCTGAAAGAGTTCTGCAAGGGGATGGGAGTACCTACCCGGGGAGCCTCCAAGAGGGAGGAGTACCAAAAGGCACTGAGAGCCTGGGCAGAAGCCAGTTCACAAGAGCAGGTTGAGTTGGGTGAGCAAGTGGATGGCTCTCCAGAGGATTTGCCAACAGCAGTGGGGGATGACACCCCTAGATTGGAGTCCCCTGGTAAACCAGGGAGCAGTGTCTCAAGTCACGGCCTGACCCGAGAGGAAAGGATTGAGAATTCAGGCTGCAGTTGGCAAGATTAACCATGGAGGCACAGGAGGAGTTGGTGGTGGTCCCAGGGACCTTGAGGGGTGGGGGGCTCAGAGGGGAGGTCCGCAAAGCCTCTCTAAGCTTTCTTTATTATGTAGCCCTGGTGAGGGGCTGGTCATTGCCCAGGTGGTGTCAGTGCGCCCCACCCATATATTTCTTGAATATTGTCCCAGGGAGGAAGTGGTCCCCAGGACCAGGGGAGGGGGTCCGCGTGGCCCCCCTAAGTTTTATATTATGTAGGCTGGGGACATTGTGATCCCGGGGACCCAGTGCAGCCCAACTATACATGTTTTTTATGGTGTCCCCCGGGAGTTGGTGGTCCCTGGGACGTGAAGGGTCTGCATGCCCCCCCTACTTTTTTTTTATTATGTAGCCCTGGGTAGGTGATCATCTCCTGAGGGGGTCAATGTGCCCCCCATATATTTATTTATCTGGGGCCCATGGGAGGGTTTGAGTGGCCCCCAAAATGTTTTAATAGGTAGCCCAGGGTGGTGGTTGGCCTGGGGCCCATGGCGGCATTTGTGTCACCCTTAAATATACATATTTAATGTTGCCCTCTTTAAGCTCCAACCCCCTTCAGCCGTTCGTGGCGTAGGGTTTGCCAGTTAAGGGGGGTTGGCCGCCTGGCCCTCCATCCGTGCATCGTTGGTATGCTTATAGCGGCCAGGCCCTGCAGCCAATCCCCGCCGCACACGGCCAAAGGCATGTGTGGCACAGGGTTGGGTGGTTATAGTGGGTTGGCCGCAGGGCTTTGCCACAGGTCAGGCCCTGCGGCCAACCCCTGCCGTGCATTGGATTAACATATGGTGGATTAATATATAGTAATTGAAATTACTTTACGTTTAAAACAACACAGAAATTCACTGAAAAAAACAAAGGTTACAAGGATATTATAGTTAGAAAATAGAATTTAAAAAAAACATAGAAATACACTAAAAAAAACTAAGGTTACAGGGACATTATAGTTCGGCTCACATTTTAACTGTACAAAACCATAGAAATTCAGGTGTTATAGTCAGAGTTATTTCAAGTAACTATAACTCATGCTCTAAGGTAACTATAACTCACGCACTCGCCATGCACTTCTAATTACCCCAGATATTACATCACTCATGACATCTTTTATAACACCATTGATAACTTCACTGTAGCATTTGCAGTAAAGTTATGGATGATATAACTGTGTATGGTGGGGCCGCGAGTTATAGTTACCTTAGTGCACGTTATAGTTACTTGAAATAACTATAGCAGCTGAATTTATTCTACTAAAGCAGTGGTTCCCAATCTATGCACCGCGGCTCCCCAGTGCATTGTCAAAACTAGCCAGGGGCACCGCACACAGTTTGGGAGCCAATGCTGTAGCCGCATCTATGCCCTGCATTCCTTTCTTCTATTTATATCTTGTCTTTACTCTTTTGCTCTTACTGCCATCTTCTTTCTTCTCTTTCACATCCTTATCGTACCCCCTTTAATGGTCCCCTCTGCCATTATGCTTCTTGTTGTCTCCTTTCTCTCACTTTCGTCTTATCGACTTCTCATGGCTCCCTTCCCTGCTACTGCCAATGTTTTCCTTTTTGTTTACCCCTTTCTTCTCTGTTCTCCATTTCACTCTTGTGCTCTTCTCCTCTTTATTTCATCTGAGTAGCCCGTCTCTCTCTTCTCTTTCTGCACTCTCCATGTCTGCTGTATATTTTTCTCTCTCTTCCACCTTCAACACAGACATGCAACTGCAGTCTCTGGCCTTTAGCCTTTCACCGCGCATCTGAGTTTCCCTTTCTCCACTGCTCCACAGAACAACACTCAAGCAGGGAAAAACAAACATGGAGGAACCCCTAAAAAGGGTCTTGTAAAAAGATGATAGAACTTAATTAAATAAACTGTTACCAGCGAGGGGGTTCCTCACACCCTGCGGCTCCTGCACCCTCTGCACGCGGATAGCTATGTCACTGAGTTTCAGTAGCTGATCTTACGGTGACATGTAGCAAACATTTGCGAGTCGCAAATGGCCCGATTCGCAATTTGCGACCCCGCAAAATCGGAAATGGGATGCAAAAATTCAATTTCCGACTCGCAAAATGCGACGCGAGCCATTACCGACTCGCAAAATTTGCGACCCCATTTTGCGACCCACAAATAGCAAGTCGCAATTTGTGAGTCGCAAACCATATGCAATAGCAACTAGTCGCAAAAAGCCCATTTTGCACTTCCAATTTACCACTAACTCAGAGCAGGTGGTAACCATTACCAAAGTATAAAAGGAGACCCAGAAGGCATCTGGGTTACTCAAGATGGCGGAGATATACCTAATAGCAGTGAGGAGGAGAGCCCACGCCGCCCAGCAGAGGAGGAGGAGGAGCCAGAGACAGGAGTAGATATACAGAACAAGGCAGACACTTTTCCAACAAACTGAGGAGATTTATGATAAATATAGACTTAGCAGCGCAGCTATACTAGATTTAATAGAATTAGTCAAACCACAGCTAGAACGCCAGACTGTGCGCGGCTGCGCCATCCCTACCTATGTGCAAGTGCTATGCTCACTGCACCTCTTGGCCTCGGGTAGCTATCAGTAGGTCATTGCTGTGGCAGGTGGGGTATCCCAAAGTGCACTCTCACGGCTCTTTAGGGCATTCCTAGACGCCTTACTCACACACATGTCGAGATACATATACCTACCCAGGAATGAGGCAGAAATCAACAGTACCAAGTTGGAATTTTACAGGATTGCCAACTTCCCCCATGTCATAGGGTGTGTAGACGGGACACATATACAAATATGCCCTCCTGCAAACCTGGAATATCTGTTCCGCAATAGGAAGTGTACCCACTCACACAATATTCAGGTGGTATGTGACGCCCATTATGTCATCACTGACATAGTTGCTAAATTTCCAGGCAGTACTCATGACTCCTACATTTTTAGGCACAGTGGGATACACCAACACCTAGAACGTGGGGAGTTTGGAGACGGATACCTCCTAGGTAGAGCTGATAACACCTTGCAGACATACACACAGGTCAATGTGGAAACCACCCATGCCCTGCTAACATTGTACTTTTGTGCCAAAAAGGTGACAGTGCATATGCACTACGACCATGGATACTAACTCCGTACCTAACACCCAGCAATGATTCCGAGAGGCGATACAACAGTGCACATAAGAGGACCAGGAACATCATCGAACGTACCTTTGGACTGCTGAAAGCAAGGTTCAGATGCCTCCACCGAAGTGGAGGTGCCCTTCAGTATACCCCAATAACAGCTTTCAAAATTCGTTGTTGCATGCGCTATAATGCACAACATTGCCACCAGACGTGGGCTACCTCTCACCCCTGAAGACCCAGATTCTGAGGATGAAGAGCAAGAGCTACCACATCGCCATCATGGGGATAGGAGCATCGCAAATCAAGGCAGACTGAGACGGGAACACATTGCAAACCAATACTTTGGAAGGTACGTGCTAACTTTTACCATACTCACCAATGTAACACACAAAGAGTCCATGTGTTAAGTGGAAAGAACAAGTGATTTAATAAGTGCAAACACAAAAACTATTTACAATTGGAACAGTTCAGGGGCTTCAATAGTCCACCTGGCATGGGACACATTGACGTCATGTGCCCCAACCCCAGGACTGTGTGGATCTCAGGCCCTACGGCGGGCTCGGCCAGCATGGCTGGTACTAGGGGGGTCAGCAGTGCCCTGCCTTGTGCTTCCACTGCGAAGCACCCTGGTGTCCCCGGCAGAGACACTGCTGACAGTGGAGCCCTCCTCACTGTCCTGTGGCGTGTCGCCTGTGCCCCTGGCCACCTGCCATGCCTCCATCAGGTCTATAGCGTGGCTGAGACGGCCCAGTCCACGTGCCACGTCACTGGCAAAGTGGCCCATGTCCACCTGGAGGCTGACCGTGTGCCTAGACAGACCTGTTGTGTTCACAGCCAGCCTTACAATTGAGGAGGACATCCTGTCCAGGCGGTTCAGCAGCTGGCGGTCCCTGCGCCGTGCACTCTCTGTCTGCGTTAGCAGTCCTGCCACTAGTTGGCGCATGGAGAGTGCAAGGTCGCCCATGTTTGAACTGATCAGTTGCAACTATCAATGTACCAGCTGCATACTGTTGCCATGATTGCGCTCTATGCGCCGCAATGCCCCGGTAATCCTCCTTAATTCCTGTGTCTGCAGGCGCTGGCCCCGTAGGAGTGCGGCCTCGGTTTGTGATGTGGAGGCATCCCCTGACTCTGCCTGCCGCTCTGAGGATGGAGTTCCACGTCGCCTGCGACGTGGTGGAGGCCCTGTGATGTCTCCCGTGGCACTTTGGCTGGTACCTGGTGCAGGCTCACACACCACTACTGCAACAGGTGTTTCGTGAGGGGACATGGTGTCGGTGGTGCAGGTCGCAGTGGTGGCTGGTCCTGTTCCCTCGTGTGTCTGCTGGCTGACCAGTGGCCCCTGGCTGCTTGGGCTGGTGGGGGTGTCTTGTGGGAGACCTGTGGGACATAGGGAACACACTGTCAGTATCTACTATCTGTTATCAACTTCCTAATAAACTGTTGCCTATGAACTGCCTACTTGACTACTTTGCCCATAATGCACCATACTGGTGTTTGCTACTCTGAAATTGAACTATTTTGGTTGTGCATGCTCCTGTGTACAAGGTGGGTGGGGGTATGGCATTAATGAGGGTACATGCATGTCACATGGTACTCACCGGTTGATGGTCCTGCCTCAGAGGTGTCCAGATCTCCCATCCCGCTTACAGCCTCAGGCTCAAGGGTCTCTTCTACCCTTTCCCCCAGGGGTGTGGGTGGTGGTAGTGTTGATGGTCCCCCTCCTGTGCCTCTCATCTCCCTGAGCCGCTCTGCCACCCTCTCCTTGGTCCGGGAGCGCAGGTCGTACCACCTTTTTTTCAGTTCCTCAATACTCCGGTGGCTGACCCCCAGGGAGTTGACTTTTTCCTGGATCTCCATCCAGAGTCTCCTTTTCTCTGTCTCTGGCACGGTGAGGGCTGCCCTGCCAAACAACTGGTCATGGTGCTGACAACACTCCTCAGTCAGCACCTCCAACTCTTTTTCAGCAAACTTCAGTTTCCTCTTCCTTGGGTTTTCAGCCATGGTTGCTGGAGCTCTGTGTGTTTGCAGTGCTGCAGTTGAAATGGGTGTGGTCCTCCCTCCTCCCAGGTGTATTTGTAAACTTCCTGGCTGTGATGTCATCATCATGTGCCAGGAAGTGTTTTCCAGAGTGTTCTGCAGCACCTGCATTCAATTTTCGGCACAGTCGCAATTTGCGACACCCACTCACAAATTGCGTGTCCGTTTTTAGCGCGGTCGCAAAAAGCGACCTCGCAAACAGCGGTCTCGCTATCTGCGGTGTGACTCCGTGTGTGAGTCACAAATTGTCCTCGCGTTTTCTACCTGCATTGCAGTTAGCGAGTCGGAAATTGCGAGTTGCAAAGAGTCGCAATTTGCGAGTCGCTAATTTTTACCTACCTACATCTGGCCCTTAGTCATTAAAAATATTCAACTTGAATGCACTTTAGGAAGTCGTTTTACGTCATTCTATATTGGCAGTAATATAGTAAACAGCTTGTCAGCTTTAGGTAGTCTAGGAGCTGAGGAGGTTTGAAGGAGGCTTTAAGGAACAGTAATTATTCAAATGATTAGATTCTGGCATCTACCATATGACTGATTTCACTAGAGTAAAAGGTGAAAAGTACCAGGTACCTGTATTTCATGAGATCACATGATAGTTGCTACTCAGATCGATTGTTTTTCCAAGATTATTTGTATTTGTTATTTTTAGTTATTTATTGCAACTATTGCAACAAAAAAGGCACAAGAAATGCTGTAAATATTAACAGTTAAACGGTACATAAGCAATTAAGATGCTTGTAGGAACATATAGAGAGCAGGCTATAGCAGGTGATGAATGTTCTCTGTTTAACACAGACATGACAGTACAAACAAATGTCCAGTATACATACGTACAGCCACAGGGGCACGGAGAGGCAGAGGGTGGTAAGCACTTGGTGATTACGACTCACCTAACATGAACTCATGTTTGATATCAGACTTAAAGGAGGTTAGTGAAGAGATAGGGCAGGTTTGTCAGAATGTTTGTAGTGTGCTCCGGTCACAGAGGTGATACTGAGCCCCTCTCTGGTTTTATTGTGACACCTAGTGGTGGCTGATGATCGAAAAACCCCAGAGACGTTTTTGGAATGTTGTATTTTTCTGTGTTTTGCGGTCAGTAGGCTCGTTGAGCTGGGGGCCAAGGGCCAGCTGTTGACGTTCCCCAAACCATGCATGCCAATAGATCCGGTTCAGCAGGAGGGGGTGTTCCTATTTTTTAAGCAAAAATAGCTTTATTTTTATGTCGGCTTGAAATTGCCTCTGCCTCATTTTCTATGATTGTAATCTCTTCATCAGCTTTATCCTAATTATTTCCAGTGAAAAAAATTGAAGTACTCCCGAGGCCGGGCTTACATCCCACCACCCCATCCCACCACCTGTGGAAAATAAGTAACATAATGGTGAACCACAGCGCACCGCAAATAGGTCAAGGGAGCCATGGGTCAAAAAAGTTTGTGAAACACTGTACTAGAGGCTGCAGGTGGGAAAGTCGGGTAACACTACTGAAACAAGTCACAAAAACGCTTTCTCCAACGCCACCTCCCTATTAACATTCTTGCTTAGTAGGCAGTATGAGCTGAATATAGAACAGTTCCTGCGTGTGGCAGCTCTGCAGATGCCACAAATAGGATGTTGTGCACAAAAAACTGCTCCGGAGCACATGCTGTTCATGGAATGTGCCATGATTCTCCCACGACGAGCATTTATGTGATTTAGGGCCAGATGTAGGTAGCCTTTTGCGCCTCGCAAACGGCGAAAAACACCATTTGCGAGTGCAAAAGGCCTCACGCGATGCAGAAACACATTTTGCGAGTCAGTACCGACTCGCAAAATGTGTTTCCGACTCGCAAATAGGAAGGGGTGTGCCCTTCCTATTTGCGACCGCATCGCGATGTAGAGTTGATTTGTGACCGCGAAGGCGGTCGCAAATCAACTCGCAGTTACCATCCACTTGAAGTGGATGGTAACTCATTCGCAAACGGGAAGGGGTCCCCATGGGACCCCTTCCCCTTTGTGAATGCAAACAAAAATATTTTTTCAGAGCAGGCAGTGGTCCTATGGACCCACTGCCTGCTCTGAAAAAAACCTAAACAAAAAGGTTTCAGTATTTTTTCTATTTGCAGCTCGTTTTCCTTTAAGGAAAACGGGCTGCAAAAAGAAAAAAAAAACTGCTTTATTCAAAAGCAGTCACGGACATGGTGGTCTGCTGTCTCCAGCAGGCCACCATCCCCGTGAGTGCCTAGACTCGCTATGGGGTCGCAAACTGCGACCCACCTCATAAATATTCATGAGGTGGGTCATTGCGACCCCATAGCAAGTCGTAGAAGGTGTCTGAGACACCTTTCTGCATACCAGTTTGTGAGTTGCAATTTGCGAGTCGGAAGGACTCGCAATTTGCAAGTCGCAAATTCTTTTGTACTTACATCTGGCCCATAATTCCTAATGGCTGAGCTGCAACTAGTGATTCATCATTTGAATTGCAGCAGTTGTATGCCTGGGTGGCCAACGTTCATAAAGAGCTGCACCAACAGATAAATATCCTTGGCTTCATCAATTGAGTATTTGGGACAACTGCCGGAAATCCAAAGCGGGAAAGGTCCTCTCTGTTGGCAGAAGTAGGACGTCATTTATGAGAAGAAAGAACATAATGTAATTTGCGTGTTGAAACCAAAATATGAATGGACCTTTGGCAAACATTTCGGATTCAGCTGCAATATCATTTTTCTTTATTGAACCTCATGAAGGATTACCTACCTGTAAATGTCTATCTTTCTCCTACCATCTCCACTCATCAGATATCAAAGCTGCTACCATTACAGCTGTCTTCTATGACGCTGTAAACCTGCCCATCGGGCAGACACGAAATGTGTCTCACCAGGTGCGGCTAAACCTAAAGGTGGCTGAGAGGTAGATTGTTACTGAATTGATAATGAGTCTGAAATTGCTAGTTAAATAATGAATTGGTGAAGACAATGCGGCTGGACAAACAGCAGGTGAATACCTTGCTGTGATACACCGAATGCAGAAACACTTCTATTTAGCTATCTAAATTTCTGATAAAGCTTATGACTGTGCAAGCAGCTATTCTATTAGAGAGGTATTTGTATATGGCAAATTCTAAGTTGGTTGGAGCCTCGCTGTCAAAGAAATAGGTGTTGCATTCATGATTTATTGGAAACAAATGCCCAATGATTGTCGAGGAAAATCTGAGAACTGCCTGATAAGTGTACTAACACTGAATAAGAAACTTTGGGGCTATCAGAATAAGGGCCTAACTAATAATTTGGCGACAGTCTGTAGTTCTGTCAGGGAGACAGATTAAATTACTCCGTCCCCATGGCAGAGGGATCACCCGGAATTTTTTGTAATGTCCGCAAAGTAGGCGGTCATTTATAAAGCATGGATAGCAACTGCAGTCACGGTGGTTCCCGTCAACGCATTTCGCTGTTTGGTGTAGTGCTGTGTCTGCATGATGCAGCCCTTCACCAAACAGTTTTCTATTTTATATTTTCAAAAAGAAAATTATTTTTGAAAATAAAAAAAGTAATTCTCCCTTCACCATGGGAGTAATTTCCCATGGAGAGGAGGATATTAAATGCATTTTACTATACCTCACCGCCAGTGTTTGCGTCCATCTTGATTGGGTGGTTTTAAAAATTAGGTTTCTTGTTGGCAGGGGTATTCACTCTGTCCAAGCAGGAACCACAATATGAGTCAGCATAAGTCACAAACACACCCTAAATCAACCTGTACTCACCAGCTGGTAGCCTGGCAAAGATCAGTCAGGCTTAATTTAAGAGGCAATGTGTTAAGAATTTGTGCAACACTTCAAACAGTGAAACAGTGAATACACCACAAAAAATATACCACACCTGGTTAGAAAAGTAGAACTTAATTTAATGAACACAATAAGACCAAAAGGTCAAAAATCCAATAAGTGGAGCCGGAGTTATGCATTTTTAAAGAATAAACTAAAATACAGTGCTTAAAAGCATAAAGCACCAACAGGTGCTATCTGGTCATGCTAGACTGGGTTAAATCTGAAAGTTCAGGCTGACAGCGATAGAGCCTGGGTCGGCTACATGGGCCAGCCTTGGCTGCTGCAAAGTACTATGTATGTGTCGAGGGACATGCGAGGGGCAGAGGAAGCCGATGTTTTGTTGTCGATCTTTAGGATGGCGGCGATGTGTACCCTCTGAGATGCACGAAGTCAGAGATACGTCAGAAATGGAGGCAATGTGCTATGCCATCAGCGATGTGATGTCCTCGATGCTTGCAGCAGCGACGGTACATCGGCGTCGATGGAGGTAAGCCTATTTTGAGAGGCGCAATGTCATTGATGCGGGGATTATTGTTTAAGCAGCACTTTATACCCACTTCCAAGCGCCCAGGATGGAGTGGCAATGTTTGGCAAGGCAAGACTCGCAGATGGCAGAGACCAGGTGCTGTAGCAGGCGAGTTGGAAATCTTTTGTGCCCCTGAGACTTCAGAAAACAGACCAGTCATCTGGCCCTTGGGGTCACTGTGGGTCGTGGGTTTTAGTGATGTGGACCTAGCCCTTCTCACCCAGGCAATGAGAGCTGCAGGTTGTAAAGCAAGAAAGAAGTTCTTCCAGAGCAGCAGTCCAGCAGTGTGGCAGTTCTTGTAGAAGCACAGCAGTCCTTCCTGGCAGAGTATCCACAGGTCCAGAAGTGTACTGCCTTGGTAGTATCAAGAGACCAGTTCTTATACCTAGTGGTGCCTTTGAAGTGGGGGAGACTTGAAAGAAAGCCTTAGAAATGCACAGAGATCCTCGCTTCCTGTCCTGGATCTAGACTGACTACAGATTGTTATGCAGTCCTTCGTGTGGGGACAGGACACATCCTATTCAGATGTAAGTGTGAGGCTGTGCCCAGCTCCTGCCTCCCATCCTGCACAGGATGGCCCATCAGGATGTGGACGACCCATCAGTCAAACCTAAGCTCTATATGTGTGTGACAGCTAGAGGGAATCCACATAGCTTAGCTGTCACCTACCCAAACATGTATTGGAGATAGGCTGCAGGCACACATGGCTAACAGCAGGAAAATACCAACTTTCTAAAAGTGGCATTTTCAAAATTGTAATAATAAATCCAGTCTTTGCATCAAAGAGGATTTATCATTACAATTCCATAAGTACTAAACATGACTTATCTACCCCTTCTCAATTAGAAATGACAGCGTTAAATTAAATGTAATAAGGAATCCCCAATGGTATTCTTTGAGCGGAGTTGGCCTCAGAAAGGGGCTCATTTTAGTTACTTTGAATTGCTGTATGGGCACCTGGTAAAGGGGACTCTGAGTCTGGTTAAGGAGGAGGGTGAGTAACCTCACAGGAAACCTCCCCAGGATGTGGTTAGCTATTTGCCAGCCCTCTGGGGACAGATGGCCTCATTTTGGAAGCAAGCTTCTGAAAACTTAGAGCCAAGTCAAGAAGTAATGAAGCAGCAGTACAACCAGATGGGTATCCCTTGCAGAATTCCATCCTAGACAGAAATTGTGGGTAAGGGAGCCAGTGAGGCCCAGGGCCCTCCAAGACCATTAGACTGGGCCTTATGAGGTGGCTGAGAGGAAGGGGAAGTTTGCTTAGTTGGTGGACCTCAACCCCAATAAGGGTCCTCCATATCAATCTCCTCAAACCCTACTTTGAGAGGTCTGAGGTCACCATGCTGTTGGTGACAGATGGTGGGGAGGAAGAGGAAAGTGAACCTCTCCCTGTCCTCCTGCAAAGAGAAGGATGGATCAGTCAAAGGTGTAAACCTCTCCCCTACTGTTACGTCAAAACAGCACTGAGACTGTCACCAATTGCTGGGACAGTTCCCTTATGTTTCCCTCACTCCTGGTCTTACAAATCTGTGTACCCATGATATTGATACAGGAGACAGCCTCCCTTATCAAAAACGAAATATTCAGGCTTTCTGACAAAGTGAGGTCCAGAATCAAGGAGGAAGACTCTAAGATGTTGGAGATAGGGATCATTGAACCTTCCAGTAGCCCCTTGTCCAGCTCTGTTGTGCTGGTCCCCAAAGCAGCCTCACAGGCAGCTACCTGAGAACTTAGGTTCTGTGTGGACTACCAGGGGCTCAACTCAGTTACCGCGACTGAAGTTCATCCCATCTCCTGGCCTGATAAGCTGATTGATAGGTTAGGGCTGCCTAGTTCCTGAGCACCTTTGATCTGACTTCAGCGTACTGGCAGAATGCTCTAACTGAGGGAGCCAAGGAGTGATCAGTCGTCTCCACTCCAGAGGGCCACTATGAATTCATAGTAATGCCTTTTGGACTGAAGAATGTCCCTGCCACCTTCCAGCTGCTGGTAACCCACGTCTTGGCTAGTATGGAGGCCTTCCATGCTGCTTACTTGGATGACATAGCTGTCTTCAGTATCAGCTGATAGGACCACCTGTTTCACCTTTCTGCTTCAGGCCCATGAAATGCAGGCCAGAATATCAAGGCCAGTAAGTGCCATATAGGGCAGGGGTCTGTGGTATACCTGGGACACCTGGTGGGTGAGATACGATTCAGCCCCTCCAGTCCCAGTTACAGACTATCATGGCCTAAGAGCCCCCCACAACTCAAGCTGAGTTGAGAGCATTCCTGTGCCTCACAGGATATTACAGGACGTTTGTCTAGGGATTTGGCACCATTGTTGCCCCCTTGACTGAGATGACTTCTAAGAAGCAGACAAGAAATGTGATTTGGACTAAGACATGCCAAAAAAGCATTTGACCCCTTAAACAGGCCATTTGCATAGCCCCTGTACTCAAGGCTCCTGACATTTTCAGGGAATTAATTGTTCAAACTGATGCCTCAGAGCATGGCATAGGGGCAGTTCTTTCACAGCTTAATGATGAGGGCCTAGACCTCTAAGAGTTTATTTCCCAGGGAACAGAGGTGGACTGCTATCAAAAGGGAAACCTTTGTTGTGGTCTCGCCACTGAGGAAGTTGTGACAATACCTCTTTGGGACTTACTTCAGGTTTCAGAAAGTCCCCAGACCCCCTCAGGTGGCTAATACGATTGAGGGGTGAGAATCCAGCATTGTTGAGGTGGTCCATCTCCCTACAAGCTATAGACTTTACAGTAGAACACAGACTTGGGTCAGACCACGCCAATGCTGAAGGCCTCCCCAAATCTTCCGCCTTAGTGATGAGAACTCCCAGGAGGTTGTGTAGTTCTCCCCACTTTCAGCTGTCCTGTTAGCCCTAGGGTGGTCTTTCCCCAAACGTTTTGCCAGCTTGCCCTCAATTTTTTTGAATTTGTTTTAGTTGGCCTTAGGACTCGGTGCACTTTACCACTGCTAACCAGTGCTAAAGTGCTTGTGCTCCCTCGCTAAACATGGTTTAATTGGTACTGATTCTCTTGCAGTGGTCTCATGTATAATCTGGTGTTGGGGAAAATGAAAGTACATGAGGCCATCAACCCCAGAAGGGACGCTACCTATCTGGCAGATGGATGAAAGCACATAAAATATACAGAACAACACCAGTCAGCATCCACTTAATGTAAATAAATAAAACTTCCAGAAGTTAAAGCAATATCATAAAATTTGCGGCAAGAGTCTAGAATCAGTTACTCATTAAAACAGTAGTAACAATAAGAACAATAAAAGCATCATTTTAGGAGATAAAAACTAATGACATTACTAAAATCATTTGTACATGGAAGACCTCCTCGATCTACTCTAAAACTGTAATCAAGACTACATAACTGCACACAGGTAGACCGCTAGGGCATTACAAATTTGGACTGATGGAAGGGTCAGCAGATAAAGAAAAGCAGGGCGACACTGTGTAAATTGCAGAGATTTTAGCAGTGGTATGACAAACACTTTCCTTAAATCAGAATATAATGTACACAATAGAACAGTTTGCATTGTGCCTTGAACTGATTTAAAATCACAGCGACATTTTTCCAACACTGGGCTCCAATCGTTGGTAAAAGGAAATCTACATCTAGCTTTGTTATCGTTTTAGCCATCTCGTCATCTGTGTGAGACCCAAATAGGGAGTTGCCAGTGAACGGGAGGTTCAGGACTTGCTGTTGTGCCTCTGGCTTAGGGCCTGTGAGAATAACCCATGATGAGCGCCTGGCGCATATTCCTTGAGAGTATTTCTGTGCAGCTAGGTCAGAGCCATCCCACAATGCTACTTACCAAGTTAACAACCATGCTTCCTTCTTGCAAGATCTCCTAGACGTCCTGCCTGTCTTATCTGGGTAGTTCATCTGTAAATCTGGAGAGTGAGTCCCAGAGAGCCCTGTCATATCTCCCCAGTAATGCTGATGCTCTGGAGACCTTCATAAATGAAGCTGATGTGGCACACATTTTTCTCCTAAAGGAGTCCATTTGCTTACTTTCCTTAGCCAGAGGCACGGATGAGGATGATGCAATGGAGTGCATCTTTTTGGTGGTGGCTATAATGACCACGTTTGATGGAGAGTCGGTTCTCAGAAATTAAGGATCTTCATCTGGGACTGTGCATTTCTTTAAGATTCTTGCAGGAGCCACTTGTAGTGAGGCTGGGGTAAGAAAAATGTCCATCACTGGTTGAGAAGACCTGGGCACCAAAGGAAGAAATGGTCTTGCGAAAGACCTATGATGCAATGTCTTGTATATGACCGATGAGGTTGTAGTGGGTGCTGGGATATCAATGTTTAGTTTAGCAGTTCGTCTCACTAATACCTCATTAAAAGTGTTGATGTCATCTATTGGGGATACCCTCGCTGGTGGACAGTTCGTAAGTGTAGGTGAGTAATCTCTTATTGACAACTTTGACGATGAAGACCAATTAGGGGGTCTGCGTGCATGCTGGCATGACCTAGAATGTCGAACCCTCTGGGCCGGTGTGGTGAATCTTGTTATGGTCCTGCATCTATACCTACTCCTTCACAGTGACCTGGACCTGCACTGAGTAACGGACTCCCTAGGTAATCTTGATCTTGTTAGGGACCTAGACGGACTAATGTGTGCCAAAGGAAGAAGAGTGGCTTGAGTTTGAGGAGTTGAAGATGGTGTTCACGGGGAAGACCGTGTAGAGGAGTAAACCTTTGAATATTGCAAGTCTGGACTTTTTGGAACCAGACCCCGGCAAAGACTTTCCAGCTATCTTGCATAAAGGTCAATTGGAGATAA
Source organism: Pleurodeles waltl (assembly GCF_031143425.1). NCBI lineage: Eukaryota > Metazoa > Chordata > Amphibia > Caudata > Salamandridae > Pleurodeles > Pleurodeles waltl. Next base: position 768,714,577 of record NC_090446.1, read on the forward strand.
CAGTCTCCCTGCAGATGAGTGGGAGGAGGTTTCTCTTGACGTTGCAGTTGAAGGTCATTCCTGTGTCCCTTATCTAGGAGACAAGCAATGTCTGGATGTGGACCTGGCATCAAACGGCACCTGGTTGCAGTTGACAGAGTGTGAAGGATGCCTCGAGGAACCATGATGTGTCCCCTTCAATGTAGTCTTCAGAACCTGCATAATTCTTTTCCTCTAGATCACAAAGATTATAGCCCTCATTATGACATTAGCGGTAAATCGCGCTTACCGCCACGGTGACAGCCGCTAACATACCGCCGGGGTGAAGAATATCTGTTCACCATATTATGACACACATACACCAAACCAAATGAATGCTGCCACATACACAAATCCGCCAGCCCAAAGGTCAATGGAAAAGTATTGGTACGAACACCCATACCGTTACGCCAACAGACCACCACCCACCACATTATGACCCACGAATCACCACAGTGGACATTCAGTGGCGTTAAACCATTGGCAGTACACACCGGCGTGGTCTCAATGGCCACCCAAATACAAGACAACACAACATTGACCTAAACAAAACTCACACACCTGACTGATACACACACCACACACACCCATAGCACTACAAAACACACACCCAAATTACACACCACCCTTTACGAATACCAATAAGCGCCACAAGACTAACATGAAGACCACTGGGACAACTACACACACACCACAAACACACCTCCATCCGTCAGGCACTCCACATCCGACACCCCACCACAGTACTTAACACCCTCTTCACAACATACAACACACAACACCCATTTCTCCACTAAGGCACCCCCGTTTCACAGATGAGGAGTTGCGGGTCATGGTGGAGGAAATAGTTAGGGTAGAGCCACAACTGTTTGGAGCACAGGTACAGCAAATATCCATTGCCAGGAAGATGGAGCTATGGCAGAGAATCGTGGACAGGGCAAACGCTGTGGTACAGCATCCAAGAACAAGGGGTGACACCAGGAAGAGGTGGAACGACCTACGGGGGAAGGTACGTTCCATGGCAGCAAGGCACCAGCTCGTCATCCAGAGGACTGGCGGTGGACCCCACACCTCCTCCCCCACAGCTCATAGCATGGGAGGAACAAGTCTTGCCAATACTGCATCCTGAGGGACTCATTAGAGTAGCCGGAGGACTAGACGCAGGTGAGTGAATATTTACTACTTATCACCCACCATACCTGCATGCCATCTCACCCCCTCCCCCTGACTCCCATCACTCCACTTCATCCCACACACTGCACCTACACATCTGACTAACCCCAGTGCCAAGCCTTGCATGCTATACCAATGCATGGGCAGCCCTCCCAGCACTGCATGGATACCCATCACCAAAGCATGCACAGCATGAAGAACTAACAATCCCACAATACATCACCATATACAATCAAAGGTGGCAGGGCAACTGCAACAATAGAGAGGAAGCTAGGAATGTACAATATGTCACAGACATGAAGCATAATATACTACTTACATCCCCACAGGTGCCCCATCCAATCCCAGCAGCGAAGAGGTGCCACGGCTATCCAGTCCCCCAACAAAAGGTGCCCCCAGTGATGACAGTAACTCAGGCCTTCAGGATCTGGATAAACTACCTGGCCCATCAGGGACCACTGGTCAGTTGGCCACCCCAGCCCACTCACAGTCCACAACAGAGCCTCCCCCCTCAGAATCCAACACCACAGCACCCACCCAACATCCCCACACCTCTGTCCCCAAGATATGTCAATCAGCAGTGTGCCCACCTGTACAAGGACCCCAGTCCACACCTCACCCTCAAGGCAATCAGGGACCTGGGGTCAGTGGCAGTGGGCACACTGTTCGGGGGACACAGGCACAGGGGAACAGGGACACTTGGAGGACTGCTGTGCACCAGGGGAAGGACAGGCCCATGGAACTGACTCTCCAGGAGGCAGTCACCGATGCCCTAGGGGCTTACAAACAATCCCAGGACAAGATGGGCCAGATCCTTACCAACATGCAGGAGAACATGTGGCTGCAGGAGGTACACCATCAGGAGATCAGGGAGGATTTACAGTCCCTCAACACCACCATGGTCTCCATAGCAGGGCTGCTGGCAGATATAGCCAGCATCATGAGGGAATGGACAGCAACCCAGGGGGGGGCCTACACCTAGCCAGTCTACTGACCAGCCCTCCACTTCCGCTGCAGCTAATGGGGAGGAGGCCCTGCCAAAGGACCCACAGGCCACCAGAACCCCTCCCCCTTCTGAATGTGAACCACACTGCAAACGTTCCCTGTGACCCAGACAGAAGCCAGAGACACTTGCCAAGACCAAGATCACCGCCAGGAAATAAGGCCCTGCTGAATGCCCCCCTTGTGTCCCACCCTGTCACCTTGTCCACTTTGAACTGCCTTTGCTTCCCTTCCTATGGCCCCTTGGATACTGGACCTGTGCTACAAACAGACAGTAACAATACCCTGGACTTTCCTCAACCATCACCCCATTTCATTACACTTTTTGGTCAGTTATTTGCACTACAGTAAACACCTTTCAACACAACCTGAGGGAAAGTGTTTCATGTGATGAAAATGTGCAAATATGGAAACATCACATCAGGTGCAAATGATCTGAACACTGCAATAGCATACCTTTAATGACCAGTACCTGTCTGTAGTCATCACATCAGTACACAGTTGTTATATCACCAACATCTGCAAAATGAGAAGCCATGGGTGACAGTAAGTAGAGATGCAAAGGGAGGGAATGCCATCCTGCTACAGCCACACAGAAAACATCAATAATCAGAGGAATGGTCAGTTCCACTGTCTCACTGTGTGTCATTGGAAATATTGACGTATAACTGATATTCTGTTGTCCAGATCCTCATCCTCTGCCTCCTCATCCTCACTGTCCTCAGGGTGCACTGCTGCCACATGGGCATTTCCAGTCTCCCCCTCCTGCAGATACGGCACATGTCGTCTAAGGGCCAGGATCTGCAACATGAAGCATCCCGATACTACCTGGCAAACCTTCTCGGATGAGTAGCACAGGGATCCACCTGTTAGATGGGGGCATCTGAACCTGCCCTTCAGGAGGCCGAAGGTCCTTTCAATAATTCTCCTGGTTCACCCATGTGCATCATTATAACGATTCTTAGCCCCTGTCCTGGCATTCCTCACAGGGTTCAGGAGCCATGATAGGTTTGGGTATCCAGAGTCACCTGCAAGTACTGAGGGACAAACATTAGCCTTACACAATGGTATGGCCTTAACAGCGGAAGGAATACACTGACAAGCATTGGGTGTGGAGTCAGGCTCACCAATTAGCCACACCCTGTACCTTTGTAGTTGTGCCATCACATTTGGGATGCTGGCCCCCCAGATTGCCTGCATACTGGTGGTGGCCTACCCTGAGCGGGATGGGCGGTTGAGGGCATCACAGCAGCCACAAGGGGTTGAGTACAGTGGGGGTTACAACTATAATTGGTAGATGGCATGGGATCCTGGTGGTGGGTGTCAGTTAGTGGGTGCCCCTTAATGCCAGGTCAGAGATCACAGCGTGATCCAGCACAAGGATAATGGTTGTATTGCTAAATCTGGTAACCTAGCTAGGTTGCATTCCATGTCAGACAGGGATTAGTGACTCCCAGGATGGGTGCAGTTGGCGGTGGTTGGCTTACATCTTGCTGTGGTACCTAGCCAATGGAATGCCAGTGTGATTCGTGGTACTCAATCCTGATCCCTGTGTGTGACGGTAATGTTTGCCATCTGTGGTGTTGGTGCTCCAATTGACCCAGTGCTCTCTTTCTCTCCCCCCCTTTTTAATTCTCTCATCCTGTCCATGTGTGCATTAGCATCATCTGGCGGAGGAGCAGGTGCACCGGCGATAGAGGGAGCTGCATCTCACAGGACCCAGGAGGCAGAGCCCACTGACGCCGAAGGGACCAGTAGGACGGAGGGCAAGGGGAGCACCATGGCAGAAACAGGAGTAGACAGCACTGACTCAGATTCCTCCACCGATGGAAGCTCCATGGTGGTGGCGGACACCTGTAGGACCACCCCAGCTACAGGTACAGGTGCCACCCCTGTATCAGCGCCGCCCTCCCAGTAGCCCCTCACCGAGTTGCCCATACCCGCCCACCCAGGAGGGTGGGCATCTCCTTCACCCTAGGCATCTCAGGCCCTGCCCCAGTGAGACCTGCTACCCTCAGTGAGGAGGCTATTAACCTCCTGAAATCCATCTCTGTAGGGCAGTCAAACATTGTGAATGCCATTCAGGGGCTGGCATCTCAGATGCAGCAATGCAATACATTCCTGGAGGGTATTCATGGTGTATTGGCGGCCCAACAGAGATCGTTCCAGGCTCTGGCCTCCTCTCTGATGGCAGCCATTGTCCATGTTCCTACCGTCCCTCCTCCAACTACCACTTCCCAGTCCCAAATTCCTCAACCCCAACCCATGCACACATACAGACAAGCATGCACACAAAATATCACACAAGAGTGGCACAGACAAACACAGGCAGCACACTTCAGGCAACAAGCACTCATACAAACAACAGACAGTTGCACACACAACATCCACTGCCTCCACTGTCTCCCCCTCCTCCTCCTTCCTCACTATCACATCCCCACTCACACCTGCATGCACTGCATCAACCGCCACCACCACCATCACCACACCAAGCAGCACACACCTCACTTGCATATAAATCCACAACAACCATCCATGTGTCCCCTGTCTCCTCTCCCACCATGTCTGCCCCCTTTCCTAAGAGACACAAACACACACACTCAGACACCCAACAGACATCCACCTCACATCAGAAGACTGCCCATGCACCTGCAACCAAGTCTGGCAGACATACACCTCCAACAACCACTCCCTCAACCTCCACTCCCACCCCTCCTCTCTCAACCCGCCCCACTGTCCCTAAAAAGCTTTTCCGTGCCCAACCTGACCTCTTCCCTCCCCCTCCACCTCCGTCCTACCCATAAGAGCAGGATCACAATGACCCAGCCCAGCACCTCAGCCAAACAGTCCAAGGGGACAGTGGAGGCACTTCCTAGTCATGGAGACAAGACAGGGAAGGATCCCACTCCACCACCCAAGAAAGGGAAGGATTCCACTCCACCACCCAAAAAAGGGAAAGATCCCACTCCACCACCCAAGAAAGGGAAGGATCTCACTCCACCACCCAAGAAAGGTAAGGATCCCGTGCCACCACCCAAGAAAGGGAAGGTGCCCACTCCACCAACTAAGAGAGGCAAGAGGTCCCCTCCAACAGCAGGGGGCAAAGAGCCCTCACCTTCAGCAGAGGCTGTCAGAGTTTCCCCTCCAACAGCAGTGGGCAAGGAGCCCTCACCTGCAGTTGGGACACAGCAGCCTCACCTCCAGCTGGGACACAGCAGCCCTCACCTCCAGCTGGGACACAGCAGCCCTCACCTCCAGCAGAGGGCATGTAGGCCACCCTCCAGGGACTGTTGTACAAGGAGCCTCCTCCAGAACCAGTGGGCAAGTTCCCCACTTCAGCTGATGTGCCCTCCTAGCCCCCTTCCCCCTGAGGTGCCTGGCCATTCCCAACATGATGCCCCTGCACAGTGTAGTGCGGATTGCGTCAGGGGACAAGTAGGGCCTTGGACTGTGCCCTGTGGCCATGTGGGCCTTTTGTACTTTGGACTGGCCTTTGGCCCTTTCTGAACAGTGCCTCATGTATTTCTTGTCATCTGGACAATAGGGTGGCTGTTAGCATCAAATTACATGATCAGTTCTGGATAAATATTGTCCTTGCATTATTGTGACTTGTGTCCTGTGAGACTGGTTTTCCTCTGCAGCTGGTTGTGTGTATGGTGTGTGTGTCTGGTGTGTGTTGTGCTTGTGTGTGTTACTCTTCTTTTCCTTCCTCCCTCGTGTTCTAGGTAGCTGTACTCACTGTCGTCGTCGGCGTTGGTGTTCCACGTGGAGCATGGCATAGAAGAGCATCGGGAAGACTTGAAGTTCTGGTTCCACGGCAGCGATGGTCTTCTCTGTGTCTCTGATGGTGAGTCTTTCGTCTTCTGTGTTCTGTTTCCACCAAGCTTTTGATGGCGTTGGTACCACCCGGGAAATTGTGGCAGTTTGCTATGTCATAAGATGGAGGACGGTATCTTGTCTTCCGCCTGGCTGTTGATGGCTACCAGATGTCTTCGTCAATGAGGGTGTCACTGTCAGAGATGGTGGTTTCATTAATGATGTGGTTGTCTGTGAGCTTGTCACTGAAGAGGAAGCCCTTGATGAGGGTGCCATTTAAAGGCTTGTCACTGACGAGGGTAGTCATTGATGAGCATGGTCATCAATGAGAGGAGGATTCTTGACGAAGTGGGCATTGTCGATGAAGGTCGCAACTGCAACCTTATCGCTGAAGAGCATATCAATAATTAAGACATCTTTCACAAGGATGTTGTCTAGGAGGATAGCACTGACGAGGATATCATCAACAAGGGTGGTCATTGAGGTGGATGTTGTTAGACCTGGCATCCTTTGCATGGTCTCCCCTGTCTTTTTGGCCTCTGCTTCCCATGTTTTGACTGTGTGCAGGACTCTGTTTTTGCTGTTTTTGGTACTCTGGGCACTTTACCACTGCGGACCAGTGCTAAAGTGCAAGTGCTCCTGTGTAAATAGTACGTGTACGTCCTGAAATAAGGCAAACATGGACACTTAAGAAGTTATATTGGAAAAAGTGCTCTGGGGTCCCCGCAAGTAGGTGAAACTATTCAACACTTATGACTATACATGGAAATCCCCTACGAGAGAACCTTGTTTATTACCATTTTATTTTTCAGCACCCCATCCTGAACCGAGTGTCAGGACGGGGCAGGGCATGCTGAGTGGCAGCAGGGAACTGTGCACTTGTTTAAAGTGTGCATGTTCCTTTGGACGGCTGTCTTGCGATGGTCAACCTGACATGCGCACTTTAAACATCACTAACCCAGAGAAAGCTGAGAGAAGCCACTGCCACCAATGCTGACGCTGCTTTCATGCTGGTTACCAGCAAGAAAGCAGTGTCAGGATTGGTTAGTGTTGTTTCCTGGTCCCACACATTGGAGCTTCCAAAAGCAGGAGGGCGTCATGCAGAAGACACCTGAAGGTAAGTGACGTTTAAAAAAAAAAAAAGTATTACTATTATTGTGCCCTCCCTCCCCACCGTAAACTTAAGCCAGCCACCACTGATTACATCTCAATATGTCAGACACTTTAAGAATGAACACAATATAAATCTGAGAACAACTTTGTGTTGCAGCCATCTGTGTACGTATTTGCATAGAGCTATGCTCTTCTCAGGAAGAGTTAAAATTCAGTTCAGTTAGTCCTTAAAATGAACAGTTGGTTCTTAAAATGAATACAACATACCTCTTTATCATCCAAGTCATATTGCGTAAACTTCCCATCACCAGCTGGATGATTATAATTTGTGGTTGCGTTAGGAGCAGAGTACCCTGGCCTGTCAATCATAAAAATAAATCATTTATATTAGATCTTTTGTGAAAGCATGAAGTTTCAACTAACTGTGCGTTTTTATAATTAACTACACTGAGTCAACTATACATGTATTGTGTGGGAAACATTAGGATTTATGTTACGATGAAGGAAAGCATAAAGCTGAATTTGCGATGCTTAACTTTAGAGGAAAGAGTAATAATCTACAATGAACAAAATGACGAAACGCAGTTACATCAATTATTGACAACAGGGTTGTATTAGAGGGTACTCTTTAACATCCAAAAGGCCAGACTATCAGACAATACACTGATTTAATGTTTGCGCCAGGTATGTGCAAATGTCATTTTACCACGATGTGAATTCAGGTTCAGATTTTGCTCGCTGATTACTAGGTTAAAATACTATTGTACACCTTCAGAAATACCATCAATAGGTCCATGGTCTGAATTTATTTTACAGAGAACTGACGTGTAACTGCATTGTTTCAGAACGACGAGGAGTTAATGTTTCAAATTCTATCAGGCGTTAAATGGCGACAAGCCAATACATATACTAATTTTTCACTTGCCATATCCTTAAACCTCACTAAGGGCCAGATGTATCAAAGGGTTTTACCAATTCTGTGTCTATGGGAAAATGTGTTGGTACATATGGCCCTAAGTCCCTTCATTTACTGTGGAACTGTAGGCAATCGTCGTACAATTCAAAGCATACCCTGAGGTCACTTATCTCCCAGCCCCTACCGATTCATTCTTTGATGACTTTTATAGTAACCCACTGAGAAATTACTGTATTTTTCAGAGTTTCGCAAAATAACATGAAAATTATAAAAACAATTGGGCATACATTGATGAAGTTTACTGGTGACATCCCGCAAAAATGGACTTCAGGATGAACTTTCGGCATAACATTTTTTGTGAGCTCGTCATGCAGCCTGTGAATCAGTCATTTTTGGAATAAAAACACCTCCTGCCTGCCTGTCTTACTACGATGCACCCGTCGCCATTCAGGTTTATCCTGCTGCCTGACATCTGTTCTATTTTATGCCTCACCTACAAACAGATTTAGCTCTCTTGAAAACATCATATTACTAATACTTTATCAATTCATACACTATATCTAATGTAGAGGTAATAGTGCTTGGTAAACATGTTCAGAGATGCCTACATTGCTGCCTAGCATACATCTAGGACCAGAACTTAGCATGTTAACACAGTGGTCACAGCCTTGGCTCTGGTTGAATGAGCACTCAGGCCCTCATTCCAACCCTGGCGGTCGGTGTTAAAGCGGCGGCCAACCCGCCAACAGGCTGGCGGTCCAAAAAATGGAATTCCGACCCTGGCGGGAACCGCCAACACAGCCCGCCACTTTAACACTCCGACCGCCACGGCGGGACAAGCAAACAGCGCGGCGGTCACCGCCATCAGACAGGCGGGAGACAATGTACCGCCCACACTATCACGACCCACCAATCCGCCACCTTTTCCGGGGCGGTTGCCCCGCTGATAAAAGCACGGCGGAAACAGACTTTTCTAATGGAAAACGCTCACCTCTACACACTCCACGAGGAATCTGGACAGCATGGAACCGGAACTACACATCATCCCAGCCATTGTCTTCCTGCTCCTCTACCAGGAGCACGAACGCCGGCGCAGATGGCAACGGTGAGTACTGCACCTACGACACAGGGGAGGGGGGAGGGAAAAAATTACGGGGACACACATACGCCACAAACCCACCCCCACCCTCACCCACTACAACACACACATCAATGCAGAGCAACAAGTCAGAGTGACACCCCCGAAACCCCGCGGAAGAATGCAAAGACAAAATAAAATGATCATTATAAATGAAGTATATTATAGCATAATTGAAGTTAAGTGAAATATGAAATATATAAATAAAATATATTACATCATGAACAATATATACATAGGTCAAAAGTCTGGCCCATATTGGCTATCATCCATTGTTCGTGGGCCAATGGGCCTAAACACATGGGAAAAGCCCACACACGAGACCCGATTCCATTGGAGAGAACACTGCAGGGGCATCAGATAGTAAAACTACAGGCACCTCAGGGGGAAGGGAAGGGGGGGCACCTCAGCCTGTTGAGTCCACGACGCCAGATCCACGAGGGGCCTCCATGCCCACTGTACCATCCTGGGGAGTGCAAAGCCACAGTCTCACAAGTCTCTACAGTGGGTGGGTTGCCCACTGTACCATCCTGGGGAGTGCAAAGCCACAGTCTCTCAAGTCTCTACAGTGGGTGGCTTGCCCACTGATCCATCCTGGGGAGTGCAAAGCCACAGTCCATCAAGTGGATTACAGACTCCACTGGTTCTGGAGGAGGCATGGTGCCCAGAGTGCTTCGTGAAGCCCTGGCCGACACAGATCCGGCCCTGCCAATGGGCCAGCGGTGCTTGAGATGAAGGGCCCAGCGGAGCGGTGCTTGAGATGAAGGGCCCAGCGGAGCGGTGCTTGACAGGAAGGGCCGAGCGGAGCAGTTCAGAGACGGCGGTGCCCAGCGGAGCGGTGCTTGACAGGAAGGGCCCAGCGGAGCGGTGCTTGAGATGAAGGGCCCAGCGGAGCGGTGCTTGACAGGAAGGGCCCAGCGGAGCGGTGCTTGACAGGAAGGCCCAGCGGAGCGGTGCGTGACAGGAAGGGCCCAGCGGAGCGGTGCTTGACAGGAAGGGCCCTGTTCAGCGGTGCTTGTCTTGAAGGGCCCTGTTCAGCGGTGCTTGTCACGGCGGGGCCCTGTTCAGCGGTGCTTGTCACGGCGGGCCCTGTTCAGTGGTGCTTGTCACGGCGGGGCCCTATTCAGCGGTGCTTGTCACGGCGGGGCCCTGTTCAGCGGTGCTTGTCTTGAAGGGCCCAGTTCGGCGGTGCTTGTCACGGCGGGGCCCTGTTCGGCGGTGCTTGTCACGGCGGGGCCCTGTTCAGCGGTGCTTGTCACGGCGGGGCCCTGTTCAGCGGTGCTTGTCTTGAAGGGCCCAGTTCGGTGGTGCTTGTCACAGCGGGGCCCTGTTCAGCGGTGCTTGTCACGGCGGGGCCCTGTTCAGCGGTGCTTGTCACGGGGGGCCCTGTTCAGCGGTGCTTGTCACGGCGGGGCCCTGTTCGGCGGTGCTTGTCACGGCGGGTCCAGTTCGGCGGTGCTTGTCACGCCGGGGCCCTGTTCAGCGGTGCTTGTCACGGAGGGCCCTGTTCAGCGGTGCTTGTCTTGAAGGGCCCAGTTCGGCGGTGCTTGTCACAGCGGGGCCCTGTTCAGCGGTGCTTGTCACGGCGGGGCCCTGTTCAGCGGTGCTTGACATGTGTTCCCAGGGAACCAGATCGGGCCAATATTTTCCGCTCAGCCGCAATCCGACCTTTCGCTTGCGGGGCCCTCCTGTGCTGGAGTCCTGGGCCCGTGGATGTCCTCTTTCACACCCGAAATGGGGCTGGTGGGGCCCTCCTGGGCAGCTCGCCTGCTGCCGGACTTGTCCGCCCTGCTGCCCTTACCCTCCTTTGCCGATTCTCTGGGGCCCTTGCCTCCCTTTGTGGATGTGCCTGGAGACGGTGCCAGGGTAGTGCCTTTGGGGGCTGCCGTCTCTGGCCTCTCGCGCTGGCCCTTCCCTTTTTTATTTTTTTTCCCAGGGGGTGGGCTGGCTGTCCCCTTGCTGCTGGCCGATGTTGCTGCCCTAGAAGCTGGTGGACTCCAATAGCCCTGGACTATGGTCCTTGTAGGTGCAGGGCTTGTGGTGGCTGAGGTGCTGTTTGGACTCTTACGAGATGGAGGGGGTGGGTCAGGTGATGCAAAGAGGTTAATTTTGGAGAGGACAAACTTTTTAGGAGCAGTGGGAAGGGTAGGTGCAGTGGGTATGGGAGTGGAGGAAGAGGATGTGGTTGTAGGAGAGTCAAGTGTGGTGTCTTTGGGTGCAGGTGCTTGTGACGGAGGCTGTCGTGAGGTGGATGGCTGTTGGGTGGGTGGCTGCCTGCGTTTGTGTGGTTTGGAAGAGGGGGTGACAGACACACTGGGAGAGGACACAGGGGACGTGTAAATGGCAGTGGGGGTGGTGACTGCACGTGTGCGGAGTGTTCTGGTGGGTGTGCTGGTGATGGACGTACTGGCTGATGGTGGTGTGCATGCAGGTGTGAGTGGAGACGTCACAGGGAGGGAGGAGGGAGACGAGGAGGAGGGGGACACAGAGGAGGCAGTGGCTGTTGGCATGTCTGCATGTGGATGTTGCATGTGTGAATGCTTGTGTGATCTGTGGTGCTTATGTCTGGATGAGCTGCCCTTGGGTGTTGATGTGTGTGCAGGCTGGTCTGTAGGTGTGGCTGGGATAGGCAGAGGAACAGGGGAGTGGGACTGAGATGAGGAAATTGGAAGGGGGAGGCTAGAGACAGGGACAATGGCAGCCGTCAGTGCTGAGGCCAGAGCGTTGAACGATCGCTGATGGGCAGCCTGACCCGAATGAATGCCCTCCAGGTATGCATTGCTCCGGTGCACCTCCCTTTCTACACCCTGGATGGCATTCAAAAGGGTAGACTGCCCAACAATGAGCGTCTGGAGGAGGTCAATGATCTCCTCACTGAGGGCAGCAGGGGTAACTGGGGCAGGGCCTGAGGTGCCTGGGGCGAAGGAGATACCCGCCTTCCTGGCCGAGCGGGCACGGGGCGAACGCTGAGGGGCTGCTTGGAGGGCGGAGCTGGTGCGCTGGGTGGTGGCTGTACTTGTTGTAGCGGTGGGCACGGATGTTGCCGCCACCACAAGGGAGCTCCCTTCCGAGGACGTGTCTGTGTCGCTGACGTCTCCACGGGTCCCCGTTGTTGAGCTCCCCTCGCCCTCCGTCTCACTGGTGAACTCGGAGTCGGTTGCATGGCCCTCCGGGGCCATGTGAGATGCAGCTCCCTCGTGCTACGATGCCACTTCTCCTCCGCCTGATGATGCTAATGCACACATGAACAGGAAGACCAAAAAAAAGGGGGGGGGGAGAAAAAATGACATGTTGAGTGCATGCATTGGCGACACCGTTGGCGGAGAGGACAGACACAGAAGCCCCCTGCACTACGCCACGCACTCGGTGTACACTACTCAATTATTGTGACTTGGCCTACAAGCCTATGGACGACAACTGCACACATAGGTGACCCAGGGCCATGGATAGCTGTACTTAGCACTCTACAGAGGTGGGGGGCGGGGGCACAGGGCCATGCCTTACGGAGGGGCCTAGCCTACAGAAATCGCCCTGGCCTAGAGATACCCACAGCCCTCCTCCCCCACCCAGACACCTCCACTGTGCGCTAATATAGCAGAATGTGCTGGTACTCACCCCCTTGTGTCTGCTGTGATGTTCTCACGCGCCCATCTAAATCGGGGTAGGCCACCGCCAGGATCTGGGACATCAGGGGGGTCAATTGCCGTGTGGCACCCCTCCTAGGTTGGGAGGCCATCCTCAGCAGAGCCTCCGCGGTCTTTCTGCTCCCGCGGCGGATGTCCTCCCACCTCTTTCGGCAGTGGGTGCCCCGTCTGTTGTGGACCCCCAGGGTCCGGACGTCCTTGGCGATGGCACGCCAAATGTCCATCTTCTGATGGGCGCTGACCTATGTGACATGGACAGGGTGGGAAAATAAATATCATCATTTTCTGCATGGTCGATGTGAGTGGCCCTCCCTCCCCAACCTTGCCATATGGCACATGCTCTCATCTGTCGTGCGATGCATGCCTCATTCGCTCCCCTCCCCACCATCTTTCATCCACCCCACTCAACACAGGCATTGCCCACAAAGCATGGTCCCAGTGTACTTACCTGTTGGTCTGGAGGACCGTAGAGTAGCGCATACTGGGGGAGGACCCCATCAACAAGTTTCTCCAATTCCTCAGATGTGAAGGCAGGGGCCCTTTCCCCAGTCGCAGCAGCCATTGTCTCTTCCAGACCGAGGTCACAGCAGCACTTGCAGTATAGGTCCTCTCCTGTGGATGATCAGGTCTCGAGTGATTAAGCAGATAGAAAATGGCGGTCACGCCCGCGGCGGTGCGTACCGCAACCGCCGGCGCACATCGTCATTGGCTCCTGAGACCCATAGGGTTCAATGTTAACCAATGCTGCTTTGCGCCGCGGTCTTCGACCGCCTACCGCCATGGTGTGCCACGCCAGCGCATTGACCTCACATCCCATTGTCACACTTCACAGGTCAGGCATCCGCCATTTCAAGGGCCCACATGGCTTAATTTCTACTGCGTCACACAGGCCTAGGCGTTGCATTGACACTCATACAAGCCATTCAATGCATAGCGAATCGTGTTCTGTGCAAGCTGTGATTACGTACCTGTGGGTTGCTTGACTCTGTGCTCCATGTTGTCCTTCCTAGGCACCGTCCGCTGGGACTTGCGAGGAGATGGAGGAATGTTCCCGTGTACAGACCGCTGGTGGACCTGTCGACAATGGAAGAAAGACATGTCATACTGACATACAGACTTGACCGAGCCACTATACAGGAACTGTGTGCCCAGCTGGAGCCAGACCTGATTCCCCCTCTGGTGCAGGTTCTGTCAGTACTCCATTTTTTGGCAAGTGGATCATTCCAAACAACAGTGGCCATATCATCAGGGATGTCTCAGCCTATGTTTTCTAAGGTTTTGTCCAGAGTGTTGTCTGCCCTGATGAAATACATGCGGAGCTACATTGTTTTCCCTGAGGTGGGCGATTTGGCTACAGTGAAGGGTGATTTCTATGCCCTTGGCCATATCCCCAACATCATTGGTGCCATTGATGGGACCCATGTGGCTTTGGTTCCCCCCAGTGAAAGTGAGCAGGTGTACAGGAACAGAAAAAGTCATCATTTGATGAATGTCCAGGTGGTCTGTTTGGCTGACCAGTACATCTCCCATGTAAATGCCAAGTTCCCTGGGTCAGTGCATGACGCGTACATCATGCGAAATAGCAGCATCCCTTATGTGATGGAACAGCTACAGAGACACCGTGTGTGGCTAATTGGTGACTCTGGTTACCCCAGCCTGTCGTGGCTACTGACCCCAGTGAGGAATCCCAGGACAAGGGCAGAGGAACGGTACAATGAGGCCCATGGGCGTACTAGGAGGGTGATCGAGCGGACCTTCGGCCTCCTGAAGGCCAGGTTTAGGTGCCTGCATATGACAGGTGGATCCCTAATGTACTCACCAAAGAAGGTGTGCCATATCATTGTGGCCTGCTGTATGCTTCACAACCTGGCTTTGCAACGCCAGGTGCCTTTCCTACAGGAGGATGGTCCAGATGGTGGTGTTGTAGCAGCTGTGGAGCCTGTGGAGAGTGAAGAGGAGGAAGACGACGGGGACGACACAGACAACAGGGACACAGTGATACAACAGTATTTTCAGTAGCACACAGGTACGAATAAACCCCGCCATTTTACATTTACTTAAAGTCTCCTGCCTCTCTACTGTATGTTTTTCCCCCCAGTTCCTGTTAACTGAGTTGTGACTTTCCCTTCCGTTTTCAGAGCTGTGGGCCCCACTGCGTGACCTCATGTTTGCCCATGGACTACAGCTGTGTGACAGTGGTATGTTGTCATCACAATGTAACTGAACATTTTGGCACCGTTATGTCTAATACATTTGTTCAAAATACAAGCAGACTTCAGATTTTTTAAGTGCAAGAAGTGATTTTATTAAAGTGCTAAATTTAGGGACATGATTGTAAAACGGTGATGGGTGATGGAGGAGTAATGTCCATGGCAGAGTCCAGTTTTCAGTCTCACAGGTGCATTGTCCATATGCCTGTGGAAGGATGGAGCAGGGGCAGTTTAAGTTTGGACAGGGTGACAATGTGGGACAGTGGGATGACATCAGGGGGTATCGTTTGCTGGCGGGGGTCTTGGCATCATACTCTGTCTTCTTCTGAGATCTCAGGTACCGCTTGCGGGGTGGTTCTTCTTCTGCAGGAGGTGGGGTTCTGGTGGCCTGTCATTGTGTGGGGCCTCCTGTCCACTAGCGCCGGCGGAGGTGGTAGCCTGGTCTGGGTCCATGCTAGTGACAGGGGCCCTTTGTGGTGCCACATGGTCCCGCAATGTGGTGACTATCTGGTTAAGGGCCACGACGATGGTCCCCATTGCGGAACTAATGTTTCTCAGTTCCTCTCTGAACCCCATGTACTGTTCCTCCTGCAGTACCTTGATCTCCTGGAACCTGGCCAGTACCGTAGCCATCGTCTCCTGGGAGCGGTGGTATGCTCCCATGATGGAGGAGAGGGCCTCTTGGAGAGTCGGTTCCCTGGGCCTGTCCCCCCGCGTCGCACAGCAGCCCTCTCAGTTCCCCTGTTTCCCTGGGCCTCTGTCCCCTGGACCGTGTGCCCACTACCACTGCCCCCAGGTCCCTGTTGCTGTTGGGGTGGTGGGTCAACCTGGGTGCCCTGTAGTGGTGGACACACCGCTGCTTGACGTGTCCTGGAGACAGAGGCATGGGCCCACTGTGCTGGTGTTCCCAGAGGGGGTTAGGTCTGCTGTAGCCTGTGGCTGTCTGTGGGGAACCGACTATCCCGAGGTCCCCGATGGGCCGGGCTGGTCATATGGGTCCAGGGAGACAGAGCTGCTGTCATCACTGGGGGTCTCTTCTGGGGGTGGGATGGACATCTCTGGACCTTCCTGGGCGGTGTGGTGGCGTTCGGGTCCTGCAGGGGTATAAGAGTATGGTTATTGCTTCTGTGTGTGCCATTTCATGTAATGGGTGGGTGGCCGTGTACCCCAGTGCTGGCATTCCCTTGTGGGGGCTTTTGTGACGGTGGCTTGTGGGGGAGATGGGTATGTGCAGTGGGCATGCTTTGGTGATGGGTGTCCATGCTTTGGGGACGCATGCAGGGCTAGGTTTTGGGATGGGTGGGTTGTGATGGTGAGCCATTTGCAAGGAGTTGGTGTGATGGGGAAGGGGGTGAGGGTGGGGGTCCGCCGCCAGTCTTCCGCACCGCGATGTTGTGCCTTGATACCATGGCACCTTCCCCCGTAGGTCGTTCCACCACTTCCTGATGTCGTCCCAATTTCGTGGATGCTGTCCCACAGCGTTGACCCTGTCCACTATTCTTTGCCATAGCTCCATCTTCCTGGCAATGGTGGTGTGCTGCACCTGTGTCCCGAAGAGCTGGGGCTCTACCCGAACTATTTCCTCCACCATGACCCTGAGTTCTGCGTCAGAGAACCTGGGGTGTCTTTGGGGTGCCATGGGGTGGTGTGGATGAGGTGAGGGGTGGTGTATGTGTTGTAGAGTGTGGTGAGTGTGGTGGTGTATGGTGTTTTGTGCGTGGATATTGTGTGGGTGATGTTGTGATTTGCCTCTGTGTGATGGTCTACTCTATTCTGTGCTGTCTCTCTCTGTCCTTCAGTCGCAATTGTGGTCGTAAGGGTTTGTGGGTGATGTGGGTGTGTGTTTTATATTTAATTGGGTGTGTGGGAGTGGTGTGTGTCTCAGGTGTGTGTATTTTGAATTGTCCAATGTGGCTGTGTTTTGTAGAGGTGTGTGTATTTTGAGCGCAGCGGTGTGTACCGCCAATTGAATACCGCGGTTGAAAGACCGCTGCGGGGATTTGTGGGTCGGAATGGCATGGGCGTATTTCTGTTGGCGTGACGGTGGAGGTTTGGTCATCGCCAGTTTTTCGCTGGCCGTTGCTGTGGCGGAATTTTGTTGATGTCGGGTTTTTGGCGGTTTGCCAGTTGCGGGTCAGAATGACCGTTGCGGTTTACCGCGACCGTGGCGGTGTTATGGCGGTCTTCTGACCGGCGGTAAGCGCCTTTTACCGCCGAGGTCAGAATGACCCCCTCAGTCTCTTGGGGTGTTGCTTCTTCGCCAGTGCATCGCAGATTTTAAAGCACAACACGGACAGGAGATGGGCCGCTTCTGAACAGCCATTCCCTTCTCAATTCTGAAATACCCCACGAAGAGTTGGTCATCCACCTGGAAGTCTTTCATGCAGTCATGGTAGATCAACAGAGCAACAACACTAATTTTGGGTCCAGTTGGTGGAGTTGCTCCTCTTCCTTAGAGAGATGTAGTGGAGCATAAAAGGTATACAGGTGATGAGCTGGCCTATGTGAAAAGGAGTGACAACTTTCAGCAGCAAGAAAGCTTTAGTGCGAAGAACCAGTTTCTCTGAGAAGATGGGTAGGTATGGAGGCTTAGATTACAAATCATGAAGCTTATTGACCCTCCAGACAAATGTTATCGCCTCTAGGAAAGCCATCTTGATGGTAAGGAGCCTGAGAGGACAGTTAAGTAGTGGTTCAAAGAAAGCACACATCAGATACGTAACTACAAGATTGAGGTCCTAGGGCCAGATGTAGCAACCCGTTTGCGAGTCGCAAACGGCGAAAATCGCCGTTTGCGACTCGCAAACGTGGGTTTGCTATGCAGAAATGCATTTTGCGAGTCGGATCCGACTCGCAAAATGCATTTCAGACTCGCTAATAGGAAGGGGTGTTCCCTTCCTATTAGCGACTCGCACTGGTATGCAATTCCATTTGCGGCCGCGAAAGCGGCCGCAAATGGACTCGCAGTTACCATCCACTTGAAGTGGATGGTAACCCAGTCGCAAACGGGAAGGGGTCCCCGTGGGACCCCTTCCCCTTTGTGACTGGACCAGATATAAATTTTTCAGGGCAGGGAGTGGTCCAAGGGACCACTCCCTGCCCTGAAAAACCGAAACTAAAGGTTTCGGATTTTTTTAAAGTGCAGCTCGTTTTCCCTTAGGGAAAACGGGCTACACTTTAAAAAAAAAAAACCTGCTTTATTGACAAGCAGGTCGCTAACATGGAGGCCTGCTGACGTCAGCAGGCCTCCATGTTAGCGAGTGCCTATACTCGCAATGGGGCCGCAATTTGCGACCCACCTCATGAATATTCATGAGGTGGGTCATTGCGACCCCATTGCGAGTTGCAGTCGGTGTCTGAGACACCGTACTGCATAGCAATTTGCGAGTTGCAAATTGCGAGTCGCAGGGACTCGCAATTTGCAAGTCGCAAATTGCTTTTTTCGTACATCTGGCCCCTACTGAGGAATGATAAAGGGTGAGGGTGGAAACATATGTTGGAGAGCTTTCAAAAACCTATTTACAACAGGGGATTTGAAGAGGAATGGCTGATCTGGCAACCGCAGGAAGGCTGAGATGACAGAGAGATAGCCATTTAAGGTGTGAAACACAGATCTCTGCTGGGCACGAGAAATAATAAAAAGAAGGACCTGAGACAGGGGAGCTGAAAGAGGGTCAACTTCTTTTTCTGCACATTATGCTATAAACTTGTCCTAATGGCAGGCGTATAAGGTCTTGGTGGAGGGATGCCCAGCTACCAAGATAACATTATAGACTTTGTGCAGAAAGACGAAAGCTGTCAACTACCACTGCTCAATCTCCACGCTTTAAGGTAAATTGTTGACAGATTTGGATGGAGAACAAACCGCTGCGACTGCGACAGAAGATGTTCCCCGTGGGGCAGCCCGTCCGCAGGACCAATAGCCATGCTCAACAGCTTTGGATACCAACCTCTCTAAGCCAAGTCAGGAGCCACAAGAATGAATTGGGCCCGGTCGTGCCAGATCGTTTGGAGAACCCTGGGGAGGATTGGTATGGACATAAATGGGTACAGAAGGCCTGAGTTCCACCTGAGACGAAAAGCGTCTTTGAGTGAGAGCTGCCTTGGAAACTCCAGCACGCAGAACTGCTGACATTGTTCATTCTCGGCAGTGGTGAACAGGTCTAACCAAGACTCTCCCCACTGCTTAAAGAGACCTTCCACCACCTCCTAATGAAGGCATAATTTGTGATCCGCTAGGTATCTTCAGCTGATTTTGTCCACGCTTGCATTCAGAGAGCCAGCCAGGTGTTGAACCACCGGGATATGCAAGGACGTTACAGCCATATCCAGATGTGCAGGGCTTCTTGACATAGGGTCCACGACCCCACCCCGGCGTACTACATGGTGGTGGTGTTGTCCTTGAATACCTGCACTAGCCTTCCCTTGATAGAGGATAGAAAGGCTTTCAATGCCAGCTCCATCACCCGGAGGTCCAGTGGGTTGACATGGAGTCTGGATTCTGCCAGAGACCAGAGGCCTCTGATCTCCACCTCTCCCAGATGGCCGACCTACCTTAAGAGTAACACATTTGTCACCACTGTCAGATCTGATTGGGAAAGGAAGACAGGTCTGCCGCTGACCTACTGCGGGTCGCTAACTACCACTGCAGATCTTCTGCAGTTCCTGCTGAGATCTGGATCATGTTGCAGAGATTCCCCTGATGCTGCACTCACAGGAACTTCAGTTTCACTGCAGAGCCCGCATATGCCAGCAGGCATGTGTTATAAGTAGGATGCAGGAGGCCATGAGGCCAAGCAGCCTCAGAGTCAGCTTCAGTGAAACCCAGGATAGGGGCTGAATCATTAGCATTAAGGCTTGAATATCCTGGACTCGCCTTTTGGGAGGACAGGCCCAAAACAGCACTGTGTCCAGAACGGCTCTAATGAAAGGGAGCATCTGAGAGGGAGTTAGGTGTGAGTTCAGCACATTGGTAGTGAACACCAGCAAGTGCAGCAGATCCTCTAGTCTGAAGGTGAGCGACGACAGCCTGGACTGAGCCTGCTTTCAAAAGCCAGTCGTCAAGACTGGTAACCCTGATCTCTGCATATGAGCTTCAACCACCACCATCACTTTTGTGAACATGCCAGGGGTGCTGGTAAGGCCAAGGGGAAGCACGGCAAACTGAAAGTGTTTGTGCCCCACCATGAACCACAGGTAGCATCTGTGGGCAGGCGGGAAGGGAATGAGGAAATATGTATCCTGCAAGTCCAATGCCACCGTCCAGTCTCTCGAGTTCAGGGCAGACAGGACTTGAGCAAGCATGAGCATTTTGAAATTCTCCTTTCTGAGGAAAAAAATGAGAGGTCACAGTTCTAGAATAGGACGAAGGTCGCTTTCCTTTTTGGGTACCAGAAAGCAGCAGGAATAACACCCATGACATACTTCTGGTGTCAGAACCCTCTCTATGGCTTCCATGGCCAAGAGAGTCACCATTTTCTGATGGCGTAAGGATGTTGCAAGTAGGTGGCATTATTGGAGAGGTAGCCTTGAAGGGGAGGGAGTAGCCCCTTTGGACAATCTGGAGAACCAAGCGTTCTGATGTTATCGACCTCCCTTGGTGCAGGTGATATTGAATCCTGCCTCCCATTGGTTGCCTATGATGTCTGGAGGGCGAACTAAAGTAGTTTGGAGGCTGCGGCTGTCGGGGGCTGTCGGACTAGCCCTACCTCTGGCTACCCGACCCACAGGGTCTGGGGGTAATGCGTCCTTGCAGAGGCTGGGGAGCTTGAATGCTGTGGTGGCTGGGTGGGAAAGGATGCTGCTGGAAGTCCCTTCAGTGGCCACAATAGGAGTAAAAGGCATCCTAGGGTTGGGGGGAGGGTATAGAAAGGCCCTAGGACCTGGCCGTAGCTCTTATATCTTGTAAGAGCTCCATTGTAAGTCCGCCTTGTCTCCGAAGAGACCGGAACCATCAAAGCGAAGCTTGGACATCTACTAAAAGGGAAGTCATTTTCAGCCAGGCGTGGTGGCATAAGGCCACCAAGTGAAGAAACGGCTCTGCCTAGCGAGTCTGTTGTATTCAGCCTACATTTATCCAGTGTGCCTTAGCTTGGGTATACCAGAGCATCCTCCAGGACCATGGGAGTCACCAGCACAGCCAAATCCTTCAGTGCTTGGGAGTAACAGTCTCCAGGACCATGGGAGTCACCAGCACAGCCAAATCCTTCAGTGCTTAATTTTACTGCTTTTCAACCATGGCTGAGAACAGAAGCCACAGATTTACAGACACTGCATTGACAGTCATGGTGGATGAAATCACTAGGGCAGAGCCCCACTTACTTGGGTCACTTGTACAATCTACACAAACTCAGAAAAGGCAGATGTGAGACAGAATTGTCTCAAGAGCTAATGCTGTGTCTAACACCAGGAGGTCACGGGAGGAAAGTAGGAAGCGCTCAAATGATTTGTGGGTGAAGGTCATATCTTGGCCTCAAAAGTCCACCCAGCAGCCCCGGAGACTAGTGGTGGTTCTCCCAGGCCTATGCACCTCTTATCCTGAGAAGGAAAAGTTGTATAGGATCCTGCACACTGAAGTCTTTACAGGAATCCCAGGTGTAGTGAAAATAGTAAGTAAAAGCACACAACAGTACTCCACAAATAATTTTAGAATGTTAATCTTCTTGAAATCAAATTCAAATATGTCTTGTAACATGGATATCATGAATTAAACAAAGCAGTTGTTAAAAATGGCATAGATATACTAATGTTAACACTCTGTGAGGGCCACTCTACTTTACTAAACTGTAATGTTGCTATGCAAATTAATCTAACATTTGTTTTAAATGGAGGACATAGTGGCATAATTATGCACCTTATGTGTAATGTTTTAGAAATTACAAGTATCCATTATATGGCCGGTATTTAACATGAAGATATGCAAACTACTGTAAAGCTGAGCCACATCTTTGTACATGCCTTCTACGCATTATAATGTTATGAACAACAATATTAACTTTCTTTGTTGAAGTATGTTGGTAGATCATAGCATAACTGTTGTAGCCAAATCTTTGCTAAGGATAAGGTACTTACCTGTAAATCCTAGTTCTCTTCCAGGGGAATCCTCAACAAAGTCAAAGGCACTGAATATTCCTGCCCACGTACATAGACACATGCAGCCTATATATAGATATATAAATATGTATTAAACTTCTGCATGTAATTCTATTCTTACATATAAACTTACCATATATACATGTGTGTAATATGTGCTCTGGGATCCCCGCACGTGGGCGGGAATATTCTGCGCTTATGACTATTGATGAGGATCCCCTGGAAGAGAACAGCGCCTTACACTGTTTTAACTTCTTCATCCAGTCCACAGCACAAGATATGGAGAGGCCCTCATGACCAAACTAATCATACCTTGCTACTCACATCTAGAGTGCTTGTGTATTTGTCTATTAAGAAGGTGAAAGTACCTATGACACAATTTGAACAGTCAAGTATCAGTTATGTACTCAGAAAAAACGTACTGGATGTACCAATGGCCTAGACTTAGCAAGCTACTAGTGTGCCAGCAGGCCTATGTACTACACATACGTCAGTGTCACTCTAAACATGTTTGGCCCAGTCCTAGTAGTCTGTAGGTGTACTTTCAATTTAACATTTAGTTAAGATGTAAATAAAACATGGTCATCCATTGGTGCAATAACCCAAAAAAACCTACACCCTTAGTCACCAATGACTACAACTCCCAGGAAGCACTCTAGAAATTAACATACCTTTATGTCAAATCTCACTATCATCATAGTCTAAATATGACTCAGAACATATCAAATAAAAACTCAATATCTTTAACTAATGCATGTTCATACTCTCCAACACATAGACACATTCGGGTAGGTAATGTACTTCTGTGGTGTCACATCTAGACTTTTTAAGTTTTGAAAGCTGTATTGCTACCAAGGGGTGTTGGAAAATGGGTTATTGGTAAGGGCAGGTAGGTACCTACACCTAGCAACAAGCCACTAACCTCCACTTAGGTCCAGTTAGGTCTCAGTAAATTAACCCCAGCTCAACCCTTGGTGGCTTGGCAACGAGCGTCAAGGCTTAACTTAGGAGACAGTGTGTAAAGCATTCAAATATCACAAAACAGTAATTAAATAAAACACAGGAAACAGTTTAAAAATCCAAAACCAATTTATAAAAATAGTTTATATTTTTATCTTTAAAATGACACCAAAACGAATAAAATTGGATAAAGGGAACCGGAGATATGAATTTTTAAAGAATTATTATTTTTCTAGCGCTTAGAAACAAAAAGCGCCAATCGGGTCATCTGGTTGCACCTCGACCGGGGCAAAGTCAAACTTTCAGGCCTCCCGCGATGGAGCCCTGCTCGGCTACAGGTCGCGGGAGGCCTCGGTTAAAAAGTTACCTTCTGACTTAGTCTTTATTTTGAAGATTTTCTTCAGCGGGACGAACTTGCCAGTCCTATCCGACCTCCTGGAGCCCTTCTCCGGATACGCGATCCTGGATTCCTCAGTGGAGATTTTTACCTTCGGACTTAGTCGTTTTTTCGAGGTGAAAATCCTTCGACCGGGGTAAACCTGGATCTTGATCCGACGTCCATGGAGCCCTTCTCGGATACGATGGCTGGGAGGTCCCGGTCAACTTTTTACCTTCGGACTTAGTCTCTTTTTTGGAGATTTTTCTTTACCGGGACGAACCACCAAATCAGGCCGGGTCGCGGTTGAGGCAAGCCGGCGGGTCGGTCCCTCTATGGAGCTTTTTTACAAAAATTCTCAAATCTTCTCCAAACTTCTGGGGCTTCACCCAGATGTTCTTTTAAGGTTCTTTTGGGGTCCACAGCTCACCCCAAGGGTCCAGAAGTTCTGAGATGGTCCTTGGGGGGTGCGGACTACCACTCCCAGAATGCACCTGCCGCAAACTCCTTTTTGGCCACTGGACAGTGGTCAGCTGGTCACTTTCTTCAGGAGTTGGTGCAGGGGACTTTGGATAGCAATTTTTCACCTGTAGCAAACAGGGAGTCCCTCCTTGAACCAGTTGAAGTCAGGCAAAGTCCTTCTTGTGGTGAAGCCCAAGTGTGCAGCTGGTGCAGTCCTTCTGAGTGCAGGTTCCAGGTGCAGGCCAGGGGTCCAGCAGGGCAGTCCTTCTTCTCCTTTAGTTCTTTTCTTGTTGAAATCTGGTGGGGATCTGAGGTGTGGGTGCAGGTCTGCCAGTTTTATCCTTGCTCCTGGGTGAAAAGCAGGGGGGTCCTGGTTCTCCAATCAGGTACAGGGTCGTCCCCCTGTGATGACCACTTCCTGGGAAGTGTGGCAAAAATCCATCCCAGAAGGCAACATTCTCTAAAAATCCAACATGGCTGAATCTGATTTTTGGAGGTTACATCTGGCTGAGCCCACCCACTGGTGTGGCTAAAAATCATAAACACACCCCTCTCCTGCCCTCTCCTAATCTAATCAAGGGGGCACCTAGTTGTCTGGGGTTGCAGGGTGTGGGGGTGTTGCTGGTTGCTCCAAATGTCTTTCTCTGCCTTTGAAGACCAGTTTGGCAGCCCTCCCCCTTCCTGCCTCACCATCTGCTGAGGGGAGATTCTCTCCCACAAGCACATTCCTTTGTGTGAAGCCAGGCCACTTCACACCTCATCAAGGCAGCTTGGCTAAGCTGCTGCAGGCTGGCCAATCAGAGCACAGCAGCAAAAACAAAGCAGGGCTGAAATTGGCAACTTTTTAGGTAAAGTCTAAAACTTTTTACCTGAACAAGTTATATTAAATCCAACAACTGGAAGTTGTGGGATTTATTACAACAATTAATTTGATACCAAAATCTTGGTATGCAACATTTAAGGAGACTTTAAAATTTAAAATAAAGTCTCCCCATTCTAGCCTATGAAGGCCATTTACTTCAATGAGGGAAAAACGAATTTGGCTGTTTTTACCTCACCAGGGTTTATAAATCTATTTTTATAAAGTCCCTGATTATAGTTACATGGCACCCAGCCATAGGGGCACATAGGGCACACCTTAGGGGTGACTTATATGTAAAAATAAGGTAGTTTAAGACTTTGGAACTACTTTTAATTCCAAAGTCGAATTTGCATATAACTTTAATTTAAAAGCAGCCAGCAAGGCAGGCCTGCCTTTAAAATGACACTGGGCACCTCAGCAGTGCACCTATGGGTGCACTACCTATGCGGTGGTCCCTAAACCTACATGCTCTACCATATACTAGGGACTTATAGGTAGGTTAACTTAGCCAATTATAATTAGCCTAATTTGCATATTGATTTTACACAGAGCACAGGCCCTGGGACTGGTTAGCAGTACCCAGGGCACCATCAGAGTCAGGAAAACACCAGCATAAAGTGGAAAATGGGGGCAAAAAGTTAGGGGGCCTCTGCAATCAGCCCTGTTTTCTCACAAGGGGCCTATAGTGCAGCCATTTACAAGTTTTTACTTTAGTGTGCAATTTTGGTCTCATGCATCATAAAAGGGCAATGACTTACCAGTATCAGGTACAATCATGAACAAAATGCAAATTCTGGTTCTGAAAGAGCTGTCAAAGTGTGTAAGTTCTCCATATCATTGATTGCACATGACAGATACTTGTGATGTTGTACCAAAAGAAACATGCCATACTTGTTGTTAGTAATTAAATCTGTGGCGGAATCTAGAAGTGTACATTGATTTTTAAAACAAATGTGAAGGGAAATCACAGAATCCTAAATATTTAACAAATTAACACGGAAAGCAAGGTCTTGGTCTAAAACAGGATTTTGTATGTAATCCTAATGATTCTACTAACTCTGACATTTAGCATCAATACTATCCCATTAGACACAGATATACTAACATGCATTATTTAATTGTGTGCGTTGGACCAACTCTAACATCAAAAGGTCCCGAAGCCATTTCACCAACTCCTCACAAGCCTTCAGTGAAGATGCAACTCCTGCTGGTTCAGAGCTTGATGAGGAGCAGCCTAGTCCATCAGGTGTATCTCGGAAGGCAGCTAGGGTGAGTATCCCTCTGCCCACCACAACATCTACGACCATTGTTGTGCATTTCCTCTCAGCAACATTCAGTAGTAGTCATTGCTCCCTGTGGCTCATCTACAACCTCACTATTGTCAGTGTGCACCCCAGTCCTGGCTCCTGTTGTGTCACTGAAAACTGCTACAACTACAACTGCAGGTAAGCCAGGACTCAGTGGGATGTTCGCAACTCACTTATGGCCACAGGGTGTGTGGATAGGGGGAGACTAACATCAATAACAGTGTGAGGCCACACATATCAGAGTTTCAGGGAAAATACAGGCCAGAATATAATGATATATTCCAGAAGAATCCTGGTACGAAGAGCAGATGGGCAAAGTAACATAGCTCCTCAAATATACCAAGGATGTACTGAGTGACATTAGGTAGTTGCAGAGGAGGCACAATGGCATTCTTGAGAGACATATATCTGTATGTGCACCCTTTATGGAGGTCGTGATCATCAGGACCAGTGTCAAATGATCATGAAAGAACTACTACCAAGAGGTGCAAATAACTTCCTCATGTGAAGCCACAACAGTGGTTCTTGGGACATCTGAAATAATTCATGTGTCTTTTAAGGAGTATTTGTAAATTGAACACTTGACCCCAAATATTTTGTGGCTGAAATTAAAAATATCATCTTACACCATGTGTATCAACTCTATGTTTGATATAATGTGAACATGTTTGGGTGTGTAACAAATGGTCTGTTTTGTTAATCACTTAAGACGTTACAATAAACATATATGTTTTTTATAAATCACTACCATTTTGGCAGTACGTGCCATTTCTTGTGTCTTATTAACTCCTTTATGTATTATGGAAATGTGTTGTGTAAGTAAACATCTTACCTCCTGTATTATATCTGGATGATCATAATGTAAAGTTTTATGTCTATAACATCATGCACATAGATAATTTAATAAACTATATAACATTCATAGTTAGTTGGAAGTAACAATACTTCTTAGGTTTAAATACTTAGAACAAATCAAAGCCACATAATACTGGAGATGTTGAAAGCAGAAAGCTTTATTTTCACATAACATAAATTTTGCCACACAGGAATAACAGTCATTCCAATTAACAACCAATGGTATTAGGGTACCTGTTACAATTGAGTCAGTGCTTCTACACACAAAACTAAGTACCACACCAGGAAAATAATTCAGATACATACGTTTCTAAACACAAGGTATGCCACATTACACATGTTTGTGGTCACCAATGATTCTTTACTACCATAGAAAATGTTAATCTATGGGAAACACAAGAATGTCAATAATAATTTTAGTTTTTCAAAACAGTAGGTACATTTGAAATTACATTTTGTGGCTATGTATCATGTTCAGTAACACAGTATTCTCCCGTGCTTATTCCATCATTGACAAGATCAGTTTCAAGGATAACCATTCAGCCATGTACTCATTGCAATCATCAATAATAATATTATAACCCTGATCCTATGGACTACAGTCTAAGCTCTATACATTTAGGAGCCAGTAAATCTACATAGTGATACATATCGTAATATATGTATATGTTTGGTTTGTGTTATTTACCCATATCAGAAGAGGATGTCAATAACTTCTTGACTTCTACTCCTATTCATTTGTCAACACTTCCACAGCACCCTGGGCCTCCTCATTGTAGTCGTCATATTTGGATAAAAGTAATGTTTTGTCACAGGGCAATGTTGTGCAGCATACGGCATAGCATTGTTATCTTTCGCACTTTCTCAGGTGAGCAGAGGAGGGCTCCTTCTGACTTATTAAGGCAATGAAATCTTGACTTCAGGAGCCCAAAAGCCCATGCCACAGGTTGACGACTTCCCCTGGCGTTGTTGGATTTTCAGTGAGGGTAACAACTATGGCCCACTAGGATAGGTAGTGTCCCAGAATGCATAAGTATAAAAGCATATTTCATCTATAGTGTAGAGATGTAGCACAATTTAATAGACTTTCTAATGAGATTTACCAAAATATACGGATTTACACATATAATAGGATTTACACATTTCCATGTTGTGTCATTTGCCGCTGCAAGCTGCTATTGCGTACAAACGCTAGAGACGTACAAATCAGGTAGACACATCTCTTGAACATTAATGGAAGTGAAGTTTTTACTGTTGTAGTACACTTGTTCTCTGTTGTGTGATGGCACCAGAGCAATGTGGGTCCCATCAAATGCAATAGGATGTGGAATGCCACATAAAATCATACTAATCTCCCTTCACATTGGTTCATTGCACCCCAGTCCATGGAAATTGAATACAATTGTTAAAGTGGCTCAACATTGATCACATGAATTCACAGAGCACACCACTAAAAGTAGCTTGGGATATCCAACTCTAATCACCTACAGTGTTCTATAATGATCCAATGGCAGCAAAATGAAGGAATTACATGGATTTCACAATAGGTGGTATGACAGTAGGATTTTGGTTAACTGGCTGAAGTTGTGGTTCAAGTCGATGGGTTATATCCACTACTGCCTGTCTGTTTAGCCAGTATTTTTAAATTATTTCTCGTTCTTGCATGGTGGCAAGGTCTGGGAAAGGACGGTACATCCTAGGTTGCCACCTCTGCACCCTTGCAGTTTTTACTAGGAAGTTGTCTCTGAAAGAGAAAGTGTATAATTACATTTATGAAGAGTCCTTCATTAAAAGGTTTAAGGCATCACATATCACACACATTTGTGTATTCAAAAACATTATGCTAACCTATTTATATAAGACAAAATCAAACACATACTAAATAGTCACCTACATGTGTGTTAATCTTACACCAAAAGATGTCCTTTCACTGGGCTATTGACATACTTTTTGTGTTCCATGAGTGTATTCACAAACACTCATTCATGTGCATATGTACTTTAAAACAGAAATTTTACCACTAACAAATGAGTTTGTGACATTTGTATATACATGTTTGATATTAAAAAATGTTTTTAAGAAAAAAAACAATTTTGAGATCCGTCAACAGATATGTAATTTATACAGCACATAGTATATGTTTACAGCCCACTTCCACCATTGCACATAACATTTTTTTTAACAATCATTTAGATCACTTATGATTCCTCTGTGTTTTTTTAACAAAATAAGCATACTAGTTGTTAGTACATAGTGCCTAATTATTTTCACTCTATAATAACTTTAAAATTGCAGTCCCTGACCTCTGAATCAGGACAAATTAAAATAGTACATCTCGTACATTTAAACTCCGGCAATGCACTGCATGCCTATTGGTTAACATGGGGTGATTGCTTCTAAAATGTCCAATGGTTTTCGAATATGTTGATTAATGCAGATACATGTATCAATGACCTTCACATTTTCCAATAGATTTTTCACTTACCTCCTAGCTTAGCTACGGGTCAGACTTCATGATAGCTGTACCACTTGAACTGCTGGCAACCACCTGAATTTACTGGTGACATGGTCCCTAATTTCACTCCAGATGAGTTGGATATTCTGAGAGATGAGATCCTCTTGCAGTATACAGAGCTATATGGGATGCCACAGCAAGAAGTAAGCAAATTATAGCTCTAAAGTTATGAGTAATGCAACTCCTTTCAAATTTCACATATTTGCCTATATTCCAAAATACATGTTATGTGGATATGCGTGATAGGTAAAAATTATTATTGCTGGAAATAAGATGGTTTGTGTCTTTTATTACTTCCTTTTGTCTGTTTCTTAAACATGCCCTTCATATTTCATTGTATTAGGGAGTATTAGATGTACTGTGAACCATGAGCTTCTGACTAACATGTTACAGCCTCTGTTGATTCTGCCATGTACTTAAACACAGGATTGTATTGTATGGGTATAATAATGAGAAATACATAATTCAGGAGTTGTAAATTGTTCATGTTTACCTATATGATAATGTATTATCATAGAGGATGTTGCAATGTATATGTTATTCAGACGTGCAGGCACTTTCAGGGTCACCTATGTTTACAAAAGCATTAATAACGTGTACAGGATATCTGTATAGAAGCATATAATAATTCTTTGGGACATGGAACACAAATTATGCCATTAGTGCTTAAACGAAGGTTGACCATGTTTCCAAAAACAAATGTAGATGTGTATCGTAGGAAGCTGGTGTGGTATATGGTGAATACCTCAGTTATTATCATCTTATACCAGGTCCAGGTATCCCCTTATTAGTGAAATGGAGGCAGTGTCTAGAAGCCAGGCTCTCTAAAGATAGTTGTGGATGAGCAGCCAAGGCTTATCTAGGAGACATGCAAGCTCATGAAATACCACTTCTAGTCACACAGTACTAACACACATGCAAGAACCACACAGTGTTATAAAAATAAAAGTACTTTGTTTTAGTGACAAAAATACTAAATTACTAGATACACAATTTTCCAAAAGGAGGTAAGTAAACACACTATTATATGTACAGCAGCAATCAGAAATAGGCATAAAAGTAATGGAAGACAGAGAACAGTGAAAGGCAGTACGGAAGGCCTAGGGGGACCAAACCATATACTTAAAAAAGGAATGCAAAGGTCGGGTCCCCAACCAAGGAAGTGGAATCAGTAGAGGGGAGCTGGAGGAACTGGGAAACCCCTAAGGTAAGTACGAGAGTGCCCCCCCCAGCGACCAGGAGGAAAGAGGTAAGTTACTGGTTCTACCCAAATCAAACCACAGGACTTCAGAGAAGGATATTGCAAGACCCAGACAAGACAAGAAACCAAAGGTGGATCCTGGGAGAGGAAGCCCTGAAAAAGAAGGGGACCAAGTCCAGTTTATGTTGGAGTATCTGATTGTGGCAGGAGCCACTACCCACCCATCTGTGGATGCAGAAGTTGGTCAATGGTGAGACAACGACGGTCAGCAATGCAGCACTGGAGCAGGTGAAGAGTTCCTGGGAGATGCAGTCAACGTCCCTTGCTGGATGAAGGATTGCAGTTAGTATGTGGTGTGGGAAAAACACCAACAAGCCTTGGCAAAGGCAAATGTTGTGTATGGTGCAAAAGTGGAGCTGCCGGGGACCAGCAAGGTCCAAGGCGGACTCAACCCACAGGGGAGTCCCAGAGTCCCAGGCGACCCTCAGCAGTGCAGAGAGTCTGAAGAGGAAGAGGCAGCCCCCACAGAAGACCCACAGGCAAGGAGCCCAGGAGTCGAAGAGCGGCCCACGCAGCACACCTGAGGAGAGGTCCCATGTCACAGGAGAAGCACGCAGAGGGCTGTGCGTCGCAGGGAAGAGTGCTGGGGGCTTGGGCTACACGGAGCCTGAAGATCCCCTGGAGGAGATGCCAACAAGTCTTGGTAGCTGCAAGAGACGCAGTGCATGAGGGTACTGTCCTGTGTGGGAAGGTCAAGGACCTACCTTCACCAAAGTTGGATAGCTGGCAGAGAGTACCAAGGGGACCACTCCAGACCACCAGCTGTGATGCAGGATCCAAGCAGCCAGTTGTCGTTGCAGTTGGTGCCTGCAGATGCAGGGAAGTGACCCCTTCACTTCAAGGGAGATTCCTTCTGCTTCTTGTGCAGAGTGAAGCCTTGCTGCCCTCAGAGGAAGCACACCAAGAGAAATGCTGCAGTTGCTGGAAGAAGCCGGAGAAACAATGTTGCAGGGCGAAGTAGTCACTGTTGCTGCAGAGTGTAGATTCCTGTGGAGCCCAATTGCGGTTCCAGTGGCCAGAAGTCAAAGTAAACATTGCAGAGGATTCCTGCTGGGTCATGCATGTTGAATCTGAAGATCTACACAAGAGGGATACCCTAAATAGCCCTGGAGAGGGGATTGGTCAAGTAGCCATGTGACCACCTATCAGGAGGAGGCTCTGATGTCACCTGCCTGACCTGGCCACTCAGATGCTCCCAGAGGCCTCTGCCCACCTTGGATTCAAGATGGCAGAATCAAGGGGCCATCTGGAGGAGCTCTGGGCACCACCCCAGGGTGTTGATGGACAGGGAAGTGGTCACTCCCCTTTCCATTGTCCAGATTCAAGCCAGAGCAGTGACTAGAGGTCCCTGAACCGGTGCAGACTGGTTCATGCAAGGGGGGCACCAAATGTGCCCTTCAAATCATACCAGTGGCTTGGGGAGGCTACCACTCCCAAGCCATGTAACACGTTTTTCCAAAGGGACAGGGTGTTGCCTCCCTCCCCTAAAGGAAATCCTTTGTTCTGCCTTCCTGGACTTGAGCTGTTCAAGCAGCAGGAGGGCAGAAACCTGTCTGAGGGGTGGCAGTAGCTTGGGCTGCCTGAAAACCCCAGAAAGCTGGTAGGGACAATGCTGGGGGTCCTCTAAGGAGCCCCCAAAGTGCATGGAATCATACAACCAATACTAACAACGGTATTGGGGTATGATTCCGACATGTTTGATACCAAACATGCCCAGGTTCAGAAGTACCATTATGTAGCTGGACATAGGTAGTCTATGTCCAGTACATGTGTAAAATGGCGTCCCCGCACTCACGAAATCCAGGAAAATGGAGCTGGAGTTCGCAGAGGCACCTCTGCTCATGCAGGGGTGCCTTCACACAGAGGTACCTGCAGCCTGCCCACTGGGTTTGGAGGGCCTACCACAGGGGTGACTTACAGTGACTCGGTGCAGTGACCTGTAGCGAAAAGGAATCCTGGAAGAGAAAGACCTGGCAAAGAAGGGGACAAAGTCCAGTTCACGTTGGAGTGTCCGTTGTGGCAGGAGTCACTACCTACCCGTCTATGGATGGAGTTGTTTGATAGTGAGACGAAGACGGTCAGCAATGAAGCACTGGAGCAGGTGAAGAGTTCATGGGTGATGCAGTCGATGTCCCACACCAGATGAAAGATTGCAGTCAGTTTGTGGTGTCGAAAAACCACCAACAAGCCTTGGCAAAGGCAAATGTCAGGGTTGGTGCAAAAGTGGAGCTGCCGGGGACCAGCAAGGTCCAAGGAGGGCTCAACCCATGGGGAGTCCCAGGCAACCCTCAGCAGTGCAGAGAGTCTGAAGAGGCAGCCCCCACAGAAGACCCACAGGCAAGGAGCCCAGGAGTCAAAGAGAGGCCCACGCAGCACACCTGAGGAGAGATCCAATGTCGCAGGAGAAGCACGTAGAGGGCTGTGCGTCACAGGGAAGAGTGCTCGGGGCTTCGGCTACATGGAGCCTGAAGATCCCTTGGAGGAGATGCCAACAAGTCTTGGTAGCTGTAAGAGACACGGTGCATGGGTGTATGGTCCTGCATGTGAAGGCAAGTACGTACCTTCAACAAAATTCAATAGCTGGCAGAGAGTACCAAGGGTACCACTCAAGACCACCAGCCGGGATGCAGGATCCAAGCTGCTCAGGGTGAGAGGAGATCTACACAGCCAGTCGTCGTTGCAGTTGGTGCCTGCGGATGCAGGGAAGTGACTCCTTCACTTCAAGGGAGATTCCTTCTGCTTCTCATGCGGACTAAACTGCTGCCCTCGGAGGATGCACAGCTGGAGAAATGCTGCAGTTGCGGGAAGGAGCTGGAGAAACAATGTTGCAGGGCAAAGTTGTCGATGTTGTTGGAGATAGTAGGTTCCTATGGAGTCCAGTTGTGTTTCCAGTGGCCAGAAGTCAAAGTAAACATTGCAGTGGATTCCTGCTGGAGTCTTGCATGTTGAATCTGAGGACCCACCCAAGAGGAAGACCCTAAATAGCCCTGGAAGGGGGATCAGTCACCTATCTAGGTGACCACCTACCAGGAGGAGGCTTTGACGTTACTTGCCTCACCTGATCACTCAGATGCTCCCAAAGGCCTCTATCCACCATGGGTTCAAGATGGCAAAATCAAGGGGCCATCTGGAGGAGCTCTGGGCACCACCCTGGGGTGGTAATGGACAGGGGAGTGGTCACTCCCCTTTCCACTGTCCATTTTCGCGCCAGAGCAGGGATTGGAGGTCCCAGAACCGGAGCAGACTGGTTCATGCAAGGAGGGTACTAAATGTCCCTTCAAAGCATACCAGTGGCTTGGGAAGGCTACCCCTTCCAAGCCATGTAACACCCATTTCCAAAGGGACAGGGTGTTGCTTCCCTCTCCTAAAGGAAATCATTTGTTCTGCATTCCTTGGCTTGAGCTGTTCGAGAGGCAGGAGGGCAGAAACCCAGGTGAGGGGTGGCAGCAGATTGGGTTGCCCGGAAAACCCCAGAAAGCTGGTAGTAGCGATGCTGGGGGTCCTTTAAGGAGACCCCAGAGTGCATGGAATCATACAACGCATACTGGCAACAGTATTGGGGTATGATTCCAACATGTTTGATACCAAGGTTCGGAGGTACCATTATGTAGCCTGGCATAGGTAGTGACCTATGTCCAGTATATGCGTAAAATGACGTCCCCACACTCACGAAGTCCAGCAAAATGGAGCTGGAGTTTGTGGGGGCACCTCTGCTCATGCAGGGGTGTCTCACACAAAGGTACCTGCACCCTGCCCTCTGGGCTAAGTGGGCCTCCCATAAGGGTGACCTATAGTTACCTGGTGCAGTAACCTGTAGTGAAAAGGTGCATGCACCTTTTCACGAAGGCTGCAATGGCAGGCCTGCGCTGTAAAATCAGCACGAACTGCATCAGGCAGAGCGCTAACTTTTTCTGCCGCTCAAGTAGAGTTTTTACTCGAGCGGCAGCTTCCTCAACGCAAGCGGCATCTTTCTTGATGCGAGCGGGAGCAACTTGCTGCAACCGCCCTCATTCAGAAATCTTGCTCGCGCTCGCCAACTTAGAGATTCCTCTTGCTTGCACTCACCAACATAACGCTGGCAAGTCACGCAAGAGAAAAGCCTCCGCTTCAAGTCATTTTACAGAGTTCTTTGGAACTCTGCACGGAGGGTGGAGCACAGAGTGGGGAAAACTCTGCAAACTACAGCGGTGGAGCGGAATTCTTCACCCACCCCTAGTCGTGCCACACTCCTTGCACTCATGCTGAAAAATTACTTGAGCTAGACTCAGACACATCACCCAGTTCATCCTGCAGTTACAGTTTCATATTGCTTTGCTCACACTACCTTTATACACATATACTGCTCACTTAGCACCCACCCAGGTAAATCCTTCACCCTGCACTTTTAGAGCGTCCTCACTCACCCTGCAGTCATTCAGGCACATATTCACCTTTTAATTGTCCATGCACAGCACTCTACCTGACTCATACAGCGTCCCTACTCACCACGCACAAATACAAGCACAGCACTCACTCTGCACTCACTCCGCACTCATACAGGCATAGCACTCACCCAGCACTATTACAGGGACAGCACTCACTCTGTATTCATAAAGCTTCTACTCTCACCCTGCACTCATACAAGAACTGCACTCACGCTGCACTCATACAGGCATACCGCTCTCCCTGCACTCATAGAAGCACAGCACTCACCCTGCACTCATACAGGCATATAGCTCACCTTGCATTCATAAC
This sequence comes from Pleurodeles waltl, assembly GCF_031143425.1. NCBI lineage: Eukaryota > Metazoa > Chordata > Amphibia > Caudata > Salamandridae > Pleurodeles > Pleurodeles waltl. Next base: position 768,750,031 of record NC_090446.1, read on the forward strand.
AGCACAACACTCACCTTGCACTCATACAAGCACAGCACTCACCCTTCACTCATGCATGCAAAGCCCTCACCCTGCACTCATACAGGCACACCGCTCACCCGGCACTCATACACGCATAGCACTCAGCCTGCACTCATACAGACACAGCGTTCACCCTGCAGTCATACAGGCACAGCACTCACCCTCCACTCCTAAAGGTACAACACTCATACAAGCACAGCACTCACCTTGCACCCATACAGGCACAGCCCTCACCCTCACCCTGCACTTATACAAAGCACAGGTTTTATCCTGCACTCATACATAATAAACACAGAAAGACTTAAAGCATATGCAACACACCAGCACAAGCAGGAAATCATTAAGCCCAAATTAAAACCTTTAGAGGAGCACCCTTTCTGGAGACCAGAACTTTTACAAACTTACAAATGGCAACATGACGTTTTCAGCATTAGTGCTGTGACGTGCTAGCTGGTATATTTACCTACTCAATGCAAAGGTCCACCTCTCCGACGAGACAGCTAGCATGTCAATGGAGACTTGTGGGCTGGGGCTGTAACTTGGTTCCAATCGACAAAGGCATGCTGCAGCTCTGCAATGCAATCCTACTACCAGAGGCAACAATGGTGGCAGGAGCAAAATGCACCAAATTAAGTTAAGAACAATATGAGCTGAACCCGTTACTTATTTGCTCGTGTGTGCCAACTGCCAAATACACTGCGGGCCCATCCTCCAGCCTGTGCTCTTCGAAACAAACAAATACCAGCACTGGGTGGAGGAGGGGCTTGCACATTGGTTGTTTAGACCTAATCAACCCTGCCTCTCTTGTCCCTGGTGCTGGTGGACCGCCCCTTCATCACAGAATCAAACACAATGGCATTGCAAAATGCCGTGCCCACCATCCTGACAAGACAACACTGCCTTGTGCCTCAAGAGCGAGTAAACTCTCGTCCAGCCTGACACGTGCACAGCAGCATCCACTTTTGTAGCTGTTAAAATGAGCATTTGCAATGCAATGGGTCTCGTGTTTACTCGAGTTAAAGCTATTAGCCTTGTAAACTCCTAACTGGACTTTACTTGCCACATAAACTGAAAAGTAAAACAGTTTCACATAAGCGAGCCGACGACCGCCATAAGCGCAAAGCACACACACAGAAGGAAACAGAAGTTTGCTTGCAGTGAAACATATCAGCAAAAGTGCAATTATCCATGTAACTGGCAAAAGTGCAAGTTCCCACGTAATAGGGTCGATGTCCTGCAAATCGCTCTAGTACTGCCTACGAAATAAAGAGAAAAAATAGTGTAGAAACCATACGGAAAACAAGGAGCCTCGTATGTTATCAGTAGTTGGCCGGTAAGCTCGAGGCAGACTAAACACGGAAAAGGTATGAGGTATGCATGCCTTTCACTAATTAAATCATGCTAATTTTAGAAGACAAGCCCACGAACCAACCAAACTGATGGATTTGACATGGTTAAAAGCCCTCAGACAGGTTACACCAGGGATGGAGCGCTTTGCGATCAACCCTAAAAAGGGTGAAGTTGACAACATAGGGGGTCATTACAACATTGGCGGTATAAGGTGCTTACCGCCGTGCAGAAGACCGCCAATACACCGCCGTGGCCGCGGTAGACCGCCACAGCTATTATGACACACATCACGGAATCCGCCAAAATTCAGACACCCACACAATACCGCCACACCAAAGGTCAGCGATAAACATGCAGAAACAAATCCTCCACCTCCACGGCAACAGAAACACGCCCATGCCATTACGACCCACGAATCCACGTGGCGGTCTTTCAACCGCGGTATTCCATTGGCGGTACACACCGCTGCGCTCAAAATACACACACAGCTCCAAAACACCGCCACATTGGACAATTCAAAATACACACACCTGATACACATACACACACCACTCCCACACACCCAACACAATATAAAACACCCACCCACAAACCCCTACGACCACAATTCACGAACGAAGGCCAGAGAGATAGCACAGAACAGACAACATCATCACACAGAGGCACACAACACCATCACCCACGCAACATCCAAGCACAAAACACCACATACCACTACACTCACCACACTCATCAACACATACACCACCCCACACATCACACACACCACCCCATGTCACGCCAAAGACACCCCCACTTCTCCGAGGAGGAGCTCAGGGTCATGGTGGAGGAAATCATCCGGGTAGAGCCACAGCTATTTGGCTCACAGGTACAGCACACATCCATAGCCAGGAAGATGGAGCTATGGCAAAGAATAGTGGACAGGGTCAACGCTGTGGGACAGCACCCAAGAAATAGGGAGGACATCAGGAAGAGGTGGAACGACCTACGGGGGAAGGTGCGTTCAACAGTATCCAGGCACCACATCGCGATACAGCGGACTGGCGGCGGACCCCCACCTCCTCCCCCTCAACTAACATCATGGGAGGGGCAAGTCTTGTCCATCTTGCATCCTGAGGGCCTCGGAGGAATCGTTGGAGGAACGGACACTGGTAAGTCAAATCTTAACTATCACATCCCCCACCCTACCTGCATGATATCACACACCCCCACCATCACACCCTCCCCTATCACCCCAAATCCTTACCTATCTACCCATGACACCAACCACCCATCCCAACCCCAAGACCTGCATGACATAACTAAGCATGGACACCCATCACCAAAGCATGCCCACTGCACAGACCCAGAACACCCCCCAACCATCAGCACACAAGCCCCCCCACAGGAATGCCTGCACTGGGGTTCACACACACCCAACCATTGCACACCATGAAACACACACATGCAATAATCATGTACTTATACCCCCGCAGGAACCCGAAGGAACGTCACCACACCAGAGGGTCCAGACAACACCACTCCACCCCCAGAGGAGGCCCACAGTGACGACAACAGCTCTTCCCCACTGGATCTTGATGACCAGCCCGGACCATCGTGGGCCTCAGGACAGTCGGTTCCCCTTTCCCAGCCACAGCCCAACACCGAGCTTACACCCTCTGGTAACACCAGCACAGCACCCACCCAGCGGGCCCAAACCTCCCTACCCAGGACAGGTCAATCAGCGGCGTGTCCACCACTACAGGGCACCCAGGCTAACCCAACACCCCAACAACAACAAGGACCTGGGGGCAGTGGTAGTGGGCACACGGTCCAGGGGACGGAGGCCCAGGAACATAGGGGAACTGGGAGGGCTGCTGTGCGACAGAGGGAGGACAGGCCAAGGGAACCCACTCTCAACGAGGCCCTCTCCTCCATCATGGGAGCATACCACCACTCCCAGGAGACGATGGCCATGGTCCTGGACAAGTTCCAGGAGACCCTGCGTCTGCAGAAGGAACAATATTTGGGGTTCAGGGAGGAGCTCAGGACCATCGGCTCCGCCCTGGGCACCATCGTAGGGGTGCTGACGGACATTCAAAAGACCTTGAGGGACACCGTGGCACTCCAAGGGGCCCCTGACACTAGCCAGGACGACGAATTGCCCACCACCTCCGCCGGCTCTAGTGGACAAGACGCCCCGCCACACGACCACCACACCAGCACCCCACCCCCTGCAGACGGACAACCACCACGCAAGCAGTCCCTGAGATCCAGGAACAGGACAGAGCAAGATGGCAAGACCCCCGCCAGGAAATAAGACCACCCTGATTGTCCTACCACTGTCCCACTTTGTTACCCTGCCCAAATTGGAACTGACCCAGCTCAACTTCCCATGCCCATATGGGCAGTGCACCTGTGAAACTAATAGACTGGACTCTGCCATGGACATTCCTCCACCATAACCCATCACCATTTTGCCAGCCCCTCCAATAATTAGCACTTCAATAAACACCCTTGAACCACAAAACAATATGGAGTCAGTCTGTGATTTTAAAAATGTGTATTATCTGTGACAATGACAAAATCCTTTCGAAAATGTAATGTCAACATACCTATGTCACACATCACAAGTCCATGAAGGATGCAAGCAGATGACACACGTTGGTAGCCACACCTGTGAAACCGTAATGGAAATGTACAACTCAGTTACCAAATACTGCTTCAAATTGACAGACAGGATAGAGGTAGAAGTGTGAAAGTAAATGTACTAGTAAAGGTAATTTTTCTCACCTGTGTGTAACTGGAAATATTGCTGTATGACAGAGTCCCTGTTGTCAATGTCTTCTTCCTCAGCTTCCTCCTCATCACTGTCCACAGGCTCCACAGCTGCCACAACACCGTCATCTGGACCACCCTCCTGCAGAAAAGGCACCTGGCATCGCAAAGCAAGATTGTGAAGCATAGAGCAGGCGATGATGATCTGGCACACCTTCCTTGGTGAGTAGAATAGGGAACCACCTGTCATATGCAGGCACCTGAACTTGGCCTTCAGGAGGCCGAAGGTGCATTCGATCACCCTCCTAGTCCGCCCATGGGCCTCATTGTAACGTTCCTCTGCCCTGGTCCTGGGATTCCTCACTGGGGTCAGTAGCCATGACAGGTTGGGGTAACCAGAGTCCCCTAATAGGCACACCCGGTGCCTCTGGAGTTGACCCATCACATAAGGGATGCTGCTATTCCGCAGGATGTAGGCGTCATGCACTGAGCCAGGGAACATAGCATTTACCTGTGAGATGTACTGGTCTGCCAAACATACCATCTGTACATTCATGGAATGATAACTCTTCCGGTTCCTGTACACCTGTTCACTCCTGTGGGGGGGGGACCAGAGCTACATGGGTCCCATCAATGGCATCTATGATGTTAGGGATATGTCCCAGGGCATAGAAGTCACCTTTAACTGTAGCCAAATCCTCCACCTGAGGGAAAACGATGTAGCTCCTCTTGTGTTTCAGCAGGGAAGACAACTCTCTGGACAACACGTTGGAAAACATAGGCTGGGACATCCCTGATGACATGGCCACTGTTGTTTGAAATGACCCAGTTGCTAGGAAATGGAGCACTTATAGCACCTGCACTTGAGGGGGGATTCCTGTGGGATGGCGGATTGGTGACATAAGGTCTGGCTCCAACTGGGTACACAGTTCCTGGATTGTGGCACGGTCAAACCTGTAGGTGATGAAAGAAATGTTGCTCCTCCATTGTCAACAGGTCCACCAGCGGTCGGTACACCGGAGGATTCCGCCATCTCCTCACATGTCCCAGCTGAGGGTGCCTAGGAAGGACAACAGCGACCACAGAGTCAACCAATTCTGAGGTATGTACCCACAGCTACACAGAACACGACACAAAATACAAAAAGCTTTCCGTATGTGTGTTGAGTCCAGGCCTAGGTATGTGTGACGCAGTTGAAAACAAAGCCATGTGGGCCCCTGAAATGGCGGATGCCTGACCTCTAAAGTGGGACAATGGGATGTGAGGTAACTGCGCTGGCGTTGTACACCGTCGCGGTAGGCGGTCGTAGACCACGGCGCAATGCTGCATTGGTTAACATTGGACCCAATGGGTCCCAGGAGCCAATTACGAAGTGCGCCGGCGGTGATGATACGCACCGCCGCTGACGTCACCGCCGCGGACGTGACCGCCATTTTCTATCTGTTCAATCACTCAATACCTGATCTTCGACAGGAGAGGACCTACACTATAAGTGCTGCTGTGACCTCGGTCTGCAAAAGCTGTTTCCGCCGTGTTTTTATCCACGGTGAATCCGCCCCTGAAAAGGTGGCGGATTGGCCTGTTGTAATACTGTGGGCGGTACTTTGTCTTCCGCCTGTCTGTTGGCGGTGACCGCCGCGCTGCTTGTCTGTACCGCCGTGGTGGTCGGAGTGTTAAAGTGGCTGTTTATGTTGGCGGTTTCCGCCATGGTCATAATTCCCATTTTTGTTCCACTGGCCTGTTTGCAGTATTACCGCCGCTTTAACACCGTCCGCCAGGGTTGTAATGATCCCCAATATGTTGTTCAGACAGATAATAGCATAATGTAATTATGCAGTTTCACATGGTCGATCGTTTATCAAATGTATGTATGCATTTAATTTTCCATCCCTTCCATTCATGCAGATTCCAAGAATCACAGGGAAGGAGGAGGGTTGAGAAATCAAAAGTTATATCAATGTTACAAACACGTGCTTTGACAGCAAAACTAGATATATTCCAGGGCTCACACAGCAGTGTTTCTACTCACACAGAGCTTCCAGGATCAAAGAATATAACTGTTACACTGGTCTTAAATGTTCAGGCCCTGACAGCAGAAGTTTTATCACAGGATGATTTTCCCACAGTGAGGATGAAATGTATTCACACAACTTATGAAACTGCAGCTATACTAGCAAGTGCCTTTTGGTACCAAGCAATCTAAGTAAGCAGCATGTCTCCTAAATTATGCATAAATATCAAACCCAAGTTGCAGACAGCAACCACAACCTTGACTTCGTTGTACATAAAGTTTATATACACTTGTATGCCCTCACTACATCTGCACTCAATCACCAACTACAACACAGATGTAGGCAGTGTTTGTTGATAACAGTCACAACCTATAAACACACACAGATAATTAGCACACATGCTGACAGTGTGCACTTGGGCTGAGACACAACTTGTATACAGAAATGCATTCTTAAAACAATACACATCTCTCACAAACGTGTAAGAGCAATGGCTATTGTTCTCTGTTTACACCCCTACAGTTCAGAGTTTATCCATCGGTCGCAAGAATAAAGTGCAGAAACACTCAATGGCAGGTTCTTGTCAGGAGCTCCAGGGCGCACCTCACTTGTCTTCTGTTTGGCCCAACATTCTGCACCTTGCTTTCGAGTCCGGACACTGCATTGTTTAAATTAGCAGCATTCATGAAAACACAACTTTTGTGTTTCCGGAGAACACCTCCAGTGCACCAGGCCCCCAATGACAGGAGGAGGAGGGGGCTAAGGCACGATCCAGCTACAGAGCACTGTTAAAACACAATACTCTGTAGGTGGGTTTTTGGATTGGATGTTTGAGATGCGTAGTTAATCTACGGTCCCCTCACATAGGCACAATCCATTTAATTTAGCAGACATATGTGCATGCCTCAGGAAGCACAGTACAACTGCTAAAATGTGACTGTCAGGTTGCATGTCAGTGCATCTTTGAGGCCAAAGAGAATCCACACACAGCAGCAGGATCCCCAGTTCTATCCCAGCTTCCTATAGAGCTGTGCTTCCGGTTCTATCAAGAAGGTGGGATGGGACTGAGGTGGGTTTTCTTCTTTTCAAACCTGCCCTTGCTGTCTTGGCTGACTCCTTGTTGGGAATTATGGCTTGCTGGTTCCATGGTAATCCCTGCAGTGGTACTCTCAGAGGTAGTAATCACAGTAGTGGTAATTCAGCAGCGGTAATCCTTGCAGTGGTAATATCAACAGTAGTAATCACAATAGAGGTAATCTCAGCAGCTGTAATCCCTGCAGTGGTAATGTCAGAGGTAGTAATCACAATAGTGGAAATTCAGCAGAAGTAATCCCTGCAGTGGTACACTCAGAGGTAGTAATCACAATAGGAGTAATTCAGCAGTGGTAATCCCTGCAGTGGTAATCTCAGAGGTAGTAATCCCAGTAGTGGTAATCTCAGCAGTGGTAATCCCTGCAGTGATAATTTAAACAGTGGTAATCTCAACATAGGTAATCCCTGCACTGGTAATCTCGGAGACAGTAATCACAGTAGTGGTAACCTCAGCAGTGGTAACCCCTTGCAGGGGTAATCTCAGAGGTAGTAATCACAGTAGTCCTAATATCAGCAGTGGTAATCTCAGAGTTATTAATCACAGTAGTGGTAATCTCAGTAGTGGAAATCCCTGCAGTGGTACTCTCAGAGGTAGTAATCACAGTAGAGGTAATCTCAGCAGTGGTAATTCCTGCAGGGGTAATCTCAGAGGTAGTAATCACAAGTGTGGTAATTCACCAGTGGTAATCCCTGCAGTGGTGATCTCAAAGGTAGTAATCAAAGTAGAGGTAATCTCAGCAGTGGTAATCCCTGCAGGGGTAATCACAGCAGTGGTAACCTCAGCAGTGGTAATCCCTGCAGTGATACTATCAGAGGTAGTAATCACAATAGTGGAAATTCAGCAGTTCTAATCCCTGCAGTGGTACTCTCAGAGGTAGTAATCACAATAGCTGGAATTCACACAGTGGTAATCTCAGAGGTAGTAATCCCAGTAGTGGTATTCTCAGCAGTGGTAATCCCTGCATTTATAATTTCAATGGCGGTAGTCTCAGAAGAGGTAATCCCGGCACTGGTAAACTCGGAGGTAGTAATCAAGTAGTGGTAACCTCAGCAGTGGTAACCCCTGAAGGGGTAATCTCAGAGGTAGTAATCACAATAGCAGAAATTCAGCAGTGGTAATTTCAGGGGTGGTAATCCCAGTAGTGGTAATCTCAGCAGTGGTAATCCCTGCAGTGATAATTTCAACAGCAGTAATCTTAGCAGAGGTAATCCCTGCACTGGTAATCTCGGAGGTAGTAATCACAGTAGTGGTAACCTCAGCAGTGGTAACCCTGCAGGGGTAATCTCAGAGGTAGTAATAACAGTAGTGGTAATATCATCAGTGGTAATCTCAGAGTTATTAATCACAGTAGTGGTAATCTCACCAGTGGGAATCCCTGCAGCGGTACTCTCAGAGGTAGTAATCACAATAGCGGAAATTCAGCAGTGGTAATATCAGAGGTAGTAATCACAGTAGTGGTAATCTCAGCAGTGAGAATCCCTGCAGTGGTAATCACAGATGTAGTAATCACAGTAGAGGTAATCCCAGCAGTGGTAATCCCTGCAGTGGTACTCTCAAGGGAGTAATCACAATAGTGGTAATTCAGCAGTGGTAATCCCTGCAGTGGTAATCTCAGAGATAGTAATCACAGTAGTGGTCATCTCAGCAGTGGTAATTTCAAAGGTGGTAATCTCAACAGAGGTAATCTTTGCACTGGTAATCTCAGAGGTAGTAATCAGAGTAGTGAGAACCACTATGTTCACTAAGACCTACAGTTTGCATTAGCTACATGCACCTTAAAGTAAGGATTCTATTAGTTCAAGGTTTTGTATATTTCTTTCAGCTGCTATGTGCATTATTTCTGTGTTTTCATACAGAGGCAGGGACAAGTTGGCTCAAAAACATGTATAGCAAATCATCTGAGGTTTGATAGCTCTTAGGAATTGGAGGTGCATTTGTAACATGTAGTCAGGGATTGTGTACATACATGTGTACAGAATGTAACTGGACAGATTAAACAATGCTCGTACTGTGATGGAGCATGTTTAGGTATTTTTTCAGGTTTCACAGACATTACTGTAAGACTATTTAAATTTCTGTGGTCATGCAGTCCAGACACATAGGCCCTCATTACAACACTGGTGGTCGGTGTTAAAGCGGCGGTAAAACCGCCAACAGGCTGGTGGTAAAAAAATGGAATCACGATCGTGGCGGAAACCGCCAACATAGACAGCCACTTTAACACTCCGGCTGCCACAGCGGTACAAACAAACAGCATGGCGGTCACCACCAACAGACAGGCGGAAGACAATGTACCGCCCACAGTATCATGAGAGGCCAATCCGCCACCTTTTCTGGGGCGGATTCACCGCGAACAAAAACATGGCGGAAACAGGACTCGGAAGGGGAACGCTCACCTCTACACACCCCATGAGGAACCAGAACCCCATGGAGCCGGAACTCCATACTCTACCTGCCATTGTCTTCCTGCTCCTCTACCAGGAGCACGAACACCAGCAGCGAAGACCACGGTGAGTACTGCACCTACGACACAGGGGAGGGGGGAGGGAAAAGAGAGTGACACACACATGCAACACGCAAACCCCCCCACCCCCACCCTCACCCACTACAACACACAAGTACATGTTGATACATAACATTTACACCCCCCCAACCCCTCCTGGAAGAATGCAAGGACAAAAGGAAATGAGTTGAACGATTGTAATCAATAAAAATCCATTACTCAAAAATATATATACACTATTAACAAATATATACACCAAGAATTCAAGTCCATGTACTGCACATACATTGTCTGTGGACCACTGGGAGCAAAATGCATGGGCGAGGCCCACACTCAATACCCAATCAAAATGGAGAGAACACTGCAGGGGCATCAGATTGAAACAAAACAGGCACCTCAGGGGGAAGGGAAGGGGGGCACCTCAGCAGGATGAGTGCACAATGCCAGATCCACGAGGGGGCTCCATGCCCATTGATGTATCCTGGGGAGTGCAAAGCCACAGTCTCACAAGTCTTTCCAGTGGGTGGTTTGTCCACTGCTGCATCCTGGGGAGTGCAAAGCCACAGTCTCACAAGTCTTTCCAGTGGGTAGTTTGCCCACAACTGCATCCTGGGGAGTGCAAAGCCACAGTCTCACAAGTCCTTCCAGTGGGTGATTTGCCCACTGCTGCATCCTGGGGAGTGCAAAGCCACAGTCTCACAAGTCTTTCCAATGGGTGGTTTGCCCACTGCTGTATCCTGGGGAGTGCAAAGCCACAGTCTCACAAGTGGATAACAGTCTCCACTCATTCTGGAGGTGGCTTTGTGCCCAGTGTGCTTCATCCTGCCAAGGACTGAGGTAGTGGATGCCTTTCTCCACTGGTTCTAGAGGGGGCTTTGTGCCCAGTGTGCTTCATCCTACCAAGGACTGAGGTAGTGGATGCCTTTCTCTACTGGTTCTGGAGGGGGCTTTGTGCCCAGTGTGCTTCATCCTGCCAAGGACTGAGGTAGTGGATGGAGTAGTCCCCTGGTTCTGGAGGGGGCTTTGTGCCCAGAGTGCTTCATCCTGCCAAGGACTGAGGTAGTGGATGCCTTTCTCCACTGGTTTTGGAGGGGGCTTTGTGCCCAGAGTGCTTCATCCTGCCAAGGACTGAGGTAGTGGATGCCTTTCTCCACTGACGGTGGGCCTACATGGAAGCTGTCCAGGCCCCTGAAACTGACCACCAGCTTCGTACGACTGACCACTGGGGATGGCAGCCATATCTGCGGTGGTGCCACTGGCACATGATGTGGTGTGGCTGCTGGCGGGGCTTGCGGCGGCCTCAGTAGCGGCGGTGCTTGTGGCGCTTATTGGCCTGCGGTGCTGGTGGGTGGCTCAGTGAGCGTGCTGGTGGCGGCGGTGTCCTGGGAAGCGGTGCTGGTGGCGGCGGTGTCCTTGGCAGAGGTGCTGGTGGCGGCGGTGTCCTGGGAAGCGGTGCTGGTGGCGGCGGTGTCCTTGGCAGCAATGCTGGTGGCGGCGGTGTCCTTGGCAGCGGTGCTGATGGCGGTCTGGTCCGCCGTGCAGGTTGGCGCCGACTTCCCTTTCTTTCTCTGCCCCTTTCCCACCTTGGATGGTGGCGCAGCTGTCTTGCCACTCCCAACTGTAGTCCTGGGAGAGCCCTTGGTGGCAGGTGTTTTGCCCTTTTCCCTCTGGGCTGTGGCCAACTTCTTATGTTTCTGAGGTGGGGGACTGTCTGTGGTCTGGCTCCTTGGCACACTGGCTGCCCTGCTGCTTGGCGCACTCCAGAAGCCGGTTACTGCTGGCACCACTGTCCCCGGTGATGTGGTGGCTGAGGTGCTGAGTTGGGACCTTGAAAGGCGTGCCCTAGGGGACGGTAGGGGTTGGGGAGGTGAAGGGACGAGGTCAAGGTTTGACAGGAAAAGTTTTTTTAGACAAGCTGGGACGGGTAGATGGAGGGGGTTTGGGAGTGGAGGAAGAGGTAGTGGTTGTAGGAGGTGTACGTTTGCTGACTTTGGGTGAAGGTGCATGGGCTGGAGGCTGTCGTGAGGTGGATGGCTGTTGGGTGGGTGTGTGAATGCGTTTGTGTACTTTGGGAGGTGGGCTCACAGACACACTGGAAGAGGACACAGGGGATGTGTGAATGGTAGTGGGGGTGGTGAGTGCACATGAGTGGTGTGTGGTGATGGGGGTGCTGGTGATGGACGTAGTGGCTGAAGATGTAGTGCATGCAGGTGTGAGTGGAGACATGACAGGGAGGGAGACGAGGAGGAGGGGGTCACAGTGGAGGCTGTGGATGTTGGTATGTGTGCATGGGTATGATGCTTGTGTGAGTGCCTGTGGTATGTGTGGTGCTTATGTTTGCCAGAGCTACCCTTATGTGTTGAGGTGTGTGCATGCTGGTCTGATGGTGTGCTTGGGATAGGCAGAGGTACAGGGGATTGGGTCTGGGTGGAGGAAGTTGGAGGGGGAGGCTGGACAAAGGGACAATGGCTGCCATCAGTGCTGAGGCCAGAGTCTGAAAAGCTCGCTGTTGGGCTGCCTGACCAGAATGAATGCCCTCCAGGTATGCATTTGTCTGTTGCAACTGCCTCTCTACACCCTGAATGGCATTCAGAATGGTATACTGCCCAACAGTGAGGGATCTGAGGAGGTCAATGGCCTCCTCACTGAGGGCAGCAGGGCTGACAGGGGCTGGGGCGAAGGAGATGTCCACCCTCCTTTGTGAGCAGCCACAGGGCACACGCTGAGGGGCTGCTGTGAGGACGGTGCTGGTAGGGGGGTGGCGGCTGTACCTGTAGATGCGGGGGCAGAGAGGGGCCCGCCACTACAAGGGAGCTCCCATCAGAGGAGGAGTCCGTGTTGCTGGTCTCAACTCCTTTCCCCGCCGTGGAGTTCCCCTCGCCCTCCGTCCCACTGGTGAATTCGGAGTCCGTAGTCTCACCCTCCAGGGCCATGTGGGATGCAGCTCCCTCCTGCTCTGGTGCCACTGCTCCTCCGCCTGATGATGCTATTGCACACAAGAACAGGGAGAACATAAAGGGGGGGGGACAGAAGAAAGACATGTTCAGTGCATGCAATACCACTACCGTTGGCAGACACTACAGACACAGCAGCCCTCTGCACTACGCCATGCACTTAGAGTTCCCTAATTAATCACAGGGCCATGGGGTACAAGGCCTATGCCCGATTGCTGCACACATGGAAGTCACAGGAGCCTGAATAGGTGTAGTTGGCTCTTAACACAGGCGGGGTGGGGTGCCACATGGCCTGCCTTACGAAGGGACCTTGCCTACAAAACTCGCCCTGGCCTAGGAGTACCCACAGCCCACCTCCCCCACCCAGACACCTCCAATGCACGCTGATTCAGCTGAATAATAGTGTACTCACCCACTTGTGGTTGCTGTGATGCTCTCAAGCGCCCATCCAACTCCGGGTACGCCACCGCCAGGATCCGTCCGTCCGTCATGGTGCGACGGGCACCCCTCCCACATTGGGAGGCCATCCCCAGCTGGGCCTCCGCCGTCTTCTTGCTCCAGCGGTGAATGTCCTCCCATCTTTCCCGGCAGTGGGTGCTCCGTCTGTGGTGGACCACCAGGGTCTGGACTTCCTTGTTGATGGCACGCCAAATATCCTCCTTCTGGTGGGCGCTGACCTACAGGAATAGTACAGGGGAAAAGGAGAAGATATAACCGTCCGGACCATCACAATTATTGGCCCGCGTTCCTACCCTTGCCATGACGCACATACACTCACTGTCGTTTCATGCGCACCTCATTCTCCCCCGTATCTTATATCCACACCACTCCACACAGGCATTCCCCATACAGCATGCTCACAGTGTACTCACCTGTTTGTCTGGAGGACCATAGGGTAGCGTGTACTGGGGGAGGACCCCATCCACTAGTTTCTCCAACTCCTCCGTGGTGAAGGCAGAGGCCCTTTCCCCAGAGACAAATGCGCCATTGTCGCTTCCAGACTGAGGTCACAGTAGCACTTGCAGTGTAGGTCCTCTCCTGTTGAAGATCAGGTGAGTGAACAGATAGAAATTGGCGGTCACGTCTGCGTCTGACGGCGTACATCGTCATTGGCTACTAGGACCCATAGGCCCAATGTTAACCAATGCAGGATTGTGCCGCGGTCCTCGACCGCCTACCGCAACGGTGTCCAACGTCAGCGCAGTTACCTCATATTCCATTGTCCCACCTTACAGGTCAGGCAGCTGCCATTTCAGGGGGCCACATGGCATTATTTTTAAATGCGTCACACATATCAAGGCCTTGCATACACACTAAGACAGGCCAATAGCGGATTGAAAAATGTGTGCAATAAAGTTGTGTTTTCATACCTCAGTGTTGGCTGACCCTCTGCTCGCTGTTTTCCTCCATAGAGCACGTCCACTGGGGCAGGTGAGGAGATTGCAGCATCCTCTGATGTACAGACCTCTGGTGGACCTGTTGACAATGGAAGAGCGACATGTAATTGTCACCTACAGACTGGACCATGCCACAATCCATGAACTGTGTGCCCAGTTGGAGCCGGACCTGATGTCAGCTATCCGCCATCCCACAGGGATACCCCCTCTAGTGCAGGTCCTGTCAGTACTCCATTTCCTGGAAAGTGGGTCTTTTCAGACGACAGTGGCCATAGCATCAGGGATGTCCCAGCCTATGTTCTCCAGCGTGTTGTCCAGAGTGTTGTCTGCCCTGCTGAAACACATGCGCAGCTACATCGTGTTCCCTCAGGTGGAGGATTTGCCTACAGTGAAAGGTGGCTTCTATGCTTTGGGACATATCCCCAACATCATAGGTTCCATTGATGGAACACATGTGGCCTTGGTCCCCCCCGCAGGAGTGAACAGGTGTACAGAAACCAGAAGAGTTACCATTCTATGAATGTGCAGATGGTGTGTTTGGCCGACCAGTACATCTCCCATGTGAATGCCAAATTTCCTGGCTCAGTGCATGACGCTTATATTCTGAGGAATAGCAGCATCCCTTATGTGATGGGGCAACTCCAGAGGCACCGGGTGTGGCTATTAGGTGAGGACATGGACCCTATACAGTGTGAATAGTTGTCTGGGGTTGTCCCTAAGGGTTAGTGTGTGTCTAACAATAGTCCCTCAACATTTGCAGGTGACTCTGGCTACCCCAACCTATCATGGCTACTGACCCCAGTGAGGAATCCCAGGACAAGTGCAGATGAACGCTACAATGAGGCACATGGGTGAATTAGGAGGGTTATAGAGAGGACCTTCGGCCTCCTGAAGGCTAGGTTCAGGTGCCTCCATATGACGGGTGGTTCCCTATTCTACTCACCAAAGAAGGTGTGAAGATCATCGTGGCCTGCTGTATGCTGCACAACTTGCCTTTGCGGTGACAGGGGCCTTTTCTGCAGGAGGATGGTCCTGAAGGAGGTGTCTTGATGTAGTGGATGTAGTGGATGTTTTATTCCTAGTTCTGCATTGTAGATATACTCACTGGAGCCATAACACAGAATATTCCCATGCATCTGCTGGGATCCCGGAACATCTTATCTTCAAATCTTGAGAAAAATAATTTTTAGTAGGAGGCAATACCTCAGTTCTTAAATTGCAAAGTTGCCTCCAAAAGAAATGACAAGGTCTGCCTTTTTGACTGATATTTTATGTCTTAAAGGTATTTATACAATGTCAAAGGACCACATTGCAGCACCAGACTACAAGACAACCATGAATTTAAATAGAAACAGTTCTTTAGAGTACATGCATAGGCAGTAAATGAAGCAAAAAAGAAGCCTGTCAGATCCAGAGTTTACTGAGTGTAAGAAATATTACACTGTTACTTCCCAGTAATACCTTACCTTCCCAGCATGCAATCTACTAGCAGTTTGCCTCACATCCTCAGTTCTTTTTGAATGGTGGTACTGTTGCGTAGGTTCTCAATATCTTAATGAGACTCTTGGATTTGAGCAGCAGAAGCGGCAGAATCACTTGCACTGTGGGGGACTAAGTTTGAACCTACAACAGGTAACACCTGTCGGCCTAATCCGGGTTTTGCTCCGGCTAACTAGCAGTGCCTCATCTCCACCCAAGAGCAGGGATGATTGGGCAGCCGAGTGCATGACACAATTAATTCCTCAGGGAAATCGTGGTCACTCAGATCGCATCAGTTTCTGTCAGTTATATAAATCTCACATACACAAGGATTATCAGAGGCAGAATATATTTCAATAAAGGTTTATTGAAGCAACTGCAGATAATAAAGCATGTACTGCAATAACTAGGATGATAAAGCATAACAGGATTAAAATTGTGACAAGGAGAGTAAAGCATAAAAATAATGCTATCATATTGTCACTAGAATCGTTAAAAATACCTAGGCTATGTTAGAGCACAGCATGTCCTTCAGGTTCCCATGGGAAGACATCGTCCCTCATACCTAAGCAAGAGGCCTGTAGTCTATATAAGCAGCTGTAGCGAAGCATTCAGCAATCAACATACAATCGTGGTCATCTGGCTGGAATCTCCCTCTAACGTACATGGGTCAAAGTAGTGTTTTTATAATAAAACAGCTGATTTTCCAAGAAAGGATCCCTACGTAAGAGTGTGTATGTTTCTATGAACATTAGAGACAAAGCGTTACCACGTTTGCCGGCAATCTATCTTGTTGTAGCCTTGAGCAAAGCACAGTGTGAAAGAAATGTCTTATTTAAGAACGCAGTGCTGGCCTAGGCAAAGAACAGCTAGATAGAAAGAAATAACCCAAGCCCGCAAATGTGGCTATTGTTAAAATAATAAACAAAGCTGAATAAAATATATCTAGAAAAGATTGGGTGGTGCACCACTTTAAGTTGTAGACATATTCTTTATATACTAATTGTAGAAGAGTCCCAGATAGTTAAACAGGTGATGATACACGGTTTCTGTTCTTTTTCTTCCAAAAATTCTTTTTATTTGATCAAGAATACTTTTTATAACAGTAAGTTGATGAAAGCAAGCAGCCAACGCGTTTTGCCCTATACACTTGGGCTTCTTCAGGGCTGCAAGAGTAACATATAACCATAAAAAAGTTGAATGATAGTGGTATTCCTGATATCATTTAATATGTAAGAACAAACAAGAAAAGTTTTTTACATAAATTTTATAGTGCAAGGCACAAAACAATATTTATATACAGTTGTGATTTATGTCCCAATGGAAAGAAACGATTTTTTATATTTGCCATAATTCCGTGTAAAAGTCAAACTCGAGTTATAAGTATAGAAAAGAACCGGCAAGGACCATAAGAACTGTGGTAAGTAGAATAATTTAGTGAACCCTAAACGAAAAAGTGCCAGCATTACCATACCAGTGTGTTTAGAGAATATCATTGTGCATGCAATAATGAAAAGCCCTAAAAGAGAGCTGAAAAGTAAGATATTTTAAGTGAAACTAAAGTGAGACAGAAGTAGGATAAATGAAAAAATATATAAATTGGTATAACCAACAAACCACCTACCAAATGGTAAGTTCCAAACTGTGGTTTGTTGGTTATACCAATTTATATATTTTTTGCATGCACAATGATATTCAATAATGGCAATAATGAAATACTCTAATTAAACAGATTTCTCAGAGCTGCATGGCCTAGTAAGGAATCTGTTCTTTTGAGTGTTTATTTAAACAGTAGTGCTTAGTGAAAGTGTGAAACGATTTCCATGTGGCTGCTTGACAATTCTCTGCAACTAGAACATTTCTAATCCAGGTGAAAGAAGTAGCCTTACTACGTGTAGAATGGGCTCTATGTTTTCCTGGAAAAGGTTTGAGAGCGAACTGACAGAAACAGGATATGCAGGAAACAATCCATCTAGCTATGGTTTGTTTTGACAAAGCCATGTCAGTTCTCAGAGGTTCATAATTTATGAACAACTGGTTTATTTTGCAGATTTCTTTAGTTCTACCCAAATAAACCTTTAGTGCCCTGTGCACATCTAAAGAGTGCAGAGTTCTTTCTTCTGGAGAAGAGGGATTATTGAAAAAGGTTGGTAGCGCAATTGTTTAATTAATGTCAAAACCTGAGACAATGTTTGATAAAAAGAAGGATGTGTTCTCAAAAAAACTATTCTTGTGCAAAACAGAACACAGTTCTTTAGAACTGAGAGCTTGCTATTCGCTAACTCTTCATGCAGATGTAATAGCTACATGAAAAGCTACCTTCCACGTTTGATGCTGCATTGAGGCCTTGCATATGGGCCAAAATGAGAAGCCATTAATCTAGATGACGCTAAATATAGTTCCCAGGAAGAAACAGGCTGTCTGAAAGGAGGAATAGTTTATTTCAATACTTGTAGGAAGTCTTTAGCAGAGCCACTGGTAAAGTGAAGACGGATCTCTGATTTAGCCCTTTTCTGTGTGCTGTTATGGCCACTAAATGCACTTTTATAGAGTTGAATTGCATTTTGAACTGAGCCAGATGAAGCAATAAAAGCGAGTCAACATAGTATTGGCATTTAATTGGATCATTTTTGTGCTGAAGGAACCAGATGGCAAATCTTTTCCATTTAAAAGCATAGGATGTCCTTGTGCTTGCCCATTGAGCCTCCTTAAGAAAAGTCATACAGTCTACTAGGAGATTTAGGGTCCTATATTGGATAAGTAATTTGAAAGTGGAAAAGGTGCTGTGTCCCTTTATTGTCAACCTATGCACATGCTATTTTCTGGGTTTTTGGATGTTTTAATAATTACCATGTTTTTAAGAATCATCCAGTTGATCTGATAAGCGAACTGGACCAATTTTAAACTAATTATTGTGAGAGGCACCCAGATAGGGGGCTATTCTCTGGATGGGGGATTTTAATACGTCTACTTGCCTTTTCAGAGGGGACCGTGTCTGTGAGGTTACGGATTGGCAAGAAGAAAATGTAAGCGGGAACCGCCAGAAGACCGTACCGCGGTGAAAAGACCGCGGCGGTCATTCTGGCTTTCCCGCTGGGCGGGCGGGCGACCGCCAAAAGGCCGCCCGCCCGCCCAGCGGGAAACCCACAGCAACGATGAAGCCGGCTACGAATGGAGCCGGCGGAGTTGCTTTTGTGCGACGGGTGCAGTTGCACCCGTCGCGATTTCCAGTGTCTGCAATGCAGACACTGGAAATCAATGTGGGGCCCTGTTAGGGGGCCCCTGCAGTGCCCATGCCATTGGCATGGGCACTGCAGGGGCCCCCAGGGGCCCCACGATACCCGTTCCTGCCAGCCTGGTTCTGGCAGTCGAAACCGCCAGAACCAGGCTGGCGGGAAGGGGGTCAGAATCCCCATGGCGGCGCTGCCTGCAGCGCCGCCATGGGGGATTCTGCAGGCCAGGGGAAAACCTGCGGGAAACCGCTGGTTTCCCTTTTCTGACCGCGGCTTTACCGCCGCGGTCAGAATGGGCCTGGATGCACCGCCAGCCTGTTGGCGGTGCATCCGCAGTCCCCTACCCTGGCGGTCTCGGACCGCCAGGGTAGGAATGACCCCCTTTATCCATTCACCATATCGGTCAGTGCTGAACCAGGTTATAACCAAACATAGTTTACTCTGCAGTTAAGATTTTATAAAGTGATCTTATTCTGCCAATTTATGCAGGGAAGGGATCTACAATAGATTTTATGTTGTTCTCCCCTTATAAAGTCCCATATTTTCAAGACTCTAATGTTTTTCCCTCCATAATTGGCGACCAGAGCCCTATTGTTGCTAGCTTAAAATGTCCTTTGTCCAAATGCGCAATCTTGCCCTGATCTTCAGTTCTCTAAAAATCATGGCGTTCGCCTCAAATGCGAAAACGTGGATCATGTAAAATTCTTTGAGAGCTACACTAAATCTAAAGCAAGTGATGTTCTGTCTACCTGAGGAGACATTGGCTGGGGACGTTCTTGAAAATTCTGAAGGTCTTTGTAAAATGTAAACACGCTTGAAGCTTGTTGGTTGCCAGGAAAAAGCAAAGCCCCACCCCACCCTGCCCATTTAACACTGCTTGCACTGTTGCTTTAAAACAACTAAAAAAGCTTTCCTTTTTTATTTTTCTTCTTGATTTTAAATCCAGGAATTACGTTAAAACACAAAGCTGACCTCCAACATAACAGAGTAAAAAATCAATCCTGAAATCCAGAGACAGCAGCATAGCAGAGACAAAAACACAATAAACAGTAATTGATAGCACTTTCAAATGAGAGCTTCCTCACACCAGAAACACTGAAGACGGTATTAAAAAACCCAGCCTACTAAAAACTACATAAACAGAGGCCCTTCAGGAATAAGAATACCCAGATGTTGCAGCGGGCATGCCCAGTAGTAATAAGTAAAGTAAGGGAATGATGATCCACATCGTGAACAAGGCAGGATCATATATTTTGCTGCCCTCCCTGGTCTATGATACCCCCACAAAAACCATGCACTCTCTAACATAGCCAGCCATTCTTTATTAAATTCCAGCGTGACAGTCCTGAAAATATATAACACTCTTGTAAGAATAGTAATCTTCAATACATGACATCTCCCAACAAGCGAGAGATGCAGATGGTCAATTCTCTCCAGATCTCATTTAATATCACATAACAACAGCGCCATATGCAATTCAACTAGCCCACCTAGCGCTGCTGTAATCCTAACTCCGAAGTATACTGCCTCAGTCACCACATGCCTCAGTCACTACATGCTGGTCTCTGAATTGAGTACCCTCTGTACATAGCACCTGGGTTCAACTTTCATTCCTGCGTAAGCAAACACCTTATACTCAACTTGATTAAGAAAGTCTGATTTGATATGTGGATTATTCTCAAGTTTTACTATAAAAGGATCTATGTATAGCGCAAATAACAAAAGTCAGCACGGCAGCCCTGCCGGGTGCCTCTTGAGATCTATATATAGGGGGTGATTTTAACCTTGGCGGACGGCGGAGGCCGTCCGCCAAGGTACCGCCGTGAAATGACCGCACCGCGGTCAAAAGACTGCGGCGGCCATTTAAACATTTCCGCTGGGCCGGCGGGCGCTCTCCGAAAGAGCGCCCGCCGGCCCAGCAGAAATGCCCCTGCAACGAGGACGCCGGTTCAGAATTGGGCCGGCGTAGTTGCAGGGGTGCGACGGGTGCAGTTGCACCAACCGCGTATTTCAGTGTCTGCAAAGCAGACACTGAAATACTTTGCGGGGCCCTCTTATGGGGGCCCCTGCAGTGCCCATGCCATTGGCATGGGCACTGCAGGGGCCCCCAGGGGCCCCGCAGCACCCCCTACCGCCATCCTGTTCATGGCGGGTTTCCCGCCATGAACAGGATGGCGGTAGGGGGTGTCAGAATCCCCATGGCGGCGGAGCGCGCTCCGCCGCCATGGAGGATTCCCCCGAGCAGTGGAAAGTCGGCGGGAGACCGCCGACTTTCCGCTTCTGACCGCGGCTGAACTGCCGCGGTCAGAATGCTCGTGGGAGCACCGCCAGCCTGTTGGCGGTGCTCCCGTGGTCGCCGCCAGGGTCAGAATGACCCCCATAGTCTGACTCAAGCCCCATCATATGCAGTGTAGCCCTCGGGGTCTTATACAGGGTCTTCAAGGCCTTAATAAAATCTCTACCAAATCCTTTCTACTCAAATACTGCCAACATAAATTTCCATAAGACACACTCAAAAGCATTTCAGCGTCCAGTAAGGCTAACCCCATTGGTGTTTTAAAGCTTTGTCCGCATCAAACAAAGTGATCACCCTCCTAAGATAGGTGGTCATTATGACATTGGCGGTGACCGTTAAAGTGGCGGTAATACCGCCAAATTATGACCATGGCGGTGATGTACAAGTTACTTACCTTCGGTAACAAAATATCTGGTAGAGACATATTCTAGTTGCAGATTCCTTACCTCTGAATTTCCCCAGGCGTCAGACTGGATCCGGATAATTTTTCTTTGAGCAGTACCTCTGTGTGCCATCAGGTGGCGTAGGTTGACTCCACGGGCGTTGTTGGCATTGTGCTTGCTGTGATGACGTCATGGGCGTATATAGGCGCCACCACGGCGCAGTGACGTCAGTTTTGTTTCACGACTTTCCACGCCAGTAGCGCAGAGCCATGAAGAACACTGAGAGAAAACTAGGGCCCTCAAGGGAAAGTTCCTGTCCCTAGAAATCAGTTGGCAGTGCGGGGAGGATGGGCGTGTCGGTAAGGAATCTGCAACTAGAATATGGGGGTCATTACAACATTGGTGGTAAAAGCCGCTTACCGCCGTGCAGAAGACTGCCAACACACCGCCGCGGCCGCGGAATTCCACCACAGCTATTATGACCCACATCTCGAAATCCGACAAAATTCAGACACCCACACAAGTCCGCCACACCAAAGGTCAGTGATAAACTGGCGGAAAAAAAAACTCCACCGTCACGCCAACAGAAATACACCCACACTATCACGACACACGAATCCACGCAGCGGTCTTTCAACCTCAGTATTCCATTGGCGGTACACACCGCTGCGCTCAAAATACACACACTTCTACAAAACACCGCCACAGTGGACAATTTGAAATACACACACCTGATACACATACACACACCACTCCCACACACCCATTGCAATATAAAACACACACCCACATCACCCACAAACCCCTACGACCACTATTACAGAGAGAAGGCCATAGAGAGACACCACCACCCACAAACTAACAGCCACAGGCACACAACACCATCACCCACACAACTTCCACGCACAAAACACCACACACCACTACATATCACCACACTTATCACCACACACACCACCCCACACATCACCTACACCACCCCATGGCACGGCAAAGACACCCCAGGTTCTCGGAGGAGGAGCTCAGGGTCATGGTGGAGGAAATCGTCCGGGTAGAGCCACAGCTATTTGGAGCACAGGTGCAGCACACCTCAATTGCAAGGAAGATGGAGCTATGGCGAAGAATAGTCGACAGGGTCAACACAGTGGTCCAACATCCAAGAAATCGGGACGACATCAGGAAGAGGTGGAATGACCTACGGGGAAGGTGCTTTCCGTGGACACCACCAGGCGGTTCAGCGGACTGGCGGCGGACCCACACTTCCTCACCCACAACTAACAACATGGGAGGAGCAGGTCTTGGCGATTCTGCATCCTAAGGCCTCGCAGGAGTCGGTGGAGGAATGGACTCCGGTAAGTCAAACCTTTAACTACCATATCCCCCACCCTACCTGCATGCTATCACATACCCCCACCCTCGCCCCCACCCCTATCACTCCAACTCCTCACAAATGTACCAATATCACAAACCACACATCCCAACACCAAGCCCTGCATGCAACAACAACGCATGGACACCCATCACTAAAGCATGCCCACTGCACATACCCATACACCCCCCTAAACCATTATCACACAAGCCCCCACACAGGAATGCCAGCACTGGGGTACACGGTCACCCGCTCATTGGACACCATGACACACACAGATGCAATAATCATGCTTTTCCACCCCTGCAGTACCACTACCCAATGTCACCAGACAGGAGGGTCCAGACATCTCCACCCTACCCACAGAAGAGGCCCACAGTGATGACAGCAACTCTGTCCAACTGGATCTAGATGACCAGCCTGGACCATCGTGGGCCTCAGGACAGTCGGTTCCCTTCACACAGGCACAGGCTACCACAGACCTTCCCCCCTCTGGAAAAACTAGCACAGCACCCACCCAGCGGGCCCATACCTCCGTCCCCAGGACACGTCAATCAGCTGTGTGTCCACCACTACAGGGAACCCAGGATAACCCACCACCCCAACAACAACAGGGACCTGGGGGCAGTGGTAGTGGGCACACGGTCCAGGGGACGGAGGCCCAGGAACACAGGGGAACTGGGAGGGCTGCTGTGCGACAGGAGACGGACAGGCCAAGGGAACCCACTCTCCACAAGGCCCTCTCCTCCATCATGGGAGCATACCACCACTC
Source organism: Pleurodeles waltl (assembly GCF_031143425.1). Classification (NCBI taxonomy): domain Eukaryota; kingdom Metazoa; phylum Chordata; class Amphibia; order Caudata; family Salamandridae; genus Pleurodeles; species Pleurodeles waltl. The sequence continues at coordinate 768,773,650 of NC_090446.1, forward strand.
CCAGGAGACGATGGCAATGGTCCTGGCCAAGTTTCACGAGACCCAGCGCATGCAGGAGGAACAGTATTTGGGTTTCAGGGAGGAACTCAGAACCATCAGCTCCACCCTGAGCACCATCGTAGGGGTGCTGAAGGAACTACTCAACACCAGGAGGGACACTGTGGCACTACAAGGGGCCCCTGACACTAGCATGGACGATGAACTGCCCACTACCTTCGCCGGCGCTAGTGGACAGGAGGCCCCGCCACAGGACCACCACACCAGCACCCCACCCCCTGCAGACGGAGAACCACCCGCAAATGGTCCCTGAGATCCAGGAACAAGACAGAGCACAATGCCAAGACCCCCGCCAAGAAATGAGACCACCCTGATTGTCAACCCACTGTCCCACTTTGTCACCCTGTCCATATTGAAACTGCCCCAGCTCCACTTCCTATGCCCATATGGGCAATGCACCTATGAGACAAATAGACTGGACTCTGCCATGGACACTCCTCCGCCATCACCCCTCACCATTTACCTTCCCCCTCCAATATTTTGTATGTAAATAAACACACCTAAAGCACCAAAAGATCTGGAGTCTGTCTGTGATTTTGAAATAGTGTATTTGCAATTACAGTGACAAAATTTTCAGGAAATAGTAATGTCAACATACCTATGTCACACAGCTCTAGTCCCTGAGGAATCTAAGCAGATGACACACGTTGGGACCCACACCTGTGAAACCGTAAGGGAAAGTGACAACTCAGTGACCATACACTGGGTGAAATCGACAGACAGGATAGAGGTAGAAGTGTAAAAGTACTTGTAGTAGGCAGGAATGTATTCTCACCTGTGTTTCACTGGAAATATTGCTGGATGACTGAGTCCCGGTTGTCAATGTGTTCTTCCTCTGCATCCTCCTCATCACTGTCCACAGGCTCCACAGCTGCCACAACACCGCCATCTGGACCATCCTCCTGCAGAAAAGGCACCTGTTGTCGCAAAGCCAAGTTATGAAGCATACAGCAGGCCACGAAGATCTGGGACACCTTCTTTGGTGAGTAGAATAGGGATCCACCTGTCATATGGAGGCACCGGAACCTGGCCTTCAGGAGGCCGAAGGTCCACTCGATCACCCTCCTAGTACGCCCATGGGCCTCATTGTAGTGTTCCTCTGCCCTGGTCCTGGGATTCCTCACTGGGGTCAGTAGCCATGACAGGTTGGGGTAACCAGAGTCACCTAATAGCCACACACTGTGCCTCTGGAGTTGACCCATCACATAAGGGATGCTGCTATTCCGCATGATGTAGGCGTCATGCACTGAGCCTGGGAACATGGCATTCACATGGGAGATGTACTGGTCGGCCAAACATACCATCTGTACATTCATCAAATGATAACTCTTCCGGTTCCTGTACACCTGTTCACTCCTGTGGGGGGGGACCAAAGCCACATGGGTCCCATCAATGGCACCTATGATGTTGGGAATATGTCCAAAGGCATAGAAGTCACCTTTCACTGTAGGCGAGTCCTCCACCTGAGGGAAAACGATGTAGCTCTGCATGTGTTTCAGCAGGGCAGACAACACTCTGGACAATACGTTGGAAAACATAGGTTGGGACATCCCTGATGCCATGGCCACAGTTGTTTGAAAAGACCCACTTGCAAGGAAATGGAGCACTGATAGCACCTGCACTTGAGGGGGGATTCCTGTGGGATAGCAGATTGCTGACATCAGGTCTGGCTTCAACTGGGTACACAGTTCCTGGATTGTGGCACGGTCAAACCTGGAGGTGATTATCAGATTTCTTTCCTCCATTGTCGACAGGTCCACCAGCGGTCGGTACACCGGAGGATTCGGCCATCTCCTCACATGTCCCAGCGGACGGTGGCTATGAAGGACAACAGCGACCAGAGAGTCAAACAAGTCAGAGGTATATACCCACAGTCTACACAGAACACGATTCATACACAAAATCTGGCCTGTATGTGTGTTGAGAGTAGGCCTAGGTATGTGTGACGCAGTTGGTAATTAGGCCATGTGGGCCCCTGAAATGGCAGCTGCCTGACCTCTAAAGTTGGACAATGGGATGTGAGGTAACTGCACTGGCATTGTACACCATCACGGTAGGCGGTCGAAGACCGCGGCTCAATGCTGCATTGGTTAACATTGGACCCTATGGGTCCCAGGAGCCAATGACGATGTACGCCGGCGGTGATGGTACGCACCGCCGGCGTACGTGACCGCCATTTTCTAGCTGTTGAATCACTCGACACCTGATCTTCGACAGGAGAGGACCTACACTGCAAGTGCTGCTGTGACCTCGGTCTGGAAAAGACAATGGCTCGTGCGTCTGGGGAAAGGGCCCCTGCCTTCACATCGGAGGAGTTGCAGAAGCTCGTCGACGGGGTCCTCCCCCAGTACATGCTACTCTACAGTCTTCCAGACCAACAGGTAAGTACACAGGGGGCATGTTGTATGGGCTATGCCTGTGTGGAGAGGGCTGGTTGTAAGAAGGAAGGAGGCAGAGTTCTGAGTGCATGAAAGACGGTGGGTGCATGTGCCACATGGCAAGGGTAGGGATGAGGGCCACTCACTTTGATGGCGCAGTTGGTAATGACTTCTCTTCTTCCCCTGTACATTTCATGTAAGTCAGCGCCCACCAGAAGGAGGATATTTGGCGTGCTATCGCCAAGGACGTCCGGACCCTGGGGGTCCACCACAGACGAAGCACCCACTGCCGGAAGAGATGGGAGGACATTTGCCGCTGGAGCAAGAAGATGGCGGAGGCTCAGCTGGGGATGGCCTCCCAATGTGGGAGGGGTGCCCGTCGAACCATGACCCCCCCTGATGTTCCGGATTCTGGCGGTGGCCTACCCGGAGTTGGATGGGCGCTTGAGGGCATCACAGCAGACCCAAGGGGGTGAGTACATTCTCATTCAGCTGACTTGCGCGCAGTGGAGGGGTCTGGGTGGGGGAGGAGGGCTGTGGGTTTCCCTAGGCCAGGACGAGTTCCGTAGGCTAGGCCCCTTCGTAAGGCATGGCCCTGTGGCCCCCCACCCCACCTCTGTAGAGTGCCAAGTACAGTTATTCATGCACCTGTGTCATCTATGTGTGCAGATGTCGTCCATAGCCTTGTAGGGCATTTCCCAGGAATTGCACTGTGGAGCCCAACAGCGCGACGTAGTGCAGGGGGCTGCTGTGTCTGTCTTGTCCACCAACGGTAGCGGTAAGCCATGCACTCAACCTGTCTTTCTTCTGTTTCCTCCCCCTTTTTTGCGGTCTCCCTGTTCTTGTGTGCATTAGCATCATCAGGCGGAGGAGCAGTGGCACTGGAGCACGAGGGAGCTGCGTCCCTCATGGCCATGGAGGGCCACACTATGGACTCTGAATACACCAGTGGGATGGAGGGCGAGGGGAGCTCCACGGCGGTGACAGGAGCAGAAACCAGTGACACAGACTCGTCCTCCGATGGGAGCTCCCTTGTGGTGGCGGCAACATCTGTGCCCCCACTACTACAGGTACAGCCGCCACCCCCCCTACCAGCACCGCCCTCCCAGCAGCCCCTCAGCGTGTGCCCTGTGCCCGCTCACCCAGGAGGGTGGGCATCACCTTCGCCCCAGGCACCTCAGGCCCTGCCCCAGTCAGCCCTGCTGCCTTCAGTGAGGAGGCTATTGACCTCCTGAGATCCCTCACTGTTGGGCAGTCTACCATTTTGAATGCCATCCAGGGTGTAGAAAGGGAGTTGCAACAAACCAATGCATACCTGGAGGGCATTCATTCTGGCCAGGCAGCCCAACAGAGAGCATTTCAGGCTCTGGCCTCAGCACTGATGGCAGCTATTTTCCCTGTGTCCAGCCTCCCCCCTCCAACTTCCTACACCCAGACCCAGTCCCCTGTACCTCAGCCTATCCCAAGCACACCATCAGACCAGCATGCACACACATCAACACACAAGAGTGGCTCAGGCAAACATAAACACCACACATCTCACAGGCACTTACACAAGCATCATACCCATGCACACATACCAACATCCACTGCCTCCACTGTGTCCTCTCCCAGTGTGTCTTTGAGCCCTCCTTCCAAAGTACACAAATGCAGGCACACACCCACCCAACAGCCATCCACCTCACAACAGCCTCCAGCCCATGCACCTTCACCCAAATTCAGCAGACGTACACCTCCTACAACCACTACCTCTACCTCCACTCCCAAACCCCCTCCATCTACCCGTCCCAGTGTGTCTAAAAACCTTTCCTGGCTAACATTGACCTCTTCCCTATACCTCCCCCCCGTTCTTCCCTTAGGGACAGGTTTTCCAGGTCCCAGCCCAGCACCTCATCCACCACATACCCAGGCACAGTGGTGCCAGCAACTGCGGGGTCATGGAGTGCACCAACCATCAGGGCTGCCAGTGTGCCACGGACTGAGGGCAAGGACATTCCGCCACCTGCCAAGGTGAAAAAGGTGCCCACATCCCATAGGGAGAATCTGAAAACACCTGCCACCAAGTGGTCAGGGAAAATGAAAGGGGATAGTAGCAAGACAGCTGCGCCACCATCAAAAGTGGGGAAGGGCCAAAAACTGAAGGGCAGGTCAGGAGAGGGCATGGTGGCACCGACTGAGGGACCAGTGTAACACCTTCTGTCCACGTCGATGCCAACCTGTACGGTGGAGAACACCGCCACCTGCACCGCCACCTGCACTGCCACCTGCACCGCCACCTTCACCGCAACAGACCCCGCCGCCAGAACGCCGCCACAGACACCACAGCCAGCACCGCCGCCACAGACCCCGCAGCCAGCACCGCACCACAGACCCCGCTGCCAGGACCGCCACCACAGACCCCGCCGCAAGCACCGCCACCACAGACCCCGCCACAAGCACCGCCGCAACTGACACCGCCGCAAGCACCACCGCGACTGACACCGCCATAACCACTGCCGCAACTGACACCGCCAGCGGCCCCGCAACGTCCTCAGACAGTGGCACCACCGCTGACATGGCTACCATCCCCAGTGGTCAGTCGTCCGAGGCTGGTGGTGAATTCCAGGACCCTCGGCAGCTTCCATGAAGCATCACTGTCATCATAGTTGTCACCTGCATATGGAATGCGAAGCCGCAGCAGTGTGGGATATGTTTCTGCCTCCATGGTGTATCATGCTACCTGTACCTCGGCAATCTCATGGCACACACACCCAGGCAAGTGTATTGTTCCGGCCACACGGCACGTGGGGCACTCTGGGCACCAAGCCCCCTCCAGAACCAGTGGAGAGATACATCCACTACCTCAGTCCTTGGCAGGATGAAGCACTCTGGGCACCATGCACCCTCCAGAACCAGTGGAGAGATACATCCACTACCTCAGTCCTTGGCAGGATGAAGCACTCTGGGGACCATGCCCCCTCCAGAACCAGTGGAGAGATACATCCGCTACCTCTGTCCTTGGCAGGATGAAACACTCTGGGCACAAAGCCCCCTCCAAAACCAGTGGAGAGATACATTCACTACCTCAGTCCTTGGCAGGATGAAGCACTCTGGGCACCATGCCCCCTCCAGAACCAGTGGAGAGATACATCCACTACCTTAGTCCTTGGCAGGATGAAGCACTCTGGGCTCAAAGCCCCCTCTAGAACCAGTGGAGACTGTTATCCACTTGAGAGACTGTGGCTTGGCACGCCCCAGGATAAAGCAGTGGGCAAACCACCCACTGGAAAGACTTGAGAGACTGTGGCTTTGCACTACCCAGGATAAAGCAGTGGGCAAACAACCCACTGGAAAGACTTGAGAGACTGTGGCTTTGCACTCCCCAGGATAAAGCAGTGGGCAAACCACCCACTGGAAAGACTTGAGAGAATGTGGCTTTGCACTCCCCAGGATAAAGCAGTGGGCAAACCACCCACTGGAAAGACTTAAGAGACTGTGACTTTGCACTCCCCAGGACCAAACTGTGGGCATGGAGCCCCCTCGTGGAGCAGTGGCACTGTGCGTTCATCAGGCTGAGGTGCCCTCCCCCCGAGGTGCCTGTATATTTTCTATGTGATGCCCCTCCAGTGTTCTCTCCGTTTGGAGTCAGGTATCTAGTGTGGGCCTTGCCCATGCATTTTGGGCCCAGTGGTCCACGGACAATGATTGGTGCACTATCCAGACTTGTGTATTTGGTGTACATAATTGTATATACTGGATTTTGCATTTTGATAATGATATTTCACATGATTACATTTGTTTAAATCATTTCCTTTTGTCCTTGCGTTCTTCCAGGGGGTTGGGGGGTGTATATGTGATGTTTGCAGCATGTGTTTGTGTGTATGGTGTTGTAGGTGAGGGTGGGGGTGGGGGTATTGCGTGTTGCGTGTATGTCACTCTCTTTTCCCTCCCCCCTCCCCTGTGTTGTAGGAGCAGAACTCACCTTGGTCATCGCCGCCGTCGTTGGAGCTACTGATAGAGGAGCAGGAAGACCATCGCCGTCAGTATCTGCAATTCGGGCTCCATGGCGTCCTGGTTCCTCGTGGGGTGTGGAGAGGTGAGTGTTTTCCCTACTGTGTACTGTTTCCGCTGTGTTTTTATTCGCGTTGGTTCCGCTCCGGAAAAGGTGGCGGATAGGCGTGTTGTGATAGGGTGGGCGATACATTGTCTCCTGTCTGTCTGCTGGCGGTGTCCGCCACGCTGTTTGTTTGTACCGCCGTGGCGGTCGGAGTGTTAAAGTGTCTGTCTATGTTGGCGGTTTCCGCCACGGTCGTAATCCCTTTTTTTTCTGGGGTTGTAACGAGTACCATAGTGCGCAAAAAATATAAAACAACGTTGGATATATTCAACAGGTTTTTCTGCCAAAATTTAGCGGAAGAAAGTAGGGACCTGAGTGCATTCTCCTTTGATTCACAAAAACGTTTTGCCGTCTACCCCAAGGCTATAACAACAGCCCAGGGCTGTTCTCAGCCCGAGTAACGTCAATATTAAATGATATTGATCCTGAGGTGTTATCCTATGTGGATGACATTTATCTCACAGACGACAACCTGAACATTCCTCTTGTGTGAGTCGATCGCATAATTTTGGGGTTTGCAGAAGTCAGTTATAAATTCAACTTTAAGAAAAGTAAGATTGCCTTTCTCAGTGTACTGTTCCTGGGATATGAGCTATCGAATGAAGGAAAGAGCCTGGCCCCACACTTCCTAGAAAAATTTGCACAACTGCACACACGAATACACTAAGGAAACAACAGTCTTTGCTCGGTTTCTTCAATTTTGGCAGAACATACATTTCTGAGTATGCACAACGCATTAAGCCACTATGGCCCTGATTCCGACTTAGGCGGGCGGCGGGTGCCGCCCGCCAAGTGGAAACCGCCATTTGGCCGCTCTGCGGTCAGAAGACCGCGGGGGCCATTCTGGCTTTCCCGCTGGGCCGGCGGGTGCCCGCCAAAGGAGCGCCCGCCGGCCCAGCGGGAAAGGCCCTGCAACAATGAAGCCGGCTCCGAATGGAGCCGGCGGAGTTGCAGGGGTGCGACGGGTGCAGTTGCACCCGTCGCGATTTTCACTGTCTGCAATGCAGACAGTGAAAATCTTTATGGGGCCCTGTTAAGGGGCCCCTGCACTGCCCATGCCAGTGGCATGGACAGTGCAGGGGCCCCCAGGGGCCCCACGACACCCGTTCCCGCCATCCTTTTCCTGGCGGTAAAAACCGCCAGGAACAGGATGCAGGGGAAATCCGGCGGTTTTTTCTGACCGCGGCTTTAACGCCGCTGTCAGAATGGGCTGGGAAGCACCGCCAGCCTGTTGGCGGTGCTTCCGTGGTCGTCGACCCTGGCGGTCGATGACCGCCAGGGTCAGAATGACCCCCTATATGACTTAATACGTCCAGACTTTTCTAGCCGAAACTGGACAATTGAACATACACGCATCCTTAGGGATTTGCAACAGGACATGCTCGAAGCCAAACACTTACACACCCGCGAGAACAAGAAAAATTTGGTCATCAGAATAATTCTTGGTGCCCTTGGGTTCACGTATGTCACCTTCAATGAGGATGACACGTGCCCATAGCATATAAATCTCATCTATACTCGAATGCAGAGCAACGCTTTGCGTCCATAGAAAGAATTCTAACTGCAGTTCAGATGGCTGTCATAAAAGAGAGACCACTTGCCCAGGGGAAACGCATCATTGTCGTTACCCCGGTGCCGGCACTAGAGGCAGTCACCAAAGCGAGCGTTTCTAACGCTAAAGCACTACACCCACACTGGATTCAGTGGGCAACTTCTCTGACAGCTACTGATGTAAATTATATTTTTGATCCGAAACTTCAGACTCAAGAACTTCTCCAATTTGAACAAGAGCGCCCCGCTCCGCTACATCTTTTACCTTTAGACAACTATGATACTGTCATTTATACTGATGGTTCAACCCAACCAGCTGTAGGTACCAAACATCAATACTCAGCCGCTTGCGCAGCCATGAGTGGAGTGATGAAGGAAGGAATTTTCCACCCTCACTATACCTACACGCAGACCCTTGGGGACTGCACAGCTTAGTTGCCTGAAATTAAAGCCCTTATTTTAGCGCTACAAAAAACAGGGACAGGAAGACTGACTTTGATAGTCTGTGATTCATATTAATGCGTTCGGTCTTAAAATGATTATCTTTATCATTGGAAACTGAAAAGGTTTAGAGATTCTAAAGGGAACACCATAAAGCACAAGACATTGTGGGGGAGGGTGGCTGATTTTAAGAATAAGCTACTGTGTGTCCATGTAGTACATACATTGGGCCACCAACGTGTAGAAGTACACGTTATTGGTAATACTTTGGCTGACGAAGCAGCCAAATCCGCAGTAGCTACAGTTTCTGTGGCTGCAGTGACTCGTTCCCATACGAGATTGGATAATGAAATAATGACTTCTGTGAAAGCTTTGGCTGAAGGCAAGTCTCTCCTGAAAGGATACCCTACAAAATATTCATACCATATCAGTGCACAGAATGTTGCTTTTGCAACACTTCCTGGGTTGGAGATCAAGCAATCCCCAACGAAGACCAGAGATTAGATCTAGTGAAAGCAGTGCATGAGGGTGTCGCTTCTGCCCAGGCTGGTATTTCGGACACGGTAACACTCCTACAGAAAAGATTCTGGTGGCTGGGTCTATACAAACAGACAAAGCAATATGTCCTTTGTTGTGACATCTGCCAGCAAATAAAGGGCTCTAATATCAAACGCCCACCACAGACATCCCTCGTAGGGTCGAGCAGGCCATTACAATGTGTGTTGTTCTAGATTCCTGTGGGTATGGCCACAGCGGTCGGCTGACGCTTGAACTGTTATCAAAGATTTGCTGATCTTTATCGGTACATATGCGGTTGCAGCATTCCACTCAGACCAGGGCCCTGCATTTGCCACTAAGGCATTCAGGGACACCATGGGCACGATGGGTGTTGAACTCTATTACTCCTCACCATACCATCCCGAGGGAAATTCGGTCGTGGAGAGGCGGAACCGTGATCTAAAGCAGTCCTTAACAGCTAGAGTATTAGGTTCTGGCCGCAGCTGGCTATATATATATCACCTATATGGGGTCCAGAGAGCACTGAATGATCTGCCAAGACGGTCCTTGGGGGGACGAACTCCCTATGAGGTTCTCTTTGGGATACCTATGTATGTCCCAGATCTTGATGGTTCTGGTATGGTGGCAGCCCTAAAAATTATTTAGAAAAATTAACTTACTTCTCTGGGCATGATACAAGAAACTCTGAGTCATATTTTTTCAAATTGCCTTGTTCACAAATTAGGAAACTTTTGCTAACAGATACAAAACTGATATATTCAGATGCTTTTGTTTCCCGTCTTACCATTGAAGGTTACGATCACTTGAAGAACAATATTGATTTAAAAAGTGTATGGGGGACACAGGATTGGCAAATACAGGGTAGGGAGGCCTTGTTTAGGGCATGCCTGATTCCTGAAGAAATGATTTTTTTGAATGACACTGTTCAACAGACGTCCTGCCTCGGGTTAGCAAAAATAAAAGAAATGAACACACCCAGTATCCCCTCACAGGCTAAATTCAGTGGTTGGCAATTCTTTTTGAATAACACAGAAGAAGAGCTAGATGCAAAAGTTCAGGATGGTACCTATAATTCTTCGCTTTCCAGTCCCGGCGGGTGGTTAGTTTGGCCAATAGACGCCAATGGATGCCAGGCTCGTTTTTTGAATTCCCCAGGGGGTTTTAAGATTCGCCGACCAGATCCTTGCTTCATCGCATGTGAATGCACGGGGATAGTCACTACGTACAGTGTGGGTAAACTGTGTCAACAATGGGTACAGCCTAACAGGTTAGCAGCAGTTAAAGAACACCTGAGCACACTTTCTGAAAATATAGACTTGCAGGACTTCTTGTTAGGTCCTAGGAAACAGCGCTCTAAAAGATTTGTATATGCAATGTATAATGAATAAAAGCCGCTGCACGCTTAAGGCAGATAGAAAAGGAAAACTTAGAAAGAACTTTGGCGGTTGTCGATAACGGCAAGAACACCCTGTCCAACAGAATTTATTCGCTCACAAATATACTGTCCTCTACGATTGATATTATTCAGTCAGACATGTCCCGTTTATACCATGGACAAAGTCAGCTACGTTCTATTATGAAGCTTGGTTGGACGTTACAAACATTGAAAAATGGCTGTGTTCCATGGAGGTACATTAACGGTAGTGAACTGTTTGCTGCTTTTAATCTCTCTGAGAAACAACAGACAATAGCTAAAAGAGAAGCAAGTTTCACCATGCTTCATATAGAAAAGTTGGAAAAGTTGCCTTTTACCACTGCAGAGAGTCCTTCGACTGTCTGGATCATATATGGCATTATTAATCTGCCCATATCCACCTTTCGTTTTTCTAAGTGCTTGAAACATCTTCCCGTGGGCAGGTATGAGCTTTAAGGTGATAGCTATGTTAAGGATGAGTGGGAGTTGCCTTTTGATTATAAATGCCTGAACGGGGAAACAGAAGTCTTTCTTAGCGGAAGCAACTGTGAGACTACTGTTAGTCATTCTATGATCTGCAAGCAAGTGTCCCTTCATGGCCACTACAATGCGGGGGTCGCAAACTTGGCCTGTTTTCTGAAGGGTATTCTTGTCTCTTTGATTCGATCAGCATTTCATGTACTTACCAATGGAAGTTATGTGGTGCTGAGCAATCAAAGCTGTTGCGGTGTGCCACCGGGCATTGCCTACACAGTTTTGGTCTCTAAGGTTGTTACGTGTTGTGGACATGTTTTATTTCCCCCACACAAGAGATAAAGGTATCAGAAATGTGGCCTCACATTGATACAATTAATGTGAATTATGACAACCTGATTAGACTAAATGCGCTACTGTTTCAGAAACAGGTTGCATTGACATCTGCTAGAGAGACGTATGCGCTCCAGATTGCGAGATCATCAGCTGAGATACAATCCCTAATAAATACCAACTTCTCCAATCACTTTGGTGAGCTGGAATCCAGAATATTCAAAGCTTCGAGCACTATTGGGATTGTCCATTTCTTTAAGGCTGTCGGGTCTGGATTTGTGTCCGTCTTCTAGGCTATCTTTGGAGTCATCCCGTTTGCTATCCATTCACTCTTTTCAAGTGTGTTTGGTGGTTTTCCTATAATTTTGGCATTATTTGTTGGAATACTGCTGCTGTTTTTTCTGATTCGCAGTGGTTGTCTCTTTACAGCTACACAAAACGATGGAGCCACTGCCACCAGCAAAACTGTGCCGTGAACGCATGGTTCAGATCTTCGATGCTTCCTTGCTGGAGGGACTAGAGTGGAATTGTCATTGTCATTTTGACCACTCCTCTGGTGCGTGCAGCCGGTCTTTCACTGCGTATGGTGCTTCTTCGAACATTTGCCAACTGTGTGTCTTGCCATCCTGCCAGTATCTCCTGTGGACCCCGAACTGCTGATGTCCCTGATTAGGGTTCATACACGGTCGTGCCCCATGAGACTAGGGCCGATCCGCGAGGCCACTTATGAACACTCAGAGTTGGTTCTTACCATCTACGGACAACGGCACAGACCCAAGTGGACCCCCACATGAGACTATTGCGCACTTTTGCTCCATGAATCCATCCGCCCAATTGACCGATCTCACATCAGACGATTTGGCCTCACTTTTTGATGACTTTTTGCAAGGTGACTTCGGAGCTACTCTTCAAGATCATGACTATAGTTCCACGCCACAGTGATTTACTTTCGCCTGCTGTGCTTGTCATGGTTGACTTTAGGTTTCTTTAGTATGTTTTAAACGTTCAATTTTAACTATGTTTTTAACTTTGTTTTTTATGCTTTGCTTTTAGTTCAGAGCAGCTTTTTTAGCTTTTGGATTACCTCACCTTCGGTGGCGGTCAGTACTGGTGCCATACTTGTTACGGCAATGGGAGGGTGTACTGAATCATAGGTTTGTTTTAATGGGATAATGGGAGTTAGCTTAGCCTTTGGCTTGCAGACTCGTGCCCCCGTCACCTAGTGACTTTTAACCTACTTAGCTTGCTCTGTCTTAGACCATTTATTTAATTAAATCTTCTAAGATGGCTGCCTTGTTTATAGTTACGAAAAGAACAGTTGATGGATGGAATGTAGAACAAATCAAACATTCACCCCCAGTCACAGATCTGGGTTTTATCCATCTGTTTTTTTTTGCTCACCATGCCATTCCAGTTTGGACCCAGTCATATGCAAATCAGTCTTGACCATGTTCCCCATGGGAACAGTCCAGCCCGAACTGCCAGACCAGGTCCTCCCTGGACCAGAAACAAGCATCCTGGGACCGGTTTCGGGGTATCACCCCTCTTCAGCCAGGCTAGCTTGAATCTGGTGGCATAGTGAGCACGGGACCCACGTCTGGGCATACCCTTCCCACTTGGGGCAACAAACACAAAAAGAGCAGTTGATGGACAGAATGTAGAACAAATCAAACATTCACCCCCAGTCACAGATCTGGGTTTTATCCATCTGTTCTTTTTGCTCACCTTGCCATTCCAGTTTGGACCCAGTCATATGCAAATCAGTCTTGACCCTGTTCCCCATGGGAACAGTCCAGCCCGAACTGCCAGACCAGGTCCTCCCTGGACCAGAAACAAGCATCCTGGGACCGGTTTCGGTCTATTACCCCTCTTCAGCCAGGCTAGCTTGAATCTGGTGGCATAGGGAGCACGGGACCCTCGTCTGGGCATACCCTTCCCACTTGGGGCGACAAACACAAAAAGAGCAGTTGATGGACGGAATGTAGAACAAATCAAACATTCACCCCCAGTCACAGATCTGGGTTTAATCCATCAGTTTTTTTTGCTCACCATGCCATTCCAGTTTGGACCCAGTCATATGCAAATCAGTCTTGACCCTGTTCCCAATGGGAACAGTCCAGCCCGAACTGCCAGACCAGGTCCTCCCTGGACCAGAAACAAGCATCCTGGGACCGGTTTTGGGGTATCACCCCTCTTCAGCCAGGCTAGCTTGAATCTGGTGGCATAGTGAGCAAATTGTTTATAGTTGGGCTTTTTTGTTTAGAGTTATGTTATCAGTGTCACCGCGCTAAGGCGTCAACTCATGCAACAAAGACAAACTGTGCTCACATTAGAAATTACATTCCCAAAAATGCATCGTTATCTATTGTTTTGGAACAACCTACGTCAAGGGTCCAAGTAGATCTGTATAAATACATCACACTTTAGACAGATAATCAGAGGGATTCCGACAAATTACATTGCTGCTATCGATGCTGCACGTCGCCTTGATGCTGACCCGGTCTTCGTGGTCTTCCGAAGTCTGAGCTCGAGACCTCATTCAAGGTAGCCAGGGTTGAGGGCTCCTTCCAGGGACATGGGATTGGCAGATTAGGTTTAACATACCCAGCTTTCCTCTAGGTAAAAGGTTGGGCCTATTATGATAGGGTACACGGACATATGATACACTTTATGTCTTTCTCTGCTAATACAAGATCAGTGGGGGTCTTCATAATCATGACCCTCATCTTTACAATTCTAGCTTTGTACTGTTCATTATCTTAATCATTGCAGCCAATACAATTTACTGCATTGTATTAAATAAAAACTATTGAAACATTACTGCATCTTCGTTATTGCCTGTGTTTGGTTGACACATAATATGTCTGTGAGAAAGGGGTAGTCTCTGATTAACCACGACACTTCCTGAGATGTCATACTTATGAGTCCTTGCGTAAAGGCTGCCACAAATCACCTTTAACTGTTTGGGTTGTTGGTGAGGTACTGCTAGTGAGCTGGAAGGGTTGGGGCTACAGTTGCAACTTGTTGTAGGATAGGCATAGTCACCTACAAACATAAGTACTGTTATCCTTAAACCAGCAGTCCTGCCCAGAGAAAGAGTCCAAACTACGACAATACAAATAGACTGGACTCTATCCTGGACTTTCCTCCACCATCAACCCAGCCCATTCCACTACCCACTCTACTTCTTAGCACTTAAATAAACACCAGTGAAAAAAATATAAGTATGGAGTCTGTCAAATGATTGAACAAGCTTGAAACACTTCAATACAACTGTACAGGAATAAATACATAGGAATGACCTGTAGTAGGCTGCAGTCAACACACCAGGTGCCAGAGTGGGGCACAGAGATCTGAAAATAGAGATGCCAAAGGGTACAGTAAGGGGCCATAGAATTGGTAGAATCTGCCTGCCATCTACAATGCCAAACACAAAACTGTCAATGTGAAGTGAAGTTACAGTGTCTTACCTGTATGTCACTGGAAGTACTGTTGTATTATTGCTGTTCTGTTGTCCTCATCCTCTGCCTCATCTTCACTGTCCACAAATGCAATATGTGTTGATTGCCCCAATAATGCTGGGGATATGTCCCATTGCATAGAAGTCAGCTTTCACTGTGGCCAAATCCTCCACCTGAGGGAAAAAGATGTAGCTGCACAGGTGTTTAATCAGGGCAGACAACACTCTGGTCAGCCCTACTGAGAACATTGACTGTGACATTCCTGCTGCCAAGCCCACTGTCACTTGGAAGGAGCCAGTTGCCAAGAAATTGAGCACAGATAGGACTTGTACAAGAGGGGGGATCCCAGTGGGGTGACGGATAGCTGATATCAGGTCAGCCTCCAATTGGGCACACAGCTCTATTATTGTGGCCCTTTCCGGTCTATAGATGAGGATAATGTGCCTGTCCTCCATTGTTGCCAAATCCACCAGGGGTCTGTGCACGGGGGGATGTCTCCATCTCCTATTCATCCGCAGCGTTTATAATCTAGGGGCCAAAACGGTGAGCAGCTGGTCAATATTCCAAATTTCTAAACACTACACTACATTGCATGGTGTGACTGTAAAAGTATATTGTTGGATAGGCCCAAATGGTGCCTATGTGTACTGTGACGCAGTTAGGTGCCATGGCCTGCCCCCCCCCCGAAATGGCATCCGCCTGTCCTGTGTGGATGGACATTTTCTTTCTGTTCACTCACTTGCTACCTGACCTTCAACAGGAGAGGACCTACACTGCAAGTGCTGCTGTCACCTGTGTCTGGAACCTACCATGGCTTTTGTCACTGGGGAAAGGGCCCCTGCTTTCACTGCTGTTGTTGGAGAGACTGGTGGATGGGGTCCTACCCCAGTACCAAATGCTGTATGGGCCTCCAGACCAACAAGTGAGCACACTGTGAGCACGATGCATGGGGCATGAATGCATAGAGTGCTGTGTGTGAGAGCATTGTGTGTGGGGGGGTTTGGTGGAAGGGTTCTGGGCAGCGTGATGCATGTATGGTGGGCAATGCCTGTGAGTAAAGAGATGGAAGGGCTATGGTGGGCCATGAGTGTAACAGGCCAGGCGGTCTGACTGATACCTTTTTCTATGTGTATTTTTCTGCAGATCAGCACCCTCAGAAAAAGGACGTGCAGACCCTTGGGGTCTATGAGAGGTGGAGCACCCACTGTCGGAAACAGAGGGAGTACCTGAGATGCTGGGCAAGGAAGATGCCGGAGGCCCAGCTGGGGATGGCCTCCCAACGAGGAAAGGGTACCCGTCGAACCCTGACCCCCCATGATGGCCCGCATCAGCATAAATGCGTACCACACATCCACTGTCCTTTTTTTGGCACCACAACTATGGGTGTGGCCAGTATGACCACTGGAGCATTAATTGAGGCCATGTTTCAACAGTGTTTCAGTTCTTTCTCAACAGCTGCTTGTAAGTGAAAAGCAACTCTGCCGTGCCGTTGGGCAACAGAGCGAATGTCCTCATTAATAGAGATCTGCACTTTCATCTTTTTGAGTCTTCCTAGGCCATGAAACAACTATGGGAACTGACTCACAATTTCAGCCTGAGCATGGATGCTGTAGTTGAGAGATATCAGTCCCATGTCAGCAGCAGTGCTTAAGCTAAGCAAGCATACACTACATGAAGGTCCTTGAAGGACATGGATTGGTGCTTGCACTGATGTCGTTTTGTGTCACAAAGTTGCTGTAAATGACCCTTGACTCTGTAATGGTTGTGAAAAAGCCCACATGTATACTTTGGTGTTTGATGGAGTAAGGCGTGGCACAGTTGACAAGTTGTTGAACTTTTCTACTGGCATAATGGTAATCAACGCACCACTGTCTATAATGAAGTTTATGGGGCACCCGTTCACTTTTAATGTGATTTTAAGACAATGTCCAAATGAATTTTGCTGCTTCATTTTGTGACTTTCTTTTGACTTTTGCAAGCAGCTGACCCTGCATGGTCATGTCATTCCTTAGTTGGTATCATTATCGCACATCTGTCTTCTTCACTAGTGCTTGATAATGATGAAGAGACTTTATAAGATGTACTTGATGATGAACTGTGCTTGGTTTCCACTTATTGTAACTAATGTTGCCTTTTGGCCTTGTGGACGTGGCAAGAATGCTTTTGGAACCTTCTAGCTGGCATTTTCTCTTCTCGCTGTGACACATCTAGCTTCTCTTTTAATTTTCAGACCGTCATGAAGTGGTTTTCTTTCCCGCAGTCTCTGCACATCTGTCCTATGAATGGACAATCACTTTCATGGGAAAATAAAAACCCACTACAGAAGCATGACTGTGATTCATTAAACACTCTTCTTACTTCCATATCAGCTGCTTGACGAGCTCCTCATTCTTCTGCCCTTGCAGCCATTAGCATTTTCTCCAAACTGAATAGCTCTCTCAACATGCGTCTTCTGAAGGCATCTGAAAGGCAGCCATTAATCACTCAGATGCGTGTGATTTCTTCATCATTAAAGTCACAGAATTTAGTGTTTAAGAAGCATCAAGTCCCTCAAGAAATTCATCCGTCGTTTAACCATCTTGTTTGTGTGCTTGGTTGAAGATGTATCTTTCGTAGTTGACATTTGGCATTAGATTGAACTTGGCATCCAAAGCTTCTATTTTCTTTTGGTATGATGTTGCATCAGCGTGTGAGACTTTGTTTAGCACTTCTTTCACTCTATCACCAGTAAGGTGTTTCAAATATTTAATGATTGTCTTCTTCTCCTAGCGCATCTATGAAGTCATTGAAATTTTCGATCCATGCAGTCCACCTGGCACCAATGTTCTGCTTGTTTGAGGTCTCAAACAAAGGTGGTGGCTTCAGGAATGTAGCTGTGTCCTACTTTGCACTTCCTTCGGTTGCCATTGAGAGCAACTAGCTGTTCATGCAGTGTTTGTCTTGTAAAGCAGGACTAGTGACCTCTACATACAACCCTGTTGCTTCGGTCTAGTAATCACCTGTTTTTGAGGTCCTATAGCACTTTACTCACTTGTGCCAGAAAGTAATGTTTTTCTTTTTTGTTATCATACCTAGTTGTCACTGCCTTTAGCATTTGCTTCATATTGGTTCTGTGTTACGGAGCAGCACATTATTTCTTCTTTCAGTTTTACCAATAGGTTTTGGAATGTGCTCCTCTGCAGGGCATTCAACTTCCTCAATGGCTGTGTAAGGGATGTAGTGGAGCTTCGACGGCCCATATGCCAATCGCAGACCGCTTGAATCTATTTTGAGGCACACTTGGCACATGCAAGCAGTTTGTTGTACTTTTGCAAAAACTCAGGGAGGGCAGCTTTGTTTCTTTGGGGCACGTATCTCCTACTCGGCGCCAGTTTTAGCGTCCTGCCTATCCCAGGAGCATTTAAATGAACATACCACACATGGACCTTTCAGTATACTATTGCGCTCCCCTCCCGCGCTGCGTCACAACTTTTATAACTGTACCTTAACAGCTCCCATCCAGTGACGTAATTCCTCTCTAGAGTCCTCCCAGGACCTCGAGGTCCCAAGTGCGCATGATATCAAAGACAATACAGTAAACACTGACCAGTTAATTTACTGAAAGTGAGAAAGAAGTCAGGAGTGTATCCCTTAGAATATAGGGCCTTAGAATATAGGGCAGATGCATTAGGTAGATGGGTAGTTGCAAAACTTAAGTGTGACCTATTTCTGTTAACTTGTGTACGGTTTTATTGGCCAAATTCTGACAATATTGGGCCATTTGATATATTATGGTTAGTTTTCACTGAATTCCTTGGTTGTAGTGAAAACGGGAGGTGATTTTAATGTCCTTTTGGACAGAGAGCTGGATACTATGTCAGATAGGAAAGTCAAAGCATTAAGGCCCAGATTTATACTTGCTTTGCTGTGAATTAGCGCAATTTAGTTTTTTACGCTAATTCAGCGCAAACTTAACTCCATATTTATATTTTGACACTAAACCTGCCTGGTGTCAAAATATCGGTGTTAACGTCATTTTCTGGATGCGTGAAAACATCCTGCGTCAATGAGATGCAAAGTAGGGGTTCCCGTCCAAAAAATGACTCTAACCCCCTAGCGTTATATTTATCCACCCAGGCAAAAATGACGCACTGGTGGGAGACGGACCCAAAAAATTACGTTAACTACAATTTGCGTCAAATTTTATCACCTGGGTCAGACCAGGCATTATAATGGAGGCCCACACATCACTACTTAAGGAAAAAATACAGAAGCAACATTACCAACCCACAGTACAACATGGAAGTGATAATGATCCAGCTTGCGAGACGACGCAGAGGACAGCAACAACAACTCCAACCACCACCACAACAGGGCCCACAAAGGCAACGCAGAAGGCAGCAGAGGATTTTCGGAAACAGGACAACCCTCCTTGGCCTCAGGGAACAAGGCATACTCAGCCGGCAAGACATACTACACCTGCTGCACCACACTGAGCCACAGATCACAGCCAGCCTGCAGACCCCACATAATATACCACTTGTGACAAAGCTGCTAGCTGTCCTGCACATGCTGGCAAGTGGCTCATTTGAAACAACGGGTGTCCTGATTGCTGGTGTGTCAGAGCCGTCATCCTTGGTGTTCCTGCCAAAGGTGTTAGACGCAATTATCTTTCTGACACCCCACCACATCTGCTTCCCCAACACCCAGAAAATGTAGCAGGAGATAAAACAGGGGTTCTATCCCTGATGGCCCCTCTCATGTGCTTGGTGCAACTGACTGCACCCATGTCCGACTTGTTCCACCTGCAGCAACAGAATTTATACCTGAATCGCAAACACATGCATTCCATAAATGTGCAGGCCACAGTGGACCACCGGGGACTATTCACAAACATTTTGGCTAAGTATCCTGGGAGTGGCCATGATGCCACATATTCAGGCACAGCAAAGATCAACCAACACTTCCAGGATGGACAACATGGAAATGGTCTACTTGAGGGTAAGTCAACAAACCTAGCAATTTACGCACAACACACCAACCCTGTAGGACACACAAGACATTCACCACTCCAAAAACACTTGGCCAGGGTAACACAGATGTGCAGCTAATAACACATATGCACCATGCTGCAGTACAGCATAATCAATGCACATCACAAACACATGCACCCACATGTACGTAACACACCCACAACTTGACAGGCACACCACATGAAGGTCAGGTGCAGGTATGTACCCTTTGCAAACAGAAGATGTACACAAACCACTACAAGAGCCTACAGGTCGCCCACTTCACACAAACAGTACACTAAACAAAGAATAGCACAGCAATGTCAATGGCATACACCATGCACATGTAACGTAAGTCACATATAGGCACAGATCACTCAGATCATGCCTTGCAAGTCTCTGCCAGAACAAACATCACATGCCAGACAACTGGTGCCAATACCAACTACATCTCAACACATACCTGACTTACCTGTAGTGTGCATATACAACTGCCTGATGCATTGGGTCACACACATAGGAATACAACATCAATGGCCATCACATACCATGTGGCAGATTTGTGAGAAGTGGCACCACACCTACTGTAGTGACACCTCATATGCACCACTTACTGACCCACAACACCATCATGTCTCTACTGTAAACAATAAATGGCCCACCATGGGGCAGAGTCACTGTTAGACAGTGCAGATCATGGATGCCATAGTGAGACCCTGTAGGAGTATTTAGGACATCATTGACCTTATATGCACTGTCCTAAGGGATACATTTGCTAAGTAGCTGAGCTCCATCCCATTGCCTGCACTGTGCATGTGTGGACAGTATACATGCTCATTCATGTTTTGGAAGATAGGAGAGACATTGGTAGTGAAACAATGGGACACACACCCTTGGATACCTAATGGCTGGCACAAACATCAGCTGCCACTCATGATCACTAAGGGGCCTATATAAGAGCCCGCAGTGCCATTGTCATGGCCTGCACTGGTACATGTTTGCGGATGACCACTCTTTCGTGACTTGGAAATCACCCACTGTCCTATGCAGCACTTAGCATGGAAGGGGCTTGCAATGTGTGTGGCTGAAGGTCTGTCACCACAATATACGTAGCATTATGATGCTAACACAGATGTAGGTGTCACCTAAAACCTGAGGCAGTGCCAACATCAAACACCACCCCAGGGGCGCAGTTTGCAAAAAGGAAATAGACTGTGATTTGACCTCATATGAATGTGCCACCTATGCATGCTGCATACTGTTGCACACACAGAAAGAGCCAATTGGCCATTAAAAATGTATATGTAAAGGAAGGTGTCCCAACCTCCATAGATACATCCACCTCCACAGGGCAGCTAGCCAAGCACCCTGGTACAGGGTTGGTAGTCTTGGTGCACGGCTGCACGTTAGGCACCAGTGCAGGAGACAACAAAGGGTTGCTTGCACCTTTTATCTTTTGCAGGGGATCAGGGTTATGGCATACAGCCGTGGATGATGAACCCGTTTGCAAACCCATGCACAGCAGCAGAGCGTGCATACAATGAGGGACACAGTAAGAAACGCAATATCATGGAAAATATATTTGGCATACTGAAAACAAGATTCAGGTGCCTGGACATCACAGGGAGAAGCCTTCTATATGCCCCACATATTGTGTTCAAAATCATCCTGACGTGCTATCCTGCATAACATATGTGTGCGAATGAACGTTCCAATGTATGACCAGGTAGATGACCTGCCTGAGGAGGAGGAGCAGGATGGTGGTGACGATAGGGAGGGGGAACAGCACAACAGAGCTGCTGGGGTACGCCAGAGACAGCACATAGTTGACAACTTTTACTCTTAAGAACTACTGAATTCACCTTGTCAATTTTGTAAATAAACACTTCACTAATACAACCAATCCTGCTATGGTCTTTTCTATCTCCACTACACATAGCATAGGAATGTAAGTCAAAGGTCAGGAATCATGTTACAAATAGGAATCTGACCATTACTGTTGCAACATCATATGTTGTATTTAAGATTGTACTGCCACCATCACACACATCACTAACAACCTCATCACTGGTATGTGACAACTGAAGGACACAATCTATGGACCACTATCTACGTTGTACATCATATGTTATATGTAAGATTGTACTGCCACCATCACACACATCACTAACAGCCTCATCACTGGTATGTGACAACTGAAGGACGCAATCTATGGAGCACTATCTTCTTTCTACATCCATGTTGCCAACTTTTAAGTCAATAGGTCATCAGACACAACTACATCATGTTCAAATAGGATGTATGCAAGGGGCACACAAATGAGGTAGTAGGTGTCAATAAATAGAAATTAAGTCATGTTGGAACTGGCCACTGTCACAACTTAGTGTGAGAGTTGCAATAGCTGCAAGGAACATGTGTGACAAGGGGGGGCATCATTAGTAACAATGGTCATCATGATTTGCCCAGGTATAACAACCAGTGGTAGAAATTGGGCCTACGCAGTATATCCATGGTAATCTGTCCTGCAACTGCCATTGGGCACAATCCTGACACAGGGTACACATGACCTGACACACTGAACGGACACGTCGGTGGAATGCACATAAGAATGGATGAGACCATATTCAGTCAGAGTTGCAGGTCCACCACACAAAACCAACAACCATTGGTAATTGCAACAAGTTCAATAAAACTTTTGTGATCAAAACATGTTCTGGCTGGAATGTGGGCAGAGTGTGTCATACACACTATGTACCACAGATGTACACATGTCAGACAAATGTTCCGGCTTCACACAAGTCTCCATAAACTCAACATCTACATACAGACACAGTTGTTGGGTAATATTTCCTAGGTTCACCCATCATCAACAATGCCTGATCTGTGTATGTAGCTTAAAATATTATGCTCCGTATGACAACATCACACATCACAGACAAAAACACAATACACAATCACAAATCAGAAATATTGCATCGAACTGAATGTCAAACATATGTGGATGCACTGTTGTCACACATTCATATATATGCAAGACTTGCAACAATTTGCATGCTGTTGAGTCTGTAATACACACATTGGTGGAACAGACCAATCACACCCTTGTCACATTGTTGCATGGACCTGTGGCCATACCCAAAATGCCACACTGCAGCACAGCCCATGTCATATGTATGTTGATTCAGGGTGCATTTAAGGACAATGTAAAAAAACATGCAATCAGGAATTGAGTCACAAAATATGACGCAAATGCGTCTAAAACATCCGCAAACTCAAAGTAAATGACACATGGGCTCTTAGCGTGAATTCCTCCTTCGCACACCTCTCAATGCTGCCTTCAGTAAAATCGATGCATAACTGTCATGCGTCTATATAAACGACGCATGTGCGTGATGCATCTAAAAAAACTACGCAAATGTCAAATGTGTCAAATAAATAAATGAAAAAAGTGACGCACAGGGACAGGAAGTGATGGAATAGGAAATCCTGTCTACATGCATGGTACAGTGAGTGTAGTTTCAGTTTCTCTTTACAGTCTGTGCCTTTCTGACTGTGTGGTTGTGTTTTGGAGCTAATGGTTGTGTCTTGGTTGTTGATTGCAGTTTGTGGTGTCCCTCCTGTCGTCTCCTGTCATAAATTGTGTGCATTTGGTCCCAGTAGTTGTGATATTCTGTGTTTATTGTCTAAATTTGTATTTGTACAGTGGGGTGTTTGTCCGGAGTAGTTTGGCATTTGGGATTTGTTAGTGGAGTTAAGTTTCCGTTTATCTTTCCTTTTTTTCTTGGTATCTGGGGTCAACTTTGACCATTTACAACATGTCTGGCAGGGGGAGGGTGACGAGGATGTCAGACGAAGTGTTAGGTGGATTTGTGTGGCTGGTATGCCACTACCTTCCCATGATGCTAGAGATGGGTGGCCGGGTCATCCAGGGATAAGGGACCGAAGCCTGGTGGCTGCGGTGGGGCAAGGTGCTCCACCACCTGAAGAAAGTGTACAGGTGTGGCAGGAATGAGCACCAGCTTAAGCATCGCTGGGCAGATCTGGTGGCAAGGAAGCAGGATCTGCATGATCACCTTGGTGTCGAGATCGGTGGACCTGCTGGTGAGTTTCCCATTGGCATACTATTTACTGTTCACTGCTCTTGACAGTAGCAGATGAGTTGAGGGGCTGCATGCAATGCTTGTGGACAGGTTGTATGCAACCAGAATGAAACAAATCTGCACCAGTCCAGGCCTGGAGTTCACATGTCCAACCATGATACCAATGCAGGTCAGATGTCTGCTGAGTCCTGCACAACCATCACGTAGGCACACATTTCAGAGGCCACGGCGACACCTGTGCCCCGGCATTGTACCATGTATGAAATGCCAAGGCACCACCAGCCTACCATATTTTCCATATATTGTGTCAACAAAGTTGGGCAATGCATGAACAGTGCAACTATGTCATCATTTAACGCACATGTCCCCTGCCCCTGCCATTATGTTAGCAAAGGGGGCTTACCTGCCTCAGGGGGAAATGTATATGGGGCATTTGAGACTATTAGACAACTTTGCCACATCAGTGATGGACTAATCAACGCAGGATCAACGCAGACTTAAAATTGGGTTGCATGTCTATCACAAAGTGCCTCTGGGTGCCCTGCAGGACAGGCTTGAATACCTAAGGCATATGTCTTGCAAAGCACCAGGGTAATGACATGTTTTCTTGACACAACTCCCCTTTATACCATGTTGTTCCATCTTCTAAAGGTGGCCCACAAATGGTTGTTGCACAGAATAGCACTACATAACCCTCTGGCTCAGTGTTAGTGTTCAGATGAGTGGCTCTTACTCACCTGAGTGTCTGTGGCATTGTGTGATCGAAGGGGTGCGTCTGTTGCACTGTTTTCCACTAGGATAACTAGAAATTTGTTGTCCACTTGCAGTGACTGTGGTATGACACTAAGCATGGTTTTCCATTCATGTCTTACAGGGGAACCTGCCCCCTTTACAATCGGTGAAGTAGTGCGATTTGAGGACCCAGATGTATCCAGTAAGTGTGATAATGCATGTCCCGTGAAGTAATCCAGGGTTTTGTGTGAGTGAGTTCTGTGTGTTGAATACAATGCCAGATGTGATGAGCTGTCCAATGATCAGATATCAAAGTAGGTTGGCTGCTGACATTATGGCCCTTTTAAAGGATCCCCATGCACCACCAGAAAGTCCCATCTTGTGAGGCACGTGGTGCACAATGGCCAGGTGATGACAAGCCACATGTAGGGCCATATGTGACTACAAATGACAGAGTGCAACGCTGTGAGACTATTGGCAGGGGCGCACTCCCTCATTCTCACAACACAGGGATGCACCACACTGAACCCAATTTGCTGCATCCCTGTATTGTCATGAAGTGGGAGGACTGCTCTGGCCCTCCGTCTTTAGCATGTTACACTTATTTGGAATGTAATTGGCTTGCATTCAGGTGAAGGCCAAACGTGCTGGCATGGAAATGGGTGTGTAAGGAATAGTAGTGGCAGATCAGGAATTGATGGGTGTCTACACCTGGACACATGAATGTAGATGTGATAGTCCTATGGATACCAGCTTCCTAGTTGTCAGTCATCCTAACCTATGGTCCACTCCTTGACTTCATGTATAAGTGGGCATGCCTTGGTGGAAGACCACGACAGTTGAGATGAAGGATTGCATGGCCATCCACCCTTGGGCTCAGGGGTAGTTATACAAAATTTGTAGGTAGATGTGATGCTCACAGTGTAGGTGACAGTCATATTGATCAGGCTTGCAGGGGTACCTATCAGCTCTGACCCCTTATGGTTACCAACAGCAACCCATCCTCAAATTAACATGTCCAAGTTCCTGGTGATGTATGGTTGGAAATAGATACAGATGATGAGGAAGTTTGGGCCTGATCCATGTCAAGTTTGCACTGCCTTTACATTATTGTTTGCAAAAGTGATGCACACTTCCATGTGTCTGGTTCATTTTCGCGTTTTGAGTCACCTCAGTGGCAATAAAATGATGCTAAGGCAGCTTTGTCATTACATTTATCAGGGCCATTTTCTTTTCTGGAATGTGAGATAGAGAGCATGTGTAATTAGATGTAGGGGTGTAAGCTACTAATCTGTACAGACTCCACACAATGCTGACACTGATGGTTGCCTGTCCCCATTTCACAGCTGCCAACATGAGCAATGATGAGCTACGCGCATTCCAAAAGAGGGCAGTGAGGTACCGCCATATCCTGGAAGTGGAATCTGGGCTCCGTAGGATGGCTCGTCGCTACCGTGCTGAGAGGGCAACGGGGAAAGGGTGGGCATTCCTACAATGGGTCCCCACAATGGCGAAGAAGGCGCCTCAGACACATGTCTCCTCAGCAGTGAAGAGGGGCACATCTGGCACCACTCCCACTACCTCGGCTGCAACAACTTCAACTACTACAGTGCAACAGTTCACACGCAAATGCTGCAGGATCTGAAGAGGGGCGTTTCCCAGGTCTTGAAACATTTGGACAGTCTGGTGAAGGAAGTGGCTGACAACAGCAAGAGGCTGAAGTACAAAAAAAACTGAAGAAAGCCAAGCTATAAGTGACTCTGAACTGCCACCTCCAATTTCTGTCCCCTCCCTTCTGCTTTTAAGTTATGTTTTATTGTGGGTTTTAGGCGGATAGTGTTAGGTTAGCGTAGGTATGTAGTTTAGTTAGGATAAGTGGGTTTGGGGGGAGGTGGGTTATTTACTTATTACGTGTTAATTGGTGGGTGGGGGATCATGTTGGGTTATATATGTGCTTAATATAAACAAAATAATTCCCCAAAAATATTTAAGAATATATATTTGTTTAGATTTAGTTAGTACATGTGTAGTATTAGTATCTGTTGTGCTGCATGTGTCCTGTAACTTAAGGGGGTGGGGGCCAATGATTAGAGGTTGTTGTGTTCAATGTGATTATATGACGGAACACCGAATTAAAAACAACTACTAACCTTAACAACGAGGTCGGAACACCGACCTCGTCCTTACTACTAATGATTTTACCACGAATGCCTTAACAACGATATTTCGTTGTAAAGGCATTCCTGATAAAATCATTAGCAATAGGCACCATTCACCCTACATCCCTCACCCCACCCCCCAACCCCACCCCAAAACCTAGAACCCCCTGACCACCCACCCACTCCCCAAAACCAAAAACTCCCCACCCCCCCACCCCCCCAACCCCACCCCAAAACCTAAAACCCCCTGACCCCCCACCCACTCCCCAAAACCAAAAACGCCCCACCCCCCAACCCCACCCTAAAACCTAAAACCCCCTGACCCCCACCCACTCCCCAAAACCCAAAACGCCCCACCCCCCCAACCCCACCCCAAAACCTAAAACCCCCTGACCCCCCACCCACTCCCCAAAACCAAAAACGCCCCACCCACCCAACCCCACCCCAAAACCGAAACCCACCACTTACCTTCGCCAACTACCTTCTTTGTACCTTAACCACGCATGTTCGTTGTTCAGAACATATGTAGTTAAGGCACAAAAATACGAAGTCGTGGTTAAAAAAAGCGTTGTTACGCTTTCGTTAACCACGACTTTCGTAATAAAAAAGTCGTAAAAAAGGATGTTTACCGTTCAATGTGTAAGTTAAATTTAGCATATGGTAGTTAGCTTTAGTACTGGTTAAGTATAGTTAGAATAGGTTAGTTTAGGATAGGGTAGGTTTTATTATTATTTTTAGTACAGTTTAAAACTTAATAAAAACTTTTCTTATGCTCCTATGCATTTTGTGTTATATGCTAGTGTCTCAGGGTCTTCCTATGAGTTCATAGTGCAAATTGTGTGTTGGCCTAGGGATTCTGTGCTGCCTCCAAATCCCTCTTTTGACATGTGCATCACCTAGTGACAACTGAGATGTCCCATTGGCAGCAGCAACACATCTACTTGCTCATGCATCTGCCATCCAATATACCCACCAATCGAGGTGACTATGTTAACTTTGTATTGGACAGGTAGGTGTGGTAATTCAGCTGTCAGTGTTGGGGTCCTGTGTGGGAATGTTGGGGACTGTGGCACACCTGAAGACAGGCTATATTTGAACTATATCCTGCAAAAATGACCGGTGGCAATCACTGATGAGGTTAGGTGCCTCTGTTTCACACCAATGTGTTCTACTGGTACTCCCAGCTGATGATATTGCCCGGGAACTGTTTCACAGCCATTCCTGCCATATGTAGTGAGTGATGCATAAATGTGTTCTTAATTTTTGACATACTTAGTGAATTGCTTGTAGGGGAAGAAACCAGCATTGATATTTATCATGTTGGAACCTTGTGTGTAGGTATGTGCCCCCATATTCCTGCACTCTTGTACTGACACTCTGTGACTAATGACATGATTACACACATAAGCATAGTAGATGTGTCACAATACACAAAGACAAGATGTTTGTGTAGGAGGTGTTTATTTACAAGTGTCGTAGTGCAATATATACACTATCCAGGTCAGTAACCCCATTTGTGAAATCCATACAATTGTGACACAACACAAGTCCAGGGTTGAGGGACATTTCATGGGACATGCTTGGGTGAAGTGTTGGTAAGTGCAGAGGAACATGAATTGCCAATTGGAAAGTGAGAGACAATAACAGTCCATAGCACACAGGTCAACAGTGTGTCGGTGAAGAGTGCACATATTCAACTGTGCTAACACTGGCATGATCTCAAGCACAGGACAAAGGAAAACACTGCCCATGTGGCACGGGCTGGTGCTACCGGGAACTCTTACGGGTGAAGATGATCTGTTCCACATCTTCATCCTTCAATGTGTGTGGTGTCTCCTCTGCCTTGGTGGTGGTGGGGAGGTAGAGGGGGCCACACACACTTCAGTGGTTTAAGATGTGGACTCCCAATTCCCGGCAGCTGCTATCTTTGGAACAACATATGGCATCACTACAGGAAGGGGGAGCTGATGATTTTGAGGATAACAGCAACATCTTGGTGGTAGGCAGCCATGTCTGCCCTGAGGGAGGCCAGTTCCCGGTGCATGGAATCCAGCTGGCTGCTGCCAGTTTGGGAGGGCAGTTGTTTATGGCCTCTCCCTCATGGTAGCAGCTATGGCTCTCAGACAGTGCTGGACTTCAAGCAGTGGGGAGTGTGTGCCTAGTTTGGATGCAGTCTGTTCATTGGCCGTAACGAGGCATGTGCGCATACCCTCTAGGCTGGCTGCACAGTCTCCATCCCCTCCCACACCTCTTTGGCCAGCTCCTGCTGGACTCCTACCACTGTCCTCTCAAAGCTGGTCTCTGGGTCCTCGGAGTCCTCAGCTGTGTCGGTGCTGGCAGGTCATACTATTGGGGTGAGGGTGGGGCACCTGGGATAGCTGTTACATTATTTGTCCTCTTTGCAACTGGAGGTGGTGTCTGGAGGGATAAAAGGACTTCCTGAAGGGTCTCTTGGCTGATGGTTGTCAGCTGGTCATCCAGGTCATCAGGGTACTCCAGGACAGGCAAAGCCGCAGGAGAGCCATCATCCTCTACAATGAGATGGTGTAAAGTCAATCCTTCTGTGTTGTGGCAGTTGACATGTGACGTCACTGACTTGCTATTGGAGGCTCATTGTCATCTTACTTCCCAAACATTGTTCCTGTACATCATGATTGCAGTCTATCAGCCCTTTGCCCCACCTGAGTGTCATACAGAGGGGAAGCTCAGGTGGCACAATTGGCTGCGTCATATCTACTAGGAGTGATGTATATCCTTTTTGTGGCTTGACACCATCTTGTTATTGTCAACCCTCCCTATGCATCCATTTTCATGATAGGGCCTTGCAATAGGTGTTGCAATGGTCAAGCCACAGTACCACACATGGCAATATGCCTCTGTCTGAGTCTTACATGTTTCACATACACCTGTGTGGTACTGAAACCTTGCACCACCCGAGGGATTGCATTGGCAAGACACTAAGCTGTTGTTTCCTTTGATAGCTCCTCATATTGATGTATGTGTATGTGTGCTACATTGCACAGCACATATGGACCTAGTAGATTTCCATTTCATCTTCTGTCTGTGCTGATAGGTACACCTTCCTACACAACTATGACCCCCCCCTCAATGCAGCCATCCTTGCACTTTGATGCAAGAGATGCAGCATGGTGGCAGTGCAGCTCAATTGTCACAGGCACAGGGGTAGACCCAGGGATAGCCAGCATGGCTATTATTTTTTGCTGTATACATCATTTTGTATGAGACAGTGCCTGATGGTAAATTAGTTTATGGACATGGTATGTTCCCGCTTTTCCACCAGCCTTTCCATGGCGGTGAAACCCCCATGCAAATGTTGGTGGTGATATGGTGTGGTGTGCCCGTGCACAGCCCATAGACCTGTCATGGGTCCCATGCCCTGTCCCTTTGCCCTTTCCACTGCCTGATTTGCAGGGCTAAGACGAGCATGTCCTGTCACACCCAATGCACCCCAAGACTGACACTGACTCTATTTGATCCATCAACAATGTTGTGTCTCACAGAGCTACCATGAGCAGATAGATTTCCACCCGTCATCCCAGCATGTGAATCATACCGCCAGTCGCAAAGGGTACACTGCACTGGCAGTCTTACCAACACCAGACTTGCCCATGCACCACCCCCCACCCGTCAATGTGGTATTATGCACCATAATGTTCACAGTCATATACCATGTGTTGTATGTGTGTGTTTATTTCCCCATTCCTATGTGTCTCACATGGTTGTGTCAGAGTGGTTGTGGGCTCAGCCTGTATCTGTTGTGACCTACAGTTTGCTATCTGTGGTACATATTTTCTGTAGTGGCACATTTCAGATCAGTCTCTGATGTCTAGGTCATGTTGGTAGGGTTAATTTGACTATATGCGAGAGATGTTGCGATGACACAAGCAGAGGCACAGTCATTAGACATGCCATCCATCCCATGAGCTGCATATGTACATGTAGGTATTTAGCCCTGGTGATTAACATATGTCCAGGCTGTGTATGTGCTGTGGTGCATGGCACTACCAAGGTGTAGGTACATGTGTAGCTTACGTCAGCATGGTGCAACTTGCTTCATGTGCAATGTGTCCTTCTGGTCTCTTTTGACATGCATTGAGTGTGTCCTATGTGCCTCCCACTT
The DNA here is from genome assembly GCF_031143425.1 of Pleurodeles waltl. Classification (NCBI taxonomy): domain Eukaryota; kingdom Metazoa; phylum Chordata; class Amphibia; order Caudata; family Salamandridae; genus Pleurodeles; species Pleurodeles waltl. Next base: position 768,804,497 of record NC_090446.1, read on the forward strand.
CTTGCACTTGACAATTTAGCATTAATTTCCCCCATGGGACTTACCCTGCATTGGTGGGGTTTCCTGGTAGCCTGCGCTGGCCTATCCTGCTATTCCAGTGACCAGTTCCTCCGGGATGACCGCTGCAACCATCTCCTCCATCTTGTCCAGGTCTTCTTGTGGTGCTGGACTACCACCTCAGTTTGCAGTGCTACCTTCCTGTTCCTTGCCATTTTTTCCTTTGTCCTTTGCATGCAGTCATGCCAGCGTTTCTTGCACTCAGTTACTGTTCTCCTCACCTCTGCCACACTGTTAATCTTGTCTACTATCTGCTGCCAGATTGCCTCTCTCCTTCAATTGGCAACTTTGAGGTGACGAGGAGTTGATGTTGAACCTCCGTCACCTCTCTCACCAGTATTTCATGCTCCTCCACACTGAAACAACACTTTCCCTTTTTCTTCTCCCTCCCCTGGGTCTTGTGTGTGTCCTCCTGGCTGGTTCCTGAGGTCTCTCCTGACTTTCTGGCTCGACTTTGCCTCTCCTTTGCACTGTTTTCTGCATTAGCGTCTAAAGGTGACACTAACGCTGTTAAAAAAAATGGTGCATTTCCCTTTTGCAGCATGTTTACGTGTCGTAAAACAGGTTAGAGACATTTTTCTGGCGTTAATGTCATTTTGCTTTATGACAAGGCACAATGGTTAACGTAAAGAAATTTGACTCTAACCTGTTTTTAATGCCACCCAGCGTCATAGTATAAATATGACGCCCGGGTGGTGTTAAAAATTGGTGCTAGCCAGCGCTAATCTTTTTGATGCAAAACTGCATTTGCACAGTTTTGCGTCAAAAAGTATAAATCTGTCCCTAAGAGTTTTGATGCATGATTAGGTTTGTTTGACGCATGGCGTGTGAAGACAGGTGCAGAGACAGGAAATACTTTTCATAGTACGATGTAATGAACACACTCTACAATAGATTTCTTTCTGATGGACAACACTCTTAAAAGTAAAATCAGGGACATAGTCCACATACTTGCTCACTGCTCAGATCATTCCGCTGACTTGTAAACCATGCAACTATCACGGGCTACATCGGAATGGACATGGGCAGTGATTATAACACTGTTAACCGACCAAGCAATCATACAAGAACTTAGAGAGCACACTAGATTCTTCTTTAAAGAGAATGAAGATGCTGCCATACCTGTTATGGTGTGGGATGCCTTTAAGGTTTACATGGTAAGGATCTTGTATACATTTGGGCCTATTAAGTCCAGAGATAGGGAAGGTGATGGTAGCAGCAAATTCTGCAGTGGACTTTCAAGTTATTGATGACGAGCTGGTAGAGAAACAAGGAACGTTGAGGAGATTGATAGAGGAGAAGGTTAGAGCTAGAAGGCAGACTTCTCAGTTAGCTGTGTACGAATGTGCAGGGAAGAGTGGCTTGTTGCTCTCATGGAAATCAAGAGCAGACAGAGCAAGGAATTATATCAGCAAGTTGGTGACTGATGAGAGTGGAATTGGTACTGAGAACCATGCAGAGATTAAAGGAGGTATTTGAGCTGTAACATATGTGACTTGAATGTGAGGTTGATGTAAGAGTGGTTCGAAAACAACAATTATTAGATTCAAAGGGGGTCATTCCAACCCTGGCGGTCGGTGTTAAACCAGCGGCCAAACCGCAAACAGGCTGGCGGGAAAAAAAATGGAATTCCGACCCTGGCGGAAACCGCCAACAGAGACCGCCACATTACCACACCGCCCGCCACGGCGGCACAAACAAACAGCGCGGCGGTCACCACCAACAGACAGGCGGGAGACAATGTACCGCCCACTGTATCACAACCTACCAATCCGCCACCTTTTCCGGGGCGGTAGCCCCGCCGATAAAAACATGGCGGAAACAGCCATTTCGAAGGGAAAACGCTCACCTCCATACAGCCCACGAGGAATAAGGACAGCAGGGAACCCGAACTCCACATACTCCCAGCGATTGTGTTCCTACTCCTCTACCAGGAGCACGAACGCCGGCGCAGAAGACAACGATGAGTACTGCACCTACGACACAGGGGAGGGGGGTGGAGAAAATATTACGGGTACACACATATGCGACACACCCACCCACACCCTCACCCACTACAACACACACATCAATGCGTAGCAACACATCAGAGTGACACCCCCCAAACCCCCCGGAAGAATGCAAACACAAAAGGAAATGATTCTAAACATAGGAATATATTGTATTACTGGCTTAAAAATATAATTCTACACCAAAAACTGTTATATACATAAATGTACAAGTCCGAGCATTGTAGCATGTACTGTCCGTGGACCACTGGGCCCAAATCACATGGGCAAAGCCCACACAAGATACCTGACTCCAATTGAGAGAACACTGCAGGGGCATCAGATAGCAAAACTACAGGCACCTCAGGGGGAAGGGAAGGGGGAGCACCTCAGCCAGATGAGTCCACGACGCCAGATCCACGAGGGGCCTCCATGGCCACTGTTCAATCCTGGGGAGTGCAAAGCCACAGTCTCTCAAGTCCGGACAGTGGGTGGGTTGCCCACTGTTCAATCCTGGGGAGTGCAAAGCCACAGTCTCTCAAGTCTCTACAGTGGGTGGGTTGCCCACTGTTCAATCCTGGGGAGTACAAAGCCACAGTCTCACAAGTGGATAACAGTCTCCACTGGTTCTGGGTGGGGCCTGGTGCCCAGACTGCTTCGTGCAGCCCTGCCTGACTAAGATGCGGGCCAGGCCCTGCCGCTCATGGTTCAGCGGTGCTTGAGACGGCGGTGCCCAGTTCAGCGGTGCTTGAGACGGCGGTGCCCAGTTCAGCGGTGCTTGAGACGGCGGTGCCCAGTTCAGCGGTGCTTGAGATGAAGGGCCCAGTTCAGTGGTGCTTGAGATGAAGGGCCCAGTTCAGCGGTGCTTGAGACGGCGGTGCCCAGTTCAGCGGTGCTTGAGACGGCGGTGCCCAGTTCAGCGGTGCTTGAGACGGCGGTGCCCAGTTCAGCGGTGCTTGAGACGGCGGTGCCCAGTTCAGCGGTGCTTGAGATGAAGGGCCCAGTTCAGCGGTGCTTGAGACGGCGGTGCCCAGTTCAGCGGTGCTTGAGATGAAGGGCCCAGTTCAGCGGTGCTTGAGACGGCGGTGCCCAGTTCAGCGGTGCTTGAGACGGTGGTGCCCAGTTCAGCGGTGCTTGAGATGAAGGGCCCAGTTCAGCGGTGCTTGAGACGGCGGAGCCCAGTTCAGCGGTGCTTGAGACGGCGGTGCCCAGTTCAGCGGTGCTTGAGATGGCGGTGCCCAGTTCAGCGGTGCTTGAGACGGCGGTGCCCAGTTCAGCAGATCTGGCCATGGCGTGGAGCTCATTTGCCACCTGTCCTGTGGCTGGCGGTGCCTTCCTGCCCATCTGTCCTGTGGCTGGCGGGGCCCTCCTGGGCTGCAGTGCCGGGCATGTTGGTGGCCTCCTGCCCACCTGGGATGGGGCTGGAGGGGCCCTCCTGGCCAGCTGGGCTGATGGCGGTGTTGTCGGGCGTGCTGCCCTTCCCAGCCTTCCCTGATCGCCTGTGGCCATTCCCCACCTTGGGCGGTGTGACAGCTGTCTCCACACCTCCTGCCGAAGCCATAGTAGGGGTTTTTGTGCCTGGTGTCTTCACCCTCTCGCGCCGGCCACTGCCTATCTTTGATTGTTTCTCCGGGGGTGGGCTGCCCGTGCCTTGGCTCCATACTGAACTGGCTGCCCTGGAGGGTGAGGTACTCCATAGTCCATGGCAGACTGTCATGACAGGGCCCGGTTTTGTGGTGGCTGAGGTGCTGATTGGAGTCCTATGACATGGACGGGGTGAGGGAGTTGGTGGAAAGAGGCACATAGACAACAGGAACGCAGCAATACAGCAGTATTTTCAATGACACACAGGTATGATTCCAACCCGGCATATTACATATACTTAACCCCTACTACCTCTCTACTGTCTGACCTTTTCCCCCAGTGTATGGTAACTGAGTTGTGACTTTCCCTTCCAATTTCAGAGATGTGGGCCCCACTGCGTGACATCTGCTTTGTTTCCCCATGGACTACAGCTGTGTGCCGGTGGTATGTTGGCATCACAATGTAAATATGCACTTTTGGCACGGTAATGTCTAATACATTTGTACAAACTCACAGCCAGACTCCTGATTGTTTTGTGCAATAACTGTGTTTATTTCAGTGCTCTATATTGGTGGGTGATTGCAAATCGGTGAGGGGTGATGGTGGAGGATTGTCCATGGCAGAGTCCAGACTATTAGTATCACAGGTGCATTGTCCAAATGCCTGTGGAAAGTGGAGCATGGGCAGTATAAGGATGGACAGGGTGTCAATGTGGGACAGTGGGATGACAATCAGGGAGGTATCCTTTCCTGGCGGGGGTCTTGGCATCTTACTCTGTCTTCTTCCTGGATCTCAGGGCCCGCTTGCGGGGTGGTTCTCCTTCTGCAGGGGGTGGGGTGCTGGTGGCCTGTTGGTCCTGTGGTGGGGCCTCCTGTCCACTAGCGCCGGCAGAGGTGGTAGGCAGTTCTTGATCCATGCTAGTGTCAGGGGCCCTTTGTGGTGCCACAGTGTTCCGCAATGTGGTGACTACCTGATTCAGAGCCCTTACAATGGTGGCCAGGGCGGAACTGATGTTTCGTAGTTCCTCCCTGAACCCCAAATACTGTTGGGCCGGGCTGGTCATCTAGATCCAGGTCGACAGAGCTTCTGTCCTCACTGTGGGCCTCTTCTGGGGGTGGAGTGGACATTTGTGGACCCTCCTGCGCGGTGACGTGGCGTTCGGGTCCTGCAGGGGTATAAAAGTATGGTTATTGCATTTGTGTGTGCCATAGCGTGTAATGGGTGGGTGCCCGTGTACCCCAGTGCTGGCATTCCCGTGTGGGGGCTTTTGTGACGGTGGTTTGGGGGGGATGAGTATGTGCAGTGGGCATGCTTTGTTGATGGGTGTCCATGCTTTGTGGTCGCATGCAGGGCCAGGGGTTGGGATGGGTGGGCTGTGATGGTGAGACATTTGCAAGGAGCAGGATGTGATTGGGGTGAGGGTGAGGGTGGGGGTATGAGTTGGCATGGTGGTGGGGTGCGGGGGATGAAGTAGTGAAGATGAGACTTACCAGAGTCCATTCCTCCAGATACTCCTGCGAGGCCCTCAGGATTCAGGATTGCCAAGACCTGCTCCTCCCATGTTGTAAATTCTGGGGGAGGAGGTGGGGGTCTGCCGCCAGTCCGCTGCACCGCGATGTTGTGCCTGGATACCATTGAACGCACCTTCCCCCGTAGGTCATTCCACCGCTTCCTGATGTCGTCCCTATTTCTTGGGTGCTGTCCCACAGCGTTGACCCTATCGACTATTCTGCTCCATAGCTCCATCTTCCTGGCAATGGTGGTGTGCTGCACCTGTATTCCGAAGAGCTGTGGCTCTACCCGTACAATTTCCTCCACCATGACCCTGAGTTCATCCTCCGAGAACCTGGGGTGTCTTTGTGGTGCCATGGGGTGGTGTGGGTGATGTGTGGGGTGGATTGTGTGGTGATGTGTCTTGGTGTGTTGTGTGAAGTGCGTGTAAATTTTGCTGGGTGAAAGTAAAATGCGCGTCTGGGTGCTCAGTTCTCTTTTTCTCAGTGCGTGGTCCCTATTCTGTAGGAGTGGGGGTTTGAGGGTGATGTGGGTGTGTGTTTTATATTGTGTTGGGTGTGTGGGAGTGGTGTGTGTATGTGTATCAGGTGTGTGTATTTGGAATTGTCCAATGTGGCGGTGTTTTGTAAGTGTGTGTGTATTTTGAGCGCGGCGGTGTGTACCGCCAATGGTATACCGTGGTTGAAAGACCGCCACGCGGATTCGTGTGTCGTGATAGTGTGGGCGTATTTCTGTTGGCGTGACGGTGGAGGTGTGGTCATCGCCAGTTTCTCGCTGCCCTTTGGTGTTGCGGACTTTTGTGGATGTCCGTAATCTGGCGGTTTGCCTGTTGTAGGTCAGAATGACCGTGGCGGTTTACCGCGGCCGCGGCGGTATGTTGCCGGTCTTCTGACAGGGGTAAGTGGCTTTTACCGCCAAGGTTGGAATGACCACCAAAGTGTGATGATAAGAAGGTGTTGAGTGCCGAAATAATAGCGGAAGCAGTATTGGAGCAGCTGAATAGTTTGAGAAATGGGAAAGTGGCAGGACTGGATGCTCTCCCAATAGAGTTCTATAAGTTGATGAAAGAGTTGATAATTCCAGTCTGGTTGTAATAAAGGAAGAATACCGTCTATCTGGAATGAAGCTATAAAACATTTGATTTTAAAATCTAATAATGACCCCAAGAGGGCAGATACCTACCAGCTTATATTGATGCTTAATAGCAAATATAAAATCAATTCACAAATATTAACAAGAAGGTTGGCAAATGTAGAAGGGAAGGTTATACATGCAGATCAGAAAGGTTTCCTCTTGGTAACGCAAATGCATTATCTCATGCATCAGTTCATTTCCACAACAGAGCTAGCTTTGACTAGGAAAAAGCCATTAGCCATAGGTGGTCATTATGAACATGGCGGGAAACACCGCACCACCGGCGGTGGCAGTAACTACCGCAAACAAGCTGCCGGTTTGGACCGCCAAATAATGAAGCCAATGAGAAACAAGTGGCAGTCCATCCACACACCACCATTTTTGTAGTCCCGACGACGACAGAAGAGGCTGCCCTCAGACTGGCGGAAAGGCCCTTTCCGCCCACCAAATAATGAAACACGACATCGCCATCAGTTCAGGGGTGGGAACCACCGCCAGGGAAAGCGTTTCGGAAACTAACAATATAAAAGGAAACACTCACCGGAGGTACACAGAACATGCCAACGTAGACATGGAGCGTGAGTTGGAAATAATGCCAGTGCTTCTCCTTGCCATATTCCTCCAGGACCGTGACTGATGAAGAAGACGACGATGGTAAGTCCCGCAGCCTAGTACACATGGGAAGAAAGGGCACAATTACACACTAGCCCCACCCACCCGCAACCCTCCCACCAGTCCTCCCACCATCCCAAGCCATACATACCATAACAAGATGTACTTACCAGACACAAGCCAACAAATACTGCAACAATGCACACACCTGTGCATACCACACCCCTACAGTGAAACGCTGCACAACGTCTCTATATTGTGCCAACAGAACTGCTGGGCACTCACATTTTATTGTAAGAAACAACACGAATGTCCAAATAAGGCCACTGGCCAGTCCATGATAAAGTCCCTGAATGGCAAATATAGCCCAAACTTGACTCCCACGTGTGTAAAGGAAACTCCCCTGGGAAGGGGCATCAATGGGGCGGCCAGGCACCTCATGGAACAGAGGCAGGGGGTGGCGGGGTGGGGACTCAGGTCCTGAAAGGGGGGGGGGTCTTTGGCTTAGGTTTAGAAGGTGGAGGGGATTTGGGCTTGCCCTTGGAAGGTGGGGAGTGGGCCTTGACCGGGCGTGGCAGAGGGACCTGGGGCAACACAGGGCTTCTTCCTCTTTGGGAAGGGGCACGGGAATGGGAAGGGCGGACTTGGATGAGAAAGGAGTGGACTGGGCAAGGGCATGGGAACATTTAGGGATAAGACGGGGTGGGCCAGTGGGTTCAAACAGGTCAACACAGGAGAGGAAAAACGTCTTAGGTGCGGTTTGAGGGGATCTGGAGCCAGGTCTGGGAGTGGAGGTTGAGGGAGTGGTTGTACCAGGTGTAGGTGTGATGGACGTGGATGCAGGTGCCTGTTTAGTATGCTTATGCATGGTGGATGTGTGTGAAAGTTTGAGTGTTTTGGGAGGAAGGAGGGTGGACACAGTGGGAGAAGACATGCTGCCAGTGTAGATGGATGTTGTGTGGGTGTCTACAGGTCTGGTGAGTGTGCAGCAGGTCTCTGTGAATGCAGTTGTGGTGAGTGAAGGTATGGTGTCTGGGGTGCATGTCTGGATGTGGTGACTGCATGAATGGGGCAGCAGCAGTGACTGAGGGTGCAGTGCATGTGGGTGTGCATGTTGAGGTGACAGACAGGGTGGTGGGGGAGGATGACACACTAGGGGGAGGTGGATGTTATTGTGTGTGCTTTGGTATGTTGGGTGTGTGCTTGCCTGTGGTGGGAAGTGTGGTGCTTGAGTTTCTCTGTGTGCTTCTTGTGTGTTGATCTGTGTGCATGGCTGTCTGTATGTGTGCTTGCGATGGGTGAAGGGTGTGAGGTGCTGGAAGGGGTAGAGGTGGTGGGAGGGGGGACGGAAAGACCAGGGACAATGGTTGCCATCAAAGAGGAGGCCAGAGCCTGAAAAGATCTCTGTAGGCCAGACATGGCACCATGTATGCATTGAATTGCTGCATCTGGGACGCTAGTCCCTGGATGGCATTCACGATGGCTGTCTGCCTTACAGAGATGGTTCTCAGGAGGTCAATAGCCTCCTCTGTGAGGGCAGCAGGGCTGACTGGGGCAGGGGATGATGTGCCTGGTGCGAAGGAGACTCCCACCCTCCTGGATGAGTGGGCATGGCCAACTCGGTGGGGAGCAACTGGGAGGGCGGTGATGGTATTGGGGAGTGGCGGAAGATGACAAAGAATGGGTGGGCCCAGTAGGGTCCGCCACCACCAGGGAGCTGCCATTGGAGGAGGTATCAGAGTCACTACCTCCAGTGTTAGTTGCTTTCCCCGTGGTACTCCCCTCGCCCTCCCAACCCACTGGTCCCCTTGGAGTAGGTCGACTCTGCCTCCTTGGAACCGTGGACTGCTGCATCCCCACTCGCCGGTGCTTCTCCTCCCTCGCCAGATGATGCTAATGTACACAGGGACAGAAGAGCCCAGGGGTGGGAAAACAAAACAAGAAAAAGGTTTGTTAAATCCCTGAAATTGGTACATTTTGGGGCTCAGACACTCACACCCAGGTCAGGCATGAACCCTCAGCAGACACAGCATACATTGGGAATGTTCCCCTGACTAGTAGGAATGACCCCAGAATACACCACATTACCTTCCTGAAACACAACTCTGATAGACTGTGTGAAGTGAACTCATGAGAGACTATGCTAAGCCAATACATCTACAAGCTCATAAGGCCACAATGAATACCATATGACAAAAATGGGACCCCTCACAGGCCTACAGACCCTGCCAAAACTAGCTAATCCCAAGGATGTGGAGGGCGGCAGGACTGCAGGGACACACCTGTCTAAGTGCCTGACACTACAATGCATGCCTCCCACAGGACCCTACTACACCCATCATAGTGGCATCACAACAGAGTTGGTACTCACCCCCTTGAGGCTGCTGTGCTGCCTTCAAGCGCCCATCCAAATCTGGATGGGCCACCGCCAGAATGCAGGCCATTAGGGGGGTCAGGGTCCAACAGGCATCCCTTCCTCGTTGGGAGGACTTCCCCAGCTGGCCTCTCTGGTCTTCCTGGCCCAGAGCCTCAGGTCCTCCCACCGCTTCCTGCAGTGGGTGCTCCGTTGGTTGTAGGCCCCCAGGGTCCTCACTTCCCTGCCGATGCCTTGCCACAAGCTTCTGATGGGTGCATACCTGCATGGGAGAAACACAGTAAAGAAACAGACCTCAGTGTGGGTGCCCCATACACAAATGCCATGCCTGTTCATACTAACATGGCCCATGAAGACTTGCAAATGAACAAATTACAAGCAGAAAGTTCCAAACAAACTAGTGCTGGGCAGTCACACAGTGAACACAAACGCATACAGGCATCCGCCACAATCACACAAATCTAAGGAGGACCAATAGAAACTCACCTGCTCCTCTGGTCACCCATACAACTTTGCATACAAGGGTAGGACCCCGTCCACCAGCTTCTCAAGCTCCTTGACAGTGAAGGCCGGGGCCCATTCCCCTGACACATGCACCATCTCAGGGGCCAGAGTCAGGACACAGCAGCACAACAATGGAGTTCTACCCTTCATGTGATGCAGGAGTCAAGTGTCTGTCAAAATGGTGGTAGATACCGCAGCGGTGTGCACTGTCAACGCCTGTGGCGATCATGATTGGCCCAGGTTCCCCATTGGCAACCATGTAAATCAATGATCAGATGCACAGCGGTGAACACTGCCTACCGCCATGACGACTAACGCCAGAGGAATTAAGTCACTTCCACACTACCATACCTGGATGGCAGGAGGCTGCCATTTTGCTTTCACCATGTCTCCATAGGCTGGCGAGGGGCCTCATCCACGGTCCCACTCTCTCTCCCATTTGTCGATTGCTGACATGATTCTTTGATCCCCACACGTACTCATGGTTGGAAGTGTGTCTACAATGTGATGCCATTATGACAGAGAAACCTCAGTACACATTAGCCTGACGGTGAACCTCATTCTTCCTGTTTGTGTACGTTGCCTATGTGTCGCATTTTAGAAAAGTATAGTGGCATCATGTGATGCAAGTGTATGTCGAAACTCAATATGTGTTTTTTCGTCACCCATAGGTACAGACCCATGTGACGAAGGAGGGCCCCGTCTGTTTACAGACCCCGGGTAGATCTGGCCACTATGGAGGAACGTACCATCATTATTACCTACCAATTTAATCAAGCTACAATCCTTGACCTCTGTGCAGTAAAGGATCCTGTTCTAAAGCCGGCCAATCGGAATCAGCATGCCATACCTACTACTGTGCAAGTGCTATCTGTGTTCCATTGTTTGGCCACGGGCTCATTTAAGGTGACAGTGGGCATGACTGCAGGGTATCACAGCCAGTGTCCAGCCACATCCTGTCCAATTTCCTGGATGCATATGTTCAACACTTGCAAACTTATGTCCAGTTTCCCCAAAGGGCTGAACTCACTGCCATCAAATCTGGATTCTATCCCTTTGCTGATATTCCCTATGTGATTGGTGCCATTGATGGAACCCAGATAGCCCTCATACCCCCAAGAGTGAATGAACAGGTGTATAGGAATCGTAAGAACTATCACTCCATGAATGTCCAATTGGTGTGTACTGTTGATCAATACATTTCGCATGTCGATGCAAGGTTCCCAGGATCAGTCCATGATTCATTTGTCCTGAGAAACAGTAGTGTGCCACACATGATGGGACAACTACAGGGGGATAGAGCTTGGCTCATAGGACATTGGATCAGTTACATAGCTGACACACAGGCTGTATGCAAGTAAAATGTGTATGTTCAAGTCCTCTTTCGCCCACTTTTGCAGGTGATTCAGGCTACTCCAACATGCAGTGGCTCCTGACACCTGTGAGGAATCCCAGGACAGATGCAGAGAGGAATTATAATGAGGCCCATGGTCATACTGGGAGGGTGATAGAGCACACTATAGGACTCCTGAAAGCAAGATTTTGTTGCCTGCATCTCTCTGGAGGATCCCTGTACTATGTCCCTGACAAGGTGTGTAAGATAGAAGTGGCCTGCTGCATACTGCACAATGTGGCTGTGAGGAAAGCTATCCCACCTCTGGAAGAGGAGCGTGCTGTTCAACCAGCCCTGCAACCTCAGAGGATGGATGAGAGTGATGGTGAGGAAGAAGAGGCCAAAGATATCAACTCCAGGACCCAGCTAATTCGGCTATACTTCCAGTGACTCTCAGGTACTGTTCAATGATGCTGATGTCTTCACTGCATTGGTTCAATCTGACTCATGTAATAAGTACTGTGGTGTCTTTTGTCAGTGACAATGCAAAATCATGACTGAAGTGGCAGATACCAGGGAACACAATTGTATGTACAGTGTGACATACTTCAGACACTACAGTGTGTTGGATACCCTTCTGCAAATAAAGTGGTATTATGCTGCTAACTCGCTAATGTATTCACATTTATAATTGATCTCTCATATTGATTAAGCACATATATTTTGAGCACACAGGTGTATTTATTCAATGTCAATATATACATGAGTGTTGGGACAGTGAAAGGGAGTGGGAACATGGTGAACAACATACTCAGGTATATATGCTCAGCTATTGGTTGCACAGGGGTATAGTCCATTGGGCCACTGGAAGATGGCGAGATGGCAGTGGCATGTCAACAAGGTAGCTCAGTGGCACACAAGGGAGAGTTTAGGGCAGAGTCACTTCCTGGCGCTGGGCTTTGTCTTGGCTGGTGTTTTGGTGGCATATCTGGGTCTGAGGGCACGCTTACGAAGGTGCAGCTGGGATGTATTGATAGGGGTGCTGATGTCCTGTGAGTCCCCTGGCAGTGCCACCAGTCCAGTGGATGCTGCAGATGTAGATGGCAGGGCAGTGTCCTGGCTAGTGGTAAGGGACTGCAGTTGGGTGGAGGACTCAGGCTGGCTGTCGTACTGGCGCTGCAACACCCTGCAATGGAGGCCATGGTGACATTGAGCTGTTTCCATTGCCCTATGGCCTCCTGGTGGTGTGCTATCTGCTCCAATGTGGCCAGGATCTGGCCCATCCTGTCCTGGGAATGGTGGTATGCTCCCAGGACCTCAGATATCACCTCCTGGGCTACTGCATCCATCCTTTGGCCACCCACCTGGGCCACCGATGCCCTCCCACTGGCCCTAGCCCCCTGTGCCTGTGTCCCCTGCACAGGTCTGGCAGTCCCACTTACAGTTGGACCTTCATCATCCTGCCTGCTGGTGGGTGGAGTCTCTGGCCTTTGTACATATGGGCAGCCAGTCCGTGGCCTAGTGACACTAGTGTGGGGTCGTTTGGCCAGAGCTGATAATGGTGGCTGAGTAGTAGGGGTATCAGTGGTGTCATGGGTGGGGCTTCTAGAGGATGACTCTCCAGGGATGTGGGATGGGCCAGGTATTTCCTGTGGCCAGACATCCCTCTGCACTCTGCTGAGTGGGGCATCCGTCTTCAGGTGGAGGACTGGCACTCCTTGACATCTCCATCTGGGTGGAATGGGTGGTGGTGTCTGTGTTTGAGAGAATAGAGATGTGGGTGTCCTGTACATATTTGTCAATTGCAGTACTGGTCAGCACTAATTGATGCTTAAATTCCCATGTAGTGACATGCAAAGTCCCTTCGTGTACATTTAGGTGCATTTTTTGAGGGAGTGAAGCTGCATTGTGAGTGCTGTAGTGCCAGTGGGATTCCATGCAGGGGTAGGTGAATGTGCCCAGGGGGCTGGATGGTGATTTGCTTGGGGGATTGTGGGCATGCAGGGGACTTGGATGTTGGTGTGTGGGTGTTGTGGACTGGGTAGGGGATGGGGTCCTGTTGGTAGTGAGGGGATGGGGTAATACATGCATTAGAGGTTTGGTGACTGTTAAGGTATTGTAGTATACATACCCGAGTCCAGTCCTCCAAAGATTCCAGTGAAGCCCTGCGGGTGCAAGATAGCCAGGACCTTCTCCTACCACTCTGTGTGTTCGGGGGGAGGAGGCAGGGGACCAACACCAGTCTTCTGTACGGCGATGTGCCTGGATCCCATGGAACTCACCTTCCCCCCACAGGTCGTTCCATCTCTTCCTGATGTCATCCCTTGTGCACAAATTTTGTACCGTAAAATGCCCCATTGTTAGGGTTGAGCCTGCGAGTGGTTGCACTAGCGCATGCATCTCGCTTGAGAGACTCTGCTGTGTACAGTAAAGGGTTTGGAGCCCACCTGTCACTTATAATTTTTGGCTTGTTGGGGCACTCTTCTTTACAGCCTTGTAATTTGTCAATTCAGGCGTGGCATCATTCCCATTCCTCTGTGTGAAGCAGGGACCAAGCACTGATTGATTTAACCTAATCAGTGCCCGAAACCTGCTCTAAATGTCACTAAGGTACTATTTTGTTCTTTTTAATTTCTAGTGCCCTACAAACAGAAGCTTTGTGACTGGCAAAAATATGCCCCACAGGGGAAAACAAAAATAGAAAGTTTTATTTCTTTATAGCTAACTTTCTATTTTTTTTTTTGGCGGAGTCGTATTTTCTCACTTTGCACTCTTGTTTTCTTTTGTTTTTGCCCGTGGACACTGTTCTCAAAAGGTAACACTTATCTTGTTCTAAATATTGCAAAGCGATATTGTTTCTTTATTATATGCATTTTCTGAAATGATGCTTTAACACATAACTGTGCAGTACATCCCAATCCACCCCACTCCAATCTACCCCACTGCAATCCACCCCAATACACCCTGCCTCACCCTAAGCAAATTCACCCCACTCCAATCCACATCACTAATGCCAATCCAATCTACTCCAAACCACCCCACTCCAATCCTCCTATCCCACCCCAATATTATCTGCCCCCTCCATTGCGCCCCACTCCAATCTAAAACAATCTTCCCCACTCCAATCAAAAACAATCTGCCCCACTCCAATCCAAAACAGTCTGCCCCACTTCAATCCAATATAGTCTGTCCCACTCCAATCCAAAACAATATGTCCCACTCCCATCTGTCCCATGTCAATCTGCCCCACTCCAAATTAAAACAAATCTGCCCCAATACAAAACAATCTGCCCCACTGCAATCCACTGCAATTCAAAACAATCTGCCCCACTCCACTCAGACCCCACTGCAATCCACAACAATCTGCCCCACTCCATTCTGCCTCACTCCAATTTGCCCCACTTTAATCCAAAGCAATCTGCCCCACTCCAATCCAAAGCAATCAGTCCCACTCAAATCCTTCCCACTCCATTCTGCCTCAATCCAAAACAATCTGCTCCTCTCCAATTGGCCACTCTCCAGTCTACCCCAATCAAATCCAAAACAAAATGCTCCACTCCAATCCAAAACAATATGCCCCACACCAATCCAAAACAATACACCCCATTCCAAGCCAAGCCACCCCACTTCCCACAACCTACTCCACCCCACTCCAATCCAATCCATCCCACTCAAATGTGCCCCACTATAATCCAAAACCATCTGCCCCACTATAGTCTGCCCCACTCCAATCCAAAACAATCTGTTCCACTCGAATCCAAAACAATCTGCCCCACTCCAATTTGCCCCACTTTAATCCGAAGCAATCTGACCCACTCCAAAATGCCCCATTCCACCCTGCCCCACTCCAATCCACCTCACCCAATCCAATCTACCCCACTCCATCCCACCACAATCCATCCCACAACAAATCCAGTCTACCCCACACCAGTCCAATCAAGCCCAGTCCAGCCCATTCCAATCTACCCCACTTCAATCCAATACACCTCACCCCAATACAATCCACCCCGGCCCAATCCACTCAAGTCCAATCCACCCCACTCCAGTCTGATTCAACTACTCCAACCCACCCGTTCCAATCCATCCAACCCCCTCTACTTCAATCCAACACACCCCACTCCATTCCAATTCAATCCACCCTCTCCACTCTACCCCACTCCATTGTGATCCACGACTCCATCCCACCCCTCTCCAATCTATCCCACCTCACTCCAATCCAACCCACTCTACTCCAATCCAACCCAGCTCACCCCACTCCATTCCAGTCCAATCCACCCACTCCAATCAAGTCCACTGCTACCCAATCCACCTCACTCCAATCCAATCCACCCACAACACCCCAATCCATCCCACTCCAATACAATCCACTTTAATCCACCTTACTCCAGTCCACATTAATTCAACCTACTCCAGTCCAAGCCACCCCACTTCACCTTAATCCATCCCACCCCAGTATAGTCCACCCCTTTCCAATTAATCCACCCCACACCAATACAATCTACCCCTCTCCAAATTTTTTTTCTTGCAATTTTATATAGGGCAAACTCAACCTGAAGGTACTGGAGCGCTTTATATGTTCACCAGTTACATTATACCAGGACAAATCATTCTTTGTAGGCAGAGGGAGATTAAGGCCCTCATTATGACTTTGGCGGATTCTAACGTATTATGACTGCTCGTGGCTCGCCACCAGAATTTGGGCAGAGAGCCTCCAGCAGCCATACTGGCAGTCGGTGGTGCAGTGGAGGCTGTCCTGCTTGCACCACCACGTCATCACAACACGGTCATGCCTATTACAAGTTGCTAAAAGACGTGGCAATGTTGTGGTGATGGGGTGCTGGTGGTGAAGCAGACCCCAAGGATCCCGTCCCCTCCCGGAGGACCACTGTGAAAAGGTAAGTGCCTGTCCGATAGGGGTGATCAGTGGTGTGTGATTAAATGGGGGTGTGCGTTTGTGTGATTGGAGGGGGGTGGTGTTTGTGTGCGTGTATGTGTGTGATTGTGAGTGCGTGAATGGATGCAGGGGTGGTGGGGGTGTGTGCGAGTATATGTGTGTGTCTGTATGAGTGCGTGAACGTGTGACTGCATGTGTGTGTGTGTGGTGCGTGCATGCTTGAATGGGGTGGAGGGTCCCTAGGAGCTTAGGGGGGACCATGGCTGTGTCATAATCTGGCAGTCCAGAACCGCCACGCCGTCAGCGGTGTTACCGGCACCGCCAACGTGGCAGAGCTGGACCACCAATGTCATAATGAGGGCCTAAGTGATTTGCCCCAAATCACAGGATGTTGAACCGACACAGAGACTTCATCTGGTTCCCCAGCTCCAAAGTTGGCAGCTCTAGGCATTACGCCCCATCCTCTCCTGAATCCACCTCACTCCAATCCAACCCACTCCAATCCAATCCACCTCACTCCAATCCACCAAAATCTACTCCACTCCTTTCCACCCTACACCAACTCCAGTCCACCCCACCCCAATCCACCCACCCCAATCTAATCTGCTACACTCAATCCAATCCACCCACTCGATCCAATCCACCTCACTCCAATCCACTCTACTGAAATCCACCTCACCCCAACCTAAACCACCCCACTCCAATTCACCACAATCCACCCCACTCCAATCCACCCCACTCCAGTACAATTCATGCCTCGCCAATCCAATCCAACTCACCTCAATCCACCACACTCCAACCCAAATCACCCCACCCACCCCAATTCATCTCACCCCACTCTTCCCCAATCCAATCCACCCCACTCAACTCCAATTCAATCCACCCGACTACCTCAATCCTCTCCTACCCACTCTACCCGATTCCACCCCACTCCACTCTACAACAACATGCCACTGAACTCTACTCCTCTCTACTCAACTCTACGACACGCCACTCTCCTTATTCCACTCTACGACACTCCAACAAATCCACTCTATGACACTTTTCTCCCCCACGCCACACCACTACTTTTTAGCCATGCTAAACAACAGCCACATGTGTACAACATGGCAACACACATTGCCATGGCCCATAGCTCTTGTATAGGCGAGACCTACTGGCGTTGCCAATGCTCGTTTTTTCAAAATGTTCTCACGAGGGAGACATATGAGACATCCCCTTCCCTTCCTCCCCCACCCCTTGAAACCTTCTAAAGGGTGTCAGCCTTCCTCGATTAATCCCATTAGAGGTACATAGTTTACACTACACTACATCTTTCAAATTTCACCAGCCACCAATGAGAAAGCATAACACAGTTATGCTACTTCTATTATAAATATGTAGTCAATGTTACATTCAGTATAATCTCTCATGATTCCATACCTTTTCACGTCTTCTTCAAAGGGTTGAAAATTCAAGTTTCTGGGAATGTTTTCTACTGTTGCTTTTTTCAGTTTGAGTTTCACCAGTGCTCTTTCATAACTCTGAAAAAGACACAATATAGTGTGGCAGTGAATATGATTAGACTCATATACATAGGTATCAAGCGATTATTTAATTAAAACACATTTTATAATTTTATAATGTAAAACAGATATGAATAGTTTTTCAACAGCAGGTCACAAATTCACACAATTCTTTCCTCAGTACAGTCATTATGCCACGATGTAGCTATATGTCTGCTTTCATTTTCCTATTTTCACCTATATGTGTAGCGATGCACTTACGCATTCAGGTCACTTCTGTGCCTCCTCTTGCCATGCACGCTGGCTGGGTCCATTCATTAGAATCCAGCTCACTGAAATGTAACATTTCGCTCAAGTCAATGAATTTGCTTGTTATCTAATTGCCATTTGAGCGTGCATAAAGCCAAAAAATACAGCAACCTGCCGCCTGTACTATGTTTCTGTCTGCCATGTCATTGATTAGTTTCACAACGTTCTCTCAATAGTCTTACATCCAAGGGCAGATTCAACATTTGGTAGTAATCTGCAATTTACTCTCCGCATCTAATTAATTTTGCCTGTGCTTCTGAGTCAGTGCTTAATTTGAGATGGTGGTGATAGGTGTGGCCCATTTGCACTCATTTCTGCACTGCAGTGGGCAAGTACGAGCACCCTTCCTACACATGCCAGCAAGAGGCGCTTCTGGGCGTGGATGCAGTGCTGTACCCAGGAGTGCCCTGTAAATAGGTACATCACATACCGAGGGCAGATACAGCCATGGCTACTAGTGGGATAGCGCTATACAAGTGCAAAGTTTACAGTTTACAGTTTACAGTTTACAGTGTACCACCCACTTGAAGAGACTTTCAACCACGTCTTAGGCCTGACAGTGCAGGCCTGTGGGGGCGCATGTGCGTCTGTGCTGAGTGTGGCATATCTCATGCCGTGGACAACCCTCAGCAGGCCTTATGTTTCTTCAAGGCAGGTTCACCAAGGTGTGCCATGCCCCGGTAGGGAAGAACCACACACATGGGTTTTACCAACTTACAGAGTTGGCCTTTCCCATAGGCTGGGCTGATTCCCATGTAGTGGCCTTAGGGCCCTGGGCACTATCTCAGAGTTGAAGTGTGCACGCTCTTCCTCCGCTGATTAGGAAGTGGTGCTAACCAGCGGATATGGGACCTGCTACAGTAGGCCAGTGTGCGTGCACTTTCACAACAGCATTTTACTTTGCGATGAGCATATCATTTCAGGCCATTGGGTGTGACTTGCACAATGGTATTCAATAAGGTATTGAGCCTGCCATTGTGCCCCAGTTGTGCACACTTGCACAATGGTGTTTTCATATGTACCGAGCCTGACATCCCTTGCCAATGTGTGCACAACTGCACAAGGGTGTTTTCACCCATATACTGAGTCTGGCACAGCTAGCCAAAATGCACCCACTTGCACAATGGTGTTTTCATATATACTGAGCCTGGCACAGCTTGTTTGGGTGTGCACACTTGCACACTGGTATTTTTATATATATTGAGCCTGTCACAGCATGCCTGTATGTGCGCACTTGCACTTTTTTAGGTGATCCTAAACTTGATCCAGCCTGCCCTTGCAGGCTTGAGCGTGCAGCAGGGCACATGTGTGTTCTCACTGCCCATGAGAGCTGCTTTACCCACAGGTTAGGATGCTTATGATAATTAATCCTGGCTGCAATAGTGGATTGCAGTGGAGCAACCTCATGATGTTTACTATCATTGGATTTACAATGACAAACCCCTGCTCATGGTAAAGGTGGTTTTGTCAATAATATTCTTGAACGCCACTTGTTGAAAAAGGGCATTTCTATTTCTTAAAAAACTTTTTCTGTGTCTTTTAATTCAGCTTCATTCCACTGGAAGTTGTGAGAAAAGCACATCTGTGCATTCCCCAGTGATAAAATGTAGGCAACTGGAACAACAGACCTCTGCATTTGAGGGCATGGCCCGATAGACTGAAGAGAGAGGTTCTGACACTTGGCTTCTCAGCGCCATATCATGGCACCACTAAATATAAAGATCTGTATTCCACAGCCCCATGGCAGACAGGACTGAAATTTAGGGAAGGCATCTGTGGTTCAAAGGGGACCCCTTTGAACTACCCCCAACAACAAAGACACACTTGCGTATAACTAGAGGTACTGCACCTCTGCAATTTAGAGATGCAGTTGCAGGAAAGCGAACGGAGACCCTGAACTGCATGGTGCACACTGCCAGAGGAATGTGTTGTGCATAGGAGTATGTACTGCCCTGGGATGGGACAGCACACCCCTCCTGCATCGTGGCTGGCCTGGGCAAACTGGTTGCTGCAGTGTTCTCTCCAAGGGCGTGTTGGCTTACCCCCACTTCTTTGTGGAGGTCCCTGGGAACCCGCGTGGCCTGATTTTGTAGAATATGCCGCATTTCTCTTGTGCAACACCCAACTGCATGCTCATTGTGTGTGCTGTCTGTGTCACTGGTTGCGACCCACGGAGGTGGGGGCGTAACGGGAGCAGTGCCGCATTCTAACTCGTGCAGCACTGCACAACTTGCATCACTGTGTGTGTGACTGGATTTGTCAGGCGCGGCGCAAGTCTTCACGCACCAGACATTATGGGGGTCATTCCAACCCTGGCGGTCGGTGTTAATGCGGCGGCAAAACCGCCAACAGGCTGGCGGTAAAAAAATGCAATTCCGACCCTGGCGGAAACCGCCAACAGAGACCGCCACTTTAACACACCGCCCGCCACGGCGGGACAAACAAACAGTGCGGCGGTCCAACAGACAGGCGGGAGACAATGTACCGCCCACCCAATCACAACCCACCAATCCGCCACCTTTTCCGGGGCGGTAGCCCCGCCGATAAAAACACGGCGGAAACAGCCATTCCAAACGGAAAACGCTCACCTCCATACACCCCACGAGGAATCTGGACAGCATGGAACCTGAACTCCACATCCTACCAGCCATTGTCTTCCTGCTCCTCTACCAGGAGCACGAACGCCGGCGCAGAAGACAACGGTGAGTACTGCACCTACGACACAGGGGAGGGAAAAAATTACAGGGACACACATATGCGACACACCCACCCTCACCCTCACCCACTACAACACACACATCAATGCATAGCAACACATCACAGTTACCCCCCCAAAACCCCTGGAAGAATGCAAAGACAAAAGGAAATGATTATAAATTTAGAATTATATTGTAAGACTGAGTATAAAATATATCAAACATCTATAAATTTATATACATAAATTGTCCAGTCCGATATGTGTATCAGCCATTGTTCGTGGGCCACTGGGCCAAAACACATGGGCAAAGCCCACACAGGATACCTGCCTCCAACGGAGAGAACACTGCAGGGGCATCAGATAGGAAAACTACAGGCCCCTCAGGGGGAAGGGAAGGGGGGGCACCTCAGCCAGATGAGTCCACGACGCCAGATCCACGAGGGGCCTCCATGGCCACTGTGCCATCCTGGGGAGTGCAAAGCCACAGTCTCTCAAGTCTCTACAGTGGGTGGGTTGCTCACTGTGCCATCCTGGGGAGTGCAAAGCCACAGTCTCTCAAGTCTCTACACTGGGTGGCTTGCCCACTGTGCCATCCTGGGGAGTGCAAAGCCACAGTCTCTCAAGTCTATACAGTGGGTGGCTTTCCCACTGTGCCATCCTGGGGAGTGCAAAGCCACAGTCTCTCAAGTCTCTACAGTGGGTGGGTTGCCCACTGTGCCATCCTGGGGAGTGCAAAGCCACAGTCTCTCAAGTGGATGACAGTCTCCACTGGTACTGGAGGGGGACTAGTGCCCAGAGTGCTTCGTGCAGCCCTGCCCGACACAGATGCGGGCCTGCCCCTTCCGCCAATGGGCCAGCGGTTCTTGAGATGAAGGGCCCAGTTCAGCGGTGCTTGAGACGGCGGTGCCCAGTTCAGCGGTGCTTGAGATGGCGGTGCCCAGCGGAGCGGTGCTTGAGATGAAGGGCCCAGCGGAGCAGTGTTTGAGATGAAGGGCCCAGCGGAGCAGTGAATGAGATGAAGGGCCCAGCGGAGCAGTGCATGAGATGAAGGGCCCAGCGGAGCAGTGCTTGAGATGAAGGGCCCAGCTGAGCAGTGCTTGAGATGAAGGGCCCAGCGGAGCAGTGAATGAGATGAAGGGCCCAGCGGAGCAGTGCATGAGATGAAGGGCCCAGCGGAGCAGTGCATGAGATGAAGGTCCCAGCGGAGCAGTGCTTGAGATGAAGGGCCCAGTGGAGCAGTGCTTGAGATGAAGGGCCCAGCGGAGCAGTGCTTGAGATGAAGGGCCCAGTTCAGCGGTGCTTGAGATGAAGGGCCCAGTTCAGCGGTGCTTGAGACGGCGGTGCCCAGTTCAGCGGTGCTTGAGACGGCCGTGCCCAGTTCAGCGGTGCTTGAGATGAAGGGCCCAGTTCAGCGGTGCTTGAGATGAAGGGCCCAGTTCAGTGGTGCTTGAGACGGCGGTGCCCACTTCAGCGGTGCTTGAGACGGCGGTGCCCAGTTCAGCGGTGCTTGAGACGGCGGTGCCCAGTTCAGCGGTGCTTGAGATGAAGGGTCCAGTTCAGCGGTGCTTGAGAGGAAGGGCCCAGTTCAGCGGTGCTTGAGACGGCGGTGCCCAGTTCAGCGGTGCTTGAGACGAGTGTCCAGGTCAGCGGTGCTTGAGATGAGTGTCCAGGTCAGCGGATCCGGCCATGGCATGGCATGGATGTCACTCGCCACCTGACATGTGGCTGGCGGGGCCTTCCTGCCCATCTGTCTGGTGGCTTGCGGAGTCCTCCTGGGCTGCAGTACCGGGCCTGTGGGTGTCCTCCTGCACACCTGGGATGGGGCTGGTGGGGCCCTCCTGGCCAGCTGGCCTGCTGCCGGACTTGTCGGGCGTGCTGCCCTTCCCACCCTTCCCTGTACGCCTGTGGCCCTTCCCCACCTTTGGCGGTGTGCCAGGTGGCACCCGACTTCCTGCCGGAGCAAATGTAGGGATTTTGGTCCCTGGTGTCTTTGGTCTCTCGCGCCGGGCACTGGCAATCTTCGGGTGCTTTTCCGGGGGTGGGCTGGCTCCTAGCTGAACTGGATGCCCTTGAGGGTGGGGGACTCCACAGTCCATGGCAAACAGTCTTTATAGGTCCCAGTTTTGTGGTGCTGAGGTGCTGATTGGAGTCTTATGAGATGGACGGGGTGGGGGAGTTGTAGGAAAGAGGTCAAGTTTGGAAAGGAAAAGCAATTTTGAAAGAGAGGGACGGGTAGGTGTAGTGGGTATGGGAGTAGAGGAAGAGGATGTGGTTGTAGGAGTGTGAAGTCTGGTGTCTTTGGGTGCAGGTGCTTGGACTGGAGGCTGTTGTGAGGTGGATGGCTGTTGGGTGGGTGGCTGCCTGCGTTTGTGTAGTTTGGAAGAGGGGGTGACAGACACACTGGGAGAGGACACAGGGGACGTGTAAATGGTAGTGGGGGTGGTGACTGCACATGTGCGGAGTGTTCTGGTGGGTGTGCTGGTGATGGACGTAGTGGCTGAAGATGTTGTGCATGCAAGTGTGAGTGGAGACGTGACAGGGAGGGAGGAGGGAGACGAGGAGGAGGGGGACACAGTGGAGGCAGTGGGTGTTGGTATGTCTGCATGTGGATGTTGCTTGTGTGAATGCTTGTGTGATGTGTGGTGCTTATGTCTGGATGAGCTTCCCTTGGGTGTTGAGGTGTGTGCAGGCTGGTCTGATGGTGTGTCTGGGATAGGCAGAGGTACAGGTGATAGGGTCTGGGTGGAGGAAGTTGGAGGGGGGAGGCTAGAGACAGGGACAATGGCTGCCGTCAGTGCTGAGGCCAGAGCGTTGAACGATCGCTGATGGGCAGCCTGACCAGAATGAATGCCCTCCAGGTATACATTACTCTGGTGCACCTCCCTTTCTACACCCTGGTTGGCATTCAAAAGGGTAGACTACCCAACAATGATGGTCCTCAGGAGGTCAATGACCTCCTCACTGAGGGCAGCAGGGGTGACAGGGGCAGGGCCTGAGGTGCCTGGGGCGAAGGAGATGCCCACCTTCCTGGGTGAGCGGGCACGGGGCAAACGCTGAGGGGCTGCTGGGAGGGCGGTGCTGGTGCGCTGGGTGGCGGCTGTACCTGTTGTTGCGTGGGGCACGGATGTTGCCGCCACCACAAGGGAGCTCCATTCAGAGGACGAGTCGCTGTCACTGACATCAGCACGAGTCCCCGCTGTAGAGCTCCCCTCGCCCTCCGTCCCACTGGTGTATTCGGACTCCGTTGCATGGCCCTCCAGGGCCATGTGGGATGCAGCTCCCTCGTGCTCCGATGCCACTTCTCCTCCGCCTGATGATGCTAATGCACACATGAACAGGAAGACCACAAAAAAGGAAGGGGGGGGGGAAGAAATAAAGACATGTTGAGTGCATGCATTGGCGACACCGTTGGCGGAGAGGACAGACACAGAAGCCCCCTGCACTACGCCGCACACTTGGGGTCCACTACGCAATCCGTGGGACATGGCCTACAAGCCTATGGACGACAACTGCACACATAGATGACACAGGGCCATGGACAGCTGTACTTGGCACCCTACAGAGGTGGGGGTGGGGGCTGGGGGCACAGGGCCATGCCATACGGAGGGGCCTAGCCTACAGAAATCGCCCTGGCCTAGGGATACCCACAGCCCTCCTCCCCCACCTAGACACCTCCACTGCGCGCAAAGTCAGCAGAATGTATTTGTACTCACCCCCTTGTGTCTGCTGTGATGTCCTCAAGCGCCCATCCAAATCGGGGTAGGCCACCGCCAGGATCCGGGACATCAGGGGGGTCAAAGTACGACTGGCACCCCTCCTACGTTGGGAGGCCATCCCCAGCTGAGCCTCCGCCGTCTTCCTGCTCCAGCGTCGGATGTCCTCCCACCTCTTCCGGCAGTGGGTGCCCCGTCTGTTGTGGACCCCCAGGGTCCGGACGTCCTTGGCGATGGCACGCCAAATAGCGACTTTCTGGTGGGCGCTGACCTATGTGACATGTACAGGGAGAGAAAAATTGTCATCACCTTCTGCATGCTCGATGTGAGTGGCCCCCCATCCCCACCCTTGCCATGTGGCACATGCTCTCATCTGTTGTTTGATGCATGCCTCAGTCGCTCCCCTCCCCACCATCTTTCATCCACCCCACTCAACCCAGGCATTGCCCACTAAGCATGGTCCCTGTGTACTTACATGTTGGTCTGGAGGACCGTAGAGTAGCGCATACTGGGGGAGGACCCCATCCACAAGTTTCTCCAACTCCTCCGCAGTGAAGGCAGGGGACCTTTCCCCAGTCGCATGAGCCATTGTCACTTCCAGACCGAGGTCACAGCAGCACTTGCAGTGTAGGTCCTCTCCTGTGGAAGATCAGGTATTGAGTGATTAAGCAGATAGAAAATGGCGGTCACGCCAGCGGCGGTGCGTACCGCGGCGGTGCGTACCGCGACCGCCGGCGCACATCGTCATTGGCTCCTGAAACCCATAGGGTTCAATGTTAACCAATGCGGCTTTGCGCCGCGGTCTTCGACCGCCTACCGCCACGGTGTGCCACGCCAGCGCATTGACGTCACATCCCACTGTCGCACTTCTCAGGTCAGGCAGCCACCATTTCAAGGGCCCACATGGCTTAATTTCTAATGCGTCACACATACCTAGGCCTTGCATCAACACTCATACAAGCCATTCAATGCATTGGGAATCGTGTTATGTGCAAGCTGTGGTTACGTACCTGTGGGTTGATTGACTCTGTGCTCGCTGTTGTCCTTCATAGGCACCGTCCGCTGGGACATGCGAGGAGATGGAGGAATCTTCCCGTGTACAGACCGCTGGTGGACCTGTCGACAATGGAGGAACGACATGTCATACTGACATACAGGCTTGACCGAGCCACTATTCAGGAACTGTGTGCCCAGCTGGAGCCAGACCTGATGTCACCCATCCGCCAACCCACAGGGATCCCCCCTCTAGTGCAGGTGATGTCAGTACTCCATTTCTTAGCAAATGGGTCATTTCAAACAACAGTGGCCTTATCATCAGGGATGTCCCAGCCCATCTTTTCCAAGGTGTTGTCCAGAGTGTTGTCTGCCCTGCTCAAACACATGCGGAGCTACATCATTTTCCCTGAGGTGGGGGATTTGGTTACAGTGAAAGGAGACTTCTATGCCCTTGGACATATTCCCAACATCATTGGTGCCATTGATGGGGCCCATGTTGCTTTGGTCCCCCCCAGCAGGGATGCACAGGTGTACAGGAACCTGAAGAGTTATAATTCCATGAATGTACAGATGGTGTGTTTGGCTGACCAGTACATCTCCCATGTTAATGCCAAGTTCCCTGGGTCAGTGCATGACGCCTACATCCTGCGGAATAGCAGCATCCCGTATGTGATGGGTCAACTCCAGAGGCACCGGGTGTGGCTATTAGGGGACTCTGGTTACCCCAACCTGTCATGGCTACTGACCCCAGTGAGGAATCCCAGGACAAGGGCAGAGGAACGGAACGGTACAATGAGGCCCATGGGCGGACTAGGAGGGTGATCGAGCGAACCTTTGGCCTCCTGAAGGCCAGATTCAGGTGCCTCCATATGACAGGTGGATCTCTAATGTACTCACCAAAGAAGGTGTGCCAGATCATCGTGGCCTGCTGTATGCTTCACAACCTGGCTTTGCGACGCCAGGTGCCTTTTCTGCAGGAGGATGGTCCAGATGGTGGTGTTGTAGCAGCTGTGGAGCCTGTGGAGAGTGAAGAGGAGGAAGCTGAAGAGGACGACACTGTTAGGGTTTGTGCACAGCAAAGAGCATGTCCCCTCTCACTGCACTAGTGGGTTCTGTAATAGCTCCCTTTTAAACTTACTATTGAAAGCCTTTCTTGTTATCTCACCTTCCCCCCCCTAGGCTTCTGTGTATGTTGTTTAATGTGCTGTTTTGTTTACACATAGGGCCTTGCTTTTACCAAGGCTTCTTTAAAACACTCCTCTCTAGGCCATGTGTTAATTTAACTCATTTGCATAATAACTGAAACTCTGCACACCTTTCAAGAACATGTGCAGCATGTGAGGACCACACCCAGCTCTTCAAACCACACCCAGCTCTGCACACCTTTCAAGAACATGTGCAGCATGTGAGGACCACACCCAGCCCTGTCTATAAAAGGCAGCCCTCGAGCCTCGTCCAGTGCTTGTGCTCGTCTACCTCCCGCTTACCTGAGGACAGATCCCTCGGGGCTGGCACTCCTGCTCTCTACAGACTTTCATTGGCTTCAATGGGCGCAGCTGCTGGCTCTTCCTTCTTCCGGTTTCCGGTTCCTCCTTGCCTCAGCCTCTCTCCTACAAGCAACCTGCAAAAGAGAAAGAAGACAAGGTTAGACTGATCAGTATCTCTTGCCAGCAACAAGTAAGTGCAAAACTTTTATTACCTGAATGAACTTTGACAACAATTTCTGGATTCGTGTATAGACAATTTGAAACAAGATACCTTCCACGAACATTGTGATTCAAACTCTTTGTTACAACAATACTTTGCGGAACTTTGTGAAGCAAACATTTTTTTATGGAACTTTTAAGAATCGAACCGTGGAAACCATTAACAGCAAGGCAAACAGTAAATCAAGGACTTGCACAAATTACATGCTGTATTTTGACGTAAAAGTACAGTATTTGTTTTATAAAAGATTCTGGAAATATGGGAAAAGTGAGTCTGCTATTGGCAATTTAGGCTTTAATTATATTAAGATGAATGTTTGATATTGATAATTCTGATAACGGTATTTGTTTAATGTTTTAGAAGCTTTAGAGTAATAGAAAGCACATCCCAGAGCAGTAACACATTCCAAACCTGGAAACTAGAGACCAGGATCCAAGAGGTACTTTTAGAAGAAAATTTCTAATAAATAAAGGGATAGTCAGGAACCCAGTTAGGAATAGGATGTACTTATCTGTTCTTTGTTTATGTTTCATTAGGCACCAGTTTCTACCAAAGTCAGAGAGGGCCGCAGATTTGTGCAGCACTTCAACAGTGGAAACGCAAGAACGCTGTTGTCTCTTTATTTTATTTTATCCACTTCCCCCCTTCCCTTGAGCTTCTGTTCTTAGTGCACTGTTTTAAAAACTAGTGTGCTGGAACAAGCAGTTTCAGGGTGGGGTCGGATTGTCTTCAACCTCCATCAGAACTGAACAAGGACTCAGGTGAGCTGGGCTTTGACAGACATAGAGAACAGGAACACAGTAATACAGCAGTATTTTCAATGACACACAGGTAAGAGTACACACCAGCATATTACATTTACTTTAAGACTCCTACCTTTCTACTGTCTGACTTCTTCCCCCAGTGTATGGAAACTGTGTTGTGACTTTCCCTTCCGTTTTCAGAGATGTGGGCCCCACTGCGTGACATCTGCTTTGTTTCCCCATGGACTAAAGCTGTGTGACAGTGGTTTGTTGGCATCACATTGTGAATGAACATTTTGGCACGGTCATGTCTAATACATTTGTTCTAAATCACAGCCAGACTCCAGATTGTTTTGTGCAATAAGTGTTTTTATTCAAGTGCTCTAAATTGGATGGGTGGTTGCAAATCGGTGAGAGGTGATGGTGGATATTGTCCATGGCATAGTCCAGACTATCAGTCTCACAGGTGCATTGTCCAAATGCCTGTGGGAAGTGGAGCAGGGGCAGTTTAAGGCTGGACAGGGTGACAATGTGGGACAGTGGGATGACAATCAGGGCGGTATCCTTTGCTGGCGGGGGTCTCGACATCTTACTCTGTCTTCTTCCTGGATCTCAGGGCCCGCTTGCGGGGTGGTTCTCCTTCTGCAGGGGGTGGGGTTCTGGTGGCCTGTTGGTCTTGTGTCAGGGCCTCCTGTCCACTAGCGCCGGCGGAGGTGGTAGGCAGTTCATGGTCCATGCTAGTGTCAGGGGCCCTTTGAGCTGCCACAGTGTCCCGCAATGTGGTGACTACCTCATTCAGGGCCACTACGATGGTACCCATGGCGGAACTGATGTTTCTTAGTTCCTCCCTGAACCCCATATACTGTTGCTCCTGCAGAAGCTGGATCTCCTGAAACCTGGCCAGGACCGTCGCCATCGTCTCCTGGGAGTGGTGGTATGCTCCCATGATGGAGGAGAGGGCCTCGTGGAGAGTGGGTTCCCTGCCCTGGGCCTGTCCCTCCCCTGTCGCACAGCAGCCCTCCCAGTTCCCCTGTTTCCATGGGCCTCTGTCCCCTGGACCGTGTGCCCACTACCACTGCCCCCAGGTCCCTGTTGTTGTTGGGGTGTTGGGTTAGCCTGGGTTCCCTGTAGTGGTAGACACACCGCTGATTGACGTGTCCTGGGGACAGAGGTATGGGCCCACTGGGTGGGTGCTGTGCTGGTGTTCCCAGAGGGGGGAAGGTCTGCTGTGGCCTGTGGCTGTCTGAGGGGAACCGACTGTCCCGAGGTCCCCGATGGACCGGGCTGGTCATCTAGATCCAGGGAGACAGAGCTGCTGTCCTCACTGTGGGCCTCTTCTGGGGGTGGAGTGGACATTTCTGGACCCTCCTGCGCGGTGACCTGGCGTTCGGTTCCTGCAGGGGTATAAAAGTATGGTTATTGCATCTGTGTGTGCCATAGCATGCAATGGGTGGGTGCCCGTTTACCCCAGTGCTGGCATTCCTTTGTGGGGGCTGTTGTGACGGTGGTTTGGGGGGGGGGGGTTGTATGTGTATGTGCAGTGGGCATGCTTTGGTGATGGGTGTCCATGCTTTGTGGACGCATGCAAGGCTAGGTGTTGGGATGGGTGGGTTGTGATGGTGAGACATTTGCAAGGATTAGGTGTGATGGGGGTGGGGGTGAAGGTGGGGGTATGAGTTGGCATGCAGGTGGGGTGGGGGGGATGAAGTAGTGAAGATGAGACTTACCAGAGTCCTTTCCTCCAGCTACTCCTGCGAGGCCCTCAGGATGCAGGATGTTCAAGACCTGCTCCTCCCATGTTGTAAATTCTGGGGGAGGAGCTGGGGGTCTGCCACCAGTCCGCTGCACCGCGATGTTGTGCCTGGATACCATGGAACGCACCTTCCCCCTTAGGTCGTTCCACCTCTTCATGATGTCCTCCCGATTTCTTGGGTGCTGTCCCACAGCGTTGACCCTGTCCACTATTCTGCTCCATAGCTCCATCTTCCTGGCAATGGTGGTGTGCTGCACCTGTGTCCCGAACAGCTGTGGCTCTACTCGTACAATTTCCTCCACCATGACCCAGACTTCATCATCAGAGAACCTGGGGTGTCTTTGCGGTGCCATGGCGTGGTGTGGGTGATGTGTAGGGTGGATTGTGTGGTGCTAAGTGTGGTGATGTGTATTGTTGTGTTGTGTGAAGTGCGTGCAAATATTGCTGGGTGACAGTGAATTGGGCGTCTGGGTGCTCGGATGTCTTTTCTCAGTGCGTGTTCATGAATCTCTAGGAGTGGAGGTTTGTGTGTGATGTGGGTGGGTGTTTTATATTGTATTGGGTGTGTGGGTGTGGTGTGTGTATGTGTATCAGGTGTGTGTATTTCGAATTGTCCAATGTGGTAGTGTTTTGTATGTGTGTGTGTATTTTGAGCGCAGCGGTGTGTACCGCCAATGGAATACCGCGGTTGAAAGACCGCCGCATGGATTCGTGTGTCGTGATAGTGTGGGCGTATTTCTGTTGGCGTGACGGTGGAGGTTTGGTCATCGCCAGTTTCTCGTTGCCCTTTGGTGTGGGGGACTTTTGTGGGTGTCTGTATTTTGGCGGTTTGCCTGTTGTGGGTCAGAATGACCGTGGCGGTTTGCCGCGGCCGCCGCGGTGTTATGGCGGTCTTCTGAACGGCGGTAAGCGACTTTTCCCGCCGAGGTTGGAATGACCACCTATGTCTCATTCCAGGGAGGTACTGGATTGCAACTAATCGTGTGTTTGGAATTGTCTGGTGCAACTCAAGTCATCGCACACCAGACGTTGTGCCTCATTCCAGGGAGGCACTGCATTGGTCACTTTGCGTGTGCGATTGGAATCGTTTGGTGCGATTCAGGTCATTGCGCTCCAGACACTGTGTCCATACCAGAAAGGCACGGAAACTGGTAACTCTTCGTGGGTGATCGGAATCGTCTGGTGCGACTCAAGTAATTGCGAACCCCACGTTGTGCTTTTTTCAGGAAGGGAACAGGTTTGGTAACTCTTCCTGTACAACCAGGACACCTGGAGTGGCCTAAGTCATCGCACCCCAGACGTGAAGTCTCTGTTCCCAGGAGGCAAGGAATTGGTAACTATTTGTGGACTGGAGTGTCTGGCTTGGCTTGGCACCACTGTGAACAGCGTGCATCCCAAAGCAATCCTCTCCCTGTGCTTTGTAGACTGGGGTCCACAGCAAGAGGACAGTGTGGGGACCCCTGAGTGAACCTCCAGAGTTGTGACCAAATCTCCATTTGTCGGCTGTCGCTTGACCAGCCATTCTCTCTTTCTACCCCCACCCTTGCCATGGGATCCTGAATAAGTGTAACCACCAGCCGTGAGCAGCCTAGTATCCAGGGAAAGGCTACTACATCTCTAGATCTTTGGGGCAGGAATTGGATAGAGGGTGGAGGAACATTTGGGTCTGCAAACAACTCACCTGCCGAATGAGAGCACCACATTAGGGTGCTGGAAGCAATTGTGTGTGAATAGTAGCCTGTCTGATTTCCATGGCAATGCGTAGCGGTGCGGAGTGAGTGTGTGGCCTGTAATAGACTACACTGCACCGCAGGGGGGTTGTGCACGTTCTTTACTATTATGGTTGACATTGATGTTTACCTGTGCGTCCTGGGCCACGGAGCTAAGTGCAGAGATTCTCTGTATGTAGAGATTGCTGCTATCGTTAGGAACCGGCATGCATCCTATAACTGTTTAATATTGAATTAGGGTGAATGCTAGGGCGGGTCTTGTGCTGCCAACGTGCTTACACCGCATGAGGGTGCTGGGAGAAAAAGTATTATTTTTCTCACTTGTACATACTGCTAGTGTCGTATTAACACACTTGGGACTAGTACTACTAGTTACGTTTCTAAATGTAATTTATGCCCAGATTTACATGATGTTCATGTTGTGTTAATTAATGTGTGTGTTGATTACAAACTTTATTTACATACATCTTGTGTGAAGTCTCTTTTGTGACGCCCAGTGTGATTATTGTGTGGTATTGCTGTGCCAATGCTTTACACATTGCCCCTGTAATAAGCCTGACTGCTCTATGCCAAGCTACCAAAAGATGAGCGCAGGTTATAATGTAAGTGTAATCACCCACCCCTAACGGCCGTGGTAGGTTCTGCCTGGCTAAGGTCTTGCCTCAGCCACCCAGAACGTGCTGCCTCCAACAGGCATTTCCTGAGATTTTCTTGGCATTACTTCATATCCTTCCCCATTTTTCTCTGCTGTCAAGTGTCCACTTGTGCCACAATGTGTCTAGTGAATATTTAGTCTGACTCAGCAATACTTGCTACATAACTGTTACCACCTTATGTCTGCGATTCGGGGAACATATTATTTTAAGACCCTGGTGTGTTGGTGGCTCCTTAAAGTCTGTCTTCCATAATTTCTGCAATGTAGAGCAAATGGAGCACATAATACTTCCCCGGTAAGTCATGGTCCTTCAAGAGATCTCTTAATTCTATGAGTGTGCCCCCTTTGTACAAGACCTGTGGTCCCCGAACTCCCAGGGGTCCATGACACATCCCCAGCAGTTCCACAGGCATCTTAAGGTCTGGACTGGCAGGAAGGCACTTCTCAAGATGGGGCCTCTCAATATGTGTTACTTCATTTCTGCATCAGTTTTAAAAGCACTGCAAATTTCCTTGTGTATCCAGCAGTTTTGGGGCAAAAATAGAAGTGTCAAGTTAAATCTGTGATTACCTGCTGGAGAGAGAGAGAAGTTTTGTCTAATGGCAGTTTTGACTCATCCAACGTAGTGCAGGTAGTTAATATGCCTGCTGCACAGAACATGTATCATGCATATCAAAGAACAGTAAATTATGTGTATAGCGCAGTGGGTTACTGCTTTTGTCACAGATGCTTTTGTTACTGTGCATTTTATAAGTTACAATCGTAGTCTAGCACAGTGAGCTATGAACTGCCATCAAAAACTGCATGCAAACTGCATGGTACAAGTTAGAAAATTATGCTTTTTCTAGTATTTCTTTATCCTGATACTGCTAAAAAAGGTTTGTTTGCATAGAAATACTTTTTTTTAAGTCAATGCTAACCACTGTGTTATGTTTTGAATCCTAAGATTGTGCTTCTCCAGACCAAGCACTCTAAAAAAATGCCTACCTGTATGGATGATGTGAATCCTACATCTTGTTGTCCCCTTTGCCTTATGTAACATTCTCTATACATTGATTTACACATGTATGATTCATTGCCTCTGTATGTGTGTGATGTAAAGTGCTATGACACCCTAAACTGGTATGAGGGGCTATATGGAGAGATGAGGGGCAATTTAGGTTTTACTTTCTTTTCTAAAAAAAATAAATATAGAAATCACTTGAGAAGTGTAGAATCTGACCTGAGGATTCAACTTTCTGGAGAAAAAAAAATGAAAAGTCAGTCACCCAGATGCAGCACCAACCTTCCCATTAACATATTTCGATCTTTGCAAATTTTTTCAAAATAAAATAATGATCAAGTATTTTGTTGGTGTGTACTTGTTTGTGCATTTTTTGCAAATTACTGTTTTAATGTTTGAAATTTAAATCATACAAAATGCTTTGGGGTCCCCGGCTTCCAGTAGTGATTCAGTGGGGGTCCTCAGGAATCAAAAGGTTTGTAACCACTGTTCTACTCTCGCTATTCTTTTTTAGGTCCTGCCTGCAGAAAACATGTGCAATCGCTTGCGACAAACTATAGTTCCCTAAAAAAACTAAAACTAAAAAGTTACTTTTAGCCCACCCATTACTTACCATTGATTGGCTTCTTCCTCACTCAGTTTCTTCTTTCTCGTTGGTCGGGTCATGCAGGCATAACTTGCTCTGCATGTGTTCGCCAATCCATGGAGCAACAATGAAAGTACTAAATAATGCCTTCATTGGTGTTCTGCCGCTGCTTTCACTCGCTCGGATTGAGATATTATTTTTGTTCGTCCCCTGTTGCCTTTGATCCCAGACTTTGATGCTTCTCGTCGTCATCCAACTCTGTTGTTGTTTGTTACCCTTTACCCCCTCCTTGTTTGTTTTTCTTGCCCTCGTCCACATGGTTTTTGCTTGCCCACCCCCATTTTGCGTTGTTTGTTGCTTAAACCCCCACATGTTTTCTTGCTTTTTTAGGTGGCGGGAGCCAGAAGCAACTTACATAACATCAGCAACAAGGTGCGAACTTGCAAAGATGTTCTGTTATTGGTCTAGCTCGCAATTTAAGTTGCTAACCTTCAGGCTAGTTATGCCTCTCACTTCCCGATATATGCGCTCTTGAAAGTTTGCCACAAACTTGAGATACTTTGCTTCTTTGTAAAGACCTCAAATTCTTTTCTTTCGGAAAAACAAAATAAAATTTTTCAGCATTTAGAGTAACTCATTAAGCATACTTAAAATGAGCGCAATATTCTGCCATCCCAAGTATAAAGATTATTATTGGTATATCACACCATACTAGCATTTAGGTCAGTTATACAACAGAGACACATTGGTAATTTGCCCAAGATCAGATGCGGAAATTGGGATTAGAAGAATACCGTCGAGAATCTTAAACAGGTAATTAAACCACTGAACCACATCTCACAGTGGCGATGCTGTGCACGTGCCTGCATACGTGTGGCGGTTTTGAACATACCAGGTATGTGTAGTGACAGAGGATGTCCCTGGTGTAATCTCTTTGTGGGCTTTTAACCACGACCACCGCACGCCCATCAGTTTGGTTGGTTTGTGGGCTTGCCTTTTAAAATTTGCTTCATTTAATTAGTGAAAGGCATGTATATGCCATGCCTTCTCTTGTAGCGCACCAGCCAACTACTGAAAACATACGAGGCTCCATGTTTTCGGTATGGTTTGCAGACTACTTTTTAATTCGTAGGCAGTGCAATCTCGCTGGGCAGCAGTCAAACGGTTTTTCATGACATCGATACTGTTACATGGATATTTGCGCTTTTGCCGGTTCAATGGATACTTGCACTTTTCAAGGTGGCATGGATAATTGCACTTTTGCCATATGTTTGATTTCAACCGAACTTCTGTTTCCTTTTGTGTGTGTGTGTGTGCTTTGCGCTCATGTTGGCTCGCTTATCTGAAACTATTTTACTTTTCAGTTTATATGGCAAGTAAAGTCCGATTAGTTATGTGAAACTGTTTTACTTTTTATTTTCAGTTTTTGTGGCAAGAAAAGTCCGGTTAAGAGTTTACAACGCTAAACTTGAGAAAACGTAAGACCCATTGGATTGCAAATGCTTGTTCACGCTTGTCATTACATGTATCGGGCGCTGTCATGGGAATGGAGCAACCCCAAAGCATTTGAATACAATAGAAATATGTACTGAAATCACAGATACATGAATGATGCATCCATGTGCATGCTTAATGTCTTGGATACCATGGACGAGAACCCATATGGGACATGTATGGGGGCATGATCAGATCAATCAGCAGGAAGCATAACCAGCTTAGTAATGTGGAAGATAGAAGTAGGAGGGTCACAAGATAGTTGAACATGGGGACTAAAGGAAATGGGGTGACATTAATGAATGGTCGAGAAATCGTAGGTGATGTGCTTTAAAGTATACATTCACCTGCATTGCTTCTTCGATGGTTCAGATTTTGTGCCATCGTTTTTGCCACAATCCTTTCCATGTATTTGTGTGCAATTGTCTAGTGCTTTCTGCAATAAGATGGGTCAGAACAATGCTTTACATTGTTGTACAGGATGCAAATTCACATGCAGGTATTTAGTTGGTTGTGCTGCTGATGGCCTAAACTTGCTCAGGATTAAGCGCCAGGGTCTGCAGAAAGTACATATAATGAGTGAAACATAAGAAGCCAGACGCAAGGCCTATCACAGGAGATTACCTTTCCTTTGCATTGTGGGCTGGCATTCCTGCTCCCCATGCATATGTTGAAGCAGCTGATTATTATGTCAACCACCTCCCTTTTGCATGGCCGACCTCCCGCTTTGGCCCTACGCTATACAGGATATCCTTACCAGAGGGGAAGCTAGAGTCATGGGGCCTGCTTGTAGTCTTTGGGGATCTTATATAGTAAACCACAGAGCAATGAAACTTACTATTAGGCATGAGCGGGGAAAGCCATGCACTGCTCCTGGGCTGGCTCCTGCGCTGGCAGTGCTTGGCTCCACAATCGTATTTTGGCACTCCCACCAATGTCCTCCACCATGGATTCCCTCAGAACCACCCTCCAACAGTGCCCCTCATCTCTTTATAGCCCCCACACATACATTTCATTTGTCTTAAAGCGCTGGTTGGGGGTTGAGTTTACTAAGAAGAAAGTATATCTACCCAAATGAACCATTTTTGGCAACATTCAGAGTAGATAATGAAAGACTGGGGAAAAACATAACATCCTAACCTATATCATGTAGTTTTCATGCAGCTTGTTGATGCCAGTTGTTGGAAAATGGCCCTTACTGAAGGGTCAACCCAAACTTTTGCCTTCTTCCTCCTATTTTTCCGACCTCGTTTTTGTGGGCTTTAGGGCTCTGGATATTTTACCACCGTACTCCCTCCCTAAAAACATGTTAAAATTGTCTCATACCCAATTGGCATATTTAATTTACTGGTTAAGTCCCTAATAAAGTGCACTACATGTGCCAAGGGCCTGTAAATTAAATGCTACAAGTGGGCCTGCAGCACTGATTCTGCCACCCACATAAGTAGCCCCTTAACCATGTCTCAGGCTTGCCATTCCAGGCCGTGTGTGTGCAGTTTCACTGCCACTTGGACCTGATATTTAAAATTAATTGCCAAGCCTTAAACTCCCCTTTTTCTACATATAAGTCACCCCTAAGGTAGGCATCTAGGTAACCCATAGGCCAGGGAACTGTGTAAGTAAAAAGCAGGACCTGTACTTATGTGTTTTAAATGTCCTGCCAGTGGAAAACACAAAATCTGTTTTCCACTACTGTGAGGCCTGCTCCTCTTGTAGACCAGCATTAGAACTGCCCTTATATAATTTTAAGTGGCGGATTCTGATCTGAAAGGAGTAGCCCTGTCATGTTTATTATGGTCAGAATGATAAAAGAAAATCCTGCTTACTGGTGAAGTTGGATTTAATATTACTATTTTAGAAATGCCACTTTTAGAAAGTGGGCGTATTCTGCACTTACTGCCTATGTGCCTTACAGCCTGTCTCCAATCCACGTCTGGTCTGTGCTGGTTGACAGCTCCTCTTGTGCATTCCACCCAGACAGCCATAATCATAGGACACTCAGTCACATCTATATTCATCTGCATACTGAATGGGTCTTCCTGGGCAGGAAGGGCGGAGGGGTTCTCTCTTACACTTCAAAGGCCAGTGGGCTGCACTCGAACAAAGGACTGATACACTCCCACAGGGATTATGGCAGATAGGACTGGACTGAAAGGGGAACTTGTGCACTTCAAAACCACTCTTTGAAGTTTCCCTCACTCCTAAGCCATTTTATGGTCTCTGACCATACCAAATCAGACACTTCTGGATCGACACCTGGAATCAGAGGGACTGCCTAGCTGCCCAAATGACTCATCTGGACTGCTTTGCTGAGAAGTTCTGCTGTCCTGCTT
Source organism: Pleurodeles waltl (assembly GCF_031143425.1). Classification (NCBI taxonomy): domain Eukaryota; kingdom Metazoa; phylum Chordata; class Amphibia; order Caudata; family Salamandridae; genus Pleurodeles; species Pleurodeles waltl. The sequence goes on from NC_090446.1 coordinate 768,841,714, forward strand.
GTTGCTCTGCTGCCTGCGGGCCTCTGACTCTGCTAGAAGGACTCTGCCTTCCCCACTAGTGCTCTCCAAGGGCTTGGATTGAGCTTGCCTTCTGTTCTGAAGTCTCACGACCCAGAGAAGAAATCGTTTGTGCATCGGAAAATCAACGTAATACCTGCAGAAACCGGCGCAGCCTTGCAGCGGAAAATTTCCTGCATCACCTACCTTATCGATGCAGCGCCTGCTCCTTACCATCTCATTAAGGATTTTCAAAGCATCGTCCCTGGGCATCAAAATATCCCTGCATCGCAGTGAGGAACAAAGGCTGCGCTCCTGGAAATCGACGCATCACCTTCCAGCATGGAAAGAAACGACATATCGTCTGGGCCGCGCCGGAAAATCCAACACAGCGCCTTATTTTTCAATGCATCTCCTCCTCTGTGGCCCCTGTGTGTTGTTATGTTTGACGCATCCCAGGTACTGGGTGTTACAATGATACAACCACTGAGTCGTAAGGATTGAGAATCTTTTAAACCTTTAAAAAGTGATTTCATGACTTTTGCATATTGGATTTTTGTCGCTTTGATCTTATTTTATTCAGATTCATATTATCTATCCTTCTAAACTGGTGTGGAGTATTTTTTGTGGTGTTTTCACTGTGTTACTGTATGAGTTATTGTACAAATACTTTGTACGTTGCATTCAAAGTTCAGCCTGCCTGCTCTGTGCCAAGCTACCAGAGGGCGAGCACAGGATAATTTGAATTGTGTTGTGACTTACTCTGACTAGGATTGTGGTCCCTACTTGGACAAGGATGTATACCTCTGCCAACTAGAGACCCAATTTTTAACACCAGTTCATAAGTCACTGTGTTACATTAGGATTTTAATTTATGAACTGCTATAACTAAAGGATCTTTGTGACAAAAGCAGTAATCCACTTAGCTATCAACATAAAATGCAGGTCTGTGATCTGCACTGCACACAATTTTAGAATATTAACCCTCCGGGCTACTTGATGATGATTCAAAACTACCACTAGACAAAAATCCATCTCTCTCCTACGGGAACATTAATCACCAGAGTTATCCAGGGAGTCCAGTGCCTGGTGCGGTTGCATCCATCACACTGCTGTAAAGCTGGCCTGAGTGGCTAAGTGTGCATAACAAGTGTAGTGCACCTATTTTTCCTTTCGGAAGGCATAGCTCTATGACAGGCAGTACCTTTGACCTACCATTTGATCTTTAGCAGTTTAAGTTCTTTTACACTAGCTTTACTTGTTGTTTTAGCTGAGAATTATTATTGCCATGTGGTGCACACCTCTGTGTGACTGTGTCCAAATGTTGTGCTCAGCACACTATTTTTTATGCCTGGCGATGACCATATAATTTTACTAAACTGACATACATAATAAAAGTATCTGTAGGGGCTTTTTGCTAGCCCTCTTCATCCATTGGTCTGTTCTTGTGTCATTCACATGTTTCCACATTCTACAGCTTACAGCATGGGCAGCGGGACAGCCAACTTCCCCCACTGGATAACTTTACTGTAAATGATGGCCCTCTGTCCATTCACAAGAAGCACAGCCTCACACAAATTAGCTTTCCTCTGTGAAAGAGACGTCTATGGCATTGTGTGCTTTTAGTGAATAAGGCCCTCATTTAGAACATGGTGCTAATGGGCGCACCCCCGGCGGTGCCAGTTCACTACTACCCACCGCCAGGCCTGAATCGACTGCTGGGCCACGGTAGCCACTTTCGACCCGGCGGTCGAGCCAAGACCACCGGTAGGATATTGATCCCATTGCCACCTGGGATTCCTGGTGGGATAGCCCACCAGGTAATCCCTGGTGGAAAGCATACTGGTGATAGGAGTACTCATTCCTGTCACCAGTATGTGACACGCTATCCCCCCAACTGCTGCAACCCCCAAATACCCCATCCAGCCCATGGACACCCTCCCAAACCCCTGAACCCCAAAATCCTCCACCCTACCCCTACCCCCCGATCACCCTGTAGGCCTTCCCCAAACTACTCTCACCATCCCCCACACCCCACCTCCGTTCAGGCCCCCCAACCCCTAACCACCAAATACACATGCACGCATACATAGACATACACACACGCATGAATACATGCACACACACCCCTTCACAAACACACATGCACACCCCCATGCATGTACTCACTCACTCAACACACACACCTACCTCTCCCCCATTCCCTCTCGGGCAGCACTTACCTGTTCCGTGGCGCTGCTGCGGGAGGGAACAGGCTCTTAGGATGCTGCTCGGCCGGCATCGCTGAGTCTCCATACACCGCCACGCCTATGACTGCATCATAATAGGCATGGTAGTGTCTGGACTGATGTGGCAATGAGGGTGGAACAGCATCCACCCCGCCACTGATCGCCAGCATGGCGGCCCTCAATGCCATCAATGGCGGTGAGGCTCCAGGCGTCATTATATGGTGGGGTGCCTACCACTGTGTCTTCCAAAGACCGTCAGCACAGTTGTCGGCGGGGCATCCCGCCATGTTCCAAACGAGGGCCTAATTGTTGTTAGCCAGGGTTTTGTTGACTCATTGCACCATGCTGTATGCTGTAGTGGGAGGTAGAAAAATGTAAATAGCACAACATCACACCAGCTACACCACTGGGTAAAGTGGTCTGGGTGAAAGCCACTATATGTATTTTAGGTCCTTTTCTAACTACACATACCTGTCAGGAAACACACATACTGTTCTGTTAAAATCATGTGTGATGTTTGACTCTTTTTATTCGTTTTTTTAATTGTAAACATATGGACGTCATATCTAGGTGGCAGTACAGCTTTTTTTCTATTGCATTTTGTGACACATGCCTGCAATTAAAAACAGGAATTGGCCTAGGCAATAAGTCTTCCAATGGTTGCCAGCCTTTTGGCTTTGACAGCGCTTGTTTTGTTTTCCCGTGGTTTTTGTAAAACTTTATTCTTGGGGGAACTGCAGGGCCTCAAGCAACATAAGAAATCCTAAACATTAGCTATGATAAAAAATATATATTTTTGTCTGTCCCCAAAATCATTCACTGTTACATTAGATTCTGGCACTGAAGGAAACTACTTTGTGTGCAGATGTTCTTCTTGTAAAAGAGCAGAGTACCATCACTTGCTGTGAAGTTAGCCGATGGATGAAGTGGACTCACCCTTTGCCCCATGATGTAAGTTTAGTGGGCCGAAGAAAAATATGAATGACACAATAACAGACCAATGGATGACGATGGTGGTCTGAAAGCCCCTATAAATAGGTACATTATATACATAATTGTAATAAAATCAAAAGGTCATGGCTAGCACCAGACCTAAAAAGATAACACTCAGCCCTTCTCTGGAAGTCCCTTAAAAACTGGAAATCACTTCTACCACTTTTGTGGAGGAACACCTCACTGCCAGAATAATATTACAGACTTCAGGTTCATGTTGAAGGCTATCAACTGTCAGTCACCGCTCAATCTCCATGCATGAAAGCGTAGAGTTGAGAGGTATGGGTGTAGAACACTCTCCTGTTGCTGCGACAGAAGAACTTCCTGGAGGGACAGCCTGCTCAGAGGATCGATGCTCATTTTCAGCAGCTCGGGATACCCGACCCTCTTTGCCCAGTCCAAAGCCACAAGGATCACTAGGGCACGGTCGTTCTTGATCTTCTTGAGAACTCTGGGTAGGGGTGGTGTGGGCGGAAAGGCATACAGGAGGCCTGAGCTCTACTCGTGCTGAAAAGCATTGCAGAGCGACTGCCACCTTGGAAACTCCAATGTGCAATTCTGCTGTCATTGAGCATTCTCTTCAGAGGTGAACAGATCTAACCAAGTCTCTCCCCACTGCTGAAAGAGTCCTTGCACCACCTCTAAATAGAGACACCACTTGTGAGCCAGTAGGCATCAACGGCTGAGTTCATCGTGCCAGGTGTTGAACCACCTGGGTTATGCCCTGCTGTTCCAGCTACGTCCAGAGATGCAGGGCCTCTTGACAAAGGAGTCACAACCCCACCCTGCTCTGCTTGTTGCAGTACTACATGGTGGTGGTGTTGTCTGTGATCACCTGTACTAACTTCCCATTGACAGAGGGAAGAAATGCTTTCAATGCTGGCCGGATCGCTCGGAGCTCCAACAGGTTGATGTGGAGACGGATTCCACCTGAGACCAAAGTCCTCTGATTTCTACCTTTCCCAGATAGGCCCAACCCAGAAGTGATGCATCGGTGAAGTCTGGTTGGGTAAGGGAGAGGAGTCAGCCTTTGACCTAATCGTGGTTCGTAATCCACCACTGCAAGTCTTTTGAAGTTCCCTCCGAGATCTGGACCATGTCGGAGAGAATTCTCTAATGCTGCGCCCACTGGAACTTTAGGTCCAACAGCAGAGCCCGCAAATGCCATCTGGCATGATTTACCAGCAGGAGGCCCTAAGACCCAAAAGACTCAGAGTCAGTCTCACCACAACCCATGACAGAGGCCGAAACATTGGTATCATAACCTGAATATCCCGGACTCTCTGCTTGGGAGAAACAGACTGAAACTGCACTGTGTCCAGAACAGCTCCAATGAAAGGGAGTGTCTGAGAAGGAGTCAGGTGTGACTTCAGCATATTTATAATGAACCCCAGCAAAAGCAGGAGATTCACCATAGTCTGAAAGTGGGAGACAACAGTCTGTGGCCAGCCCACCTTCAACAGCCAGTCATCGAGGTATGGGAAAGCTGAAATCGCTAACTTGCGCAGATTAGCCCTGACCACCGCCATTACTTGGTGAACTCCGAGGGGCACTGTTAAGGCCAAAGGGAAGCACGGTGAACTGCAAGTGCTTGTGGCCTACCTTGAACCGCAGGTAAGAACTGTGGGCAGGCAAGATGGGAATGTGGAAATACGCATCTTGTGCAACGCTACCAACCAGTCTCCTTGGTCTAGGGCAGATAAGACCTGAGCCTAAGTGAGCATCTTAAATCTTAAACTTCTTGTTCTTGAAGAAGAGATTGACGGTCCGTAGGTCTAGAATAGAGCAAAGGCCCTTGCTCCTTTTGGGCATCAGAAAGTAGTGGGAATAACAACCGCTGCTTCCTTCTGATAATGAAACTCTTTCTATGGCTCACTTGGCCAAGGGCTGTGGCATCCTCTGTGGGTGAAATCATGTGATCCTCCACCAGCCATTTGTGTCAGCAGTATTGGGGGAGGAAAGGATTGGAAAGGCAGGGCATAGCCCTTCAGAATGAGCTGCAGAACCAAGGCGTCTGATGTAACAGACTGCCAGTGGAGGAGATGATGTTGAATTCTCCCTCCAACCAGACAAGCATGGTCCTGCAAAATCAAACTAGGAGACCGTGGAGGGTGCAGCTGCTCGGGGTTGGGTGGCGGGCGACTTCTGGCTACAGAGCCTCTAGGTCTCAAGTCTCCACGTCTTCACATGGCTTGGGGAGTTTGAGCAGGACAGTGGCTGGAATAGGGCTGGCGCAATGGTAAGCCCCTTTTGAAGTCCAGTAGAGGCAAAAGGTAGAAAGTGGTTGGGGGGTCGCTGAGAGGCCCAAGGATGTGGCCGTGGCCTGAGAGTCCCTAAAGCAATCCAGCACCAAGTCTGCCTTCTTGTCAAACAAGTGAGTCCCATGGAAGGGCATGTCCAAAAGGTTTGCCTGGACATGCCCTCAAAAACCAAATGTTCTCAGTCAGGCATGGTGTCGTAAGGCCACAGTCAACGAAACCGCTCTGCCCAGCGAGTCAGTTGTGTCCAGGGCACACCTAATGGTGAATTTTGCTTTGTCTCTCCCATCTTGCTTGGGAGAGAATGGCCCTTCCTTCCTCTGGGGCCTGTGGCAGCACTTGCGCAACCGTTTACCATAAGGTGTGCGAGAAACTGGCCAATAAGCATGAGGTGTTCACCAACCTCAGTGCCAGCCTGGTGGAAGAAAAGTTGGTCCAGCCTTTTGGATTCCCTGTTCAGGGGAGTGGAAGCAAATGCACCATAGGAAGTTGAGGCTTGGACTACCAAGCTCTCAGAGGTTGGTTGTTGGCTTAGGAAACTAGAGTTGCCCAGTACAGGGTGCTGGTGGTGGGCAATTGTTCTATTTAGAGGAGCCCCTGTGCTGGGTTTGGGCCAGGTGTTCTGTGTGAGCCAAATGTTCCAATGGGGCAAGCCACTCACCTGAATTCCAGGTATTCCCAGGGGCAATGACAATTCCTCAATCCTGTTGAGGACTAACGTGAACGAGTACATTGCCCTCTAGCAAGACCTCAAGGGGAAGGGGGTTTTGGGAAGAGAAAATACCAGCTTCTGCTTCGTGAACTGCAGAATCAGAATGCTGGACCCTGGGCTGTTTGTCGTATTGGGTGTTAGGACTTCTGATTTTTCAAAGTACTAGATTCTTGCTTTTTTTAGGATTCTGGGCTGCAAAAGAATTATTTAATTAATACATTGAACTTGCATAAACTATTGTATATTGCATAATGTCAGTTTATCATTGAGCCAGTTTGCATACGTTTCTATAAGGCTGAACAAGTCTCTTCCTCTTTATATGATACTTTCAGAGTCCCCTGAAGCAATGTCCAAACTCAGAAACAAGCATCTTGACTAAAGGGCTTCTTCGTGTTCTGGCGTAATCTCTTGTCAATAATGGTTCTGATAAACTTGCTCTATTTCCAATCTCTTTAATTCTCATGGGAGCGTTTGTAATAGGAAATACGTCTTTCCTTAATGTCTGTTTAGCTATCTTGGATTCCCAACCAAACAATAAATCACACTAGTTCTTTTTGTCATCAATTATTTAAAAGACAGAGCTCTATTTTGTTTCATTTTAGCAATTAATCTTTCTTTACCTTGAAATGAAGTTACTTGCTTGAAAATTTCAGAAAACTTCTAATTGAGTTTTTTCACTTTTCGGGCCAGATGTATCAAGCTCCTGGTTTGCATTTCTTAAATGCGAATTTTAAGAAATCGCTATTTTAGAAATGAAAAATGGGATGTATCAAAACTGTGAGTCGGTAATAGCGATTTCTTAAAATTCACAAAAGCAATTTGCGAGTTGCAAATACCGAATCGCCAAAAAATTAGCGATTCGGTATTTGAAAATCACAAATTGCAAAAACGGAAAAACTGAACAGGCTGATGACATCACAGGAAGTGAGTCAGCCCTTACTGTTTCCAGGAGAAACACCCACAGGAGCAGGCAGAGAGACACAGCCCAGCACCAGGGAGACAGTTGTGTGATCCAGCCAGGACCAAACAGTAGCATGGCCAATGATAAGAATGTGAAGGAGAAAGGAGACAGGAAGCGCAAGCTCAAATTCAGTGAGCAGGAACTGGAGGTGCTCACTGAGGAGGTGGTAAGGAACCACAACAAACTTTTTGGAAACAACTCACTCCAAGTACCTGAAAATGAGAAGAGAAAACTGTGGACAGAAATCCAGACAAAAATATGTGCAGTGGTTGTTGCGTAGCGCTCTGTTGAGGAGATACGCAAGCGATGGTACGACTTGCGTTCCCATACCAAAGAGAGGGTGGCCATCAGGCTAAAGGAGGCAAGGAGCACCGGAGGAGGACCACCCAACCAGACACCATTTACACCAGTGGAAGACATGGTGGAGTCCACACTTGTTCCTGAAGCTGTCAGTGGTGTCACTGACATTGACACCTCAGGGACACCCAGCACCAGCAAAAGTGAGGGCAGTAGTGATGTGTATTCCCATATGTGCATGTACAAATGCCCCTTAGAAAGTAACTATTAGCGCGATGCATTGTGAGAAGTAGTCCATGCCATATCTTACATACAACCCAACAATGCCTTATGGGAGTGGTAGTCCACACCCCTAAAGTGATAATCCCACATATATAGCAAGTTAGTGTTCAGCCACACAGAGGAACAACACAAACAACTCACAGTGATACGATGTTGGTATACAGTCATTATTATTGTGCAACATTTAGTGAAATATTCATAAATGACATGCTGCACATTGTCGTTGTAGATGTCCCGGGCCCTGACGTGGCAGAAGGTGGAAATGCGGATGGTGAAAAACAGCCACAGTCTGACTCAAACACCAGTAAGTCCTTCTGTATTGCACCACTAGACGCAGGGCAAGGGTGTTACCTATCCCAGAGTATAACCTGGACTCAGATGAAATGTCAGGTGAAGTACCCACACCACCCCCAGAGGCTAGACCCAAAGGAAGCCAGCAGTCCCTGCCCCAGCGTCAGTCAACTCCCTTCAGGAGGCGTCACGATGCAGGCAGTCAGTGCATAGATGAAGGAGAGGGCCCATCAATTTTTGGTGGTCTTGAAGCTTCCATGCTGAAAGTGTAGCGCCTGCAATGCAAACACATGAGGTCAATGACAGGCAGTTTGTGTCTCACAATGACAATATGGGAGTACTGCACAAGCAGTTGGATGCACTCAATGAAATCATGGAATCCATGCACAAGCAGTTGGAGTCTCTGAATGGGGGACAGCAAACAGCAGCCGAAAACACAATGGAGTAGACAAATGCCATTAGGGAACTCTGCACTGAGATTCAGCAGGAGCGTGTCAGCCACCATAGGTGGCATCACCAATTTATGGGAAGGTTTGATTGGTTCTGCAGATTGGTCAATCGGCTCGCTAGCTCAACTGCCTTGATTTCATGACGTGCTGTGGGAATACAGGTGGAGATGGCATATTGCAGTCTGGACGTTGCAACAGGGATTGGTGCAAATAACCAATGTTCTGGATGCAATGCAGACAGCACGCAGTGCTTCAAATAGCAAACTTTGTGGTGGAGATAGGGAGGAGCTCTCTAGCCTCAGCAGTCTTACAGCCCCTGTGATGGATCCTAGGCATCGCAGTATCAATCAATCAATCAATCAATCAATCACTGCATTTGTAAAGCGCGCTACATACCCGCGAGGGTCTCAAGGCGCTGGGGAGGGGGAGTGCTACTGGTCGAAGAGCCAGGTCTTGAGGAGTCTTCTGAAGGCCAGCAGGTCCTGGGTCTGTCGTAGGATTGTGGGGAGAGTGTTCCAGGTCTTGGCGGTGAGGTAGGAGAAGGATCTGCCGCCGGCGGTGGTTTTTCAGATGCGGGGGACTGTGGCAAGGGCGAGGTTGGCTGAGCGGAGGCTTCGGGTGGGGGTGTGGAAGCTGAGTCGGTTGTTGAGGTAGGTGGGTCCGGTGTTGTGCAGTGCTTTGTGTGCGTGGATCAGGAGCTTGAAGGTGATCCTTTTGTTGACAGGGAGCCAGTGCAGGCCTCTCAGGTGGAGTGTGATGTGGCTGCAGCGGGGGACATCGAGGATGAGTCGGGCCGAGGCGTTCTGGATGCATTGGAGTCGTCTCAGGAGCTTGTATGTAGTTCCTGAGTAGAGGGCGTTCCTGTAGTCGAGTCTGTTGGTGATGAGGGCCTGGGTAACGGTTTTTCTCGTGTCGAGGGGGATCCATTTGAAAACACTGTACTGTCTTGGAACCCGCTACAAGAGGTGCCAGCGAGGCCACTGAACACTCAAGTGGAGTGCGTGGACATAGGAAGTAATGTAGAGGGCTACAGGGGACTACCTTAGCATGTAGCACTACAGTTATACTATGATGCTAATAGTGTGACACTGTTACTCGAACATGTTTGACTATAGTGCATAGCTATTTCCTATTTACACAATGATTTATTCTCTTTATCTCCTCCGGCCTTGCCGCCAAAAGTGGGGCCGTGGCCGGAGGGGGCGGGCAACTCTACTAGCTGGAGTGCCCTGTGGTGCTGGAACAAAGGGGGTAAGCCTTTGAGGCTCACCGCCAGGTGTTACAGCTCCTGCCTGGGGGAGGTGATAGCATCTCCACCCAGTGCAGGCTTTGTTACAGGCCACAGAGTGACAAAGGCACTCTCCCCATGTGGCCAGCAACATGTCTCGAGTGTGGCAGGCTGCTAGAACCAGTCAGCCTACACAGGTAGTTGGATTAGGTTTCAGGGGGCACCTCTAAGGTGCCCTCTGGGGTGTATTTTACAATAAAATGTACACTGGCATCAGTGTGCATTTATTGTGCTGAGAAGTTTGATACCAAACTTCCCAGTTTTCAGTGTAGCCATTATGGTGCTGTGGAGTCCGTGTTTGACAGACTCCCAGACCATATACTCTTATGGCTACCCTGCACTTACAATGTCTAAGGTTTGGCTTAGACACTGTAGGGGCACAGTGCTCATGCACTGGTGCCCTCACCTATGGTATAGTGCACCCTGCCTTAGGGCTGTAAGGCCTACTAGAGGGGTGACTTATCTATACTGCATAGGCAGTGTGAGGTTGGCATGGCACCCTGAGGGGAGTGCCATGTCGACTTACTCGTTTTGTTCTCACCAGCACACACAAGCTGGCAAGCAGTGTGTCTGTGCTGAGTGAGGGGTCCCCAGGGTGGCATAAGATATGCTGCAGCCCTTAGAGACCTTCCCTGGCATCAGGGCCCTTGGTACCAGGGGCACCAGTTACAAGGGACTTACCTGGATGCCAGGGTGTGCCAATTGTGGAATCAAAAGTACAGGTTAGGGAAAGAACACTGGTGCTGGGGCCTGGTTAGCAGGCCTCAGCACACTTTCAATTCAAAACATAGCATCAGCAAAGGCAAAAAGTCAGGGGGTAACCATGCCAAGGAGGCATTTCCTTACAGCTCCTGTCTCCCCCTCCCTCTTCTCAAACCTGCCAGGATCCTCATTCTCCTCGCCATCACGTAGAGTGCAGCCATTGTGGAAAAGAGGCTGAGTCATTCTGGACCTTTTTATATAGGTTGAACCTGGTTACCACCTGATTTCATTTCGTGGTAAATTGCATGTGCAAAACGCCATTCTTTGAATATTCGCTATTTGTGAATTTTTTATGCATCGCATTGTGAAATGGAATTTGCGGGTCACAATCTGCGTCTCGCAAATAGCGTAATGATTTTGCGGATCGCTATTTGCGATTCGCAATTCTACTTCGCAATTTGTGTACCGCAGATAGCGATTCGCTAAATCATGTCACTATTTGCGATACGCAGATTGCGACACGCAAAATCATGTCGCAGTCACAAGGAATCGCTATTTTAGCGATTCTTATTTTCGCACTGCGAATGTCTTTCATACATTGTATTTGCCATTTTTGCATTCGCAAACGACTGATTTTTGCGATTCGCACCGTTTGCGAATGCAAAAAAGTTTGATACATCTGGCCCTTCATCTTTTCTCTCTTTTACAGGAAATATAGGATTGTCAGAAGAAGACGGAAGAGGAGAGCCGGGACTACACAGGAAGCAGACCAGAGGGCGCCAAAACTAGGCTGGAGGCTGTCCGGAGGACAAGAAAATCCTGGAACTCAACTGGAAACTGGTCGGACAGCAGGGAACACTGGAACTCGACTGCAGGCAGGCTGGAGAACAAGGAACTTGACTTGCAATGGAACTCGACTCGAGATAGGCTGAAGGACAAGGAACTCAACTTGACTGGAACCAGGTGAGCGGAGCAATAGGTATGAAGCCAAGCAAGGCCTCAGACTTACAAGCATCCTTAAATAATAAAATGCACATGTGCCTTTTAGCAGTTGATTCCTTGTTAAGGAAATGAAAAATGATCCTACTGATTGTGGCACATGTTCAATACAGATCACATTGTGAAGAGCACACGTTTTGGCAGTTATAGTTGCAGAAGGTGGAAAGGCAGTTGGTTGCTTGTGAAGGAAATGAGCAATTATCCTCCTGATTGTGGCACATGTTCAATACAGATCACACTGTGAAGAGCACGTTTTGGCAGTTACGTTTGGAGCAGGTAGAATACAATGTGCATTATCAACAAGCATTGGTTATAATAAATGAGACATTTAACAAGCATCGGTTATTGCAAACTTAACATTCAAGGATGTAATGAATATACCCAAATAAGTCTGAATGTTGCAAGCAACATCTTAGTGTAATCAAGCTCTTGGATGTGCTAGTGTACCCACAACAGTTCTCCCCATCTCCCCCCAAGGCCGACCTGCTGAGTGTGGTTTCATAGGATTTAACAGATTAAATTGCCGCACAAAACGAGGGGCATGAATGAAAGATGCAGGTTCCAAAGAATGCTCAGAAGGATCATATCCTCTCCAGTCTATCAGATAATGCAATTTACCATGGATTCACTTAGCGTCTAAAATGTGACATACCTCATATTCCTGATGCCTATTGACAATGACTGGAGGGGGTGGTGAGTCAGGTCTGATGTTTGGGTGGTAGGGATATATGAAATACTGGGTGTATGGTATATTTGGGAGGTAGCTGCAGCTTCACCGTACCTGGTCCTCAGACTTGTGTGATCTTGAATAGTCCTCGATAACGTGGTTGCAGTTTTCTGGGACCTGCTATCATAATGCTATGAGTAGAGAGCCATAATAAATCTCCAATTTGGAACAGGGATTCAGGGCTTTTGTATTTTTCAGGTTGTAATTTCATTTGGGTCTTATATTTAGTTAGCTTGATTTTGCTTTCCAGTGGATGTCCGGTAAAATCTTTAATCGTTCAGTGACGGAGGGGACTGAAGGGTTTATGTCTGGAAGGGTTACCAGGAGATTACGGGGATGGGTGCAGGTGAGAAAATAAAACGTTGAGCACTCTACCCCTGAGTGGTTCGAGTTATTATATGTGAATTTTGCCAACTGTAGGGCTTGGTACAAAGTCCCTGTTAGTGAGGCTAGGGGGCACTTGAGTGTTTTTTCTAATGTCTGGTTAACTTTCTCCGTCTGACCATCTGTTTGAGGGTGGGAAGCAGTGGCTAGGTCTATTTCTATACTAAGTGAAGAACAAAAGGCCTGCCAGAATCTTGATGTGAATTAGCTTCCACGATCTGAGATAATTTCCATAGGAAAGCCATGGAGTTTGACTATGTGGTGCAGGAACAGAGCGCTAAGCTCAGCAACCGTTGGTAATTTCTTGAGTGCCATTAAATGTGCCATTTTTGACAAGCGGTCTACTACAACTAACATAGTAGTATGTTTGTTAGATTCTGGTAAATCTGTAATAAAATCCACCCTGACTGTGCACCATAGTTTAGGGGGAAGTGGCAGGGATTGGAGAAGACCCGCAGGAGCATGGTGTGAGGATTTATTCCGACCACAGGTTGGGAATTAATTTATATGGTCATAAACATCTTGGAGCATGGTTTTTCATCAAACTTTTTTGTGAACAGTTTTCTAAAGTCTTTTGTATACCTGGGTTTCCAGCCAGAGTTGAAGTAATAGTCCTGCTCAATCGTATTATATGGTTTTCTGAGCCACTGTTCAGGGGGAGGTCATGAGATGCCATCTTGACATTATCAATGAAGGTATCTGCTAGAAATGGGATCTCTAGTTGGCAGAGGTATGCACCCTTGTCCAAATAGGGATCACAACCCTAGTAAGGGTAAGTCACACACAATCCAAATGATCCTGTGCCCACCCCCTGGTAGCTTGGCACTGAGCAGTCAGGCTTAACTTAGAAGTCAATGTGTAAAGTATTTGTGCAATAAATCATGCAATAACACAGTGAGAACGCCACAAAAAGACACCACACAGGTTTACAAAAATATATGATATTTATCTAATTAATTTAAGGTCAAAACTATCAAGAGTTGATAATCACAAGTTGAAATATCACTTTTGTAATGATAAGTAGAGTCTTTAGTTCAACAAGCAACAATTGTCTCTTGCAAGCACAAAGTACCTGGCTTGCGTCAAAATTACACACACGAAGACCACAGAAGAGGAGATGCGTGGAAAAAGGTAGGTGTGTGCCGGTTTTCCGGGTGCACACAGACGATGTGTTGATTCTTTTCCACGCGGCCAAGGCTTTCCATCGATTTCCGGCATACAAGCTAGAATCCTCTTTGCGATGTGGGGTTTATTGACGCCCAGGAACAATGCATGTAAATTCTAGGCATGCGGGACGAAGTCACAGCTGTTGCATCGATCCGTTGAGTGATGCGTCAGAATTTTCTTCTGCACGCTGGTGCTGCATTGATTCCTCTCGCAGGAAGACAGGCTGTATCATTCCAGCTCAACGATGCGTCGATCCGGTGGGCTGTGCATCGAAGTTCTGGTCGCAACATTGGCACTTTGTCGATCACCATAGGGGTGAGCCATTCTGCGCAGTTGTCCACGATGAAGTGATTTTCTCACCGCTGGACAGACTGTACGTCGATCCTGGCAGGTCCATGCGTCGATTTTCACCGCACAAGGAGTTCCCTTTCAGAGATGAAGTATTTTTGGCCCTGAGACTTCATGAACAGGAGTGAAGCTCCATCCACGCCCTTGGAGAGTACTTCTCAGCAGGGCCAGAGGCCAGCAAGACAGCAGAGCAACAGCAAGGTAGCAGTCCTTTACAGCAAAGAAGTCCAGGTGAGTCCTTTGGGCAGCCACGCAGCTTCTCTTGGCAGGTTGCAGGTTCTGATGCAGAGTGTCTGCCCTGAGAAGTGTCAGAATTGGTAGAGTTTATATACCCAAAAGTGCCTTTGAAGTGTGGGAGACTTCAAAGAGTGGTTTTGAAGTGCACAAGGTCCCCTTTCAGTACAACCATGTCTGCCAGGGTCCCAGTAGGGGATTTGGCAGTCCATTGTGTGAGGGCAGGGCACTGTCCTTTGAAATGTAAGCGTCAGGCCCCCCACCCTTTCAGGAAGAACCATTCAGTAGGCAGATGTATCCAGGTGTGACTGAGCATCCTGTGTTTGTGGTTGTCTGGGTGAAATGCACAAGGTCGCTGTCAACCAGCCGAGCCCAGACGTGGATTGGAGACACACTGTAAGGCACAGAAGGATTTTGAGTGCAGAGAAATGCTCACTTTCTAAAAGTGGCATTTCTAAAATAGTAATATAATATTCAACTTCACCAGTCAGCAGGATCTTGTATTACAATTATGGCCATACTAAATATGAACTGTTAGCCTATGAAAGAAGCAGGCCTCACAGCAGTGGAAAACACATTTAAAGGTTTTCCACTACCAGGACATATAAAACTTCCAGGTAGATGTCCTGCCTTTTACCTACACAGCACCCTGTCCTTTGGGTTGCCTAGGGCCTATCTTAGGAGTGATTTATATGTAGAAAAAGGGGGGTTTAGGGCTTGGCAATACTTTTAAATGCCAAGTTGAGGTGGCAGTGAAACTGCACACACTGGCCCTGCAATGGCAGGCCTAAGACATGGATAAGGGGTTACTTATGTGGGTGACACGACCAGTGCTGCAGGCCCATTAGTAGCATTCAACCTAAAGGCCCCGGGCACCAGTAGTGCCCTTTTCTTGGGACTTACAAGTAGATCAAATATGCCAATTGGGTAAGAGCCAATGTTACCATGTTTTAAGCGAGAGAGCATATGCACTTTAGCACTGGTTAGCAGTGGTAAAGTTCGCAGAGTCATAAAACCAGCAAAAACAGTGCCAAAAAGTGCAGGGAGGCAGGCAAAAAGTTGGGGGTGACCACACTAAGGCTGTCAGGTATAGCAGTATCTATTGTGGTTAGAGCTAGTACTTTATCTGCAGGTATTGAACTGGAAGGGTTACAAGAACTAGCATCCTCTGGGTGCCCTATACGTGACAAGATATCTGACTGAAGTTGTGTGGTCCCTGATCTGTATGTGATAATAAAATCCAAAATCGCGGGGTCAACGCCTTAACTAAACTAAAGAAGGGCAAATTCTTATGGTTGGTGTAGAAGGCTGCAGTGTGCTTTGCTCCCAGCAAATAATGTTGCCACTCAGTAAGTGCTGTTTTAATAGCTAACAGTTATCTTTCAGCAATGGTATAATTTTGTTCAGCTGGAAGAAGTTTTTTTTAGAATAAAAGGCTACAGGATGGTGATGCCCCATTTGTGGATCTTTATGCGATAACACATCTCCCAGAGCGAAGTGAGAAGCATCAGCTTCAACATGAAGTGGCTGCTCAGGATCTGGGTGGCATAAAATGGGAGTGGCGGTGAAACTTCTTCTGAGAGTTGTGAAGGCCTGATCCACTGCTTGAGACCAGATAAATGGTTGTCCCTTCTTTAATAAGGTGGATATAGGGACCACTATTTGTGAGAAATTGTGGGATGAAGCGCCTACAAAAATGGATAAACACTGGAATCTTTTGGACATCCTTAAGAGATGTAGGGGTTGGCCATGAAAGAACAGTGTCTACCTTTTTAGGGTCCATGGTTATGCTGCTGGGTGATAAGTGAGATCCAAGGAACTCGACTGAGTCAGTGTTAAAGGTACATTTTGCTAATTTGGCATACAGGGAGTGTTCGCGTAGATGTTGCAGAATGGCCAAAATGTGATGAGTGTGTTCCTGCTTATTTTTAGAGAATATCAAGAAGCCAACTATACAGATGACAGAGCAGATGTCTAGGAACTCATGTTATACATCATTAATAAAGTATTGGAATGTTCTGGTGGCGTTGAAAAGCTCAAAGGGCATCATGGTATTTTTGAACAAACCAAACTTTGTCGGAAAGCGGTCTTCCATTTGTTTTCTTCCTTGACATGGATCAGGTGGTATGCACTGCACAAGTGTAGCTTGGTATAAATGGTGGATTCCTGTACTTGGTCTAACAGGACCCGGATCAGAGGCAAGGGGTAACGATTTTTTAAGGTTGCTTCTTTATCCATTCTGTAATCAATACAAACCTGCAAATCTCAAGATTTTTTTGCCATGAAGAAAATGAGGCGACGAAATGGGAATAGAATGTCTTATAAACCCCAAATCCAAAAACTCATCCAAATACTTGCACAGGTATTGATTCTCGGGTTCTGTTAATGCATATATTCTACTGCAAGGAAGGACTGCTCCAGGAACTAGGTCTATCCGACAATCATAAAACCTGTGGGGTGGCAATTGAGTTTCTTTTACTAGGTCAAAGACGTCTTGAAAATCCCAATATTCTTCTGGTAGAACAGTGGGAGAAGGGTAATTGGTTGCAGCACAATGTAGGGGTGTCACAGGACAGTGGGCTTCTTGATAGCACACAGCCATGCAGAAGGGGGCGTACAAAGCAACTGTTCGAGAAACCCAATACATTTTAGGATTATGGCGTTCTAGCCATGGAATACCAAAAATAAAGCCAAAGGTGGGGGTATCAATTAACACAAAGGCTGTATTTTCTGTATGACCATTGTCACATACTATGGTTAATGAATTAGTGTGAAACCGAAAACTGAGCTATCAACTGCCCTAACTGGTTCGGGTACTGCCCAGGTAACACGTGACACTCCCAATTTGGCTGCTAGGGCCACATCAAGGAAGTTACCTGTAGCATCTGAGTTTATGAGTATTGACAGACTTTGTCTAGTCTGGGGGGGGTAGAATGAGGGTTACTCTGATGGGCGGGTGTCTAGGTACACAGTTTAGGACATTAGTCAAGTATTGGGAGATCTGGTAAAGGGACCCTCTCGGAGAGGCGCTCTCAGTTATTTACGAGAGCATTCGTTTTCCTGCTGCAGTTTGGGAACACTAAAACTAGTGACTTTTTAGGTTTAAGTGTGCAGTCTCGTGCAAAGTGACCAGATTTACCACAATATAGGCACAGATAGGCCTTACGGCGCCGTTCCTTCTCTTCAATATATAAAGGACCTCTAACTCCCCCAATTTGCATGGGTTCTGGTTTCTGTTCTTTTTCTTCAATTTCTTTTTTATCTGTTTTTAAAACAACTACCCTGGATTCACTCCGAGGATGATCAGATTTCTCCTAACCGATGACCTAGTCCCACTGCTAAATTAATCAATTCAGTGTAATCTTCTGGTAATTCAATGATATGGGATAAACTATCTTTTAAATCAACCCCCAGGCCTATGTAAAAAAGTGAGGTACGTTTTTCTTCAGGCCTTCTAGTCTCAGTAATTAACCAGTTGAAAGTAGTAAAGTAAGTGAGGAGGTCCTTCGATCCTTGTGAATTTAATAATTCGTTATCACATGACTGAATAAAAACATGTTTTGCAAACAATAGCGTTAGGACTGCCTTAAAGGTGGCAAAATTACGTGGGATGGGATCATTGTTTTCAGTAAGTGGAATAGACCAATTAGCGGCAACACCACCAAGGTAGGAAACTATAAATGCTACCTTAGCAGCATCAGATGTAAATATTTGAGGTTTACACACAAAAAATTAAATTGGCAATGGTTCATAAAAGCAGCAAAGCGAGAACTATCCCCAGTGAATTTTTCAGGGTAGGCCAACAGCACAGATGTTGGAGTGGTCACTGTTACATGTAGAAAGGGGCCAGAGGGATTAGCAGGAGTGAAAGTTGAGGGTTGAGTACCAAATTGTGGGGGAATAATAATAATAGGCCTTTGACATGAGGGATCCCTCCACTGTATGAAGGATGTGGAACATGTTAGGGTCTCCCTTAGCTCATGATTCTCAGTTCGTAATTTCAGGACTTGTTCCTGTAAATTTTGTACTAGAACTGCCCACTGCTCAGTAGGGATTAAATGATGTGAATCAGTAAGCAGTGCCATAACATGTTGCGTTCCTTTTTGCCAATAAATAATGAGAGGTACATATGGCTGCCTGTCCCCGGGGCTTACCTCTTGCACTGCTCTGATTCCTGGTTTTGGCCTGACCTTCAT
This sequence comes from Pleurodeles waltl, assembly GCF_031143425.1. Classification (NCBI taxonomy): domain Eukaryota; kingdom Metazoa; phylum Chordata; class Amphibia; order Caudata; family Salamandridae; genus Pleurodeles; species Pleurodeles waltl. Next base: position 768,860,227 of record NC_090446.1, read on the forward strand.
AAGGGTTCTGGGACTTCCCAGCCATCGCTGGACAAGCCGGGATATAGAGTCGAGACAGGTACCTTCCTATTTCTTCCTGACTCCGCTTTTTCCTTCTCAGCTTCTTCCACTGGTGGTGCTGAAGGCTGCTGTTCATCGAATGCCCCCTTTTCTTTCTGTCTACGCTGCAATGCTTTCCATTTATTAAGCAGATAAGGGGTGGGCTTCCCGTCAATTTCCTCTTTCTTCACCCCAGCATTTAATAAATCTATCCACATTTGTCGTCTGGTCACTTTTATTGTAGGCTCTCTTCCCTTATATTTATTGTCTTGCCCCAGAGCTCTTGCTGATTTCTGTCTGTCAAGCCCTACCAATTGTGTCATTAATAATACTACTTCCCCCACTGGTCTTTCCTGAGCAGGTCCTAGAAGGGCTAACAAGGCACCTTTCATATGTGGAGGGGCATTCCTAATCAGTCGTGCCCTGATCCCTGCTGTCACAGGTTCAACATCAGGTCCTGCAAAGTGTTGGGAATACACTGCATTCTCAATTCCCATTTCTCGTAATTGCTCATTTGCGTCTGAAATTGTGTGCCAAGGGCCCCAATTCTCTTCCACATCCATAGCAGTTGGATACAATTGCTTCAGTCCTTCTATCAACCAGACCATCAGAGAAAAAGCTTGTTGCCCCTGTGCACCTCGCATCCGTTGCCCTAGCATGGCATGAGTGGCTACAGACCCCATTTTCAAGAGTTCAGTTGGTGATAGAAATGCACCATCTGCTCCCGAGTCCCACAATCTCACTAGCCATTTGAACAAAGACTCCGCAGGCACTTGTAGAAACATGCAGGTTATATCCAACAACTCACTTTGTGTATAATCCCTTACTAAGCGAGAATTCTTACTTGCCCACCATTTACTCCTGTTGATTTGTTTTGCACAAGGGGACGAGCCTCCAATACACTTTCCTTCTCACTTTCAACTTAACCTAGTTCTGCTACACGTACTTCCACTTCTTCCTCCCAGTCCCAATCATCATTATCAGAGACTGTCCCACCCCAGGTATAGGGATCCCAGTTTTCTTTACGTACCAATGCCCTCACTTGCACAGCCGAGGGTACTTTAGGTTTCTGCCTACTCCTCTGCTTTGCTACTCGTACTGCTAATCCGGTGCACCTTGCCTCCATTTGATCACCACGAGTCACTGCACTTTCTATAGTCTCTTTCATGAGTAACTGCTTCTCCTGCAAGGCTGCAACCTCATCCTGCAGTTTTCTTATTTCTGCATCTTGAGGTACTGTTTACTTAAACACAATACGGAGCTCAGACAGGAAAAGCCATCCCACTTGCCCTGCTGCTTTCAGCTCCAGCTTTGCCCCTCTTAGTTTACACTCTCAACTGCATCTTCCACTAAAAGAGGAGTCACTTTCTCATCTAGGGGCCAGATGTAGAAAACTTGGAAATTGCGACTTGCAATTTGCGAGTCGGAGCGACTCGCAAATTGCAAGTCGCAATTTCCAATGCAGAACGGTGTCTCAGACACCGTCTGCGAGTCGGTATGGGGTCGCAAAGACCCACCTCATTAATATTAATGAGGTGGGTCGCAAATTGCGGCCCCATACCGACTATGGGCACTCGCAAACATGGAGGCCTGCTGTAGTCAGCAGACCTCCATGTTCGTGACTGCTTTTAAATAAAGCTGTTTTTTTTTTTTAAGTGTAGCCCGTTTTCCTTTAAGGAAAACGAGCTGCACTTAAAAAAAAAACGAAACCTTTAGTTTCGGTATTTTTTCAGGGCAGGTAGTGGTCCCTTGGACCACTACCTACCCTGAAAAAATAATTTGTGGTCCATTCACAAAGGGGAAGGGGTCCCATGGGGACCCCTTCCTATTTGCGAGTGGGTTACCATCCACTTGAAGTGGATGGTAACTGCGACACCATTTGCGACCATTTGGACCACTACCTACCCTGAAAAAATAATTTGTGGTCCATTCACAAAGGGGAAGGGGTCCCCTGGGGACCCCTTCCAATTTGCGAGTGGGTTACCATCCATCTGAAGTGGATGGTAACTGCGACACCATTTGCGACCGCATATGCGGTCGCAAATGGTATTGCATACCACTGCGAATCGCAAATAGGAAGGGAACACCCCTTCCTATTTGCGATTCGGAAATGCATTTTGCGAGTCGGTCCCGACTCGCAAAATGCATTTCTGCATAGGAAACTGGAATTTGCGACTCGCAAACGGCATTTTTTACCGTTTGCGACTCGCAAATAGTTTCCTGCATCTGGCCCCTAGTGCTTCCCATAAAACCGGCCTTGCCCACCAGTTCAGGAGTCCTGCTACGCCAGAAAACGGGTCAGTTGCCTTTCACTCTCTGCCCCATTCTTTTTACGTCCACAAAGAGGCATTATTGACTTATATCTCACCGCTGCCACCAAAATGTCTTATCCAGGTAATTGACACCTGATCTAATCGATATAAGTCAATAAGGACGCTCAATGAAGGACCACACACCAATAATGCACACAGATTAGCTTTAATAGAATGATCAGTGAAATATATATATCTATATGTTTGGCACACCAACAGAGTAGAATGAAAATAGCAATACAAATATCTATTTATATGTATGCAAAGAGTTTACCAATATAGCAATCTCAATATAGCTATACCCTACGAAATACATTAATTGACTGCCTATGAAATGCATATTCAGCTACTGCATCACATTCACATTGAGACATTCAAGGAAATCAGATATAAATGAGCAGAATACATTAGATTACAGACATAGCGCTAGTATGTTGATCAATCAGAATAAAGCAGAGAAACAAAGGCCTTTCATCCCTGGGTGGAACTTAACTTTATCCACAATGCTGGGAAGCCCTGTCCCGCTCACTCAAACCTCTCTCTCCCTCAAGCGTTCCAATCTAAGAACAGCACAGCCAGGGCGGCAGCGATGTGGGCGATGGCAGCTTGCACAACTCCATCTGCGAGCTTCAATTCCCCCACCCGTGCTTCGGTGCTTAAATAACCTGAAGCTTGGACTCTATTCTTTCTCGCATTTTCTAGCTATGTTATCAGTACATGTCCCTTGGCTGCCCTGTTGTTCACTAGTCATTATTTTCTGGCCTTTTCTTGAACTCTCTTTACCAGGGTTAGAGCAACCTTTGCTTGCCTCTCTCCCACACTTCCTGCTTCTTGCACATGCAGACTGCAGATAATGTTATCTATGGAATGTTGGAAAACAAGCTTGAAAGTGACATCGTGAACCTTTCCATGTATGGTTCAGGTTTCTTCATATAGCACGCTCATCTACACTGCTCAGACTAATTAACCCTTTGCGTCACAATGTCTTCCGCACCTTTCCCTACACTGATCACTCCACCCCTTAGATGAGTGTGATGCATGCAAAACAGAAATCATTTACTTTGGCATTTCTCCAGCTAGGTTGCTATGAATACCAGTCAGCATTATTCTAAGCGCTTGTATTTTAGTATAAAGTGGTTTAGTGCGTGCATACAGTCTGCATAATATAGCCATCAGTATGACACAAACAATCAGTAACCAAATTAAAAGATACAATATCACATTAAGTGTTTTTGTAGCTCCTGGTGCCCAGCCGTAGAAAATATCATACCAGTGGTGCTCAGTTGTCTGTTGGATGCGTGAAGCAGTGTGCATAAGCTGTTTAGCGTCTATGGTCATCTGTATGGCTGTATTCTTGGTGTATTTAGCTGCCATATCAAACTTAGCAAATGTAACTTGTGCGAATTGCCTGATTGCCTCTGGTCTGGGTAGCTTAACAACAAGTGGGAATTTCTATTCTTGCATTTAGGTTTGTAATGTGGTTGTGGTGAACTTAGTCGGCCGGTATAGGATGTGAGTACTTATGTCAATAATGCTGGTAACATTACACATACACATTACTTGCTCCCCTGTGGTTTGTACAAATCCGTTAATAAGTAAGGGATGATTAGTAACACAGCATACACTCTCCGTCCCTATCTGATATAAGTCTGTGCCATTAATAGGATAAGGTAACCGTTCACATTGTCCTAGTATTGGGTGCAGGCATGGGTCTAGCACCCTTCCTGTGTGGGTACATACCCACCCATTAGACCGATCTGCGCATCTTGTGGGATCTACAGTATGGTTTGTCCGATCAATCCACTTTTTGTCAGTATGAGGTATACACCATTCTTTCCCTATTAGTATGGGGAGAAATATAAAAGGGTGCTGTATTTCAGGAGGGAAATCACTTCTTGCTGTATCAAAATGAGCATAACACATTTCTTCTTCACAGTGAAACTGCATGGGCAAATGCAATGGTTGTCTCCAATACTCGCCTTGGAGCTGTCCCCATTCTGCTTTAAAATCTACATACTGTTGATTAACAATACTTTGCCGTAATATACATTGAATTCCTTTGGATACTGCCTGTGTGTTTTGAAAGCTTTTTCCAAATTGCTCATAGGTGAAAGTATGCCATTGCCAATCACAATACAACCCCGTAGGACTTTCCATATTTCCTGTGAGGGCGTGGGCCCCCATTTAGAAATGACTTTAATGGCCTTTCCTGTACTATATCCTGTAGATGATAACTTATTCCTAATGGCTTCAATATCAAAATAATTTAAGGCCCCTACCCTTATTCCAGCGGCTCTGGCTATCAAGGATCCTAGATCTCTTTTAATACGTAGCTTTGGTAATGGCTGTATCTGCAATGTCCATGGGGCACATAGTGGATCATAACTTGAGATGTTTCCTTTAGTAATATTTATCTGTAATACAATATGGTTAACTATGCTTGCATGCAGAGCTTGCTTACATCCTATCCTATATCAAACTATGGAAACGTTGCCTACGTTGCTAATCATGCGTCTTTCAGCTACATAAAACATGAATGCTGGCGCTTTGGAATATCGGGCTCCTTTGGTTCCATTGTTCATTGTAACAACCACCATATGCCCTAATAAAATACTTTGTTTGTCAGAACAATCATATGGTTTACATGGATATGTTGGTTCTGACGTAAACGGCACAATTGTATCACATTATTTGCATATCATATTCAAGGTATAATTTAAAGTTTGCACTATTGCTGGTGTTCCTTGCAATTCGTTTAGTCCCCTAGCATGTCGAATTTGCTGTCCCATTACCTTCAAGGTCACAGCTTTGGCAGCCATCCACTTGCCTCCAGGTACCTTTACGTCGCAGAGTGAAATCGTCCCCTTGTCATCGGTAACATTAACTGCTTGTGGTGCACAACTGACATGGGGGTCCGTAATGACATTCTCTGCTATATTCGGTCGAACCCAAACGGCTCTTCCAGTTGCAATTATGGCCACAATCAGGAACCACATCACTGATTCAGATGTCATCATTTACGGCCGCAGTGTGAGTCTCACTGCAGGTACAAACACAGGCACATTAGAGTTCTTTAAAAGTACAACACACGTGCTCCCCACCCCTTGACTTAATATCTCTTCTGCTTCTGGCTTTTCCCCCAGATGATGTACCCACACCTTCTTTCCTGTGCTTCCAAATCCTCCATCACCTCTCTGGGTACCATCAGGGGGCCAGACCTCTCTTCTATATGTGGAGTGTGCGCTTTTTCACAAATCAACTGTGCAAGGCTGTCATGTGCTTGATATGATACAGCAGCATTTCCTTGGTTCAACAATACTACTTTGACTCCTATTCTATAATCTGGGTCAATGACTCCCCCAAGTACTGACACTCCCTTGATGGCTAGGCTAGATCGGGGGGCAATTCTACCATAGGTTCCTGGTGGTACTCTCACTCCTATTCCTAAGGGTATGGTTTTTATCTGTCCCACAGGCATTTCTTCGCCTTCTGGAGCAAACAGATCTAGTCCTATACTGCCAGGAGTAGTCTACAAAGGTAGTCGGGCTAAAGGGTCTGTTTCCAGACAATCATGGTATGTGCAGGTTCTTTGTCATGCCCTGTCATTCGAATGAAAGAAGTCTGCTGTCCAAATGGTCTGTTGTTCAGTTCAAATAAAGCTTTGTCTAAATTACTACTCCACCCTTTTAAAGTCTGATGTGTTGATAACTTGTTTAGCTGTTCTTTCAACAATCCATTATATCTCTCAATCATACCTGCAGCTTGTGGATAATAACTAAGGTGTAATATCCACTGAATCCCCTGCTCTTGGGCCCAATCCTGCACCTCTTTCCCTGAAAAGTGTGTGCCTCTGTCTGTTTGGGTTTCATCAGGCACCCCATAATGTTTTTCAGGTAGTTTAGCCCTTGCAAAGTGGACTTCTGGTCTGCAGACTTAAAAGGCATACCTAACATAAGGCCAGAGTAGGTGTCCACCATTGGCAATATGTAGCTTTGTCCTCCTTTTGGTAGTGGCCCGATATAGTCCAATTGCCACAACGTGTCAGCTGCGGTTCCGCTTTTGACATCTCCACATGCTTCTATTGCAAAGGCATTTCTCTAATTTGGTTACATGTAGGGCATTCCTTTAATGCTTGTTGCACTTGTTCTTTAGTAACTGGAATTTGTTGTTGCTGCGCCCATGCATAAGTTCCATTTTCTCCCAGATGTCCTTAAGTTGCATGAGTCCAGTTTGCTAAAGCAGCCTATGCTTCTTCATTGATGATCACTGTCTGTGTTTTGGCCATCTGATCTGCAGTATTGTTGAATAGAGATGCAAGGGAGGTATCTGATGGACAATGGGCATCCACATGTCCCACATAGATTTGACACCTTTGCCCTTTCTTCCACATCACTTCCCATAGTTGCTCGCCCCCCCAGATGAGAGTGCCCTTAATTTTCCATCCATCTTTGCGCCAAGTTGGGGCCCAGCTTACTAGTCCTTGGTAAGTGCCCCAACTGTCAGTGTACACAAATGTTTTCTCTCCAGTGGGGGCCTGCTCATTTACTGCTGCTACCCCCTGCAGCTCTGCAAACTGGCTTGATCCATTATCTCCTCCTCTCAACAACAGCGTTTCTGTAGCAGGCTGGGATGCAACTGTTTGCCATGGTCTTTTTCCTTGATGGTACCGGGCTGTGCCACCTGTGAGCCATGCATTTTGTTGTTCTTCTTCAGTAAGTTGCTCAAAATGTGGGCCTGTTTTGAAGGTTCAATTTCAATAAGTTCTGATGAGGGGTCCACTGCCCCTAGCATATCTTCTTGTAACTTCAACACTCTGGCTGGCCCCTGCTTTGCTCTCTGCTGCAGGTACCATTACCACTTTACGAAGGTAGACTCCTGTGCTCTGCCTACTTTAGCACCAACCCCTCCTTCTCTTATCCAGCCTAGTAAAGGGACCCGTGTTCTTCAGGTAACTGGCCAGTCACCAGTTATGCGTTCCGTTTCCACTAATGCTCAATATGCTCCTGCTAGTTCTTTCACTAACGGGGTGTGATCAGTATAGGGAAAGGTGCGGAAGACATTGTGACCCGAATGGTTAATTAGCTTGAACAGTGTAGATAAGCGTGATACCTGCCGAAACCTGAACAACTGGGAAAAGTCCACGATGTCGTTTTCAAGTTTGTTTTCCAACATTCCATAGATAAAATTATTCGCAGCTGCATGTGTAAGAAACAAGATGTGTAGGAGAGAAAGATGGAGGTCGTCTCAACCTTGGGAACGGGAGTACAGGAAAAAGATGGAATGAAAACAATGGCTAGGGAACGGCAGAGCAGCCAAGGGACACGTGCTGATAACAAAGCTAGAAAATGCGAGAAAAGGATAGAATCCAAGCTTCAGATAATTTAAGCACTGAAGTGCGGGTGAGTGGACTGAAGCTCGCAGATGGGGTTGTGAAAGCTGCCATCGCCAGGCCCACAGCGCTGCCTCCCTGTTTTGCTGTTCAGAGACCGTGACGCTCGAGGGGGAGAGAGGTCAAGCGGACAGTAGAGGGCTTCCCAGCATTTTGTGGACTAAGTTAAGTTCCACCCAGGGATGAAAGGCCTTTGTTTCTCTGCTCTGTTACTATGATTGATTATTATGCCTGCACTATGTTTATAATCTGAAGTATTCAGCTCATTTATATTTCGCTTCCTGAACATCTTAGTGTGAGCTTGCTGCAGTAATTGAAATACGCGTTTCGTATACAGTTAATCAAAGCTTATATCTGTCAATGAATCCTTTGCTTATATATAAATAGATGTCAATGAACTCTCTGCTCATATATAAATAGATGCTCTTTATTGCTATTTTTTTCATTCTACTTCGTTGATGTGCCAAATGCTTACATTTACCTGAAATTTTAGTAAAGCTAAATTGTGTTCATAATTGGTGTGTGGTCCTTCATTGAGCGTCCCTATTGACTTATATTGAACAGATCAGTTGTCAATCAGTCACCTGGATAAGACAATTTGGTACCAGTAGTGGGGTATAAGTCAATAATGCCTCTTTGGGGGCGTAAGAAGAGTGGGGCAGAGAGCCGAAGGCAGCATGGGGCAGAAGCCAGATCCATTCCCGGGTGGTTAGCAACTGACCCGTTCTCTGGTGTGGCAGGACTCCTGAATTGGTGGGCAGCGCCGGTTTTATGGGAAGCATTGGATGAGAAAGTGACTCCTCTCTTAGTGGAAGATGCGGTCAAGAGTGTGAAGGTAAGAGTGGCAAAACTGGAGCTGAAAGCAGCAGGGCAATTGGGATGGATTTTCCTGTCTGCACTCCGTACGGTATACAGGAAAACATTAACACAAGATGCAGAAATAAGGAAGCTGCGGGATGAGGTTGCAGCCTTGCAGGAAAGGCAGTTACTTATGAAAGAGACTATCGAAAGTGCAGTGACTCAGGGTGATCAAATGGAGGCAAGGTGCACCGCATTAGCAGTACGAGTAGCAAAACAGAAGAGTAGGCACAAGCCTAAAATACCCTCAGCTGTGCAAGTGAGGGCATTGGTACGCAAAGAAAACTGGGATCCTTATACTTGGGATGGAACAGTCTCGGATAATGATGATGACTGGAATTGGGAGGATGAGGTGGAAGTACGTGTAGCAGAACTAGGTGGGGTTGAAAGTGGAGAAGGAAGTGTAGGTGAAGTTGAAGGTGGAAGAGGAAGTGTAATGGAGGTTCGCCCACTCGTGCAAAACAAATCAAAGGGAGTGAATGGTGGGCAAATACAGAATTCTCGTTTGGTAGGAGATTATACACAGAGTGAGTTGTTGGAGATAACCCGTATGTTTAGCCAGATGCCTGCAGAGCCTTTGTTTAAATGGTTGGTGATATTGTGGGACACTGGAGCAGATGGTACATATTTATCACCAACTGAACTTTTGAAAATGGGATCAGTAACTACACATGCCATGTTAGGGCAACGGTTACGAGGTGCACAGGGGCAACACGCTTTCTCTCTAATGGGTTGGTTGATGGAAGGAGGGAAGCAATTGTAGCCAACTGCTATAGATGTGGAAGAGAGTTGGGTCCCTTGGCATACAATTGCAGAGGCAAATGAACAACTACGAGAAATTGGAATGCAGAACGCAGTTTTTAGGACCTGACGTTGAACCTGTGACAGCAGGGATCAAGGCACGGTTGATCAGGAGTGCCCCTCCGCATATGGAAGGTGCCTTGATGGCTGTTTTAGGACCTGCTCAGGAAAGACCAGTGGGTGATGTGGTATTATTAATGGCGCAATTGGAAGGGCCTGACAGGAAAAAATCAGCAAGAGCCGTGGGGCAGGACAATAAATATAAGGGAAGAAAGTCTACAATAAAAGTGACCAGACAACAAATGTGGATAGATTTATTGAATGCTGGGGTGAAGAAAGAGGAGATAGACGGGAAGCCTACCCCTTATCTGCTTAATAAATGGAAAGCATTGCAGCGTAGACAGAAAGGGAAGGAGGCATTTGATGAGAAGCAGCCCTCAGCACCACCAATGGAAGAGTCTGAGAAAGAAAGAACAGAATCAGAAAAAAATAGGAAGGTGCCTGTCTCAACTCTATATCCCGACTTGTCCAGCGATGGCTGGGAAGTCCCAGATCCCTTATTATGTAGGTCAAGGCAAAACCCGGGAGTCAGAGCAGTGCAAGAGGTAAGCCCCGGGGACAGGCGGCCACATGTACCTCTCATCATTTATTAGCAAAAAGCAACACAACATGTTATGGCACTGCTCGATACAGCTGTGGAAGTAACTTTGATAAATGGAAATCCTAAGAGGCTGCCAGAAAAGGGTGTGATCATTAATGGTTACGGGGGTGCAGAGACAAAGGCCAAACATGTTAAACTCAAATCATATGCAAATCAGTCTTTACCCTGTTCCCCATGGGAACAGTCCAGCCCGAACTGCCATGCCAGGTCTCCGTCCATCATCCTTTTGTGTTGCTAAAGTTGCCCTTAGTGGGAAGGGTATGCCTAGACGTGGGTCCCTTGCTTACTGAGCCACTGGATTCGGGCTAGCCTGGCTGATGAAGGGTGAAACCCTGAAACTGGTCCCAGGATGCTTGTTTCCAGTCCAGGGAGGACCTGGCTTGGCAGTTCGGGCTGGATTGTTCCCCCTGGGGGACCGGGTCAAGACTGATTTGCATATGGCTGGGTCCAAACTGGGGTGGCATGGTGAGCAAAAGAACGATGGATTAAACCCAGATCTGTGACTGGGGGTTAGTGTTTGCATTGTTCAGCACTCCGTCCATCATCCTTTTGTGTTGCTAAAGTTGCCCTAAGTGGGAAGGGTATGCCCAGACGTGGGTCCCTTGCTCACTGTGCCACTGGATTCGGGCTAGCCTGGCTGATGAAGGGTGAAACCCTGAAACCGGTCCCAGGATGCTTGTTTCCAGTCCAGGGAGGACCTGGCTTGGCAGTTCGGGCTGGACTGTTCCCATGGGGGATAGGGTCAAGACGGATTTGCATGTAGCTGGGTCCAAACTGGGGTGGCATGGTGAGCAAAAGAACGGTGGATTAACGCCCAGATCTGTGACTGGGGGTAAGTGTTTGCATTGTTCAGCACTCCGTCCATCATCCTTTTGTGTTGCTGTATCATATCAAGCACATGACAGACTTGCTCAATTGATTTGTGAACAAGCGTACACCCCCCACATTGAAGAAAGATCTGCCCCCCCCGATAACACGCAGAGAGGTGAGGGAGGATTTGGAAGCACATGAAGAAAAGTATGGGTGCACCATCCAGGGAACAAGCCAGAGGCAGGAGAGATTTTGAGTCAAGGGGTGGGGAGTACGTATAGTGTACTTTTAAAGAACTCTAATGTACCTGTGTTTGTACCTGCAGTGAGACTTACCCCACGGTCGTAAATGATGACATCTGAGTCAATTACGTGGTTCCTGTTTGCGGTCATAATTACAACTGGAAGAGGTGTTTGGGTTTGACCGAATGTAGAAGAGAATGACGTTACTGACCTCCATGTCATTTGTGCACCTCAAGCCGCTAACGTAACTGATGACCAGGGAAATGTTTCACTCTGCAACGTGAAGGTACCTGGAGGCAAGTGGATGGCTGCCAAACCTGTGACCTGGAAGGTAACTGGACAGCAAATCCAACATGCCAATGGACTGAACGAGTTGCAGAGGACGCCAGAAACAGTACAGGCTGTGAATTATATGCTAAACATGATATGTAGATATTGTGATACCCTTGTACCTTTTACACCAGCACATGCATATCCGTGCACACCCTCTGATTGTTCCGACAAACAAAGTATTTTACCAGGACATATGGTGGTTGTACGATGAACAATGGAACCAAAGGAGCTAGATATTCCAAACCACCGGAGAGCAAGTAATGTGTATGTGCAATATTACCAGCATTATTGACATAAGCACTCGCATCTTATACCGACCGACTAAGTTCACCACAACCACATTACAGACGCAAATGCGAGCACAGTTAGAATGGAAAATCCCGTTTGTTGTTAAGCTACCTAGACTAGAAGCAATCAGGCGCTACGCACAAGCCACATTCGCTAAATTTGATATGGCAGCTAAATATACCAAGGATACCGCCATACAGATGACCATAGACGCCAAGCAGCTTATGCACACTGCTTCACGCATCCAGCAAGTAACCAAACACCATTGGCATGACATCTTCTTAGGCTGGGCACCAGGAGCTACAAAGACGCTAAATATAGTGTTACAACCATTAATTTGGTTATTGATTGTTTGTGTTATGCTAATGTCTATACTATGTAGACTATATGTACGCACAAAACAGCTTTATACTAAGATGCAAGCACCTAGAATAACGCTGACAAGTATTCGTAGCAATGTAGCTAGCGAAACTTCAAAATAAATGATTTTGTTTCGCATGTATCGCGCTCATCTAAGGGGTGGAGTGATCAGTATAGGGAAATGTGCGGAAGACATTGTGACGCGAAGGGTTAATTAGCTTGAACAGTGTAGATGACCGTGATGCCTGCCGAAACCTGAACAACATGGAAAAGTCCAAGTTTGTTTTCCAACATTCCATAGATAAAATTATTCACAGCTGCATGTGTAAGAAACAGGATGTGTAGGAGAGAAAGACAGAGGTCATCTCAACCTTGGGAACATGAGTACAGGAAAAAGATGGAATGAAAACAATGGCTAGGGAACGGCAGAGCAGCCAAGGTACACGTGCTGATAACATAGCTAGAAAATGCGAGAAAGGGATAGAATCCAAGCTTCAGGTTACTTAAGCACTGAAGTGCGGGTGAGGGGATTGAAGCTCGCAGATGGGGTTGTGAAAGCTGCCATTGCCAGGCCCACACCGCTGCCTCCCTGTTTTGCTGTTCAGAGACTGTGACGCTCGATGGGGAGAGAGGTCCAAGCGGGCGGTAGAGGGCTTCCCAGCATTTCGTGGACTAAGTTAAGTTCCACCCAGGGATGAAAGGCCTTTGTTTCTCTGCTCTATTACTATGATTGATTATTATAACCCTCGACCCTGCTTTAGCAGGCAGATCACTCCCCGCTCCGCCGCCCAGCACCACCTCCTCACCATTCCATTTCCTTTGTCTCCTACTCTCCGCTCCTGATTCCCCAGCCGCTGCGTCCCCTGGGGCCCCTCCTGCCTCCCCCCTCCACCTCACCGTTACATTTCCTTTGTCTCCTACTCTCCGCTCCTGATTCCCCAACCGCTGCGTCCCCTGAGGCCCCACCCCCCTAGCCTTCCCATTAGTCCAGCCCTCCCTCCTCCCAGCTGCCACTCCCTCCCTCCCCCCATTTATGGAAGCCGCAGCGCAGACGCGCCAAGACCGCGCCCAGCGCCAATCCCCCTAGCCCTCCGAGACAAGCCTACTCCCCTTCATCCTCCACTCACTCAACCCAGTCTCATGCCCCACCTGCACCCTTTCCAGCCCCATACACACACTCATGGCCCCTTCACCTGCCACACCTGTCATTTTTCCTGGTCCTCCTCCCTCACACCACACACCAACCACAGCGACCCCCCGACAACACACACAACCCCCACAATGCTACACACACCTGCTCTGTCCCCACCCCCACCAACCAGCCCCGCAGCACACCACCCCCGCAACAACCCCCTCATGCACCACACCAACGCCACCCACCACAACCGCCTCAACTGCCTGCTCCTCAACACCCGCTCCCTCCACAAACATGCCATAGAACTCTGGGACCTCATCACATCACACTCACCCGACATCGCCTTCCTCACAGAAACCTGGACCAACCCCTCCTCGGAACCCGACATAGCCATTGCCACCCCCAAGGGATACAAACTCCAACACAAAGACCGCCTCAACAGGCCAGGGGGTGGCATTGCCATCACATACAGGGACACCATCAAAGTCACCACCAGCTCCCAAGACACTATTGACAACACAGAACACATGCACTTCCTAATCCACATTAACAACAACTCCACCCTCAGAGGTACACTAATCTACAGACCACCAGGACCACGCCCCGCTTTCTGCGACACCATCACCGACACCATCAGCTCGCACGCCCTCACCTCCACAGACTACATCCTCCTCGGTGATTTCAACTTTCACCTAGAAAACCTACAAGACCACAACTCTACCTCCCTCATAGACAACCTCACCAATCTCGGACTCAAACAACTGGTCACCGCACCCACCCACTCAGCAGGACACACGCTCGACGCAATTTTTACCTCAAGCCAACATAAAGCCTACACCCACACCACCGAATTCCTCTGGACTGACCACCACTGCGTCCACTTCTCCTTTGCAAAACCCCCCGCACGCCACCATCAACACACCACACCCTACCGCATGTGGGACAAAATCCCCACAGAACGCCTAAACTCCCAACTGGCTCACAACCCCCCCTTCACACCAACAACCCCAACACAGGAGCCCACAACCTCTCAAAATGGATCACCACCTGCGCAGACACACTAGCCCCCTCAGAAAACACATCCCCACCCGCAACATCAAGAATGCCCCATGGTTCACCCCCAAACTCCAAGCACAAATGCCGCCATGCGGAGAAAATATGGTGACAAGAACCCTCTACAACCAACTCCTCCACCCTCAAAGCCACCATTTGCACCCATCACCAACTCATATGCACCGCCAAAAGAGACCACTACAAGACACGCCTTGACAAAAACTCCCAAAACAGCACAGAACTCTTCACCATCATTAATGAACTAGGCAAAACCAAAGCCAGCAACATAGACCCTTCACACACACAACCCCTATGTGACGCCCTCTCCAACCACTTCCACCACAAAATCCTGGACATCCACAACAGCTTCATACCACACACACCCACCACACACACCCCCCACTCACCCAACTCAACCCCCACTCATGATCCTCCACCACACTCACCACCTGGGCCCCCACCACACACCAAGAAACCGAAAAAAATATGAACTCCATCCTCTCCGGATCCCCCTCAGATCCCTGCCCACATCGCATCTACAACAAAGCCAGCCCAACCATCGCCCCCATACTCTGCAACATAATCAACTCCTCCTTCAACTCTGCCACCTACCCAGACCCCTGGAAGCACTCGGACATTACTGCTCTCCTAAAAAAAAACAAAGCCGACCCAGAGATCCTGTCCAACTATCGCCCCATCTCCCTCCTCCCGTTCCCCGCCAAGGTCACAGAGAAACTAGTCAACACCCCCTATCCCACTACTTCGAAGAAAACAACACTCTTGACCCCTCACAATCAGGGTTTTGCAAGAACCACAGCACGGAAACCGCCCTCGTCGCATGCACAGACGACATCAGGACCAAAGTAGACAAAGGCAAGACCGTCGCACTCATCCTCCTAGACCTCTCCGCAGCCTTTGACACTGTCTGCCACCACACACTCCACACACGCCTCCACAACATAGGAATCCGCCACAAAGCCTTAGACTGGCTCACCTCCTCCGTCATGGACCGAACCGAGAGAGTCCGCCTCCCACCTTTCCACTCCACCACCACCAAGATCATCTGCGGAGTCCCCCAAGGGTCCTCTCTCAGCCCCACACTCTTCAACATTCACATGATCCCCCTAGCCAGCATCCTCCGATCACACGGAATCACTATCCTCTCCTGCGTAGATGACACCCAACTCATCCTCTCCCTCACCCGCAACCCCACCACTGCCAAAACCAACCTACACGCAGCTATCCTCAACACCGCCAACTGGATGACAGCTAATCACCTCAAGCTCAACTCCAACAAAAGCGAGATCATCATCTTCGGCCCCAACAAAACCATATGGGACGACTCCTGGTGGCCCAGCGCCCTAGATCCCGCACCCACCCCCGCAAACCACGCACGCAACCTCGGCATCATCCTGGACCCCGCCCTCTCCATGACACAGCAAATCAATGCACTTACCTCCTCCTGCTTCCTCACACTCCACACTCTAAAAAGACAGTCACCCATGCACTCATCAGCAGCAGACTAGACTACGGTAACGCCCTCTACGCCGGCACCACACTCAAACTCACACCGAACTCCAGAGAATCCAGAACACAGCCGCGTGCCTCGTCCTTGACCTCCCCCTCCACGAACGAATCTCACCACACCTCAAAACCCTTCACTGGCTCCCCATAAACAAGAGAATCACATTCAAAATCCTCATCCACGCTCACAAATCCCTCCACAACACCGGCCCAACATACCTCAAAGAAAGAGTGAACTTTCACGCTCCCACCCGCAACCTCCGATCAGCCAACACCGCCCTAGCCACAGTCCCCCGCATCCAACGCACCACCACAGGAGGCAGGTCCTTCTCCTACCTTGCCCCCAAAACCTGGAACTCCCTCCCCACCAACCTCCGCAAAACCAAAGACCTCCTGCTCTTCAGAAAAACCTCAAAACATGGTTGTTCGAACAATGACCCTCCTACCCCCACCAGCGCCTTGAGACCCTCACGGGTGAGTAGCGCACTTTATAAATTCTTTGATTGATTGATTGACTATGTTTATAATCTGAAGTATTCAGCTCGTTTATATTTCACTTCCTGAACATCTTAGTGTGCGCTTGCTGCAGTAATTGAAATACGCTTTTCGTATACAGTTAATCAAAGCTTATATCTGTCAATGAATCCTTTGCTTATATATAAATAGATGTCAATGAACTCTCTGCTCATATATAAATAGATGCTCTTTATTGCTATTTTTTTAATTCTACTTCGTTGATGTGCCAAATGCTTACATTTACCTGAAATTCTAGTAAAGCTAATTTGTGTTAATAATTGGCATGTGGTCCTTCATTGAGCGTCCTTATTGACTTATATTGAACAGATCAGGTGTCAATCAGTCACCTGGATAAGACAGGGTGTACTTTCTCATGGATGGGGTTAATCTCTTTGACCAGAATCCTTGTGGCACCCTCTTTTTCCCTTGCATTTGCCATAGACTCCACAACACTACATCATCCTGTACTATCATTTCCAACTCAAACGGGTCTCCTTCTGTGATAGGACCTAACACAAAATAGTTTTGTAATGCATCTTTTGCCCCCTTAAAGGCCTCTTTCTGTTCAGGTCCCCATTGAAAAGCGTGCTTTTCATATAACTTGATATAATGGTCTCAGTATTAATCCTAAGTGAGGGATATGTTGTCTCCAAAATCCCATCAAACCAATGAATTGTTGTGCTTATGCTTTTGTTGTAGGAACCTTTAGCTGCTGTACTGTATCAATCACTTTCTTTTTCTTTTTCTTTTTATTGTCCCTGATCAAATAGTGCCCAGAAATTTGAACTGTTGTGCAGGGCCTTGGACTTTTTTAGGGTTGATAGCCCTTCCCCTCTGCTGTAAGTACTCAATTAACCTCTCCAGTGTGTCTGAGACCTGTTCTTTGGTTTCCCCAGTAATCATGATGTCATCAATGTAATGTGAAAGGCGGGTGTCCCCTGCCGAGAAGTTGGCTAAATCTCTGGCTATTAGTCCGTGGCACAAGGTGGGGCTATGTACATACCCCTGGGGCACCTTTCTGAACGTGAACTGTCTGTTTTCCCGGCTTATCACAAATTGGTCTTGACTTGCCTCATCAATGTCAATTGAGAAAAAGGCATTTGCTAAATCAATTACAGAATCCCATTCTCCCACATCTTTGCTCATCTGTCGGGCCAGCAGTCGATAGTCAACAGTCATTCTATATGTATCATCCGGTTTCTTTACAGGCCATATAGGGGAATTAAATGGGCTCACAGCTGGCCTAAGCACACCTGCATCTAGTAGCCCTTGAATAGTTTTTGAAAGCTCCTTGTGACCTCCAGGTATTCTGTACTGTTTCATACACACTGTCTTCTTTGGAGGGGCACATGTAATGGACTCCACTTTGCATGCCCAATCAGGATTGTCATAGATTTCTTTATGCGTACGCACCTCACACCAAAAGTGAACGTTCCCCATTGCGTCCCTATAGTTTTGCCTTGTAACAGATCCATGCCAATAATGTATTCTCGTACTTCTGCCATTAATACTTCTGCTGTGAACGGGGGACCTCTACCAATTGACAATTTAAGTCTAACAGGTTTAGCCTCTGTCTCAGCACCCCCATAACCATTAATGTTCACGCTTTTTCCTGGCAGCTTCTTAGGGTTCCCATTTATCAGAGTTACTTCTGCACCTGTATCAAGCAGTGCCATAACATGTTGCGTTCCTTTTTGCCAATAAATAATGAGAGGTACATATGGCCACCAGTCCCCGGGGCTTACCTCTTGCTCTGCTCTGATTCCCGGGGTTTGGCCTGACCTCCATATGGGTTCTGGGACTTCCCAGCCATCGCTGGACAAGTCAGGATATAGAGTCGAGACAGGTACCTCCTATTTTTTCTTGACTTGCATTTTTCCTTCTCAGTCTCTTCCATTGGTGGTGCTGAAGGCTGCTTTTCATCAAATGCCCCCTTTTCTTTCTGTCTACGCTGCAATGCTTTCCATTTATTAAGCAGATAAGGGATGGGCTTGCAGTCAATTTCCTCTTTCTTCACCCCAGCATTTAATAAATCAAACAACATTTGTCGTCTGGTCACTTTTATTGTAGACTCTCTTCCCTTATATTTATTATCTTGCCCCACAACTGCTGATTTCTGTCCGTCAAGCCCTTCCAATTGTGCCACTAATAATATTACATCCCCCACTAGTCTTCCCTGATCAGGTCCTAGAAGGGCTAACAAGGCACCTTTCATATGTGGAGGGGCATTCCTAATCAGTCATGCCCTGATCCCTGCTGTCACATGTTCAACATTGGGTCCTGCAAACTGTCCCATCCCAGGTATAGTGATCCCAGTTTTCTTTACATACCAGTGCCCTCACTTGCACAGCAGAGGGTACTTT
Source organism: Pleurodeles waltl (assembly GCF_031143425.1). NCBI lineage: Eukaryota > Metazoa > Chordata > Amphibia > Caudata > Salamandridae > Pleurodeles > Pleurodeles waltl. Next base: position 768,878,911 of record NC_090446.1, read on the forward strand.
AGGTCTCTGCCTACTCCTCTGCTTTGCTACTCGTACTGCTAATCCGGTGCACCTTGCTCCATTTGATCACCACAGTCACTTTCTACAGTCTCTTTCATGAGTAACTGCTTCTCCTGCAAGGTGCTTCATTAAAGGGTGAAAGCAGTTCAGAAGTGGACACTGCAGACTGAAACACGTCAGTTAAGAGATTAGTCTTGACATCCACTCAAGGCAGTTTGAGGTTGAGGACGTCCACTGCCCTATGTCCCATCATTGCATAGGAAGCTCCCTCCTCTGTAGGCACAGTGGGGGAAGGGTTGGGGGAGAAAGCCAGTACCTGGAGAGGTGTCCAGTCCTGGGTGGTGACTATATAGGTAATTGCGATTTCACATTCGGTGCCAAGTATGCCACACAGAACCGAACAGAGCCACCCAAAGGAGCGTGCAGGTGTACTGCTCAAGCAAAAGTTTCCAGGTCCAGTCTGATGCTGGAAACTCAAAGGTAAGGAATCTGCAGCTAGAAGTCTCTATCAGACGAGCTGTGACCATCACACTAACTCGCCAAGGCCGGACCTATTGGATTTGTAAAGGCTTATTTATTGCAACAGATGCATTTGTTTAAAAAAACTACTTTTGTTACAGTGCCAGGTACTACCATTTTATACCACTTGGTGGGTTTTCCTAAACAGAAAATGAAGTATTTACAAGTCAGTTTGTGTTATTAGTTGACTGGGGTGTGAGACCTAGTCAAGCAACTACCACAATTCTGGTCAGGGTAAGTCACAAGCAAACCCAAAATTAACCTGTGGTCCACCTCCTGGTAGCTTGGTACAGAGCATTGAGGCTTAACTTAGAGGTACTGTGTAAAGTACTTGTGCAAGACTTCAAAAAGTAATAGTGGAAACACCACACAAAAGATCGCCTTCCAGCTTAGAAAAATAGAGTTTAATTTAATACATAAAACAATACCAAAACAACAAGCATCCAATCAGTAGAACCAGAGTTATGAATTTGTAAATATTAAAGTGCAATTTAGCGCCTAAAAGCACAAAGCACCAACCGCAGTTATCTGGTCGCATTGGACCAGGTCAAAGTCAAAGGTTCAGACCGACAAAGATGGAGTGTAGGTCCCAGTGTAGTTTTACCTTCACAAGTTTTGTGCCAAGTGTCCAATTCACATTGGTGACAGTAACAAGAAGAAAGGAGAACATTGCTGGAGGCAGTCGGTGGGGTGAAAAGAGCTGGTAGGACATCACAAATAGATGGTCAGGAGCTTTTCTTTAGCAGTACCCTGTGGGCTGTTGATGCTGCTGTGTGAAGAGTTGAGCTGGCTGCAGTTTGCGCTCAATTTCAATACGAGTAGCGTGGTCTCAGTGCAAACAAGCCTGTTCACAGTTGCAAAGAGCCCACAAGCTTAGTTTAAAGAGTCTGTGAGTCAAACCAAGGAACAAGGACCTGGGAGGCACCTCGTGGGGTTCAGGAACCCACTGTAGCTGGATCCAGGAGCTGGTTGGGAAGCCTTTTATGTCCCTGAGGCTCAGATCAAGAAACAAGCAGAATAGCCCTTTGAGTCACTCATGGGTCCCGGGATCAAGATGAAGTTAAAGGTCCAGATCTTCTTCCCCATGCAAAAGGGCAGCAGACAGAAGATCCGCACAGCAGGGCAGTTCCTTTAGAGCTGCAGCACAGCAGAGTAGTAGACCTTATAGCAGCACAGCAGTCCTTCTTCCTGGCAGAGAATCCACAGGTCCGGAAGTGTACTGTAGAGTTGGTGTCTGAGGTCCTTCTTTTATACATAGTTTTTCCTTTGAAATGGGGAGCGGCTTCTAGGGGTATGCCTTTGAAGTACACAGATGCTCTGCCTTCCTGGACCTGGCTCCTGACTAGCAACAGGGGTATGCATCCCTTTCAGTGGAGGCAGGACACAGTCAATTCAAGTGTAAGTTGAGCTGCTCTCACCTCCTTCCTTCCATCCTGTCAGTGGTGGACCATTCTGTCACACCTAAGCTTCCACTGTGTGTGGCTGTCTATGAGGAATGCACAAGGCCCAGCACTCACCCACACCTAGTCATGTGACCCAGAGACAGACTGAAGGCACCAAATGGCCAAGGCAAAAAAATGCCAACGTTCTAAAAGTTACATTTTCAGAAGTGTAATTTAAATTCCAACTTCACCATAAGATAGGATTTTAAATTAGGGATCTGGAGACACCAAACATGAACTGATGATCTCTTCCCATTTAGAAATTACACGTATAAAATGTAATAAGGCATCCTATGGGAGAGATAGGCCTTTCAGTAGTTTAAAATCAATTTAAGAGTTTTTCACTACAGGGCATGTAAAAACCTAAAACTACATGTCCTATGTTTTAAATACATTGCACTCTGCCCCCTGGGCTGACCAGGGCCTACCATAGGGGTGACGCATGTATTAAAAAGGAACTTTAGGACATGGCAAAAGGTTTACTTTGCCAGATCAAAATGGCAATTTAAAATTGCGCAGGCAGGCTCTGCAATGGCAGGCCTGAGACAGGCCTAAGGGGCTACTTAAGCGGGTGTAACAATCAGTGCTGCAGGACCATTAGTAGCATTTGATCTACAGGCCCTGGGCACATGTAGTGTTACTTCATAGGTGCTTACAATTAAATTGAACATGACAACTGGGGACCTCACATCTGGATGTGAAAGTCAGAAAGAAGAAGAAGGCTATACACCGCACATCAGCTGCCTTGTAACACCCGCTGGGACCACCCGACCTACCAGCCGGCCTCCCACCCACTCAGCTGCTGCTGCTGCTGCAGAGATGGATGCGATTGGAGCAGCTGGGCTCTTAGACCTCTGGAAATTAAGGAGTGCATGAGGGCCGAGGCCTGCGGGCAGCGGATTGCAGATCACAGGCTGTGGGGTAGACTGGAAGTGCAGGAAGTATTTACAACTTGCAGTGGTTAGGTTTGAATCAGCGACAGGGGACCTTTGTGCTGCAGTATAGCTGGTATGCTCGGCCCTCCAGCCAGAGGCCTCTGTTGTCTCCCCAAAGGGCTTCTTCATTATTGATGGGCGACAATCTATGAGGTAATCGGTAGGAAAGGCCACATCAGAGCTGTCACAGGCTGAAGCACCGCTTTTTAGAGTAAGGTTAATTTCCACTCTGTGTTCCTGCCAATTCAGAGCTGTTACAGAGGAACTAGGGCTACCATACCTGTCATAGTCCTAGTGGATTTCTTTCCTGGATTGAACTCAGTGAACCTCGCTTTGGTGACTTGTTCTTTAGACTCTTGTTTGGTCATCTCACTGTTTATGGGACTTGAGCGTGTGGCCTGCCCTTTATAGAGTTGCTAATCCCCACTCACCTTTTAGTTGCACTCTGAACAGGAAGCATGGACTGAACCTTTATCTGGAACGGAGGCAAGAGGGTTGTATGAACACTTTTAATAATATCAGTCAAGCTAATTAAGGGAACAAGCACCAGGAAGTCCACCGTGGGTCCACCCTCCCAGGAACATGAACAGGTCACGGTACCTCCGCAGACAGCAACAAGAAGAAAAAAGAAAAAACAAGTTACTTACCTATTCAATGTGGTTCTCCAGTATTTATGTTTCATAGATTCACATGCTTGAATCATCCCCGTTATCGACGTGGGAGTCCCACAGTAATTATACCTAGTAGTAAGAAAATTCCATTGACTTACCCATAGGACTGTGTAGCAATCCACATAGTTTTGAACCCAACCAAAGTTCAGCCAATCAGAGAGGAGCTAGCACCCCACAGCCCTTGTCCAGTGACTTCACACCTCCAACTTCAAAGCTCGAGGGCATAAAATAAACTAAGTATTTGGAGAAAAAAAAAACAATAAGGTGAGTAAATGAAGTTGAGGTGAGGGGCTTGCATGTAAATCTATTAAAGATATCCATTCTGGAGAACCAAAGTGTACAGGTAAGTAACTTGTTTTTTCTCCAGTATTGAATCTTTCATAGATTCACAAGCTTGACTCTGACTAGCTAGCAATAAGTAACCAAAAATAACATGTAAAAAACAAATTTATATGGAGAGGCAATACTAGACAAATAAGTTTCTAATTAGCAATGTAATTGTAGTGGATAATACCTTTTATAAAGAAACAAAACAAGCTCACCTTATTGAAATAAATTCCAAAGAACTGTATGACCCACTGCTGCGTCTTTATTGTAGACATCATTGAAAGAGTAGTACATGTCGATTAGTCGAGGGACACTGGAGAACATGGCGTTTAGCTCAGAGTGCTGGCCGGGAGCTCTCGGATCTCTAGGCAGTGATGATCTAGACTACATGTGTGCAGTAACGCTGAGCACCTGTCATCTTTCAGGCTTACTGACATGATTCCTTTTCGCTGCTGCTTTCGTTCATGGTGGAGTTGAAGGCTCGTAGTGAGGCTCCAGCGGCACCGATCGGAGGCGGTCAGCGTTGCGCTGCAAGTCTGTGGGCGAAGGTGGCGTCAAGACTCAGTAGGGATCAGTGAACGTCGGCAAGCATTTGCTTCTGGGGTATCCTGGGAAGCATTGAGGTAGGTAGAGTATTGTTGCCCCTGTCCCAGACAATTGCATGGATGCAAGCTGGGCTAGTCAGAACAAAGCGAATCATGGGAGCTAGTGTATCCACCAGAAAAGGCGTTACGGAAGGTAAGTAACTCGTTCTTCTGATGGATTCAACTACCTGTGGATTCCTCACTCATTGAATAGAGTCCGAAAGTAGTACCGCACTCGGTGGAGGGTGCCTGAATGGTCAAACCAAGAAATCCTGGAGCACCGACCGTGCAAAATGGCCATCCCTCCTAACCTCCGAATCCAAGCAATAATGCTTTGCAAAAGTGTGGAGGGATGACCAAGTTGCGGCCTTGCAGATGTCAACCACAGGAACACCCCTAGCCAAGGCCGAAGAGGTCGACTTAGCTCTGTTGGAATGAGCTCTTATTCCAACAGGGGGTTCCTTCTTTGCCAGAGAATAACACAGCTTAATGCAAAGAATGACCCACCTGGAGAGTGTTCTCTTTTGGACTGCCCTTCCTCTCCTCTTTCCCACGTACCCGAAGAAGAGTTGATCTTCCAATCTAAACTCCTTCGTTCTGTTGACGAAAAAGCTCAGCGCTCTTCTCGGGTACAAACGATGCAGTCTTTCTTCCTCTTTCGAAGGATGAGGTGGAGGATAAAAAGAGGAGAGTGTAATAGACTGACCCATATGGAAAGGTGAAACAACTTTCGGCAAGAAAGCAGCCTTGGTCCTCAACACCACCTTATCCCCATGGAAGGATGTATACGGGGCTTAACAGAAAGATCCTGTAGCTCACTCACCCTTCTAGCTGTAGTAATGGCAACAAGGAAAACAATTTTTAATACCAATAGCCTCAAGGGACAAGAATGCATCGGCTCTTCTTTGCCAGAGAATAACACAGCTTAATGCAAAGAATGACCCACCTGGAGAGTGTTCTCTTTTGGACTGCCCTTCCTCTCCTCTTTCCCACATACCAGATGAAGAGTTGATCTTCCAATCTAAACTCCTTCGTTCTGTTGACGAAAAAGCTCGGCGCTCTTCTTGGGTACAAACAATGCAGTCTTTCTTCCTCTTTCGAAGGATGAGGTGGAGGATAAAAAGAGGAGAGTGTAATAGACTGACCCATATGGAAGGGTGAAACAACCTTCGGCAAGAAAGCAGCCTTGGTCCTCAACACCACCTTATCCCCATGGAAGGATGTATATTGGGGCTTAACAGAAAGAGCCTGTAGCTCACTCACCCTTCTAGCTGAAGTAATGGCAACAAGGAAAACAGTTTTTAATACCAATAGCCTCAAGGGACAAGAATGCATCGGCTCAAACGGTGAGCCCATAAGAAATGTTAAAACTAGGTTCAAATCCCACTGAGGCATAATGAAAGGAGTGGGAGGATATCTATTAGTCAGGCCCTTTAAAAACCTTAACACTAAAGGAGATTTAAATAAAGAAGGCTGGTCAGGCAGACACAGAAAGGCCGTCAGAGCCGACAAGTAACCCTTAACTGTCGCAACTGCAAATCCCCTCTGTGCCAGGGACAACGCAAAAGACAAGATATCCGATAAGCGGGCATTTAAGGGATCAAATTGCTTCTCTCCACACCAATTCACAAATTTAGCCCACCTGCTAGCATAGATAGATTTAGTGGAGTGTCGCCTGGCCGATAAAATAACATCCACTACCTCAGGTGAGAGAGAAAAGGAACTCAGGTTGCCCCGTTCAATCTCCAGGCATGAAGGTGCAGGCTCTGGAGGTGGGGGTGTAAAACCTGCCCCTGCGATTGCGAGAAGAGGTCTGCCCTGTGAGGGAGACGGAGCGGGGGTCACAGAGAGAGCTGGAGAAGATCCGAATACCATACCCTCCTTGGCCAATCCGGAGCTATTAAGATGACTTGGGCCCGGTCTTGGCGAATTTTCCTCAGAACCTGAGAAATCAAAGGTATGGGGGGAAACACGTAAAGCAACTGGTCGCACCAGGACATCTGAAACGCATCCCCAACGTTCCTTGCACCGGATACTGGAGGATGCAGAACAACGGGCAGTGCGTGTTCTCCCGAGTGGCAAAAAGATCTACCCGAGGGAATCCCCACATCTGGAAGATTTGCCAGGCTAGATCTGGATGAAGACGCCACTCATGATCGGTCGAGAAGTGCCGACTGAGACTGTCCGCACGCACGTTCAAGACTGTTGCTACCAAGCAAATCTGATGGTCACTTGCCCAGGACCATAGCCGCAGAGCTTCTCACTGTGGCCACTGGAGGAGGTAGCAAGAACGGCCTTCCTTGGGAAATGTTTCCGTCCGCAACCCACCATCGAAGATCCACTGCAGCGTCTCTGGAAATCTTTACCGATCCCTCGAGATCCCCTTTGTGCTGAGTCCACTGCTTTCGGAGGCACCACTGAAGAGCCCTCATGTGCCAGCGAGCATGAGTGACCAACAGAATGCAAGAAGCAAACAGACCGAGCAGACAAAGGACCTTGAGGACTGGAATGACCGCTCCACTTTGAAACATTGGAACCAACGCCTGAATGTCCTGAATCCACTGAGGCGGAGGAAAGGCTCAATTCAATGTTGTGTCCAGTACTGCCCCTATGAACAGGAGGCGCTGAGAGGGCTCCAGGTGAGATTTGAGCACGTTCACCAAAAAGCCCAGATCGAACAACAACTGGGTTGTCGACTGCAGGTGATGTAGCACAAGCTCCGAGACTTAGCTTTGATCAACCAATTGTCTAGGTAAGGAAATACCGCTATCCCCTTCCTTCTGAGCTCTGCTGCAACCACCGCCATCACCTTCGTGAAGACTCGAGGTGCTGAAGTAAGACCAAATGGAAGGACCGCAAACTGCTAGTGCTACGATCCCACCACAAACCCGAGATACTTCCTGTGCGACTTGAGTATCGGGATATGAAAGTAAGCATCCTGCAAGTCGACAGACACCATCCAATCTCCTTCATTCAACGCCAAAAGCACCTGAGCTAGGGTCAGCATCTTGAACTTTTCCTGTTTGAGGAACCATTTCAAAATCCTCAGGTCCAGGATTGGTCTCAATTGGCTTTCCTTCTTGGGGATCAAGAAGTATCTTGAATAACAACCCTGACCCCTTTCCTGCTCCAAAACCAACTCTACTGCACCCTTTGAAAGGAAGACTAGAACCTCCTGTTCTAATAACAGGAGATGTTCTTCTGAACAGAAGGATGGACGGGGCGAGATGCGGGGTGGAAACTCCCGAAAGGGAAGGGCATAGCCTTTCCCCACAATGCTGGTGACCCAGGAGTCCGATGTTATTGCCTCCCACATGTGGAGAAAGTTCATTAACCTCCCCCCCTACAGGAGTGGTATGCAAAGGAATTGGTGGATGACTAAGGCTGCTTCCCATGCTGCACCCCTCCAGAGGAAGAGGCAGAGTGCTGCTGGGTGGCTCCTCTGGTTCGGACCCTACCCCTCCCCCTGTATGATCTATAGGGAAGGGCAGTGGCGGCTTGCTGCTGAAACCTGCCCCGAAAGGAGGAGGAGGCACAACCAAACCCCCTAAATCTTCTGAACAACCTAGAAGAAACAGAAGAGGAGGCTTGCAAGCCTAACGATTTTGCTGTGGCTCTACTCTCTTTAAATCTTTCAAGGGCAGAGTCAGCCTTCGATCCAAAAAGTTTATCCCCATCAAAGGGAAGATCCAGCAGGGCTGACTGAACATCGGATGAAAACCCTGAAGAACGAAGCCAGGCCTGTCTCCTCGTAGCAACAGTGGTGCCCGTAGCCCTGACTGGATTACTTGGGTCGGCGCAGCCTGAGCATCAGAAACAAGGCCCAACACCTCCTGAGGCAATTCCGAATGAGATGACTTGATATCCTCCATAAGGGCGTAGATGTATCTGCCCAAGATTCATGTGGCATTGGTGGACTTGAGGGCCATACTACAAGATGAAAATGGTCCATCTTTTTAGAGCACACCCGGAAAAGAACCTGGAGCAGTGCGAGATGAACATGAAGCTTGTACAACCAGGCTTTCTGGAGTTGGGTGCCTCGACAACAAGCTCGGATCCGCAGGAGCCACACGATACCTGCGCGCCACTGTCCTATTAACAGCCGTAGATGAAACTGGCTTTTTCCAAATCTCTAGAATTGGATCCAGGAGAGCCTCATTAAAAGGCAGAAGTGGCTCTGCAACATGCTGAAGCCGGATGTAGCACTTCCGTTAGTATGATGGGTTTTGACTCAGCCACTGGAAGATGAAGGTCCAAAAAGTCAGCTGCTTTCCTTAAAACAGAGTGGAAAGAGGCAGCTTCCTCTGTATATTCCCCAGGAGATGTTAAAGAAGTGTCTAAGCCGCTTGCCGTGTCCAAACCCTGGAGATCTACAAGAGGTTCTTCAATCTCACCCTCCTCCAAGGCCTGCTTACTATGTTCCTGTTCTTCAAGGAGGCGAAGAGCTAGCCTACTTGAATGAAGCTTGGCCTCGATCCTTGGCGTCGACAAGGCATCCGCCGACTTCGATGACCTTGCCTGACTCCGATCCTCCGATCCATCCGACGCCGGATCCATCGGTGCCGTGGGCTTCTTCGGCACTGACCGAGGTAGAGGATGTGAAGGTGAAGAACTCTCTGGCGCCGGAACAGCAGTCCTCATCGGAGTCGCAGGTCGTGTAGGCGACGCCAAAGGAACCGGCGCCGAACCAGCACCTCCCATTGGAAGGAAGGGCATAAAAGGTGCCGGTCGTAAAGGAGCAGGAGCACCAATAATAAAGGCCAGTGGCCTGAAGGACCAGCTGGCCCACCACCAGGAGCCATCTGCTGAAAAATGGCAAACATCGCATTAATAAATGCGGAACTATCAGCACCTGGCGCCGGGAATGGCTGATACTGCGGAGCCTGAGCTCGAGGTGATAACGGCGCCGGCCCCGGCGTCTCTGAAGCAGGTGAAAACTCCTGTTCCTGCTGAGGTACGACCTCGAAGACAGATGGCGGAGTCGTAGGTGAAGTCGGGGATGCGGGAGGCGACTGCGGCTGAGGAGTGATGGTGGGACTACCCTCCCATGTCTTTCGGCGCTGAACCGAAGGCGACCTCGAGCGTGAACGCTCTCTACTCGACCGGCGGCGAGATTCACGACGGCGCCGGGAGTCACGGTGACGCCGATGAGATTTAGGCGATGATGATCTGCGCCGATGCCGCTTCTCTTTCTTTTTGGACTTCGCCAAAAACAGCTTCGCCTCCCGTTCCTTCAACGCCTTAGGATTCATGCGTTGACAGGAATCACATTTCTCCACGTCATGGTCGGAGCTCAGACACCACAAGCAATCCACATGTGGGTCTGTCACCGACATCTTGCCTCCGCACTCTCTACAAGGCTTAAAGCCTGGCTTTCGCTGAGACATCTCGAAAAAAAAAATTGTAACTGTAACTACGCAGAGAGGAAACAGTTGCTCCCTCGAAGAATAACCGTCGCTTGAAGGCACGGAAAAAAGGGAGCTGACGTCAGCACGCCGATGAGGACCTCTTATTGCCTGTATGACGTCAGACGGCGTCGCGTGGGCAATTGTGATATCCTCGTCGACGTGCAGAAGCTAGGAAGAAAATGTCAGTCGGATGCTGGCGCATGGGGGAAAATTCAATGAGTGAGGAATCCACAGGTAGTTGTATCCATCCAAAAAATATATACTAATGGATAGGGTGGCAGTGATGGAAGCCTACTTGGAGTAGCTTAACAGAGAGGTGGAAGCTAATCATGAGGTAATACAGAACCTAAAAATGGGTGAAAAAGATATGCACAATAAAAGTGAATCACTAGAAAACAACACAAGAGGAAACAACATCAGAGTTTTGAACATTCCTGAAGGACTAGAGGGAGATAACATTAAAGGTTTTGTGACTAGCTTACTAAGGTAATTCATCCCTGGGGCAGGATATACAGAGAGTTAATCATGCTCTTTTAAAAAAAAGTGTAGTTAGGAAAAATCCAATGAAAATATTGATTAATTTTAAGACCTTCTTGATTAAAGAAAAAGTCCTGACTGAGGCGCTTAAAGCCAGTAGCTTCACCAAAGGTGAATGGACCTTCCATATTAGATCAAATATTTCCAGAGTCACGCAGGACAGACAGCAGGAATTAGGGAAAATATTTATTCAGGAGCTCAGATCACTGGGAGCTACTGCTCAGATGCATTTTTCCCACCACGTTAAAAATCATGTGGAACAACAAAATGCACAATATAAGGGATCCAAAAGAAGTAGGAATCTTAGTAAAGCAGATTGAAGCACACCAGAAAATATAATAAAAATTGCCCAGGGAAGAAAGAGAGTTCAAACAGTTATAAATCTTCTTAGATTTACCCAATGGCTACAGGGAGGGTTCTCCAGGGCAGTGTGGGAGGGTCACCGATACATCAGGTTGTTTGTATAATTTTCAAGCACTTGGCGGGGGAGCATGTATTTGTAAATGCAAAATATGTAGGTTTGTTATTCAAACAGGCACGAACCAGGTCCCTACCATTTGAGTAATATGTCAGGGTCTTCAACTTTGGTACCCCTAAAAGTGTTAATCTGGAATGTTAATGGCCTAAGAGTTAAAAACAGAAGAAGAATCCTTGAATATTTAAGACTTGTGAACAACAAAGTTATCATTCTCCAGGAGACTCACCTATTGAGAGCAGAGTGGGAGGATATAATGAAGAAACAAAAATGGGTAGGTCAATATGGTTATACTAACCAGTCGTGTTGTGCTAAGGGGATGGAAATCTTATTAAAGAATTCCATTAAGGCGATAGGGAAATTGATAACAGACCCAAAGGAGAGATGGTTGTTTGTAAAGGCAAAAATGTATGACTCTTGGGTTGCATATGTGAGATACTATGGGCCAAACACAGATGATTCTGTTCCCCTGAACGCCCTATATAATCAACTTCTGAAGATTAAACTCCCAATAATATTAGGAGGAGAATGTATTGATATATCCAGTATAGATAAATCCACCATATAAAGCAGAGCCAGCTCACCTAAAATGAGAGCCTTATTAAAGCACATAATGGAAGACATAGGCATTGTTGAAATCTGGAGTCTGAAGGGAGGCAAAGTTCAAAGGTTAACTTTTCACAACAAAAAATACAGTTATTATTCTAGAACTGATTTCCTTCTAGTGGACATTAATATAAGTGGAAATACTAAAACAGGGGAGCATACCCCGGAACACCTGTCAGATCATTCAGCATTTAGACTACTGCTCATGTTAGATAAAACTCCTGCCTCCCCGAGATGAACTGTAAACCGAGTACTCTTGTTTGATCATCTTGACCCAAGGGTAGGTTGCTCCCCCTGCGGCTGCAGCTCCTCCAGGTTCCTGAGTTCCTGAGACCCACCCCACAGTAAGTACCCCCAACCTCCCAGCCCCTCGTTCTGCCCCGCGCTACTCACCCTCTCTCCTGCTCCTGCTTCTTTTCCTCTTTCCTTCTTCTCTGTTCTTCCTCCTCGCTCCTCGTCTGTATTCTTCTTCTGTACTCCTCTTCTCCCCGTCTTCTCTCCTCTTCTCTTCTTCCTCATCTTCTGCTGTGGTATTCTGCACCCTGTTTCTTCGTTTTTTGTATCTCCCTCCGTGTTCTTCTGTGTTCTTCTGTGTTCCTCTGTGTTCTTCTGTCTTCCTCTGTCTTCTTCTGTCTTCCTCTGTTTTCTTCTGTCTTCCTCGGTGTTCTTCTGTCTCCCTCTGTGTTCTTCTGTATTCTTCTCTGTTCTTCTGTCTTCCTCTGTCTTCTTCTGTATTCTTCTCTGTTCTTCTGTACTTCTCTCTGTTCTTCTGTGTTCTTCTGTGTGTCTTCTGCTCTTCCGGTCTTCTGCTCTTCCGGTCTTCAGTCCTTCCGGTCTTCTGCTCTTCTGTTCTTCTTTTCTTCTGTTCTTCTTTTCTTCTGTTCTTCTTTTCTTCTTGTCTTCTTGTCTTCTGCCTTCGGCTCTTCTGCCTCCTCCGTCCTCTTCTCCCCGCGCCTGCCCTCCTGCTCCTGCCTCATCCCCCTCCCCCACTCGCATCCCCCCTCTATCTCCCCTATCTAACCCGTTCACTTTCTACCTCCCTCACTCCTCCTATCTACCTATCTCTCCATCTCTCTATCCCACTATCCAACTCCCTCACTCTCCACCTCCTCCTATCTTCCTATCTTCCTATCTCTCTATCTTTTCCCTATCTATCGATTTCTCTATCTACCTTTTCTCTCTACCTATTTCTCTATCTCTCCCCCCCTCCCGCCACCCCCTCTATTACCTATCTTCCTATCCCCTCACTCTACCTCTCACCCTCACCCACCTCTACAACCCCCCTCCCCTATCTTCACAACCCTACACCTATCTTTCTCCCTAATCTCCTAAACCTCCTAACACTCTCCCCCTCCACCCTTAAACCCCCTGCCCCCAGCTCTTCTCACTCTACCTGTCCCCCCCCTCCCTCGCGCTTTCCCGCCGCGACCTCCTGCACGCCCCCGCCCCCCAGCTCCCATTCGCCCCCAGCTGACCCCTCCCCCCCTCCTACCTCATATGGCGGCCGCTGCGCGACAGTGGTAGCGACCCTTGACCCAAGGGTAGGTCGCTCCCCCTGCCGCTGCAGCTCCTCCAGGTTCCTGAGTTCCTGAGACCCACCCCACAGTAAGTACCCCCCACCTCCCAGCCCCTCGTTCTGCCCCACGCTACTCACCCTCTCTCCTGCTCCTGCTTCTTTTCCTCTTTCCTTCTTCTCTGTTCTTCCTCCTCGCTCCTCGTCTGTATTCTTCTTCTGTACTCCTCTTCTCCCCGTCTTCTCTCCTCTTCTCTTCTTCCTCATCTTCTGCTGTGGTATTCTGCACCCTGTTTCTTCGTTTTTTGTATCTCCCTCCGTGTTCTTCTGTGTTCTTCTGTGTTCCTCTGTGTTCTTCTGTCTTTCTCTGTCTTCTTCTGTCTTCCTCTGTCTTCCTCGGTGTTCTTCTGTCTCCCTCTGTGTTCTTCTGTATTCTTTTCTGTTCTTCTGTCTTCCTCTGTCTTCTTCTGTCTTCCTCTGTGTTCTTCTGTATTCTTCTCTGTTCTTCTGTACTCCTCTCTGTTCTTCTGTGTTCTTCTGTGTGTCTTCTGCTCTTCCGGTCTTCTGCTCTTCCGGTCTTCAGTCCTTCCGGTCTTCTGCTCTTCTGTTCTTCTTTTCTTCTGTTCTTCTTTTCTTCTTGTCTTCTTGTCTTCTGCCTTCGGCTCTTCTGCCTCCTCCGTCCTCTTCTCCCCGCGCCTGCCCTCCTGCTCCTGCCTCATCCCCCTCCCCCACTCGCATCCCCCCCTCTATCTCCCCTATCTAACCCGTTCACTTTCTACCTCCCTCACTCCTCCTATCTACCTATCTCTCCATCTCTCTATCCCACTATCCAACTCCCTCACTCTCCACCTCCTCCTATCTTCCTATCTTCCTATCTCTCTATCTTTTTCCCTATCTATCGATTTCTCTATCTACCTTTTCTCTCTACCTATTTCTCTATCTCTCCCCCCCTCCCACCACCCCCTCTATTACCTATCTTCCTATCCCCTCACTCTACCTCTCACCCTCACCCACCTCTACAACCCCCCCTCCCCTATCTTCACAACCCTACACCTATCTTTCTCCCTAATCTCCTAAACCTCCTAACACTCTCCCCCCTCCACCTTTAAACCCCCCTCCCCCAGCTCTTCTCACTCTACCTGTCCCCCCCTCCCTCGCGCTTTCCCGCCGTGACCTCCTGCACGCCCCCCAGCTCCCATTCGCCCCCAGCTGACCCCTCCCCCCCCTACCTCATATGGCAGTCGCTGCGCGACCGCGCAGCGGGTGCTCCGCTGGCGTGCCGGAGGCGCGCCAGAGGCAAGCCCGCCTGCGCCCGTCCGCGCCTGGCCCGCGCCCAGCGCCATGACCCCTGGTCCCCAGCACTCCCAAGCCCCGATGATCCGCTATGACCCCACCACCCTCCATGCCCTCAACCCAGGACGCTCCAACACCTGCTTCCAAGCTCACCCCAAACGCACCCATGGACCCTTCGCCTGCAACTCCTGCAAACGCATCTTCCACCACGCAACAACTACGACCACAAGCCCACGCGCCATCAACCACCTCAAGTGCATCCTAGTCAACGCTCGCTCCGTTCACAAACACGCCGTTGAACTCTGGGACCTCCTAGACTCCACAGCACCGGACGTCGCCTTCATCACGGAGACCTGGATGAACGCCTCCTCTGCTCCAGACATCGCCACCGCCATCCCCGAAGGCTACAAGATCTCCAGGAAAGACCGCACCAACCAAGTAGGAGGAGGCATCGTCTTCAAAGACTCCATCAGCGTCACCACCTCCACTGAAGACTCCCCTCTTGCCGCTGAACACCTGCATTTTCAGATTTGCACCGACCCGAGGACCACCCTCAGAGGATCCCTCGTCTACCGTCCTCCCGGACCTCGCGCCCCTTTCAGCGACACCATCGCCGACTTCATCTCCCCGCACGCCCTCGCCTCACCGGACTACATCCTCCTAGGCGACCTCAACTTCCATCTGGAACAAAACAACGACCCCAACACCACCACCCTGCTCGACAACCTCGCCAACCTCGGCCTCAAACAACTGGTGAACACTGCCACCCACATCGCCGGACACACACTCGACCCTATCTTCTCCGCCAGCAAACACGTCTTCTTCAGCCACGCCTCCGCCCTTCATTGGACCGACCACAGCTGCGTCCACTTCACATTCCGACGCGAGACCCGCCACCTCCGCACTCAACCCATCCCTCGCCGACAGTGGAACAAGATCCCTGAAGAGCAACTCTTCGCCGCACTCGCCGCCAACCAACCCACCCTCACCACCGACCCCAACGTCGCAGCCCTCAACCTCACAAACTGGATCTCCAACTGCGCAGACAACCTTGCTCCCCTCAAACGCTTGCAGCGACAGAACAACACCAAGAAACCCCTCTGGTTCTCTAACACCCTCAAAGAATCAAAGAAAACTTGTCGCGCACTTGAGAAAGCCTGGCGCAAGGACCGCAACGCTGACAACATGACCGCCCTCAAGAACGCTACCCGCAAACACCACCACCTGATCCGCACTGCCAAAAGGAATTTTTTCACCGACAGACTGGACAAAAACAGCCACAACAGCAGAGAACTCTTCAGCATCGTCAAGGAGTTCTCCAACCCCAGCGCCAACGCCAACGCCGTCACGCCCTCACAGGATCTATGCGAATCCCTCGCCACTTTCTTCCATCGCAAGATCAGCGACCTCCACGACAGCTTCGGACACCAGACCCAACCTAACACCACCGAACCCACATCCCCGACCATCACCCTCAACAACTGGGCCCACATCAGCACGGAAGAAACCAAATCCATCATGAACTCTATCCACTCCGGCGCCCCTTCGGACCCCTGCCCGCACTTCATCTTTAACAAAGCCGACAACATCATCGCCCCGCACCTCCAGACCGTCATCAACTCTTCTTTTTCTTCTGCTACCTTCCCCGAATGCTGGAAACACGCCGAAGTCAACGCCCTACTAAAGAAACCTACGGCTGACCCGAGCGACCTGAAAAACTTCCGCCCCATCTCCCTTCTGCCTTTCCCAGCCAAAGTAATAGAGAAGACCGTCAACAAACAGCTGACCACCTTCCTGGAAGACAACAACCTGCTCGACCCCTCACAGACCGGATTCCGAACCAACCACAGCACTGAAACCGCCCTCATCTCAGTCACAGACGACATCAGAACCCTGATGGACAACGGTGAAACAGTCGCCCTCATTCTTCTCGACCTCTCGGCTGCCTTTGACACCGTCTGTCACCGCACCCTAATCACCCGCCTCCGCTCCACCGGGATCCAAGACCAGGCCCTGGACTGGATCGCCTCCTTCCTCGTAAACCGCTCCCAAAGAGTCTACCTCCCTCCGCAAGATCTTCCGCTGGATCCCCGCCGACACCAGAAAAACCGTGACCCACGCCCTCGTCACGAGCCGCCTGGACTACGGCAACACCCTCTACGCTGGGACCACCGCCAAACTCCAAAATCGCCTGCAACGCATTCAAAACGCCTCAGCCCGCCTCATCCTCGACGTACCCCGCAACAGCCACATCTCCGCACACCTGAGACACCTGCATTGGCTCCCATTCAGCAAAAGGATCACCTTCCGACTTCTCACCCACGCACACAAAGCCCTCCACGACAAGGGACGGGAATACCTCAACAGACGGCTCAACTTCTACGTCCCCACCCGCCCCCTCCGCTCCTCTGGCCTCGCACTCGCCGCCGTCCCTCACATCCGACGCTCCACAGCGGGTGGGAGATCTTTCTCCTTCCTGGCGGCCAAGACCTGGAACTCCCTCCCCACCAGCCTCAGGACCACCCAGGACCACTCCGCTTTCCGGAGACTCCTAAAGACCTGGCTGTTCGAGCAGCGATAACCACCCCCTTTGTCCCTAGCTCCTTGAGACCCGCACGGGTGAGTAGCGCGCTTTATAAATGCTAATGATTTGATTTGATTTGAAATAGATCATTTAAAGCAAGAGATAAAATAGAGGCTCAGCCCCCTGCATATTGTTTGGGACACTTATAAGGCTTTCATTGGGGGCAGAATAATTAGCCTAGCTGCATTTCAGAGTAAGGAAACAAAAAAAAAGATAAGGAATCTTAAATTAACAATACAGAGGCTACTGGGATCAGCAGACCTAACTCATAACATTCAAGACCCGGTAGCGATAGAGAAACGGATGAAGAGTGTAAGGGCTGATCTTACAAATTACCTGGATGCAATAATCAGGAAAAAGTGGGAAGTAAACTGTCCCGCTATGAATATGGAGAGAAGTGTAGCAAATTATTGGCCTGGAAAACAAAGAAAGAACAGACTAGAAACATCATTAAGGTCATTCAAAATGAAGATACTGGTACAAAATTGAGAAATAGAACAGGCCTTTACTCACTGCTTTCAAAAATTGTATACAGAGGATTTAGTTGTGACAGAAGGGCAGATTAAGAACCATCTCATCAGAATAGCTGCCATGGTTATACAAGGTAAATTAAAGGAAGAATTGAATGCAAAGTATAGTATCTGAGAGATATCCAATGTAATCAGGCAGGACAATGAAAAAGAGGAAAGGCATCTGGCCCAGATAGTCTACCAAACAAGCTATATATCACCCTAAGGAACAAGTTACTTACCCTCGGTAACAATTATCTGGTAGAGTCTCTATTAAGCTGCAGATTCCTTACCTTAGAATTCCCTGGCGTCAGCTTTGAATCCGGAAATTTTCTGCTGAGCAGTACCCTGTGCGTGCCGTCGGGTGGCATTTTTCTGATCCGCATACGTCATCCGGCTCCTCGTGGTGTCGCCAGCGTCGTTGGAAGCGTCTGTGACATCACGGTTATCTATATAGACGCCACCTCTGCGTGTACGTCAGTTCTTTTTCCACAGCCTCCCACGCCAGAAGCGCAGAGTCATCGAAGAACAAACAAACATTTTAGTTTTATGCTTGATTGTTTGAGGAAAAAAGACATGCCCCTAAGAAAGGTAAAAATATAAAAACAAGATACATATATCCGCAGAGCGGGGAGGCTTGAGTCTCTACCAGATAATTCGTTATCGAAGGTAAGAAACTTGTTCATCAGTTTGAGACTTCTAGCAGCAGATTTCTTACCTTAAAACAGGTACCCAAGCAATAACTCCTGGTGGTGGGTCGCATGGATATATTTCACACCAGGAAGTCCTGCAGGACCGAGCAGGCAAAATGCCCCTCTCTCCTCACCTGGCTATCCAAGCAGTAGTGTCTTGCAAACGTGTGCAAGGAAGCTCACATTGCTGCTTGGCAGATGTCACATACTGGCACGCCACGAGCTAGCGCAGTGGTAGCAGCTTTACCTCTAGTAGAGTGAGCCCCCAAGCCCTCTGGAAGTTGCTTCTTGGCCAAAGCATAGGAAATCTTTATACAGAGAACAACCCAACACAAAATGGATTGCTTTTGTACTGCCTGACACTTCTTTGCACCAACGTATCCCACAAAGAGTTAGTTGTCCACCCGGAACTCTTTTGTGCGGTCAAGGTAGAATGACAATGCTCTATTTGGTTCCAGCCGATGGAGACGCTCCTCTTCCTTAGACGGATGCGGTGGAGCAAAGAAGGTAGGCAGGGTGATATTTTGACCCAAACGGAAAGGGGTCCCTTTGGGAGGAAAGAGGCATGAGTTCTGAGGACTACTTTATCAGGATATATCATGAGATACAGCGGTTTCGATGATAAGGCCTGCAGCACCCGTACTCTCCTGGCAGATGTAATTGCCACCAAAAAGGCTGTTTTGGAAGTGAGCAGCTGGACAGGACAGTTATGTAAAGGCTCAAAAGGAGCACACATTAGAAAAGTAAGTACAAGATTAAGATCCCACTGGGGCATGACAAAAGGCACAGGTGGAAACATATGCACAAGCCCTTTTAAGAATCTCTGTACAACAGGAGACTTGAACAAAGATGGTTGGTCGGACAAGTGTAGAAAAGCCAAAAAGACAGCAAGATAGCCCTTAAGAGTCCCTAAGGAGGAACCCTGTTGGGTGAGTGAAAGAATAAACAAAAAGACATTAGATAAAGAAGAAGAAAGAGGATCAATAGACCTCTCTGTACAATATGAAACAAAACGTTTCCACCAGCAGGCATCACAGACTTTGGGCGGGAGGTCATAAACCATCAACTGTCGCCGCTCAACCTCCACGCATGAAGCCACAAAGTTGACAGGTTCAGGTGGAGAACTTTTCCCTGCTGCTGTGACAGAAGATCCTCCCGAAGAGGCAACCTACTTAGAGGACTGATGCTCATCTTGAGAAGCTCTGGATACCAGACTCTCCTTGCCCAATCCGGAGCCACTAGGATTACTTGGGCCCGGTCGGTCTTGATTTTCTTGAGAACTCTGGGCAGAAGTGGTATGGGCGGAAAGGCGTACAGGAGGCCTGAACTCCACTCGCGACAAAAAGCATCACCTAGCGATAGCCCTCTTGGAAACTCCAACGCGCAAAACTGCTGACATTGTGCATTCTCTAAGGAGGCGAACAGATCTAACCAAGGCTCTACCCACTGCTGAAAGAGTCCTTGCGCCACCTACGGATGGAGATACCATTTGTGATCCGCTAAGCATCTTCGGCTGAGTTTGTCCGCCCTAGCGTTCAGAGAACCTGCCAGGTGTTGAACCACCAGGAATATGCCCTTCTGTTCCAACCATGTCCAGAGACGCAGAGCTTCTTGACAAAGGGTCCACGACCCCACACAGCCCTGCTTTCTGCAGTACCACATTGCGGTAGTGTTGTCCATGAACACCTGCACTACCTTCCCTTTCACAACAGGAAGCAATGCTTTTAATGCTAGCCGGCTCGCCCGAAGCTCCAACAAGTTGATATGGAGCCCGGATTCCACCGGAGACCAGTGACCTCTGATCTCCACCTCTCCCAGATGGCCGTCCCATCCCAGAAGTGACGCATCTGTCACTACTGTGAGATCTGGTTGGGGAAGGTAGAGCAGTCTGCCTTTGAGCCAGTCGCAGATCCTTTGCAGTTCCCTCCGAAATCTGAACCACGTTGGTAAGATTCCCCTGGTGCTTTGCCCATTGGAACTTCAGGTCCCACTGCAGAGCCCTCATATGCCAACTGCCATGCTTGACCAATAGGATGCAGGAAGCCATGAGTCCCAACAGCCTCAGAGTCCGTCTCACTGAAATAGAGGCCGAAACATCAGTAGCATAACCTGAATATCCTGGATCGCTGCTCGGGAGGATAGGCCCGATACTGCAGAACAGCTCCGATGAAAGTGAGCTTCTGAGAGAGAGTTAGGTGTGACTTCAGCACATTTATAGTGAACCCCAGCAAATGCAGGAGGTCTGCCATTGTCTGGAGATGAGTGACAAGAGACAGGGCACCTTCAACAGCCAGTCGTCTAGGTAGGGGAAGACTGAAATCATTAACCTGCGCAGATGAGCTGCCACCACCGCCATCACATTTGTGAACACCCGAGGGGCGCTGGTGAGACCGGAAGGAACCACGGTAAACTGAAAGCGCTTGTGGCCCACCTTGAACCGCAAGTAATGCCTGTGGGTGGGCAAGATGGGGATATGAAAATATGTGCAAGTCCAATGCTACCATCCAGTCTCCTTGGTATAGGGCAGACAAGACCTGAGCAAGAGTGAGCATCTTGAATTTCTCTTTCTTGAGGAATAGATTGGTGTCCCTTAAATCCAGGATAGGGCAAAGGCCCTTGTTCTTTTTGGGAATCAGAAAGTAGCAGGAATAACAACCACTGCCTACTTCTGACATCGGGACTCTTTCTATAGCTCCCTTGGCCAAGAGAGCCATAACTTCCTCGCGGAGCAAAACTAAATGGTCCTCCATCAGCCGTTCTTTTATCGGTGGGATAGAAGGAGTTAAAGACTGGAAGGGGAGGGAATAGCCCTTTCGTATGATCTGCAAGACCCATTTGTCCGTTGTGATGGAATGCCAGTGAGGGAGATGAAATTGAATCCTCCATCTAACTGGACGGACATGGTCTTGCAGAACCACACTAGGAGGGCTTAGGCGCAGTGGAGGGGGGGTTGTGTGGTGGTCAACCGCTGGCCAGACCCTCTGGGTCTAACGGTACCATGACCACGTCCTCTCCTGGAATGTTGTGAAGCCGGAGGATGGTGGCTGAATTGTAGCAGGCATGGTGCCGCGCCCCTTCCGAAGCCCCATAAGGGACAGAAGACAGACTGCTGTCAAGCTGGCGCTGAGAGACCACAGGATCTGGCAGTAGCTCGAGAATCCTTGAACCTCTCAATCACGGAGTCTGCCTTCTCACCAAAAAGGCAAGAGCCATAAAAGGGCATGTCCATTAAACTCGACTGGACATCCCCTAAATAACACCAGTCGAACTTAGCCAGGTGTGGCTAAGTAAGGCCACTGTCGACGGAATCGCTCTACCCAGCGAGTCGGTCGTGTCCAATCCACTCCTGATTGTAAACTTGTCTGCATCTCTCCCATCCTTGACAGCCTGGGTGAGTGTACTGTACGCCCTCCAGGACCTGGAGCAGCACCTGTGCCACCATATCCCATAAAGTATGGGAAAAATGGGCCAATAGGCAAGAGGTGTTACTGACCTCAATGCCAGGCTGGAGGAAGAAAACATACTCTTCCCAAGTTGGTTCAGCCTCTTGGATTCCCTATCCGGGGGAGCGAAAGGGAAGGCACCACAGGAAGTGGAGGCTTGGACCACCAAGCTCTCCGGGTGGGGTATTGAGTAAGGAAACTAGGGTCATTTGGAGCAGGTCTATGGCGGCGGCCGACTGTCCTATTCACAGGAGCCCCTGTGCTGGGTTTGGACCATGTTCGCAGAAGGACATCCGTTAGGGCCTCATTGAAGGGCAACATTTAAAAAACCTCGACAACCGTCGAAGAAAAAGGGTACCTCTTTCCGGATCTGCGTTTAACCGGCGTGGAAGGAAAAGAACTGACGTACGCGCGCCGAGGTGGTGTCTATATAGACAACCGTGATGTCACAGACTGCTCCAACGACGCTGATGATGCCACACGGAACCAGGCGACATACACGGATCCAAACGATGCCCCCCAACGGCGTGCGCCTGGTACTGCTCGGCAGGAAAATTCCAGATTCGAAGCTGACACCAGGGAATTCTAAGGCAAGGAATCTGCAGCTAGAAGTCTCTATCAGATAGATGAATTGGTCTCTACTCTGACAGAAGTCCTAATGCGGCCTTTGTAAAAAGGACAAGATTTGCTGGGTTCCTGGGATGAGGCCATCACTAGTATAAATCTAAAGCCAAACAAGTACCCCAAGTTATGCGAGTCCTATAGGCCAATCTCCCTTCTGAATAATGACTGTAGGATCTATACCCAGATATTAAGTAAGCGAATGGAGAAGGTGATCGGATCACTAATACATGAAGATCAAAAAGGTTTTGTTAATGGGAGGCATCTCTATGAATTGATGCATTACCTGATTGGAGCAATAGGCTTGGCCACCAAAGACAAAATTCCTTTGACAGTGCTCACTTTTGACACTGCCAAAGCATTTGATAGGGTAGGTTGGCCTTTCCTGCAGTTGCTAAGATATTGGTTACCAGTAATCTTACTGAGCAGATAAATACTGGTGAAGAGATATGCCAGGGTTGCCAACCATCACCTTTGCCTTTTAAACTATATATTGAGCCTTTGGCAAAAAATATTAGGGCAAACCAAAACATCATCCGCTTTGAATGTGACAGGTGGAAGAAAAAAATGTGGTATTGTACGCCGTTTAAATAATGGTGTATACAAAAGATATGTCTGGTTCACTCCCAACAATCCTGAGTACTCTGAAAGACTATGGGAAAGGTTATGGTTACTGGGTAATCAGCAAAAAATGAATTATGGAATGGAACACATGCTGTCATAGTCCGCTTGTAAAGCAGGAAATAAGATATTTAGGAGTCCAGGTGGTGAAAGATCTAGACAAAATGGCTCAGGTAAACTTTAACAAAACAGGGTCAGGAACCTGGAAGTTGTTAAAGGTATGCAGAGACCACCCACTTTGCTCTCTAGGAAGATCAAATATCCTAAAAATGTCAATACTTCCAAAATTCACTTTTATTTTTAACGCAATACAGTTAGAATTTAAGCTGGCGTGGTTTAAGAAACTACAGGGGGAGCTGGGCAGTTTAATATGGTCCTCTAAAGAGGTGAGAATTGCGTGGAAGGAAATTACATAGAAAAAGAAACATAAGGGCATTGCAAGTCCTGGTTTTTACCAATATTGTTGTGCTTTCCAATTAAAAAACATAAGATTTCTACTTTTAGATAACTCCACCTTTAGACCATTTTTTTAAAGCTATGACAAAATGTTTGCCCATGGAAGGTAACTACTTTCTTTTCAAATTTGGACACCCAAAGTATTTTACATAGGTCAGGCTGAAGATACTGGAGGCAGCTTTCAAGCTTTGGTATCAAGTTAGATGGGCACTAGGAATACCTTACTATAACAGCTCTGTGCCAATTTGGAACTCTCCAAGAATTCCTGAAAGCCTTAGAGATAAGCTGCAACCCCCCTGATGGAAGGGGGAGTAAATAAATGGGGTCAAAGTTTAGAGGATAACTCAATGGGAGCCCCTTTCAGAAATCACAGAGAGCAATCTATCTAAATTCAAGTATTATCAACTTGCAAGCTGGGCACAGGGTTTTGGTAAAGGCGGGGTAGAAAGTATCTGGGAGGATAAACTGCAAGAAACATCTCCCCAATATAAAGAGGTTCCGAAGTGGTACTGGATGCTAGTACATGCTGGAGAAGATGTTTTTCGCTGTCATCAGACCCTGGACATGAAAACCTCACGGCAAGTATTGATGTCTACTCTTTGGTTGTCAACTAAATCTGCACCTCTCAGGAAAAAACATTTGTTCACAGTGCAAGGGGCATGTTGGATGCCAAAAAAGCTGTTGATCCTGGGAGAACGAGGGGTGAAGAAGTGCCCTAAGTGTGGCAAGGAAAAGGCGGACATTGTCCATATGTTTTGGCAGTGCCCTCTGATCCAGATCTATTGGCAAGACGTGGGTAAAGTGCTCATGGAAGTTATGGGCCAAGAAGTTAAGGTAAGCCTGGCACTGGTGATGTTCGGGATCACAGATGGTGGAGGGCTTCCAATAAAATGGTATAAGAACCAAAAATCCTAACTTTTTGTATTAATGTTGTTAATGAGAAATATGTTTGAAGTAGGTGCTTCCTTGCCATCAACATCATGGGAATGGTTAACTTCAGTTCAAAGGATAAATAGTTTAGACTGTAGCGGTCCCCCAAGTAAGAGGATAAAGTTTTGAGATGTATGGTAAAATTGGCATAAATTGTGGCAGAATAATTTAGATAAACTGTTTGCATCATGAAAAGTGAATGTCTAATGATTAAACATTCAAGCAATAAACCTCTTAAGGGGGGCTCACCTGAGGGTCATGTAAAGAACTCCCACAATACAAGGTCTGCTTGTGAGGCTTGTGAGCTGTTCTGAGTGAGTGACATGGCTCTTGCTACCCTTCTCCTTTTCTGGTGAGAGGTGGAGGCATTTGTCATGGTCTTTTTAAATTGAGCACCTTTTGCCTTATGATTGTACAAATGAGGACAAAAATCTAGGCAGCATCTAGACAATAGTGCTTCGTAAATGTATGCCTGTTTGGCCATGTGGCTCCTCTGCATATATCAGAGATTGCACTCCTGCGAACTGAGTCGTTGATGTTGCTAAGCTTATAGTGGAGTGGGAGTGCATCCTGTATTTAAGTAGCTTCCCCCTCTTTCATGACAAAGGGCTATGGCCGCAGATACCCATCCTGCTATGGTTCCTCTTGACACTGGGTGACCTTTTCTTGGGGGCATAGATGCAACCAGAAGCTCATCAGATCATCTGAAAGACATAAGGGGTCATTTTTTTGTTGTTTTGTTGTTGTTTTGGAGGTTTTCACCACCAGCAGGCTGGCGGTGAAATCCTTGGTATTACGACTGCGGCGGAAGCGCAGCGGACGCACCGCTGGGACCGGCGGTTTATCGCCACTTTAGTCCCAGAGGCAGCGCTGCTTGCAGACAGTGAAAAGCGCGACGGGTGCAACGGCACCCGTCGTACGGCCGCAACATCGCTGGCTCCATTTGGAGCCAGCTCTTGTGTTACAGCCAAGATCCCGCTGGACCGGCAGGCGTAAACTAGGTCTCTCTCATAATGGCCGTGGCGCGAGCGCCCGCCAAGGTCGTAGTGACCCCCATAGTTCTTTCCAAATAAAATTTTAGATATCTTTTAATGTCGAGTGTGACACAACCTTTCCGCTCCATTGCATGGGTTCAGAAACAATTACTTTAAGACAATTGGTGAATTGAAGTGGAAATCAATTGTTACTTTAGGTACGAATCAAGGATTAATATGCAAGATGACTCTGTCTCTCTTGAACTGTAGGTATAGCTCTTATACTGTAAAGGTTTGCATCTCATTAACACGACTCACACACATAAGGGCTAATATAACGGCTGTTTTCCCTGCAAGATGCTTGATGTCAGCTTTATGGATCGATTCAAAAGATCTTCTCATTTGTGTTAAGATCATATTTAGTTGGCAAGTAACTGGTGGTTTTCTTATTGGTGAATAAGCTCAAAATAGCCCTTTTAGATATTCCTTTATCAACCTGTCGGGCCACAGGGACTTTTTATTCTTGGAATGACTATATCTTGAAATTGCCACCAGATGTACTATAGTTGAGCTATGACATGAACCAAACTGAGCTAATGATAGAGGTACAGTAACACCCAGGCACCATGGAGAAAGGGTGACACTCATCAGATGCACACTGATTACAAAATCTCAGCCATTATGCCTTACATGATCTGTTGGTGGACTCCGCTCCAGCCTTTGCCAATGTCTCTACATTGTTGCCAACAATTTAGCTGGTAAAAGTCTCTGTATT
Source organism: Pleurodeles waltl (assembly GCF_031143425.1). Lineage (NCBI taxonomy): Eukaryota > Metazoa > Chordata > Amphibia > Caudata > Salamandridae > Pleurodeles > Pleurodeles waltl. The sequence goes on from NC_090446.1 coordinate 768,904,826, forward strand.
TAGGATCCAGGCAGCTAAGCTGAGAGATTCCGGCTTCAGATGAATCACCTGTTCGCCGCCTCTGCAGAGTAATCCTGGAACTGGTTTGAATTAAACATGGCGTTGTTTTGACATCAGGAGAAGCTCAGTGTACTAGATCTGCCTCGGCCACACCGGAGCGATCATAATAATTCTGCATGGTTCTCGTTTCATCTTGTTCATTGCTTGTGGAGTTAATGGTAATGGCGTAAAAGCGTATGCAAATATGCCTGCCCATAAAATTTGAAGCGCATTCCCCCATGATCTCTTGTGCGACAATCTGCTTGTGTATTGTCAGCACTTCTTCTTTGCCGGAGTAGGTAACAGATCCAGAAATTGTGTTCTCCAGTTGCTGAATATCTTTCAAAGTTGGGAGTTCAACAACTCCTACTTGTGACAATCTTTCATTGACCTGCTTAATTCATCTGTCTACTGGTTTTCCATGCCCGGAACATGCTCCACTTTCATGGAAATTTGGTGTTGTGCTTCTCTGGGTAGAGGGCATGATCTTGTTCCACCTTGCTTGTTTATTAGAATATTGTGGTTGTGTTGTCTGTACTAATCAAGTCTTCCGACCCATGTCCTAGTGGTAGGTTTGGAAAGCTCTGAGCCCTATCGCTACAGCCTCCAGCTCTAGGAGGTTGATATGTTGCTTTTTCTTTTTCGGCTGATCATTTTCCACTCACTTACAGGTCTTTGAGATGTGCTCCCCAGCCTTCCAATGAGAAATCTGTTGTCATGACAAAACTTGAAGTCCTGACTAGGAACGTTGACCCTACTGGAATGTGTTCTTCCTTCATCTACCACTGCATTACATGCTCCACTTCTGCTGTTATAAGAGTTATATTGTCAAATAAACCTGTGTCCTGCGACCATTGCTTGTCCAGTTGTTCCTGCAGCGGCCTCATGTACAAACAACAGTTCGGGATGAGCGAAATACATGAGGATATCATTCCCAGAAAGGATTTGAATTGCCTTAATTGAGTGTATCTTTTTCTTGATAGGATAGAACCCAAAGTCATTATTTTGCCACCTTCTCTTTTGTTGTGTCTGGATTCAGACATATATGTAGGCCCAGGTCCTTGAAGAGTTGAAGGCATGCCTTTGTAGAAAGCATTTCAGTTTTTATTAGCAATTCATCCAGGTAGGGAAATACCTGATGGCTTTTTCTTCTCAGATAAGGTGCTTCCGGTGTCATGCATTTGGTAAAATTCTTGGAACATACTGTATGACAAATGGTAGAACTCTGAATTGGTAGTAACTTCTCGTGTGCTGTACATGTGTAGGGATATGGAAATAGTCATTTATAAGATCCAACAATGTCATATGTTCAATAACTGGATGATATTCTGCAGTTATCATCATGAATGATTGCTTTTTGGGGTATTTGTTGAGCTGCTGTGGATCCAACACCTTCCTCCATTTTCCGTTCTCCTTCAGGAGAAAGAAGTTGAAAACAAAAACCCAGGTGTCTGCAGTATTGTGAGACTTCCTCTATTGCTCCTATCAAAATCAGACATGTTATTTCTTCTCAGCCAAAGATGCTGGTGTGGTTGTGTTGTCTGTACGAATCATGGAACTTCTGACCCCTACACTCTTGGTAGGCTTGGCAGGCTCCAAGCCCTATCAGATCAGCCTTCAGCTCTACGAGGTTAATATGTTGCTTCTTTTTTTGGCTGATCTTTTTACACTTGCTTCCAGGTCCTTGAGATGTGCTCCCTAGCCTCCCTATGAGAAATCGGTTGTCATGACAAAACCTGGAGTCTTGTCTAAGAACCCTACTGTGAAGCATTCTTCCCTCATCTACCACTGCATTGCATGCTCCATTTCTGATGTTATAAGGACAATATCAGCAAAAAAGCCTGTGTCCTGTGATCATGGCTTATCCAGTTATTAGTGCAGCTGGTGTGACACTTTCACGGGCGGATGGTCTGGAGGTTTCTGGGGAAATTCTAAGGTTTGCCCATGCCTTACGATGTCCAAGACCCACCTGTCTGATGACATGGATCTCCATTTCTTGTAGCAACTGAGAGAGTTTTTCTGAAATCTAAGGGAGGTGAAGGCACGAAGTGACCGGTGTCTGTTTGTCAATGTCTTTCGGAGGACTCTTTACTTTTTTCTTGCAGTTCTTTTCTACCTGACTGTCTGGAGAAAGTTGTGGTTTGTGAAGGTCTACACTGCTTGGAAATCTGCGGACAATATCACTGCAGCTGCTGATGGTACACCCAGTATCTCCATGGTTGGTATTCCTCTCTAAATGAGTAAATGATATAAGTCCTCTGCTTCTACCACCTTGAAAGGATAGAAACCTTCCTTGAGGCAGGACTCCGAAGGATCTCGGTGTCTCTGTGTCAACGTTGATGGATTGTGAGGCGTCATTATTGTGTTTTATAAATAAAGCATCATGGCTATAAGACATGTCCAAAATATTTGACTGCACTTCCGTCCTGAATGATGTCGCTTCAAGCCATCCCTATCTTCTCAAGACTGCTGCACCAGCCATTTGTCTAAAGCCAGTAAGGTTTTAGACAAATGGCTAAAGCCATTTCTCTATTATCTCTGTGGATGCTATTTCCCCTTCTTGTAGGATGGCGCTAGCTTCATGTATTTTATTATCTGACAGAGACTCTAGAACTTGACCTAGGTCTAACCACATCTGATGTTCGAACCTACCCAGAATGGCTATGGCATTGGACGCCCACATGATGATAGCCGCCATGGCAGAGAAAGGTTTCCCTAGTTCCTTTATCTTCAGTTAGCTGCCTGCATAACAACTGGGTCTCATTTCGGGTGACTGATCAAGCAGGTTCGAGAGCTCTCAGGAGCCTTTTACTTTTTCATATTCAAGCCTCGGTGTTACTGTGGCCACTGTAGCTGGGTTCTTTATGATCGTAAGTCCTTCGGACCAAATGAATTCAACAATTGGTATAGAACATATAGATTTTTTACTTGACTCCTGAAAACCATACAAGAAAAACTCTGTTCGTCGTACAGAATTCGGGAGATCAAATCTCTTGGCTACTCTCTCCAGAAGCACATGGAATCCCTCAATATGGTCCGTTGCGATCTAGCACCTGATAAAGCTCACGGTGCTGATATAGGGGTCACATAATCACCCCATTCGCAACATGTGGCAGTTGTCTGATCCTGTTGTATCTCACCCTTTTCGGGCCCATTGTCTTCATCTCCTTGATCAACACAGTCATCATGGATGGCGATAGCCGCTAACCCCTTGTCTGCCATGGACGTAATGGTTACATCCATGGTTGCGCCTGTGAGGCGCCATGGACGTAACCATTACGTCCACTGCACAGCCCTCGGCAGAAGCGCTAGCGCTCCCCCTGAGGGCCGCCCCCTCACCCCCCCCAGGCTAGGGCCCCCTTCCAGCCCCGGCTGCCCCCCATGACATCAGCGCACGATTGCACGCTGACATCATGAAAGGAAGTAAAGATGTGTGAAAGCCATCTGCTTCCAGCGTGTCTAGAGGAAGGAGGCAGGTTTTACCTCCTGGGGGTGGGGAGGAGGGAGGATGCCCCTAAAAGAGGCATTGAGGGAAATGAAAGGGTTTTCCTTTCCCTCAATTCTCTTTGAGCATGCCCACTAGACACCAGGGAATTAGTGTGTGTGTGCATGTTTATTGTTTTGGAGAGTGACCCCTTGGACAAGGGTCACTCTCCTTTGGGGGGGCAATACCTTTTTTTGCCATTTCTGCCCCCCTTGGGGGCAGATTGGCCTTATTTTTAGCCCAATCTGCCCCCAAGGGGGCAGAAAACCACTAGACACCAGGGATTGTTTTTTGTTGTTTGTTTTATTGTGTTAGGGGGCGGCCCCTTGGGCAAGGGTCACCCCCCAAGGGCCCAAAAGTACTATTGGGCAGTCCTGCCCCCCCTTTGGGGCAGATAGGCCTATATCCCCATAGTGCCAGGGATTATGTGTGTGCTTTGTGTGGGGGGTGGCCCCTTGGGCAAGGGTCGCCCTCCAAATGGGGCAATGTAATGTAGGCCAATTCTGACCCCCTTAGGGGCCGATTGGCCTAGTTTTTGTAGGCCCTTCTGCCCCCGGCGGGACAAAAACCATGAAGACGCCAGGTATTTTTTTTTCTTTTGCTTTATTTTGTGTTGGGGGGGCGCCTCCTAGGGCAAGGGTTGCCCCCAAGGGGCAAAAATTACTATTGGGCAGTTCTGGCCCCCTTGGGGGCGGATCGGGCTATTTTTTTTAGGCCTTTCTGCCCCCAAGGAGGGCAGAATCCACTTAGTGCCAGGGATCACGTGTGTGTGTGTGCTTTGTGTGGGCGGGGTGGCCCCTTGGGCAAGGCTCGCACCCCCGAATGGGGCAGTGTAATGTAGGCCATTTCTGATCCCCTTAGGGGCCGATTGGCCTAGTTTTTGTAGGCCCTGCTGCCCCCGGCGTTGCAAAAACCATGAAGACGCCAGGTATTTTTTTTTGTTTTTGTTTTTGTTTTGTGTTGGGGGGTGCCTCCTTGGGCAAGGGTTGCCCCCAAGGGGCAAAAATGACTATTGGGCAGTTCTGGCCCCCTTGAGGGCAGATCGGGCTATTTTTTTTAGGCTTTTCTGCCCCCAAGGAGGGTAGAATCCACTTAGCGCCAGGGATCACGTGTGTGTGTGTGCTTTGTGTGGGCGGGGTGGCCTCTTGGGCAAGGCTCGCCCCCCCCCGAAGGGGGCAATGTAATGTAGGCCATTTCTGCCCTCCTTGGGGGCAAATTGGCCTAGTTTTTGTAGGTCCTTCTGCCCACAGCAGGAGCAGAAACCATGAAGATGTCAGGGATTTTTTTCTTTTTTTTGTGTTTGGGGGCACCCCCTTGGGTAAGGGTCACCCCCAAGGGGCAAAAATTACTATCGGGCAGTTCTGGCCCCCTGGGGGCAGATCGGCCTATTTTTTTTAGGCCTTTCTTCCCCCAAGGGGGGCAGAACCCACTTAGCGCCAGGGATCATGTCTTGGGCAAGGGTCGCCCCCCAAAAGGAGCAATGTAATTTAGGCCATTTCTGCCTCCTTTGGGGGAAGATTGGCCTAGTTTGTGTAGGCCCTTCTGCCCCCGGGGGGGGAACCATGAAGACACCAGAGATTTTTATTTTATTTTTTTTTGGCTTTTTTTTGGTGTTGGAGGTGTGCCCCCTTGGGCAAGAGTCGCCCCCAAGGGGTAAAAAGCACTATTGAGCACCCTTGGGGGCATATCGGAGTATTTTTTTTTTCAGGCCCATCTTCTCTCAAGGGGAGCAGAATCCACTTTGTGCCAGGGATCATGTGTGTGTTTTGTGTGGGGAATGGCCCCTTGGGCAAGGGCTACCCTCCAAAGGGGGCAATATATTCTATGGCATTTCTTCCCCCCTTTGGGGCAGATTGCCCTATTTTTTAGGCCCATCTGCCCCCAAGCAGAGAACACTAGATACAAGGGAACATTTAAAAATGGTTTGTCAACTGGCAAAGTATTTGCATTGATGATAATAACAGTTTATTTCTTCTTTTTGTTCTAGTTCAAAGCTTTTTCTTCCTTTGCTGTGGCTTGTTGCAGTTTTGGCAATGGTTGTCCTGCGGTATGTGTAGTTGCATGTTTTAGGTAAGTAAATAAATTTACTCCAAAGGAGTATTGTTACCAGTGACATGTTTGTAGGTGGTGTACTGCATGCAGGATTGTGTGTGAAATTGCCTTTAGATTTATGCACAATGATTATTGTGCTGTCTTATGTCTAATTTGCTTTTTTTCTCTTTTTTAGCAGGATATCATTGGTGATTGCTGTGGCTGTGCAGAGTAGTTGCTGGTGAGTCACGCTGTTTCAGGCAACTGAGCGGTATAGTTTTTGAGTTTATAACTCTTAGTGATAAAGGTACACTTTGTTTGCTACGTATCTTACACAGTGCTGGTTGTTGGTGGTGCATTTGTCCAGTTAATTTTTGTAGGAAGGATCATGGCTAGCCATATGATGACCGCTCAGCAGGTTGTTGGTGTGCTTCTTGAGTCGTCTTCTGACCATGATTATGAGACTGACTCTGCATCTGAGGCAGAGGAGGAAGAGCCAGATTCTGGAAGTGAAGTTTCTGTCAGAGAGGAGTCATCTGATGATGAAGCCACTCTCAGTGCTGATGAAGGGCCTGTTTTAGAGGAGGATACTGATGTGCCAATGGTGCAGGAACCAGCGGCTGAAAGGCTTCCCATTGGAAGGCCTGACACGTGGATTGCACCAAACATGGAGCAGCTACAGTTGCCTGCGTTTACTGGTTTCCCAGGGTATCGAGTTAATATGGTAAACTTTTTGCCCATTAACATTTTTGAGTTGTTTATGGACAATATGTTTTAGGATGACATTGTTGAGCAGACTAATTTGTATGCAGAGCAGTTTTTGAGGGACAACGCTGCCAGACTTATGCCACAGTCTAGAGCTAGCCGGTGGATTCCTACAAATCTGGAAGAGTTGAAAAAGTTCTTGGGTTTAACTTTTTTGATGGGGCTGATAAGGAAGCATCACTGGCTTCATATTGGTCTACTAGTCCCTTGATGGCAACTGCTATATTTCCTGCCATCATGAGTCGTAACCGGTCTGAGCTTCTTCTTCGGATGTTGCTTTTTGTAGATTCTGACCGTCTTTTTAAGATTAGACCTGTCCTTGATCATTTGGTAGATCGGTTTTCACAGATCTATGTTCCAGGCAAAGAAATATCTTTAGATGATTCTTTGGTCCTGTTCAAGGGTCGTTTGGTTTTTAGGCAGTACATTCCAAGCAATAGAGCACGGTATGGAATTAAGATGTGTATGCTGTCTGAAAGTAGTACAGGATATGTTTATAATTTCCGGGTCTACACTGGTAGCGATTCCAATATTGACCCCCCCTGGTTGTCCACCCACTTTTGGAGTTAGTGAGAAAATTGTGTGGGAACTTGGTAGATGAATGTTTAACAAAGGTCACCATTTATATGTAGATAACTTCTACACTGGAGTTCAGTTGTTCAAGGAGTTGTTCAGAGTGGACACTGATGCTTGTGGCACAATCCGCTCTAATCGGAAAGCTATCCAAGAGAGCTTGTCTGTAAAAAACTTGAGAAGGGACTTTTCAGTGCCTTGCGGAATGATGAGCTGCTAGCTCTGAAATTTGTAGACAAGAGGGATGTGGACATGCTAAGTACCATCCATGATTGGAGTACTTCACCTGTGGCTGTTTGGGGTCAGGTTGCCGAAGTGTGCAATCCTGTTTGCATTTTAGACTATAATAAGCACATGGGTGGTGTTGATAGAGTAGATCAGAGGTTGAAATCTTACACTGCTGCTTATAAGTCTTATGTCTGGTATAAACAATTAGCAGTTCACCTGTTCCGCTTGGCAACTTTTAATGATTTTGCTGTGTTCAAGGATAGTTCTCCATAGTCAAGGATGACATTTGTAAAATTTCATGAGTCTATCATAGCGAGCCTTGTTGTGCTGGAACAGGCAAGAGTTCCTAGAGAAGCAGTGGTGGAGGATGTGGCTAGATTGAAAGATCGTCACTTTGCTGAGCAAATTCCTCCCACGGCCCAAAAAAACTTTCCTGCTAAGAGATGAAGAGTCTGTGCTCGAAGAGGTATCAGGAAGGAGACTGGGATGTACTGCCCTGATTGTCCTTCAAAGCCTGGGCTGTGTGTGGGTGGCTGTTTCAGGAGCTACCACACCGAAGAATTATTGGGAAATTCCGGGAGCATAAACTGCTGTTTTATATTTTTATATGTTCAGTTTCACAGTTGGCATTACTGTCATGTAATCAGTTAGAGCTTTTTTGTTTGTAGTTTTGTACTTATTTATAATTAGTGCTTTCTTTGTTGTTTAAAAAAAAAGTGATGGTGGTGTGCGTGGGGTGGCGCTTGGCTGGCGGTGTGAGTGGGGTGGCGCTTGGCTAGCGGTGTGCGTGGGGTGGCGCTTGGCTGGCGGTGTCAGCCAAACGCCAGTCCACGCACTCATCAGCTGGTGTGATTGCTGTATCAGGCATGTGGGCGTATGAAGGTGATGGGCCGTTGAGTGGCGCTGTCTGTCGATGCAAGTGTTGGAATGTGCTGGGCCCGTGGCTGGCTGCGTGAATGGTCTTGTGCATGTCATGTATGGAAGGTGTGTGAATGGACTGTAAAGCGGTTGGTGCCTTGTCGTGGCCTTACAGCTCACGAGCTGTGAATCATTGTTTCAGTTTTTTGGCCTTTCGGTTATTAACAGTGCATTTCATTTTCGTGAAATCCCTTGTTAATAAAATTTGATTCACTGAACCATCACTCACCCTCGTGCCAAATCCAACCAGTATGTGTGGTAAAAATGACAAAACCTGCTCCGCTGTAATCAGGCGTTGCAGCACACCTGTGGCATGCTAGTTGTCTCAGGTGGGACCCCGATGATGAAGCATGCCACCAACTTGGTTGGTGGGTGAAGGGTCTTTTTAACATAACCAAAGTGCCTTTCTTTCCACAATTTTAGTGTTTGGAACAACACATAAGTAGGTGGACACAACAAATTTCTCTATTGCAAAACTACCTGTGTTTGTGGGGGGGAGGCACCTATGTTTTTGGTCCCGGGTGTGACCTTTATCTAGGGAAACCTACCAAACCCAGACATGTTATAAAAATAGACACCACCAGGAGTCCAAGGAGGTGTGGCTTGCCTGGATCCCCCAAAACTTTCTTACCCAGACTCCTCTGCAAACCTCAACATTTTCTTGAAAAAGCATATTTTCCTCATTTTTCTTTGTGGGATCACTGCTGCAGCACAAATTTCCTACCACCGAGAGTGCCCATCAGTCTCCCAAGTAAAATGATACCTCACTTGTGTGGGTGGAAGGAAATTTGTGGCTCCTCTCGGATTCTAGAACTTTCTGTCACCGAAATAAGAGGAAAAATTTTTTTTTGGGGCTAAATTTTGAGGTTGGCAAAGGATTCTGGGTAACAGAACCTTCCCATCTTAGATTCCCCTAGGTGTCTAGTTTAAAAAAATGCACAGGTTTGCTAGGTTTCCCCAGATGCCAGCTGAGCTAGAGGCCAAAATCCACAGCTAGGCACTTTGTAAAAAACAGCTCTGTTTTCTTTGTGAGAATGTGATGTGTCTATGTTGTGTTTTGGGGTATTTTCTTTCGCGGGCGCTAGGCCTACCCACACAAGTGAGGTACCACTTTTATCGGGAGACTAGGGGGAACGCTGGGTGGAAGGAAATTTGTGGCTCCTCTCAGATTCCAGAACTTTCTGTCACCGAAATGAGAGGAAAAAGTGTTTTTATGGCTTATTTCGGAGGTTTGCAAAGGATCCTGGGTAACAGAACCTGGTGAAAGCCCCACAAGTCAACCTATCTTGGATTCCCCTAGGTGTCTAGTTTTAAAAAATGCACAGGTTTGCTAGGTTTCCCCAGGTGCCGGCTGAGCTAGAGGCCAAAATCCACAGCTAGGCACTTTGTAAAAAATAGCTCTGTTTTCTTTGTGAGAATGTGATGTGTCTATGTTGTGTTTTGGGGTATTTTCTTTCACGGGCGCTAGGGCTACCCACACAAGGGAGGTACCATTTTTATCGGGAGACTTGGGGGAACACTGAGTGGAAGGAAATTTGTGGCTCCTCTCGGATTCCAGAACTTTCTGTCACCGAAATGAGAGGAAAAAATGTTTTTTGGGCCACTTATTGAGGATTGCAAAGGATTCTGTGTAACGGAACCTATTCAGAGCCCCACAAGTCACCCCATCTTAGATTCCCCTAGGTGTCTAGTTTTAAAAAATGCACAGGTTTGCTAGTTTTCCCCAGGTGCCGGCTGAGCTAGAGGTCAAAATCCACAGCTAGGCACTTTGTAAAAAAACAGCTCTGTTTTCTTTGTGAAAATGTGATGTGTCCACATTGTATTTTGGGGCATTTCCTTTCGCGGGCGCTAGGGCTACCCACAGAAGTGAGGTACCATTTTTATCGGGAGACTTGGGGGAACACTGGGTGGAAGGAAATTTGTGGCTCCTCTCGGATTCCAGAACTTTCTGTCATCAAAATGAGAGGAAAAAATGTTTTTTTGGGCTAATGTTTGAGGTTGGCAAAGGATTCTGGGTAACAGAACCTGGCCAGAGACCCACAAGTCACCCCATCTTAGATTCCCCTAGGTGTCTAGTTTAAAAAATGCACAGGTTTGCTAGGTTTCCCCAGATGCCGGCTGAGCTAGAGGCCAAAATCCACAGCTAGGCACTTTGTAAAAAACAGCTCTGTTTTCTTTGTGAGAATGTGATGTGTCCATGTAGGGTTTTGGGGTATTTTCTTTCGCGGGCGCTAGGCCTACCCGCACAAGTGAGGTACCACTTTTATCGGGAGACTAGGGGGAACGCTGGGTGGAAGGAAATTTGTGGCTCCTCTCAGATTCCAGAACTTTCTGTCATCGAAATGAGAGGAAAAAGTGTTTTTTTGGCTAATTTTGGAAGTTTGCAAACGATTCTGGGTAACAGAACCTGGTGAGAGCCCCACAAGTCAACCTATCTTGGATTTCCCTAGGTGTCTAGTTTTAAAAAATTTGCTGGTTTGCTAGGTTTCCCCAGGTGCCAGCTGAGTTAGAGGCTAAATTCCACAGCTAGGCACTTTGTAAAAAACAGCTCTGTTTTCTATGTGAAAATGTGATGTATCCACGTTGTGTTTTGGGGCATTACCTTTCGCGGGCGCTAGGACTACCCACATAAGTGAGGTGCCATTTTTATCAGGAGACTTGGGGCAATGCTGGGTAGAAAGAAATTTGTGGCTCCTCTCGGATTCCAGAACTTTTAGTCATCAAAAGGAGAGAAAACAAAATATGTTTTTTTTGGCTGATTTTTGAGGTTTACAAAGGATTCTGGGTAACAGAACCTGGTCAGAGCCCCACAAGTCACCCCATCTTAGATTCCCCTAGGTGTCTAGTTTTCAAAAATGCACAGGTTTGCTAGGTTTTCCCAGGTGCCGGCTGAGCTAGAGGTCAAAATCCACAGCTAGGCACTTTGTAAAAAAACAGCTCTGTTTTCTTTGTGAAAATGTGATGTGTCTACGTTGTGTTTTGGGGCATTTCCTTTCGCGGGCGCTAGGCCTACCCACACAAGTGAGATACCATTTTTATCGGGAGACTTTGGGGAACGCTGGGAGCAAATACATTTGTGTCTCCTCTCAGATTTCAGAACTTTCTGTCACCAAAATGAGAGGAAAAGGTGTTTTTTGGCCGAATTTTGAGGTGTGCAAAGGATTCTGGGTAGCAGAACCTGGTGAGAGCCCCACAAGTCACCCCATCTTGGATTCCCCTAGGTGTCTAGTTTTCAAAAATGCGATGGTTTGCTAGGTTTCCCCTGGTGCCGGCTGAGCTAGAGGCCAAAATCCATAGCTAGGCACTTTCCAAAAAACATGTCAGATTTCAATGTAAAAATGTGATGTGTCCATTTTGTGTTTCCTGTCATGAGCAGTAGGCCTAACCACGCAAGTGAGGTACCATTTTTACTGGGAGACTTGGGGGAACACAGAATAGCAAAACTAGTGTTATTGACCCTTGTCTTTCTCTACTTTTTTTCCTTCCAAATGTAAGACAGTGTGTAAAAAAGATGTCTATTTGAGAAATGCCCTGTAATTCACATGGTAGTATGGGCACCCCGAAATTCAGAGATGTGCAAATAACCACTGCTTCTCAACACCTTATCCTGTGCCCATTTTGGAAATACAAAGGTTTTCTTGATACCTATTTTTCACTTTTTATATTTCAGCAAATTAATCGATGTATACCTGTATAGAATGAAAACCCATTGCAATGTGCAGCTCATTTATTGGCTCTGGGTACCTAGGGTTCTTGATGAACCTACAAGCCCTATATATCCCTGCAACCAGAAGAGTCCAGCAGACGTAACGGTATGTTGCTTTCAAAAATCTGACAACACAGAAAAAAGTTACAGAGTAAAACGTGGAGAAAAATGGCAGTTTTGTTCACCTCAATTTCAATATTCTTTTATTTCAGCTGTTATTTTCTGTAGGAAGCACTTGTAGGATCTACATGAATGACCCCTTGCTGAATTCTGAATTGTGTCTACTTTTCAGAAATGTTTAGCTTTCTGGGACCCAGCATTGGTTTCGCACCCATTTCTGTCACTGACTGGAAGGAGTCTAAAAGCACAAAAAATAGTAAAAATGTGGTATGTCCCAGTAAAATGTCAAAATTGTGTTGAAAAATGGGTTTTTCTCATTCAACTCTGCCTGTTCCTGAAAGCTGGGAAAATGTTGATTTTACCACCGCAAACCCTTTGTTGATGCCATTTTCAGGAAAAAAAACACAAGACTTCTTCTGCAGCCCTTTTCCCCCATTTTTCTGAAGAAAAAAAATGGAATTTTCGCTGTATTTTGGCTAATTTCTTGGTCTCCTTCAGGGCAACCCACAAAGTCTGGGTACCTCTAGAATCCCTAGAATGTTGGAAAAAAGGACACAAATTTGGCGTGGGTAGATTATGTGGAGAAAAAGTTATGAGGGCCTAAGCGCAAACTACCCCAAAAAGCCACAAAAAGGCTTGGCACCTGAGGGGGAAAGGCCTGGCAGCGAAGGGGTTATTTGTCTTAGCTGAGAAATATCTCTATGCTATACCAGCAGGGTTGTCTGATGCAATAATATTTCCGTTTGTGGCACCCCCAGCTTTCACTTGTTTAGAGGATGGTGCTTCCTTTCTAGGAAACCTCTTATATTACTTGCATCATAATCTCATGTGATGTTTGCATATCCATGGCTTCGTCATAGTGTTGAAATTCAAGGAATTCCTCTTACGTTTTCTCTCTGCCTTGTCATCTGTCTTTAAAAGAAAAATCACCTTGTAGGTATTTAGACTCTTGATTGCCCTCATTGTTCAAGTCTTGACATTTGACATGTAGTTGCTATGGGCTTGTGAGATCCGCAAAAGCCTGTCATCATCCTCTTCTCCCATGTCCTCCAATTCTAGAAGGCATACAGGTGGCAAATGTGAAAAGTTGCTATGCAATGTTAGTTCTGGTCTAAGGACTGGTTCAGTCATAACCACTTACAGGCTCATCGACTGTGCTGTAGTCAAAGAGAAATGCTTCTGCTGCACCAGTGTCATCTTTGTTGCTCTTGGAACTGGTGTTGACAGAGTCCCTGACCGAGTGTCCATTCACAGTGTTGATGACGGTGTACTAATATTCTGCATCAACGAGGGAACTGATGTCGAGAAGTTTACCGTCGACTGAGACTTCCTTGATACTGTTGTTACCGTCGACCAAGCTGTCAACACTGTAACCGTAGATGTCATTGGTGTGGCCATCTTCACCGTCGATGGAGCTGTCAACAGTCACACAAAACATGCTGTTGGCCTCACTTGAAGAGATGGCAAGAGCAGATTTTTGTAGAATAATCAATGAGGTGAGAGAAAAGAGAGAGCTCTCTTATCTTTCCAAATATCAACTAACAACATGAAAAACAAGCAAACTTCCCAGTATTTTTAATGCTTTATGCTCCCCTGGTGTGAATAATATGAGTGAAGGGGCTAGAGTTTATTAAGCTTCCCTAGGTTTTATTCGCAGTGACCCTTTCAGCTTTTGTAAAAGACCACTCACCCACCAACCTATTTGGTGGCAAGCTTCATCACTGGGAACCTACCCCAAACACCTACTGTGTCAAGGGTGTGGTACAACACCTAATTACAGCGGAGCTGGAATTTTCTTGGGTGAAAAACTGAAATTAAAATTGTCTAACACAGTGGTTCCCAACTTGTGGTATGCAGACCCCCAGGGGTCTTTGACACATTTCCCAGGGGGTCCAGAGGCCTGGGCTGGGAGGAAGGCACTTCTCCAGCTATGGCCTCTGACAAACATGTGCATGATTTTTATATTTATTACTTCCTTTGTACAGCAGTTTTAAAAGCTCCGCAAAGTTCCTTGTACATGCAGCAGCTTTCAGGCAAAAATAAAAGCATCAAGATAACTCTACTGATTAATGTACCTGCTGGAGAGAGATGGGAGTTTTGTCTAGTGGGAGTTTTGGCTCAAAGGTAGCACAGATCCTTAATATGTCTGCTGCAAAGAATGTGTATCATGCACAGAACAGTATTTTATGTGCATAGCACAGCTGGTTACTGCTTGTGTCACAGTGATTCTTTGGTTACTGTGCATTTAATAAGTTGCAGTTGTAATCTAGTACAGTGAGCTACGAACTGTCATTAAAGAATTGCATGCAAACTGCATGGCACAAATTACAAAGTTGTTTCTTTTCCCAGTCTTTCAATTTCTTTCTACTGCTGAAAATAGGTTTGCTTGCGTAGAAATTAATTCTTATTATTAATGTCTACTGTGTTGTTCTGAATCCTGAGTTAGTGATCTTAAGTAATTGGAGTACTTGTTTGTGTATTTTTTGCAAATTACTGTTTTAATGTTTGAAATTTAAATCATACAAATTGCTTGGGGGTCCCCGGCTACCAGTAATGATTTAGTGGGGGTCCTCAGGAGTCAAAAGGTTGGACTCACCAGGGCCACATTTTAAGATTCAGGGTGGGGTGCAGGCATATATTTTTAAGATATCCTACAGTTACCTTGGACACAGTCCACAAAGCAAGGCAACATTTCGGGTTTCACAGGATGCTTTTGTAGAATCAACACCTTCCCAAAAACTCAGACATGTTGAGTTTTTGTGAAAAAAAATATTTTTGATACCTCAGACCAATGAAATTGCGCACCTGCTTTCCCATTAATTTCCTCAGTAGTTTTTGTGGATAACATATGAGACAACGTAAGTGTGCTCAGGTTCCATGGCTATGGCCCACACTGAATGACCCATTTCCAGGCTCCCTGGCAGGCGCTTGTAAATATGACTACTTCTGGGACCTTAGACACGATAAACATTTGCGCCTGCTCTTTCGCCTATTTAACTGGGCATTTCTATGAGCACAGTCTAGATACAGAGCTACGTAGGCTGAATGTAGGTAACATTATGGGAAACTTCCTTTGACAAAGTAAGTGCTGGAGGGGGACCTACTTTAACTATTGCAATGACTCCATTCTTAAGTGGATTTATGAATTATGGCTTTGATTTTATTTAGTGTGTGACTACAGGACTCACCCCCTTGATGTAAAAAGTAATCTATAAGGAACTGTTTTGTTCTTTGAGAGATTGAGGTCCTCATTATGAACATGGCAGTAAACACTGTCGCCTGCAGTGGCAACGGTGAACAAAAGACCGCCATTGGTGGTGAACAGACAACTGCCATATATTGATGCTAAAAACAGAAACTGCCAACATTCTGCTACCGCCAGCCACCGCCAGGGCCCTTGATGGCAGAAAGGCTGCACACCCCACCCCGCCAAGCAGACAAAACCTTTGCCCTCCAAATAATGATGCACAAGTCACCGCAATAGTTAGTGGATGTCAAACGGCCATTGGCAAGTCACACAAGTCACACAAGTCACACATCCAACAACACCACAGCACTCTCACCAATATCCATACAACACACCACCCACAACACACACCATGGCATCCCCTAAGGACCCACGTTTCACAGACAGGAAGCTAAGAACAATGTGGACAAAATACTCAAGGTCGAGTCACAAATCTTCGAGGCACAGGTCCAGCACACACCCATTGCCAGGAAGATGGAGTTATGGCAGACAGTTGTCAACAAGCTCAACGCAGTGGGAAACCATCCACGCACGAGGGACGACATCCGCAAGAGATGGAATGACCTGCGTGGGAAGGTGAGATCTATGGCATCCAGGCATTACATTGTGGTACAGAAGACTGGGGAGGACCCCCACCCGCACCCCCGACTACACCAACAGGGAGGAAATGGTACTGGCCATCCTGCACCCTGAGGGCCTCCCTGGAGGAATGGACTTGGGTAAGTCATCTACAATTACCCCATATCCACCACACCTGTAATGCATGCACCACCCCACCCCTCCAACTACCACCAGGACCACTACCCCACCCAGGCCACAATCACTACATCCAGTCACCCTGCATGCCCACAAACGCACTAACAGGCCCACATCCCTCCCTTGTGCACAGTCCCCTACCCCTGCAAGGAATCACAATGGCACTACACCACCCACAATGCACCTCCACATCCCATGCAAAATGCAATGGCAACCCCACTATACGTCTCTGCATGGCCCAACAGAGAAATAAGCTGCACAAAATAGGGCAGAGCTGTGCATCCTCATTCGAATTAGTACATGTAACATACATGTCCATTCCCCCCGACAGGCACCACTACCCATGCCACCCTGACGGAAAGGCCAAGGAGTGCCAGCACCCCACATGGAGACAAAGGCACCACTCTTGACACTGGAGAGGAAAGTACGGACAGTGAGGAATACCCTGGCCCGTCCCACAGTCCTGGACTGTCACCCTCCAGCAGCCACACCCAGGACACCACTGACAACCCTACCACCCAGCCACCAACAACAGCTCTGGCCAAAAGACCACATACCAGTGTCTCCAGGCCACAAACTGGTGGATCACAAGTAGGGAGGTCAGAGTCTCCACCTACTAACAGGCAGGATGACGATGGCACCAGTACAAGTGGTACTGCCAGACCTGTGCAGGGGACACAGACACAGGGGGCTAGGCCTAGTGGGAGGGTATCAGGGGCCCAGGGGGAGGCCAAAGGATGGATGCTGCAGCCCAGGAGGTGATCTGTGAGATCCTGGGAGCATACCACCATACACAAGACAGGATGGGCCAGATCCTGGCCACCCTGGAACAGAGTCAAAGGCTGCAGATAGCCCAACATCAAGAGACCAATGAGCAGTGGAAACAACTGAATGCCACCATGGCCACTATAGCAGGGATGCAGCACCACTACCTAACTCAGCCTGAGACCTCCACAAACCAGGAAACCCCTGTCACTGGCCAGGACACAGACCAGCGATCAACACCAGCAGCAGCAACTGGACTGGTGGCACTGGCAAAACACACAGGAGACCAGCACCCCTACCCGTGCAGTCCAGCACTAGACCCTCAAACACTCCCTCAGACCCAGATATGGCACTGAAACACCTGCCAAAGCCAAGGCCCCCACTAAGAAGTGACTCTGACATGGACTGTCTCCCAAGTGTGCCACTGTGCCAACATCCTCACCCGCCAATAGCAACTGAACAAATTGCAAGGGACAGGTGGACCTATGCCCACTGCCACCAATCGCTGAGCCCATGTACCTAGTATGGACATCTACCATTAGCCCATTCCCCATCTCTGTAAAGCGCAACAATGCGTTTAGGACACCAAATAAAACACATGTACACCAATTTGTATGTCCCCTGTCATAATGATGAATCAATTGTAAATGTGAATGCATTTGCCTGTCAATTCCATAATCAGACCTTTTTTGTATGAATGACAACCCATGCACAACACTGCGTTGAGTCAACAGAAATGTACACCATGTTTGTTTTCATGGCACATGCCACCTTATTCTTCAGGTAACAGTGTCAATGACTACAGACCCCACATCCTCATAGTGAAGAAGTCAGGCAGATATTATGCATTGCAGACAAAATCATCAGTAAACAGTACCTCATAGTCACTGGAAGTATAGTTGGATCAGCTGGTTACTGTAGAGGACATCTTCCCCCTCATCATCCTCACCATCACTCTAATCCCCTCTCAGAGGAAATAGGTCAGGATAAACAGCACCCTCCTACTCCAGTAGGGGGATAGATTTCCTCACAGCCACGTTGTGCAGCACGCAGCAGGCCACCACTATTCTACACACCTTCTCAGGGTTCTAGCACAGGGAACCCCCATTGAGATGGAGGCAATTAAATTAGCCTTCAGGAGACCAATAGTGTGCTCTATCACCCTCCTTCTACGTCCATGGGCCTCATTGTAATTCCTCTCTGCATCTGTCCTGGGATTTCTCATGGGTGTAAGGAGTCATTGCATGTTGGGGCAACCAGAATCACCTGCAAAAAGGTTTGAAACAGGACTGTAACAAACTGCCATTACTTGCAGACAGACTGGCTGTAAGCTAAGTACAGATCCAGTGTCATACACACTCACTTGTAAGCCATCCTCTGTCCTCTTGTAGTTGATACATCATGTGTGGCTCACTGCTGTTTCTCAGGAAAAATGGATCATGGGCTGATCCTGGAAACATGGCATTCACATGTGATATGTACTGGTCTGCAGTACACACCATTTGTATGTTCATTGAGTGGAAGTTCTTCCTGTTTCTGTACACCTGTTCATTTACTCTTGGGGGGATGAGAGCAATGTGGGTGCTATCAATGGCACCTATCACATGGGGAATGTTAGCAAAGGCATAAAAGTCAGACTTGATGGCAGGAAGTTCAGCCCTTTGGGAAACTTTACATATGTCTGCAGGTGTACTACAAATACATCCAGGAATTTGGACAGGATGGGGCTAAACACTGGCTGTGAAAACCCTTCACCCATGCCCACTGTCACCTGAAATCGAAGACAGAGAGCACTTGCACTTCAGCTGGGATGGCATGCTGATTCCGATTAGCCGGTCTCAGTACAGGATCCAGTAATGCACGTAGCTCATGGATTGTTGTACGATTCAGTCTGTAGTTGGCAATGATGTGACATTTCACCATGGTCTCCAAATCAACAAGAGGTCTGTACACAGATGGGGCCCTTCCTCGCCACATGGTCTATACCTAGAGGGAGGAGAGAACAAATGTGAGGGAAACACATACATATGCACAACATGTTGTGTATGAATTACTGCTGTACAATATGTAGGTTACACACACAAGCGATGTATGATGTACAACTGTAGGGACATGTATGAAGTGATATATCTGGACTGTAGTTGGGAACAAACACCCATGTGGGCATGTGATTAAGGCCTGGAGTTCATAGTGTCTGAATGGGGCCCATGACCAGGAAATATCAGCGTTGTGCTGGCAAAATGGCAGCCTCTTGCCACCCAGATATGCAGCAGTGGAAGTGACCTCATTCCGCTGGTGGTTGTTCTTATGTCGTAAGGCGGAGTTCACCGCCGTGCACCCATTCATTGGTTAACATGGTTGTCAATGGGGAATCAGGGCCTATCATGATCGCCGCTGGAAGTGACGGTGCACACCACTGCGTAGCGTACTCCATGTCGTCATCCCAAGTTCACTTGACTCCCGGATCCCGTGCATGGAAGTACTCCACTGAGTGTGCTGCTGTGTCCTGACTCTGGTTACTCAAATGGCACGTGTCACAGGGGAAAGGGCCCCAGCCTTCACCACAGAGGAGCTGGAGAAGCTGGTGGACGGGGTCCTAACCTTGTATGCCAAGTGATATGGGCGACCAAAGGTGCAGGTCAGTAGGCGGATGACGTGCATGGATGTGTGTGATGGTGGCGGTTGCCTGTATGCATGTGTGGTTGGTATTTACCTGCACAGACATAGATTGTGTGGCAAGTACCGTGAGTGATGTGTTGAAATGATCTTGTGAAGTGTCCGTCCCACAGGGGACGTATAGTCAGCGGTATCACATGGCCATATCCTGAGCTCTGTTTATCTTTTCTGTGTGTCCCATACAGGCCAGCGCCCATCAGAAGAGGGCACTCTGGCAGGCATTCACCAGGGAGGTGCAGACCCTGGGGGTCTACAACTGGCAGAGCGCCCACTGCGGGAAGCAGTCGGAGGACCTTCGGAGCGGGCGAGGAACCTACGAGGCCCAACTAGAGAAGTCCTCCCAACAAGGAAGGTGTGCCTGTCGGACCCTTACCCTACCTAATGTGCCACATTCTGGTAGTGACATATCCAGATTTGGATGGGCGCTTGACGGCTGCACAGCAGCCACAAGGGGGTGAGTACCAACAGCATTTCATGCCTCTTCGATGGATGTCTGAGGGTGCTGTAGTATGTATGCTGTTTAGTGGCAGGTACTTTGACAGGTGTCTTCCAGCAGTCCTGCCCCGATGGGCACTGAGATGATTAGGGGCAGGTCTGCAGTTCACCAGGACTTTGTGTCATGTGGGAGAAGAGTTGTATGCTAGGGTTGTGGCCACTAGTCAGGGGCATAGGCATGACTATAGTTGTTGGTGCTGAGTGTAGGTGTGTAAGCTGGGTGGGAGTGTGTGCACCACTTTTGTACATCCATTCAGGTATTTACATATATCTCTCATGTTTTGTCTCCCCACCCCTGTACTCTTGAGTTGTCTGTGTACATCGGCATCATCTAGCGAGTGAGTAGTGGCACCGGTGAGTGGGGATGCAGCGGCCCACGGTTCCAAGGAGGCAAAAGTCTACCGACGCCAAGGGGAACAGTGGGTTGGAGGGCGAAGGGAGTACCAAGGGGAGGCTACTACCACTGGAGGTAGTGACTCGGATACCTCCTCCGATGTGAGTTCCCTGGTGGTGTCGGACCCTTGTGGGCCCATCCATTCTGTGTTATCTTCCACCACCCCCATACCATCACCACCCTCCCAGTGGCTCCCCACCCAGTTGCCTGTGCCTGCTCACCCAGAAGGGTGGGCGTCTCCTTCGCCCCAGCACCTCATCCCCTACCCTAGTCAGCCCTGCTGCCCTCATGGAGGAGGCTATTGACCTCCTGAGGACCATCTCTGTAGAGCAGACAACCATGGTGAATGCCATCTAGGGGCTATCATCCGAGATGCAGCAATGCATACCTGGAAGGCATTCCCGGTGCCATGTCTGGCCTACAGAGATCTTTTCAGGCTCTGGCCTCCTCTTTGACAGCAGCCAGTGTCCCTGGTCTTTCCGTCCCCCTCCAACCACCTCTGCCCCTTCCAGCACCCCACTACCTTCACCCATACCAAGCACACGTTCAGACAGCCATGCACACACCTCAACACACAAGAAGCACACACAGAAACACAAGGACCACACTTCCCACCACAGGCATACACACAGCCAACATACCAAAGCACACACAACAACATCCACTTCCCCCAGTGTGTCCACCTATCCAGTCTCCCTGTCTGTCATCTTGACATGCACACCAACAAGCCCTGCACCCTCAGTCACTGCTGCTGGCCCCATTCTTGCAGTCACCAAAACATCAGACATCCAGTCATGCACCCCAGACACGACACCTGCACTCACCACAACGGCATTGACTGACACATGCAGCACACTCACCAGACCTGCAGACACCCAGACAACATCCATGTACTCTGGCAGCCTGTTTTGTCCAACTGTGTCTACCCCCCTCCTCCCAAAACACTGAAACGCTCCCAGACACCCACCCAACACACATCCACCACACCTCAGCATAATGTACAGGCACCTGCATCCACGTCCAGCACACCTACACCAGTTACAAGCACTCCCTCTACCTCCACTCCCACACCTTCCTCCATGTCCACTCCAACTGGCCCCAAAACACTTTTCCTGTCCCGTGCTGACCTGTTCGAACCCACTGTCCCACCCCGTCTCGTCCCTAAACGTTCCCACCTCCTTGCCCTGTCCACTCCTTCCACGTCGAAGTCCGCCCCCCAGTCTGCCCTTCCCATTCCTGTGCCCCTTCCCCAGTGAGCAAGAAGCCCCGTGTTGGCCCAGGTCCATCTGCCATCCCGTTCCAAGCCCGCTCCCCCACCTTCCAAGAGCAAAACGTAAGCCCAAGTCCCCCACAGACGTAAGTCCACACCCCTGCCACCCTCTGCCCCTGTTCCCTGAGGTGCCTGGCTGCCCCACTGATGTCCCTTTATGGTGGAGTACCATGTGCACATGTGGGAGTCAAGTTCGGGCCATTCGGGCCCTTCAGCCTGTTACAATCGGACTGGCCAATGGCCTTATTTGGACATTGCTTTTTTCGTTTATTTATTAAAGTCTGTGTGCCTAGTGTTGCTATTGGCACACTCTGGTGACATGCTTCATCGTTTCATTTTGGGGTGGGGTGTGTGCTTTGGGCAGGTTGTATTGGCCTTGTGTCGGGTAAGTACCTCTTGTTCTGGTGTGTATGGCTTGTGATGGTGTAGGGGTTGGGGGTGCGTTGCAGGGTGGGTGGGGTGGGTGGGTGTGTAACTGTGCCCTTTCTTTTCTTGTTTAGTAGGCTGCAGTACTTACTGTCGTCATCTTCGTCGGCGGTCACGGTCGTGGAGGTAAATGGCAAGGAGCAGCACTGGCATGATTTCCAATTCTCTCTCCATGTCTGCTTCAGAGTGTTGTGTGTGCCTAGGGTGAGTGTTTCCTTTTATTTGGTTCGTTTCCACCAGGCTTTGCGGGGTGGTAGTTCCCGCCCCGAAACTGACGGCGGTCTAGTGCTTCATTATTTGTTGGGCGGGTGGGGCTTTCCGTCAGCCTGTGGATGGCCTCTTCCGTCGATGTCGGCACTCCTATGCTGGCGGTGAGTGTTTTTCACGCTGGCTGTTTCTCATGTGCTACATTATTTGGCAGTCCGGACTGCCAGCCTGTTGGCGGTAGTTAACGCCACTGCCGGCAGTGCAGTCTTTCCCGCTGTGTTCATAATGTTCATAGTGTTCATAATGACCCCCTGAGTCTTAAACTACGGTATTCACAGTTGTGGTTGGCACCTTCAAATTACTTGATTTAAAATTCACAGGTAGGAAGTTTTAGCGTATCGGTCCTTAATAAGTAAACCTACAAGGGAACGCTTATAGGTCGATTAACCTTTAGATTAGTTTAAGGTGTTCTTGCCATAGTTTCAGCACAGAATCAATAAACAACACACAATAATCAATAATCATTAGTCAAATCAATAATCAATGGAGTCAGTAAATTTCACATGCCATGACTCTTCAGCCAAGAATAACCACACCTTTGATTATAAGTTTAGTAAGTTTATTTCCCTTATATTTACAATATTAAGTCAGGAATCTTAATCATCAACTTCAAATCAAACTATTTTAATAATGCATGTTAATCAACAAGTCACAGAAAACATGATCTAATCAAAGCCTCAATCAAAAGACATTCCAAGGCATCAACTCAAAACATTAGTAAAACCCATTTCAGCAAGACTATGATATCCATAAAATTCAGCAAAATAGTTTGTCAACCATTTGTCTCTACAACTTGTCAGTCGTCATGTGAGCAACCTCAACTAACCTAGATTAGCATCAGCATGTGGGGCTTCATGCAAAACAATTTAAAGCACAAATTTGGAAAGCATCTACCTAAAGAAAGTATTAACAGCGCAGTGGTACCTAGAAAGAAAAGGCATAAAAATGCAATTCAGTCATTGTCATATCTACCTATCCACGGTATGGGTCAGCAGCAGACTCAGTCTTCGTCCTCAGGTCATTAATCGATCAGCAAAACATCAGGCTCTCAGTCAGAGAGTATGAACCCAATGACTGAATCTTGAATCTCTTCTTCTCAAGCGTCACTCTAGATCTCTCGTCTCGCAATCTGCAATCCGTTCCCTCTGTCATGTTGTTATATCAAAGTTCCCCAAACTATCCCCTAAATTCCAATTGGTCAATTAATCCTACATGATTACTCTGCCCAATGATGTCCATATACTAAATCTATGAATTTTAATATTTCACAGTTCACATGTCGTTGATTGGTCTGCTTTACGATGTTCTCATCATCCAGCTCGTCAGGTATCAATTTTGTTGCATCTTCGTCTCCAGTCAGTGTCTTTATTGTTCACGTCCTAGGAAAGTACATCTCATGCACATTACACACAATTGGATACGTTACTAGAGACTGTCCGTCTGTTCCCATAGAAAGTTTCTGCTAAGCATTTCATTAAAACAACGAGCATTTTTTACAGTTAGTTCACCCTGTCAGCATTTTTCATTAAACGCTAAGAAATACAGCTTCTTCATGATCTAGTGGGCATGCCACTTTCTTCGTGTGACTCGTGTGAATCCAGTTTGGGATCCCAGCACACTTCACAGCAGTGGTAGTTGTTAAAATCACTTGATACGGTCCCTTCCAACAAGGCTCCTGACACGTCTTGCGCACGTGTTTTCAGACAACAACCCAGTCACCAGCTCTTAGGTTGTGCCCTGGATCATGGATCCGTGGCAGCATGGTGGCCTCCACCTGCTTAGAGAAAGAGCGGACTACATCAGCCAGACCCTTGCAGTAATCCAAAACCGTATGATCTGTAATGTTGACAAGTACATTTGCTGGAACTGGTGGCAACCTCATTGCTCTGCCCATGAGAATCTCATGGGGTGACAATCCTGTCTTCCTGTCAGGTGAGTTTCTCATTGACATCAACACCAAAGGCAAAGCATCGGGCCATTTCAAATTCGTAGCTGCACAAATCTTTGCAATTTGTGACTTCAACGTACCATTCATTTGTTCCACTAGTCCTGATGCTTCAGGGCGGTAACTACAATGCAACTTCTGCTCAATATTTAGTGCTCCACACAACAATTTAATCACTTCGTTGTTGAGGTGCATTCTCCTATCTGATTCTAAAGAGAACAGAAATCAAAAACTTGGTAACAGTTCCCTTAGAAACAATTTTTCTACTGTGAGGCTATCATTTCTTCGTGTAGGGTACGCTTCAATCCAATGACTAAAGATGCACACAATGTCATATCTACCTATTCACGGTATGGGTCAGCAGCAGAATCAGTCTTCGTCCTCGGGTCATTAATCGATCAGCAAAACATCAGGCTCTCAGTCAGAGAGTATGAGCCCAATGACTGAATCTCGAATCTCTTCTTCTCGAGCGTCACTCTAGATCTCTCGTCTCGCAATCTGCAATCCTTTCCCTCTGTCATGTTGTTATATCAAAGTTCCCCAAACTATCCCCTAAATTCCAATTGGTCAATTAATTGTACGTTATTACTCTGCCCAATGATGTCCATACACCAAATCTATGAATATTAACATTTCACAGTTCACATGTCGTTGATTGGTCTGCTTTATAATGTTCTCATCATCCAGCTCGTCAGGTATCAATTTTGTTGCATCTTCGTCTCCAGTCAGTGTCTTCATCGTTCAGGTCCTGGGAAAGTACATCTCATGCACATTACACACAATTGGATACGTTACTAGAGACTGTCCGTCGGTTCCCATAGAAAGTTTCTGCTAAGCATTTTATTAAAACAATGAGCATTTCACAGTTAGTTCACCCTGTCAGTATTTTTCATTAAACGCTAAGAAATACAGCTTCTGCAAAACTAGACCAAGACACTCGCTAAGTTAAGGTCTACAATTAATGAGCAAGAACATAATTCATAACACTTAATATGACATATTACTACATTAATCTAATACATTTTCAATATTTCATAAGTATTAATTATAATTTCGTACATTTCTTGAACACTGGTGGCCATTCTTTGAGGTCACATTTTCAAACATGTGCATTATTTTTCTACGTTATTAATTTTTCTACATAAGTTATTATTCAATATATGTAAACATTCATAAAAAATTTCTAACTAAGACATCTGCTTCAACAGAAGCAATTTAAGCTTTTGTTTTGTTCTGCCGCTGTTTCGCAATGTTAATTGGTTTGTCTAATGACAAAGATAATGCTATAGAGGATTTATGGTGCAGAGAATTTTCGGGGCTTCGTTTGATCTGAAAGAACACAAGAGTTCATTGCATGATAAGAATTAAGTCAGAGAGTGACCTGCACTACTGAGTGAACTTCATGTATGACCCTATAATAATATATTGCTACCCAAAAGCTTACGGGCAGGAGGTTATACTGGTTTGGAAAGTATGGCATATGGAACGCATATGCACAAGTTAATAGCTCTATTGCATGTGTATTTACCACAATAAACTGTGATATCTTTAGCTCTGTCTCGCCCTATATAGTAGTGTATATAGAGACTCGAATGTAGTAGAACAAGTCTGCACGAGCAGGTGATCATCCTGAGAGCTGGTCCCCCATGCCCACAACCCTTACTTCATCAAAGGGTGCATCATGATTTCGCATACTTCAGCCTCCTCACAGTCACTTGACACTTTGAGCAATTTTTATTTTTAATATGTTCGATGTCTATTTTAATGAAATAGCAGTACTAAGGACAAAGTAACCCGTGGAACAGCTATATCTCTTTATCTTAGTGGCAGCACTGAAAAAGCCAAGAAAGTCTTCAAGTGGGATGGGCAGCTTAGACCAGGTCTCTTGCAAAAAGATTATTTCAGAGTACCGGAAATGTTTTACCATATCCGGATTTGTTATTTTGTTCCATAAACTGTTAAATTTCCAAGAGCAGAATCTCAGCTGGGCCAGTAATTGAGCATTTGAAAGATGCTTAGAATGTCATGCCTTCCTGGGATTATGAAGAGCTGCTGCGATCCAGGCTAATTCTGTCTTCATTGATTTAGGTGAATTTGCTGTCAAGTTTTGAAGTGGATTATGATGATTCCCTTCATCATTTATGCTGCTAATTGGGTGTTTGAGAACCGATTACACACGTTTGGTCACTTTTTTACTGTTAACATCTTTATACTCCATCTGTTTCAGGAGAGGACTGGGTTGCGGAGACAGTGTATGTGAGATAACCGCAATACCCACGTGGCAAATGCTCCTTTTCGTGCAAAATTAGTCTGGTAGTAGAGTTAGAGGGCCAGTTTACTAGAGAATGCTCCCTTGCATTCCGCCCTATGGGAGTTAAAAAGTCAGTAGTCTTGCTGTTGTGGTACTAAGATGAGCAAAAATAGGGAGAGCGTGCTAAAGCTTTCTAAGATGAGCAAGGGTAGGGAGAGCGTGCAAGAGATTTAATATGTTGCCACGATTTAACATATCACACCTCGGTCTAGAAGGATAGTTAGGGCAGACGACCATGCACCTACTACCTGCCCAGTCATTCAAATTGGCCAAGTAGCGGGTATTTTCCTCTGTGCATCCAAATTTACCAGGAGGCTTAGCCTGTAAAGAATGGTCTTAAGGAGTAGCACCCGTGTTGGAGGTACTTTTGTTTGCTTTTTCACAGGGCAACGTTTCCCTTTGCAAATTAAAATCTATATTCTGCATTATAGTTGGGGTCAAGGCAGCAATCCCTAGTAATTAATATCATTTCTTTCAAACTGCTCGAGGTTAGAAGAAGAATGGTGCAGCAGGATGTGCTAAGTTGATAATTGGCACTAATTCTTCCATGTTTTAAGGATCTTCTGATCTACTCCATTGTGTTCAGTCTGCCAAAGGCATTCATTGTTTGGCTGTGCTTTTAGTTTGTGTATTAACCTCAAAGATTGGAAGGAATTTAGGCATGAGTTGAACAGATGCCTCATCGGCGTGGCCAAAATCTACTCTTAACCAACAATGTAAAAAAGAAGCACACTACCCAGTATTGTTGATGCTCTATGCTCCCCTGGTGTGACTAAGATGAGAGAAATGGCTACAGTTTATTAAGCCTCCTTAGGTTTTATTCACAGCAACACCGTTCACAAACAGAGTTGAAAGGTCAACCCTCCACCTTCCTCCCATAATTATAGCAGTATACACAAAGGGTGTGGAGGAAATAAGATAAATCTGTCAGAGGCAATCACTTTGGTTGTGATCCTGTCAGTATTATCTGCGATTCTTATTAAAGACTATAATGTAGGGACCTGTGCTGGGAATTCCTCCTTATGGAACAGGTAGTCTCACACACTTAAAAGTGTCATGCTTCATCATTGACCACCTATCCCCACCCTGGTAGGACAATGCCACCAGGGCGAACTCAACCTTGAGGTGAGATGCACCCAGAGGAAGTTCTTAGATAACGTTTTCTGGATAATACAGGGATCCAGTCACATTTAAAAATACCTAACCGACGACGAGTGTTAATGAACCTTTAATAGTGGTGTCTGTTGGTAAGGTTAAAACATGAAGTATGTGTGGGTATAATGACTCACCCCGTCGTAAAACAAAGCCAACATGTTTCTGACCTCATGTTGAGCCACAACTGGTCAGGGCATTCTTCAGGGCAAAGGATCTCTAACCATACATAAGTGAGGTAATTAATATTGCTGGAAAGGAACACCCTAATATACAAACACTCAAAGCCTACCTGAGTGACAGTAATAGGTTGTGGATACCTAATAATAGAAAGAAACAAAACACATTAGAAGAGCACCTTCAGAGAAAAATCCTCTATTTTTAGCATGCACTGAGAACCAAATCCATTCCAAATCCATGAACAAGCCTTGTGGTAAAACACTGCAAATCACTGCAAACACAGGTGCCAAATTACATGCTAATAAAATACAAACATGCAGGTCCTTATTCTTACAAATATAGCGCCAACCATTGTTAATCACCCATTCTTACCCTAAACTTTAGGGATGTGGGCCTCTGGTCTGGGACTGGGGATGATGCCCCTTGTAGTCACACACTGCGGAGAAAATAAAATGCTCCGAAGGTGGGGCTTGGTTCGTGTCATCACCCATACACCTCCATATGTAAGGAATTAAGTCTACACGGGTAGGCAATCATGCCAAGAAATGGTCCCCCATGCCCACCACACTTGCTTCATCAAAGGGTACATCATGATTCTGCATCCATTTCAGCCTCTCCCCAGCTGCTTGCCTGAGAGTGCTAAGGGGGATGAATTCCTCTATAAACGCTGGCCTATGCGCTGGCACGCAACAACAGTGTCATCAGTATGCTCCTGTGTATGTGATGGGAAATGGAGTCTCTTACTAGTCTCCAATACACATCTGCATGCATGCTGGCAACGTATCGAGCCAGCGCGCATTGGCAACGTCATTAGTCTGCTGCCATGTGTGGGGGCTGATGGGAAATAGAGTCCCTTCCTTGTCCGGTCCCCCACGTGTGTCGTTCTCTACCTTGGTTTCCAGCGTTGGGTGGCGCAGCGTCCTCAAACTCTATTATGGGACTTTGGTGCATGGGTGGGGGAAGGGTAGTAACAACATATGCTTTTACATTCCAGTGCAATCTCAACACGGATTATATTATTAGATCTAACACAAAACCTATCAATGTATGTCTGTGTTGCAAACGTTGTACTGCTTGTGTGATATAAACCCAAAACTCAAAAGGGCAATTGCATATCACTGTAAACTGCCAAATGTACTCAATATATGTCTGTGTTGCCACCCTGGTGTTGCTTGTTTGATGTTTGGTTCAACAAAAATCAATGGCATATCCCTATGCACTACTACCTATACCCGGTAGATTGTTATAGCTGGTCTACTAATAAGGTCTAGTGAATGACTTACTTTTGTAACAGTGACCACTGTATCTCGTCGTTTAACCCATGTATGTATATCTGCTGATGCCAAACCCATCTCTGTTCGGGAACTGACTCATGTCAGCTTTTGTTTGTCTTAATTTATCAATGACATACCACTCCATGCCATTTGCACTGTGATTTTTCATGATGTAGTGTCTGGTGAGTTTTGTCAGTCTCATCTGCATCGCATAGTTCTCCTATGTTCACAAATCCGGGTTCCAACTTTTCTTGTTGTCATGCCAATGTACTTCAACATACAGGGACAGCATATGACATAGAGCACATTTTTGCTATTACAGTTAGTTAGTGACCTCAACTCCTACAACGCTGACAGAACCAAGTCTAGTTTGTTGTCTTTTTGGTAAATTTGCATACACTACATTCCCACACATGGGAGGTGGCCTGATGGTGAAGGTAAGTGCCACGATGTTAATTGCACAGCTATTTGTACTTTGTCTCGAGGTACTCTGTTAACAATCATATCTCGGATATTTTTAGCCTTTCTAAAAGCATGTAATGGCTGTGAGAAGGGGAGCCCCCATGAAGTCAGTATTGTCCATTTGTCCTTAATGATCTTTTGTGCTTGGTTGGACAGAGGATTGAAAGTAGAGACACAAATTAATCTTTCCTCTTTAGTTTTTTTAAAGGACTCCAACAATTCCCTGTTATTATTACATACCCTCTTATCAGCTATCCGTATTAAGTAGTTCTTTTCCGTTAGTTTGTAGTACAATCTTTTGATATGTTTGGTATAGTCTGCTGGATTAGAGCAGTTTTGTCTCAGTCACAGGAACTGGCCTATAGGTAGATTCTCTTTTAGGGTTTGTGGGTGGAAACTCTCCAACTGGAGTAAGTTGTTCCCGTCTGTCAGTTTATAATACACTTGCGTCTCTAAGAGCCCATCTTTTGCTTTGATAAGGAGATCCAGATAAGTTAGTTCCACGCCCCCTATGGTTTTAGTAACCGTAAATATGGGTTAAGGACATTTCGCCATTCGGTGTACACAAATGCCTCACTCTTTGTTCCTGACCATATAAGTAGTACGTCATCAATGTAACGCTTCCACAGCCTAATTTGTTTCAGGAACAGATTGGAGGGGTGAAAAACATGATCTATGTCAGGAGAATCGACACAGAGACATGCCACAATAGGGGCAAATGTACTGCTCATTGATATCCCACGCACCTGCAGAAAGAATTCCTTCTCAGATTCAAAATAATTCATAGTCAGTGCCAGATGGGCTAAATCTAGTATGATCTCAGGAGGAGGAAAATAAGTTACTTACCTGTATCTGTGGTTCTCCAATATTGGTATCTTTCATAGATTCACATGCTTAAATCATTCCCTGTCTTTGAAGTGGGAGTCCCACAGTACATAGAAAGCAGTAAATTAAAATTGAACATTGAAGTTAATGGAAAATGCATTCACTTTAATAGCTTATGAGTGTTATTAGAAATGAACCAAAGTCTGGCCAATCAGGCAAGAGCACCATTTAGAACCCTCACCACAGAGGCTCCAGTCTCTCAGATTTTCTAGAACAAGTGATGTATTCAGGAACAAGACATGAGGTGAGCCTATATGGGGAGGAGGGTGGTTCGCATGTGAATCTATGAAAGATGCCAATACTGGAGAACCACAGTTAAAGGAAAGTAACTTAGGGCCAGATGTAGGAAAAAACGGCATTGCGACTCGCAATTTGCGAGTCGCAAGGCCAGATGCAGGATGGTGTCCCTGACACCATGGGCCAGATGTAGGAAAAACCGGCATTGCGGACCTTAAAGGAAAACGAGATGCATCAAACAAAAAAAATGAAATGTGTAAGTTTCATTTTTTCAGAGCAGGCAGTGGTCCTTAGGACCACTGCCTGCTCTGAAAAATTGTTTTCAGGGCCATTCACAAAGGGGCAGAGGTCCCATGGGACCCCTTCCCATTTGAGAATGGGTTACCACCAGTGTGACACTGGTGGTAACTGCGATTGCTTTGCGACCGTGTTCGCGGTCACAAAGCAATCTTACATCGCCATGTGACTCGCAAATAGGAAGGGGAACACCCCTTCCCATTTGCGACTCGCATTCCCATTTTGCGAGTCGGTAACTAGGTTACCGACTTGCAGAATGGGCATCGCAATGTGGCTTTTGCGCCTCACAAACAGCCATTTTCGCTGTTTGCGAGGTGTAAAAGCCTTGCTACATCTGGCCCAAGGTATCTCTCTCTCTCTCGCTCTCTCTCTTTCTCTCTTTCTATATATATATAATAGTGGACAGTGGGAAAAGAATAACTGTCCCACCTTATGTAAATACATTTAGTAGAACTGGTTGTCCTACTGCTGCATCCATCCTGTCTGCGGCATCTAGGCAGTAGTGCTGAGTGAAGGTGGTCCTGCTATACCATGTTGCCGCTCTACATATTTGCTGTATAGTCACCTCTGCGAAGAGAGCTGCAGATGTGGATACAGCTCTGGTGGATTGGGCTTTGACGTTGGCTGTCAGTGGTTTCCTGCTAGCTGGTGACAAAAATGTATGGAGGTGGCGATCCACCGAGCTATAGTCTGTTTGGTAATAGGATATCCTTTTCTTAGTTGTCAATAGCCTACAAACAATTGATCAGCTTTGCGAAAGCTGCTAGTCTTTTGTATGTAGAATTTGAGACATCTCTTGATATCTAAGGAATGTAGCGCTGTTTCTGCTGGAGTTTGGGGTTTTGGGAAGAAAGTCTTCAATAACACTGGTTCATTCAGATGAAAGTTTGAGGGAACTTTGGGGATACATTTAGGACTAGTTCTAAGGATGACAGTGCCCGACTTAAATTGGAAAAAAGGTTGAGAGATTGTGAATGCCTGAATGTCACTGACTCCCTTTGCTGAAGTAAGTGCTAGGAGACGCACTGTCTTCCAGGAAATATATTTCAAGTCTGCTCTGTGTATTGGCTCAAATGGAGAATTATTGATTCCCATTCAGTGCTCTTAAGAAGTTCATCTATAACTCCAAGGGTCGCTTCTTGAGGTACTGGTGTACAGGGATTC
This sequence comes from Pleurodeles waltl, assembly GCF_031143425.1. Classification (NCBI taxonomy): domain Eukaryota; kingdom Metazoa; phylum Chordata; class Amphibia; order Caudata; family Salamandridae; genus Pleurodeles; species Pleurodeles waltl. The sequence continues at coordinate 768,936,893 of NC_090446.1, forward strand.
TACATCTAAAGTGATAAGTAATTCGGTTTCATTATCAAAGTGCATCCCCTGTAAAAGTTTTAGGATGTCTTATGTGTCTTTTTGACAAGGGGTTGGAGGAAAATGTCACAGAACTGTGACAGTGGTTCCAAAACTGACCCTATGCCCAGTTAAAATAAAGATGCTCAAATGCTGACAGTTCTATTAAAAGGCTGCCATTCTGAGGCTGATAACCCCTTACTTGTTAACGTGCATGTACATCCAGAAAGCATCTCAAGAGATTCTTTCTTAGATTACTTGACCAATGTGCTTATAAAATGGTTACAACACTATCCACATCACACTGTCATTGTAACGGGAGACTTTAAAATGAACCTATTGCTGGTATTGGAACAAGACATCGTCTTAATCTAACAGTAGTTTGTCTGCTGTATACTATATCAGAAAGAAATATAACAAGGCATAGGGGGACACTAAGGCCCTCATTTTGAGAGTGGCGGTAAAAACCACCTACTGCTGGCCGCCAAAAGCCTGTTGCACCGCAGCTACCAGCCGCTGCCGTATTAGGACTACAGCTAGATTTCCGCCAGAAGAAAGGCAGAAATCCGGCTGTGGCCATGCCAGCGAATGGCGATAAGGTGGCGCTGCTGCCACCAGCAGCGCCACACAAGTAGACCGCCAACAGCCATATTATGACCCATAATACGTCCTGGCGGTGTTCTGCTGACGGACGCTGCTGGTGGCAGCAGCGCCCCATCCCGTCTCCTGCCGGAGAACCCCCTGAACACAGGTTAAGTCGGGTCTCCGACAGGGGAGGGAGGTGTTGTTGGTGTGTGTGTGTGGGGGGGGTGAATGTTTGTGTGTGCATGGATGCGGGTGTGTGTTGAATGCGTGTGTGAATGTATGGATGTGTGAGTACGTGTATGTTGTGTTATGTGAATGCGTGTCTGCGTGTATGTATGAAAGTGTGTGCGGATGTGTGTGTGAATGAATGTATGCATGCGTGGATGTATGTGGGAATGGGTGTGTGTGTAGGGGTGTGTGAAGGAGGTGTGAATTTAGGGGTGGAGAGGGGGCTTTGGAAAGGTAGGGTTGGTGGGGGGAAACCCCTATCAGTGACAGGGAAGGAGTTCCCTCTCACTGATAGTGCCTACCACCATGGTTTTTGTGGCATTAAGAAAGCCACGAAAACCATGGCAGTGGGCAGGGTCATAATCCCCCAGACGGAACAGTGACGTCCGTTGGGCTGGAGATGGATATCTCCAGCCTGGTGGCTGTTACTGCCGTAAAGACAACCCCCAATGTCATAATATGGCAGTAACTACCGCCAGCCTGTTGGCAGTACTTACCACCATATTATCGCCAACCGCCGGGGTGTTAATGACTCTAAGTGTGAATACATTACAAACTGGTCGAGGCACCTGGTCTGAGAATCTTAAATGAGCAATTTAATTCTGACCAACTGCTGTCTTGGTCCTATCTCTCTTTGACTACAAGCTGTACCATTGACTATACAATGACTGTGTCACTCTTTGCCTAGAGTCATTTTAAATAGGTGACAACTTGGAAGGCGATCAATGCCCACAGATATTTAAGCATGCTCTCAATTGTCGCAAGAACAAGACCACAAGTTCTCTGCTTTGTAATCTAAGGTCAATCAATCTTTAAAAGATTTGATGGACTAAATGTACAATTGTCTCAACAGAATGTCTTATCAAACATATTTTACAGTGGTAAAAAAACACAATCATTCCCTGACTTCCAACTGGGAACTTTTTAAGATTACCTGTCTAGATTTTTACTCACTGTACAATTATTGCAAGCAACATAAGCCAGCAGCTTTTATCCCAGCGTACAAATAAAAATTACTCATCTTTCTCTTGCTGTGAGGGCTGTTAAAAAGTACCTGAATAGAACCCTGTGTTTTTTTAAACAAAACTCTTAACAATCAATGCAGTCTGGGAATCATGCAACATGTAAAAAAGATGTACACAAAATTATTGTGGGAGCTTTTGGGCCAAAGCTCTATTCCTCAGCAGGAAATCAAATGGGAGGGATACTTCGAGACTGGTCAATAGCTTGAATGGGGCCCCAAATGACCAACAGCTTGACCATTTCAGAAATAAGCTGGGCACACCTTTAAAATACTATTTTTGCCCAAACATAGTTAACAACTCAGTATAAGAGATTGGTGGGTCTGTAACTGCTGGGGCTCTACCCTTAATTTTTTCTACTTTCTCAGTAACAGAGTTTGTTGTGCTGGAAGATAGTCTATAGTTTACTGAAGAGCAAGTTCTAAAATAAATACAGGCCGGTTGACATGATGGTGCGCCTGGTCCCAGCAGCATTCTGCAGGCAGTGTAGAAAGTCAATCCTGCCTTTTGGGCGAAGGCTCTGACTACAGTTTTAAAAGTGCATTAGAGTCACAAGTAATCCCTGACTTGTGGTGAGGATCAGTGATTACCCATATTTATAAAGGAGGGGATAGGCAGACACTGGAAAGTTACAGATTAATCCATCTTCTTGATAACAAGGCTAAGTATTTCGCTGGACTACTTTTAACCCCTACGGTGCCTTGGACGAGGTGATCTCGCCAAGGCACCCGGTTCCCGGGTGCCTTGGACGAGATCACCTCGTCCTGCACCCATGAGCCCCCCACCGCACCCCCTGGTCGTGGATGGAAGGGGAAGCCCTTCCCCTTCCACCCCGAGCCCCCCTCGGCAATCCGATGACGTCAGCGCGCACAGCGCGCGACGTCATCAAATATTGCCGAGGGACGCGCTGGAAGCCATTTGCTTCCAGCGCGTCGGGAAGACAGGAGGGAAACAGTGAGTCCTTTCTTCTTTGGGGGTGGGGGGAAAACAGACACGGGGGGAAAGGAAAGGGTTTTTCATTTCCCCCGGTGCCTGTTTTCTGTGGATTCCTGCTCCAGGATCGCGGGCGGGGCCCGCGATCCTGGAGCAGGAATCCCCACTAGGCACCAGGGATTACCTTTTGTTGGTACTTTTGGGGGGGTGACCCCTTGGGCAATGGTCGCTCCCATTGGGGGGCATTTTTCTTCCTTTTTCAGCCCCCAGGGGGATGGTCGAAAAACCACTAGACACCAGGGATGTTTTTTTTCCCGCATATTGTTTGGGAGCGACCCATTGGGCAAGGTTCGCTCCCATTGGGGGGCATTTTTTCTTTTTTCGGCCCCCGCTGGGGGCAGATCAGCCGATTTTTCGGCTGATCTGCCCCCAGGAGGGGTCGAAAAACCACTAGACACCAGGGATGGGTTTTTTTTCTGCATATTGTTTGGGAGCAACCCCTTGGGCAAGGGTCGCTCCCATTGGGGGGCATTTTTTTCCTTTTTCAGCCCCCCCTGGGGGAAGATCGGCCGATTTTTCGGCCTATCTGCCCCCAGGGGTGGTTCGAAAAACCACTAGACACCAGGGATGTTTTTTTTCCTGCACATTGTTTGGGAGCGACCCCTTGGGCAAGGGTCGCTCCCATTGGGGGCTAATTTTTTTTTATTATTTCGGTCCCCCCTGCGGGCAGGACGGTCAATTTTTTGGCCGATCTGTCCCCGGTGGGGAGCAAAAACCACTAGACACCAGGGAAATTATTTTCTTTGTTGTAGGGCAGCGACCCCTTAGGTAAGGGTCGCTGCCCCGGGGGCAATCATTTTTTTTCATGTTTCGGCCCCCCCGGGGCTAGATAGGCCATGTTTTGGCCGATCTGGCCCCCGGGGGGGGGGGGTCGTAAGCCCACTAGGTGCCAGGGATTGTGAGGTGTGTGTGTGTTTTGTGTGTTTGGGGGCACCCCTTGGGCAAGGGTCACCCCCCCAAAGGGGGGAAATTTCATATTGGCTATCTAGGCCCATCTGCCCCCAAGGAGGGCAGAAACCACCATACGGCAGGGATTTTTGTTTGTGGTTCTCCTATTTTTGTTTAGTGCTGGGGGTGCCCCTCCGTTTGCCCCCTTTGGCAAGGGTCGCCCCCTAAAGTGGGCACAGAGCTGTTGCCCATTCCTGCCCTCCTTGGGGGCAGATCGGCCAATTTTTTTACGCCCATCTGCCCCCAAGGGGGGCAGAATCCACTTAGGCACCAGGGATCCTGTGTGTGTGTGTGTTTTGAGTGGGGGGGGGGGCGGTGGCACCTTTGGCAAGGGTCACCCCCCAAAGGGGGCACGTTAGTGATGGCCATTTCTGCCCACCTTGGAGGCAGATCAGCCTATTTTATTTTTAGGCCCATCTGCCTCCTAGTGGGGCAGAAGCCACTTATGCACCAGGGACAATTTCTAAGTTCTTGGTGGTGGGGTGTTTGTCAACTGGCGAAGTATTTGTATTTGTGGTTATAACAGTTTATTTCTTCTTTTTGTTCTAGTTCAAAGCTTTTACTTCCTTTGCTGTGGATTCTTGTGGTTTTGGCAGTAGTTGTCCTGCGGTTTGCATAGTTGCATGTTTTAGGTAAGTGAAAGCAATTTACTCCAAAGGGGTATTGTTGACATGCATGAATGACATGTTTGTAGGTGGTGTACTAAATGCAGTATTGTGTGTGAAATTGTCCTTAGATTTGAGCACAATGTTATTTGTGTTGTCATATGTCTAATTTGCTTTTTTCTTTTTTCTTTTTAGTGGGATATCATTAGTGATTGCTGTGTCTGTGCAGAGTAGTTGCTGGTGAGTAGCTTTTTCAGGCAAGTGAGTGGTATAGTTTTTTAGTACATAACTCTTTGTGATAAAGCTACACTTTGTTTATTACTTATTTTAGTGCTAGTTGTTGTTGGCAATCCATTTGTTGTTAATGAGGATCATGGCTAGCCGTAGAGTGACCGCTCAGCAGGTTGTTGGCATGCTCTTTGAGTCGTCTTCAGACCATGATTACGAGACTGACTCTGCATCTGAGGCAGAGGAGGAAGTGAGAGATTCTGGCAGTTATTTTTTTGTCCGAGAGTATTCTTCTGATGAGGAAGCTACTCTCAGTGCAGATGAAGGGCCTGTTGTAGAGGAGGACATTGATGTGCCAAGAGTGCAGCAGCCTGGGGCTGAAGGGTTTCCCATTAGAAGACCTGACACCTGGATTGCCCCAAACATCCACAGTTACCTGCATTCACTGGTCTCCCAGGGTGTAGAGTCAATACGGAAAACTTTTTGCCTGTCCATTTCTTTCACTTGTTTATGGACGATGTATTTTTGGAAGAGATTGTGGAGCAGACTAATTTGTATGCAGAGCAATATTTGCGGGAAAACGCTGCCAGACTTAAGCCTCAGTCTAGAGCTACTCAGTGGGTTCCCACATATCTGGAAGAGATGAAAAAGTTTTCAGGTTTGACTTTTTTGATGGGGTTGAACAGGAAGCCGTCACTGGCTTCTTATTGGTCTACTAGTCCCTTGATGGCAACGGCTATATTTCCTGCAACTATGGCACGTATTCAGTATTTGCTTCTTCTTCGTATGCTGCATTTTGTAGACAATGCTTTAGGCTTGCCACAAGATCACCCTGATTGTGACCGTCTTTTTAAGATTAGGCCTGTCCTTGATCATTTTGTAGATCGGTTTTCAGAGGTCTATGTTCCAGGCAAAGAGATAAGTGTGGACGAGTCTTTGGTCCTTTTCAAGTGGCGTTTAGTTTTTAATCAGTACATTCCTAGTAAGAGGGCACGGTATGGGATTAAATTGTATATGCTGTCAGAAAGCAGTTCAGGATATGTGTATAATTTCCGGGTCTACACTGGTAGGGATTGCAGTATTGACCCTCCTGGTTTTCCGGCCACTTTTGGAGTTAGCAAAAAAATTGTGTGGGAACTTGGTAGACGACTGTTTAACAAAGGTCACCATTTGTACGTAGATAATTTCTACACTGGAGTGCAGTTGTTCAAGGAGTTGTTTAGAGTGGACACTGTAGCTTGTGGCACAATCCGTTCTAACCGGAAAGGCTATCCAAGGGAGCTTGTCTGTAAAAAAACTTGAGAGGGGACAGTACAGTACCTTGCGGAATATTGAGCTGCTAGCTCTGAAATTTTCAGACAGGAGGGATGTGTACATGCTATCTACTATCCATGATGAGAGTACTTCCCCTGTGACTGTTTGGGGTCAGGTTGCGGAAGTGCGCAAACCTGCTTGCATTTTGGACTACAATAGGCCCATGGGTGGTGTTGATAGAGTAAATCAGAGGTTGGAACCTTACACTGCTCTTCGTAAGTCTTACGTGTGGTATAAAAAGTTGGCCCTACATTTATTTCATTTGGCAACTTTTAATGCTTTTATTGTGTTCAAGGATTGTTCACCTGAGTCAAGGATGACATTTGTTAAATTTCAGGAGTCAGTGATAGAGAGCCTTATTGTGGTGGAACGGGCAACAGTTCCTAGAGTAGAAGTGGTGGAGGATGTGGCTAGATTGAAAGATCGCCACTTTCCAGATCACATTCCTCCCACTCCCAAAAAAGACTTGCTCACAAAGAAATGTAGAGTATGTGCCTGGAGATCAATCCAGAGGGAGAGCCGGATGTACTGACCCGAATGCCCTTCAAAGCCTGGGCTGTGTGTGCCCGGCTGTTTTAGAAGTTACCACACAAGGAAAAACTTTTGGGAAATACTGTGACCGTAAACTGCCTATTTTATATTTTCATTTGTTCGGTTTCACGGTTGGCATTACTGTCATGAATTTAGTTAGAGCTTTTGTGTTTGTAGTTTTGTACTTATTTTATAAGTAGTTAGTGGTTTCTTTGTTGTTTATAAACAAAAAAAGTGATGGCAGTGTGCGTAGGGTGGCGCTTGGCTGGCGGTATGGGTGGGGTGGCGCTTGGCTGGTGGTGTGTTTGGGGTGGCGCTTGGCTGGCGGTGTGCTTGGGGTGGCGCTTGGCTGGCGGTATGGGTGGGGTGGCGCTTGTCTAACGGTGCCAGCCAAACGCCAGTCCACACACTCACCAGCTGGTGTGATTGCTGTATCAGGCATGTGGGCGAATGAAAGTGATGGCCCCTTGACTGGCGCTGTCTGTCGATGCGAGTGTTGTAATGTGCTGGGCCCGTGGCTGGCAGCGTGAATGGTCTACTGCGTGTCATGTATGAAAGGTGTGTGAATGGACTGTAAAGCGGTTGGTGCCTTGCTGTGGCTTTACAGCTCACGAGCTGTGAGTCATTGGTTCCGTTTTTTGGCCTTTCAGTTATTATCAGTGCATTTCACTTTTGTGAAATCTCTTGTTAATAAAATTTGATCTACTGAACCATCACTCACCCTCGTGCCAAATCCAACCAGTATGTGTGGTAGAAATGACAAAACCTGCTCGCTGTAATCAGGCGTCGCCGCACCCTTGAGACAAACTAGGTGTCTCAGGTGGGACCCCGATGATGAAGCATGCCACCAACTTTGTTGGCGGGTGAGGGGTCTTTTTCACATAACCTAAGTGCGTTTCTTTTCACATTTATAGTGTTTGGCACATCAGACGTATGTGGACACATCAAAATGATATATTACAAAACTGCCTGTGTTTGGGGGGGAGGGGGCACCTATGTTTTTGGTCCTGGGTGTAGCCTTCATCTAGGGAAACCTACCAAACCCAGACATTTTTTTAAACTAGACACCTCAAGGAGTCCCGGGAGGTGTGGCTTGCGTGGATCCCCCAACATTTTCTTACCCAGACTCCTCTGCAAACCTCAAAATTTGCTTAAAAAAGCATATTTTCCTGTCTTTCTTTTGTACGATCACCGCTCCAGCACAAAATTCCTACTCCCCAGCATTCCCCTCAGTCTCCCAAGCAAAATGACACCTCACTTGTGTGGGTCCCCAAAGCAGAGCAGCCTAAAGATGTATAAAAGAAAAATATGTCCTTATCAACTCGCTGTGCTATCCCCTCTATCTCTACAAGTTTTTGGCCTTATTCTGTTGCAGGCACCTAGCCCACCCACACAAGTAAGGTATCATTTTTATCGGGAGACTTGGGGGAACGCTGGGTGGGAGGAAATTTGTGGCTCCTCTCAGATTCCAGAACTTTCTGTCACCGAAATGTGAGGAAAATGTGTTTTTTTAGCCAAATTTTGAGGTTTGCAAAGGATTCTGGGTAACAGAACCTGGTCAGAGCCCCACACGTCACACCCATCTTGGATTCCCCTAGGTCTCTAGTTTAAAAAAATGCACAGGTTTGATAGGTTTCCCTAGGTGCCGGCTGAGCTAGAGGCCACAATCTACAGGTAGGCACTTTGCAAAAAACACCTCTGTTTTCTGTCAAAAAATGGGATGTTTCACGTTGTGTTTTGGGGCATTTCCTGTCGCGGGCGCTAGGCCTGGGTGGGAGGAAATTTGTGGCTCCTCTCTGATTCCAGAACTTTCGGTCACCGAAATGTAAGGAAAATGTGTTTTTTTAGCCAATTTTTGAGGTTTGCAAAGGATTCTAGGTAACAGAACCCGGTCAGAGCCCCACAGGTCACCCCATCTTGGATTCCCCTAGGTGTTTAGTTTTTAAAAATGCACAGGTTTGGAGGTTTCCCCAAGTGCCGGCTGAGCGAGAGGCCAAAATCCACAGCTAGGCACTTTGCAAAAAACACCTCTGTTTTCTTTGGGAAAATGGGATGTGTCCATGTTGTGTTTTGGGGCATTTCCAGTCGCGGGCGCTAGGCCTACCCACACAAGTTAGGTATCATTTTTATCGGGAGACTTGGGGGAACATATACTAGCAAAACAAGTGTTATTGCCCGTTATCTTTCTCTAAATCTTTTCCTTCCAAACATAAGAGAGTGTGTAAAAAAGACGTCTATTTGAGAAATGCCCTGTAATTCACATGGTAGTATGGGCACCCTGGAATTCAGAGATGTGCAAATAACCACTGCTTCTCAACACCTTATCTTGTGCCCATTTTGGAAATACAAAGGTTTTCTTGATAGCTATTTTTCACTCTTTATATTTCAGCAAATGAATTGCTGTATACCTGGTATAGAATGAAAACCCACTGCAGTGTGCAGCTCATTTATTGGCTCTGGGTACCTAGGGTTCTTGACGAACCTACAAGCCCTATATATCCCCGCAACCAGAAGAGTCATTCAGATGTAACAGTATATTGCTTTAAAAAATCTGACATTGCAGGAAAAAGTTACAGAGTAAACGTAGCGAAAAATTGCTGTTTTTTTTCACCTCAATTTCAATATTTATTTTTTTCAGTTGTTATTTTCTGTAGAAAACCCTTGTAGGATCTACACAAATTACCCCTTGCTGTATTCAGAATTTTGTCTACTTTTCAGAAATGTTTAGGTTTCTGGGATCCAGCATTGGTTTCATGCCAATTTCTGTCACTGACTAGAAGGAGGCTGAAAGCACAAAAAATCGTAAAAATGGGGTATGTCCCAGTAAAATGCCAAAATTGTGTTGAAAATTTGGGTTATCTGATTCAAGTCTGCCTCTTCCTGAAAGCTGGGAAGCTGGTGATTTTAGCACCGCAAACCCTTTGTTGATGCCATTTTCAGGGACAAAACCACAAGCCTTCTTCTGCAGCCCCTTTTTCCAATTTAAAAAAAAAAACGAAATGTTCACTGTATTTTGGCAAATTTCTTAGCCTCCTTCAGGGGAACCCACAAAGTCTGGGTACCTCTAGAATCCCTAGGATGTTGGAAAAAAGGACACAAATTTGGCTTGGCTAGCTTATGTGGACAAAAGATTATGAGGGCCTAAGCGCGAACTGCCCCAAATAGCCAAAAAAGGCCTGGCACTGGAGGGGAAAAAGGCCTGGCAGCGAAGGGGTTAAAGGAATTAAAAGATTGGACACCCAAGAGAAATGTTATTCCATACAATAATTCAGGTTTTTCTCGAGGAGCTTTGCCCACAACAAACATCCCGTCACTTTCTTTTTCTATAAAACAAAGCTTAGTCAAAAATCACTTAGGGGGTCATTACAACATTGGCGGTAAAAGCTGCTTACTGCCGTGCAGAAGACCGCCAATACACCGCCGCGGCTGCGGAATTCCGCCACAGCTATAATGACCCACATCTCGGAATCCTGCCGAAATTCAGACACCCATACAACTCCGCCACACCAAAGGTCAGTGATAAAGTGGCGATAAGAAATCCTCTACCGTCACGCCAACAGAAACACGCCCACGCTATTACGACACACAAATCCACGCGGCGTTCTTTCAACCGCGGTATTCCATTGGCGGTACACACCGCCGCGCTCAAAATACACACACATCTCCAAAACACCGCCACATTGGACAATTCCAAATACACACACCTGATACACATACAAACACCACTCCCACACACCCAACACAATATAAAACACACACCCACATCACCCACAAACCCCTACGACCATAAATTAGAGACGAAGGCGACAGAGAGAGAGCACAGCAATAGACAACCCCACCACACAGAGGCACACAACACCATCACCCACACAACATCCATGCACAAAACACCACACACCACTACACATCACCACACTCATCACCACATACACCACCCCACACATCACCTACACCACCCCATGGCACGCAAAAGACACCCCAGGTTTTCGGAGCAGGAGCTCAGGGTTCTGGTGGAGGAAATCGTACGGGTAGAGCCACAGCTATTCGGATCACAGTTGCAGCACACCTTCTTAGCTAGGAAGATGGAGCTATGGTGAAGAATAGTCGACAGGGTCAACGCAGTGGGACAGCACCCAAGAAATCGGGAGGACATCTGGAAGAGGTGGAACGACCTTCGGGGGAAGGTGCGTTCCGTGGTCTCCAGGCACAACATCGCGATTCAGCGGACTGGCGGCGGTCCCCCACCTCCTCCCCCACAACTAACAACATGGGAGGAGCAGGTCTTGACCATTATGCATCCTGAAGGCCTCGGAGGAGTCGGTGGAGGAATGGACACTGGTAAGTCAAATCATATCCCCCACCCTACCTGCATGCTATCACACCCCCCCACCCTCACCCCCTCCCCTATCACTCCAACTCCTCACTAATGTACTAATAACACAAACCACACATCCCAACACCAAGCCCTGCATGACACAATAAAGCATGGACACCCCTCACTAAAGCATGCCCACTGCACATACCTATAACAACCCCTTACCATCATCACACAAGCCCCCACACAGGAAAGCTAGCACTGGGGTACACGCTCACCCACCCATTGCACACAATGACACACACACATGCAATAATCATGCTTTTATACTCCTATAGGACCACTACCTAACGTCACCAGACAGGAGGGTCCAGATATCTCTACCCCACCCCCAGAAGAGGCCCACAGTGATGACAGCAGCTCTGGCCAACTGGATCAAGATGAGCAGCCCGGACCATCGTGGGCCTCGGGACAGTCGGTTCCCCTCGCACAGGCACAGCCCAACACTGACCTTCCACCCTCTGGTAACACCAGCACAGCACCCACCCAGCGGGCCCATACCTCAGTTCCCAGGACACGTCAATCAGCTGTGTATCCACCACTACAGGGAACCCAGGATAACCCACCACCCCAACAACAACAGGGACCTGGGCGCAGTGGTAGTGGGCACACGGTCCAGGGGACGGAGGCACAGGAACACAGGGGAACTGGGAGGGCTGCCGTGCGACAGGGGGCGGACAGGCCAAGGGAACCCACTCTCCACGAGGCCCTCTCCTCCATCATGGGAGCATACCACCACTCCCAGGAGACGATGGCGACGGTCCTGGCAAAGTTTCAGGAGACCCAGCGCATACAGGACGAACTGTATTTGGGGTTCAGGGAGGAGCTCAGAACCATAAGCTCCGCCCTGGGCACCATAGTAGGGGTGCTGAAGGATATACAGAAGACCATGAGGGACACCGTGGCACTCCAAGGGGCCCCTGACACTAGCCTGGACGATGAACTGCCCACCACCTCTGCCGGCACTAATGGACAGGACGCCCCGCCACAGGACCAACACACCAGCACCCCACACCCTGCAGACGGACAACCACCCCGCAAGCGGTCCCTGAGATCCAGGATCAGGACAGAGCAAGGTGGCAAGACCGCCGCCAGGAAATGAGACCACCCTGATTGTCATCCCACTGTCCCACTTTGTGACCCTGTCCAGATTGGAACTGTTCCAGCTCCACTTCCAATGCCCATATGGGCAGTGCACCTGTGAGACTAATAGACTGGACTCTGCCATGGACATTCCTCCACCATCACCCATCACCATTTTACCACCCCCTCCAATAATTAGCACTTCAATAAACACCCTTGAACCACAAAACAATCTGGAGTCAGTCTGTGATTTAGAAAATGTGTATTAGCTATGACAATGACAAAATCCGTTCAAAAATGTAATGTCAACATACCTATGTCACACATCACAAGCCCATGAAGGATGCAAGCAGATGACACACGTTGGTAACCACACCTGTGAAACCGTAATGGAAATGTACCACTCAGTTAGCATATACTGCTTCAAATTGACAGACAGGATAGAGGTAGAAGTGTGAAAGTAAATGTAATAGTAAAAAAATGTGTTCTCACCTGTCTGTCAGTGGAAATATTGCTGTATGACAGAGTCCCTGTTATTAATGTCTTCTTCCTCTGCTTCCTCCTCATCACTGTCCACAGGCTCCACAGCTGCCACAACACCGTCATCTGGACCATCCTCCTGCAGAAAAGGCACCTGGCGTCGCAAAGCAAGATTGTGAAGCATACAGCAGGTGATGATGATCTGGCACACCTTCCTTGGTGAGTGGAATAGGGAACCACCTGTCATATGGAGGCACCTGAACCTGGCCTTCAGGAGGCCGAAGGTGCGTTCGATCACCCTCCTAGTCCGCCCATGGGCCTCATTGTTGCGTTCCTCTGCCCTGGTCCTGGGATTCCTCACTGGGGTCAATAGCCATGAGAGGTTGGGGTAACCAGAGTCCCCTAATAGCCACACACGGTGCCTCTGGAGTTGACCCATCACATACGGGATGCTGCTATTCCGCAGGATGTAGGCGTCATGCACTGAGCCAGGGAACATAGCATTTACCTGCGAGATGTACTGGTCTGCCAAACATACCATCTGCACATTCATCGAATGATAACTCTTCCGGTTCCCGTACACCTGTTCACTCCTGTGGGGCGGGGGGGGGGACCAAAGCCACATGGGTCCCATCAATGGCACCTATGATGTTAGGGATATGTCCCAGGGCATAGAAGTCACCTTTAACTGTAGCCAAATCCTCCACCTGAGGGAAAACAATGTAGCTCCTCACGTGTTTCAGCAGGGCAGACAACACTCTGGACAACACGTTAGAAAACATAGGCTGGGACATCCCTGATGCCATGGCCACTGTTGTTTGAAATGACCCACTTGCAAGGAAACGTAGTACTGACAGCACCTGCACGTCAGGGGGGATTCCTGTGGGATGGCGGATTGGTGATATCAGATCTGGCTCCAACTGGGTACACAGTTCCTGGATTGTGGCACTGTCAAACCTGTAGGTGATGATTAAATGTTGCTCCTCCATTGTCAACAGGTCCACCAGAGGTCGGTACACCAGAGGATTCCGCCATCTCCTCACATGTCCCAGCTGACGATGCCTAGGAAGGACAACAGCGACCACAGAGTCAAGCAACTCAGAGGTATGTACCCACAGCTACACAGTACACAAAACATAATCCAAAAACTTGTCTCTAAGTGTGTTGAGTCCAGGCCTAGGTACGTGTGACGCAGTTGTAAATGAAGCCATGTGGGCCCCTGAAATGGCGGCTGCTTGACCTCTAAACTGGGACAATTGAATGTGAGGTAACTGTGCTGGCGTTGTACACCGTCGCGGTAGGCGGTCGAAGACCGCGGTGCAATGCTGCATTGGTTAACATTGGATTCTATGGGTCCCAGGAGCCAATGACGAAGTGCGCCGGGGGTGATGATACGCACCGCAGCGGACGTGACCGCCATTTTCTATCTGTTCACTCACTCGATACCTGATCTTCGACAGGAGAGTACCTACACTGCAAGTGCTGCTGTGACCTCGGTCTGGAAGAGACAATGGCTCGTGCGTCTGGGGAAAGGGCCCCTGCCTTCACTGCACAGGAGTTGGAGAAACTCGTGGACGGGGTCCTCCCCCAGTACACGCTACTCTACGGTCCTCCAGACCAACAGGTGAGTACATAGGGTGCAAGTTGTATGGGTTATGCCTGGGTGGAGAGGGCTGGATGTAAGTAGGAAGGGGGCAGAGTTATGCGAGTATGAAGGAGTGTGAATGCATGCGCCACATGGCAAGGGCAGGGATGTGGGCCACTCACTTCGACGGTGCTGTTGCTAATTACTTCTCTTCTTTCCCTGTACATGTCATGTAGGTCAGCGCCCACCAGAAGAAGGATATTTGGCGTGCCATCACCAAGGAAATCCGGACCCTGGGGGTCCACCAGAGACGGAGCACCCACTGTCGTAAAAGATGGGAGGACATTCACCGCTGGAGCAAGAAGACGGCAGAGGCTCAGCTGGGGATGGCCTCCCAACGTGGGAGGGGTGCCCATCGCACCATGACCCCCCTGATGTTCCGGATCCTGGCGGTGGCCTGCCCTGAGTTGGATGGGCGCTTGAGGGCATCACAGCAGACACAAGGGGGTGAGTACACTCACATTCTGATGACTTTGCGCGCAGTGGAGGGGTCTGGGTGGGGGAGGAGGGCTGTGGGTTTCCCTAGGCCAGGGCGAGTTCCGTAGGCTAGGCCCCTCTGGAATGCAGGCCATGTGCCACTCCACCCCACCTCTGTAGAGTGCCAAGTACAGGTATACATGCCCCTGTGTCATCTTTGTGGACAGATGACACTCTTAGCCATGTAGGCCATATCCCAGGAACTGCATTTGTAGAGGCCAAGAGCACGGCGTAGTGCAGGGGGCTGCTGTGTCTGTATTTTCTGCCAACGGTAGCGGTAAGCCATGCACTCAACCTGTCTTTCTTCTGTTTCCCCCCCCCCCTTTTTGTGCTCTCCCTGTTCTTTTGTGCATCAGCATCATCAGGCGGAGGTACAGTGGCACCTGAGAATGAGGGAGCTGCATCCCACATGGCCATGGAGGGCCACACCACAGACTCCGAATATACTAGTGGGACGGAGGGCGAGGGGAGCTTCACGTCGGTCACCGGATCAGCAGACAGCGACACGGACTCGTCCTCCGATGGGAGCTCCCTTGTGGTGGTGGCACCATCTGTGCCCCCCACTTCTACAGGTACAGACGCCACCCCCCCTACCAGCACCGCCCTCCCAGCAGCCCCTCAGCCTTCGCTCCGTGCCCGCTCACCCAGGAGGGTGGGCATCACCTTCGCCCCAGGCACCTCAGGCCCTGCCCCAGTCACCCCTGCTGCCCTCAGTGAGGAGGCCATTGACCTCCTCATGTCACTCACTGTTGGGCAGTCTACCATTGTAAATGCCATCCAGGGTGTAGAAAGGGAGTTGCAACACAGTAATGCATTCCTGGAGGGCATTCCTTCTGGTCAGGCTGCCCTTCATCGAACCCTGCAATCTCTGGCCTCAGCACTGATGGCAGCCATTGTCCCTGTGTCTAGCCTCCCCCCTCCAACTTCCTCCACCCAGACCCAATCCCCTGTACCCCAGCCTATCCCAAGCACACCATCAGACCAGCATGCACACACCTCAACAAACAAAAGTGGCTCTGCCAAACATAGGCACCACACATCCCACAGGCACTCACACAAGCATCACCCACATACAGACACAGCAACATCCACTGCCTCCACTGTGTCCCCCTCCTCGTCCTCTCCCTCCTCCCTCCCAGTGTCGTCTACACTCTCACCTGCATGCACTACATCTACAGCCACTAGGACTCACACCAGAACACCCAGCACCACACCCCGCTCACCTGCACTCACCACCCCCACTACCATTTACACATCCCCTGTGTCCTCTCCCAGGGTGTCTGTGACGCCCCCTCCCAAGGTACACAAACGCAGCAACCCACACACCCAACATCCATCCACCTCACGACAGCCTCCAGAACATGCACCTGCACCCAAATCATCTAAAGTTACACCTCCTACAACCAGCTCCTCTTCCTCCACTCCCAGACCCCCTCCAGCTACCCATCCCAGTGTTCGTCAGAAACCTTTCTTGAGCAACGCTGACCTCTTTCCCACCACCCCCACCCCTCCAATTCATAAGTCCCGTACTAGCACCTCAGCCAAAAAAAGTCCGGTTCCAGTGGTGCGTGTTAGAGGTATATGGAGTGCACCGGGCACCAGAGCAGCCAGTGTGACACGGAGCCAAAGCACTGCCATTCCACCCCCTGTAAAACACCAGAAGTTGGACAGTGTCCGACGGGTGAGGGTGAAGACTCCTGCCAGCAAAGCCGCTCATAAGGGTCCCGGGGGAAGTGCTGAGTCAACTGTGACTCCTCACAAGGTGGTGAAGGGGCAGAAGAAGTCTCCAAAGTCTGGGAAGAGCAGCACAGCGGAGAAGACCGCCATCCTCCCCTCTGGCCAGGATGCCACCGCCAGCCCTATCGTCACTGGTCTGGAGACCACCGCCAGAGTCAGTGCCCAGGAGGGCAGCACAATCGTCACTGGTCAGGAGACCAGAGTCAGTGCCCAGGAGGGCAGCACAATCATCACTGGTCCGGAGACCACCGCCAGAGTCAGTGCCCAGGAGGGCAGCACAATCGTAACTGGTCCGGAGACCACCGCCAGAGTCAGTGCCCAGGAGGGCAGCACAATCGTCACTGGTCCGGAGACCACCGCCAGAGTCAGTGCCCAGGAGGGAAGCACAATCGTCACTGGTCAGGAGACCACCGCCAGAGTCATTGCCCAGGAGGGCAACACAATCGTCACTGGTCACGAGACCACCGCCAGAGTCAGTGCCCAGGAGGGCAGCACAATCGTCACTGGTCTGGAGACCACCGCCAGCGTCTGTGCCCTGGAGGGCCCCGGCAGCCAGAGCCCCACTGAGGGACCGTCATGCCACACACCACTGCACAGGTCAGAGACAGCAAAGTCAAGCACCGCTGAACAGGGCAAAGACCGCCATGGCAACGCACCGCTGAACAGGGCAAAGACCGCCATGGCAAGCACCGCTGAACAAGTCAGAGACAGTAAAGTCAAGCACTGCTGAACAGGGCAAAGACCGCCATGGCAAGCACCGCTGAACAGGTCAGAGACAGCAAAGTCAAGCACCGCTGAACAGGGCAAAACCGCCATGGCAAAGCGCAGCTGAACAGGTCGGAAACTGCAAAGTCAAGCACCGCTGAACAGGGCACAGACCGCCATGGCAAAGCACTGCCGAACAGGTCGGAAACTGCAAATTCAAGCACCGATGAACAGGGCACAGACCGCCAGAGCAAAGCACCGCCGAACAGGTCGGAAACTGCAAAGTCAAGCACCGCTGAACAGGGCACAGACCGCCATGGCAAAGCACCGCAGAACAGGTCGGAAACTGCAAAGTCAAGCACCGCTGAACAGGGCACAGACCGCCATGGCAAAGCACCGCTGAACAGGTCGGAAACTGCAAAGTCAAGCACCTCTGAACAGGGCAAAGACCGCCATGGCAAAGCACCGCTGAACAGGGCAAAGACCGCCAACTCAAGCATCGTTAGCCCATGTGCAGCTGGGACAGTGACGGAACTGGGACCGTCACGGGGAGCGTGATGCACTCTGGGCACCAGTCCCCCTCCAGAACCACTGGAGAACTGCATCCACTACCTGAGTCCTTCCCAGGATGAAGCACTCTGGGCACCAGTCCCCCTCCAGAACCTGTGGAGACATGCATCGACTTGAGAGACTGTGGCTTTGCACTCCCCAGGATGGAACAGTGGGCAACCCACCCACTGTAGAGACTTGAGAGACTGTGGCTTTGCACTCCCCAGGATGGTACAGTGGGCAACCCACCCACTGTAGAGACTTGAGAGACTGTGGCTTTGCACTCCCCAGGATGGTACAGTGGGCAACCCACCCACTGTAGAGACTTGAGAGACTGTGGCTTTGCAGTCCCCAGGATGGAACAGTGGGGAACCCACCCACTGTATAGACTTGAGAGACTGTGGCTTTGCACTCCCCAGGATTGTACAGTGGGCAACCCACCCACTGTAGAGACTTGAGAGACTGTGGCTTTGCACTTCCCAGGATTGTACAGTTGGCAACCCACCCACTGTAGAGACTTGAGAGACTGTGGCTTTGCACTCGCCAGGATACATCAATGGGCATGGAACCCCGTCGTGGATCTGGCGTGGTGCACTCATCCGGCTGAGGTGCCCCCCTTCCGTTCCCCCTGAGGTGCCTGTTGTATTTCTATCTGATGCCCCTGCAGTGTTCTCTCCGTTTGTGGACAGGTATCTAGTGTGGGCCTCGCCCATGCATTGTGGTCCCAGTGGTCCACAGACATTGAAATGTGCATACCTGCACTACTAATCGTGATGTATATATTTTGAATGTGTATATATTTCTGTATATATGAGCTTACTGTATTTGGATACATTACAATGGTTCAAGTAATTTGGTTTTGTCTTTGCATTCTTCCGGGGGTGTTGTGGGTTGTTCCTGTGATGTTTGGAAATGCATTGGTGTGTGTGTTGTAGTGTGCGAGGGTCGGGTTGAGGGTGGGGGTGTTGCGTGTGTATGTGTCTGATTTTTGCCTCCCTTATGTCGTAGGTGCAGTACTCACCGTTGTCTTCGGCGCCGCTGTTGCTGGTGTTCGTAGAGGAGCAGGTAGACCAGCGCAGGGAGTATTTGGAGTTCGGGCTCCATGGTGGCCTCCTTCCTCGTGGAGTGTGTTCAGGTGAGCGTTTTCCCATTGCAAAATCTGTTTCCGCCATGTTTTTATCCACGGTGAATCCGCCCCGGAAAAGGTGGCGGATTGGTGTGTTGTAATACTGTGGGCGGTACTTTGTCTTCCGCCTGTCTATTGGCGGTGACCGCCATGCTGTTTGTTTGTACCGCCGTGGCGGTCGGAGTGTTAAAATGGCTGTCTATGTTGGCGGTTTCCGCCAGGGTCATAATTCCCTTTTTTTTTCATCGGCCTGTTTGCGGTATTACCGCAGCTTTAACACCGTCCGCCAGGGTTGTAATGAGGGCCTTAATCTCTGTTTTGTATATTTTAGATCAGCTTTTGATTGCATTTGATGGACTATTAAAAGGCATTCAAATACTTTATAGGCCCGTGGGCAAGATAAAAAAATTGATGACGGCTGTACACTCCTGAGAAAATTTTATACGCAAGAAGGGTTGAAACAAGGTTGTGTGCTAACACCTTTTATATTTAATTTATTTCTGGTTGAGCTACCAAAGGCCTGTGATGAAGTCAACACTCATTCACCAAATTTAGGATAGCAACCGATATCAAATCTTTTATACGTGGATGAAACTGTACTAATCAGCCAAACAAAAATGAGCCTACAGAGGGTCATCAATGAATTCTCATGATACGCCACAACGAATAGTATGGCAATAAATCTTAAAAAAACAAAGATTGTGAAGATAAGCAATCGCAGGTGAAACAACTATGCTGGGAAGCTGTGCAATCAGCAGAAAGACTATTCTATGGAGTACAACTATATAGGTGTTTTATTTGATGACAGAGGAACTTTTCTTCCACACAAAAGAAATTAAGACGGAAAAGTAGTTCTATATTAACTGCGTTTTTAACTTTCAAGAGATCTCTGGTCGGCTCAAAATTAATTTGGTACCCCATAAAAAGTCATCTCTGCCAAACTGTTACTAACATTAACATATAACAGCGAGCCCTTAGTGGGCGTGACAGACTTATCGTTGATCCAGTTGTTTCCAAATTCTATAGACTCCTCTTTAGCTTGCAGTCAATGCCTCCCCAGCACAAATTTGTTTAGAATTTGGCCTGACAAAACAGTCACTTGCAAAGATGGGGGCCTTAAATCTTGACACAAACAAAGAGCACTGACTGACGATCCTTTAGGCAAAACTTTATGGTTACAGCTCTCCAGAAATTAAATTGCTCTTGCCCAGATTTACCTCGAATCAGCAATAACCAGTCCTGGAGTTCAATCTGTAGTAAAATAGGTGTTTTTGACCACTGACATTGCGTTGCACCACTTTGCATCTGGATTAGTTGTTCAGTGTTCACCAGTTGCAGATTACATTTTGTATTCAGCTTAGCTGCCTACTTGACTTTATCGTAGCGTTAGACATTGCAGTTGAGCTGTGTTTTTCCACATGGTAAACTGTGATTGTTTTTCGTATTCCTTCTCACCGAACAGTCAGCCAGCATGATAAGAATGTACATGTTTTTTCAGTGCAGGGAAAGGTTCAGCCTTGGGAGGAGTGCCTTGAGATGTTGGCCAGTTCTCAGGGCTTTTCTTCCAACTCTGACCTACAGTAGCCAGCATGTTTGAATGTTTCTCATTCATGGGAGGGTATTTCTCCAGAAAGCCCTTTTGGTTCTTTAAGATATAAAAAGGTGGCCCTGCTCAGTAGCGGTGGAATTTCCAAGACCTCGGTCAGGATTAGACGTCAAATGCCTGACACACATTTGTCCCGTGAGGGTGGATATCTCATTCTCGCAGTTGAACGGGGTCATCTTCTTGCTGGCATGAGAACGATGAAGAGCTTGGCAGGCCCTACGGTGATGAAGTTTTACTTTATTCTTTGCTTTGAATAATGCTACAATATAATCACATATATTTGCTGTGTACTTTGCAGTTGAGAATCATTTTGGATATATTTTCCTTTCATTGCTGTGACTATTTTTAAACGTGTGCTTTCAACCTACTAATTTCATTTTAGGAACTATGTGGTGAAGTAATAATAATGTCTTCTTTGAACTGAGAAGTGCATTCCAGAGATTTGTGTTAGCTCGGTCATTAGTGAAAGCAAAACATAATCATTATGGGATCATAGCATCACTCTTGCAGTTTTAAAAAAATCGTTTAATGAGGGATTAATCAGCAGTTATGGATAAGGAGCTACTAGCAAAAAGATTGCTTGGCTGGATGACTTTTAAATGACTATGAAACTCTTAAACAACAGTCCTATTTAACTTTAGGTTGGAATCAGTACTTGAAGAGGAAATTTATGGTGTTCCGTTTTCATCATTTTTCTTCACAGTTACACACATAACCCAAGCTTATGCATGAGGTCATAGCACCCCTGTCATTTATGTGGGATAAGTGCAGAAGATTTGACCCACCTCTTATAAAATTGCACTAATCTTTTAATTGAAAGAGGGCTTTCCTGAGAACACCTTTTAATTTGCAGGGTATATGATCATGTAGACAAGCCATTTTAACCTGCTTTGATTCTCTGGATTTTCAAATAAATTGTCAATGCTACAAGTTTTCAATAAAAGCCTATCAGAAACGTAAGGCGAAGGAGTAATTCGCCCATCTCCTGACTGATTAAAGGATCGCTATCTAGATTGTGGATAGTATTTCTGAACAATTATTAATGATTAATGAACCTGTATTTTATCCAATAGCGATGCACAAACGTTTCTTTCAATCTGAAACCTGTGCAAGATGTCCATAGGGATTTCTCCTTTACAAAGATGGGCATCTAGTATGCATGCTATGGGCTGATCAAGTCTTTGACATTATTTAAGAGGCGCAAGTGCATAAGGAAGCTGTGCAATATCAACTCTATCTTTTGCTGAATTCCTTTCTTTGATCTGCTTAGGAATGATCATCTTAACATTTTGGAGCATCATGGACTCTGAAATCACATGTTGTCCAGAAATGGAGTCCAACTGTTTTAAGAATGCGGTTTGGAATAAAAATGGGGTGGGTGGGTTTGAAAGTATTTGTTTTATTATATGTAGTGATTTCAATTAATCAAAAATTACTACATTATTTATCTATCTTATTGGGGATACCATGTTTAAACCAGCGAGGACAAGCACTTTAGCACTGGTTAGCAGAGGTAGAGTGTGCAGAGTTCTAATGTCAATGAAATCGAAGTCAGCAAAAACAGAAGGTTTAAAGGAAAAAAGTTAGGGGGAAACTTCGCCAAGAATATCAAGTCTAACAAGTGTTCCTGCACCCAGTTGAAAGTGGAGAGATATTACCAATCCCTTGGGAGTTCTCTTTACTAAGGCGGAAGAACATGGAGAGACCACAAGCAATGGGCGTGGTCTGTTCCAGGAGGGTGTTCCACCATAAAGTCCATTCCCTGTAGGGAGATGGACCACCTCAACAGTTTGGGATTCTCACTCCTCATGAGCATTAACCATCTGAGGGGGTCTGTGGCCTGTCTGAAGCCAAAAATGAGCATCAAGCAAGTGAGGTCTTAGCTTCTTCAGTGCCCACACCACTGCAAAGGCTTCCCTTTGTATTGCATGCCACGTCTATTTCCAGGGAAGTAAACTCCAACTGATCAAGGTTACAGGTTCATCCAGGTACTCTTTGTTTAGCTGTCACAGCACAGCCCCTATTCTATGCTTTGAGGTGTCTGTACAATGAATTCTTGGGAGTTGAACATGGGTTCCTTCAGGGTGTCAAAAGTGTTTTGGTATGCCTCGGTCAAGATCACCTGAAGCAGCTGCTTCTTGGAAGTTAGCTCTGTCAAGTGGGCAAGGATGGTGCCATGCCCCTTAACAAATCTCCTGTAATAGCCGGTGTGACCTAAAAAAGCTCTTGCCTCTGTCTGAGTCTTGAGGGGTTTCCAAGCCAGAATGGTTTCAATCTTGTCCCAGAAGGGCTGCACATTGCCTCCTCCCACTTGGTGACCCAAGTAGATCACAGAACCCTGCCATATATGGCGCTTACTGTCCTTGATAGTCAGGCCTGCCCTCTGAGAAGACTGAAGCACTTCTCTGAGGTAGGACAGGTGGTTCTCCTAGCTAGCTAGAACTGAAGACCACTTTGTTCCCAAGATATTTAATATGGTTAGGGTTGTTTTCAGAGTATAAAGGCGCTTCCTGTCCTCGATTCTCTACTCTACTTGCTCAGGAGGTGCACTGAACAGGGTGAATACCCTTAAAAAGACCCTGTCTACCAGCAACAAGTTACTGATAAAAGTACAATTAGTTCTTGACAGGCACTCATCCAGCTAGTCATGTACAATTAATATAATTCATAGTATTCAAACAGCATTGATCATTGTGTATAATATTTATTATAGTTCTTCACAGTTCATAAACAAAAAAGTCTCTCTCTTATCTGTTTGTATTAAGATAGTTCCAAATGGCAACAATATATGTTGTATGGAGCCACTTTATGTACCCAAGTTGAGGTATATGGTCCCATTGACCTCTTGTTACAATTGTAAATCCTTGAGATGGACTGAACTGTGAGTTGTAACTTAAATCACCTTCTTCAAAAAACGTAGAGTTTCTAGCCACCGGTACCAATG
Organism: Pleurodeles waltl; assembly: GCF_031143425.1. Taxonomy (NCBI): domain Eukaryota; kingdom Metazoa; phylum Chordata; class Amphibia; order Caudata; family Salamandridae; genus Pleurodeles; species Pleurodeles waltl. The sequence continues at coordinate 768,960,092 of NC_090446.1, forward strand.
TTAATGCTATGAATGACTTTAAAGTCATTGCCACTATTGCCATCAAAGTAAACGACCATTTAAGCACCCCGATATTGTTAGATCTGAGTTCTCGGATCGTCCTGTTGAGGATGTTATTGTACTGGTAGCAGAACCTTACCCGCTTACCTGCATGTGGCCAGTATCCTGTGCTGCAACTCATGTCCGATGCAAGTACGTTCATCGAATGGGCGCGAGGCACCACCGAGATTAAATAACTGTGTCTGTGTTTAGCGTGTGTGCCGGCATCCCAGTATTCTATGTCCTACTTCAATTTCTGTGTTTGTATAATCCTGTGTAGTAACAGAAAGAGGACTGAAGCGCTGTGTCCTCTCTCTGTCTGTTGATGGTAACGGTCATAATCATAATAGATAATACAACTCTTGCCATCATGAAAATCCTTAATCTAACATATACATAACCAATCAAAACCACTATTAAACTGCAATGGTTTTTGGATATTGATGCTTCAACAATCAATTAGAGTTCATTAATGTGATGCTAGTGTATTAATCCTTGTCAAAATCATGTCATGCTACCGGATAGTTATTAAAAATAAACTGTGTTGAAAATATGTATATTTTCAAAAAGACAGTAGTAATCTCACTAGTTTCATTCAACAGACCTATTAATCTGATGACTATTATCTGTGGATATTAAACAACTAAATCATAATATTGATTATGCAAAAGTATAAATTGTGGGCAGCAAGTTCTGTTAGAAATTAAATAAAACCACTGTGTGTTCATTTAATTATCCTAGTAAATATTCTTAAAATTCTACATTTATGTTCCCAAGAAGTATTCCAGCTCATGGTCTGTGTTTAAACCCACCTCCACCGCTTGTAGTTTCATGATCCAAAGTGTTTCCTTATGTCTCAGTTGTAATTCCCTGTTACCATCCCTAGGGTCCATAGGAATATGTTCTAAGCCAAATAATGTTATGTTCTCATGGGTATTGTGATCAGTACAAGACGAAAAGGCCCTCACTACAACCCTGGCGGTCGGTGTTAAAGCAGCAAAACCTGCCCTGACCTGCTCTTCGGCTTCTGTCCCTTCCCCACCTTTGATGTCGCTGCTGGTGCCTTGCCACTGTCCCCTTTTGGCTTGGAAGAGCCCTTGCTTGCTGGTAGGTGCAGCTTCTCCCTCCGGCATGTGGGCACCTTCTTCACCTTGGCAGGTGTCAGAATGGCCTGCTTACTGGCCTTGCTAGGTGGCACACTGGCAGCCTTGATGGGTGGCGCCCGCGATGTGACCGGACTTGCTGAGACCACTGTGCTGGAGGATTTGGTGGCTGAGGTGCTGGGCTGGGACCTGGACAGCCTGGCCCTATGGAAAGGACAGAAGGGGGGAGGTGTAGAGAAGGGGTGAGGTGTAGAGAAGAGGTCAATGTTAAGGAAAAGTTTCTTAGACACACTGGGATGGGAAGATGGAGGCGGTTTGGGAATGGAGGATGAGGTAGTGGTTGTAGGAGGTGTACGTTTGCTGAGTTTGGGTGAAGGTGCATGGGCCGGAGGCTGTTGTGAGGTGGATGGCTGTTGGGTGGGTGTGTGCCTGCGTTTGTGTTGTTTGGGAGGAGGGCTCACAGACACACTGGGAGAGGACACACGGGATGTTTGAATGGTAGTGGGGGTGGTGAGTGCACATGAGCGGTGTGTGGTGATGGGCGTGCTGATGATGGAGGTAGTGGATGAAGATGTGCATGCAGGTGTAAGTGGAGACGAGACAGGGAGGGAGGAGGAGGACGTGGAGGAGGGGGACACAGTGGAGGCAGTGGATGTTGGTGTGTCTGCATGGGGATGGTGCTTGTGTGAGTGCCGGTGGGATGTGTGGTGCTTATGTTTGCCATGTCCACTCTTGTGTGTTGATGAGTGTGCATGCTGGTCAGATGGTGTGCTTGGTATAGGCTGAGGTACAGGGGATTGGGTCTGAGTGGAGGAAGTTGGAGGGGGGGGCTGGACACAGGGACAATGGTTGCCATCAGTGCTGTGGCCAGAGCCTGAAATGCTCTCTGTTGGGCCGCCTGGCCAGAATGAATGCCCTCCAGGTATGCATTTGTTTGCTGCAAATGCCTCTCAACACACTGGATGGCATTCAAAATGGTAGACTGCCCAACAGTGAGGGATCTCAGGAGGTCAATAGCCTCCTCACTGAGGGCAGCAGGGCTGACTGGCGCAGGGGCTAAGGTGCCTTGGGCGAAGGAGATGCCCACCCTCCTGGGTTAGCGGGCACGGGAAACTCGATGAGGGGCTGCTGGGAGGGCGGTGCTGGTACGGGGAGTGGCGGCTGTACCTGTTGATGCGGTGGGCACAGAGGTGCCCACCACCGCAAGGGAGCTCCCATCAGAGGAGGAGTCGCTGACGCTGGTGTCTGCTCCTGTCCCCATCGTGGAGCTCCCCTCGCCCTCCGTCCCACTGGTGTCTTCTGACTCCGTTACTGCCCCCTCCAGGGCCATGTGGGATGCAGCTCCCTCCTGCTCCGGTGCCACTGCTCCTCTGCCAGATGATGCTAATGCACGCAAGGACAGGGTGACAAAACAAAAGGTGGGGGGAGACAGAGGAGACACATGGTCAACGCATGCAACACCACTAACCTTTGGCAGACACAACACACAGGGAGCAGCCCTATCCACTAAGCCATGCACTGACAGGGCAGGGGAAAAGCACATGCCCATGGGTACTCTACCTAGACACATTTGATGCACAGCTGGAAGCCATAGGAGCCTGACTAGGTGTAGAGGGCAAATACCACCTTTGGGGTTGGACAGGGAATGAGGCTGCAAATCAATGGCTCTACCTTTGCGCGTCTGCCCTGGCCTAGGGGAACCCACAGCCCACCTCCCCCACCCAGACACCTCTTAATGCACGCAGAGTCAGCTGAATGAGAGTGTACTCACCCCCTTGTGGCTGCTGTGATGCCCTCAAGCGCCCATCCAACTCCGGATATGCCACCGCCAGGATCCGGTACATCAGGGGGGTCATGGTGCGACGGGCAGCCCTTCCGCATGGGGAGGCCATCCCCAGCTGGGCCTCCGCCGTCTTCTTGCTCCAGCGGCGCAAGTCCTCCCATCTTTTCCAGCAGTGGGTGCCCCGTCTATGTTAGACACCCAGGATCCGCACTTCCTTGGCGGGCGCTGACCTAGAGGAAAAGTGACGTTATAATGGATGTTACTCTCCCGTACAGTTCTTCTCACACATTGCCCACAAACCTCCCACCCTTGCCCAGATTTGATTTGATTTTTTTTTTATTTGATTTGACATACATACACACACCATCCTCACATGCTTGCCTGTCCCCCCGTCTCCTCCATCCACAACACTCCATACAATCATGTGCCATCTACCATGCACACAGTTTACTCACCTGTTTGTTTGGAGGACCGTACAGTTGCGTGTACTGGGGGAGGACCCCATCCACCAGTTTCTCCAACTCCTCCGCAGGAAGGCAGGGGCCCTTTCCCCAGACACTGTAGCCATTGTCGCTTTCAGACACAGGTCACAGCAGCACTTGCAGTGTAGGTCCTCTCCTGTTGAAGGTCAGGTATCAAGTAAGGGAACAGATCGAAAATGGCGGTCACGTCCGCGGCGGTGCGTACCGTCACCGCCGGCGTACCTCGTGATTGTCTACTTGAACCCATAGGGCCCAATGATAACCAATGCTGGATTGCGCCGCGATCTTCAACCGCCTACCACGATGGTGTACAACGCCAGTGCAGTTACATCATTCCACCTTGTCCCACTTTACAGGTCAGGCAGCCGCCATTTCAGGGGGCCATATGGCATCCCAAATAACTGCATCATACCTATTTAGGCCAGGAATACCGACAGACAAAGGCACATAGAGAAATTATAACGTTAGTGCTAAACAGCCTTGTGAAACCTTTGTGTGGTATGACCCTCTGCTCACCGTTCTCCTCCACAGGGCATGTCCGCTGGGGCAGGTAATGAGATGGAGGCATCCTCCGGTGTACGGACCCCTGGTAGACTTGTCGACAATGGAAGACAGACACATAATTATCACTTACAGACTTGATCGTGCAACAATCCAGGAACTGTGTGCCCAGTTGGAGCCTGACCTGATGTCAGCTATCCGCCATCCCACAGGAATCCCCCCTCTAGTGCAGCTCCTGTCAGTACTCCATTTCCTGGCCAGTGGGTCTTTTCAAACAACAGTCACCATGGCATCAGGGATGTCCCAGACAATGTTCTCTAACGTGTTGTCCAGAGTGTTATCTGCCCTGCTGAAACACATGCGCAGCTACATCGTTTTCCCCCAGGTGGAGGATTTGCCCACAGTGAAAGATGACTTCTGTGCCCTGGGACATATCCCCAACATCATTGGTGCCACTGATGGTACACATGTGGCATTTGTCCCCCCCCCGGAGGAATGAACAGGTGTACAGAAATCGGAAAAGCTACCATTCAATGAATGTGCAGATGGTGTGTTTGGCAGACCAGAACATCTCCCATGTGAATGCCAAGTATCCTGGCTCGGTGCATGATGCTTACATTTTGAGGAATGGCAGCATCCCTTATGTGATGGGGCAACTCCAGAGGCACCGTGTGTGGCTAATAGGTGAGCCTAAAGTCCCCACACAGTTTCATTTGCTGTCTGGGTATGGGAGATTCCCTAATGTTTGGAGTATGTCTAACAGTTGTCCCTCGATATTTGCAGGTGACTCTGGTTACCCCAACCTGTCATGGCTACTGACCCCAGTGAGGAATCCCAGGACAAGGGCAGAGGAACGCTACAATGAGGCACATGGGCGAACTAGGGGGATAATAGAGGGCACCTTCGGACTCCTGAAGGCCAGGTTCCGGTGCCTCCATCTGACAGATGGCTCCTTATACAACTCACGAAGAAGGTGTGCCAGATCATCGTGGCCTGCTGTATGTTGCACAACCTGGCTTTTCGACGCCAGGTGCCTTTTCTGCAGGAGGATGGGCCTGATGGTGGTCTTGTGGCAGCTGTGGAGCCTGTGGACAGTGAATAAGAGGAGGCAGAAGAAGAAGATGTAGACAACCGAAACAACATCATCATGCAATACTTCCAGTGAGACACAGGTAAGAGGATGGAACTGCTTCCCACATCTCATACTATTGTAGGACCTAGCATTAGTCTGCCTTTTTCACTCTGTGTATGGACCCTGACTTGTCACTTTGGCTTTCCATTTCACAAATCTGGGTCCAAATGTGTGCCCTCTGCTATGTTTACTCCTGGCCTACAGCTGTGTAACAAGTACATTGAAATTGCTATATTTCAGAAATGTTGCAATTACACATTTGTAAAAGCACAGACTGACTCCAGATTGTTTGGTGATTCAAGGATGTTTATTTCAGTGCTAATAAGAGGAGGGGGGTGTGAAGTGGACTGGGGTGATGGTGGAGGAATGTCCATGGCAGAGTCCAGTCTCTTGGTCTCACAGGTGCATTGTTCAATGGGGCATAGGAAGTGGAGCAATGGCAGTTTAAGGTGGACAGGGTGACGAAGTGGGACAGAAGGGTGACATTCAGGAGGGTCTTATTTCCTGGCAGGGGTCTTGGCAATGTCCTCTGTCTTGTTCCTGGATCTCAGGGACAGTTTGCGGGGTGGTTCTCCTTCTGCAGGGGGTGGGGTGCTGGTGGCCTGTTGGTTCTGTGGCGGTGCCTCCTGTCCACTAGCGCCGGTGGAGGTGGAGGGCTGTTCATCATCCAGGCTAGTGTCAGGGGCCCGTTTGTGTCCCACTGTGTCCCTCATGGTGTTGACAAGATCTGCCAGCACCCTGTAATGGTGACCAGGGTGGTGTTAATGGACTTCAAGTCCTCCCCGATCCCCAGGTAGTGTTCCTCCTGCAGCCGCTGGGTCTCCTGAAACTTGGCCAGTACCGTGCCCATGGTCTCCTGGGAATGGTGGTATGCTCCCATGATGTTGGAGAGTGCCTTGTGGAGAGTGGGTTCCCTAGGCCTGTCCTCCCCCTGTCACACAGCAGTCCTCCCAGCTTCCCTGTTATCCTGTGCCTCTGTCCCCTGAACCGTGTGCCCACTGCCACTGACCCCAGGTCCCTGATTGTCTTGGGTTGGTGGGTTTGCCTGGGCTCCCTGTAGTGGTGGACACACAGCTGATTGACGTGTCCTGGGGACAGAGGGATGGGCCCACTGGGTGGGTGCTGTGCTGGTGTTTCCTGAGGGGGGAGGATCTGTGGTGGCTAGTGACAGTGGCAGGGGAACCGACAGTCCAGAGGTCCCTGATGGGCCGGGCTGGTCATCTTGATCCAGGAGTGCAGAGCTGCTGTGATCACTGTGGGCCTCTTCTGTGGGGGGACTGGATATGTCTGGCACATCCTGTCTGGTGACGTTGGGTATGGGTCCTGTTGGTGTGTAAATGCATAGTTTTAGTATCTGTGTGTGCCATCTTGTGCATTGGGTGAGGTATCCTCTACTCCTGTGCTTCCATAATTGTGTTAGCCCTTTTGTGATAGTTGGTTTGGGGTCTGTGTGGGTATCTGTACTGGACATGCTTTGGTGATGGTGGCCCATGCATAGGTGTTGCATGCAGGGCCTTGGTGTTGAGATGTGTGGGTTATGATATTGGGACATATGTGAGATGATGGAGTGATGGGAGTGAGGGTAAGGGTGGGCGTATGTGATGGCATGCAGGTGGGGTGTGGAGGATATGGTAATAAAGATATGACTTATCAGAGTCCAGTCCTCCTGCTACTCCTGCCAGGACCTCAGGATGCCGTATTGCCAAGGCTTGCTCCTCCCATTGAATTAGTTGTGGGGGAGGAATTGTGGTCCACCGCCAGTCCTCTCTACAGCAATCTGGTGTCTTGAAACCACGGAACGCACCGTCCCCAGTAGGTCATTCCACCTCTTCCTGATGTCATCCTGTGTTCTTGGATTCTGTCCCACTGCGTTGACCCTGTCGACGATTCGCCGCCATAGCTCCATCGTCCTAGCAATGGGGGTGTGCTGCACCTGTGATCTGAAAAGCTGTGGCTCTACCTGGATGATTTCCTCCAGAATGACCCTGAGCTACTCCTCTGAAAACCTGGGGTGTCTTTGGGGTGCCATGATGTGGTGTGGGTGATGTGTGAGGTGCTGTCTGTCTGTTGTGATGTGTGGGGGGATGTGTTGGTGTATGTTGTTTGGGGTGCGTGGATGTTGTATGGGTGATGGTGTTGTGTGCCTGTGGATGCTGTTGTTGTGTTTGCTAATCCCTCTCTCTGTGCTTCTTCCAAAAAATGTGTTGGAAGGTTTTGTGGGTAATGTGGGTGTGTATTTTATAGTGTTGTGGGTGTGGTGTGTGTATGGGTATCCGGTGTGTGTATTTTGAATTGTCCAATGTAGGTGTGTTTTGTAAATTTGTGTGTATTTTGAGCGCGGCAGTGTGTACCGCCAATGGATTGCCGCAGTTGTACGACCACCACGTTGATTCGTGGGTCGTGATAGTGTGGGCGTATTCTTGTTGGCGTGACGGTGTAGGTTTTGGTATTGCCAGTTTATCACTGACCTTTGCTGTGGCGGACTTGTGTGGGTGTCCGTATTGTGGCGGATTCCGAAATGTGGGTCGAAATACCTTTAGCGGAATTCCGACCCGGCAACGGTATGTTGGCGGTCTTCAGCACGGCAGAAAGCGGGATTTACCGCCAGGGTTGTAATGAGGGCCTATATGTCAGCACAGACATCTGTGGCTATAAACAAATATAGATAATATAATTTACAAGCAAGTCATTTAATTATTTTGGATAGATGGAGAACAAACAGTGACTTACTTGGATGGCCAATTAACTAAGAAGTAAGAAGTTGACGATAATATAAGGACTAACATTTGAAATAAGAAATTCAACGAGCATTGCAAGTAAGTTTATATTCTGAATTAGTCAATACACACATGGGTGTGCATGTATACAGGGTGTGCACTTAATAATAAAATAAAATAATAAAAAAAAAATAATAATAAAAGAAATTAAACAAATAATTTAAATATAATAAATATTTTATGTAGATATTAGTACAACTCGCACTTATTATAATTTAGATATCTGAAATAGAACCTTTTTTAGCTTATACTATTTCACAATTTAATATGGAGTACACACGGATAGATAATCACATAGAGAATTGTTAACCAGAATAATGGAGACATCATTCTATCACCCACTTAACACCGCATGAAGAACTTGATCACTAATAGAATTTATTCTGTTCTATGAACTAAATACTTTGTTATACATTATCACAGCCCTGATGAAGTCTAGTGGGAGATACCCCTGACGAAACACGTGTTGGCTGAATTGATGATTCTAAGGTTCATTTTACATTGAGGATCTATTGTGAAGTTTGTGTTATTTGGATTTGGATGAATATACAATGCACTTATGTTGGACCCTTCACACATTTAGAGGATCAATGTGGATGCTAAATGGACCTGTTTATGGACTGTGAAGAACCATAATAAATATTATACACAATGATCAATACTGTTTGAATACTATGAATTATATTAATAGTACATGACTAGCTGGACGAGTTCCTGTCAAGAACTAATTGTTCCCAAGATAGGCAGTACTGAAGTTCTCCAATCCAGCCAGGACATGGTTGACCAAATTCTGGAAGGGGGTAGGGCATTCTTCAACCCGAAGGGCATTACCCAGAAGTAGAAGTGTCCTTCTGGGGTAGAGAACGCAGATCTCTCTTTGGCCTTCTTGGTCAAGGCAATCAGCCAGTACCTAGATTTTAAGTCAAATGTACTGAGGAACTAGGCAGCTCCTAGCCGATTTGAGTTCATCAGCTTGGGGGATGGGGTGTGTGTCAGTCTTGGTAATTGCATTTAGCCCATGATATTACAAACAGAACCTAAGGTCTGGTGTGACATCTGGAGGGGCAGCCTTGGGAACCAATACTACTGGGCTGGACCAAAGGTTGTGTGAGGGCCCCCTAGCTCCAACATCTTGGAGACCTCCTCCTTAATGCTGGCTCTCACCTTTTCAGACAGCCTGTAGATTTTAATCTTCACTGCATGCTGTTCCCAGTGTCAATATCATGGGTACACCATGTATTGAGTCCTGGGGGAACTGCCCTAACAAGCGGCAACAGTCCCTCTATGGTGGGGGTAGGAGAGAGGCTGACACCCTCCACTGGCCCATCCTTCTTTTAGGTATAAAGACGGTCTAGAAGTGGTTCACTCTCCACTTCCATCCCATCGTCCATGACCAGGGGCATGGTCAACTCAGACCTTTCAAAGTGGGATTTGAGGCAACTGACATGCAGGACCCTTAAGGAGTTCCTGGGAGTCTTGAGGTTACCCAGGTAGATGACATCATTCTTGTGCTACTTCACCTCATAGCTCCCAGACCAGGGATCTTGTAGGGCCCTGGGTACCACCGGCCCTATAACCCACACTTTTTGGCTAGACTGAAACTTGACCAGGGTGGCATTCTGGCCATACCACTGTCTCATTCCCTTCTGGCAGGCTTCTTGATTTTCCTGTGCTTGCTTCAAGAAGTGCTTCATCTGGTTACAGAGGGCCAGCATGTAGCTGACCACATCCTAGTGTGCATTTTTGGGAGCTTCATTCCAGCCCTCTTTCACCAGACTGAGAGGTCCTCTCACAGGGTTCCTGTACAGAAGTTCAAAGAGGCTAAAGCCAACTCCCTTCCGCGGTAACTCCCTGTAGGCAAATAAAAGGAATGGCATGAGCATGTTCTACTTATACCTCATGGGCTCTAGCAGGCCCATTACCACACCTTGTAGGGTCTTGTTGTACCTCTCAACAAGCCCATTAGTTTGAGGGTGTTAAGGAGGGCAAGAACTTGTATGTTACCACACACTTCTTTCACACAGCCTTCATGTACTCCAACATGAAGTTGATACCATGGTCTGACACCAACCCCTTGGGGAATCCCACATGGATAAAGATCACAGTCAGTGTTCTCAGAGGGATACCATCAGGGTACCAGGAGACATGGTCCACCAAGACCAGGATGAAGCTGTTGCCCATAGCTGTCTTGGGGTCCAGAGGCCCAACACTGTTCATGTACACCCTTTCAAAGAGGGTGCCAATGACAAGAAAAAATTGCAGGGGAGCTCTGCTATTCCCTCCTGAGTTGCCACTGGCCTGTTAGATATGCCAGGACCTCCAAAAAGCATCTGAGGCCCTCTTCATCTGAGGAGTTAAGAGTGGGTGACAAGCCTGTCAAAAGTCCTGTTCTGTCCCAAACGACCTGCCAGGGGTACATTATGAGCAGCTCAAGTAGGAAGGGTACCTGTAACCCTTGGGGACCACCAACACACAGGTTGCACCAGGCTCAGGAACCTTAGGCTTGCTATACAGGAGACCATTCCGCCAGTAAATCACATGATCACCAGAGGTGTCGCCAGCTGCCTGAGCCTCAGCCTGCTGCCATAGTCCCACGACAGTAGGGCATTGTCTCTGTGACTTGCAGGACTCCACCCTGGTGGGACCACCTTCCTGCTGCCAGTTGGTCAGCTCAGGTCGGTTCCCCAGGGTGAAAAAACCTTCCCTCTAGGTTCCAGGGCAACCCCTCAGGTTCAGCTTTCCCCTAGTCTGTGGGAGTTTCAGGAGCAGGTTTCCCACACTCTTTGCCCTTCCTCTTTTTGCGCAGGCACCTGGGCCATTCTTCCATGTTCTAGGTCCTCTTGACTACTGTCTTGGGCTGCTATGGACCGTACAGTCAGGCACACCCATTCAGGCAACCCTAACATTTCCAAGGTGGACCTGAGCTCTACCTCCTTCCAAGTCACTGCCAAGCAGAGAATCCAGAGCAATGGACATACTCACAGCTACCCTCAAGGCACCTGAGACCTCTCTCATCACTCAAAGGGAACACAAGGGGTGCCTTCCCTAAATACATACTGTCAAGGAACCATCTCTTCTTTTTCTCAGTTGAGGGATGGGATGCCTGACCCATGGAATTAGTTTGGGGCACTTTAAACAAATCCTTGTTTTTATGTTTGTAACCCCTCTTTCTTTTCATGTACACTCTCCACATCCTTGTGGTGATCCTGCCCAGATACCTTCTTGTGGTCCCTGGTACAGACCCAGTGGTCTGCCTCCTTAGCAAGCTCCCTGGGGTCAGAGAGCTTACTGTCAAATCAGGAGTTGGCACCGATCTGCAAAGCAAAGACTGCACATGTGCTTCCTTGCAATCAAATCGTACAGCCCCTGATAATTCTATACTTCACCCCCCTCACCCAACCATTCAGTGTCTTGCTAAAGGAATCCACACAATCCACCCAGGACTGCTGGCCTAACTTCTGATTGTCCCTAAACATCTATCTGTATTTCTCTGGGGTCAGACCATGCTTCGTGACATGGGCTTCATCATAGGAGGATACCTCATCCTGTCTCCCTTCTCCAGGGCCAGTAGGGTGTCCCTCCCTTCACTAGGGATATGAATCCACAGATTAACCCCCTCAATCCTCTTAAGGGGTCTTGTGCATCTGTAAGTCAATCTCATAACCCTCAAACCACTGGTCAATATTGTGTCCCATAACAAAGTCAGGAACCAGACCTTTAGGAATAGGGACACTTTTGTCTCCAAAGGGCAATGATGAAATGCTGCCACTGTCACTGCTAGACTCTGCCTATAAAGCTGTGATGTCCAGCACCCTAAGGCTCCTCTCATGAGCCAAATGCTCCAAAGCAATTCTCTCCTCAGTGGCCAGTTTCTCTGTTCTTTGTCCATGGTAGGCGTGTGCGGTAAACTCTGCTTCACTGGTGGAGTAGTGGAGTTTTGCCACTCTGCTTGGAGCGGGTAGTTTTGCAAAACTCCGCTATTCACCGCAGAGTGAGGTTTAACCCCCTAATGTATGTGTGCTAGACAATAACATTCTAATGCACGTGCACCACATTCAAGATACATGCGGACATGCGGAGAGACAACATCTACGTACATTGTACCGTGCATCCTCCTGTCCTTTGTGCACTGAAAGGCCCAGATCCCGAGTCCCGAGCTGCCAGATCCCTCTTTCTCACTTCTTATACCTCTCACCTTGGCCCCATGAATATCGGGGAGCAGGACGCGGTAGCTGGCGAGAGAAAATCTACCCTCAGCAGGTAGAAAAGCTGGCCACGTTCAGGTGCCCTGAGTCCGTTGCTTCAGGTAAGCTGTTGTAACTCTGGTCACAAGAGGGAAAGTTAAGTTTGTGTCACACAGGTGCCCAGCTGGAGCAAGCAGATTCTTCTTACGCAATGCAGCCTGGCTGCTACTATACTGTTCATGGAGCCGGCTTCCTCAGTGACGTCCCTTCGAATAACAATGGCAGATAAGCTACTGAAACAACAACCACACACACCTGATTTGTGGAGGCCTATATATATTTATTTATCCTATTGACCATCATTGTAATTCAGATGGGATACCCAACCGAGTAACACACGTTAACACGCTATGCTTCTAGCACAAGTCCCAATTTGGCAGACTTCTTATTTATTCAGTGGGCTACCCTATTTTTTTATATAGAAATAGCTCTGTTTTGACCCTCACAGTATGTAGTTGTTTCAGTCAGCAATTGGCAAATGATGTGTAGTTCTAAAAAAACGATGTAAATCAGACCCTGTATTTGCTTAGAGATCATTAGCAAGAGCTTCTACGGTTCATTGAGAGACAAGTAGTCTGTTATGTGCGCTTCTCCAGACATATATGTGTTTGTTGCTATTCAGCAGACAGAAATAAAAATCACAGTTGACATAATACTTATGTTAAGTGGCAAAACAAACTCAGCGGTGCACTGTTCGCACTCCACGCCAGCTGTCAAAAGGTGGATTTCCTGAACAGCAATTAATAGAAAGTGCTCGGAGTCAGACAGCTCCAAATATATTGCTGTTTATAACCAAACAATTGAAAGTGGCAGCAGTTTTTCAGGGTTTCGTGACGATCTTCAGGCAATATACTTTCTACTATGTAATTATCAAAGCAGACATGTTCATGTATGCTATAGACGCACATAGCGCTGCTAGGTAGCTAGAAGGCAACATACCGGTAGAACACAAACACACCTAAATAAATATATGCTAAAGGTAAGTGAGGTGCTCTGCACATGGAGGTGGCTAGGCTGGGAGTGAGTATTCCATTTGCTTCAGAAAAAGAAGAGAATCGGAGCACTTCAGCTGGAGTTTGATAAAAGTAGGCAGTACCGGTAGGGGAGAAGGGAGTGCTATCTTATGAGATAACCTTGGGGACGGAGTAATGGACATGCCCCGCCTCGTATTAACACTGTCTGTATTGCCAGTGCTCCTTTATTTTCATTGGCTCTGTTCCCGGTGCCCTCAGTGTGCTTTATTTGCACAGGAGGAGAGACAGATGTGCTAAACCTGTGGATGGTGAAGCAGCAGTTTCCATGGCAACGGAAGTAGGTTACTCCCCTCCTCAACAGGCTGTATTACAAGACCCTCCTGTAGGTCCAGCTCTGATCCTTCCTCATCCTCCCCTTCCTCTTGGTCATCTGTTGTGACTGGCAACTGACGGGCCTCTGCCCATGCCCTCAAGGCCTTTTGGAGCTTCAACTTGTTGGTGCTCCTTTAAGTGGGTAACCCCCTCTCCTGGCAAACTCCTTGAGCTGAGATATAGACCCTCATTATGATACTGGTGGTAAAAACCGCCTACCGCCGCGGCAACGGCCATCAAAAGACTGTCGGCGCAGCTACCAGCCATCCGCCGTATCATGACCATTGCCGAATTTCCGCTGCAAGAATACTGGAAATCTGGGTGTGGCCATGCCGGTGGATGGCGGTAATGTGGCGTTGCTGCTACCAGCAGCGCCATGCCAGTAGACCTCCGCTGGCTGTACTATGACCCATAATATGGCCTGGCAGTGTTCTGCTGGTGGATGCTGCTGGTGGCAGCAGCACCCTGCCCGTCTCCTGCCGGAGGACCCCCTGAACACAGTTAACTGGGTGCTCCGCCAGGGGAGGGGGGGGATGTGTGTGTGTGTGTGTGTGTGTGTGAGAGGATGTTGGTGCGTGTGTGTATGCAGATGTGTGTTTCGTTTTGAATGTGTGTGCATGTATGGAGTTGTGAGTGCGTGTATGTTGTGTTCTGTGAATGCGTGTCTGCGTGTATGTATGAAAATGCGTCTGTTCCTTAATAAGTAAACTCATAAGGGGACGCATATAGGTCGATGAACCTTTTGATTCGCATGGAGTATCCTAGCTACGGTGTAACCAATGTTCATCAATAATCAATACACAAACCAATAACCATTAAGCAAAACATGAATCAGTAGTTAATAATGTCAACATTCATGAATAACAACAACTCAATATACATTTTAACAATTTTATTTCCCTATTAGTTACAATAATAAGTCATGAGGTTAGCTCAAACTTTATTCAAATCAACTCAAGATTAATTCATTAATGACCACCAATAGCATAATCTAATCAGAATCTTGAGGAACATGCATTCTAATGCTTCAAAGTAAGCCAATAACGATGAATATGTTAACATGAGTAGCAGAGTTCAGCAAATCAGTCCGTCAATCATTTGTCATCATATATGTCAATGTCTTAGAATAGGAACCTACCTAACCCAGATTAGCATTAGCATGTGAGACTTCATGCGAAAACAGTTTGGAACATGAATTTGGAAAAACATCTAGCTTAGGATAAAAAATAATTTAGACAGCATCAATTTCGGAATAATGTCACTCTCTGGACCTCAGCACCTAACATCTCTCTTCATCTCCTACATTCTCCTCTGTTCTGTGAAGTCATTATATCAAAGTCGCCCAGCCTATCCCCCAATTCCTAATTGGTCAAATAATCTCCAGTTATGACTCTGTCCAATTGTATATTTACTCCAAATCTATTAATTTTATTATTGTACAGTTCTCAGATTGCTAATTGGTTCACCTTGCGATGTTCTCATCATCAGGCTCTCAGGTATCAAAAATGTTGCATCTTCTTCTCCAGTCAGTGTCTCCATTTTTGGAGTACTGGGAAAGTAGAACCCGTCTACTTTACATTGATTTGGATACAACTTTTTCTCCATCAACTCCTGTTCGTGGTTCACACATAGGATTTTTAATGAGCAGATTTTATTAAACAATAAGCGGTTCATGGTCAGTTCAGCACATTAGCTTCTCTACATTGCATTAATAATTCCGCTTCTGCATGAGGCCTGGCAAGACTAGGCCACGACTTCAGCTAAGTTAATTCTACAATATAATGCAAAACATACATTATATTTCTCAATATGACATACTACTACATTATTCAATACGTTTTTATATATTTCATACAAGTTATTAATTTTATTAGTACATTTGTGAATCTTGGTGATCGCTCTCCGAAGGCACATTTTCAAACGTGTACATTAATATTTTTATTTATTTCTACATTTTTTTATTATTCAACATACATAAACATTCATTAATAATTTTAATTATTATGTCTGCTTTGGCAATTCCTCTTCTGATGACTAAATATGTCCTCACACTACTTTTACCATTAACATTTTCATAACTCAATTTCTTTAGTATTTTGTCTCCTTCTCAAGTCTTCTCTATAAATCCTTTTCCTGTTTCGTTCTTCCCTCCTCTGATTATTTTTAGACCTTTTCAATTTAATCTTTTGACACAATTTACATGAACCCCATAATCCTAATATGCAAGCAATCACAATTAACATTCCCCTGTATAATGTTTAATAATACCCCATTCCAAATGTTACTAAGCCAATCTCCCACTGAAGCAAATCTGTTTCCAACTTTTTACCAATCACCTTGTTCCTTCAATTCCTTCAAATCCTTACTTGAGTTAGTCAGGTTAGTGAGCAGGGGCCAGATGTACGAACCCTTTTGCATGGCGCAAACTGCGAAAATCGCAGTTTGCGCCATGCAAAACGGCCATCGCGATGCACATTCCCATTTTGCGAGTCAGTACCGACTCGCAAAATGGGAATGCGACTTGCAAATAGGAAGGGGTGTTCCCTTCCTATTTGCGACTCACACTGCGATGCAGAATTACTTTGTGACCGCGAAGCGGTCGCCAAAAAAATTTGCAGTTAGCACCCACTTGAAGTGGGTGCTAACTCATTTGCATAAGGGAAAGTTTCCCCATGGGACCCCTTCCCCTTTGTGAATGTCGCCCAAAATATTCTTTCAGAGCAGGCAGTGGTCCAATGGACCACTGCCTACTCTGACAAAAACAAAACCAAATGGTTTCATTTTTTGTTTTGTAATGCAACTCGTTTTCATTTAAGGAAAACGGGCTGCATTACTAAAAAAAAAACTGCTTTATTGAAAAAGCAGTCACAGACATGGAGGTCTGCTGTCTCCAGCAGGCCACCATCCCTGTGAGTGCAGGGAATCACAAGGGGGTCACAAATTGCGACCCACCTCATTAATATTAATGAGGTGGGTCTCTGCGACCCCCTTGCGATTCACAGAAGGTGTCTGAGACACCATTCTGCATACAAATTTGCGAATTGGAAATTGCAAGTCGCACCAACTCGCAATTTCCTACTCGCAAATTCGTATATTGCTACATCTGGCCCTAAGTCTGTTATCTCCTTACTATTGTTAGGTATATAAGAACAACAATGCCTAGAGTTAATCATTTTACAGACTCCGCCGTCCTTCGCCTGAAGGATGTCTAAAGCAAGGCGATTTTGAAGCATCATAGCTCTATCCACAGCTAATTCTGTATCTATCAGGAGAATTGCCCCTGTAAAATTTGTCATCATGTTATCCATAATAGTAGACAACTTCTGTAGCTTGATCGAGTTCCGGATGACTCCCAATGAAGGAATCACCGCACCAAATATATCTCCCACAACTGCAGAAGAGGATTCCCTCCTCTGTAGCTTATGATGTAATTCAGTCAATTTTGGAAACTTCTTTAAGTCATCTATTTGATAACTCTTTGGGAAAACTATCCCCAAATAACATGTCCCATACCATCCTCTTGGAAGACGGTAATAAACATTAAGTGCACAAATATAATAGATACCAGGAATCGCAGGGTCCTGACCATTCAACATAAAAGTCCATTTACTCTGAAACAAAAACACATGCCTACATCCACAAATAAAGTGTATGTGCGTGATTGTGGCCAATATATATACAAAGCTTCCCTACATGTAATTCATCTAAAGCTAATTTCCCTTGTTATTTAATTGCAGTGTAAGCATAATCATTCTTATAAGTTCTTTTCTCTAAGCCTTTTTCTAATTTCTCCTTTAGTGCCTTGCTCCTGTCATCAGTATGCTCTATAAAGATCTTCTCTAAAGGTGTAAACAAGCATGTGAGGTTATATTTATGTGTGTAAGCAGTTCCAAATGTTAGTGTAGACTCAAAGAATTGTCTAACTAATACTATATCATGATCCTTAGCTACTCTACTCAAATACCTAATAATAGGAACAAACAAAAACACCAAGTACTAGTTAGAATAAAAATACTGTATATACTCTTGATTATAGAACCTTGTTAGTAGCAGACTACAGCTTATTCCGTAGGTTAATGGAAGACTGTGGTACGTAACTCCTTCCTCTACTGACAAAGGAATTTGCATACCCACAAGACAATCCCTTGCATACATCGTCTCAACATATTCACTCAACAATCAATAGAAGACATTAGAAGAAAGCCCTCCTTGAGCATTAGTATAGTCATGCAAATACTTCTCATCTAATTTAAACCTCTCTAAAGCCGTTAGTGTAGTAGTTTCAAAAGCAGTAGTATGGATGGCTGCTTTTGCATCAAGAACAGACATACCCACATTCATACAATAAACAAAATTCCACACATAATCAACAATCCAATGCTCATATACTTACAGCACCTAGCATCCCTAACCTGATTATTTAACTCAGCCATGATCTGTAAAGAATCAGAAAGCAGAAGCAACTCTTATATAAGTGAAGTAAAAAACAAAATTAAGGAAAATAAATCTTCTCTCATAGTTCAGTCTCACATTCAGCAACCCTTTTCCTTTGTCAAAGTCAATTAGCAGCTTGTCACATCCAGGTTTTTAATGTCAAATCAGGTTATTAATGTATTTTCCGGTTTGTTTTCAACAGTCTCCCTAAGGTATTTCAGATTGGATAAACAATTCAGCTTCTTGTTCACCTTCAGGTTACATCAAAGTACTGACTCGGAACCTCTCTATCAAAGCAAAAATACATAAACTTGTGTTGCCATTCTTTAGTAGTTGCATATGCCCATTCAGGACCTGCGTAACGCCGACTTGCTATTCTCTTTCTTTTCAACTTTCGATCATCACTTATTTCTCCTTCACTCAATTCTTCTTTTCTCGTACTATCTACTTCTTCTATTGTTTCATTTATGACCACTTCCTTCCTTTTCTTAACTTGCGATTCCGGCCAATTATCTCCTTTTCTCAATCCTTCTGTTAATATTCTTTTCAAGATTGGACTCTTCTCCTTCTCTTTTTCTATGGTGTTTTCTCTTGATGGACCTGCAACAGGCTAAGGAGGAGTCAGATCTCCTTGGCTTTGATCTGTCTCAACTCCTTCCCCTTCTTGGACTGGCAAGTGCTCTGTTTGCCTCTCAGCACCGTTTGCTTCTGGGAGAACCCCTGCTGAGCTATGCTCTCCTGCTGTATCCGTGGAGATTGTTTCTTCTGCGCCCTCCTGTAATTCTTCACCTTCCTCTCTTACAGGGGTAATAGAACCATCTTCCACAAGCTCAGGCTCTCTTGGTCCTTTTTCTGGCTCAGGTGCGGCAACCTGTTTCACTGTTGTTGGTGCTCTCAACAACGCTTCTTCATGATACAGTGGATATGCCACCTTCCTCATATGACTCTCGTAAATCCAGTTCAGGAGTCCTGCACACTTCACAGCTGCCGTAGTTGTTAGGACCTCCTGGTAGGACCTTCTCCAGCATGGTTCTAAACACGTCTTGCAAACATGTTTTCGGACAACGACCCATTCACCGGCTCTCAGACTGTGCCCTTGATCGTGGATGGGTGGCAGAGTAGTGGCCTCCACCTGCTGAGAGAAAGAGCGAACCACATCAGCCAGACCCTTGCAGTAGTCCGACACCATATCATCTGTAATGTTTACAAGTGCACTGGCTGGAACTGCTGGTAATCTCATTGCTCTGCCCATGAGGATCTCGTGGGGCGACAGCCCTGTCTTTCTGTCAGGAGTATTTCTCATCAACATAAACACCAAAGGCAATGCATCTGGCCGTTTCAGATTCATGGCTGCACACATCTTAGAAATTCTCGATTTCAAGGTACCATTCATCTGTTCCACTAGTACTGATGCTTCAGGGCGATAGCTACAAGGCGAACTTCTGCTCAATGTTTAGTGCTGCACACAAGAGTTCAGTCACCTCATTGTTGAAGTGAATTCCCCCATCTGATTCTAAAGAGATCGGAAACACGAAATGTGCTATCAACTCCCTAAGCAACAACTTTGCTACTGTGAGACTGTCATTCCTTCTTGTGGGGTTTGCTTCAATCCAGTGACTAAAAATGCATACAATCACTAACACATACTTCAAACCTCCACAAGCAGGCATCTCAATGAAATCCAATTGCATTCTGCTGAATGGACCTCCTGCTCTTCCAATGTGGCTCAAATTCACCGCTGTTCCTTTTCCCACATTCATCTGCTGACAGATTATACAGCGATGACATACTGCCTCTGCTGCCTGCCTAAATTTAGGATTAAACCAGTCAATTTTAAACAGAAGCACAATGGCATCCTTTCCAGTGTGTGCCTGACAATGGTAATACCTGGCCATTTGTGACAATAAACTTTTTGGCAGAACCATCTGACCTTCCTCAGAAACCCATATCTCATCAGGCCTTTGAACACATTTTAATTTAGACCAAAGTCGTTTCTCTTCCTTACCAACATTATTTCGCAGTGTTTTCAACTCTTCCAAAGTAACGATCACTTTCAGTGCAAAACGTGTACATATATTATCTTCTTCAGATATCAGTTCCCACTTGTCTTTGAACGATATACAGTTCAATGCGCAAAACCTTGCAACTTGACCCGCATATCCATTTCCCAGTGACACGTAATCCTGTGTTTTTAGATGTGCACTGTATTTCACCACGGCAATTTCTTCAGGTAACTGTATTGTATCCAGCAGCTCCTCCTTTATTCTGTCACCATTTCTTACTGGTGTACCAGTAGAGGTTAGGATACCTCTTTGCGACCACAACTGACCAAAATCATGGACAATTCCAAATCCATATTGGCTATCTGTGTAGATAGTAACTCTCAGTCTTGCAGATACATGGCATGCTCTAGTAAGAGCTACCAATTCTGCTCCTTGTGCAGAATATACATATCAAAGCCAAGAAGCTTCTAATGTACCTGTGATTGCGCACACAGCATAACCTGCTCTCAATGTTCCTGTACCATCCCTGAGACATGAGCCATCAACAAAGAAAATGTAATCATTTTCGTCCAATCGTGTATCTCTGACATCAGGTCTGGGTTTTGTGCACAACTCAGTTACCTCAAGACAATCATGCTCAATGTCTTTTTCCTTTTCAATTTCAACAGTACCACTTGGAAGTAATGTTGCCGGGTTCAGCACTGTACATCTTTTCAATGTTACATTTGGAGCACCTAGAATGCTCGCCTCATACCTTTTCAGTCTGGCACCAGTCAAATACTGTGTTTTTGTCCTTGTCAGTAAGATCTCAACAGAGTGAGGTACCATTACCCTCAGAGGATATCCCATCACTGCTCCCTCACACTGTGGATGGCTTTGACCAATTGCGGCAACTGCACGCAAACAACCCAGGAAGGCTGCTGCAACAGGGTCCAAGGTAGCTGAAAAATAGGCTACTGGGTGATAAGCAGCTCCATGGGCCTGTGTCAAGACATACAAAGAACAAGCATCACGTTCATGACAAAACAATATGGATGGCTTTGTGTAATCAGGCATTCCCAAATCTGGAGCCCTGAACAAACTCTCTCTCAACTCAGTGAACGCCTTCATCTGATCCTGATCTAAGGTAATGGGATCTGTAACATCCTTATGTGTCAGCTGCTGCAATGGTTTGTCAATCTCAGCAAAATTTGGAATCCACTGATGACAATAACCTACCATTCTGTCAAAGCCCAGCTCACCTGAGTCCTTGTTCAGTTCTGATGGAGGTTGAAGACAATCCGACCCCACCCTGAAACTGCTTGTTCCAGCACACTAGTTTTTAAAACAGTGCACTAAGAACAGAAGCTCAAGGGAAGGGGGGAAGTGGATAAAATAAAATAAAGAGACAACAGCGTTCTTGCGTTTCCACTGTTGAAGTGCTGCACAAATCTGCGGCCCTCTCTGACTTCGGTAGAAACTGGTGCCTAATGAAACATAAACAAAGAACAGATAAGTACATCCTATTCCTAACTGGGTTCCTGACTATCCCTTTATTTATTAGAAATTTTCTTCTAAAAGTACCTCTTGGATCCTGGTCTCTAGTTTCCAGGTTTGGAATGCGTTACTGCTCTGGGATGTGCTTTCTATTACTCTAAAGCTTCTAAAACATTAAACAAATACTGTTATCAGAATTATCAATATCAAACATTCATCTTAATATAACTAAAGCCTAAATTGCCAATAGCAGACTCACTTTTCCCATATTTCCAGAATCTTTTATAAAACAAATACTGTACTTTTACGTCAAAATACAGCATGTAATTTGTGCAAGTCCTTGATTTACTGTTTGCCTTGCTGTTAATGGTTTCCACGGTTCGATTCTTAAAAGTTCCATAAAAAATGTTTTGCTTCACAAAGTTCCGCAAAGTATTGTTGTAACAAAGAGTTTGAATCACAATGTTCGTGGAAGGTATCTTGTTTCAAATTGTCTATACACGAATCCAGAAATTGTTGTCAAAGTTCTTTCAGGTAATAAAAGTTTTGCACTTACTTGTTGCTGGCAAGAGATACTGATCAGTCTAACCTTCTCTTCTTTCTCTTTTGCAGGTTGCTTGTAGGAGAGAGGCTGAGGCAAGGAGGAACCGGAAACCGGAAGAAGGAAGAGCCAGCAGCTGCGCCCATTGAAGCCAATGAAAGTCTGTAGAGAGCAGGAGTGCCAGCGCCGAGGGATCTGTCCTCAGGTAAGCGGGAGGTAGACGAGCACAAGCACTGGGCGAGGCTCGAGGGCTGCCTTTTATAGACAGGGCTGGGTGTGGTCCTCACATGCTGCACATGTTCTTGAAAGGTGTGCAGAGCTGGGTGTGGTTTGAAGAGCTGGGTGTGGTCCTCACATGCTGCACATGTTCTTGAAAGGTGTGCAGAGTTTCAGTTATTATGCAAATGAGTTAAATTAACACATGGCCTAGAGAGAAGTGTTTTAAAGAAGCCTTGGTAAAAGCAAGGCCCAATGTGTAAACAAAACAGCACATTAAACAACATACACAGAAGCCTAGGGGGGGGAAGGTGAGATAACAAGAAAGGCTTTCAATAGTAAGTTTAAAAGGGAGCTATTACAGAACCCACTAGTGCAGTGAGAGGGGACATGCTCTTTGCTGTGCACAAACCCTAACACATTCCCATAAACATCCTGACATCTCTCTGTGAAGTCGGGGGACTTCTCTGCAGTATCATTGTAATCGTTTCTCTGGAAATTCTCCTTGACCCTTTCTCAATCTGGTGTCCCAAATATTTCACTGACTTCTGACAGTACTGCAATTTCAATGTTGACACTTTATGTCCAAATTTTCCCAAATGATTCAACAGGGCAATCGAGTCATACTTACACTCGTCCCTCATTTTGGATGCAATCAGTAAATCGTCAATGTACTGCACCAGAGTCGATTGGTATGGCAGCTCCAATGAATCCAGATTCTTTTTCAAGATCTGATTAAACAAGGACTGTGACTTCGTGTGCCCTTGAGGAAGCCTGCACCAGCTGTAGACTCTGTCTAGGAATTTGATGGAGAGGCACAGAAAAGAAAGCTTGTGACAAATCAACCATTGTGAACCATTTTCCATCGCGTGGAATCGGAAACCATATTACCGCTGGATTTGGCACCACAGGACAAAACTTGACAACCATGTCATTCACTTTCCGCAAGTCTTGCACCATTCGTACTTTCCCACAAGGCTTCTTCAAGCCCATTATTGGTGAATTACATGGACTGCTCAACACTTCCTTCAAAACCCCTTGTTTCAGAAAATCTCCGATTATCTGCTCCACTTTCATCAGAACATATTGTGCCATGTTATACTGTGGAAGCTGCGGGAACACTACATTTGGCTTCAAACCGATCTTAATCGCCTCCACTCCCTTGGTCAAACCCACTTCTTTACCTGTCAGGTCTCACACATTTTCCTGCACTGTTCCCTGCAAGTCTGCATGTAATTCTTTAATTCATAATTTTTTAAGATGTGCTTTCATCCCAGCTGATCTTGTATGTTCAAAATCCTTTACCACAAAATCTAACCTGTAGCTTCTTTTCAAATGCTTTGTTTGTTTCAATTTCTATGTCATGCTTCTCTGCCAAATCTGCCAATTTCTGATCTATTTTGCCCACTTCTTTTGTGAATTACATGGACTGCTCAACACTTCCTTCAATGCCCATTGTTTCAGAAAATCTCCGATTATCTGCTCCACTTTCATCAGAAAATATTGTGCCATGTTATACTGTGGAAGCTGCGGGAACACTACATTTGGCTTCAAAGTGATATTAATTGCCTCCACTCCCTTAGTCAAACCCACTTCTTTATCTGTCAGGTCTCACACATTTTCCTGCACTGTTCCCTGCAAGTCTGCATGTAATTCTTTCACAGTAAACATCAAACAAAATTCAATCAACGGGTACTGTTCATTAGTGGTTTCATTCTCAGTTTCAGGAATTTGTTCTTTCTCATCATCACTATTCATTTGAACCTCTATTGCAGCAGTTGAACAATTTATCGAACATCTGGTCTTGCACAACAAGTACCTTCCCAGTAGGGATACTGGACTTGAATCACTGACTACAAACTTATAAAGCCCCTGAAAAATCCCAATCTCAACCTGCACTGTATCTGTGATCGGATTTATCAACTGTCTATTCGCTACCCCTACAACCTGAACTGTCCTGCCTGAAAGAGGTAAGTTCGGAACCTCTGCACTTCTTAGTGTAGAGCGATTAGCTCCTGTGTCCACTCGAAATAAGACGCTGTGACCCATCACCTTTCCTTTCACAAAAGGTCCTCTCTGATCTAACATGCATGGCTCCTCATCTGAACTATCACACATCCATTTGTTGTTTATTTCATTTTCACTATGTAATGGGAATTGGTGCACTGTGTCACTATTTCTGTCTTGTCTCTAACCTATGACCTGCTGAGTAAGCATCATCTGTTGCTGTTCCATCAGGCTTCAGGTATCTGCATTTGCTGTCTAGGTACCATAGGAACCTGCTGCTGCATTGGTTGCAACTGTGTCATTCGTGCACAAGGCATTTGCACTCGATGCATGGGTTGAAAATTCTGCACTTGATTCATATTATTGTGGAAATTCGGATTAAGTCCTCTTATTCTTGGAACTTTTACAATTTGAAATGTATTGGCATCACCACTTTGCTGAAAAACACCACCCTGCACCATCATCGGACACTTCTGTTTCTAGTGTCCCACTTTTCCGTAAAGATGACACGGTTTTGCTTGCCAATCATCTGACCTATTTCAGGTTTCAATCCTTCCACAAACCTGAACCCAAAGTGTAGCATGTCTTTCGGCTCAATCGCTTCCTTGCCATTGTACTCCTTGAATGCCTTCAACAACCTCTCATAGTACGCATATGTCAACACTTTTACTTCCTGCACTGTCCTGTCAATTCTCTGCCAGACAATATTTTTAGGCGAGATGCTTGTCTTCAGGAACTCAATCACCTTATAATAATGTTTCATCACTTTCATCACTTTCATCTATCTGTTTACGGTTCACTTGTCGGCCAATCCACTTTTCTCTTGCACTCAACCCACAAATCAGCTGGCACTACTATCTCCAACAGAGTATTCAGGTCTCCCCACAGACATTTCGAAAGCTTCACAAATCTATCTGTCTGCTGGTACCATTCAACTGGTTTCTCCCTCAACTTTGGATAATCATTTGTGAATGACAGAGTATCACTTCTGTGCCACGGAACGTGCACAAACATTCCTCCTGGAATTTCCCTCATTAGTAAAAATTTTACTGGATCCTTTTCTTTCTGAACAATTTCAGTCCCTTCTTGTGAATCTCGTCTTCTTTGCCCATCTGCCTTCCCATTTCTCTAATGCTCCCAGAGATCTGAGTACTCTGCAATAATTGTTTAAGATGTGCTTTCATCCCAGCTGATCTCGTATGTTCAAAATCCTTTACCACAAAATCTAACCTGTAGCTTCTTTTCAAATGCTTTGTTTTTTCAATTTCTATGTCATGCTTCTCTGCCAATTCTGCCAATTTCTGATCTATCTTGCCCACTTCTTTCGTGATTCTCGGACACAAGTATCTTAGCTCCTCTTCAGTATAGGATTCTAACCTATTCACTCCCATTGATCCCTCAACCAGTTCAGTCATTTCCGTAGCCAGCCTTACATGATCAATTTTCTCTTCACCCTTGGACGTATTTCATGGGATATTCAGACTATCTAACCACTCATTTAACTGCTGTGCTGTCAATCCCTGTAATGAAACATTACTTGCGTTCAGCAATGGCACGTGTTGTACCACTGCACCTGGAGTTTGCAGTGTCAAAAGCTTCAAGTTCTGACTTATACTCGGGCCCTTATAGCATCTGGAAGCGCCACAAGTGGCTAAGGTCCATTAATGACCTAGATCCATCAAAGGTCTGACCCATAGATGAAACCACCTGCACATGCTCTCTCACCCCCCTCCTCACGCTGCTTTGTGACATTTCACCCTGTTCTCCTGTAATCAGCTTTTTCTGCGCAAATAATGTTAGCACTGGACCAACAGTAATTAGAAGCGATATTGCATCTGGTGCCGCCCTGACATGCGCATTTTGTGGAAGGACTACTCCCATACTCTGATTTATTACTGGTGTCACATCTGACTTTGTCCCTGTCATTGGTGTGAACTTCAGCAAACCCTGTGGCTGTGCCTGGGGCATCAACATTGGAGTCCGCTCGGTCAAAACTAACATCGGCCTAAGAACCACTTACTCCGTAGGAACCACTAGGTTCGAGGTTGTCTCAAGAATCGGTACCTCTGGATATATTCTCTGTACTGGTGGTGGGTCCATCTGTGCTTGAACTACCAAAGTAGTCACTGCATTAGGAGTACTCTGCACTACCCCTTGTACCTGTCTATTATCTGCTTGCACTGGTCCCACTGTCCCCGACACCTGAGCGGGGGCAGTTGGAGCAGAACTAGTACTTGGACCCCCCTCATGCACCGCATATGGTGGAGGCCGGTCTCTCAACACCTGAATAATAAGGTCCTCAACATCTGAATCTTCCTCTTCTACATAGGTCTTTTTCTTCTT
Organism: Pleurodeles waltl; assembly: GCF_031143425.1. Lineage (NCBI taxonomy): Eukaryota > Metazoa > Chordata > Amphibia > Caudata > Salamandridae > Pleurodeles > Pleurodeles waltl. The sequence continues at coordinate 768,986,519 of NC_090446.1, forward strand.
TTTACTCCCTGACAAACTCTTATCACTCTTGCTAGATCCTCTTTACCTTCCAACTCATCTTCCTAGGTGTAGGAAAGTACCATCTTGCCTGGCATGTTACCCCCATTTTTCACTGTATATATGTTGTTTTAGTTGTATGTGTCACTGGGACCCTGGTAACCCAGGTCCCCAGTGCTCATAAGTGTGCCTGAATGTGTTACCTGTGTAGTGACTAACTGTCTCACTGAGGCTCTGCTAATCAGAACCTCAGTGGTTATGCTCTCTTATTTCTTTCCAAATTGTCACTGACAGGCTAGTGACCATTTTTACCAATTTACATTGGCTTACTGGAACACCCCTATAATTCCCTAGTATATGGTACTGAGGTACCCAGGGTATTGGGGTTCCAGGAGATCCCTATGGGATGCAGCATTTCTTTTGCCACCCATAGGGAGCTCTGACAAATCTTACACAGGCCTGCCACTGCAGCCTGAGTGAAATAACGTCCACGTTATTTCACAGCCATTTTACACTGCACTTAAGTAACTTATAAGTCACCTATATGTCTAACCTTTACCTGGTAAAGGTTAGGTGCAAAGTTACTTAGTGTGAGGGCACCCTGGCACTAGCCAAGGTGCCCCCACATTGTTCAGAGCCAATTCACTGAACTTTGTGAGTGCGGGGACACCATTACACGCGTGCACTACATATAGGTCACTACCTATATGTAGCTTCACCATGGTAACTCCGAATATGGCCATGTAACATGTCTATGATCATGGAATTGCCCCCTCTATGCCATCCTGGCATTGTTGGTACAATTCCATGATCCCAGTGGTCTGTAGCACAGACCCTGGTACTGCCAGACTGCCCTTCCTGGGGTTTCTCTGCAGCTGCTGCTGCTGCCAACCCCTCAGACAGGCAGCTGCCCTCCTGGGGTCCAGCCAGGCCTGGCCCAGGATGGCAGAACAAAGAACTTCCTCTGAGAGAGGGTGTGACACCCTCTCCCTTTGGAAAATGGTGTGAAGGCAGGGGAGGAGTAGCCTCCCCCAGCCTCTGGAAATGCTTTGTTGGGCACAGATGTGCCCAATTCTGCATAAGCCAGTCTACACCGGTTCAGGGACCCCTTAGCCCCTGCTCTGGCGCGAAACTGGACAAAGGAAAGGGGAGTGACCTCTCCCCTGACCTGCACCTCCCCTGGGAGGTGTCCAGAGCTCCTCCAGTGTGCTCCAGACCTCTGCCATCTTGGAAACAGAGGTGCTGCTGGCACACTGGACTGCTCTGAGTGGCCAGTGCCACCAGGTGACGTCAGAGACTCCTGCTGATAGGCTCCTTCAGGTGTTAGTAGCCTTTCCTCTCTCCTAGGTAGCCAAACCCTCTTTTCTGGCTATTTAGGGTCTCTGTCTCTGGGGAAACTTTAGATAACGAATGCATGAGCTCAGCCGAGTTCCTCTGCATCTCTCTCTTCACCTTCTGATAAGGAATCGACCGCTGACCGCGCTGGAAGCCTGCAAACCTGCAACATAGTAGCAAAGACGACTACTGCAACTCTGTAACGCTGATCCTGACGCCTTCTCGACTGTTTTCCTGCTTGTGCATGCTGTGGGGGTAGCCTGCCTCCTCTCTGCACCAGAAGCTCCGAAGAAATCTCCCGTGGGTCGACGGAATCTTCCCCCTGCAACCGCAGGCACCAAAAAGCTGCATTACCGGTCCCTTGGGTCTCCTCTCAGCACGACGAGCGAGGTCCCTCGAATCCAGCGACACTGTCCAAGTGACCCCCACAGTCCAGTGACTCTTCAGCCCAAGTTTGGTGGAGGTAAGTCCTTGCCTCACCTCGCTGGGCTGCATTGCTGGGAACTGCGACTTTGCAGCTACTCCGGCCCCTGTGCACTTCCGGCAGAAATCCTTTGTGCACAGCCAAGCCTGGGTCCACGGCACTCTAACCTGCATTGCACGACTTTCTAAGTTGGTCTCCGGCGACGTGGGACTCCTTTGTGCAACTTCGGCGAGCACCGTTTCACGCATCCTTGTAGTGCCTGTTTCTGGCACTTCTCCGGGTGCTACCTGCTTCAGTGAGGGCTCTTTGTCTTGCTCGACGTGCCCTCTCTCTTCAGGTCCAATTTGCGACCTCCTGGTCCCTCCTGGGCCCCAGCAGCGTCCAAAAACGCCAAACGCACGATTTGCGTGTAGCAAGGCTTGTTGGCGTCCTTCCGGCAGGAAAACACTTCTGCACGACTCTCCAAGGCAAGAGGGATCTGTCCACCAAAGGGGAAGTCTCTAGCCCTTTTCGTTCCTGCAGAAACCTCAGCTTCTTCTGTCCAGTCGAAGCTTCTTTGCACCCGCAGCTGGCATTTCCTGGGCATCTGCCCATCTCCGACTTGCTTGTGACTTTTGGACTTGGTCCCCTTGTTCCTCAGGTACCCTAGATTGGAATTCCACAGTTGTTGCATTGCTGGTTTGTGTCTTTCCTGCATTATTCCTCTAACACGACTCTTTTGTCCTTAGGGGAACTTTAGTGCACTTTGCACTCACTTTTCAGGGTCTTGGGGAGGGTTATTTTTCTAACACTCACTATTTTCTAATAGTCCCAGCGACCCTCTACAAGGTCACATAGGTTTGGGGTCCATTCGTGGTTCGCATTCCACTTTTGGAGTATATGGTTTTGTTGCCCCTATCCCTATGTTTCCCCATTGCATCCTATTGTAACTATACATTGTTTGCACTGTTTTCTAAGACTATACTGCATATTTTTGCTATTGTGTATATATATCTTGTGTATATTTCCTATCCTCTCACTGAGGGTACACTCTAAGATACTTTGGCATATTGTCATAAAAATAAAGTACCTTTATTTTTAGTATAACTGTGTATTGTGTTTTCTTATGATATTGTGCATATGACACTAAGTGGTACTGTAGTAGCTTCACACGTCTCCTAGTTCAGCCTAAGCTGCTTTGCTAAGCTACCATTATCTATCAGCCTAAGCTGCTAGACACCCTATACACTAATAAGGGATAACTGGGCCTGGTGCAAGGTGCAAGTACCCCTTGGTACTCACTACAAGCCAGTCCAGCCTCCTACATTGGTTGTGCAGTGGTGGGATAAGTGCTTGAGACTACTTACCACTCTTGTCATTGTACTTTTCATAAGAGAAAAATATACAAAACAAGGTCAGTGTATATACACATAGCAAAAAAAAAGTTTTGCATTTCCTCTTTTCACTCTTTTCTAAGTGCTGAAAAGTACTCCTAACTTTCTAAAAAGTTCTTAAAAGTTTAAAAAGTTTTTTTCTGTCTTTCCAAAAAGTTCTGAAAACTTTTTTCTCTTTTTCTATCACTTTAACTCTCTCTAAAAAAATGTCTGGCACAGGAAAAAATGTTGAACTGTCCAAACTTGCATATGATCACCTTAGCTGGAAAGGAGCAAGGAGTCTCTGCATAGAGAGAGGTTTGAGTGTAGGGAAGAATCCTTCCTTAGAACTGTTAATTAACATGCTTAGAGTACAGGATAAGGCCATAAGTGCCCAATCTGTAGAAAAAGTAGCTAATGGTTCTCAATCTGATCCAGGGACTCCCCCAGGAAAAGATTCAGGAAAGAAACTTCTCAGCCTGCCCATTACTAGACAGTTTAGCATAGTTGGTACAGAGGTTGAATCACACCATACTGATGGTGTGCTCTCACATTATGCTGGTAGCCAAGCTGTTAGGGTGTCCTCTGTAAGGGACAGGTCTCCTTCTGTTCATTCCCATCATACCTCTGTATCTAGAAATGTCCCTCCCACCCACCCTGATGACAGATTGTTAGAAAGGGAGCTCAATAGATTGAGAGTGGAACAAACCAGACTGAAGCTCAAGAAGCAACAGCTGGATTTGGATAGACAGTCTTTAGAATTAGAGAAGGAAAGACAGAAGTTGGGTTTAGATACCCATGGTGGCAGCAGCAGTATTCCCCATAGTCATCCTGCAAAAGAGCATGATTCCAGGAATCTGCACAAGATAGTTCCCCCTTATAAGGAGGGGGATGACATTAACAAGTGGTTTGCTGCACTTGAGAGGGCCTGTGCTGTACAGGATGTCCCTCAAAAGCAGTGGGCTGCTATCCTATGGCTATCATTTACTGGAAAAGGTAGGGATAGGCTCCTTACTGTAAAAGAAAATGATGCTAATAATTTCCAAGTTCTTAAGAATGCACTCCTGGATGGTTATGGCTTAACCACTGAACAGTACAGGATAAAGTTCAGAGAGACCAAAAAGGAGTCTTCACAAGACTGGGTTGATTTCATTGACCAGGCAGTGAAGGCCTTGGAGGGGTGGTTACATGGCAGTAAAGTTACTGATTATGACAGCCTGTATAACTTAATCCTGAGAGAGCATATTCTTAATAATTGTGTGTCTGATTTGTTGCACAGGTACTTGGTGGACTCTGATCTGACCTCTCCCCGAGAATTGGGAAAGAAGGCAGACAAATGGGTCAGAACAAGAGTGAACAGAAAAGTTCATACAGGGGGTGATAAAGTTGGCAACAAAAAGAAGGATGGTAAGTCTTCTGACAAGGGTGGGGACAAATCTAAAAATGAGTCTTCATCAGGCCCACAAAAACACTCTGGTGGGGGTGGTGGGTCCAAATCCTCCTTTAATCAGAACAAGGAAAAGAAACCATGGTGCTATTTATGTAAAATAAAAGGCCATTGGACAACAGATCCCAGTTGTCCAAAGAAAGGCACCACAGCTCCTACCACTACAACCCCTACTGCTACACCTAGTGTCCCTACTAATAGCAGTGGTGGTGGGAGCAAACCTACTAATAGCCAATCCAAGGGAGTAGCTGGGCTCACTTTTGGTAATTTAGTTGGGGTTGGTCTGATTAGGGAGACCACAGAGGCTACTTTAGTCTCTGAAGGGGCTATTGATTTAGCCATTTTGGTTGCTTGCCCCCATAACTTGGAGAAGTACAAGCAACTAACCCTAATAAATGGTGTTGAGGTCCAGGCCTACAGGGACACAGGTGCCAGTGTCACAATGGTGATTGAGAAACTGGTGCACCCTGAACAACACATACTTGGACACCAGTACCAAGTAACCGATGCTCACAACATAACACAAAGCCACCCCATGGCTGTTGTAAATCTCAACTGGGGGGGGTAACTGGTCCAAAGAAAGTTGTGGTAGCTTCAGATTTACCTGTAGACTGTCTATTAGGGAATGATTTGGAGACATCAGCTTGGTCAGATGTGGAGTTGGAGGCCCATGCAGCAATGCTGGGCATCCCAGGGCATATTTTTGCTTTGACAAGGGCTCAGGCCAAAAAGCAAAAAGGACAGGGAAGCTTGGATCCTGGAACAATGGACCAAGTGCTCCCTAAAGCTAGGGCTAGTAGAAGCAAACCACTTCCTACTATCCCTCCCTCTACAGTGGATTCAACTTCTGAGGAAGAAGAATTCCCTCCCTGTGCAGAACCTACACCAGAGGAGCTGGAAGCAGACACTGCTGAGCTTTTGGGTGAAGGGGGGCCTGCCAGGGAGGAGCTGAGTGTGGCACAGCAAACCTGTCCCACATTAGAGGGTCTCAGACAGCAAGCTGTCAAACAAGCTAATGGGGATGTCAGTGACTCTCACAGAGTTTACTGGGAGGACAACCTCTTGTACACTGAGCATAGGGATCCTAAACCTGGAGCTGCCAGGAGATTAGTGATTCCTCAGGAGTACAGAAAGTTCCTCCTAACACTGGCACATGACATTCCCCTAGCTGGGCAGCTGGGTCAAATGAAAACTTGGGACAGATTGGTTCCATTGTTTCATTGGCCTAGGATGTCTGAGGACACAAAGGAATTTTGTAAGTCCTGTGAAACCTGTCAAGCCAGTGGCAAGACAGGTGGCACTCCAAAGGCACCCCTTATCCCACTGCCTGTGGTTGGGGTTCCCTTTGAAAGGGTAGGGGTTGACATAGTTGGCCCCCTTGACCCTCCTACTGCTTCAGGCAATAGGTTTATCTTGGTGGTAGTGGACCATGCCACAAGATATCCTGAAGCTATTCCTTTAAGGACCACTACAGCTCCTGCAGTGGCAAAGGCCCTCCTGGGAATATTTTCCAGGGTGGGCTTCCCAAAGGAAGTAGTATCAGACAGAGGAAGCAATTTCATGTCTGCATACTTAAAGGCCATGTGGAAGGAGTGTGGTGTAACTTACAAGTTCACAACACCCTATCATCCACAAACAAATGGACTGGTGGAGAGATTTAATAAAACTCTCAAAGGCATGATTATGGGTCTCCCTGAAAAACTCCGCAGGAGATGGTATATCCTTCTACCATGCCTCCTTTTTGCCTACAGGGAGGTACCCCAGAAAGGAGTGGGCTTCAGCCCCTTTGAACTTCTTTTTGGACACCCTGTTAGGGGTCCACTCACACTTGTAAAGGAGGGTTGGGAACAACCTTTAAAAGCTCCTAAGCAGGATATTGTGGACTATGTACTTGGCCTCAGATCAAGGATGGCTGAGTACATGAAAAAGGCCAGTAAAAACCTTCAGGCCAGCCAAGAGCTCCAGAAGCAATGGCATGATCAGAAGGCTGTTTTGGTTCAGTACCAACCAGGGCAGAAAGTGTGGGTCTTGGAGCCTGTGGCCCCAAGAGCACTCCAAGATAAATGGAGTGGACCCCACACTATTGTTGAAAAGAAGGGTGAAGTCACCTACTTGGTTGACTTAGGCACTGCCAGGAGTCCCCTTAGGGTGCTCCATGTCAACCGCCTAAAACCCTACTATGACAGGGCTGATCTCACCCTGCTCATGGCAACAGATGAGGGACAGGAAGAAGACAGTGATCCTCTACCTGATCTCTTCTCTTCCACAGAACAAGATGCTCTTGTGGAAGGTGTAGTTTTGGCTGATTGTCTTACTGCTGAGCAGAAAGATAATTGCATAAATCTCCTAGGACAATTTTCAGAACTCTTCTCTACTGTGCCAGGCACCACTTCTTGGTGTGAGCACACTATAGATACTGGAGACAGTTTACCTGTCAAAAGTAAGATCTATAGGCAGCCTGACCATGTCAGGGACTGCATAAAGCAAGAAGTTCAGAAAATGTTGGAACTAGGAGTGGTTGAGCACTCTGACAGTCCATGGGCTTCTCCTGTGGTACTGGTACCAAAACCCAATTCTAAAGATGTAAAGAAGGAAATGAGGTTTTGTGTAGACTATAGAGGTCTCAACTTGGTAACCAAAACTGATGCTCACCCTATACCCAGGGCAGATGAGCTTATAGATACACTGGCATCTGCCAAGTATCTAAGCACTTTTGATTTGACTGCAGGGTATTGGCAGATCAAATTGTCAGAAGATGCTAAACCTAAGACTGCATTTTCTACCATTGGAGGACATTACCAGTTTACTGTAATGCCTTTTGGTTTGAAAAATGCACCTGCCACTTTTCAGAGGTTGGTGAACACAGTCCTGCAAGGGCTGGAAGCTTTCAGTGCAGCATATTTGGACGATATAGCTGTCTTTAGCTCCAGCTGGGATGATCACCTGGTCCACCTTTGGAAAGTTTTGGAGGCCCTGCAAAAGGCAGGCCTCACTATCAAGGCTTCAAAGTGCCAGATAGGGCAGGGTAAGGTGGTTTATCTGGGACACCTTGTTGGTGGGGAACAGATTGCACCACTTCAGGGGAAAATCCAAACTATTATTGATTGGGTTCCCCCTACCACTCAGACTCAGGTGAGAGCCTTCCTAGGCCTCACTGGGTATTACAGGAGGTTCATTAAGAACTATGGCTCCATTGCAGCCCCTCTTAATGACCTCACATCCAAGAAAATGCCTAAAAAGGTATTATGGACAGCAAGCTGTCAGAAAGCTTTTGAGGAGCTGAAGCAGGCCATGTGCTCTGCACCTGTCCTGAAAAGCCCTTGTTACTCTAAAAAATTCTATGTCCAAACTGATGCATCTGAATTAGGAGTAGGGGCAGTCCTATCACAACTTAATTCTGAGGGCCAGGATCAACCTGTTGCTTTTATTAGTAGGAGGTTGACCCCTAGAGAAAAGCGTTGGTCTGCCATTGAGAGGGAGGCCTTTGCTGTGGTCTGGGCTCTGAAGAAGTTGAGGCCATACCTGTTTGGCACTCACTTCATTGTTCAGACAGACCACAAACCTCTACTTTGGCTAAAACAAATGAAAGGTGAAAATCCTAAATTGTTGAGGTGGTCCATATCCCTACAGGGAATGGACTATACAGTGGAACATAGACCTGGGAGTAGCCACTCCAATGCAGATGGACTCTCCAGATATTTCCACTTAGACAATGAAGACTCATCAGGTAATGGCTAGTCTTATTGTCCTTCGTTTGGGGGGGGGGGGGTTGTGTAGGAAAGTACCATCTTGCCTGGCATGTTACCCCCATTTTTCACTGTATATATGTTGTTTTAGTTGTATGTGTCACTGGGACCCTGGTAACCCAGGTCCCCAGTGCTCATAAGTGTGCCTGAATGTGTTACCTGTGTAGTGACTAACTGTCTCACTGAGGCTCTGCTAATCAGAACCTCAGTGGTTATGCTCTCTCATTTCTTTCCAAATTGTCACTGACAGGCTAGTGACCATTTTTACCAATTTACATTGGCTTACTGGAACACCCCTATAATTCCCTAGTATATGGTACTGAGGTACCCAGGGTATTGGGGTTCCAGGAGATCCCTATGGGATGCAGCATTTCTTTTGCCACCCATAGGGAGCTCTGACAAATCTTACACAGGCCTGCCACTGCAGCCTGAGTGAAATAACGTCCACGTTATTTCACAGCCATTTTACACTGCACTTAAGTAACTTATAAGTCACCTATATGTCTAACCTTTACCTGGTAAAGGTTAGGTGCAAAGTTACTTAGTGTGAGGGCACCCTGGCACTAGCCAAGGTGCCCCCACATTGTTCAGAGCCAATTCACTGAACTTTGTGAGTGCGGGGACACCATTACACGCGTGCACTACATATAGGTCACTACCTATATGTAGCTTCACCATGGTAACTCCGAATATGGCCATGTAACATGTCTATGATCATGGAATTGCCCCCTCTATGCCATCCTGGCATTGTTGGTACAATTCCATGATCCCAGTGGTCTGTAGCACAGACCCTGGTACTGCCAGACTGCCCTTCCTGGGGTTTCTCTGCAGCTGCTGCTGCTGCCAACCCCTCAGACAGGCAGCTGCCCTCCTGGGGTCCAGCCAGGCCTGGCCCAGGATGGCAGAACAAAGAACTTCCTCTGAGAGAGGGTGTGACACCCTCTCCCTTTGGAAAATGGTGTGAAGGCAGGGGAGGAGTAGCCTCCCCCAGCCTCTGGAAATGCTTTGTTGGGCACAGATGTGCCCAATTCTGCATAAGCCAGTCTACACCGGTTCAGGGACCCCTTAGCCCCTGCTCTGGCGCGAAACTGGACAAAGGAAAGGGGAGTGACCACTCCCCTGACCTGCACCTCCCCTGGGAGGTGTCCAGAGCTCCTCCAGTGTGCTCCAGACCTCTGCCATCTTGGAAACAGAGGTGCTGCTGGCACACTGGACTGCTCTGAGTGGCCAGTGCCACCAGGTGACGTCAGAGACTCCTGCTGATAGGCTCCTTCAGGTGTTAGTAGCCTTTCCTCTCTCCTAGGTAGCCAAACCCTCTTTTCTGGCTATTTAGGGTCTCTGTCTCTGGGGAAACTTTAGATAACGAATGCATGAGCTCAGCCGAGTTCCTCTGCATCTCTCTCTTCACCTTCTGATAAGGAATCGACCGCTGACCGCGCTGGAAGCATGCAAACCTGCAACATAGTAGCAAAGACGACTACTGCAACTCTGTAACGCTGATCCTGACGCCTTCTCGACTGTTTTCCTGCTTGTGCATGCTGTGGGGGTAGCCTGCCTCCTCTCTGCACCAGAAGCTCCGAAGAAATCTCCCGTGGGTCGACGGAATCTTCCCCCTGCAACCGCAGGCACCAAAAAGCTGCATTACTGGTCCCTTGGGTCTCCTCTCAGCACGACGAGCGAGGTCCCTCGAATCCAGCGACGCTGTCCAAGTGACCCCCACAGTCCAGTGACTCTTCAGCCCAAGTTTGGTGGAGGTAAGTCCTTGCCTCACCTCGCTGGGCTGCATTGCTGGGAACCGCGACTTTGCAGCTACTCCGGCCCCTGTGCACTTCCGGCGGAAATCCTTTGTGCACAGCCAAGCCTGGGTCCACGGCACTCTAACCTTCATTGCACGACTTTCTAAGTTGGTCTCCGGCGACGTGGGACTCCTTTGTGCAACTTCGGCGAGCACCGTTTCACGCATCCTCATAGTGCCTGTTTCTGGCCCTTCTCCGGGTGCTACCTGCTTCAGTGAGGGCTCTTTGTCTTGCTCGACGTCCCCTCTCTCTTCAGGTCCAATTTGCGACCTCCTGGTCCCTTCTGGGCCCCAGCAGCGTCCAAAAACGCCAAACGCACGATTTGCGTGTAGCAAGGCTTGTTGGCGTCCTTCCGGCGGGAAAACACTTCTGCACGACTCTCCAAGGCGAGAGGGATCCGTCCACCAAAGGGGAAGTCTCTAGCCCTTTTCGTTCCTGCAGAAACCTCAGCTTCTTCTGTCCAGTCGAAGCTTCTTTGCACCCGCAGCTGGCATTTCCTGGGTATCTGCCCATCTCTGACTTGCTTGTGACTTTTGGACTTGGTCCCCTTGTTCCACAGGTACCCTAGATTGGAAATCCACAGTTGTTGCATTGCTGGTTTGTGTCTTTCCTGCATTATTCCTCTAACACGACTCTTTTGTCCTTAGGGGAACTTTAGTGCACTTTGCACTCACTTTTCATGGTCTTGGGGAGGGTTATTTTTCTAACTCTCACTATTTTCTAATAGTCCCAGCGACCCTCTACAAGGTCACATAGGTTTGGGGTCCATTCGTGGTTCGCATTCCACTTTTGGAGTATATGGTTTGTGTTGCCCCTATCCCTATGTTTCCCCATTGCATCCTATTGTAACTATACATTGTTTGCACTGTTTTCTAAGACTATACTGCATATTTTTGCTATTGTGTATATATATCTTGTGTATATTTCCTATCCTCTCACTGAGGGTACACTCTAAGATACTTTGGCATATTGTCATAAAAATAAAGTACCTTTATTTTTAGTATAACTGTGTATTGTGTTTTCTTATGATATTGTGCATATGACACTAAGTGGTACTGTAGTAGCTTCACACGTCTCCTAGTTCAGCCTAAGCTGCTTTGCTAAGCTACCATTATCTATCAGCCTAAGCTGCTAGACACCCTATACACTAATAAGGGATAACTGGGCCTGGTGCAAGGTGCAAGTACCCCTTGGTACTCACTACAAGCCAGTCCAGCCTCCTACACTAGGTGATAGCAGGAAACAACTTAAAATCCTGCAATGTTGCTGTTCTCCACCTCTTCTGTTCTCAGTCCCATCTTGCCTCTGCTAGAGACTTCTCTACCTTCCTTATTCTTCTCTGGAATTTGATTTCTTGTTGCTGTCTCGCTATGAGCTCCCAAACTGCTAATGCCTCAAACTGTGCTGGTCTCTGGAGAGGCTTTGTCTCATACAATGTCATCCGCAATTGATCCAAAATTCTCAAATTAAACGTTCCATGCTCTGGAAACGCTAAGGCTCCCTGTTTCTTGGTCAATTTGCACCATTGTTTTTAACCAAAGACATGGCGCGACACTTCGCTCCTCCATTACATTATAAGCCACAGAATTGACCGGTGGGGTAGGCTCCCCCACTGTCGCCTTAATGTATGTATCACCCTTCATGGCACTCCTAAACACTTTGAAAAACGTCAATAAGGAAATGACTTTTACTCGGACGGCTGCCAATCCGCTTGTGACTCTTCTTACTAACCAACCTATCCCAGCGTGACTCACTCTGACGTCACACTCACACACTGCAACTGACAAAGCCTTGCGGCTCGTCCTCCAACTCTCCGACTCACACAAAACTAATGCAAGTTATTTCAAGCACTAACCAAAAACCAATAACCAAAACAATCAGCTGGTTTACTACAGGAAGGTACACAATCGCTTCAGAGAACTTACGGATTTTCACTGATGGCCCTTTTCGCTCATGCAGCTATTCCTCTTTCTCAGTCTCCCACATTCGCAAGCAAAATTCAACCCGCAAATCTTACTCTCAACTGATCAATGGGTCTGTCCTGGTGCACATAGGACTCGACAAATCTCAGTCAAAATTTTCTCTTACTCACTTAACTAACACACCAACTTGTTGACCACGCCTGATCAACCTACTAAACCAGCCAGATTACACCATAAAACCAAGTGTCAAGTATACTCCGGAGTCTTAGACCACGCAGGGTCCGTACATCACCAACAACCATGTGGACAACTTTTTAGCACAAAGCGCCACACATGTGAAGTTCGACGACTTCCCTAATCTCATACTGCGGAGTACGCACACTCCTACTAAACTTCAACTGGAGTACGCAGACTCCGTTCTTTCCTCACATACATCACAATTTACCTGCGATTTGCATAAGCCTTTGCAAGCGCAATCTACCACTTTCACACTATCACTAAAACACTGAGAACATACCCAACTGTACTTGCAGTATCCAGGATCTGGGAAACTCATTCCTGGGCTTAAGGGGACATCATTCTTGCTACAATTGCCATTACGTAGAAAAAAAAAATCACAATAATAATGAACAACTAACCCTAATTTAGACTATCACCATAACCATCGGACACCACATAGCTAGTTCTCCAAGGAAACAAACCATCAAGCTGCTACCAAAAACTGCTGGCGCGGCCCAGTCCTTAATAAGTAAAGTTATAAGGGGACGCGTATAGGTCGATGAACCTTTTGATTCGCATGGAGTATCATAGCTATGGTGTAAACAATGTTCATCAATAATCAATACACAAACCAATAAGCAAAACATTAATCAGTAGTTAATAAAGTCAACATTCATGAATGACCAGAACTCAATATACGTTTTAACAATTTTATTTCCCCATGAGTTACAATACTAAATCATGAGGTTAATTCAAACTTCATTCAAATCAACTCAAGATTAATTCATTAATGACCACCAATAGCATAATTTAATCAGAAACTTGAGGAACATGCATTCTAATGCTTCAACGTAAGCCAATAACGATGAATACGTTAACATGAGTAGCAGAGTTCAGCAAATCAGTTGTCAATCATTTGTCATCGTATATATGTCAACGTCTTAGATAGGAACCTACCTAACCCAGATTAGCATTAGCATGTGGGGCTTTATGCGAAAACAGTTTAGAACATGAATTTGGAAAAATATCTAGCTTAGGAGAAAAACTATTTAGACAGCGCAGTTGGTACCTAAAAACAAAGGCACAAGGTAATTCAGTCACATTGTCATAGCTACCTATCCACGGTATGGATCAGCAACAAAGTCAGTCTTCATCTTCAGGTCATCAATCGATCAGCATCACATCAGGCTCTCAAGAGCGTGAGCCCAATGACAGAATCTCAAATCTCTTCTCCCCCAATATCGCTTCAATTTCGGAATAATGTCACTCTCTGGACATTAGCACCTAACATCTCTCTTCATCTCCTCACTTCTTCTCTGTTCTGTCACGTCATTATATCAAAGTCGCCCAGCCTATCCCCCAGTTCCTAATTGGTCAATTAATCGCCAGTTATGACTCTGTCCAATTGTATATTTACTCCAAATCTATGAATTTGTACAGTTCTCAGATTGCTGATTGGTTCCCCTTGCGATGTTCTCATCATCCGGCTCTCAGGTATCAAAAATGTTGCATCTTCTTCTCCAGTCAGTATCTCCATTGTTCGAGTCCTGGGAAAGTACATCCCATCTACTTTACATTGATTTGAATACAACTTTTTTGCCGTCATCTCCTGTTCGTGGTTCACACATAGGATTTTTGCTGAGCAGATTTTATTAAACAATAAGCGGTTCATAGGCAGTTCAGCACATTAGCTTCTCTACATTGCGTTAATAATTCAGCTTCTGCATGAGGCCTGGCGAGACTAGGCCACGACTTCAGCTAAGTTAATTTTTCAATATAATACAAAACATACGTTCTGTATCTCAATAGGGCATACTACTACATTATTCAATACATTTTTCTATATTTCATTCGTTATTCATTTTGTTAGTCGAGTTGTGAATCTTGATGATTGCTCTCCGCGGGCACATTTTCAAACGTGTACATTATTTTTATTTATTTAAATTTTTTTTATTATTCAACATACATAAACATTCATTAATAATTTTAAATGTTATATCTGCTTTAGCAAAAGTGTGTGTGGATGTGTGTGTGAATGGATTTATGCATGCGTGGATGCATGTGGGAATATGTGTGTGTATGGGTGTGTGTGTGTGTGTGTGTGTGTGTAAAGGCGGGTGTAAATGTAGGGGGGGTTTGGAGAGGAAGGGGGAGTATCTGGAGAGGGGGGTGGGGAGGGAAAGACCTCTATCAGGGAAGGGATTCCCTGTCACTGGTAGTGCCTACCGCCATGGTTTTCATGGCGGTAAGGAAGCCACGGAAACCATGGCGGTAGGCAGATTCATTATCCCACAGCTGGTACAGTGACGGCCGCCGGGCTAGAGATTGATGTCTCCAGCCCGGCGGCTGTTACCGCCATGGCAGTCGGTGTGGTACATTGGCGATTTGGCTTCAGCCAAACCACCAATGTCATAATATGGTGGACGGTACCTCCAGCCTGTTGGCAGTACCTTCCACCATATTGCTGCCGACTGCCAGGGTCACAATGAGGGCCATACTGTAGCTCTCCAGTCTGACAAGCTCCATCTTAGCAGGTGAGGTCACAGACACAATCTGCCAAGAAGAGTAGGAATTTATTTGAAACTATAAAGGCCAATTAGGGAGAATTTAAAACTCAAATTGGTCTTAGATATGGGATGATAGTGTACAACAAATCACTGTATGGAACCGCACAAACACAAGTTCATTCCTCACAACTGATTACCAATGTTTGAAATTGAGTTACTAGTTGACTTGGGTGTGAGCCCTGGTCAAAAAACAACCACAATCCTACTCAGGGTAAGGCATAAGCAACACCCAAATTAACCATTGCTCAACCACTTGCTAGCTTGGTACAGAACACCACTTCAAACAATAAAACTGTGAAAACACCACACAAAAAGATCACACACCAGGTGTCACGCACTCACCTGTTCCTACCGTGGAGACAATGCTGGACCTCCAATCCCTGCTGGGGCACCTTAGTGAAACAAGTAACAACTGCCTGGTTCCAAAAACTGTCCCACAAGGGAAATGGAAATGGGATAAAATAAGAAAAGGTGATCTTGCCTCACTGAGGGAACTGCTTGGCTACCTCGTGCACTGCCTAGTAGGATCGGGACTCCCTAGACCCTGTTACCCTCAATGCAGATGTGATACACTAAAAACAAGAGGGAATGTTACCAGTAGGTTCACAACTCAAAATGATCTATCAGTTGTTCACACTATTTGTACATTTAAAGACTTCATCATAAATATTGCATGAGAGAGCAGAGCCAATTTCAAGAATAAACTGGAGATTTTCTCTCACTC
Organism: Pleurodeles waltl; assembly: GCF_031143425.1. Taxonomy (NCBI): domain Eukaryota; kingdom Metazoa; phylum Chordata; class Amphibia; order Caudata; family Salamandridae; genus Pleurodeles; species Pleurodeles waltl. Next base: position 769,002,048 of record NC_090446.1, read on the forward strand.
CGGAACATACAGGACTCTGATCAAACTCAAATACAGCTTCAAACTGAAAATACTAGACACATCTTGTCAAGAAACACAGTGCCAACCTTTCAGTTCGAGCACAATAGAGTTCAGAACCCTACAATGAAAGAGTGCAGAGCATTGGACCACTTGGGGGTGAATACTCAATATCCAATATCTGAAAACGTACTCACACCTTCAAAGGAATCAATCTTTGGATTAATTGCTAACCTATGGATAGATGCGCGCTAACCTAAGGGGAAGGTACTTAGCCATGACAGTACTTGAACCGGAATCCGAAGACAACAGGACACTTGGTGCAAGAAGCACAAGAGGAGACACAATCGTAGCTCATAAAAGAAGACACTGGAAGCGTCGTAGATGCCTGGATCATGGGATCTTCAGGAAGACTTGGAAAATAAGAGCGCTGGCAGTTCCGGGGGACTCAGGAGGTGAGTGCAGGGATGCTGCTTGTGCAGGATTAGGATGAGGCAAAGCATCAATAAAGGTTCAGAGGGGGTATTTATACTGGGGAAAAAGTGTTTCAGAAAGGCACATGTCCCACTACTGGACCTGGAGAAGATCACGTGTTACATACAATGGATATGAGGCCTTGCAGGCGGTAGGTGCAAACGGTAATTGACAACAATAAACAGGTACAATGGAACCCCAAGTGCATGATGATACAATTCAATGGTTCACAGTGGAAATGTAAATTTCCTAAACTAGACATGTGATTTCTGCAGGTACACAACAGCCCAAACTTCCATAGCAACAGAATAGGAGGGTCAATTGCTCAGGCTTCCTGGGAGGGAAATTATGGAGTTCTCGAGACTGGAAGGTGCCATAAGGGAAACATGACTTTGAATACTCTGGGCAGGAAGGCACCACAAGGGAAGGGTGACATGAACTTGGAAGGTAAAACCCACCACACATAGGGCAAAATATGGAATTGTGACAGTCTCCCCAAAGAAAGACCGCCAGGGCATGGCAGGCATGAAATGAATGAACCAGGCAGGGGGCATGAACATTACTAGCTGGTTCCCAAGAGTTTTCCTCAGGACCATAGCCTTCACATGCAATTAGGGAAAACAAGCAACCCTAATTTGCCGTGAATCTAGAATCCTTTGGTATTCAAACTCTAGGTGACCATCAAGGGTTAAAGGTAGAGGAGGAGGAGCGGGACGGGTTTGGGTATGATATGGTTTCAGTGGAGAAGCATGGAATACAGGGTGAACAGGCTAATCATATGGAGCTGAACTGCCATGGGATTAATATCTTTTTCAATAGGACAATGGGAAAGGGACCAATAAATCAAGGTTACAATTTGCGAGGACCATATAGTTGTACGTTTTTTGTGGCAAACCAAACCTAATCTCCGCTTTTGTACTCTGGTGATGGTCAAAGAATGTTATTAGCACTTCTCTCCATGTTCACTTTAGCCTGTTGTAAGTGTTGTACCACTTGTTGTTGCGAGCCAGAGAGGTGCTTCACAAAGTCGTGTGTTGCAGGCACACTTTCAGATATTTTAACAATATTTTCAGGTAACATTTGTGGATTAGTGAATGTTACACAATAGAAAGGAGATACCCCAGTGGCAGAATGCTGTGATTTGCTATACGTAAACTCTACAAAAGGTAAAAAGGACTCCCAGGGTCCAATTCTCAAAGGCACACTTAGACCAAAAGTCTAAGTTCAGATCAAAAGTTGAAACATACACCAAACGTCTAATTTTACTTGTAGTAAAGTTAGACTTTTAGTCTACGTTTAGACTAAACATAGACCAAAAGTCTAGCTTTAGTATGAGTAAAATTAGATTTTAAGTCTCAACTTAGGCTTTTTAGTCTAAGTTTACCTATGTGAATCAGGACCCCACTTTCTAGGAGATGAGGTTAACAGACATCACAGTGCCTGTTCCAGTACTTGGTTTGCTTACTCTGTCTGCCCCTCGGTTTGCGTGTGATAAGCAAGGAATCGGGCATCAATGTCCAATTATGTGCAAAGACTGCACCAAAATCAGGAAATTAACTGCGGACATCTGTCAGAAATGATGACAGATGGCAGGCCATGTAACTGCAGGATATACTGTAGAAACAGGGTGGAAAGAGTCTTAGCATTAGAAAACAAGTCAATAACTACCCAAATAGTATTGTAACCACTGGAGTAGAGCAATTCTGTGGTAAAATCCATACTTGTAGTATGCCATGGATGTGGGGGTACAGGCAATGTTCTTAATAGATCCGCAGGGGTGGTATGAGTAGTCTTGTTCTGAGAACAGATGGGCCAGGTCTGGACAAAATCATGCACATCTTTGGAAAGTGTTTGCCACCAAAACCATCACTGATAATTAGCTAAAGTCTTGTGAATTCCAGGTAGACCAGCCGGAGGAGTGTCATGACACTAAGTTAAAGCTTCCCATCTTACTTCTTTAGTGGGAACAAATAAAGTGGCACCATGATATGGATGATCATTATAGACATGCTTATCTTCGTCAGTTACCCAAGAATCTAAGAGCTCCTGGCTCATGCTTTGTCTAATCCTGTTCAAAAATGACTCTTGTTCGCAAAGACATACTATATGTTTGGGTGCTATGATGTTCTGTGGTGTTTGTTTCTGAGAAATTTTATTTGAGTAGCCCCAACTCGATAGCAGGTCTGCCTTAGTCTGTTGTGTGCCTGGATGATTGGTAAGGATGAAGTGTATTCGCTGAAGAACGACAACCACCTCACTTGTCTAGGGGTCCATGCTTTTAATCATCGCAAGAACTGGAGATTCTTATGATCAGTATATATTGGAATGGTATCTTGGACTGCTAACAGGTATTTTCTCCATTCTTGGAAACATAATTTAAATGCCAGTAGTTCTTGTTCAGCAACTGTATAGTTCTGTTCAGCAGGTAGCAAGTTTTTAGAAAAGAATACTACTGGATGCACATGAGACAGAATACCTCCTATGGCAACTTGAGAGGTGTCCTCTAATGGCATTATAGGGTAGCAGTGACATTCATACAGGAGACCCACACTTGGGGGAACTGTATTAGGTACTTAAGGTGTTAGATGAGGGGGCCAAAGACTTACAACCTTGTATTCTAGTTAAGCCAGAGGAGTACATACTTAGGTAGTCCCGGGGATCCCCTTCTTGGTTAAGGGAGATAATCTGGATCCCCAAGGGAAGTATGTGATAGTCTCAGGTACACTGGATGCTAGATATATCTGTAGGGGAAATGTATATGCACCTAATACTGATTACAGGGCCTTTTCAGTACAGTGATGGGTGAAGTTGTGGATCTCCTGGACTCTGAAGTGTTTACAGCAGGAGCCTGAACTGTGTGCTAGATGGGGAAATGGATCACCTTCCCCATAAATTAGTCACTAGACCAGCAATATCATGCATCCTACTGGAAATTATGGCTGGTGTGGGATGTTTAGAGAGTGAGATACCCTAAAGTTAAGGCATATTCTTGCTCTGTGTCCTCCACAGAGACATATAGGCCCTCATTACGATCTTGGCGATTGGTGGAGAAGTGGCGGTAATACCGCAAACAGGCCGGCGGTATAAAAATTGCAATTACAAGCATGGCAGTGACCGCCATGCAAACTTCGGTCTCCAGCCCGGCGGCCGTCACTACACTGCCGGCGGTATCACAACCCTGCATACCGCAATGGATTTCGTGGGGTTCTGTACCGCCACGCAATCCATGGCAGTAGGCACTATCAGTGCCAGGGAATACGTTCCCTGGCACTGATAGGGGTCTCCCTCCTCCCCCTCCCCAGAGTCTTCCCCCCAAACCCACAACTCCCCTAACTCCCCCCAAAGGTGGTAGGACCCCCTCCCCACACCACCCCCCCACATTGACACACACCCCACCCCTACACGCACACTCACACCACACCTCAACATACACGCACACACAGACGTACACAGACATACACACACACATCCACACAGACAATTTCCTTCAACACAACACCCCCGCATGCATACCTGCACTCACACACCCCCTCTACACACGTAAACGCACACACCCATGCACGCACACAACACAAAACACCCTCCCACCCCCCTCCCCTAACAGACGATCACCTTACCTGGTCCAGTGATCCTCCAGGAGGGAACGGGATCCATGGGGGCTGTTCCGCCGCCAGCTCCCTGTCACCAGGACACCGCCACTCCGAATCATGGTACGTGATTCAGTGGGTGGTGTTCTGATGACGTGGCGGTGGAGCAGCCTCCACTTCCCCGCCGACCACCAGTATGGCTGCTGGCGGCTCTCCGTCCGAAAAAGGGCAGAGGGCTGCCAGCAGTCATAATACGCTGTGCGGAAAACCACCTGCACTGGCGGTCTTCAGCACGGCGGTACCTCAGCGGTCTTGTCAAAAGACCACGAGGTCGAAATGAGGGCCATAGTCATCTAGATTATTGTTTGTTATCTAGTGCATTGCTCCAATGTGTGGAGGCCATTTTCTACCTGGCACGTTATATATCTGATCACTGCCCCTTTTTGGTATCCTTCAGGATGTCTAAAGAGTGTACCCCTATAAAAGATGCGGGTGGAGGCCCTGACGGACCCGGTATTTAATGAGAAAGTAAAAGAGGCGGTAGACCACTACTTTGCTGAGAACTGGGGTTAGTGCGTTGATGATAGCAATAGAATGGGACACAATAAAGCTAGTACTACATATGGGATGAGGCAACAACTCTCCAGGACGTTAGACACCCTAGAACAGAGACTAGGCATCCTTGAGGCCAATTGAGGCCAATATGACAGAACGGCCCCAAAGACTTTTAGAGTGGAGGGACTGTAAACAAGAGTTACTAGAAACATGGTATCACCCGGACAAATTTGCTCACACCAACTATAGGCACCATCTTCATATGGAGGAAGATAAGCCTAGAAGACCATTCGCCACCTCTGCAGGCTAAGGACTGGGTGGCCATACATGAGGTGGTCAGGACTGCGTCCTCTAAAACCAAATTTAAGCTGACGCAATTTAAGATGATACATCAGGCATACCTGACCCCAAAAACATTATGACCCTCATTCTGACATTGGCGGTAAGTGCAGCTTAGCGCCATGCTGACTGCTGCCAACATACCGCAACGGTGGCGGTATACCGATTCGCGTATTATGACCCACACATAGAAATCCGCCACTATACAGACACACACACAAGTCCGCCAGCCCAAAGGTCAGTGATAAAATGGCAGTACCAAAACCCACACCGTTACGCCAACAGAAATATGCCCACAGCATTATGACCCACGAATCACAGCGGCGGACATTCAACTGTGGTAAACCATTGGCGGTACAGACTGCTGCGCTCAAAATACACACAAAACAACACCACATTGGACAATTCAAAATACACACACCTGACACACATGCACACACCACACCCACACACCAACACCACTATAAAACACACACCCACTCAATCCACAACCCTTTACGATTTTTTTTTTTTACAACTGAGAGAGACAAGCTAGGAGCACCCACTGAATCAGAGCCACAAAACACAATCACCCATACACCATCCAGGCATCTCGCAGCACTCACCACAGCACATCACCCCACACACCCTCACACACACCTACTCACACTACACCCATGACACCACAAAGACACCCCAGGTTCTCAGAAGAGGAGCTAAGGGTCAAGCTATTCGGATCACAGGTGCAGCAGACGTCTATTGCTAGGAAGATGGAGCTATGGCAGAGAGTCGTGGACAGGGTCAATGCTGTGGGGCAGCACCCAAGAACAAGGGATGATTTCAGGAAGAGGTTAAATGACCTACGGGGGAGGTGAGTTCCATGGTTGCAAGACACCAGATAGCTGTATAGAGGACTGGCGGTGGACCCCCACCTCCTCCCCCACAACTAACAACATGGGAGGAGCAAGTCTTGGCGATCATGCATTCTGAGGGCCTGGCAGGAGTAGGAGGAGGACTGGACTCTGGTAAGTCAAATCTTTACTACTTTATCCCCCTCCCCACCTGCATGCTATCACAACCCCCACCCTTACCCTCACTCCCATCACTCCACCACCTCACATATTCCCCACCATCACAACCCACCCATCCCAATACCAAGCCCTGCATGCTACACCAATGCATGGACCCCCATCACAGACCTGCATGGACACCCATCACCACAGCATGCACACTAGTGACAATCACTTAGCCAACCAAATCACAACTCACACAAGCCAAAGCTGCCTTGGTAATAACAACCATAGAGGGAAACATACCCACGCACAAGATGTCATACGCAGAAACAATAACACTGCATTTGCATACCCACAAGACTCCCACACAACGTCACTGGCAAGGAGGTGCCAGCAACATCCAACCCCCCCCCCAGAGAGGCTCACAGTGATGACAGCAGCTCTGCACGCCTGGATCAGGATGACCAACCTGGCCCATCAGGTACCTCTGAACAGGCCCAGCCACAATCCCAAACCACCACAGAGCCTCCCCCCTCAGGAAACCCCACAACAGCATCCACATAGCCGGCCCATCCCTCTGTGCCCAGGACACGTCAATCAGCAGTGTGTCCACCACTACAGGGACTCCAGGGCACCCCACAAACAGAGGACGATCAGGGACCTAGGGTCAGTGGCAGTGGGCACACGGTTCAGGGGACAGGGGCACAGAAAACAGGGAAGCTGGGAGGACTGTTGTGCAACAGTGGGAGGACAGGCCAAGGGAACCGACTCTCCACAAGGCACTCACTAACATCCTGAGAGCATACCACCATTCCCAGGAGACCATGGGCCAGATACTGGCCAAGCTGCAGGAGAGCCAGCAGCTGCAGGAGGGACAGTACCTGGGGATCAGGGAGGACCTGAGAGACATCCACACCACCCTGGTCACCATTGCAGGGGTGCTGGCAGACATGGCCAACACCATGAGGGAGGGAGTGGCACAACAACGGGCCCCTGATACTAACCACACTGATAAACAGTCCTCCACCTCCGCTAACGCTAGTGGACAGGAGGCCCCGCCACTGGAACAACAGACCACCAGCACCCCATCCCCTGCAGAAGGAGAACCACCATGCAAAAGGTCCCTGCGATCCAGGCAGAAGCCAGAGAACATTGCCAAGACCCCAGCAGGAAATAAGACTCCCCTGTATGTCACTCTTGTGTCCTACTCTGTCACCCTGTGCACCTTGAACTGCCATTGCTCCACTTCCGATGCCCCCTTGGACAATGCACCTGTGATACAAATAGACTGTACTCTATCCTGGACATTCCTCCTCCATCAACCCAGCCCATTGCAATACCCCCTACACTTATTATAACAGAAATAAACACCCTTGGAACTAATACAAGTATGGAGTCTGTCAATTGATTGAAATATGTATTATTTTACCAAGCTGTAAACATTGCAATTCAAATGTACAGTTACATATACATAGGTATGACCTGTAGTGGGCAGCAGTAAACACACCTGGAGCCAGAGTGGGACACAGATATCTGAAAATAGAGATGCCAAAGGGTACAGTAAGTGGCCATAGAAATAGGAAAATCAGGCTGCCATGTACCAGGTCCAACACAAAACTGCAATGGAACGTGAAGTTAGTGTCTTACCTGTGTGTCACCGGAAGTGCTATTGAATTATAGTAGTTCTGTTGTCCACAACCTCTTCCTCTGCCTCCTCTTCGTCATTGTCCACAGGCTCCACCACTGCCACACGACCATCTCCAACCTCATCCTCCTGCTGTAAAGGCACCTGGCGTCTCAAGGCCAGGTTGTGCAACATGCAACGATGATCTGGGTGAGTAGTACAGGGATCCACCTATCAGATGGAGGCACCGGAATCAGGCCTTCAGGAGGTCAAAGGTGCGCTCAATGATCCTCCTTGTTTGCACATGTGCCTCACTGTAACGTTCCTCTGCCCTTGACCTGGAATTCCTCACTGGGGTCAGTAGCCATGAAAGGCTGAGGTAACCAGAGGCACCTGCAAATATCAACCGATACCTGTTAGCCAGACACTCACCTTTAGGGCCAACCCCACACCCATATACCTACCTCAACTGTGTGGGGACCATGGGATCTCCTATCAGCCACAACCTGTGCCTCTGGAGTTGAGACATCACATATGGGATGCTGCTATTCCTCAAGATAAAGGCATCATGCACAGAGCCAGGATACTTTGCATTGACATGGGAGATGTACTGGTCTGCCAAACACACCATCTACACATTCAGAGAGTGAAAGCTCTTTTGATTTCTGAGCACCTGTTCATTTCTCTGGGGGGGGCAAAGGCAATATGTGTACCATCAATAGCACCAATGATGTGGGGGATATGTTCCATTGCATAGAAGTCAGCCTTCACTGTGGCCAAATCCTCCACGTGGGGGAATACGATGTAGCTGCGCATGTGTTTCATCAGGGCAGACAACAATCTGGTCAGCACGTTTGAGAACATAGGCTGTGACATACCTGATGCCATGGCCACTGTCGCTTGGAAGGAACCACTTGCCAAGAAATGGAGCACTGACAGGACCTGCACTAGAGGGGGGATACCTGTGGGGTGGCGGATAGCTGAAATCAGGTCTGGCTCCAATTGGGCACACAGCTCTTGGATTGTGGCCCTATCAAGTCTGTAGGTTAGGATATTGTGCCTGTCCTCCATTGTCGCCAGGTCCTCCAAGGGTCTGTCAAAAATTAGTGATACACTGTTCCAACCATGTAAACCAGAAAATAGTGACCGGGGTCCTAACTTCTAGGAGCAAGCGGCCTCACACCCATAGGGTGTCATGCTTCATCATAGGCACTGCTCCTCGTCAGACCGGCGCTGCAATGTCTGACGGGCACCATCCCTGATGGGGGGGCTCTTTGCCGGAGATCTTTTTATGTGGTGGTGCCGTGACCCCAAGGGTGATTAAAGTGTCGATGGAGATCAGAAAAAAATGTGGTATTAAAATTGACTCTCACAACCGCCACTGAGACAGTAGAATTTATTGGACCAGATGGACGGTCAGGGCCAAGGTTAAAAAACAAAGTCAAAAGAGTGAATAAAGAAACTAAGATCAATCACTCTTATTGCGGAAAAGAGTTTTATTTTACATCTCAAAAAGAGGAGTCTGGAAAATCTCCAGAATCTAACCTCTCATGGGTCAACATGTTTCGCATCCTGGTGGTCCAAACGGATCCAGTGATGCTGCATCAGGACCTTATGTAACTATATGTATCTCCTAAATGATAAGGGCCACATATATTTCAAAACAAGGTATATAAGTTACTATAGACCAGCAATTTGCTGGGGGAAGTAACATTCACTTACATGAATATGGAACCACTGGTTCCTAACTCGTGCCCGTCCTAAACTGGAAGACGAGCATCCTAGGAATACACAGACCAATGGTCCAGCGCTAAATGACGTTGGATGCAGCTGCTTGGGCCAGGAGGAAACCTACCCGGGTCCGTGGTTCCCTCCAAGGGTCTGTACACAGGGGTATGTCTCCATCTCCTATTTATCCTCAGCGATTGAACTCTAGGGTGAAAAAAGGTGAGCAGATGGTCATATTCAAACATATACTCAGATTAATATGCTTTTCTTTTTTTACAGAAACAGTATGTGAACATGTTGGTCTGTAGATGTGCCTATGTCTCCTGTGACACAGTAAGGTGCCATGGCCTGTGCCCCCCTGAAATGGCGGCCGCCTGACCTGTGAGGAGGGACAAGTGGCAATGAGGTAATTCCGCTGGCGTTGTGTGCCGTTGGGGGAGGCGGTCGATGACAGCCATACAACACTGCATTGGTTATCATAGGGGCCTACGGGTTCCAGGAGTCAATGGTGATGTACGCCGGCGGTGACGGTACGCACAGCCGCGGACGTGACTGCCATTTTCTATCTGTTCACTTACTTGCTACCTGACCTTCAACAGGAGAGGACCTACACTACAAGTGCTGCTGTGGCCTGTGTCTGGAAGCGACCATGGCTCCAGTGTCTGGGGAAAGGGCCCCAGCCTTCACTTCGGAGGAGTTGGAGAGACTGGTGGATGGGGTCCTACACCAGTACCGTTTACTTTATGGTCCTCCAGACCAACAGGTGAGTACATTGTGAGCACGATGCGTGGGGCATGAATGTATGGAGTGCTGTGTGTGTAAGCCTTGTGTAAGGGGGAGCTGAGGGGTCCTGGGCAAATTGCTGCTTGTATGGTCAATATATGTGCGTAAGGGGATGGGAGGGATGTGTTGGGCCATGAGTATAACAGTCCGGACGGTCTGAATAATACCTTTTCTGCTGTATCTTTTTCTGCAGGTCAGCACCCATCAGAAAAAGGGTATTTGGTGTGCTATCGCCAAGGAGATGCGGACCCTGGGGTCTTTGACAGACCTGAGCACCCACTGCACCAAACGGTCAGAGGACCTGCGCTGCTGGGCAAGGAAGACGGCGGAGGCCCAGCTGGGGCTGGCCTCCCAACGAGGAAGGGGTGCCCATCGTACCCGGACCCCCCTGATGTTCTGCATCCTGGCGGTGGCCTATCCGGAGTTGGATGGGCGCTTGAAGGCATCACAGCAGCCACAAGGGGGTGAGTACAGATTCAGAATCATGACTTTGCACACGTTAAGGTGTTACCTGGGTGGGGGATGTGGGCTGTGGCTGCCCCTAGGCCAGGGCGAACATCGCAGGATAGGTTCCATGATGGGCAAGCTCAGATGCACTCCAACCCCAATAATGTTAGTGGGCATCTACTACTGAGCAGGGTCCTGTGGGTTTCAGGTGTGCAGCTAATGGCGTTAGGCATTGTACCCCATGGCCTGGTGACTAGCATTGTAACTGGTAGTGCATGACCTAGTGCATAGGGATGTTCCCTGTGAGTTGTGTACGTCAACAGTAGTGTTGTTTCTGGCACTGACCAAGTGTATCCTCTGTCTCTTCCCCCCCTTTTTGTGTTGTCACCCTGTCCTTGTGTGCATCAGCATCATCTGGCGGAGGAGCAGAGGCAACGGCGACGGAGGGAGCTGCATCCCACATGGGCCGGAGGCCGAATCCACCGACGGTGAGGGCACCAGTTGGACAGAGGGCAAGGGAAGCACCACAACGAAGGCAGGAGGGGACAGTACCGACAGCGACACCTCCTCCGATGGAAGCTCCCTGGGGGACACCTCTATGCCCACCACAACTACAGGTACAGCCGCCACCCCACGTACTAGCACTGCCCTCCCGGCAGCCCCTCAGCGAGTTTCCCGTGCCCACTCACCCTGGAGGGTGGGCATATCCTTCGCCCCAGGCACCTCAGGCCCTGCCCCAGTCAGCCCTGCTGCCCTAAGTGAGGAGGCTATTGACCTTCTGAGATCCCTCTCTGTTAGGGAGTCAACCATATTGAATGCCATCCAGGGTCTAGCAGGGCATTTACAACAAACAAATGCATACCTGGAGGGCATTCACTCTGGCGCGGTGGCCCAACAGAGAGCATTCCAGGCTCTGGGCAACTCACTGATGCTAGCCATTCTCCCTGTCTTTAGCCTCCAACTTCCTCTACCCAGTCCCAATTCCCTCAATCCCAGCCTATCCCAAGCACACCTTTCAGACGTGCATGCACCCACATCAACACACAGAAGTGGCTCAGGCAAACACAAGCACCACACTTCATCCCACAGGCACTCACACAAGCACCATCCAGATGCAGACACACCAACATCCACTGCCTCCACAGTTTCCCCCTCCTCCTCATCGTCCACTTCCCTCCCAGTAGCGTCTCCACTCACACCTGCATGCACTACATCCCATCCACTACCTACATCACCAGCAGACCTATCACAACACGCCCCTCACTGGCAATCACCGCCCCCACATCCATGCACACGTCCCCTGTGTCCTCTCTCACTGTGCCTGTGCCCCCTCCTCCCAAAGTACACAAACACAGGCATTCAGACACCCAATAGCCATCCAGCTCACAACAGCATCCAGCCCATGCACCTGCACCCAAACATAGAAGATAGCCACCTCCTACAACCACTTCCTCTTCCTCCTCCCCCAAACCTTCACCCTCTTCCCGCCCCAGTGTCCCTTAGAAGCTTTTCCTCGCCACCCTTGACCTATTCCCTGTACCCCTCCCCTGTCCTTCACTTCGGGCCAGGGTGGGCAGAACCTAGCCCAGCACCTCAGCCATCCAGTCCACGGCCACTGTAGTTTCTGCAGCTACTGCAGGTGTGAGAGGCTCCAAGGAGGCACCTGTCAGCACAGCCAGTGGTCCTGCACCACCTGCCAAAGGCAAGAAGGGGCCGCCAGCTAGCAAGGGCAAGAAGGAAACACCAGCCAGCAAGGGGAAGGAGGCACCACCAGCCAGCAAGGGGAAGGAGGCACCACCAGCCAGCAAGGGGAGGAAGGGAACACCAGCTAGCAGAAGCAAGGAGACCCCACCATCTGCCAAGGGCAGGAAGGGGACAACAGCTGCCAAGGCCAAACTGAAAGGAACTGACGCCGCAGGCAGGATGGATCTGGTGCTTGGGGCTGGAGCAGCATCTGGGAAAACAACACCAGCCATGGCACTTCAGCCGCCCGAGGCTGCAGGGGAAGGGCTGGAGCCTCCCCCCACCACTGACAGCACCGCCACCAGTACTGCCGCCCAGCACTGCCACCTGCACTGCTGCCAGCACGCCACCTGCACCACCAGCAGCAGCCCCAGTGAGCAGCCGTCCGAGGCTGCAGGGGAAGGGCTGGAGCCTCCCCCACCACTGATAGCACTGCCACCTGCACCACTGTCAGTACCACTGCCGCCAGCAGCAGCCCCAGTGGGCAGTCGTCCGAGACTGCAGGGGAAGGGATGGAGCCTCCCCCCACCACTAACAGCACTGCCACCTGCACCGCTGCCAGCCCCGCCACCTGCACCGCCACCAGCACCACTGCCAGCAGCAGCACCAGTGAGCAGCCATCCGAGGCTGCAGGGGAAGGGCTGGAGCCTCCCCAACCACTGACAACACCGCCTCCAGCCCCGCAACTGCCATCCACTGAGCAGCCGTCACCGCCGGCGAGCAGTGTGTAGTTGTGACTACATGGGCTAAGTACATCCTGGCCCCTGCAATACCTGTAGGTGTGACCCCCAGGTGAGAGACTGTGACCTTGCACCATCCAGGATGAAGCACACTGGGAACAAGGCCCTCTCCGGAACCAGTGGAAGAAGGCATCCACTCACCCCTCCTTGCCTGGATAAAGCACACAGGGCACAAGACCCCCTCCAGAACCAGTGGAAGAAGGCATCCACTCACCCCCTCCTTGCCTGGATGAAGCACACTGGGCCCAAGGCCCCCTCCAGAACCAATAGGCAAACTACCTACTTGAGAGACTGTGGCCTTGCACTCCCCAGGACCAAGCAGTGGGCAAACCACCCACTTGAGAGACTGTGGCTTTGCACTCCCCAGGACCAAGCAGAGGGCAAAGCACCCACTTGAGAGACTGTGGGCTTGCACTCCCCAGGACCAAGCAGTGGGCAAACCACCCACTTGAGAGACTGTGGCTTTGCACTCCCCAGGACCAAGCAGTGGGCAAACCACCCACTTGAGAGACTGTGGCTTTGCACTCCTCAGGACCAAGCAGTGGGCAAACCACCCACTTGCGAGACTGTGGCTTTGCACTCCCCAGGACTAAGCAGTGGGCAAACCACCCATTTGAGAGATTGTGGTCTTGCACTCCCCAGGACATCGCAGAGGGCATGTAGCTCCCTCCAGGAGCAGTGACGTTGTACCATCTTACCGCTGAGGTGCTCCCCTATTCCCCGTCCCCCTGAGGTGCCTGTGTGTTTTTGATCTGATGCCCCTGCAGTGTTCTTTCCGTATTGAGGCAGGAGTCAAGTGTGGCCTTGGCCTATGTGTTATGGCCCAGTGGACCACGGACATTTTGGAGTGGGCCTTCGCCCTCCATTTGTATATTTGTACATACTGTTTATTGCTTTAAGAACATATTTTTCTGAATTTCTAATATTACACTCATTGTAATCACTTCCTTTTGTCCTTGCATTATTCCTGAGGGGTACGGGTGTAAATGTTATGTTGTTGCATCTGTTTGTGTCTATGGTGTTGGGGGTAGGGGGTGTTGTGTGTTGTGTGTGTGTGTCACTCTCTTTTTCCTCCCCCCCTTGTGTGCTAGGTGTGGTACTCACTGTGGTCGTCTTCGACGGCGTTCGTGTTCCTGGTGTAGGAGGAGGTATACCAGCATAGGTAAGATCTGCAGTTCGGGCTCCATGGCGTCGTGGTTGTTCCCTGATTGTCCAGAGGTGAGTTGTTTCCTTTCTGTGTACTGTTTCCGCCATGCTTTTGATGGCGTTGGTACTGCCCCAGAAAAGCTGGCGGATTGCCTTGTTGTAATGCTTTGGGCAGTACATTGTCTTCCGAATAGCTGTTGGCAGTTACCGCTGCGATGTTTGTTGCTACCGCCGTGGAGGTCGGAGTGTTAAAGTGGCTGTATGTGTTGGCAGTTTCCGCCGTGGTCATAATTCAATTTTTCGTACCGCCGGCCTGTTGGCAGTATTACACCGCTTTATCACCAACCGCCAGGGTTGTAATGAGGGCCTATGTTCTATTTACACAGACAGGTTCTCTGCATGCCACAGATGCAAACCTACAGAAGCAGATTTCATACACATAATTTTGGATTGCCAATGTCTACGCGGGTACTGGGTTGAGGTACTTGTCTCCCTGAGCATGGCCACGGGTTGGGACACACGCCAGGTATACAGTGCAATGCCTATTGGAACAAGTTCCAGTTAAAAAGAAAAAGAAGTTAAGTAAAAAATTCTTACTTCTAGGGCTCACACTGGCTAAGCATAGAATAGCCATTCACTGGTAATCCCTGACTGCCCCAAAGCATGTTGACTGGAAAAAAGCAACGGCAAAATTGGCAAATGCTGAGGAGTGCCAAGTGTGTAAATCTCATAGGACAATAAGCTGATGGATGATTTGCAAACCTGGGATGCAATGCGTACCGACGTATTACACCCCGACCGATGCCCATCTTCCATGAGCTGTGCAATGCAGGAGTGTGGAATCCCTCAAAGTAGGAGAATAGGTGACGTAGGGTTTCACCCAGCACTGGGTGGGAACGTTGTGGTGACACAACTGTTTTTCAATGTTAATGCTATGATAAATGTCCAGTTATAGATATGTCTGGGCTGAAAACACGTAGAGGGCCCCAGGGTTGGACACAGGTCCATTAATCATTGTTATCACACCCCGAAATGCTGTTATTACACTGTTCTGTTGACTTGTCACTACTGCATCTTGATGTTGTATGAATGCCAATAATACACAAAACAACTTGAGAGGCAACCGCCTCTACAAAGTACAGTAAGTTGGGATACGGATATCTGAGCACCAGAGCCGTGGTGAATATCTCTGAGTAATTTGAATGCATCATTGGCCTCCTGGGACCACACAAAAGGCCACTTTTTTCGAAACAGTCTGGTAATTGGTTTTACTATGTCAGAGAAATGGGCGATAAAGTGCGTATAAAGGTTTGCAAATCCCCTGAAACTTTGTATGTCTTTGACTGTGGTTGGTGCTGGCTGATCCAGTATCACCTGCACCTTTTTCTGATTCTTGGTAACGCATTCCAGAGATAGGGAACATTCCAGAAATTCAGCAGATTGTGTGCGAAAGGTACATTTGTCTAGTTCAACTAAAAGGTCATGTTCTCGGGGTCATTGCAGCACTTAACTGACATGATCTATGTGTTCTGTCAAGTTTTAGGAATTAATGAGGATGCCATCAAAGTATACAACTACAGAAACGGCCAGTATGTGTTGCTAAACCTTATTTATAAAATACTGCGGGAGCATTACGTAACCCAAAAGGCATGACTGTATACTTGAATAACCCAAATTTGGTACAGAAGGCTGTTTTCCATTCATTGCCTTCTTTTACAATAGATGAGGTGGTATACGTCTCACAGACCTAGTTTAGTGTACACTGTGGTCTTCCAAACCTCATCGAGCAAGACTGGTATCAGGGGCAATGAATATCTGTTCTTAACAGTAAGGCCCTATGGTCTATGCATGTCCTTAACTCACTATTCTTCTTCACTATGTCTAAGTCGAGGCAGGGGAGGTGGAATGACGGACGAATCCCAGGGCTAGTAACTAATCCAGATACTTTTTCAGGTATTTTGTTTTTGGTTCGAGAGAACTGTAGGAGGCTGGCGTGGCTTATAGTGGGTACCTTGTGGTACTTACACCCTGTGCCAGTCCAGTTATCCCTTATTAGTAGAATAGAGGTGTTTCTAGCAGCTTAGGCTGAAAGAAGGTAGCTGTGGCAAAGCAGCTTAGGCTGCACTAGAAGACATGCAAAGCTCCTACTATACCACTTATATCATATAGCACAATATCAAAAGAAAACACAATACTCAAAGTTACTAAAAATAAAGGTACTTTATTTTGGTGACAATGCCAAAAGTATCTCAGAGAATACCCTCACTTAGGAGGTAAGTAATATACACAAGTTATATGTACACAAACCCAAAACAGGTGAGTAACAGTAAGAAAAGTAGTGCAAACAATGTAGAATCACAATAGGATGCAATAGGTGAACATAGGTCTAGGGGCAACACAAACCATATACTCCAAAAGTGGAATGCGAATCACAAATGGACCCCAGACCTATGGGATATTGTAGAGGGTCGCTGGGACTGTGAGAAAACAGTAAGGGTGTCCAAAAATACCCAACCCCGAGACCCTAGAAAGTAGGAGTAAAGTTACCCTACTGCCCCAGAAAGACACAATAGTTGTGATAGGGGAATTCTGCAAGAACCACAAGCACCAGCAAAACACTAAAGATGGATTCCTGGACTTGAGGACCTGAAAAGGAAGGGGACCAAGTCCAAGAGTCGCGATAGTGTCCAGGGGGGGCAGGAGCCCAGGAAACCCCGGATGAAGGTGCAAAAGTGCTGCCTCTGGGTGGAAGAAGCCGAAGATTCTGCAACAACGAAAAGGGCTATGAACTTCTCCTTTGGATGGGAGATGTCCCATGGCGTGCTGGATGTTGCAGAAGTGTTTCCACACAGAAATACCGCAAACAAGCCTTGCTAGCTGCAAGTGTTGCGGTAGAGGTTTTTGGGTGCTGCTGGGGACCAGGAAGGACCAGGATGTCACCCCTTGGAGGAGGAGACAGGGGGGCGCTTAGCAACTCGGAGAGCCCCTGCAGAAGCAGGCAGCACCCGCCGAAGTACCAGAGCAGGCACTTGGAAGTTCTGTGAACTCAGAGTCAGAAAAGGAGGGTCCCATGACGTCAGAGTCCAACTGAGCAGGTTGAACACTGCAGGACGGAGTGCTGGGGACCCAGGCTAGGCTATGCACAAAGGAATCCTTGGAAAAGTGCACAGAAGCCGGAGCAGCTGCAAATCACGCAGTACACAGGTTTGCTGTCTGGCGTGGGGAGGCAAGGACTTACCTCCACCAAATTTGGACAGAAGGGCCACTGGACTGTGGGAGACACTTGGACCAAGCTACTGTGTTCCAGGGGCCACGCTCGTCAGGATGAGAGGGGACCCAGAGGACCGGTGATGCAGTCTTTTGGTGCCTCCGTTAGCAGGGGGAAGATTCCGTCTACCCACAGGAGATTTCTTCATGGCTTCCAGTGCAGGGTGAAGGCAGACAGCCCTCAGAGGATGCACCACCAGGAAACAGTCGAGAAAGCCGGCAGCATGAGGAGCTACAATGTTGCTGGTAGTCATCTTGCTACTTTGTTGCGGGTTTGCAGGCGTCCTGGAGCAGTCAGCGGTCGATCCTTGGCAGAAGTCGAAGAGGGAAGTGCATAGGAACTCTGGTGAGCTCTTGCATTCGTTATCTGAGGAATAGCCCAGAGGAGAGACCCTAAATAGCAAGAAAAGGAGGTTTGGCTACCAAGAAAGGAGGTTTGGCTACCAAGAGAGGTAAGCACCTATCAGGAGGGGTCTCTGACGTCACCTGCTGGCACTGGCCACTCAGAGCAGTCCAATGTGCCCCCAGTGCAGTCCAGTGTGCCCCCAACACCTCTGAATCCAAGATGGCAGAAGTCTGGGACACACTGGAGGGGCTCTGGGCACCTCCCCTGGGAGGTACTGGTCAGGGGATTGGTCACTCCCCTTTCCTTTGTCCGGTTTCACGCCAGAGTAGGGCTGGGGGATCCCTGAACCGGTGTAGACTGGCTTATGCAGAGATGGGCACCATCTGTGCCCATCAAAGTATTTCCAGAGGCTGGGGTAGGCTACTCCTTCCCAGCCCTTCACACCTATTTCCAAAGGGAGAGGGTGTAACACCCTCTCTCGGAGGAAATCCTTTGTTCTGCCTTCCTGGGACTGGGCTGCTCAGACCCCAGGAGGGCAGAATCCTGTCTGAGGGGTTGGCAGCAGAAGCAGCAGTGGAAGCACCGGAAAGGCAGTTTGGCAGTACCCGGGTTCTGTGCTAGAGACCCAGGGAATCATGGAACTGTTCCTCCAATACCAGAATGGTATTGGGGTGACAATTCCATGATCTTAGACATGTTACATGGCCATGCTCGGAGTTACCGTTGTGACGCTACACATAGGTAGTGACCTATGTGCAGTGAATGCGTGTAATGGTGTCCCCGCACTCACAAAGTTCGGGGAATTTGCCCTGAACAATGTGGGGGCACCTTGGTTAGTGCCAATGTGCCCACACACTAAGTAACTTGCCACCTAACCTTCGCCAAGTGAGGGTTAGACATATAGGTGACTTATAAGTTACTTATGTGCAGTGAAAAATGGCTGTGAAATAATGTGGAAGTTATTTCACTCAGGCTGCAGTGGCAGTCCTGTGTAAGAATTGTCTGAGCTCGCTATGGGTGGCAAAAGAAATCCTGCAGCCCATTGGGATCTCCTGGGACCCCAATACCCTGGGTACCTAAGTACCATGTACAAGGGAATTATATGGGTGTACCAGTGTGCCAATGAGAATTGGTAAAATTAGCCACTAGCCTGCTGTGACAATTTTAGAAAGCAGAGAGAGCATAAACACTGCGGTTCTGGTTAGCAGAGCCTCAGTGATACAGTTAGGCACCACACAGGGACACATACAGGGCATACATTATGAACACTGGGGTCCTGCCTGGCAGGATCCCAGTGACACATGGGCAAAAACAAACATACATACAGTGAAATTGGGGGTAACATGCCAGGCAAGATGGTACTTTCCTACAAGAACGTAGACCCAACTTCAAGGAAGCACTGCACCTGGAATTACATCCATGAAACAATCATATTCTGTATAGGGAGGTAATTGCATAGCCATTTGTTCAAAACATTCTGAAAGTCGTGGTATTCTATAGGAAATTGAGTTGTGCATTCTTGTGTTGATGTCACGTACAACAATAAAGACACATCTTCCTGCAGCTTTTGATGAGAATGGTTCAGACAAAAATGGGAACCCAGAGTGACAAGGCGACGGGACCAATCAATGAATGGATTGTGAAGCTGAAGCCAGAAGGCAAAAAACACACCAAGGATACCAGGTCTAACACTTCTTATCAGCAAATGGTTAATTGTAAATGTTTCCTCAGGTTAACTTATTGTGAGGTATACTATAATTCTAGGGTAAAGGAGAAAAAGTACAAAATTGATTTGCTTGTTATATGCTATGAATGGACTTCAGTAGATGGCGTTTTATGTGACAGATTTCAGCAAGTAACGGTGGGTGATGTTTACTAACAGAAATGCCTCACAGTGTTGAAAAGATAGGGTATTTGGAGAAAACAAAACAAACAAAACATTCAGTTTTGTTTTTGATGTGTTTTTCCCCATGTCTCTCATAAGACAGTGTATAGACAGTCACTTGTGAGATATATATATATATTTTTATTCTTTTTATTAAACGACAAAACATGCCTTGCATCATATAACATGTGACCATTGAAAACCCATTATTTGTCAACAACTTGGAGTGGGGGTACAAAACAATGCAATATCGAATTAACATCATAGGCAGACATCCCCCATTTAGTACACAGCAATTCGCCGAACACCATCTGCACACCTCCCACCAGTACAGAGAAAGCAGAAAGATCAATTCCTTCCCCTCTAGGCCCCCCACCCATCCCAAATGTTCTTCCATTTCCCCAGGCAACTTGTGACATCTTTTGGTAATGTAAACTTTAAGGGGGCTTAGTGTTTTCCTATTATTTACCAATGGATGTTGCTTGCTACCCCTCCCCCAATCACACTCTTGTTGTTTGTGTTCAATTTGTTGAACAACTCAACTGTAATTTATATAGATTTTGGTTTCACAGTCTCTACATTTATGAATGCCCACGTATTTCACATTTCCTCCCTCCAAGTTAGGGGAATTCCATATCAGGTTTTGTTATTAAGAATGTTAGGCTGAACAGTTCTGATTTTTCCAGGTTTATTGCTGAATGTGAATACTGACCAGACCTAATTATCTCATAAATAATTGGTTACATATTTTTTTGCTGGGTTTCTTACAATTAGCAACATATCATCTGCATACATTTTATATCGATATGTGTCACTTTTTAAAGATTAGTCCCCCCCCCATATGTCTCTTCGACAGCAAGCATGCCAAAGGGTCATGGTTTCTACAAAGAACATGGGAAGAGGGGTGCATCCCTTCTGAGTACCCCGGGAAAAAAATAATGATGAGTCTTAAAATTAGTCCTATAAACTACAACCTTGCCCGTGGTTGTGTCTATCACATGCTTTTTTAGGTCCTAAAAATGCAGTTGTGCCTTTGAACTTAAAGTTCAGATGTTGTAGTACTAAAAACAGAGTCTTAGTTGATGTAGTCCAGCTTTGAACTATGCCAGCTTGATGCATATGCACAATGCCTATTATCAATAGCATCAGTCTCCCAGTGTTTAATTTCACCAATGTTTTATCATCGAGATTTAGCAGAGACAGCATCTCATAAGACAGCAGTTAGTGGCATACTTACCTGGCTAGGGAAGAATTACAATAATGTCCTTTTGTAAATTCAGGGTAAGACTTCCCTTTTCATGGGTCTCAGCATAAGAATTTAGCAGGTGTGGAGCCAATAGCTCTGTGCTACCTCTGTAACACTGAGTTGAAAACCCATCTACTCCCAGTGCCTTACTACCCTTACCATGGCAATGCCATCCAGGTATCCTTCTACTGCTGTGGCTAGTTTTATATATCTTGGAGAAGGTTCTCAGAAATTCATTCAGTATACCCTGGCTAGCCATGACCACCATTTTCTAGACGGCTGAACTTGCAATTTCTGTGATTACTTACTTACTGCCCATTATGCTGACTGGCATGGAGTGTAGCAACAGAGGACCTCCACTTCTGTCTGTCTTGGAAAGGTTTCTGTACGGTGCCCCTGGGTCTTCATTCTGTTTCCACAGTTTGCCTCCATGTGTTTTTTGGCCTGCCTCTCCTCTGTTTGCCTTCCGGGGTCCAGTGGAGAGCAAGGCTAGGTCATCCACATAGTCAAGGTCCTCCAGTGTAGAGAATTAGGTATATGTTATGCCTCTGGTTTGGTCATCTGTGGTGTGTCACATCACCTAATCCATGACTAGATTGAAGAGCAACCCTGAGTCATCACAAATCCCAGTCTCACACCAGTCTGATGTTTCAGGGTATGCCTTGAACATTTTTGCATTTAAGCTGTCTTGTTTCTGAGCTTTTCTGTTCCTGAGATCAGATGGCAGTGACAATTCTTTTCCCATATCTTAGTGCAGTATTCACATTCAAGTATGTCTCTGCTTCTTGGATGTTTGCTTGTTGGTACTGGTCTGTTCAAGGCTTCTTTGAAGTGCTTGGCCCGGTGTGCTTCCTGCTCCTTCTCTTTTATGAGTCCAGCAGTCTGCCTTGCTTGCCCACGATAGAGTAGATTTATCATGGACTATGTCTAATATTGAAGACCTTCCTCGGGATCTCCTCTACTGGCTGCCTCTTTTGCTTGGCTGGCAAGGTTATCCATGTAAGCTTGGTTGTCGGCGCTTCTCATTCTTTTGGCTGCTATCAATGCTTCTATGCGCTGTTGCTGTTTATTTCACCTGCAGCCTCTTAGATTTGGCATCCTTGAGTTTCTTTTTTGCTGTCCTCCTCTCTTCAATAACTTGCCATTTGCGTTGTCTTAGCCAGTTTTCACTCTTCTGTGTCTTGATCCCCAGGCATATTTCACTGTTCTTTATATGTACTGCAGAGATCTCTTACTATTTCTTGTTGACTGCTCCTGCAGCAGGCTCAGACTGGTCTTCCGTGCCTGACAGGAATTAGAACCTGATTTTGATTAGTAAGATGAATGCCTTCTCGGTCTCGGAGTCCTGTTATTTTGCCACATCAAAGTGCTGTTGTGATGTTTCGCACTCTGTTTTTCTGAGCTTCGGCTTCACAAAAGCAGTTATAGTGATCACTGCCAACGTCCGCTTCCCTGCTCACTGTGACATCTTGCATTGAGAATCTCTAGGTACCGCTTATCATGAGGTGGTCAATCTGGTTTCTGCCATTGGGTGAGCATTAAGTTACTTTGTAAATATCATGGAGGGGGAGGAAGTATCTCCTATGACCAGATAGATCATTTGTGGTGCAAAATTCCAACAGTCTTTCTCCATTGGTGTTCATTGCTCACACAACCTTCCTTCCTCATGGGTCCCTCATTGTTCATGTTATCATTTCCCACTTTAGCATTCCAGTCTCACATCAGTCTTCTGGTTGTGGTTCAACACAGCTTTGATCTCAGCTTGCATCTGTTGGTAGAATGTATCCTTGACTGTTTCTTCTGCATCATTTGTTGGAGAATAGCACTTGGATAATGGTGGCATTTATGTGTCTGCCTTTCAACCTGGTTGTCATGAGTCTGCTGTTAACTGGCTTCTATTCAATAAAGCATCTTCCTGTCTCTTTGCTCATGATGATGACTAATCCTTTGTGATACTGGTAATTGTCCCTTCCCCGTTACAATACTGCCTCTCCTGTGGTGGTTTTCATTCTCCCATTTCCAGATCTCCTACGTTCGCTGAACCCCAAGGTGTGTCAGTTGAAGTGCCTCATCTCATATATTACTTGAGCCAACTTTCCGATGTCATAAATAGACTGTACATTCCAGAATCTCATTTTGGTCTTACACTCGGCACTCAGAACCTATGCCATCATATCAGTAGTTTCCTTGTGGTTTTGACTAATGTTAATCATGCATTTCTCATGCAGACACTCTGGAAACCCCTTGTGCTCAGAAGATTTAATGGGTCTTGATGCTGTTTCCCTAACAAATGCCTTTTTATGAGACAAGGTTTTTAGCTTTGTGTCCAACCCTAACCTCAAGGACCAGTGGATCGAACTTCATCTTGTCTCTACCTTTTTGACATTTCAGCTAGGGTGACCCTGCTAGGAGATTAAGCTCCTGCCAGCATAGCTTTCCATGTCACTGAGACATGCAAGCCCCTCAACCAATTCAAGGCGGTGATCCCCTCAGAAGAATCTGTGTGATAGCAATCTCTCTTTTTGCAGCACACAGGCTAGTGTTTTTTCCTTGTTTCACTTTTAGGGCCAGATGTATCAAACGGAATTGCATTCGCAAACGATAAATTTGGTCATTTGCGAATGCAAAAACGTGGTCTGCGATGCATGAAAGGCATTCGCAGACCAAAAGAACAAGTTACTTACCTTTGGTAACGAGGTATCTGGTAGAGACTCTATCTAGCTGCAGATTCCTTACCCTAGAATTCGTTGGCGTCAGTTTCGAATCCAGAGTTTTTTCTGAGCAGTACCCTGTGCGCACGCCATCGGGTGGCGTCGTTCGAATCCGCGTGCGACGACCAGCTCCGCGTGCGGCGTCAGCATCGTTGGAGCCGTCTATGACATCACATTTGTCTATATAGACGCCGTCTCTGCGCACGTACGTCCCTTCTTTTCCACAACTTCCCACGCCAGAAGCGCAGAGTCATGGAAGAACCAACAATTATGGATTTTACCTCTTTGACTGTTTGAAGTAAAAAACTTTCATGCCTTTAAGAAAGGCAAAAATCCCAAAATCATATATATACATATGTATATATAAATATATATATATATATCTGTATAAAAAATATCCACAGAGCGGGGAGGCTTGGGTTGGTGTAAGGAATTTGCAGCTAGATAGAGTCTCCACCAGATACCTCATTACCGAAGGTAAGTAACTTGTTCATCTGATAGAGACTTCTAGCTGCAGCTTCTTTACGTTAGAATAGATACCCAAGCTATCACCCCTGGCGGTGGGTCTGAAGGAGATTTTTACACTAGGAAGTCCTGCAAAACAGACCGGGCAAAATGCCCCTCTCTTCTTACCTGGCTATTCAGGCAGTAGTGTTTTGCAAACGTGTGCAAAGAAGCCCACGTTGCAGCCTGACAGATGTCCCCCACGGGTACGCCACATACTAACGCAGTGGTAGCAGCTTTCCCCCTAGTAGAATCAATCAATCAATCAATCACATTTATAAAGCGCGCTACTCACCCATAAGGGTCTCAAGGCGCTGGGGGGAGGGGGTCAGTGCTCGAAGAGCCAGGTCTTGAGCTGCCTTCTGAAGGGGAGGTGTTCGGGTATGGCGCGAAGGTGACTGGGCAGGGAGTTCCAGGTCTTCGCTGCCAGAAAAGAGAAGGATTTTCCTCCGGCAGCGGTTTTGCGGATGCGGGGAACGGCTGCCAAGGCCTGACCGGTGGAGCGCAGAGTGCGCGGAGGGGTGTAGAAGGAGACGCGGGAGTTGATGAGTTTGGGTCCGAGGTTGTAGAGGGCTTTGTGTGCGTGGGTGAGGAGTCTGAAGGTGATCCTCTTGTTGACCGGGAGCCAGTGGAGTTTTCTCAGGTGTCCGGAGATGTGGTGGTGGCGAGGTATGTCCAGGATGAGTCGTGCTGCGGCGTTCTGGATCCGTTGAAGTTTCCTCTGCAGCTTGGTGGTGATGCCGGCGTACAGAGTGTTCCCGTAGTCCAGGCGGCTGGTGACGAGGGCGTGGGTGACGGTCTTCCTGGTGTCGATGGGGATCCAGCGGAAGATCTTGCGGAGCATGCGGAGGGTGTTGAAGCACGCTGAGGTCACCGAGTTGACCTGTCTGGTCATCGAGAGGGAGGAGTCCAGGATGAAGCCGAGGTTGCGTGCGTGGTTGGTCGGTTGGGGAGTGCTGCCTAGGGCGGGGGGCCACCAGGAGTCGTCCCATGCGGAGGGGGTAGGGCCGAGGATGAGGACCTCCGTTTTATCTGTGTTCAGTTTCAGTCGGCTGTCTGTCATCCAGGTCGCTACTTCCTTCATGCCGTCGTGCAGTCTGGTCCTTGCTGATGTGGGGTTGTTGGTGAGGGATAAGATGAGCTGGGTGTCGTCGGCGTAGGATATGATGTCGAGTCCGTGTTTGTGTGCGATGTTTGCCAGGGGGGTCATGTAGACGTTGAATAGTGTGGGGCTGAGGGAGGATCCTTGGGGTACGCCGCAGATGATCTCCGTGGCTGCGGATCTGAAGGGGGGGAGGCGGACTCTCTGGGTCCTTCCGGAGAGGAAGGAGATGACCCATTCCAGGGCCTTGCCTCTGATGCCGGCGCTGCAGAGGCGGTCTATCAGGGTGCGGTGGCAGACCGTGTCGAAGGCTGCAGAGAGATCCAGGAGAATGAGGGCCACGGTTTCACCCTTGTCGGTCAGGGCTCGGATGTCGTCCGTGGCTGCGATGAGGGCGGTTTCGGTGCTGTGGTTGGCCCTGAATCCGAACTGAGTGGAGTCGAGGGAGTCGGAGGTTTCCAGGGCGGCGGTGAGTTGAGCGTTGACGATTTTCTCAATCACTTTGGCGGGGAACGGTAGGAGGGAGATAGGCCGGAAGTTTTTGAGTTCGGTGGGGTCTGCTGTAGGTTTCTTTAAGAGGGCGTTGAGTTCTGCGTGTTTCCAGCTTTCAGGGAAGGTAGCAGTGGTGAGGGAGGCGTTGATGACGTCTCGGAGGTGGGGTGCGATGATGTTGTCGGCCTTGTTGTAAATGTGGTGAGGACAGGGGTCGGAGGGTGATCCCGAGTGGATCGAGTTCATGACGCGGGTGGTTTCCTCGGTGGTGGTAGGGTTCCAGGCGAGGATGGTGGAGATGTCGTTTGCGGCTTCCGGGGGCGGGTTCATGTTGGTGGTCGTGAAGCTGTTGTAGATGTCGGCAATCTTACGGTGGAAGAAGGTCGCGAGGGAGTCGCAGAGGTCCTGTGAGGGAGGGATGGGGTTGGTTTCTGCGTCCGGGTTGGAGAGCTCTTTGACGATGCCAAATAGTTCCTTGCTGTTGTGGGCGTTGTTGTCAAGTCTGTTCTGTTAGGCTGTTTTTCGTGCGGTGCGGAGGCGTTGGTGGTGTTGGCGGGTGGTGTCCTTGAGAGCTGTCAGGTTTTCCTCTGTTGGGTTGAGGCGCCATGTCTTCTCGCGGAGGCGGCATTCTTTCTTGGAGTTTTTGAGTTCGGTGGTGAACCAGGAGTTTTTCTTGTGGTTGTTGGTGTTGGTTTGGGTCTTCAGAGGGGCCAGGAGGTTGGCGCAGTCGGAGATCCAGTTGGTGAGGTTGTTGGCGGCCTCGTTGGGGTTGCTGGTGCTGGTGGGTTGGTTCAGGGAGAGCGTTGCTGCGAGTTGTTCTGTGGTGATTCGGTTCCAGTATCTTTTTGGTGGTTGCCGGGTGTGGTGATGCACGGTGGTTTTCTTGAAGCTGAAGTGGACGCAGCTGTGGTCCGACCATGTGAGTTCGGTGGTGTGGCTGAAGGTGATGTGTTTGCTTGAGGAGAAGATGGGGTCGAGCGTGTGTCCGGCGTAGTGGGTGGGGGTGTTGACCAGTTGTTTCAGTCCCAGGTTGGCGAGGTTGTCTAGAACGGCGGTGGTGTTGTTGTCGGTGTGGTTCTCCAGGTGAAAGTTGAGGTCTCCTAGGAGGATGTAGTCGGTGGATGAGAGTGCGTGGGGGTTGACGAAGTCTGCGATGTCTTCGCTGAACTTGGTGCGGGGTCCTGGTGGTCTGTACATGAGGGTGCCTCTTAGGGTTGTCTTGGGGTCGATGTGGATCGCGAAGTGGAGGTGTTCGGCGTCGGGAAGTGAGTTGTCGGTGTGGGTCGAGATGCTGATGGAGCTTTTGTGTGCGATGGCGATGCCTCCTCCGGTGCGGTTGAAGCGGTCTCTCCGGATGATTTTGTAGCCGTCGGGGATGGCTATGGCGGTGTCGGGTGCCGAGGAGGGGTTCATCCAGGTCTCGGTGAGGAAGGCGATGTCTGGGTTCGTTGAGTTGATGAGGTTCCACAGTTCGATGGCGTGCCTGTGGACGGAGCGGGTGTTGACCAGGATGCATTCGAGGTTGCTTCCGGGGGCGTCGTTCTTGGTGGTGGCGGTGTGGGTCCGTAGGCAGGTGAAGCGGCAGTTGCTGCAGGTGAAGGGTCCGTGGGTACGTTTGGGGGTGGCGCGGTAGCAGCCCGGCGCGCGGCCGGGGTTGAGGTTGGCGAGGGTGGCGGAGTCATAGGTCAAGCGGGGGGCGCAGGGGCCAGGGGTTCGGGCACTAGGCGCGGTCCAGGCGCGGACAGGCGCAGACGGGCTTGCCTTAGGCGCGCCTTTGGCGCGCCAGCGGCGCGCCCGCTGCGCGCGGCCGCCATTTAAGGGGTGGGTGGGGAGGCGGGGTCAGCTGGGAGGCGGGAGGTGGGCGGGCAGGGGAGCTGGAAGCGGCAAAAAAGAGCGGCAAAAAAGAGCGGCAAAAAAGAGCGGGAAAAGCGCGGTAGGAGCGGCGGGAAAAGCGGCAAGACGGCGAAAAGGGAACAAGAGCCTACTAAAATCTACTAAAAAGGAGGGGCTGAGAGGGGAGGACGGCGCACGGCACTCGGGGGCACACGCACGGGATACAAGGAGAGAAAAGGGGAATTTCAGTCACTCGGGGGCACATGCATGGGATACAAGGAGAGAAAAGGGATTTCAGTCAGCACCAGCACAAGCTCAAGCACTCGGGGTACACGGGCAAGAAGGGGGGAGCACACTCACAGGAGAGGAAGGCAGTCAGGGACTGGAGGCGCTGCGTGAGCAGGGGAGCGACCTACCCGAGGGTCAGTGGTCGCTACCTCTGCCTCGCAGCGGCCGCCATTTAAGGGGTAGGTGGGGAGGCGGGGTCAGCTGGGAGGCGGGAGGTGGGCGGGCAGGGGAGCTGGAAGCGGCAAAAAAGAGCGGCAAAAAAGAGCGGCAAAAAACGGCGGGAAAAGCGCGGTAGGAGCGGCGGGAAAAGCGGCAAGACGGCAAAAAGGGAACAAGAGCCTACTAAAATCTACTAAAAATGAGGGGCTGAGAGGGGAGGACGGCGCACGGCACTCAGGGGCACACGCACGGGATACAAGGAGAGAAAAGGGGAATTTCAGTCACTCGGGGGCACACGCATGGGATACAAGGAGAGAAAAGGGATTTCAGTCAGCACCAGCACAAGCTCAAGCACTCGGGGTACACAGGCAAGAAGGGGGGAGCACACTCACAGGAGAGGAAGGCAGTCAGGGACTGGAGGCGCTGCGTGAGCAGGGGAGCGACCTACCCGAGGGTCAGTGGTCGCTACCTCTGCCTCGCAGCGGCCGCCATTTAAGGGGTAGGTGGGGAGGCGGGGTCAGCTGGGAGGCGGGAGGTGGGCGGGCAGGGGAGCTGGAAGCGGCAAAAAAGAGCGGCAAAAAAGAGCGGCAAAAAAGAGCTGCAAAAAACGGCGGGAAAAGCGCGGTAGGAGCGGCGGGAAAAGCGGCAAGACGGCGAAAAGGGAACAAGAGCCTACTAAAATCTACTAAAAAGGAGGGGCTGAGAGGGGAGGACGGCGCACGGCACTCGGGGGCACACGCACGGGATACAAGGAGAGAAAAGGGGAATTTCAGTCACTCGGGGGCACACGCATGGGATACAAGGAGAGAAAAGGGATTTCAGTCAGCACCAGCACAAGCTCAAGCACTCGGGGTACACGGGCAAGAAGGGGGGAGCACACTCACAGGAGAGGAAGGCAGTCAGGGACTGGAGGCGCTGCGTGAGCAGGGGAGCGACCTACCCGAGGGTCAGTGGTCGCTACCTCTGCCTCGCAGCGGCCGCCATTTAAGGGGTAGGTGGGGAGGCGGGGTCAGCTGGGAGGCGGGAGGTGGGCGGGCAGGGGAGCTGGAAGCGGCAAAAAAGAGCGGCAAAAAAGAGCGGCAAAAAAGAGCGGCAAAAAACGGCGGGAAAAGCGGCAAGACGGCGAAAAGGGAACAAGAGCCTACTAAAATCTACTAAAAAGGAGGGGCTGAGAGGGGAGGACGGCACACGGCACTCGGGGGCACACGCACGGGATACAAGGAGAGAAAAGGGGAATTTCAGTCACTCGGGGGCACACGCATGGGATACAAGGAGAGAAAAGGGATTTCAGTCAGCACCAGCACAAGCTCAAGCACTCGGGGTACACGGGCAAGAAGGGGGGAGCACACTCACAGGAGAGGAAGGCAGTCAGGGACTGGAGGCGCTGCGTGAGCAGGGGAGCGACCTACCCGAGGGTCAGTGGTCGCTACCTCTGCCTCGCAGCGGCCGCCATTTAAGGGGTAGGTGGGGAGGTGGGGTCAGCTGGGAGGCGGGAGGTGGGCGGGCAGGGGAGCTGGAAGCGGCAAAAAAGAGCGGCAAAAAACGGCGGGAAAAGCGCGGTAGGAGCGGCGGGAAAAGCGGCAAGACGGCGAAAAGGGAACAAGAGCCTACTAAAATCTACTAAAAAGGAGGGGCTGAGAGGGGAGGACGGCGCACGGCACTCGGGGCACACGCACGGGATACAAGGAGAGAAAAGGGGAATTTCAGTCACTCGGGGGCACACGCATGGGATACAAGGAGAGAAAAGGGATTTCAGTCAGCACCAGCACAAGCTCAAGCACTCGGGGTACATGGGCAAGAAGGGGGGAGCACACTCACAGGAGAGGAAGGCAGTCAGGGACTGGAGGCGCTGCGTGAGCAGGGGAGCGACCTACCCGAGGGTCAGTGGTCGCTACCTCTGCCTCGCAGCGGCCGCCATTTAAGGGGTAGGTGGGGAGGCGGGGTCAGCTGGGAGGCGGGAGGTGGGCGGGCAGGGGAGCTGGAAGCGGCAAAAAAGAGCGGCAAAAAAGAGCGGCAAAAAACGGCGGGAAAAGCGCGGTAGGAGCGGCGGGAAAAGCGGCAAGACGGCGAAAAGGGAACAAGAGCCTACTAAAATCTACTAAAAAGGAGGGGCTGAGAGGGGAGGACGGCGCACGGCACTCGGGGGCACACGCACGGGATACAAGGAGAGAAAAGGGGAATTTCAGTCACTCGGGGGCACACGCATGGGATACAAGGAGAGAAAAGGGATTTCAGTCAGCACCAGCACAAGCTCTCAAGCCCTCGGGAGGCTGCTTCTTTGCCAAAGCATAGCAGATCTTTATACAGAGAACGACCCAGCGCGAAATGGATCGTTTCTGCACCGCCCGACCCTTCTTTGCACCAATGTACCCTACAAACAGTTGGTCATCCACCCGGAACTCTTTAGTGCGGTCAAGGTAGAACGATAACGCACTTTTTGGGTCCAGCCGATGGAGACGCTCCTCTTCTTTAGAGGGATACAGAGGTGCAAAGAAGGTGGGCAGGGTGATATTTTGACCCAGATGGAAAGGGGTCACCACCTTGGGGAGGAAAGAGGCACGAGTTCTTAATACTACCTTGTCAGGATATATCATGAGATAAGGTGGCTTTGAAGATAAAGCCTGCAGCTCACTCACTCTCCTGGCAGATGTAATTGCCACCAAAAAGGCTGTTTTAATAGTGAGAAGCCGGAGAGGACAGTTATGCAAGGGCTTGAAGGGAGCACACATAAGGAAGGTAAGAACCAAATTAAGATCCCACTGGGGCATAACGAAAGGCACAGGAGGGAACAGATGCACAAGCCCTTTCAAAAACCTCTGTACTATAGGTGATTTAAACAGAGATGGTTGATCGGGCAACTGAAGAAAAGCTGATCAGGCTGCAAGATAGCCCTTGAGAGTCCCCAAGGAGGAACCCTGCTGGGCAAGAGACAATATAAACAAAAGGATGTTAGACAGAGAAGAAGAAAGAGGACCAATAGACCTCTCTGTACAATATGAAACAAAGCGTTTCCAACGGCAGGCGTAGATCGACTTAGTAGAGGGACGCCTGGCTGCCAGAATGACATCACAAACATCGGGAGGGAGGTCATAAACCATCAACTGTCGCCGCTCAATCTCCACGCATGAAGGCGCAGAGTTGACAGGTTAGGGTGGAGAACCTTCCCCTGCTGCTGCGACAGAAGATCCTCCCGAAGAGGCAGCCTGATTGGAGGACCGATGCTCATTTTGAGAAGCACTGGATACCAAGCTCTCCGTGCCCAATCCGGAGCCACTAGGATTGCTTGGGCCCAGTCGTTCTTGATTTTCTTGAGAACTCTGGCCAGAAGTGGCATAGGCGGAAAGGCGTACAGGAGGCCTGAACTCCACTCGTGAAGAAAAGCGTTGCCTAGCGATAGCCCCCTTGGAAACTCCAACACGCAAAACTGCTGACATTACGCGTTCTCTACGGAGGCGAACAGATCTAACCAAGGCTCTCCCCACTGCTGAAAGAGTCCTTGCTCCACCTCCGGATGGAGACACCATTCGTGATTCTCTAAGCATTTTCGGCTGAGCTTGTCTGCCCTGGCGTTCAGAGAACCTGCCAGGTGTTGAACCACCAGGGTCATGCCCTGTTCCAGCCATGTCCAGAGATGTAAAGCCTCTTGACAAAGGGTCCACAACCCCACACCGCCCTGCTTGTTGCAGTACCACATTGCGGTAGTGTTGTCTGTGAACACCTGCACCACCTTCCCTTTCACAACAGGAAGAAATGCTTTTAATGCTAGCCGGATCGCCCGAAGCTCCAGCAAGATGATGTGGAGCCCGGATTCCGCCAGAGGCCAGTGACCTCTGATCTTCACCTCCCCCAGATGGCCGCCCCCATCCCAGAAGTGAAGCATCTGTCACTACCGTTAGATCTGGTTGGGGAAGGGAGAGGAGCCTGCCTTTGACCCAAACGCAGTTCACTAACCACCACTGCAGATCTTTTGCAGTCCCCTCCGAGATCTGAACCACGTTGGTAAGATTTCCCCGATGCTGTGCCCATTGGAACTTCAGGTCCCACTGCAGAGCCCTCATGCACCATCTGGCATGCTTGACCAATAGGATGCAGGAAGCCATGAGTCCCAACAGCCTCAGAGTCTGTCTCACCAAAATCCAGGATAGAGGCCGAAACATCTGTATCATAACTTGAATATCCTGGGGCCGCTGTTCAGGAGGATAAGCCCGATACTGCACTGTGTCCAGAACAGCCCCGATAAAAGTGAGCTTCTGAGAGGGAGTCAGGTGTGACTTCAGCACATTTATAGTGAACCCCAGTGAATGCAGGAGGTCCGCCTTCGTCTGGAGGTGGGTGACGAGAGCCTGGGGCGTAGAAGCCTTCAACAGCCAATCGTCCAGGTAGGGGAAGACTGAAATCCCTGACCTGCGCAGATGAGCTGCCACCACCGCCATCACCTTTGTGAACACCCGAGGGGCACTGGTGAGACCGAAAGGAAGCACAGTAAACTGAAAGTGCTCGTGGCCCACCTTGAACCGCAGGTAACGCCTGTGGGCTGGCAGGATAGGAATGTGGCAATAGGCATCCTGCAAATCCAACGCTACCATCCAGTCTCCTTGGTCTAGGGCAGACAAAACCTGAGCAAGAGTGAGCACCTTGCATTTCTCCTTCTTGAGGAAGAGATTGACGTCCCTAAGATAGGGCCTTTGTTCTTTTTGGGAATCAGAAAGTAGCGGGAATAACAACCACTGCCTACTTCTGATATCGGGACTCTTTCTATGGCTCCCTTGACCAAGAAAGCCGTAACTTCCTCGCAGAGCAAAGCCAGATGGTCCTCCATCAGCCATTCCTTTGTCGGAGGGATAGAAGGAGGGAAAGACTGGAAGGGAAGGGAGTAGCCCTTCCGTATGATCTGCAGGACCCACTTGTCCATGGTGATGGAAAGCCAATGAGGGAGATGAAAATGAATCCTCCCTCCAACTGGACGGACGTGATCCCGCAGAACCATACTAGGAGGACTTGGGCGCAGTGGATGGGGGCTGTGTGGCGGTCGACCTCCGCCAGACCCTCTGGGTCTGATGGTACCACAACTACGTCCTCTTCCGGGATGCTGTGAAGCCTGAAGACGGTGGCTAAACTGTGGCTGGCGTGGTACCACGCCCCTTCCGAAGCCTTGAAAGGGGCGGAAGACAGACTGCTGTTGTGCTGGCGCTGAAAGGCCCAAGGATCTGGCCGTGTCTCGAGAAGCCTTGAACCTCTCAAGCGCGGAGTCTGCCTTTTAGCCAAAAAGGCGAGAGCCATCAAAAGGCATGTCCATCAAGCTGGACTGGACATCCACTGAGAAACCAGTAGAACGTAGCCAGGTGTGGCGACGTAGGGCCACTGACGTTGAAATCGCTCTGCCCAGCGAGTCGGTCGTGTCCAGACCACATCGGATCGTAATCTTGGCTGCATCTCTCCCATCCTTGACAGCCTTGGTGAGAGTGTCCCATAGGCCCTCCAGGACCTGGGGCAGCACCTGTGCCACCGTATCCCATAAAGTATGGGAATATAGCCCAATAGGCAAGAGGTGTATACGGACCTCAATGCCAGGCTGGTGGAAGAAAACATCTTCTTCCCAAGCTGATCCAGCCTCTTGGATTCCCTATCCAGGGGAGCAGAGGGGAAGGCACCACAGGAAGTAGAGGCTTGGACAACCAAGCTCTCAGGAGTGGGGTGTTATGTCAGGAAACTAGGGTCGCTCGGAGTGGGTCTATGGCAGCGGCTGACCGTCCTATTCACAGGAGCCCCTGTGCTGGGTTTGGACCACGTACCCAGAAGAACGTCTGTAAGAGCCTCATTGAAGGACAACATTGGCTCTGAAGTTGTCACCCCCGGCTGAAGCACTTCTGTCAGGATATTCGTCCTGACTGGCACCATAGGCAAATCTATGTCCAAGACCTCAGCTGCCCTACGCACCACCATAGCGAAAGAAGCACCCTCATCCGTAGCCACATTAGGAGGAGAGAGCATACCAGTATCTGGAGACGTGTCCAGTCCACTGGCATCCCCTAGATCGTCATACCAGTCCTGCTGTAATCCACATTATAAAGGGTCCTCAGACCCCTCCCATTCCTCTCCTGCGTCTGGCTGATCTAAATAATGCTCAGACAATGATGTGGGCTGAATTGGCTCCGTCGAAGTCAGAGTCAACATCGTACGATGTCGCTCCGGCTCTGGATCATCCGGAATAAGGATGGGGCTGCCACCTGTGGGCGCCGGTGGCGGAATCATCGACATCGGACCTGGCGCCGAAGGAGGTCGACTGTGAGAGACCGGCACCGGTCCGGATCCTGGGGTCCCCAACGGCACCGAAGCCACCCGCGTCAAATTTGAAGGGGCCCCTGCTGACCCCACGGGGCCTGAAGACCCACCCGAGGATGCAGCCCGCTCAAAAACGAGATGCATGGCCTCGTAAAACTCTTTTATTTGAGCGGGGGTCGATCCAGTCCCTGGAAAGGGGGGAAGACACGGAGTTGACCCTGGCGACGGCTCTGCAGAACCGCGCTCGGAACGTCGACGTTCCCTAGACGCCTCGTCGGCCGTCGGGCGTGGCGAAGATCAAATCCGCTTGGACTTCTTCTTCTTCTTGTGCCTCTTACCTTCGGATGACCTCGAATGCGAGGAAGAGGACTTGGGGCTCCGGGAGCAGTGCCGCAACCTCCTCCTGCTGCGGGACCGTGACCTCCGCGGAGTCGAGCCAACCGAAGACGAATGTCGGGCCGCAAGAAGCTTAAGGGATCTTTCCCTCAAGGCCTTCGGCGCCATGGCCCGACAGTCGGAGCACAGGTGGAATCTTGGTCCTTCTCCAGGCACCAAAGACAAACACTGTGCAGATCCGTCACCGACATGGTGCGATGAAACGCACCACACAGCTTGAATCCTGTCTTTCTCGAAGACATGACTTCAAACAGTCAAAAAAGCATTGACAAACCGTCGAAGCAGGGTAGCTCTTTCAGGAACTGCGCTTAACCGGCGCGGAAGGAAAAGAACTGACGTACGCGCGCCGAGACGGCGTTTATTTAGACAACCGTGACATCATAGACAGCTCCAATGACATTGATGACGCACGCACAGCTGGTCGACGCACACGGATCCGAACAATGCTGCCCGATGGCGCGCACAGGGTACTGCTCAGAAAAAACACCGGAGTCAAAGGTGACGCCAGG
This sequence comes from Pleurodeles waltl, assembly GCF_031143425.1. Classification (NCBI taxonomy): domain Eukaryota; kingdom Metazoa; phylum Chordata; class Amphibia; order Caudata; family Salamandridae; genus Pleurodeles; species Pleurodeles waltl. Next base: position 769,037,223 of record NC_090446.1, read on the forward strand.
GAATTCGAAGGTAAGGAAGCTGCAGCTAGAAGTCTCTATCAGATATAACAAATCTCAAAAATAGCGATTTTTTGCGTTGCAACCTGGTTTTGCATGTCGCATTTTGCGTCACGCAATTTGCAAATAGAAATATCGCAGTTAGCAATTCGGTATTTCAAGTCGGAAATTGCGAGACGCAAAATGCGATACGCAAAACCAAGTCGCAATTCGATGCACCAATGGCCTTTTGCACATGCAAAATACCACTGTACGAAGTTGGCCCTGTATGTACTATTTCAAAGTAAGAAATAGCATGCAAGAGTCCAAGGGTTCCCCATAGAGGAAAGATAGTGGCAAAAAGAGATAATTATAATGCTCTGTTTTGTGGTAGTGTGGTCGAGCAGTAGGCTTATCAGAGGGTAGTGTTAAGCATTTGTTGTACATACACACAGGCAATAAATGAGGAACACACACTCAAAGACAATTCCAGGCCAATAGGTTTTTGTATAGAAAAATATATTTTCTTAGTTTATTCTAAGAACCACAGGTTCAAGATTTACAATCAATACTTTAAATGAAAGGTACTTCACTCAGGTATCATAGGAACTTTGAATCAACAAAATAGCATGTACAGTTTTGGCAAAAATGGCAATAAGCTATTTTAAAACTAGACACAGTGCAAATTTCAACAGTTCCTGGGGGAGGTAAGTATTTGTTAGTTTTGCAGGTAAGTAAACCACCTACAGGGTTCAAAGTTGGGTCCAAGGTAGCCCACCGTTGAGGGTTCAGGGCAACCCCAAAGTTACCACACCAGCAGCTCAGGGCCGGTCAGGTGCAGAGGTCAAAGTGGTGGCCAAAACGCCCAGGCTTCAATGGAGAAGGGGGTGACCCGGTTCCAGTCTTCCAGCAGGTACGTACCCGCGACTTTGGAGGGCAGACTAGGGGGGTTTTGTAGGGCACCGGGGGAGACACAAGTCAGCACAGAAAGTACACCCTCAGCGGCATGGGGGTGGCACGGGGGCGGCCGGGTGCAGTGTGCAAACAGGCGTCGGGTTCGCAATAGGTTTCAATGGGAGACCCAGGGGTCTCTTCAGCGATGCAGGCAGGCAAAGGGGGGGACTCCTCGGGGTAGCCACCACCTGGGCTAGGGAGAGGGCCTCCTGGGGGTCACTCCTGCACTGGAAGTCGGATCCTTCAGGTCCTGGGGGCTGCGGGTGCAGTGTGTTTACCAGGCGTCGGGTTCTTTGAAGCAGGCAGTTGCGGTCAGGGGGAGCCTCATGATTCCCTCTGCAGGCGTCGCTGTGGGGGTTTAGGGGGGTCAACTCTGGCTACTCACGGGCTCGCAGTCGCCGGGGAGTCCTCCCTGTAGAGTTAGTTTTCCGCAGGTCGAGCCGGGGGCGTCGGGTGCAAAGTGGAAAGTCTCACGCTTCCGGCGGGAAACGTGTGGTCTTTTAAAAGTTGCTTCTTTGTTGCAAAGTTGCAGTTTTAGTGAACAGGGCCGCTGTCCTCGGGAGCTTCTTGGTCCTTTTAGATGCAGGGTAGTCCTCTGAGGCTTCAGAGGTCGCTGGACCCTGGGGGACGCATCGCTGTTGCAGTTTTTCTCAAAGTGGGGAGACAGGCTGGTAGGGCTGGGGCCAAAGCAGTTGGTGTCTCCGTCTTCTCTGCAGGGCTTCAGGTCAGCAGTCCTTCTTCATCTTCAGGTTCCAGGAATCTATCTTGCTTGGTTCTGGGGGCCCCTAAATACTCAGTTTAGGGTTTGTTTAGGTCTGGGGGGTTAGTAGCCAATGGCTACTAGCCCTGAGGGTGGCTACACCCTCTTTGTGCTTCCTCCATGAGGGGAGGGGGGCACATCCCTAATCCTATTGGGGGAATCCTCCATCTGCAAGATGGAGGATTTCTAAAAGTCAGTCACCTCATCTCAGGACACCTTAGGGGTTGTCCTGACTGGCCAGTGACTCCTCCTTGTTTTTCTCATTATCTCTCCTGGACTTGCCACCAAAAGTGGGGGCTGTATCCAGGGGGCAGGCATCTCCACTAGCTGGAGTGCCCTGGGGCATTGTAACACGAAGCCTGAGCCTTTGAGGCTCACTGCTAGGTGTTACAGTTCCTACAGGGGGGAGGTGTGAAGCACCTCCACCCAGAGCAGGCTTTGTTTCTGTCCTCAGAGAGCACAAAGGCTTTCACCACATGGGGTCAGAAACTCGTCTCTCAGCAGCAGGCTGGCACAGACCAGTCAGTCCTGCACTGAACAATTGGGTAAAATACAGGGGGCATCTCTAAGATGCCCTCTGTGTGCATTTTTTAATAAATCCAACACTGGCATCAGTGTGGGTTTATTATTCTGAGAAGTTTGATACCAAACTTCCCAGTATTCAGTGTAGCCATTATGGAGTTGTGGAGTTCGTTTTTGACAGACTCCCAGACCATATACTCTTATGGCTACCCTGCACTTACAATGCCTAAGGTTTTGCTTAGACACTGTAGGGGTATAGTGCTCATGCACCTATGCCCTCCCCTGTGGTATAGTGCACCCTGCCTTAGGGCTGTAAGGCCTGCTAGAGGGGGTGACTTACCTATGCCACAGGCAGTGTGAGGTTGGCATGGCACCCTGAGGGGAGTGACATGTCAACTTAGTCATTTTCTCCCCACCAGCACACACAAGCTGGCAAGCAGTGTGTCTGTGCTGAGTGAGGGGTCCCTAGGGTGGCATAAGACATGCTGCAGCCCTTAGAGACCTTCCCTGGCATCAGGGCCCTTGGTACCAGGGGTACCAGTTACAAGGGACTTATCTGGGTGCCAGGGTTGTGCCAATTGTGGAGACAATGGTACATTTTAGGTGAAAGAACACTGGTGCGGGGGTCAGGTTAGCAGGGTCCCAGCACACTTCTCAGTCAAGTCAGCATCAGTATTAGGCAAAAAGTGGGGGGTAACTGCAACAGGGAGCCATTTCCTTACACAAGCCCCCCCCAGCCCACAGGCCAGGAGACTCAGCCAAAGCTGGGAGAGTCTTCCTAGTCTGTCAGGCGAGGAAGAGTAGAGGAAATAGGCTGGTTTGTTGCAGGGCCTACTCTGCCTTACATCCTCCTGTTCAGGTCATTCGCTCTGGGGAACTGACCCACTTCCACAGTAATAGAACCTAGTCTGAATTGCCTCTTGTCTGTTCCTTTTATGTCTTCACCCATTCTCTCTATTTTGGGGTTAGAGGTATCCACCTCTGCTAATCTTATCTTAGCCAGGGTCACCCCTAGCTTACCCAAAGAGGTTACCCAGAGCTGGAGTAACCCCACCATGACCAACATGGTCAGGGGGCCTAACTTGCTATTTGGCATGGGGTCAGACCACCATGCCAAGGATATTGCAGCCATAAAGGCTAACACCCAGCAGAGGCCACTGACAGCTGTCAGTGCCCAGAACCCCACCTTTAGCTCTTCACCTGCAAGGGAAGGAGCTAAGTTACAGGCTTCTTCGGGTTCAGGGTGCCTGTCTGCTATGTAAGAGTGGGGGGTTACTACATCTTGTAGTAAACACCCTTCTTCCACTCTTTCTTCTGTTAACTGAGGAGCCACCCACTCAGGTTTAACAGTTGCCTGACTAGCCAGGACTTCTTGTGGGTCAGGTTGGACTTTACCAGTGCAATTTTTGGAGTTCTCCCCTACTGGAGCAGAATCTCCTTGGCTTGCTGGAACCTTGGCTAAAGGTTGTCCACCTTTCCTACTCTGTTTTCCTTTCTTTTTCTTCTGGGGCCTACTTGCAGTTACTGCAGGGGTATACGACCGACTCACTGGGCAGAGCGATTTCATCGTCATTGGCCCTACGTCGCCACGCCTGGCTATGTTCTACTGGTTTTTCAGGGGATGTCCAGTCCAGCTTGATGGACATGCCCTTTGATGGCTCTCGCCTTTTTGGCGAAAAGGCAGACTCCGCGCTTGAGAGGTTCAAGGATTCTCGAGCCACGGCTAGATCCTTGGGCCTTTCAGCGCCGGCACGACAGCAGTCTGTCTTTCACCCCTTCCGAGGCTTCGGGAGGGGCGTGGTACCACGCCAGCCACAGTTTAGCCACCGTCCTCAGGCTTCACAGCATCCCGGAAGAGGACGTGGTCGTGGTACCATCAGACCCAGAGGGTCTGGCCAGAGGTCGGCCGCCACACAGCCACCCTCCACTGCGCCCAAGTCCTCCTAGTGTGGTTCTGCGGGATCATGTCCGTCCAGTTGGAGGGAAGCATTACCTGCGGTTCAAGGTGGGCCACGAGCATTTTCAGTTTACCGTGCTTCCTTTCGGTCTCACCAGTGCCCCTCGGGTGTTCACAAAGGTGATGGCGGCGGTGGCAGCTCATTTGCACAGGTCAGGGATTTCAGTCTTCCCCTACCTGGACGATTGGCTGTTGAAGGCTCCTCCGCCCCAGGCTCTCGTCACCCACCTCCAGACGACTGTGGACCTCTTGCATTCGCTGGGGTTCACTATAAATGTGCCGAAGTCACTCCTGACTCCTTCTCAGAAGCTCTCTTTCATCGGAGCTGTTCTGGACACAGTGTAGTATCTGGCTTATTGCCCGATCAGTGGGTTCAGGATATTCAGGCTATGATTCCGATGTTTCGGCCTCTATCCTAGATCTCAGTGAGACAGACTCTGAGGCTGCTGGGACTCATGGCTTCCTGCATCCTGTTGGTCAAGCATGCCAGATGGCACATGAGGGCTCTGCAGTTGGACCTGAAGTTCCAATGGCCACAGCATCAGGGAAATCTTATTGACGCGGTTCAGATCTCAGAGAGGACTGCGGAAGATCTGCAGTGGTGGTTAGTGAACTGCGAGTGGGTCAAGGGCAGACCCCTCTCCCTTCCCTAACCAGATCTAACGGTAGTGACAGATGCGTGACTTCTGGGATGGGGCGGCCATCTGGGGGAGGTGGAGATCAGAGGTCACTGGTCTCTGGTGGAATCCGGGCTCCACATCAACTTGTTGGAGCTTCGGGCGATCCGGCTAGCATTAAAAGCATTTCTTCCTGTTGTGAAAGAGAAGGTGGTGCAGGTGTTAACGGACAACACTACTGCAATGTGGTACTGCAATAAGCAGGGCGGTGTGGGGTCTTGGACCCTTTGTCAAGAGGCTTTACGCCTCTGGACATGGCTGGAACAGCAGGGCATGACCCTGGTGGTTCAACACCTGGCAGGTTTTCTGAACGCCAGAGCAGACAAACTCAGCCAAAAATGCTTAGAGGATCACAAATGGTGTCTCCATCTGGAGGTGGCGCAAGGACTCTTTCAGCAGTGGGGAGAGCCGTGGTTAGATCTGTTCGCCTCTGCAGAGAACGCGCAATGTCAGCAGTTTTTCGTGTTGGAGTTTCCAAGGGGGCTATCGCTAGGCAACGCTTTTCGTCGTGAGTGGAGTTCAGGCCTCCTGTACGCTTTTCCGTCTATACCACTTCTGCCCAGAGTTCTCAAGAAAATCAAGAACGACCGGGCCCAAGTAATCCTTGTGGCTCCGGATTGGGCACGGAGAGGCCCTGATTCTGACCCCGGCGGTCTGAGACCGCCGGGGCCAGGGTCGGCGGGAGCACCGCCGACAGGCCGGCGGTGCCCCGCAGGGCATTCTGACCGCGGCGCTTTGGCCGCGGTCAGATTTGGAAAACCGGCGGTCTCCCGCCGGTTTTCCGCTGCCCTTGAGAATCCTCCATGGCGGCGGAGCGCGCTCAGCCGCCATGGGGATTCTGACACCCCCTACCGGGTCTCCCGCCAGGAACAGGATGGCGGTAGGGGGTGCCGCGGGGCCCCTGGGGGCCCCTGCAGTGCCCATGCCAATGGCATGGGCACTGCAGGGGCCCCCATAAGAGGGCCCCACTTAGTATTTCAGTGTCTGCTATGCAGACACTGAAATACGCGACGGGTGCCACTGCACCCGTCGCACCTTCCCACTCCGCCGGCTCAATTCTGAGCCGGCGTCCTCGTGGGAAGGATGATTTGCCCTGGGCTGGCGGGCGGCCTTTTGGCGGTCGCCCGCCAGCCCAGGGCAAATCCCAAAATACCCTCAGCGGTCTTTCGACCGCGGAGTGGTATTTTGGTGGGGGAACTCTGGCGGGCGGCCTCCGCCGCCCGTCAGGGTCAGAATGACCCCCAGAGTTTGGTATCCAGAGCTTCTCAAAATGAGCATCGGTCCTCCAATCAGGCTGCCTCTTCGGGAGGATCTTCTGTCGCAGCAGCAGGCGAAGGTTCTCCTCCCGAACCTGTCAACTCTGCGCCTTCATGCGTGGAGATTGAGCGGCGACAGTTGATGGTTTATGACCTCCCTCCCGAGGTCTGTGATGTCATTCTGGCAGCCAGGCGTCCCTCTACTAAGTCGATCTACGCCTGCCGTTGGAAACGTTTTGTTTCTTATTGTTCAGAGAGGTCTATTGATTCTCTTTCTTCTTCTCTGTCTAACATCCTTTTGTTTATTTTGTCTCTCGCCCAACAGGGTTCCTCCTTGGGGACTCTCAATGGCTATTTTGCAGCCTTATCGGCTTTTCTTCTTTTGCCTGATCAACCATCTCTGTTTAAATCACCTATAGTACAGAGGTTTTTGAAAGGGCTTGTACATCTGTTCCCGCCTGTGCCTTTCGTTATGCCCCAGTGGGATCTTAATTTGGTTCTTACCTTCCTTATGTGTGCTCCTTTCGAGCCCTTGCATAACTGTCCTCTCCGGCTGCTCACTATTAAGACAGCCTTTTTGGTGGCAATTACATCTGCCAGGAGAGTGAGTGAGCTGCAGGCTTTATCTTCTAAGCCACCTTATCTTATGATATATCCTGACAAGGTGGTGTTAAGAACTCGTGCCTCTTTCCTCCCCAAGGTGGTGACCCCTTTCCATCTGGGTCAAAATATCACCCTGCCCACCTTCTTTGCACCACCGCATCCCTCTAAGGAAGAGGAGCGTCTCCATCGACTGGACCCAAAAAGAGCGTTATCGTTCTACCTTGACCGCACTAAAGAGTTCCGGGTGGACGACCAACTCTTTGTGGGGTACGTTGGTGCAAAGAAGGGTCAGGCAGTACAGAAACGATCCATTTCGCGCTGGGTCGTTCTCTGTATAAAAATATGCTACGCTTTGGCGAAGAAGCAGCCTCCTGAGGGCTTGAGAGCTCATTCCACTAGGGGGAAAGCTGCTACCACTGCGTTAGCACGTGGCGTACCGGTGGTGGACATCTGTCAGGCCGCAACGTGGGCTTCTTTACACACCAATGCGAAACACTACTGCCTGGATAGCCAGGTGAGAAGAGAGGGGCATTTTGCCCGTTCTGTCTTTCAGGACTTCCTAGTATAAATAAAAAAAAATTAAAAAAATCTCTTTCAGACCCACCATCATGGGTTATAGCTTGGGTATCTATTCTAAGGTAAGGAAGCTGCAGCTAGAAGTCTCTATCAGATGAACAAGTTACTTACCTTCGGTAACGAGGTATCTGGTAGAGACTCTATCTAGCTGCAGATTCCTTACACCCGCCCAAGCCTCCCCGCTCTGGGGAAATTGTTTCTCATGTGAGTATGTGTATATATATATATATATATATATATATATATATATATATATATATGTATACATGTTTCTATGTGTACATATGTATATTTTTGATTTTGACAACTTTTGCCTTTCTTATAGGCATGAAAGTGTTTTTACTCCAAACAGTCAAAGAGGTTAAATGTGTATTGGTTAGTTCTTCCATGACTCTGCGCTTCTGGCGCAGGAAGTTGTGGAAAAGAACTGATGTGCGCGCGCCGAGACGGCGTCTATATAGACAACCATGACGTCATAGACGGCTCCAACGACGCAGACGATGCACGCGGAGCTGGTCGACGCACGCGGATCCGAACAACACCGTCCGACGGCGCGTGCGCAGGGTACTGCTCAGAAAAATCTCCGGATTCAAAGCTGACTCCAGGGAATTCTAAGGTAAGGAATCTGCAGCTAGATAGAGTCTCTACCAGATACCTCGTTATCGAAGGTAAGTAACTTGTTATTTAGGCATAGCCCATGAAATCATACAGCTCTCCCTTCCTTGCTTCTGATGTAGCAGAAATTTTAGTACTGTCCCTCATGTCACAGTGATCATGTATGCGTGACAGTTTATGCATTATGTTAATCAAAGTATTAATAGTGTGATTGTATAGTGATGCACTGGGAGGCTATATTAGTGTGCATTCAATCTAGACTAGCTGTCTATCTGCTCCCAAAGGGAATCTACACTTTAATCATATTTAAAGGTAGCCCCCATGTTACCCTATGAGAGGGACAGGCGTTGCAACAGTAAAAAACTAATTTAGCAATATTTCACTGCCAGGACATATAAAACACATTACTATGGCCCTCATTATGACATTGGCGGTAAGTCCTGCTTACCGCCATGCTGACTGCTGCCAAGGCGGTTTACCACTACCCATATTATGACACACACACACATAGGCATCCGTCACTATACAGACACACACAAGTCCACCAGCCCAAAGGTCAGTGATAAACTGGCGGTACCAAAACCCACACCATTACACCAACAGAACTACTCCCACAGCATTATGACCCGCCTCATCCTCGACATACCCCGCAGCAGCCACATCTCCGCACACATGAGACACCTGCATTGGCTCCCTGCCAGCAAAAGGATCACCTTCCGACTTCTCACCCACGCACACAAAGCCCTCTACGACAAGGGACCGGAATACCTCAACAGACGCCTCAGCTTCTACGTCCCCACCCGCCTCCTCCGCTCCTCTGGCCTCGCACTCGCTGCTGTCCCTCGCATCCGCCGCTCCACAGCGGGTGGGAGATCTTTCTCCTTCCTGGCGGCCAAGACCTGGAACTCCCTCCCCACCAGCCTCAGGACCACCCAGGACCACTCCGCTTTCCGGAGACTCCTAAAGACCTGGCTGTTCGAACAGCGATAACCCCCCCTTTTTCCCCTAGCGCCTTGAGACCCGCACGGGTGAGTAGCGCGCTTTATAAATGTTAATGATTTGATTTGATTTGATTTGATGACCCACGAATCACCACGGCGGACATTCAACTGTGGTAAACCATTGGCGGTAAATACCGCTGCACTGAAAATACACACACACATACAAAACACCACCACATTGGACAATTTGAATAACACACACCTCACACCCATATACATACAACATCCACACACCAACACCACTATAAAACACACACCCACAATACCCACAACCCTTTATGACTAAAACAATTGCCACCACAGATACAGCAAGAGCACCCACACAACCAGAGCCACAGAACAACATCACCTATACACCATCCATGCACCTCACAGCACACACCCCAACACATCACCCCACACACCCTCACACACACTACTCACACTACACCCATGACACCACAAAGGCACCGCAGGTTCTCAGAGGAGGAGCTAAGGGTCATGGTAGAGGAAATCATCCGGGTAGAGCCACAGCTATTCGGATCACAGGTGCACCAGACATCCATTGCTAGGAAGATGGAACTATGGTGGAGAATCGTGGACAAGGTCAATGCCGTGGGACAGCACCCAAGAACAAGGGATGACATCAGGAAGAGGTGGAACGACCTACAGGGGAAAGTGCGTTCCCTTGTTGCAAGACACCAGATAGCAGCACAGAGGACTAGCGGTGGGCCCCCACCTCCTCAGCCCACAACTAACAATATGGGAGGAGCAAATCTTGGCAATACTGCATCCTGAGGGCCTGGCAGGAGTAGGAGGACTAGACTCTGATAAGTCGAAACTCTATTATTATCAACCCCCTACCTGCATGACATCACATACCCCCACCCTCACCCTCACTCCCATCACTCCATCACCTCACATACACCCCACCATCACGACCCACCCCTCCCACTACCAAGTCCTGCATGCAACACCAATGCATGGACACCCATCACAGACCTGCATGGACACCCATCACCAAAGCATGCATACTTGAGACAATCACCTATCCAACAAAATCACCACTCACACAAGCCTAACCTGCCAGGGAAATCACAACCATACAGGGCAACACACCCATGCACAAGATGGCACATGCAGAATCAATAACACTGCATTTACATCCCCACAGGTCCCCCACACAATGTCACCGGAGAGAAGGTCCCAGCAACATCCAGTCCCCCCACAAAAGAGGTCCACAGTGATGACAGCAGCTCTGCACGACAGGATCAGGATGACCAACCTGGGCCATCAGGGACCTCAGGACAGTCGGTTACCCAGGCACAGTCACAGACAATCACAGAGCCTCCCCCCTCAGGAAACACCACCACAATACCCACCCAGCAGACCTATATCTCTGTCCCCAGGCCATGTCAATCAGCAGTGTGTCCACCACTACAGGGGCCACAGGGCACCCCACAAACACAGGATGATCAGGGAACTGGGGTCAGTGGCAGTGGGCACACGGTTCAGGGGACAGAGGCACAGGACAACAGGGAAGCTGGGATGACTGCTGTGCGAAAAGGGGAGGACAGGCCCAGGGAACCGACTCACCACAAGGCACTCACCAACATCCTGGGAGCATACCACCATTCCCAGGAGACGATGGGCTAGATACTGGCCAAGTTGCAGGAGAGCCAGCGGCTGCAGGAGGGACAGTATCTGGGGATCAGGGAGGACCTGAGGGACATCCACACCACCCTGGTCTACATTGCAGGGGTGCTGGCAGACATGGCCAACACCATGAGGGAGGCAGTGGCATACCAAAGGGCCCCTGACACTAACCAAAACGATGAACAGCCCTCCACCTCCGCTGACGCTAGTGGACAGGAGGACCCGTCACAGGAACAACAGGCAACCAGCACTCAACCCCCTGCAGAAGGAGAACGACTCCGCAAACATCCCTGCTATCCGGGCTGACGCCAGAGAACATTGCCAAGACCCCCTCCAGGAAACATGACTCTCCTGATTGTAACCTTTGTGTCCCACTCTGTCACCCTGTCCACCTTCAACTGCCATTGCTCCTCTTCCTATGCCCCCTTGGACAATGCACCTGTGATACAAACAGACTGGAATTCATACCTGGACTCTCCTCCACCACCCCCACAGCCTATAGCAATACCCCATCCACTTATTAGCACATAAATAAATATCCTTGTACAAAATACAAGTATTGAGTCTGTCAAGTGATTGAACTATGTATTTGTTTAATAATCTGTAGACATTGTAATTCGACTGTACAGTAATGTATACATAGGTATGACCTGTAGTTGGCTGCAGTCAGTACACCAGGAGCCAGAGTGGGTCACAGATATCTGTAAATAGACATGTCAAAGGGTACAGTAAGTGGCCATAGTACTGGGAATATCAGCCTGCTAGTGAAAATTTACAATACAAAAATGCAACGGAAGGTGAAGTTAGTGTCTTACCTGTGTGTCACTGGAAGTACTGTTGTATGATTGATGTTCTATTGTCCACATCCTCATCCTCTGCCTCATATTCGTCACTGTCCACAGGCTCCAATGCTACCACACGCCCGTCTCCAGCCTCATCCTTCTGCAGAAAAGGCACCTGGTGACGTAAGGCAAGGTTGTGCAACATGCAACATGCCACGATGATCTGGCACACCTTCTTGGGTGAGTAGTACAGGGAAGCACCTGTTTGTTTGAGGCACCGAAACCTGGCCTTCAGGAGGCCGAAGGTTCGCTCTATAATTCTTCTTGTTCGCCCATGTGCCTCATTGTTGCGTTCCTCTGCCTCTGTCCTAAGATTCCTCACTGGGGTCAGTAGCCATGAGAGGTTGGGGTAACCAGAGTCACCTGAAAATACTGAGGGATATCTGTTAGCCTGACACTAACCCTTAGGACCAACCCATACCCATACACCAACATATACTGAGTGGGGACCATGGGCTCACCTATTAGCCACACCCTCTGCCTCTTGAGTTAAGCCATCACATATGGTATACTGCTATTCCTCAGGATAAAGGCATCATGCACAGACCCTGGATACTTTGCATTGACACAGGAGATGTACTGGTCCGCCAGGCACACTATCTGCACATTCATCAAGTGAAAGCTTTTTTGATTTTTGAACACCTGTTCATTTCTCCGGGGTTCACATGCAATATGTGTACCATCAATTGCCCTAGTGATGTTGGGGATATGTCCCATTGCATAGAAGTCAGCTTTCACTGTGGCCAAATCCTCCACCTGGGGGAAAAACAATGTAGCTGCACATGTGTTTCATCAGGGCAGACAACACTCTGGTCAGCACTGTTGAGAACATTGGCTGAGACATTCCTGCTACCAAGCCCACTGTCACTTGGAAGGAGCCACTTGCCAAGAAATGGAGCACAGATAGGACTTGCACAAGAGGGGGGATCCCAGTGGGGTGACGGATAGCAGAGATCAGGTCTGGCTCTGATTGGGCACACAGTTCTTGGATTGTGGCCGTGTCAAGTCTGTAGGTGAGGATAATGTGCCTGTCCTCCATTGTTGCCAAGTCCACCAGGGGTCTATACACGGGGGATGTCTCCATCTCCTATTTATCCTCAGTGGTTGTAATCTAGGGGGCAAAACAATGAGCATCTGATCAGTATTCAACATTTCTAAAATGTACAGTGCATTTCATGTTGTGACAGAAACAGTATGTTGCTGTATAGGCCCAAATAGTGCCTATGTGTACTGTGACACAGTTAGGTGCATTGGCCTGCCCGTCCTCCCCCCCCGAAATGATGTCCGCCTGTCCCGTGTGGATGGACATGTGGAAATGAGGTAATGCCGCTGATGTTGTGTGCCGCTGGGGGAGTGGGTCGAGTGCTGCAGTGCAATTCTTCATTGGTTGTCATTGGGCCCTATGGATTACAGTAGCCAATGGTGATGTACGCTGGTGGTGACGGTACGCACCGCCGCAGACGTGACCGCCATTTTCTATCTGTTCTCTTACTTGCTACCTGACCTTCAATAGGAGAAGACCTACACTGCATGTGCTGCTGTGACCTGTGTCTGGAACTGACCATTGCTCGTGTCACTGGGGAAAGGGCCCCTGCCTTCACTGCAGCGGAGTTGGAGAGACTGGTGCACGGGGTTCTAACCCAGTACCGAATGCTGTATGGGCCTCCAGACCAACAGGTGAATACGCTGTAAGCACGATGCATGGGTTATGAATGCATGGAGTGCTGTATGTGAGGGCCTTGTGTAAGGGGAGAGGGGTGGTTGAAGGGTCCTGGGCAGCGTGCTGCATGTATGGTGGGAAATGTACGAGCGTGAGGGGATGGGAGGGATATGGTGGGTCATTAGTGTAACAGACCGGATGGTATGACTGATGCCCTTTTTCTTCGTGTATTTCCTCTGCAGGTCAGCGCCCATCAGAAAAAGGGTATATGGCGTGCCATCTTCAAGGATGTGCGGACCCTGGGGGTCTACGGCAGGCGGAGCACCCACTGTCGCAAACGGTGGGAGGACCTGAGACACTGGGCAAGAAAGATGGCAGAGGCCCATCTGGGGATGGCCTCCCAACGAGGAAGGGGCACCCGTCGAACCCTGACCCCCATGATGTTCTGCATACTGGCGGTGGCCTATCCGGAGCTGGATGGGCGCTTGAGGCCATCACAGTAGCCACAAGGGGGTGAGTAGTTTCCCAATATACTACTTACGCGTGGTGGGGTTGTCTCCGGGTGGGGGATGTGGGCCTGTTGGTGCCCCTAGGCCAGGCCGGACATTGCAGGGTAAGTTCCTTGTTGGGCAGGGGCTGATGAACTCCACCTCCAACCAAGCTAGTGGGTATCCACTACTGGGCAGGGCTCTGTGGGTCTCAGGTATGCTGCAATTGGCATTAGGTATTACTGTCCATGGCATGGTGACTAGTATTGTGACTGGTAGTGCATTGCCTAGTGCCTAGGGAGGTTCCCTGTGTGTTGTGTACACCAACGGTGGTGTTGTTGCTGCCACTGACCAAGTGTATCCTCTATCTCTTCCCCCCCTTTTTGTTTTGTCACGCTGTCGTTATGTGCATTAGCATCATCTGGCGGAGGAGCAGTGGCACTGGTGACGGAGGGAGCTGCATCCCACAAGGCCCATGAGGCCAAATCCACTGATGGTGAGGGCACCAGTGCGACGGAAGGCGAGGGGAGCACCACGACGGAGACAGGAGGGGACAGTTCTGGAAGTGATACCTCCTCCGATGAAAGCTCCCTAGTGGTGGCGGACAGCTCTGTGGCTACCCCAACTACAGGTACAGCCACCACACTCTGTACCAGCAGCCCCTCAGTGAGTTTCCCGTGCCCGTTCACCCTGGAGGGCGGGCATCTCCTTCGCCCCAGGCCCCTCAGGCCCTGCCCTAGTTAGCCCTGCCGCCCTGAGTAAGGAGGCTATTAACCTCCTGAGATCCATATCTGTTGGGCAGTCAACCACTGTGAATGCCATCCAGGGGCTGACAGGGCATTTGCAACAAACAAATGCATTCCTGGAGTGCATTCACTCTGGCATGGCGGCCCAACAGAGATCATTCCAGGCTCTGGCCTCCTCTCTGATGGCAGCCATTGTTCCTGTCTCTAGCCTCCCCCTCCAACTTCCTCTGCCCAGTCCTATTCCCCTGAACCCCAACCTATCCCAAGCACACATTCAGACCAGCATGCACCCAAGACAACACACAGGAGTGGCTCAGACACAGGAGTGGCTCAGGCAAACACAAGCACCACACATCATCCCACAGGCACTCACACAAAGAGCGTCCAGATGCAGACACTCCAACATCCACTGCCTCCACTGTGTCGCCCTCCTCCTCATCGTCCACCTCCCGCCCAGTAGCGTCTCCACTCACACCTGCATGCACTACATCCACACCCACTGCCTCCATCACCATCACGCCTATCACTGCACGCCCCTCACATGCAGTCACCACCCCCACATCCATGCACATGTCCCCTGTGTCCTCTCCCACTGTGTCTGTACCCCCTCCTCCCAAAGTACACAAACGCAAGCACTCAGACAGGCAACAGCCAACCACCTCACAACACCATCCAGCCCATGCACCTGCACCCAAACACAGCAGACAGACACCTCCAACAACCACTCCCTCTTCCTCCACTCCCAAACCTTCACCCTCTTCCCGTCCCAGTGTCCCTAAGAAGCTTTTCTTCTCTGCCGTTGACCTCTTCCCTACCCCTACCCCCCGTCCTTCATGTCAGTCCAGGGTGGGCAGAACCCAGGCTAGCACCTCAGCCACCCAGTCCACAGCCACAGTAGTTTAGGCAGCTACTGCAGGTATGAGAGGCTCCAAGGAAACACCCATCAGCACTGGCATTGTACCTGCACCAGCTGCAAGGGGAAGGGCACGGAAGTACCACCAGCTGCCAAGGGGAAGGGCAAGGATGTGCCACCAGCTGGCAAGGAGGCACCACCAGCTTGCAAGAGCAAGGAGGCACCACCAGACAGCAAGGGCAAAGGGCCTCCCCCACCACTGCCTGCACCGCCATCAGCACCACTGCCAGCAGCCCTGTGGCAGACATTATGGACTGGGCAGTGTCCCTCCATTTGTACATATGTAAATACTGTTTTGTTCTTGAGGACGTATTTCTAGTATTTTGTCTTATTACACTCACTTCAATCAATTCCGGGTACGGGGTGGATGTGTAATGTTGTTGCATCTGTTTGTGTGTATGCTGTTGGGGGTGGGGGTGTTGCATGTTGCATGTGGGTGTCACTCTCTTTTTCCTCCCCCCTCCCCTGTGTGCTAGGCAGCCGTACTCACCGTGGTCGTCATCACCGGCATTGGTATTCCTGGTGTAGGAGGAGGTAGACCAGCATGGGGAACATCTGCAGTTCGGGCTCTATGGTGTCATGGTTCTTCCCTGAGTCTCCAGAGGTAAGTACTTTGCCTACTGTGTACTGTTTCCGCCATGCTTTTGATGTCGTTTGTACTGCCCCGGAAAAGGTGGGGGATAGGCCTCTTGTAATACTGTGGGTGGTACTTGTCTTCCGGCTGGCTATTGGGGGTTACGGCCATGATGCTTGTTGCTACCACCATGGCAGTTAGGGGGTGATTCTGACCCCGGCGGTCTTAGACCGCCGGGGCCAGGGTCGGCGGGAGCACCGCCGACAGGCCGGCGGTGCCCCGCAGGGCATTCTGACCGCGGCGCTTTGGCCGCGGTCAGTGCAGGAAAACCGGCGGTCTCCCGCCGGTTTTCCGCTGCCCGTCAGAATCCTCCAAGGCGGCGCAGCATGCTGCGCCGCCTTGGGGATTCTGACACCCCCTACCGCCATCCTGTTCCTGGCGGTTCGCCCGCCAGGAACAGGATGGCGGTAGGGGGTGTCGCGGGGCCCCCGTAAGAGGGCCCCGCAAAGTATTTCAGTGTCTGCAAAGCAGACACTGAAATACGCGACGGGTGCAACTGCACCTGTCGCACCTTCCCACTACGCCGGCTCCATTCGGAGCCGGCGTCCTCGTGGGAAGGTCGATTTGCCCTGGGCTGGCGGGCGGCCTTTTGGCGGCCGCCCGCCAGCCCAGGGCAAATCCCAAAATACCCTCAGCGGTCTTTTGACCGCGGAGCGGTATTTTGGAGGGGGAACATTGGCGGGCGGCCTCCGCCGCCCGCCAATGTTAGAATCACCCCCTTAGTGTGTTAAAGTGGCTGTCTGTGTGGGTGGTTTCCTCCTTGGTCATAATTCTATTTTTTTCCCCGCTTGCTAGTTGGTGGTATTATCGCCGCTTTATCACCGACCGCCAGGGTTGTAACGAGGGCCTATATGTCCTACCTTAATCATACACTGCACCCTGCCCTGCCCTTGGAGCTACCTAGGGCCTACCTTAGGGGTGTCTTACATGTAAGAAAAGGGAAGGTTTAGGCCAAGTCGAGTTTACAGTTAAAAACTGCACACACAGACACTGCAGTGGCAGGTCTGAGACATGATTACAGAGCTACTTAGGTGGGTGGCACAACCAGTGCTGCAGGCCCACTATTAGCATTTGATTTACAGGCCTTTGGCACCTCTAGAGCACTTTACTAGTGACTTGTAAAGTAAATGAAATATGCCAATCATGAATAAACCAATTACATACACATTTTGTATAGGAGCACTTGCACTTTAGCACTGGTTAGCAGTGGTAAAGTGCCCAGAGTAACAAAAACAGCAACAACAGAGTCTAGCACACATTAACTCCCTGAGAAACAGAGGCAAAAGGTTAAGGGTGGCCACGCCAAGGATGAAAAGTCTAACACGTGCCCCCCCCCGCTGAAAGTGGGGAGCAACTACCCAACCTCATGGGAGTTCTCATCACTAAGGCGTAGGAACCTGGACAGACCATCAGCATTGGCGTGTTCTGTATCAGGATGGTGTTCCACCGTAAAGTCCATCCCATGTAGGGAAATGGACCACCACAACAGTTTTGGATTCTCACCCCTCATCTGCATTAACCATCTGATGGGCCTGTGGTCGGTCTGAACCCGGAAGTGAGTCCCAAACAAGTAGGGTCTTAGCTTCTTCAGCGCGCAGACCACGGCAAATGCTTCACGTTCTTTGGCACTCCACCTACGTTCCCTGGGAAGTAACCTCCTGCTAATGAAGTCTACAGGTTGATGTAGACCCTCTTCATTAAGCTGTGAGAGTACTGCTCCAATGCCATGCTCTGAGGCGTCTGTTTGCACAACAAACTCCTTGGAGTAGTCAGGTGCCTTCAGGAGAGGTGCTGTGCACATGGCAGCCTTCAGGACAGGAAAAGTGGTCTGGCAAACCTCTGTCCAGATCACCTTCCTGGGTTGCTTCTTAGAGGTCGACTCAGTCAAGGAGGTCACAATGCTACCATATCCTTTGACAAACCTCCTGTAGTATCCTGTGAGACCTAAGAAGGCTCTCACTTCAGTCTGAGTCTTGGGAGGCTCCCAAGCCACAATGGTATCGATATTAGGCTGTAAGTGGGCCACCTGGCCACTCCCCACCTGGTGTCCTAAGTACACCAACGAACCCTGCCCTATTTGGCACTTGCTCGCCTTAATAGTGAGGCCTGCCTTCTGCAGGTCCTCTAACAATCTCCAGAGGTGTTGCAGGTGTTCCTCCCATGTGGAACTAAACACAGCAATGTCATCCAGGTAGAAGGCACTGAACCCATCCAGCCCAGCCAACACCTGGTTGACCAACCTCTGAAAGGTGGCAGGGGCATTCTTCATCCCAAATTGCATCACTTTAAATTGAAAGAGCCCAACTGGGGTAGAAAATGCAGACCCCTCCTTGGCCCCCTCAGTTTAGGCAAACTGCCAGTAACCAGATGTTAAGTCAAACATACTGAGGTACTTAGCAGCTCCCAACCGGTCAATGAGCTCATCAGCTCAGGGAATGGGGTGTGCATCAGTCTTGCTGACCGCATTGAGTCCCCGGTAACCCATGCAGAACCTGAGTTCTGGAGTGGCACCAGGTGCAGCAGCCTTTGGGACCAGTACCACTGGGCTGGCCCACTCCCTCCACAGAACCATCTTTTTCTCCTGCAGACAGGAGGTCAGGAAGAGGTTCACTCTCCTCCTCCACCCCATCATCTGTCGCAAGGAGCATGGACAGTTCCGTCCACTCAAAGTGTGGCTTGAGGCGGTTGACTTGCAGGGACCCTTAAAGGGTTCCTTGGAGACTGCAAGTCCACCAGGTAGGTGACTTCACTCTTCCGCTCTACCACCTCAAATAGCCCAGTCCACTTATCCCTAGGCTCCACTGGCGCCATCACCCGCACTTTCTGACTAGGTTGAAACTCGACCAGAGTGGCATTCCGGTCATACCACGGTTTCATATTCTCCTGGCTTGCTTCTAGGTTCTCCTGTGCAAGACTCCTGAAGCGGGCAGTCTAGTTTCTCAAAGCCAGCATGTATCTAAATACATCCTGGGGGGTTTACTAGGAGCTTTCTCCAAAGCCTCCTTCAGCAGACTCAAGGTTCCCCTCACAGGGTGGCCATAGATGTGCTCAAAGGGACGAAACCCAAGTCCCTTTTGAGGCATCTCCATGTAAGCGAACAGAAGGCATGGCAAGAGGACGTCCCACTTCCACCTCAATGGATCTGACAGGCCCTAAATCATGCCTTTCAAGGCGCGGTTGAATCTCTCAACCAGACCATTACTTTGGGAGTGGTAAGGTGTGGTGAACTTCCAGGTCACCCCACAACACCTTCCACAGAGTCTTCATATACGTGGATAAGAACTTGGTACCCCTATCAGATACCACTTCCTTGGGCTTACATTTCCCCCCCACTCTTGCCACTTGCCTGACAAGTTAGGCAAGACCTATAGTGTGCAGAAGAATGCTTGTGCATCTGGGGCCAATAGAAGTGGGAAACAAGCCTCTTATAGGTCTTGTCCTGCCCCAGATGTCCTGCCAAAGGCACATCATAAGCCAACCCCAGTAGGAAGGCCCTGAAGCACCGGGGTACCACCAGCATACAAGCTTACCCAGTCTCAGGAACCTTAGGCTCACTATACAGGAGGCCATCCTCCCAATAGATCAGGTGAGTACTGGGCTCCTCGCCAGCTGTCGTCTGGGCTGCAGCCTGCTGCCGCAGTCCCTGTAGAGTACGGATAATTTTCTGTGCATCACAGAATGCCTCCCTGGTGGTCCCCCATCCTGCTGCCATTGCAACAGCCCAGGGACCTCCCCCAGTTCAGCCACCTGTTCCCCTGTAGGCTCCAGGGCGTCACCCTCAGGCTCTGCCTCCTCCCGGACCGTGGGAACCTCTGGGGCCGGTTTCCCACGCCCCCTGCCCTTCCTCTTCTTGGCGGTCCTCTGGGCCACTGTTTCAGGCTCCAGGGGCTCTTGACCACCCTGACGGGCTGCCATTGACCGGGTGGATATGCATACCCTCCCAGGCAGACCCAACATCTCCAAGTGAGACCTGTGTTCAACCTCCTTCCAAGGGGAATCCTCCAGGTCATTGCCTAGCAAACAATCAACAGGCATAGATGGACTCACAGCTTCCGTCAAGGAACCAGAGACCCCCCCCCATTCAAAGGGAACCTGCACCACTCTGCACAGGCCCTCTGAGTTGTCCAATGCAACTACTTGGTGCAGGACCCGGGGATCCATCTGCTCTTCAGACACCAGCTGACTCCTCACTGTAGTCACACTGGTTCCTGTGTTTCTCAATGCCTCCACCTTCTGTCCACTGATGGTCCCCCACTGCATGTACTCCTTAGTGTTCTCAGGCACAAGGGTTCTCTGGACCATCTCACTGTCCCTTAGTGAGACAAGGATCATGTCAGCTGGCTCCCACCCGCCTGGAACCAACTCCTCCCCATGCGCTACACTGGCCAAACCATGGGACGGAGCACCTGTGGGTGCTGGTGTACGTTTGGGGCATTTGGGGGTCCTCCCTCACATGACCCACCTGGCCACATGCATACTACTTACGTGGGAGACCACATGCCACTGGTTTCCCTTTGGCGAACCATGGCTTCTTCTCACTGGGGGGGTTAGGAATCCTTACCCTGGGAATAAGTTTGGGGCCCTTTAGAGAACTTCCCCTGTTTACCCTTACCCCCCCTTTCTTTTGAGAGGAACCCTTCCCACACTTAGCGTGGTCTCCCCCATATTGCTTCTGGACCCTGGTGCTCTCCCAGTGGTCTGCTTCCTGCGCAAGCTTCCTGGGATCAGTCAGCTTGCTGTCAATCAGGTGCTGGCGCAGCTCTGGAAAACATAAACTGTACAAGTGCTCCCAAGCAATCAGATTGTAAAGCCCCTCATACGTAGTTACCTTACCTTACTGCTCTTCACCCAACCATCCAGTGACCTGCAATAAGAATCAACACATTCCAACCATGTTTGGGATTCTTTCTTCTTCCAAGACCTAAACTTTTACTTATACTTTCAGGGGTGAGACCATACCTTGTGGGTAGGGCATCCTTCATGATAGTGTAGGTGAGATTCTGAGCATCCCTTAAGGCTGTCAGTGTATCCCTCCCCTCTACTTCAAAGTGCTTCCACAGACCCCCCCCCAATGAGCTTCAGGGACCAGATTCATGTGGAGAGCAGACTCATACCCCTTGAACCACAAGTATATGTCGTCCTCCCCCTTGTAATCCTGCACTAGGTCTTTTGGGATGTGTACCCTTCTTTCAGGCTGCAATGTACTGTTTCTGCCACCATCTCTACTGGATTGGCTCCTATGATCTAACTCCTTTAAGCTAAGCTCATAAGCCAGCAGTATCTTCCTTTCCTCAATGGCTATCCTTCTCTCCTCCATCTCTTGACTGAGCTTCTTCAGCTCCAATTGGTACTCTCTTTCAGCCGGTCTGTCCTGCAGCTCTTCAGGTGTCAGACCCTTGGAGGACACACTGCTACCTGCCTTAGAGACTCTCTCCCTAGACAGACCAGACCCACCCACTACATCATTATGAGTTACTTGCACCTCTTCCTCCCCTTCCTGCTCAACATCTGTGTGCCCCTCAGCTTGTTTGACTGTCACCCAGGCCCTCAGCGCCTTTTGCAGCTCCTCCTTCTTAGATGAGCTCTTAATGGGACAGGCAAAATCATTGCAGAATTGCTTCAACTGAGCTACTGTGTAGCTCCCCACTTTCTCGATGTCAATGGCAACTCCAGCTGATGCATCCCCAGATTGAGACATGATGAAGATTTTTAAAAATTGCAAAGTTCCAAAGGCTTAAAAACAAGTTCCCAAATGAAGTCTCTAAGAGAAAAGTCACATCCCATCCGCTGATCACCAATGTTAGAAATTGGGTCTTTGGTTGGCAGTCAGGTTACCCCCTGTCCAAGCAAGGACCCTCACTCGTGTCAGGGTAAAAGAGAATCACCCTCAGCTGACCCCTGCTTACCCCCTTGGTAGCTTGTCACGAGAAGTAGGCTTAGTTTCAGAGTGCTAGGTGTGAAGTATTTGTACCAACACACAGAGTAATTCAATGAAAACACTTTAAAATGACACAACACAGGTTTAGAAAAATAGAAAATATTTATCTCAAGAAAACAAGACCAAAACGACAAAAATACACAATACACAAGTCAAGCTATCACTAAAAATGCAAAAAGAGTCTTTGTGTAATTTTAAACACAGTGAGCGTGAAAATGTACCTTGGGTGCGTCAAAAATAACCCTGCACGGGCGAGTGTGCATCAAAAAGGGCTTGCGATGCGTCGATTTCACTCACTCACGAGACCTTGCGTTGTTTCTCTTTTAGTCGGCTCAGCGTGCGTCGTTTCTTCTCACCACAGGAGAGCGGTACATCGATCTGGTCAGCACTCTCGGGTCCGGGCAGGCCTTGCCTCATTTTTACAGGCCCAGTGGTGTTTGCATTGGAATTCCAGCTGTATGATGATCTGAAAACCATGCAGCGCTGGTTGCGATCTCACCAGCCTCCGTCAGCGATGCGGCGCGTTGATCTTCCAGTCACATTGCAGGCGAGCATCGATTTTCAGCCACGAAGCCGGAGGCACGTCGATTTTTCAGCTGCAGATCAGAGTTGCGTCTATCTTTTCCCTGTCTGTGTGTGGATTTCTTACTCTTGGGCTGCCAGCTTCTCTTCTCACGGCCCCAGGAACTGGATGGGTACCACTTGGCAGAGTAGGAGTCTCTCCAGAGGCTCCAGGTGCTGGCATAGAGAAGTATTTGCTGTCCCTGAGACTTCAAACAACAGGAGGAAAGCTCCAAATCAAGCCCTTGGAGATCTTCACAAGAAGGAAGGCAACACAAAGTCCAGTCTTTGTCCTCTAGCACAGGCAGAAGCAGCAACTGCAAGACAGCTCTACAAAGCACAATCACAGGCGAGTAGCTCTTCTTCCTCAGCCCTTCAGCTCTTCAGCTCTTCAGCTCTTCTCCAGGCAGAGGTTCCTCTTGGTTTCCAGAAGTGTTCTAAAGCCTGTGGTTTTGGGTGTCATTCTTATACCCATTTTCTCCTTTGAAGCAAAGTCTCTCTTGATTGTGAAATCCTGCCTTGCCCAGGCCAGGTCCCAGACACTCACCCGGGGGTTTGAGACTGCATTGTGTGACGGCAGGCACTGCCCTTTCAGGTGTGAATGGCCACTCCTACCCTCCCTCCTAGCACAGATGGCTCATCAGGAAATGCAGACTACTGTCTAGTGTGAGGTGCAACCAACCCAACTGTCAAACTGACCCAGACAGGGAATCCACAAACAGGCAGTCACAAAAATGGTTTAAGGAAGAAAACGCTCACTTTCTAAAAGTGACATTTTCAAACATACAATCTCAAAATCAACTTTACTAAAAGGTGTATTTTTAAATTGTGAGCTCAAAGACCCCAAACACCACATGTCTATCCGCTCCTAAAGGGAATCATATTTAAAGGTAGCCCCCATGTTAACCTATGAGAGGGACAGGCCTTGCCAACAGTGAAAAACAAATTTAGCAATATTTCACTGTCAGGACATATAAAACACATTACTATGGGGGTCATTCTGACCTCAGCGGTAAAAGCCGCTTACCGCCGGTCAGAAGGCCGCCACAATACCGCTGCGGCCGCGGTCAGCCGCCACGGACATTCTGACCCACAACTGCAAAACCTCCAAAAATCCGCCCTCCACTGCATTCCGCCACATCAGCGGCCAGCGGTAAACTGGAGAAGACCAAACCTCCACCGCCACGCCAACAGAAATACGCCCATCCCATTATGACCCTCAAATCCACGCGGCGGTCATTCAACCGCGGTATTCCATTGGCGGTACACACCGCCGCGGTCAAAATACACACACCTTTACAAACCCCTACCACATTGGACAATTTGAAAGGCACACACCTGAAACACATACACACACCACTCCCACACATCCAATACCATATAAAACACACACCCACATCACCCACAAACCCCTACCAACAAAAACCAGAGACGAAAGAGAGAGAGACACATCAGAGAATAGAGAGCCAGACACACAGAGGCACACCACATCATCACCCACACCACATCTACGCACAAAACACCACACACCACCACACTCATCACCACAAACACCACCCCACACCTCATCCACACCACCCCATGGCACCCCAAAGACACCCCAGGTTCTCGGACCAAGAACTCAGGGTCATGGTGGAGGAAATAATGAGGGTAGAGCCTCAGCTCTTCGGCACACAGGTGCAGCACACCACAATAGCCAGGAAGGCGGAGCTATGGCAAAGGATCGTCGACAGGGTCAACGCTGTGGGACAGCATCCCAGAAATCGGGAAGACATCCGAAAGCGCTGGAACGACCTACGGGGGAAGGTGCGGTCGATGGTGTCAAGACACAACATCGCTGTGCAGAAGACTGGCGGCGGACCCCCACTCACTCCACCCGAATTCACAGCATGGGAGCAAGAGGTCTTTAACATCCTGCATCCTGATGGCCTCGCTGGAGTACACGGAGGAATGGACTCTGGTAAGTACAAGCCCAACCACTTCACCCCCCCCCAGCATGCTAACCCCCACCCTCACCCCCAACCCCCCAGCACACATCCTTCCTGAGAATGTCTCTCCAGCACAACCCACCCAACACCAACCCCTGCATGCCATCCCCAAACTATGGACACCCATCACCTAAGCATGACCACTGCACATACCCATCCCCCCCCCACAAAACACCCTCACAACACCTCCCCCAAGGGAATGCCAGCACTGGGGGACAAGGGCACCCATAAAACGCAAGCTAATGCACACACAGAAACAATAACCATACCCTCTTACCCCATGCAGGACCCGAACGACAACACACCGGTCAGGAGGGACCAGAAATGTCCATCCCACCCCCGGAACAGGCCCCTAGTGATGACAGCAGCTCTGTCGACCTGGACCCTGATGACCAGCCTGGACCATCGGGGACCTCTGGGCAGTCGGTTCCCCTCACCCGGACACAGGCCACTGCAGACCCAACGCCCTCTGGGAACAACAGCACAGCTCCCACCCAGCGGGCCCATGCCTCTGTCTCTAGGACAGGTCAAGCAGCGGTGTGTCCACCACTACAGGGCACCCAGGGTAACCCACCAACCCAAGAACAACAGGGACCTGGGGGCAGTGGGAGTGGGCACACCGTCCAGGGGACAGAGGCCCAGGGAAACAGGGCAACTCGGAGGGCTGCTGTGCGACGGGGGGGGAGGAGAGGCCCAGGGAACCCACTCACCAAGAGGCCCTCACCACCATCATGGCAGCCTACCACCACTCACAAGAGACGATGGCGACGGTACTGGCCAGGTACCAGGAGATCCAGGCACAGCAGGAGCAACGCTACATGGGGTTCAGCGACCAACTCACCAACATCTCAACCGCTATGGGGAGCATAGTCCAGGCCCTGAACCGTATAGAGGACACGTTTCGGGAACATGTGGCATCACACAGGGCCCCTGTCACTAGCCAGGAACAGCCTACCACCTCCGCCGGCGCTAGTGGACAGGAGGCCCCACCCCAACGACAGCCCACCAGAACCCCACCTCCTGCTGAACAACAACCACCCCGCAAAAGGAGCCTGAGATCAAAAAAACCGACAGAGTAGGATGTCAAGACCCCCGCCAGCATCACATACCCCCTGAAGTCCTCCCACTGTTCAACATTGCCACCCTGTCAAACCTTGAACTGCCCCTGCTCCATCCTGCCACAGGCATATGGACAATGCACCTGTGAGACTGAGAACTGGACTCTGCCATGGACATTACTCCACCCCCACCCATCACTGTTTCACTATCATGTACCAATATCTATGCACCAATAATAAATCACACATTGCACTGAAATCAATCAGGACTCAGCCTGTCTTATTTACAAATGTATGACACATTACATATCAATTACGTATTTCTAACATTGTGAATTACACATACCGAGGTAACTTAGCATTAGTCCATGGGCCAACCAAGCCGAGGTCACGCAGTGGCTCATACAGCACAGAAAAGGGAAGGAAAAATCATACATCATGTTTATAGTTCTGGGGGGAAATCGACAAAGTTGAGATGCAGGAGGCTTTCAGGAAATGTAAAATGGCATGGGTGATTATTACCTGTGTGCTACTGAAAATACTGTTCTATTACTCTGTCCCTGTTGTCTGTGTCGTCCTCTGAGTCTTCCTCCTCTTCACTCTCCGCAGGCTCCACAGCTGCTTCAACAACACCATCTGCACCATCCTCCTGCAGGAAAGGAACCTGACGTCGCAATGCCAGATTGTGAAGCATACAGCAGGCCACGATGATATGGCACACCTTCTTTGGTGAGTACATCAGGGATCCCCCTGTCATATGCAGGCACCTAAACCTGGCCTTCAGGAGGCCAAAGGTCCTTTCGATGATCCTCCTAGTTCGCCCATGGGCCTCATTGTACCGTTCCTCTGCCCTGGTCCGGGGATTCCTCACTGGGGTCAGTAGCCAAGGCAGGTTGGGGTAACCAGAGTCACCAATTAGCCACACACGTTGTCTCTGTAGCTGCTCCATCACATAGGGGATGCTGCTATTTCGCATAACATACGCGTCATGCACTGACCCTGGGAACTTGGCATTTACATGGGAGATGTACTGGTCAGCCAAACAGACCACCTGGACATTCATCGAATGATAACTTTTTCTGTTTCTGTACACCTGCTCATCGTCTTTTGGGGGTACCAAAGCCACATGGGTCCCATCAATGGCACCAATGATGTTGGGGATATGTCCAAGGGCATAGAAATCACCCTTCACTGTAGGCAAGTCACCCTCCTCTGGGAAAATGATGTAGCTCCGCATGAGTTTCATCAGGGCAGACAACACTCTGCTCAAAATCTTTGAAAACATAGGCTGAGACATTCCAGATGACATGGCCACTGTTGTCTGGAATGACCCACTTGCCAAAAAATGGAGGACTGACAAAACCTGCACCAGAGGGGGAATCCCTGTGGGTTGGCGGATGGGGGACATCAGGGCTGGCTCCAGCTGGGCACACAGTTCATGGATAGTGGCACGGTCAAGTCTGTATCGAAGTATTATATGGCGTTCTTCCATTGTCGACAGGTCCACCAGCGGTCGGTACACGCGAGGATTCCTCCTTCTCATCGCAAGTCCCAGCGGACGGTGCCTAGGAAGGACAACATGGAGCACAGAGTCAGGCAAACCACAGGTACGTACAGACAGCTTGCACAGTTAAAGAATGGCAATGGGTTGAAAGGCGTGTATGTGTGGCAATGCAAGGCCTAGGCCTGTGTGTCACAGTCAAAATTAAGCCATGTAGGCCCTTGAAATGGCGGCTGCCTAACCTGTGAAGTGGGACAATGGGATGTGAGGTCAATGCGCTGGTGGGGCACACCGTGGCGGTAGGCGGGCGAAGACCGTGGCGCAAAGCCGCATTGGTTAACATTGAAGCCTATGGGTTTCAGGAGCCAATGACGATGTGCGCCGGCGGTCGCGGTACGCACCGCCGCGGGCGTGACCGCCATTTCCTAGCTGATTGATCACTCGAGACCTGATCATCCACAGGAGAGGACCTATACTGCAAGTGCTGCTGTGACCTCGGTCTGGAAGTGACAATGGCTGCTGCGACTGGGGAAAGGGCCCCTGCCTTCACGTCTGAAGAGTTGGAGAAGCTCGTGGATGGGGTCCTCCCCCAGTATGCGCTACACTACGGTCCTCCAGACCAACAAGTGAGTACACCGGGTGCACATGGAATGGGCTATGCCTGTGTGGATTGGGGTGGATGTAAGTTGGTGGGGTGGGGGGCGAATGAGGAGTGCAACGCACGACAGATGAGAGCATGTGCCATATGGCAAAGTTGGTGGGGGGGGGCCAATCACATCTAACATGCAGGTCATTGATGATTTCCTCCTTTCCACCCTGTACATGTCAAATAGGTCAGCGCCCATCAGAAGATCGAGATTTGGCGTGCCATCGCCAAGGAAGTCCGGAACTTGGGGGTCCACAACAGACGGGGCACCCACTGCCACAAGAGGTGGGAGGACATCCGCCGCGGAACAAGGAAGACCGCAGAAACACTGCTGGGGATGGCCTCCCAACCTAGGAGGGGTGCCAGTCGCACCATGACCCCCCTGATGTCCCGGATCCTGGCGGTGGCCTACCCTGAATTGGATGGGCGCTTTAACACATCACAGCAGACACAAGGGGGTGAGTATCAGCACATTCTCATATCTTTCTGCGCAGTGGAGGCGTCTGGGTGGGGGAGGAGGGCTGTGGGTGACATTAGGCCAGGGCGCTTTCTGTAGTGTAGTCCTCTCCCTTAGGCATGGCCCTGTGCCCCCGGCCCCCACCTCTGTAGGGTGACAAGTACAGCCATTGATGGTCCAGCATCACCCATGTGCGCGTTTGACGTCTCTTGGCCTGTTGTCCTAGTCAGTAGTACTGAGTAGTGTACCCCGAATGCGCGGCTTAGTGCATGAGGCTCCTGTGTCTGTCCTCTCCGCCAACGGTGTTGACATTGCATGCACTCAACCTGGTCTTCTTTTTTCTCCCCCCACCCTTTCTCTTCATCTTCTTGTGCATGTGTGCATTAGCATCATCAGGCGGAGGAGATTTGGCATCGGAGCACGAGGGAGCTGCAGGACACAAGGCCCCGGTGGGCCCAGGAACAGACACCGAGGGCACCAGTGATCCGGAGGGCGAGGGGAGCACCACAACGGGGACCGGTGGTGAGACCAGCGAATCAGACACGTCCTCGGATGGGTGCTCCCTAGCGGTGGCGGAAACATCCGGGACCCCCGCCACAACAGGTACAGCTGCCACCCAGCGCACCAGCACCGCCCTCCCAGCAGCCCCTCAGCCTACGCTCCGTGCCCGCTCGCCCAGGAAGGCGCGCGTCTCCTTCGCCCCAGGCACCTCAGCCCCTGCCCCTGTTGCCCCTGCTGCCCTCAGTGCGGAGCTCATTGACCTGGTGAGGACGCTCATTGTTGGGCAGACTACCCTTTTGAATGCCATCCAGGGTGTGCAAAGGGAGGTGCAACAGAGCAATGCGTACCTGGAGGGCATTCATTCGGGTCAGGCTGCCCATCAACGAGCGTTCACTGCTCTGGCCTCAGCACTGACGGCAGCCATTGTCCCTGTTTCCAGCCTCCCTCTTCTGACTGCCTCCACCCTTTCTCTGTCTCCTGTCCCTCAGCCTATCCCATCCACACCATCAGACCAGCCTGCACACACCTCAACACCCAAGGGCAGCTCATCCATACACAAGCACCACAGATCCCACAAACACTCACCCAAGCAACACACAGATGCAGACATTCCAGCAGTCACAACCACCTCTGTGTCCCCCTCCTCCTTGTCTCCCTCCTCCCTCCCTGTGACGTCTACACTCACACCTGCATGCACCCCAACATCAGCCAGTGCTTCCATCACCACCTCACCCTCCAGTACAGTCCACACTCGTGCAGTCACCACCCCCACTGCCATTTACACGTCCCCTGTGTCCTCTCCCACTGTGTCTTTCACCCCCTCTTCCAAGACACCCAAATGCAGGCAGCCACCCACCCAACAGCCATCCACCTCACGTCAGCCTACAGCACCAGCACCTTCACCCAATGACAGCACACCTGACTCTCCTACAACCACATCCTCTTCCTCCACTCCCATCACCACTTCTCCTACCCTTTACCTTGGACCTAAAAAGCTTTTCCTGGCTAATCTTAACCTCTTTCCCTCCGATGAGCTCCCCCCTCCATCTGCAAAGAGTCCCAAGAGCACCGCAGCCACCACCAGCCCAGCTTCGAGTGTCACTGTTGTGCATGGGTTCTGGAGTCCACCCTTTGCCAGCAGTGACACATCGATCAGCAGCAAGGACACGTCCAGCCCCCCCCCCCGGCAAGAGGACCCGCAAAAACAAGGGCCGCCGTGCGAGGACTGACAGGGCTGCCCCCAAGGAGCAATGTGCGGCCACTTCACCAGCCACACCATCTAGGGGAGGCAAGGGCCCGAGAGCCCCATCAAAGGAGCGGAAGGGCAGCAGGAGCGCGGAGAAGGTGGACCCCACATGTCACATCCCAGCTGTGAAGGAGGACACTAAAGAGGCCAGGAGTCCGTCCCCGAAGGGTCCAGAAACGTCACGGTCCGAGGGCGACTGAGCAGGGAGTGCAGCACAGGTCTGGCTCCCTTGACCTGCTGGATGAGCACCGCTGAACAGGGCCCGCCGTGCAGAAAGGCACCGCTGAAGAGGGCCCGCCGTGCAGAAGAGCACCGCTGAACAGGGCCCCGCCGTGAAGATAGGCACCGCTGAACAGGGCCCGCGGTGCAGAAGAGCACCGCTGAACAGGGCCCCGCCGTGAAGATAGGCACCGCTGAAGAGGGCACCGCCGTGAAGATAGGCACCGCTGAACAGGGCCCGCGGTGCAGAAGAGCACCGCTGAACAGGGCCCCGCCGTGAAGATAGGCACCGCTGAACAGGGCCCGCGGTGCAGAAGAGCACCGCTGAACAGGGCCCCGCCGTGAAGATAGGCACCGCTGAAGAGGGCCCGCCGTGAAGATAGGCACAGCTGAACAGGGCCCGCGGTGCAGAAGAGCACCGCTGAACAGGGCCCCGCCGTGAAGATAGGCACCTCTGAACAGGGCCCCGCCGTGAAGATAGGCACCGTTGAACAGGGCCCCGCCGTGAAGATAGGCACCGCTGAACAGGGCCCCGCCGTGAAGATAGGCACCGCTGAACAGGGCCCGCGGTGCAGAAGAGCACCGCTGAACAGGGCCCCGCCGTGAAGATAGGCACCGCTGAACAGGGCCCCGCCGTGAAGATAGGCACCGCTGAACAGGGCCCGCGGTGCAGAAGAGCACCGCTGAACAGGGCCCCGCCGTGAAGATAGGCACCGCTGAACAGGGCCCCGCCGTGAAGATAGGCACCGCTGAACAGGGCCCGCGGTGCAGAAGAGCACCGCTGAACAGGGCCCCGCCGTGAAGATAGGCACCGCTGAAGAGGGCCCCGCCGTGAAGATAGGCACCGCTGAACAGGGCCCGCGGTGCAGAAGAGCACCGCTGAACAGGGCCCCGCCGTGAAGATAGGCACCGCTGAACAGGGCCCGCGGTGCAGAAGAGCACCGCTGAACAGGGCCCGCGGTGCAGAAGAGCACCGCTGAACAGGGCCCCGCCGTGAAGATAGGCACCGCTGAACAGGGCCCGCCGTGCAGAAGAGCACCGCTGAACAGGGCCCGCCGTGCAGAAGAGCACCGCTGAACAGGGCCCCGCCCTGAAGATAGGCACCGCTGAACAGGGCCCGCCGTGCAGAAGAGCACCGCTGAACAGGGCCCGCCGTGCAGAAGAGCACCGCTGAACAGGGCCCCGCCGTGAAGATAGGCACCGCTGAAGAGGGCCCCGCCGTGAAGATAGGCACCGCTGAACAGGGCCCGCCGTGCAGAAGAGCACCGCTGAACAGGGCCCCGCCGTGAAGATAGGCACCGCTGAACAGGGCCCCGCCGCGAAGATAGGCACCGCTGAAGAGGGCCCCGCCGTGAAGATAGGCACAGCTGAACAGGGCCCGCGGTGCAGAAGAGCACCGCTGAACAGGGCCCCGCCGTGAAGATAGGCACCGCTGAACAGGGCCCCGCCGTGAAGATAGGCACCGCTGAACAGGGCCCGCGGTGCAGAAGAGCACCGCTGAACAGGGCCCCGCCGTGAAGATAGGCACCGCTGAACAGGGCCCCGCCGTGAAGATAGGCACCGCTGAACAGGGCCCGCGGTGCAGAAGAGCACCGCTGAACAGGGCCCCGCCGTGAAGATAGGCACCGCTGAACAGGGCCCCGCCGTGAAGATAGGCACCGCTGAACAGGGCCCGCGGTGCAGAAGAGCACCGCTGAACAGGGCCCCGCCGTGAAGATAGGCACCGCTGAAGAGGGCCCCGCCGTGAAGATAGGCACCGCTGAACAGGGCCCGCGGTGCAGAAGAGCACCGCTGAACAGGGCCCCGCCGTGAAGATAGGCACCGCTGAACAGGGCCCGCGGTGCAGAAGAGCACCGCTGAACAGGGCCCGCGGTGCAGAAGAGCACCGCTGAACAGGGCCCCGCCGTGAAGATAGGCACCGCTGAACAGGGCCCGCCGTGCAGAAGAGCACCGCTGAACAGGGCCCGCCGTGCAGAAGAGCACCGCTGAACAGGGCCCCGCCCTGAAGATAGGCACCGCTGAACAGGGCCCGCCGTGCAGAAGAGCACCGCTGAACAGGGCCCGCCGTGCAGAAGAGCACCGCTGAACAGGGCCCCGCCGTGAAGATAGGCACCGCTGAAGAGGGCCCCGCCGTGAAGATAGGCACCGCTGAACAGGGCCCGCCGTGCAGAAGAGCACCGCTGAACAGGGCCCCGCCGTGAAGATAGGCACCGCTGAAGAGGGCCCCGCCGTGAAGATAGGCACCGCTGAAGAGGGCCCCGCCATCTCAAGCACCGCTCCGCTGGGCCCTTCTTCTCAAGCACCGCTCCGCTGGGCCCTTCTTCTCAAGCACCGCTCCGCTGGGCCCTTCTTCTCAAGCACCGCTCCGCTGGGCCCTTCATCTCAAGCACCGCTCCGCCGGGCACCGCCATCTCAAGCACCGCTCCGCTGGGCCCTTCATCTCAAGCACCGCTCCGCTGGGCACCGCCATCTCAAACACCGCTCCGCTGGGCACCGCCATCTCAAGCACCGCTCCGCTGGGCCCTTCTTCTCAAGCACCGCTCCGCTGGGCCCTTCTTCTCAAGCACCGCTCCGCTGGGCCCTTCTTCTCAAGCACCGCTCCGCTGGGCCCTTCTTCTCAAGCACCGCTCCGCTGGGCCCTTCATCTCACGCACCGCTCCGCTGGGCCCTTCATCTCAAGCACCGCTCCGCTGGGCACCGCCATCTCAAGCACTGTTTATGGTTCACTGTGCCCACCATGCCTCCTCCTTGACCAGTGGAGACTGTCATCCACCTGATGGACTGTGGCTTTGCACTCCCCAGGATGGTCCAGTGGGCAGCCCACCCACTGTAGAGACATTGAGAGACTGTGGCTTTGCACTCCCCAGGATGGTCCAGTGGGCAGCCCACCCACTGTAGAGACATTGAGAGACTGTGGCTTTGCACTCCCCAGGATGGTCCAGTGGGCAGCCCACCCACTGTAGAGACATTGAGAGACTGTGGCTTTGCACTCCCCAGGATGGTACAGTGGGCAGCCCACCCACTGTAGAGACACAGTGGGCATGGTGGCTCCTCGTGGATCTGGCGTCGTGGACTCATGTGGCTGTGGTGCCCCCCCCTTCCCTTCCCCCTGAGGTGCCTGTAGTTTTTACATCTGATGCCCCTGCAGTGTTCTCTCCAAAGGACTCAGGTCTCCTGTGTGGGCTTTGCCCTTGTTTCTCAAAACTTTGGCCCACGGACATGATGGTTTTGTAGGATGTGCAGGACTTGTTACTTCAGTTATACACTGATGTGTATATCATTTGTTTTCTTGTAAATATCTTTCATGGTTGTACGATAATTTTCAGGAACTTTTTTGTACATAAATATTTATTCCAAATTTGATTATGTCATAGCATTTTTCAGGGGTGTTTGGGTGGTGTCACTGTGACTTGTTGCTCTGCATTGGTGTGTACATAGTTGGGGGTGAGGGGGGGCGCATATGTGTGTGGCCGTAACCTTTCGTCCTCCCCCTCCCGTGTGTCGTAGGTGCAGTACTCACCGTTGTCGTCTGCGCCGGACTTCGTACTCGTGGTAGATGAGAAGGTAGACGAGAGCAGGTAGGATGTTTAATTCGGGTTCCATGCTGTCCTCCTTCCTCCTGGAGTGCGTAGTGGTGTGCGTTTTCCCATTCGTAGTCTGTTTCCGCCGTGTTTTTATTGGCGGTGCTCCCGCCCCGGAAAAGGTGGCGGATTGGTGAGTTGTGATAGTGTGGGCGGTACATTGTCTGCCGCCTGCCTGTTGGCGGTGACCGCCGCGCTGTTTGTTTGTACCGCCGTGGCGGTCGGAGTGTTAAAGTGGCTGTCTGTGTTGGCGGTTCCCTCCAGGGTCAGAATTCCATTTTTTTGACCGCCAGCCTGTTGGCGGGTTGGCCGCCGCTTTATCACCGACCGCCAGGGTTAGAATCACCCCCTATATGTCCTACCTTAACCATACACTGCACCCTGCCCTTGGGGCTACCTAGGGCCTACCTTAGGGTTGCCTTACATGCAAGAAAAGGGAAGGTTTAGACCTGGCAAGTGGATACACTTGCCAAGTCGAGTTTACAGTTAAAAACTTCACACATAGACACTGCAGTGGCAGGTCTGAGACATGGTTACAGCACTACTTAGGTGGGTGGCCCACTAGTAGCATTTGATTTACAGGCCCTGGTTACCTCTAGTGCACTTTACTAGGGACTTACTAGTAAATCAGATATGACAATCATGGATAAACCAATTAAATACACATTTTGCATAGGAGCACTTGCACCTTAGCACTGGTTAGCAGTGATAAAGTGCCCAGAGTAACAAAAACAGCAAAAACAGAGTCCAGCACACATCAACAACCTGGGAAACTGAGGCAAAAAGTTAAGGCAAAAAGTTAAGGGCAACCACGCCAAGGATGAAAAGTCTTACAACTTGCATTAGTCTAACTGAGGCCTAATAGGCCCTCTATTCATGACTGTATCTAGTCATCTTGCTAATGTGAACCTTTCTTCCAGATTTCATTCTCATGAGAATGCTAGCTGGGTAATGGATGTCTATTGTTTTATGCATAGTTAGCCTGGGAAGTCATCGTCGAGGACGGAACATTTATAACTGTGATCTGGCAACATATACAATAGTTGCAGTCTTGCATGGGAGAGTACAGATGGACTCTGTTCTTATGACAAACCTCAGCATCCTCACCATGTTTCAGATTTAGTTGCATGATCAATTTCTATTGGATGTTACACTTTCAATGTCATGTGGAACAATGGCATGACAAATCATCTTGCTCTATGAATTTGAATATACCCCAGCTGGACTAGTATCAGAATCCGTTGCAAAACATTAAAGTACTTTTCCAGCTGTCTGTCCCATCCCATTCTGTTTGCTGAATTCCCTGGATTCAAAGAGGTAGTGTCCTCTCTACTCTTTTCCTTTTTAAATGCCTTGCTGAGACTTAGAGATTTTCCCCTGACCCAGAGAAGAAGACTCTTGACTGAGCTTCTGAAATGCTGACACCTTCCCTTTTTATTTACTTTGTGCCCACCTTATTTCGGTCCTTGTTGCCCAAGATTTCCTCTTTCCAAATTCTTTTTGCCCTTCTTATTCCTTTTTGTCTTTTGCCTGCCTGTTTTCCGCCCAGCACATGTTACTCTCTGATTGGCTATCTATATGTTTCCCCTTGCCCAAACTAGCTGAATCTAGATGATTTAAATTGCCTTAATGCTTATTAAAACTGAGGAACACTTGTTTTAATTACACCACATAATTCTGCTGATGTTCTGGGTCATATTTGTGGAGTGCCTAGTTCTTCTAACGTTAGTTCACCTGAACTTATTTTGTCACCTAGGTCAACCCTTGGTGATATTGTATGTTTATAAGTTTGCTTTTTTTTAGGATTGCCTACATGACTGAGTTTAAGCTTATAATAACGTTACTCTCAACTGGGGTTTTCCTTATATGACCACACTGGCCATAATTTATAAATGAATTGGTTTGTATTGCGATTTAATGATTTGTTCTACACAACCTTATGCTGGGTCCAAAGATTAATTGACCTTGTCAGGCATTGATTCCTGTGAAGAAAGAAATGCGCCAGGCCTTCTTGTTCAGGAAGTCTGGGCTTTTCTAATGTCAACTGCTCACTGCACAATGCTTCCCTCATGCTTTTTACAATGCAATCCACCAATGACAGAGCTGTCTATGCTGGCTTTCAGGTTTTGCCCCCATCGTGATACAGCACAGGAACCCCGCTGGCAGAAGGCCCCTGGAGTGCCAGACAATTGAGGCATGAAAGGGAGCACTAACTAACCACTTAGGTTCCATCTATAAGCGCTATCAAGGCTATGAAATACTACTAAGCTAAATAAGCAGTCGCTTCCACAGAAGAGAACATAAAAGTGTTGAAGCTCCGTTCCAAGCTCATTCATGGAGTGAGTGGCGCAAAGATATGCCTATGATGCCACTTCCACCGACCTCCCTATTCATTCTCCTAGGTGCACCACACACACTCCACCTTTGTATCATTGAAGTGCAACAGACCTTGGTGAACTTTGACAATGGTTACCATCCCATTAATATACAACCCCCACCATGTCCCCTTTCTAGTGGTAGCCTTGATATGGTAGTAGTGATTTCGGACATCAAAGCTTTGGCCACAGTCATCACTTTGCACGGTCTGGTTAAGTTCCCCAATGATAGCTCACAGAAAGAGATGAACCAACTCAGTACTCAGTACTATATGTAGTAAAAAAGATACAAGCCCTGGGAAGATCACAAAGAAAAAGTCATCCTGTGCGGCTAAGAAGGAGAGGGTGATCAGAGGGATGTCTCTTTTTACCTGATTAAACTGACAATTTCACACCAGAACAAGCTTAACATTCATGCATTGGAGTAGTGACCACCCTAACTCCGCTGGTGGCATGTCAGTTACTTATCGTGCTTCATTCTAGTTCTGATCGGTTGTATTATAATGTCATCCAGCTAAAACCAGGGGAAACAAATTGTCGGGCAAAATAGGGATATTCTCAAACTGCACGTACAGACTCAGACGAATGCACTGCTTTAGGCCGTGTGTAAATCCAAAAATACAGTTACTGGACTGTGCAATGCTCTTGAGTCCAAGCTCTTACTATCTCTGACTCTCTTTTCCTACACCAGGTAGATGGAGTAGGCAGGTCACTGACAGCTCGAGCCAGATTCCTGGCGCTTGCTTAACGTGAGGTCCTTCTTGGACCCTCAAGCGCGTGAACACGCCAAGCTTTCATCCATGCTGTAAACTAATGGGCCAAAAATAAAACTTAAATATTAATATTTGAAGGGAAAACAGGAGCCCAAGTGGACAGATTGCACAATGTGAAACTAGAAAAGGTGGAATCAATACAACCTTCGGTGCATGATCAATTTGTGTGAGCCTACCCTGCCCCAGTGAGCCTGACCCATCAGTGACTTTCTCCTCATTTTCTTTTTTACCCTGATTTACTTTTCTGTTTTGGGCTCCTGCCAGCCCTTGCCACTTCAGTGCAGTTTCCCCGTTTTTCCGCCACCTGCTTTCTGCCCTCTGTCTCCCCAGCGCCTCTTCCAAGACCTACTTAATGGAGGCCGCAGCACGGCCCCATTGAGCAGGCTTTCACCAACTCCCCCCTGCTGCAGTCAGTGCCATTTCCACCGCACTGCTGTCTAAGACTTTTCCTGCCCTGTGGGGGTTTGTCCTTGGCAGCCTGCCCCATCAGTGAGCTTCTGCTCTTTGTCTTCTTTACCCTGCATTACTTTTCTGTTTTGGGCTCTCGCCAGCCCTTGGCACTTCAGTGATGTTTCCCCCTGTTTTCCCGCCACCCGCCTCCTGACTCCCCAGCGCCCGCCACCCCCTCCCTGGGCCTACCTAATGGAGGCTGCAGTGCACCTTATTGAGCAGGCCCTCACAAGCTCCCCCCTCGCTGCAGTTAGTGTCCTGTCCTTCGCATTGCTGCTAAGGCTGTTTCAACCTCATGCGGGTCAGTCCTAGACAGCCTGCCCCATCAGCGAGCTTCTGCTCATTTTCTTTCTTAACCTTGCTTTACCGTTCTGTTTTGGCTCTTGCCAGCCGTTGGCACTTAAGAGCCATTCACCTGCAACCTAGGACCACCCGCCCTCACAGTATCTAGAGCTACTCCCACCTGCCAACCAACACCACCCCATAACCTCTCCAAAGACTCCTGATCAACGCCAGATCACTCTACAAACATGCCACCTAAGTCTGGGACATCATCTCTACCCTTGTCCCGATGTAACCTTCATCACAGAGACCAGACTCAACCCCTTCTCTGCCCCGACATTGCCACTGCAACGCCCACTGGCTACAAGATGGCACACCAGGACGGCACCAACAAACAAGGAAGTGGTATCACCATCATCCACAAGGAATCAATCCGCTGCACCACCACTGAAGACGACACCACACCGATCATGGAGCACCTGAATTTCCAACTCCATACAGATGACAAAATGACCATCACAGGCGCCCTCGCCAACATTCCCCCTGGACCAGGCACTGGCATTTTCAATGTTGTTGCAGACTTCATTATCCGTCTTGCCATCGACTCAAAACCCTACGTCTCCCTCTGAGACCTCATACTGAGATCTTGGGCAACCATGCCCCCCTATGAAATGGCACCTGGTGGCCTGCTGAACTCAGACCTACCCCCACACCAAAAGACCACACCTGTAGCCTCTGCATTATCCTGGACAGCAGACTCACCATGAAACAACAAATCAACTCAGTTTCCTGTGCCTGCTTCCACACTCTCCACATGCTCTGAAGAATACTCACATTGCTTCCCAGAAGAATGAGAAAATCCAAACACAAGCCCTAATCACCAGCCCCCTGGACTACGCACAGTACACAGGAACCACCACCAAACTCATGAGAAGGCTCCAGACGACACAGAACTCAGCAGCAAGACTAATCTTCAATCTGCCCAAAACGGAACCACATTACCCAGCAGCTGAGGAACCTCTACTGGCTCCCCATACAGAAAAGATGCCAATTCAAACTACTGACACACGCTTAAAAGCCCTCCACGACCAAGGACCAGCATACATGAACCACCACCTGTACTTCCACCACCCATCCAGAAGCCTCTGCTCCTCCTCCCTGGTCCTTGCAAAAACACTGCGCAAGTGCCGGAGCATCAACAGAGGCCGCTCCCTCTCCCACCTCGCCACCAAGTCCTGCAATACCCTTTCTTTCCACCTCTGAACCTCACCCTCGCTGAGGGACTTCAGGAAGAGACTTAACACCTGGTTGTTCGACTAAGCCCAGCAACCAAGCACCTGGATACCCTAATGCGTGATAAGGTCCTCTCTAAAAATACTGATTGACTGATCTGAGACATTTGATTTACCTCTCTGTAGACGCGTGCCGTCCCCAGCCGCTGCAGACACCCTTGCAGGACACCGCCCACACGCTTGGTCCGCTCCCGTGCCGCGTCTCCAAGGAGACGCATGGAGACGGGACGCGATCTCGGTCCCGGATTTCCGGGTCGCCGAAAATTCAAGAAAAGGGAAGACGGACGACAAGGAGGGGGAGGAGAAACCCGGAAGAGACGTGCGAGAGAGGGAGACGCGCGGGGAGACGAACGCGGAAAGGAGGAACGCCGAGGAAGAGAGAACGAGCCCGAAACACGGAGCCAGTGGAAGCCAGAAGGACAACAACAAACCCCGCCACGACCCAGGAGGGTCGTGGCTCTGCAAGGTACGGTCCCTGTTAAAGGGACATCGGGAAAAGGCAACCAGAGGACGGGAGGACACAGAGGGAGGGTTGAGAGAGGAAAGGGACACCGGGGAGGGACTAGGGGAGGAGGGCAGTTTGGGTTAAAGCACTGGGAGCCTGGACAGGTCACTGGCAGTACCACCTCCCTACCACTAGCCTTGCCCACATAGCACTGCACCCTCCCTTATGCCTGCACTAACGATACATGAACCCTAGTGTTTACCTTTTCTTTACCCTCCCACTCTTATACTAATAACAAAGGAAGCCCCATACCTTACCACTTACCTGGCCTTTGTCCTTTTTGTTTTCCGAGACCCGAGGGAAGGAGCCAAGAAGAAGTACTCCGAAGACCTCACCACCTAGAAAAGACAGAACCTTAAGGATTCATGAAAAAACAAGTCCTGTACAGAAACATCTATAGTACTCCAAAGGACGCATATAGACGACAACACTATTGCTATCCGGAATAACACCCTTCCCCAATTAAATACCTAAATAAAATCTATTTTTCCTTTGGGAACTTACTTAAAATACGGGCCAGAGTCCTCTGTATCGCCTCGTCTTCCACAGTGGAGTCAGATGTGGGATTTAGCTTCCCAGGCGATACAGAAGCGTCAGGATCATGGAAGAAAAACCCACATTGGAGGACATGATAAAACAATTAGCGGAGGGTCAACGCCACCTACAATTGGTATGGGACGCGCAACAGAGGGAGGCCAGAGAAGATCGAGAGGCCCTCCAAGCTGCTCTAAAAAGCCAAGCCACCATAATGGCGAATAACCAACTGGTGCACGAAACCGCCCTTCAGAAATTGACAGACACTATTGCCGCCAGCAAGGTACATCCCAACGTGCCCAGTTCGGTACTACAAAAATACCAAGAAGGTGAGGTCCCTGACTCATTCTTTACAAACTTTGAAAGAGTAGCTTCATCCGCCCAGTGGCCTGAAGACCGTTGGGGTCAATATATTGCCCCCCTCTTGACAGGCACCCTCCAAACTGCCTATCAGGCTGCAAATCCTGGTGGCTCTACCCCTTACTCCGACATTAAGAAGAGTATCCTAGAGCGAGTGGGACATGATACCGAATACTATCGGATGAAATTCCACAAAGTTAGATGGGGACATAACGAGGATCCCCGAGCATTTTATTTTAAGGTTAAGGACTTAGGACTTAAGTGGTTAGGTCCTTTAGGAACTGACCGCGAGGACATAATAAAGGCCATCATTTTGGAGCAGTACCTAGACTCCCTTCCTGGAAGCACCCGTAATTGGATAAGGCAGCATCCCAAGGTCGATACCGAACTGGCAGTTGACTTAGCATGCGCCTACCATCGGTCTGTGGATATAAAAAGCCTAGCTCCCAGATCTTTGGGTAAAGTACCCATGGGCCCCCCCCAGTATTCCGCTAGAAGAGTCATTGAGGAAGCTGGACCATCCAGGACTGGAGAACGGAGCCCCATGCAACAACCCCAATGTTTCAGTTGTGGTGAATGGGGCCACATAGCAAGAGGATGCCCAAAGAAAAACGAGGGGGTTGAACCCATGGAAATAGGAGTCACTCGAGGGAGGGTTTTGTGTATTGGTAAGGGAGATAAAACATTCAAACTCACTCTAAAGATAAACGGCCAACCAGTAAAGGCCCTGATTGATTCCGGGTGTAGTCAATCGGTAATACACAAAAATCTGATACAACCAGTAAATCCAAATACAAAACAGTGGGTTACGATCTGCTGCATCCATGGAGACAGGGCCAACTACCCTCTAGAGCTGGTGGAAATAGAATGGGACACATACCAAGACTACCTTCCCATGGGCGTAATAGATAATCTAATCGACGCATGTGGTATTGGCACTGATTATTTGAGGTTTTCTGAGCTCTTAGAACAAACGCAAAAGGCCATGCCCACTGATGACTGGTGGAAGGACACCCCGTTTGTTTCCACACCCATTGATGGTCCCCCAGAACGGAGAAAAATAACCAGAAAAGAAAAGAGAGTAGAGAAAAGGAAATACGCCCTATACAAGACACAAAGGAACCCAGAGAAAACAGTAGCCAGTATCGATAGCGCTCCGGTTTCTTTTAGAGTAAGTCAACGAGAGGATCCCACCCTTGTGTATGCTTGGAGGAATGCCAAAAGCAGCTCCACCGGGGAGGTAGGTCCACATTTCTTAGTCCAAAAGAACCTCCTCTATAGGGTTACTTTAACAGCACAAGGAGAGAAAAAGCAATTAGTGGTCCCAGAAGCTTACCGGACTCAGGTGTTGTTCCTAGCCCATAATCAACCAGGAGGAGGCCATTATGGCCGAGAAAAAACTGAAGAATACTTATAAAGACGTTTTTATTGGCCTGGAGTTTATGCCCATATTCGTAAATATTGTGCACAGTGTCCCCAATGTCAATTAGTCGAACCAGGTGCAGTGAGGAGAGCCCCTCTTCATCCCCTACCTGTTATAGATATCCCTTTTAGACGCATAGGTATGGATTTGGTCGGTCCTCTTTTAGCATCTTCTAAGGGCCATACACATATCCTCATCCTTGTCGATTATGCTAGCCGGTATCCTGAGGCGATTCCTCTTACCAGTATGACCACAAAAACAGTAGCACAAGCCATGATTACTTTCTTTTCCCGTGTTGGTTTTCCCCAAGAAATTCTCACGGATCAAGGTACACCTTTGTATCCGGCCTCATGAAACAGATATGTAAAACACTCGGCATTACCCAAATCAAAACTGCAGTATATCATCCACAGACAGACGGTTTAGTGGAACGATATAACCGCACCATTAAAACACTGCTGCAGAAAATAGTAGACGACTCGGGAAAAGATTGGGACCAAAAATTACCCCTTGTCCTTTACGCAATACGGACACATGAACAGTCCTCCACTGGACATAGTCCGTTCGAATTAGTATTCGGGAGGCAACCCCGTAATCTACTTGACATGGCAGCCGAAACATGGGAGGAGGAGAATAGTGAAGAGAAACTGCTGTTGGACTTTATTCACAAATTAAAAACACAACTACAAACTGTTTGGGAAGATGTGCGACACCATCTAGAGAAAGCGCAGGAAGCCCAAAAGACCTACTATGATCAAGGCACCAAGTTACGGGTTCTTCAACCCAATGACCAGGTGCTAATAATGAGACCTACATCTGAGCATAAACTACTGGCTAAGTGGCAAGGCCCTTACCGCGTAATAAAAGCAGTCTCGCCACTTACCTTATTAAATTGAATGATCAGCCCAAACGAACCCAAATCTATCATATTAATTTGTTTAAAAAATGGGAAGACCCTGAGAATAATACTAGTACGCCGGCCATTGGCTACCTTGTAACACCCACCAATGAATTGGACCTTAATCTCTATCCTACACCACAAACAGAAAACCCAACAAGTCCTGCAATCAATGAATGTCTTTCCAAGACAGAAAAAATCCAATTACTTGACTTGATACAACAATACTCCGAATTCTTCTCAGAGGTTCCATGACGGACCTCTCTGGTTCAGCATCATATCCGAACACCGGAGGGCCAGACCATACGCCTACGGCCCTACCAAATTCCTGAGGCAAGGAAGAAACTGATAGAAGAAGAGATAACGAAAATGTTATCGTTAAAGGTCATTGAACCCTCCAATAGTCCCTGGTGTTCCCCAGTTGTCCTGGTTCCAAAACCCGACGGCTCCGTCCGGTTTTGTATTGATTTCAGGAAGCTTAATGAGATATCCCTATTCAACACATACCCTATTCCCAGGGTAGATGAGGTACTAGAAAGAATAGGGAATGCCCGTTTTATGTCTACCATTGATCTAACGAAAGGCTATTGGCAGATCCCCTTAGCCCCAAACGACAAAGAAAAAACAGCCTTTACAACACCTTCCGGTCTATACCATTTCACTGTTCTTCCTTTTGGACTTCATGGGGCACCTGCTACCTTTCAACGCTTAATGGACCAGCTCTTACAGCCGTTCCAAGCATTTACAGCCGCATATCTCGACGACATCGTCATCTTCAGTGCTTCTTGGTCAGAACACTTACAACATTTAAAAAGGGTGTTTTCTACCTTAGCAAGGGCCGGCCTCACTGCTAATCCCAAAAAGTGTGTACTAGGACAAACCCAAATTGCCTATCTTGGGTACATAATTGGAAAAGGGGTTCTACGTCCCCAGAAAGATAAGGTAGAGGCCATCAGACAAATACCTGTCCCCAAAACAAAAAAAGAACTCCGCTCATTTCTAGGGTTAGTCGGGTATTATCGTACGTTCATTCCGCAGTATTCCACTATTACGGCTCCCCTTACCGACCTGTTGAAGAAACAATACCCCGCCACCCTTCCTTCTTTCTCCACATCTCAGCTGCAACGTTTCGAATATCTAAAAGAGGCCCTTACGACTGAACCTGTTTTACAGTGTCCCGATTTTTTCGAAACCTTTCCACCTCTTCACTGATGCTTCCAACGTTGGGCTTGGGGCCGTCCTCACACAACCCGACGATCTAGGCGATGAGCATCTTATTGTCTATATCAGTCGCAAACTCCTTCCGAGGGAGGTTCATTATCCTACTATTGAGAAGGAATGCCTAGCCATAAAATGGGCCATTGAATTTTTACAGTACTATCTCCTAGGCAGATCATTTGTCC
Source organism: Pleurodeles waltl (assembly GCF_031143425.1). Lineage (NCBI taxonomy): Eukaryota > Metazoa > Chordata > Amphibia > Caudata > Salamandridae > Pleurodeles > Pleurodeles waltl. The sequence goes on from NC_090446.1 coordinate 769,081,029, forward strand.
TCTACACTGATCATGCCCCCTTAACATGGTTAGCCTCCCATAAGGACACTAATTCAAGGGTTTTACGCTGGTTTCTTGAACTCCAGCCGTTTACTTTTCAGGTCCGTCACATTCCCGGTTCACGACAATGCCCGCCGATTTCCTCTCCCGCTGTCCAGAGTCTACGGTCCTATATCAGTCCCGATCTTGGGATGGGGTGTGTAGATGGGTGCTGTCCTCAGCCGCTGCAGATACCCACGCAGGACACTGCCCGCGCGCTTGGTCCGCTCCCGTGCCGCGTCTCCAAGGAGACGCATGGAGACGGGACGCGATCTCGGACCCGGATTTCCGGGTCGCCGAAAATTCAAGAAAAGGGAAGACGGACGACAAGGAGGGGGAGGAGAAACCCGGAAGAGACGTGCGAGAGAGGGAGACGCGCGGGGAGATGAACGCGGAAAGGAGGAACGCCGAGGAAGAGAGAACGAGCCCCAAACACGGAGCCAGTGGAAGCCAGAAGGACGACAACAAACCCCGCCACGACCCAGGAGGGTCGTGGCTCTGCAAGGTACGGTCCCTGTTAAAGGGACATCCGGAAAAGGCAACCAGAGGACGGGAGGACACAGAGGGAGGGTTGAGAGAGGAAAGGGACACCGGGGAGGGACTAGGGGAGGAGGGCAGTTTGGGTTAAAGCACTGGGAGCCTGGACAGGTCACTGGCAGTACCACCTCCCTACCACTAGCCTTGCCCACATAGCACTGCACCCTCCCTTATGCCTGCACTAACGATACACGAACCATAGTGTTTACCTTTTATTTACCCTCCCACTCTTATACTAATAACAAAGGAAGCCCCATACCTTACCACTTACCTGGCCTTTTGCCTTTTTGTTTTCCGAGACCCGAGGGAAGGAGCCGAGAAGAAGTACTCCGAAGACCTCACCACCTAGAAAAGACAGAACCTTAAGGATTCATGAAAAAACAAGTCCTGTACAGAAACATCTATAGTACTCCAAAGGACGCATATAGACGACAACACTATTGCTATCCGGAATAACACCCTTCCCCAATTAAATACCTAAATAAAATCTATTTTTCCTTTGGGAACTTACTTAAAATACGGGTCAGAGTCCTCTGTATCGCCTCGTCTTCCACACTCTCCAAGACTCCTTTTCCTTTATTATTTGAGAGTACAGTCAAGTACACAAGTTCAGAAGGTGAGCTCACATCTTCTGTTTGATATACTAGACTATACTGTTGCTCAATGTATAAATGACAACTATTTTTTGGAGTGTTATATAGAGTGAACTTGACCTAAGGGCACTAGAGAGCTTTACGAGAGAAGCAGGAAAGTTACTCCTTTTGTTTTTTTAAACATGCAGTGGAAAAGGCAGGAATGTAGCTAAGGTCACGTTTAAAAACTATCACTTTCAATGAATGCCTCATGATGCAGCAATATAATCTGATGTCCCAGGGTGGAACACTCTCCCAGTTAAATACACTTTTTTTGGAATTTTGAAGAGACAGTAATATTTTACATAATGCTAGTTGCACAGACATTTGGTTTGGTTCTCCCTGTTAATTTGTTGGCAAGCCCACCTCTTGGAGTAGTAAAACAATAATATACCATAGACAGCAGCATTCCATCATAGACTCCGGGTTTAAAGGACATGGCTATGTGGGATAAGATCAGGGGCATAGTGAACCTTCTGCCTTAGCAGCTACAGCAGCAGTACGATTTTCGATGGACCTCGTCTGACTGCAAATAAAGAGACATTTGAATGAGTGAAAGGATGGATGGATGGACGGAAGTATGGATGGATGGATGGAAGGATGGATGGACAGATGGATGGACGGAAGGATGGATGGACGGATGGATGGACGGATAGATGGATGATGTGAGACTAAGGCACTCATTACAACCCTGGCGGTCAGTGATAAAGTGGCAGTAATATCGCCAACAGGCTGGCGGTAATTACTGCCAAATTATGACCATGGTGGAAAGAGCTCAAATAGACAGCCACTTTATCACACAGACCGCCAGGGCGGAAACAACAACCACCACGGCAATAGCTGCCTGCAGCCAGGTGGAAGAAAATGTTCTGCCCACCGTATTATGACAGCCCAATCCACCACCTTTTTCAGGGCAGTACCAATGACATCAAAAACCTGGTGAAAACACTGCACAGAAGGGAAAGGACTCACCATTGGAGACACAGGGAACAACCACGCCGCCATGGAGTCCGAGATGCAAACATTTCCAATGATCTTTTACGTCCTGCTCCACCACGAACACCAACGATGGCGAAGACGACCACGGTGAGTACAGCCACCTAGCACACAGGGGATGAAAAAGAGAGTGAAACACACATGCACAACACACCCCCCCACCCCCAACACCATACACACAATCAGATGCAGTAAGAAAACATATACACCCGTAACCCTCAGAAATAATGCAAGGACAAAAAAAATAGATGAAAGTGAGTGTGATAATATAAATACAGTAGAAATATGTACATCCAATCTAAAAGTATATACATATGTACAATTCAATGGACTCTGCCCAGTCCTCAATGTGCGTGGGCCACAGGGCCACATGACAAAGTCCAAGGCCCCACTTGTCTCCCGCCACAACATGGAGAGAACACTGCAGAGACATCATTTGGAAAATAGACAGGCACCTCAGGAGGACGGGAAACAGGGGAGGGGCACCTCAGCCGGCAGATGGAACAACACCACTGGTGCTGGAGGGGGCAATATGGCCATTGCTCTGTCCTGGAGAGTGCAAGGCCACAGTCTCTCAAGTGGGTGACTTGCCTGCATGCTCTGGAAGGGGCAACATGCCCTGTGCTTGATCCTGGGGAGTGCAAGGCCACAGACTCTCAAGTGGGTGACTTGCCCACATGCTCTGTAGGGGGCAACATGCCATGTGTGCTGTCCTGGGGTGTGCAAGGCCACAGTCTCTCAAGTGGTTGACTTGCCCACATGCTCTGGAGGGGGCTACATGCGCTGTGCGCTCTCCTCAGTAGTGCAAGGCCACAGTCTCTCGAGTGGGTGACTTGACCACTGGCTCTGGAGGGGGCATCGTGCCCTGTGATCTTCATCCTGGGGAGGATGGGGTGGTGGGTAGCTTCCCACTGGTTCTAGAGGGGGCAACGTGCTCTGTGATGCAGATCTTGGATAGTGCAAGGTCACAATCTATCAAGTGGGTATCATTCCCACAGGATTTGCAGGGGGCAGGCCGCACAACAGCCCATGGAGTCAGGTCTACCGAATGTCCGCCGGCGGTGACAGCTGTTCAGTGGTGGCAGTGGAGGTGATGCTGCTGCTGCTGATGGTTGTGGAGAGAAGCTCCTGTCCATCCCTGCAGCCTCCCACTCTCAGGGGACACAAATTCAAATGGTGCACTCCATTTCACTGGTGACTCTTTTACCTGTGGTACCTTCTGTGCTCTCTCCTCATCCTGTACAGGAGCTTGCGACACCTGTTCATGTAGGGTTGATGTGCCTCCCAGTCCTACTCGAGCCCTGTCTTGTATGTACCGGATCCAGTGTATGATACTAGCCTCTTGTGCCTCTCCTAAACGGTGAGATTTAGGTGAACTCATCACCCACTTCATGATTGGTATTTCAGGTCTCAGAATTACATTATCACATAGTGTTATTTGCTCAGCATCCACTAGAGCCCAATAGCAGACCAAAAGCTGTTTTTCAAAAGGAGTATAGTGCTCCCCAAAGTCAGGTAGTTTTCTAGTCCAAAACCCCTGAGGGACCCTTGTCCTCCCCTGTTTCTGCCACATATTCCAATTTGCATATTGTCCCTGAACAGTTACATGTATCTCAATGTCTCCCTCTTACACTGTACACAAGTCTAAAGTCTGTTGAATTATTTTATTTGCCAAATCAAAAGCATGCAGCTGCTCTTCACTCCATTCAATCTCATGTTTTTCCTCGTTACTTTTTACCAAAGGGTTAAGATTTTACTCAGATGAGGGTCATGCTGTTTCTAAAAATCAAACAATCTCATGAAACCCTGTGTCTCTTGCTTGGTGCGAACAGTAGCAAACTCCAAAATCTTTTGTTTTATCTGTAACAACATCTCTTTATGGTCTGGATTCCATTGAATTCCCAGAAACTGCACATTTTGGGACAGTACCTGTGTCTGGTCTGAATTAATTATACACATCGTACGCTGCAAAAGTTGTCTGAATATACCGGTAACTGTCAACTTCTTGCTCAGTGTAATCTTTTAAAGAATACATTTCAACTCCTGGCAAAAACTGTGGGCTACTCTGCACACGTACTACTCTCTGCTCATGCAGCTCACACTGGCCCCCACCTTTTTTAACCTCCTCATTCCTGGAATGTGAAAAGCCAGATTCTCCTGTAACAGCTTGGTAGATTTCAGCTTTATTTTGTAATAACTTGTTCTGGCTAACTTGCTCTTTTAAATTATTATTTTCAAATTCTGTTTACACCTCTCATGCATTTTTCTATAAGCAGACAAAAGTATCGAAACCCTCGTGTCAAGAACAAAAAGGATATCATTTAATTCAAAAAGCACCTTTTCTAAACTTGAAAAAACAATTAACACTTTTGTTTTATCCAAGCACCCATCCCAAAACTTAGAAAGTTCTGATAAACAAGAAAACACATTTGCCAATACATCATAAGGCATTTTAATTTCACATGCATTTTCAAACATGGTTTGCAGTGCTTCCTTTAACTCTCTCAATAAAAACATATTTACACTTTTAAATCGTGCCCTCTTAAGCTCCGACCTCTCTTTTTTAGACTGTCCGACCTACACCAAATGTTTTGCTTTCACTAATGACCGAGCTGACAAAAATCTCTGGAATGCACTTCTCAGTTCAAAGAAGACATTTATTATTATTTCACCACGAGGTTCCTAAAAAAGAAGGTTAGCATGTTAAAAGCACACGTTTAAAAATAGTCACAGCAATGAAAGAAAAATATAACCAAAATGATTCTCAACTGCAATGTACACAGCAAATGAATGTAGTTATGATTATGCAAAGCAAAGAATGAAGTAACAATTCATCACCGTAGGGCCTGCCAAGCTCCTCTTCATCTTTCTCATGCCAGCAAGAAGATTACCCCGTTCAACTGTGAGAAAGAGATCTCCACCCTCACGGGACAGATGTCAGGCATATGACATCTATTCTCAACCGAGGTCTCGGAAATTCCACCGCTACTGAGCAGGGCCATCTTTTTATATCTTAAAGAACCGGAGAAGGGCTGTCTGGAAAAAAACCCTCATTTAGCAATTCAAAACATACTGGCTAGTTTAGGTCTGCTTTGAAAATAACACATTGGGATTTGGCCACAGTCTCAGGATGCTAAATCAAAACAAAGCTGTTCCCTGCCGTCTGGGTACATTCTTATCAGCCAAAGCCCTTGGTGAGAAAGAATAAGAAAACAAGCACAGTTTACAATGTGGAATAATACTAACACATTTAACATGGCAGTGTCTAACACTACGATAAAGTCGATAGGCAGCTAAACTGAATACAAAATGTAAACTGCAACTGGTGAACACTAGACAGCTAATCCAGGTGCAAAGTGGTGGAACACAAAGTCAGTGGTCAAGAACACATATTTCACTCCAGATGGATGAGTGCAAGGGGGGTGGATAATGAGCGAAAGGATGGAAGGATTAATTAATAGATGAGTGAGTGAAAGGACAGAAGGATGGGATGAGTGAAGGGGAGGATGAACGGAATGAAAGGTTGGATGATGGAGTGAACGGGTGTATGGATGGATGTGTGAAAGGATGGATGGATGAGTGAAAAGGAGGGTGGATGGAAGGATGGATTAAAAAGTGGATGGATGAGTGAAAGGGAGGGTGAATGGATGGATGGATGCATGAAAGCGTGGATGGATGAGTGAGTGAAAGGATGGATAGATGAGTGAAAAGGTAAATGGATAGATGATGAGTGGGTGAATGGATTATTGAAAGGATGGATAGTTGTGTGAAAGGGTGGATGGATGAATGAGTGAGAGAGAGGATGGATAGAGTAAAAGGGTGAATGGATGTAGTGAAAGGATAGACAGATGGATAAGCATAATGGTGTATGAATGGCTGAAAGGATGGATTAGTGAAAGCGTGGATAGAGAAATGGATGAGTGAAAGGGTAAATGGATGGATGGATTGATAGATGGATAGATAGGTTTAATGGATCATTTGGATTTAGATGGGCAGACAAATGGAATAGTAAAGACTCAATGAGGGATAAAAGAATGAACCAATGACAGAATAGAAAGGTGAAATCGTAGATAGCAGATGGACTGAAGGATGAAAGGATGAGTGGATAGATGCTTGGATGGAAGAGAACAGAGCTCTTCTGAGGGGTATAGGCGTTGTGTGATGGCTTGCTTCATTTGCTTGGTGCCATAAGACCATAAGAGCTTTGGCTTGAAATGAGGGGTGCTTTAATTTTCTGGCTCCTCCCTTGGATAAGATACACTGCAGATTAAATGAGTTGCAAGCAAATGACCCATCAGCACTGCCTAGGGAGCTGTAGTACCCTCTGAGGAAACATTAACATAAAAAAGGAAAACCAAAGAAATAAAAGGTGATCTATAAAAGTAGAACACTGAAAACAACGACTGGCTACTAGCCCCTACACTGAAGCACACTCATTTTCAGGTTGATGTACACATGTGATCAGAATATTCTGTAATTCACAGGGAAGAGAGTCTATGACTGATGCGGACTGAACCATTACCCCATGCAATACGCCGTTGTGTATGGAAGCAGAGTGTAAATGACAGTCAGACCAATGCAGTACAGTGCTCATACAAAGGCCATATAGGTAGGTCTATAAATATATATTTATATATGGATGCAAGTATTAATTAATGTTTTTTATTACAAGATCCTGGTAGACAGCTAAGAGGTTCCAGCAATACTCATTACAGTGCAAATCTTCTCCCTTAGGGTTTGTCAGAGGCAGTACCAACACCAAAATTGAAATCCTTCACTACAAAGGCAATCTGTGTCATTAAATGTAGAAGTAAAATACTTCTGCAGGCTTTAATACAGAATAATTCCAATCTACCTTTAAATGCCTATTGACGTTAGCATATACTTTTAAAAATTATTACTTCAGGCCTACTGCCTTTACTGCAACCTTTCATAATTTAAAAATCAGGCCTACTACCTTTATCATCGCCTTGTTACTATAATCACATCACACCAACTGGCTTGGTCATAAACATCCCCACAAGACAGCTATCAGGTATACTGTAATAAAATTACAAATATGTACAAAATAAACAAGTTACTTACCTTTAGTAATGCGTTATCTGGCAGAGACTTTATCTAGCTACAGACTCCTTACCTTATAATTTACCGGCGTCAACTTGGAATCCGGAACTTTTGCTGAACAATGACCTTGCGTGCACCATCGGGTGGCATCGTTTGGATCCGCGTGGTGTCGTAAGCGTCATTGGCGCCGTTTGTGACATCACGGTTGCCTATAAAGGCACCGCCCAGGTGCATGAACGTCAGTTCCTTTTCCAATAATTTCCAAGCTATAAGCGCAGAGCCATGGAAAGAACCTACAGTGTGTCTATGTAAAAACAATTACCCTAAAAGGGACAATCCCTGACCCTATTAGGCATCTCTGCAAAACGGAGAGGCATGGGTGGGTAAGGAACCTGCAGCTAGATAAAGTGTCTACCAGATAATGTGTTACCGAAGGTCAGTAACTTGTTAATCTGATAGGGACTTCTAGCTGCAGATTCCTCACCTTAGAATGGATACCCAGACCATAACTTCCTGGTGGTGAGCTGCTGACAGATCTTCCCTACACTAATAGTCCTGCAGGACTGAACAGGCAGAGTGACCGTCTCTACGAACCTGACTGTCCAGGCAGTAATGTCTTGCAAACATGTGCATTGAAGCCCACGTTGCTGCCTGACAGACATCCAGGACTGGAACACCTTGTGCTAGGGCAGTGGTAGTAGCCTTGCCCCAGGTGGAATAAGCCCTCAAGCCCTCAGGAGTTTGCTTAGCAGATGTGTAGCAGATCTTAATACAGAGAATGACCCAGCGCAAAATGGTTAGTTTCTGCACTGCCGACCGTTCTTTGCTCCCACATACCCCACAAAGAGTTGGCCATCTACCCGGAACCCTTTTGTGTTGTCAAGGTAGAACAACAACGCTCTTTCTGGATCCAGCCAGTGGAGTCACTCTTTAGAAGGATGCAGTGGAGCAAAGGTCGGCAGGGTGATATTCTTGTGGAGGAAAGAGGCACGAGTTCTGAGTACCACCTTTTCTGGAAACATGGTGAGATATGGCGGCTTGGATGAAAGAGCCTGCATCCCACTCACCGTCCTGGCAGATGTTATTGCCACTAAACAGGCTGTCTTGCTGGTGAGCAGCCGGAGGGGACAGTTGTGCGGTGGCCTAAAGGGAGCACACACAAGAAAAGTGGGGACCAGATTCAAGTCCCACTGAGGCATGACAAAGGGTGTAGGAGGATACATATGTACAAGCCCATTAAAAAACTATTTACAATTGGAGATTTTAATAATAAAGGCTGATTGGGCAGCAGAAGGAAGGCTGATAGGACTGAAAGATAGCCTTTGAGCATGCCCAAGACAGAACCCTGTTGAGCAAGGGATAAGATAAAGAGATGGATCTTAGAAACAGAAGCAGAAAGAGGATCAATAGTTCTTTCTGTACAATAATATACAAATCGTTTCCAACCACAGGTGTATACCGTCTTAATGGAGGAACGCCTGGCTGCCAGAATAACTTTACAGACTTTGGGAGGAAGGTCGAAAGCTGTCAACTGTCACCGCTCAATCTCCACTCATGAAGGCACAGAGTTGACAGGTTTGGGTGGAGAACCTTCATCTGCTGCTGTGACAGAAGACCTTCCTGAAGAGGCAGCCTGATTGGATGATCAATGCTCATTTTCAGAAGCTTGGGATACCAAATTCACTATGCCCAGTCCGGAGCCACCAGGATTACTTGGGCCCAGTCGTTCTTGACCTTCTTGAGGACTCTGGGCAGAAATGGTATGGGCGGAAAGGCGTGTAGGAGGCCTGAACTCCACTCACGATTAAAAGTGTTGCAGAGCGATTGCAACCTTGGAAACTCCAACGCGCAATACTGCTGACATTGCGTGTCCTCTGCAGAGGCGAACAGATCTAGCCAAGGCTCTCCCCACTGCTGAAAGAGTCCCTGTGCCACCTCCGGATGGAGACACCACTCGTGGTCCCCTAGGCATCGACGACTTGAGTTTGTCTGCCTTGACCTTCAGAGAACCTGCCAGGTTTTGAACCACCATGGTGATGCCCTGCTGTTCCAGCCATGTCCAGAGATTCAGGGCCTCTTGACAAAGGGTTCATGGCCCCACACTGCCCTGGTTGTTGCAGTACCACACTGCGGTGGTGTTGCCCGTGAACACCTGCACCATCTTCCTTTATACAACAGGAAGAAATGCTTTCAATGCCAGTCAGATTGCCCGGAGCTCCAACAAGTTCATATGGAGTCTGGATTCCGCTAAAGACCAGAGACCTCTGATCTCCACCACTCCCAGATGGCCACCCAATCCCAGAAGTGACGCATATGTCACTACTGTGAGATCTGGCTGGCAAAGGGTGAGGAGTCTGCCTCTGACCCAATCACAGTTCACTAACCATCATTGCAGATCTTTTGCAGTTCCCTCCAAGATCTGAACCATGTTGGTGAGATTCCCCTAATGCTGTGCCCATTGGAACTTTGGCCCTCATTCTGACCCTGGCGGTCGGTGATAATGCGGCGGCCAAGCCGCCAACAGGCCGGCGGACCAAAATATGCAATTCTGACCCTGGCGGGAACCGCCAACACAGCCCGCCGCATTAACACTCCGCCCGCCACGGCGGCACAAACAAACAGCGCGGCGGTCCCCGCCAACAGCCAGGCGGCAGACAATGTACCGCCCACCCTATCACGACCCACCAATCCGCCACCTTTTCCGGGGCGGGAGCACCGCCGATAAAAACACGGCGGAAACAGACTACGAACGGGAAAACGCTCACCTCTACGCACTCCACGCGAGATTCCGGCAGTATGGAACCCGAGTTGCAGGTCATCCCCGCACTCCTATACCTGCTCCTGTACCAGGAGCACGCCCGGCGGCGCGGAAGACATCGGTGAGTACTGCACCTACGACACAGGGGAGGGAAAAGATTACCGGCACACACCCACCCACCCATACCCACTACAACACACACATCAATGCATTCCCACAGATCACTGTCACAACCCACAAACCCCCCCCTCCGAAATAATGCAAAGACCAAAAGAAGAGATCATAAACGGGCAGATATATTGAAATATGGACACCAGTAATCCCAATAAATAAATAAACTATGTACAAAATATATACAGCTACTAAATGTAGTCCAACCACTGTCCGTGGACCACAGGGGTCCTGTGCAAAGGGGCAAGGCCCAGTCCCACGACAAGAACTCCACGGAGAGAACACTGCAGGGGCATCAGAAAGAAAATAGGACAGGCACCTCAGGGGGAAGGGAAGGGGGGGCACCTCAGCCACTTGAGTACACGATGCCAGATCCACGAGGGGACTCCATGACCACTGGGCCATCCTGGGGAGTGCAAAGCCACAGTCCATACAGTCCATACAGTGGGTGGCCTGCCCACTGGGCCATCCTGGGGAGAGCAAAGCCACAGTCCAAACAGTCCCTTCAGTGGGTGGCCTGCCCACTGGGCCATCCTGGGGAGAGCAAAGCCACAGTCCAAACAGTCCATACAGTGGGTGGCCTGCCCACTGGGCCATCCTGGGGAGAGCAAAGCCACAGTCCAAACAGTCCATAACAGACCCCACTGCCACTGGAGGAGGCATGTTGGCCCTGCAGCCCTGCCCGAGACAGATCCTGCCCTGCCACGTCTGCCAAAGGGCCAGCGGTTCTTGCCTGGAAGGGCCCAGTTCAGCGCTTCTTGCCTTGAAGGGCCCAGTTCAGCGCTTCTTGCCTTGAAGGGCCCAGTTCAGCGCTTCTTGCCTTGAAGGGCCCAGTTCAGCGGGTCTTGCCTTGAAGGGCCCAGTTCAGCGGTGCTTGAGACGGCGGGGCCCAGTTCAGCGGTGCTTGAGACGGCGGGGCCCAGCGGAGCGGTGCTGGAGACGGCGGGGCCCAGTTCAGCGGTGCTTGAGACGGCGGGGCCCAGCGGAGCGGTGCTGGAGACGGCGGGGCCCAGTTCAGCGGTTCTTGAGACGGCGGGGCCCAGTTCAGCGGTGCTTGAGACGGCGGGCCCAGTTCAGCGGTGCTTGAGACGGCGGGGCCCAGTTCAGCGGTTCTTGAGACGGCGGGGCCCAGGTCAGCGGTGCTTGAGACGGCGGGGCCCAGTTCAGCGGTGCTTGAGACGGCGGGGCCCAGTTCAGCGGTTCTTGAGACGGCGGGGCCCAGTTCAGCGGTGCTTGAGACGGCGGGGCCCAGTTCAGCGGTGCTTGAGACGGCGGGCCCAGTTCAGCGGTGCTTGAGACGGCGGGGCCCAGTTCAGCGGTTCTTGAGACGGCGGGGCCCAGTTCAGCGGTGCTTGAGACGGCGGGGCCCAGTTCAGCGGTGCTTGAGACGGCGGGGCCCAGTTCAGCGGTTCTTGAGACGGCGGGGCCCAGTTCAGCGGTGCTTGAGACGGCGGGGCCCAGTTCAGCGGTTCTTGAGACGGCGGGGCCCAGTTCAGCGGTGCTTGAGACGGCGGGGCCCAGTTCAGCGGTGCTTGAGACGGCGGGGCCCAGCGGAGCGGTGCTTGAGACTGCGGGGCCCAGTTCAGCGGTGCTTGAGACGGCGGGGCCCAGTTCAGCGGTGCTTGAGACGGCGGGGCCCAGCGGAGCGGTGCTGGAGACGGCGGGCCCAGTTCAGCGGTTCTTGAGATGGCGGGGCCCAGTTCAGCGGTGCTTGAGACGGCGGGGCCCAGTTCAGCGGTGCTTGAGGCGGCGGGGCCCAGTTCAGCGGTTCTTGAGACGGCGGGGCCCAGTTCAGCGGTGCTTGAGACGGCGGGGCCCAGTTCAGCGGTGCTTGAGACGGCGGCCGGTCTATGGCCAACTGCTCATTGCCTGGTGGTGCCCTCCTGGGCAGCGGGGATGGTGCTCCTTCAATGCCCACCTGGGCTGTGGGTGGTGGGGCCCTCCTGGCCAGCTGGGCTGGGTCCTCCCTGGGCAGCGGCTATGGGGGTGGTGGGCTCCTCCTGGGCAGCAGGCCTGCAGCCTGACCTCTCCGACTTGCTGCCCTTGCCCTCCTTAGTCGGGAGTCTGTGGCCCTTTCCTCCCTTTGGAGCTGTGGCTGGTGACTGTCTCTGGGTGGTGTCCGGGGGGGATGTAGAAGCCCGGCTCCTGCGGCGCCCCTTCCGCCTTCTGCTCCTCTTCCCAGGGGGTGGGCTGGCTGTCCCCTTGCTGCTGGGCGAAGATCCAGACATGCGGGCTGGTGGGCTCCAATACCCCTGCACCCTTGTCAAGGGGGCTGCAGGGCTGGTGGTGGCTGAGGTGCTCTTCTTACCCCGACGAGAAGGAGGGGGGGCTCAGGGTCAGGAAAGAAGTTAGCAGTGGCGAGGAAGAGTTTCTTGGGACAATGGAGAGTGGTAGGTACAGTGGGAATGGGAGTGGAGGGAGAGGATGTGGTTGTAGGTGAGTCACGTTTGCTGTCTTTGGGTGCAGGTGCAGGAGGGATAGGCTGTCGTGAGGTGGATGGCTGTTGGGTGGGTGGGTGGCTGCGTTTGTGTGGGTTGGAAGAGGGGGTGACAGACACAGTGGGAGAGGACACAGGGGACGTGTAAATGGCAGTGGGGGTGGTGACTGCACGTGTGCGGACTGGAGTGGAGGGTGTGCTGGTGATGGAAACACTGGCTGATGGTGAGGTGAATGGAGGTGTGAGTGTAGACGTCACAGGGAGGGAGGAGGGAGACGAGGAGGTGGGGGTCACAGAGGTGGTAGTGACTGTTGGCATGTCTGCATCGGAATGTTGCGTGTGTGAATGTCTGCGTGATCTGTGGTGCTTATGTTTGGATGAGCTTCTCTTGGGTGTTGAGGTGTGTGCAGGCTGGTCTGATGGTGTGGGTGGGACAGGCAGAGGAACAGGAGACTGGGAGGAGGGAGTTAGTAGAGGGAGGCAGGAGACAGGGACAATGGCTGCCGTCAGTGCTGAGGCCAGAGCCTGGAACGATCGCTGATGGGCAGCCTGACCCGAATGAATGCCCTCCAGGTACGCATTGCTGCGATGAACCTCCCTCTCCACCCCCTGGATGGCATTCAAAAGGGTAGTCTGCCCAACAATGAGCGTTCGGAGGAGGTCAATGACCTCCTCACTGAGGGCAGCGGGGGTAACAGGGGCAGGGCCTGAGGTGCCTGGGGCGAAGGAGATGCCCGGCTTCCTGGCAGAGCGGGCACGGGGCGAACGCTGAGGGGCTGCTGGGAGGGCGGAGATGGTGCGCTGGGTGGCGGCTGTACCTGTAATGGCGGGGGGCACGGATGGTGCCACCCCCGCAAGGGAGCTCCCTTCCGAGGACGTGTCCGTGTCGCTGCAGGGTCCAGTCGTCCCCGTTGTGGAGCTCCCCTCGCCCTCCGTCTCACTGGTCCAGTCTGACTCTGTGGCATGGCCCTCCTGGGCCATGTGAGATGCAGCTCCCTCCTGCCCCGATGCCACTTCTCCTCCGCCTGATGATGCTGATGCACACAAGCACAGAAAGACAAACAAAAAGGGGGGGGGAGAGAGAAATAAAGGGATATTGAGTACATGGATCTCCGGTACAGTTAGCGGACATGACAGACACAGATGCCCCCTGCACTAAGTTGCGCACTTGGGGTCCGCTACGCATTCCGTGGAACATGCCCTACACGCCTAGAGTTGACAACTGCACCCATGGATGACACGGCCCAGGGATGGCTGTACTGACAAACTACTGAGGGTGGTGGCTGGGGACACAGGGGCTTACGGGGGTGCCCAGCCTACAGATATCGCCCTGGCCTAGGGGGACCCACAGCCCTCCTCCCCCACCCAGACACCTCCACTGCGCGACAACAGAGTAGATAATGCTTGTACTCACCCCCTTGTGTCTGCTGTGCTGCCCTCACGCGCCCATCCAAATCAGGGTATGCCACCACCAGGATCCGGAACATCAGGGGGGTCAGTTGACGGCAGGCACCCCGCCTACGTTGGGAGGCCATCCCCAGCAGAGACTCGGCGGTCTTCTTGGTCCCGCGGCGGATGTCCTCCCACCTCTTGCGGCAGTGGGTGCCCCGTCGATGGTGGACCCCCAGGGTCCGGACTTCCTTGGCGATGGCACGCCAAATCCCGATCTTCTCATGGGCGCGGACCTATGTGACACGTACAGGGAGGGAGAAATACCACGTTCAAGTTTGTCTGCATTTTCGTTGCCAGTGGCCTAACGCCCCCCATCCCCGCCAGGCCCCCCGCCATGCCCCCCGCCATGCCCCCCGCCAGCCCCAACATGCCCCCCCATCCCCGCCATGCCCCCCGCCAGCCCCAACATGCCCCCCCATCCCCGCCATGCCCCCCGCCAGCCCCAACATGCCCCCCCATCCCCGCTAGGCCCCCCGCCAGCCCCAACATGCCCCCCCAACCCCGCCAGGCCCCCCGCCAGGCCCCCGACCAGGCCCAACATGCCCCCCATCCCCGCCAGGCCCCCCGCCAGCCCCAACATGCCCCCCCATCCCCGCCAGGCCCCCCGCCAGGCCCCCAAGCCAGGCCCAACGCCCCCCATCCCCGCCAGGCCCCCCGCCATGCCCCCCACCAGGCCCAACATGCCCCCCCATCCCCGCCAGGCCCCCCGCCAGCCCCAACATGCCCCCCCATCCCCGCCAGGCCCCCCGCCAGGCCCCCAAGCCAGCCAGTGGCCCCAAATCCAGATTCAATTAAACTCACTTGTTGGTCTGGAGGACCGTAGAGTAGCGCATACTGGGGGAGGACCCCATCCACAAGTTTCTCCAACTCCTCTCCAGTGAAGGCAGGGGCCCTTTCCCCAGGCGCAGCAGCCATTGTCCCTTCCAGACCGAGGTCACAGCAACACTTGCAGTATAGGTCCTCTCCTGTGAAAGTTCAAGTCGCAAGTGGATAAGTAGATAGAAAATGGCGGTCACGTCCACGGCGGTGCGTACCGCGGCGGTGCGTACCGCCACCGCCGGCGCCCTTCGCCATTGGCTCCTGAAACCCATAGGCTTCAATGTTAACCAATGCGGCTTCGCGCCGCGGTCTTCGCCCGCCGCCCGCCGCGGTGTGCCACGCCAGCGCATTGACCTCACATCCCATTGTCACACTTCACAGGTCAGGCAGCCGCCATTTCGAGGGTCCACATGGCTCAATTTCAACTGCGTCACACAGGCCTAGGCCTTGCATAGCCACTCAGACACGCCATTCACTGCATAGAGAATCGTTTACTGTGCTAGCTGTGAGTACGTACCTGTGGGTTGCTTGACTGTGTGCTCCATGTTGTCCTTCCTAGGCACCGTCCGCTGGGTTTGGCGAGGAGACGGATGAATCCTCCTGTGTACCGACCGCTGGTGGACCTGTCGACAATGGAAGAACGCCACATTATCCTGACCTACCGTCTTAACCGTGCCACTATACATGAACTGTGTGCCCAGCTGGAGCCCGACCTGATGTCCCCCATCCGCCAACCCACAGGGATTCCCCCTCTGGTGCAGGTCCTGTCAGTACTCCATTTCTTGGCAAGTGGGTCATTTCAGACAACAGTGGGAATTGCTTCTGGGATGTCTCAGCCCATGTTTTCGAAGGTGTTATCCAGAGTGTTGTCTGCCCTGATGAAATACGTGAGGAGCTACATCATTTTCCCTGAGGTGGGCGAATTGGCTGCAGTGAAGGGTGATTTCTACACCCTTGGACATATTCCCAACGTCATTGGTGCCATTGATGGGACCCATGTGGCTTTGGTTCCCCCAAGAGACAGGGAGCAGGTGTACAGGAACAGAAAGAGTTACCATTCAATGAACATCCAGGTGGTGTGTTTGGCTGACCAGTACATCTCGCATGTAAATGCCAAATTCCCAGGGTCAGTGCATGACGCCTACATCCTGAGGAATAGCAGCATCCCTTACGTGATGGAACAGCTAGAGAGACACCGTGTATGGCTATTGGGGGACTCTGGGTACCCCAACCTGTCGTGGCTACTGACCCCAGTAAGGAATCCCCGGACCAGGGCAGAGGAACGGTACAATGAGGCCCATGGGCGTACTAGGAGGGTGATCGAACTCAACTTTGGCCTCATAAAGGCCAGGTTTCGGTGCCTGCATATGACAGGTGGATCCCTAATGTACTCACCTAAGAAGGTGTGTCACATCATCGTGGCCTGCTGCATGCTTCACAACCTGGCTTTGCGCCGCCAGGTGCCTTTCCTGCAGGAGGATGGTCGAGACGGTGGTGTTGTGGCAGCGGTGGAACCTGAGGAGAGTGACGAGGAGGAAGACGACGGGGCTGAAACAGACAACAGGGACAGAATCATTGAACAGTACTTCCAATAGGACACAGGTAACAATTCAAAGATAATTTAGTAAATCTGAACTACTCTCCTGCATCTCTGCTGCCTGTCTATTTGCCCCAGTGTATGATGACTGAGTTGTGGCTTTTCCCTCCCTATTTCAGATCTGGGGTCCCCACTACGAGTCCTGTGCTTCGTTTCCCCATGGACTACAGCTTTGTGGCAGCTGTTTGTTGACTTCACTATGTACAAGGACATATTTGCACTGTCATGTCAATTACAATATTTTGAAATCACAGCCAGACTCCAGATAGTTTTGTGCAAAATAGGTGTTTATTTAAGTGCTCAAAATGGGATGGGTGGTTTCAAGTGGGTGGGGGCTATGGTGAAGGAATGTCCATGGCAGAGTCCAGAGTAACAGTCACACAGGTGCATTGTCCAGAGGCCTGTGGAGAGATGGAGCATGGGCAGTTCAAGGATGGACAGGGTGACAATGTGGGACAGTGGGATGACATCAGGTGGTATCCTTTGCTGGCGGGGGTCTTGACATCCTACTCTGTCTTCTTGCGAGATCTCAGGGCCCTCTTGCGGGGTGGTTCTTCTCCTGCAGGAGGTGGGGGTCTGGTGGGCTGCTGCTGTGCGGGGGCCTCCTGTCCACTAGCGCCGGCGGAGGTGGTTGGCTGTTCTTGGTCCAGGCTAGTGGCAGGGGCCCTTGGGTGTTGTTGAGTGTCCGTCCTGGTGTTGATGAGGTCCTGCAGCAGCCCTACCATGGTAACCAGGGTGGAGGTGAGGGCTCTGATGTCCTCCCTGTACCCCCGATAGTGTTCCTCCTGCAGTACCTGGATCTCCTGGAACCGGGCCAGTACCGTCGCCATCGTCTCCTGGGAGCGGTTGTATGCTCCCATGATGGTGGTGAGGGCCTCGTGGAGAGTGGGTTCCCTGGGCCCGTCCCCCCCTGTCGCACAGCTGCCCTCCGAGTTGCCCTGTTTCCCTGGGCCTCTGCCCCCTGGCCGGTGTGCCCACTACCACTGCCCCCAGGTCCCTGTTGTTGTTGGGGTGGTGGGTTATCCTGGGTGCCCTGTAGTGGTAGACACACCGCAGATTGACGCGCCCTGGAGACAGAGGCATGGGCCCGCTGGGTGGGAGCTGTGCTGGTGTTCCCAGAGGGGTTTGGGTCTGTAGTGGCCTGGGCCTGTGTGAGGGGAACCGACTGTCCAGAGGTCCCCGATGGTCCGGGCTGGTCATCGGTGTCCAGGTCGACAGAGCTGCTGTCATTGCTGACGGCCTCTTGGGTGGGGGGTGTGGAGAATTCTGGGCCCTCCGCGGCGGTGTGTTGACGGTCGGGTCCTGCAGGGGTATAGAGGTATGGTTATAGTTTCAATGTGTGGCATATGGGTGTATCTGTGGGTTCCCGTGTCCCCAAGTGCTGGCATTCGTGTGTGGGAGCTTTGGTGAGGGTGGCTTGTGGGGGGGATGTGTATATGCATTGGGCATGCTTTGGTGATGGGTGTCCATGCTTAGTGGACGCATGCAGGCCTAGGTTTTTGGATGTGTGGGTTGTGATGGTGAGACATTGGCAGGGAATAGGTGTGCTGGGGGTGGGGGTGAGGATGGTGGTGGGGGTGAGGATGGTGGTGGGGGTGAGGGTGGGGGTGAGGATGGGGGTGGGGGTGAGGGTGGGGTTCGAGGATGGGGGTGAGGGTTGGGGTATGATTTGGCATGCAGGTGGGGGGGAAGCAGTAGTGAAGCTTCAACTTACCAGTATCCATTCCTCCGCCGACTCCTGCGAGGCCGTCAGGATGCAGGATGTTCAAGACTTCCTCCTCCCATGTTGTAAATTGTGGGGGTTGAGGTGGGGGTCCTCCGCCAGTCTTCTGCACGGCGATGTTGTGCCTGGATACCATGGAACGCACCTTCCCCCGTAGGTCGTTCCATCGCTTCCTGATGTCTTCCCGATTTCTGGGGTGCTGTCCCACAGCGTTGACCCTGTCGACAATCCTCTGCCATAGCTCCGTCCTCCGGGCAATGCTGGTGTATTGGACCTGTGTGCCGAACAGCTGGGGCTCTACCCGAACGATTTCCTCCACCATGACCCTGAGTTCTTCGTCTGAGAAGCGGGGGTGTCTTTGGGGTGCCATGGGGTGGTGTGTATGATGTGTGGGGTGGAGTATGTGTAGTTAAGTGTGTTGAGTGTGGTGGTGTGTGTTGTTTTGTGTGTGGATAGTGTGTGGGTGATGGTGTTGAGTGGCTGTGGCTGCTAGTTTGTGGATGGTGGTGTCTCGCTCTGGCCTTATTTCAGAATTTTTGGTCGTAGGGGTTTGTGGGTGATGTGGGTGTGTGTTTTATATTGTATTGTGTGTGTGGGAGTGGTGTGTGTATGTGTATCAGGTGTGTGGTATTCAAATCGGCCAATGTGGCTGAGTTTTGTTCGTTTGTGTGTATTCTGACTGCGGCGGTGTGTCCCGCCAATGGAATACCGCGTTTGAAAGACCGCCGCGTGGATTCGTGGGTCGTAATGGCATGGGCGTATTTCTGTTGGCGTGACGGTGGAGGTTTTGTCACCTCCACTTTTCCGCCGACCGCTGGTCTGGCGGTCTGTTGTGGCTGTCGGATTTTCGGAGGTTTGCCTTCTGCGGGTCAGAATGACCGTGGCGGGTTTCCGCGACCGCGGCGGGATTATGGAGGATTTCTGACCGGCGGTAGGCGCCTTTTACCGCCGAGGTCAGAATGACCACCTTTATGTCCTACTGCAGAGCCCTCATATGCCATCTGGCACATTTGACTAACAGGATGCAGGAGGCCATGAGGCCCAACAGCCTCAGAGTCTATCTCACCAAACTCCAGGATAGAGGCCAAAACAACAATACCATAACCTGAATATCATGGACTCGCTGCTCTGGAGGATAATCCCAAAACGGTACTGTGTCCAGAACAGCTCCGATGAAAGGGAGTTTCTGAGAGGAAGTCAGGTGTAACTTCGGCACGTTTACAGTGAACCGCAGCAAATGCAGGTGGTTCGCCGTAGTCTGAAGGTGAGTGACAACAGCCTGGGGCGAAGGAATCTTCAACAGTCAGTCCCTAACCTGTGCATATGAGCTGCTACCACCGCCATCACATTGGTGAACACCCGAGAGGCACTGGTTAGGCCGAAGGGGAACACGGTAAACTGAAAATGCTTGTGACCCACCTTGAACCGCAAGTAGAGCCTGTGGGCAGGCAGGATGGGGATGTGGAAATACTCATCCTGTAAGTCCAACGCTACCATCCAGTCTCCTTAGTCTAGAGCAGACAGGACCGGAGCGAGAGTGAGCATCTTGAATTTCTCCTTTTTGAGGAAGAGATTGCCGTACCACAAATCTAAACTAGGGCGAGGACCCTTGTTCTTTTTGGGAATCAGAAAGTAGCAGGAATAACAACTGCTGCCTACTTCTGACATCGGGATCCTTTCTATGGCTCCCTTGGCCAAGAGAGATGTAACTTCCTCGCGGAGCAAGACTAAATGATCTTCCATCAGTCATTCTTTTAATAGAGGCATAGAGGGAGGGAAAGACTGGAAGGGAATAGCCCTTCTGTATGATCTGCAAGACCCATTTGTCCGATGTTATGGGCCACAAGTGAGGGAGATGAAATTAAATCCTCCCTCCAACTGGGCATGTGTGGTATTGCAGAATCACACTAGGAGGACTTGGGTGCTGTGGAGGAGCGGGACTGAGTAGTGGATGACTTCTGGCCAGACCCCCTGAGTCTGAAGGTACCACAACTTCGCCCCCGTACAAGATGCTCACCTGACAGCGGACGGTGGCTAGCCTGTGGGTGGCGTGGTACCTCATCCCTTCCAAAGCCTTGGAAGGGGCGAAAAACAGACTGTTGGTGAGGGGTCATTGAAAGGCCCAAGGACCTGGCTGTAGCCCTAGAATCCTTGAAACGCTCCAGCGCCAAGTCTAAATTCTCACTAAAAAGGCAGGACCATCGAAGAGCATATCCATAAAATTTGCCTGGACATTCCCTGAAAAGCCAGATGTACGAACCCAGGTGTGGGAACAAAGGGCCACCGGCAACTAAATCGCACTACCAAGCGAGACAGTTGTGTCCAAACCACACCTGATCGTAAACTTGGCTGCATCTCTTCCATCTTTGACTGCTTGTGACAGAGTGTCCCTCATGCCCTCCGGGACCTGAGGTAGCACCTGCGCCACCGTCTCCCATAAAGTATGGGAAAAGAGGCCCAATAGGTATGAGATGGTTACAGCCATCAATGCCAGGCTGGAGTAAATATACGTCTTGTTTCTAAGTTGGTCCAGCCTCTTGGATTCCCTATCGGTGGAGCAGAAGGGAAGGCGCCACAGGAAATGGAGGCTTGGACCACCAAGCTCTCTGGGGTGGGTGTTGGGTGAAGAAGCCAGAATCATTTGGAGCTGGGCGATGGCGGCAGCCAATTGCCTATTCACAGGAGCCCCTTGCTTGGTGTGGACCACGCCCCCAGCAGGACATCATTGAGGGCTTTGTTAAAGGGTAACACCGGCTCAGATGTGGTAACACCTAGCTGAAGCACCTCTGTCAGGAGGTTAGTCCTGATTGGTACCATAGGCAGATCTAGGTCCAAGATCTCAGCTGCCCTATGCACCGCCATAGCATAAAACGCTCCCTCTGCCGTAGTCATGGTAGGAGGTGAGAGCATGCCAGTATCTGGAGAGGTGTCCAGTCCACTGGCTTCTCCTACTTCCTCATTCCAGTTCATCGGCTCCAATTCACACTCAAAAGGAACCTCAGACTCCTCCCATTCCTCACCTATGCCGCTGAATCATAATAAGACTCAGACAATGATCTGGCCCCTGATGGAGCTGTTGGTGCCCGGTCGTACGACACCATTCCTGATCATCAGGTTTGAGGATGGGGCTTGCACCACCAGTGGGCGCCGGTGGTTCTGGAAGTGTCGACATCAGGAACAATCCTGGAGGAGGCCGACTGTGTGCCGCCGGCTTGGGCCTCTGCCGACCCCGTGAGGCGCGAAGGCCCGCCAGTGGAGGCAGCCCACTCAAATACAACATGCAAGGCTTTCTAAAACTCCTTGAGTTGAGTGGGTGTCACTCCAGGTTCTGGAAAGGTGTGGAGGCTCGAAGTGGGCCCTCTTCCCCGAGTGTCTGGAGGATCTCGAGTGAGATGAAGAGGACTTGGGGCTCTTGGAGCGGTCCTGCAACCTCCTCCTCAACCAAGACTGGGACCTCTGAGGAACTGCACTGACCGACCTCAACTGCTGAGCCACCGTAAGCTTCAGGGACCGCTCCCTCAAAGCTTTCGGAGCCATGGCCTGGCAATCGGAACACGACTTCGAGTCATGGCCTCAGTCCAGACACCAAAGATATAACTTATGAGGTTCCATCACTTACATGGCACAATGGCAGGCACTGCACGGCCTGAACCCTGTCTTTCTAGATGACATCATACACAGACTAGCAAAATATCTTCATCAAAAAGGTTGAAAAAGGCCTGTCAAAAAAGACATAGGGTAGCTCAATTCAAGATCTGCGCTAACCAGCGCGGAAGGAAAAGAAATGACATACGCACGACTGGTTGGTGCCTTTATAGGCGACTGTGACATCACAAACAGCTCCAACGATGCTGATGATGACATGCAGATCCGAACGACACCACCCGACAGCACGCGCAATGGTATTGCTCAGCAAAAGTTCAGGATTCAAAGCTGACTCAGGGGAATTCTAAGGAGAGGAATCTGCAGGTAGAAGTCTCTATTAGATACAGTTGGTAAAACAATATCAAATCCCTTATACTAGATCCTTATAAGGATTACCATAGAGTAAATCCTCTATCCCCAAGGTTTTTTGACTGGGTCACCAACAACAAAACAATTGCCTCTCTGCGAAATTCCAGTAACAAAATGTCTGCTTCAGGGCTTTGGCACAATTTAATAACAATTTACTCTTACAATTCTGTTGCTTTTAGCAAATGCTTTATTCAAAAAGTAAGTGTGCCCTACTAGATTTGTTATGACTTTTCAATAAAAACACATCACACCTAAGGAATCTGACATCACTTTTAAATAAGGCCTCTAATCTTTACTGGTGGCTTGACACTATATACAACACATGCCTACTGAATATGTTGCATAACCTAGCAACCATCCAGCATACATTTATAAAATTACATATAGCTACAAAATCACATTTGACAAAACAATATACACCCTATCTCAACAGGGTCTAACAAGAATCATCAAAGTGAAATTCTACTACCAGGATTTCTCAGAGGGTGAGACCAACACCAAACATTTGCCCAGCATGGTAATCTATGCAATTACTTGTAACCAAATACCTTTCTCCGGCCTGAAACATAATATCATACTATCTACTGTTGGAGACCTATTGGTTTTAGCATAGGCTTTTCACAATAAATAACCCAGGGATACTAGCTTTGTATTAACTTTTCATAATAAAAATACCAGGCCTGCGGCAGCTGGAATATCACTTCCCTGCACACCAATCAAACATAAAGCTTTTCTCAGTGATTTTTCACCATAACCACTTCATGCCTACGGTACTGAGTGTAACCACTAGGCATACAGTCATGAAATTGGAAACATACACAAAATACAGCGGGCAAGGAAAAATACTCTCTCTCCTAACATGGCTTAAGATGATTCTCACAATGTAAATTGTCAGAGGGGGTAACCAACACCAAAACCCTTGCCTGCTAAGGCGATTGTGAAATTCTGTGTAACAAAATTACCGCCTACAGGCTCTAGCACATTGTAATGACAATCAAGCCATTAAAACATATTGTTTTAACATATACTTTACAGTATAATTTGGTCAGGTCTACTGGATTTGTAATAATGTTTCATAATGAACAGATCAAGTAAATATCTGGCATAACGTTCCCAATGAACTGAAGAAGTATTTACCCTTTATCATTGGGTTTACACCTTATTCAACACCAGCATATTCAAGTGGACATACATTTTCAACCATCATGTATATAGATATAAAATAACTAATATGTAAAGAAATACATCTTGCAAAACAATATACAACCCCTATCAAGAGGGCCTGACAAGAATCATCACAGTTAAACTCCGCAGGGTTTGTCAGAGTGGGTACGCAATGCCAAAATCCTTGCCTACTATAGTAATCTGAGATTACATGTAACAAAATACCTGTATGTAGCCTGTAATACAATGTGATTGTGATCAACTGTTTAAGACTTACTGACTTTAACAGATTCTTTTCATAGATAATAAGCAAGATCAACTGCCTTTCTCATAATGTTTCATAATTAGCAAACCATACCCATGGCATTGTACATAACATTTCCCAGTGCACCAGTCAGGATTATGGCTTGTCACCATGATCAACTGAGGCCTACAGTTTTGAGCATAAGCTTTTCGGCAGGCAGCCATCAGACACAAAGTCAGAAAATCAGAAAGGTTTACAAAATTAAAGTTGGCTAAACAAAGTACTATCTCTTCTTAGAATGCCCAGCAAGGATTCTCACAGAGCAAACATTCTAAATTTACGGTTTGTCAAATACGGTAACCAAGACCAAAACCATTGCCTACTATTATATTCTGTGAGACACCATGTAACAAAATACCTATCTCTAAGGGCTTTAATACAGATTGATAACAATCCACAATTAATGCTTATTTACTTTAAGATATGATTTTATCAATAAATATGCTAGGCCTAGTGCCTTTATCATAACATCTAATAATGAACATATCAGGCCCATAGCGATGACATCGGCTTGACGTCATAAAAAACTCAGTCCTACTATACCAAATATAAGCGTTGCTGCAAGCCAAAAAGTGCAATGGAAGCAATCTTTTTAGTGGAAGTGCACAAATTCACCTCAATCAAATCCTTTATTGAGAGCAACCAACATGTGGGTGAAGCCCAAGCCTCTTTCTCATTAGTACTCTTAAAGCTACTTTTTGTTAATCTCTTCTGGTTAAGGCCAGTTGCAATGTCCAGCCAAGGTGAAAAATTCTAGATTAGTGTAGGCATCACATACTGCTCTCAATCTCAAAACTGCACTATGAAGTCAAATGTTAATGATGGCAGGGGAGGTGTTGGGACTGCAGTACATTCCTCAAGATTGACCTCCTCACATCTAAGACACTTAAACAGCATTACACTGTCATGTGTGCTCTAACATTTCAAGGTCAGGAAGCCATACTGTTGCTTGCTTAGGAACTGGATAAATAAACAAAATAATCACAGCTGTGGGGAGGAGAAGCATTTTTCTGTGGAAGCACACAACTTCGGCACAATCAAAACATGTATCCCTGATTAACAACATATGGACAGAGCCAAAGACCCTTTCTATTGTACTCATCAAAACTCTTTTACAGGTTGATCACATTGGCAACAGCTGCCAAGACAGACCCAACAAAGGACTGCTTTGTTTATAGAACACATATAGGAGTTAAAGAATTGCATGTGACAACATCATGATGATTGAATGTACTTTTTTAGATGTTAAATAATTCCTCCGGCCCCTCAATGGAGGGACTTCCTGGAAGGCGGAATGATGCACCAATAGTCAATCGCATGAGGTAGTAACACGGTGGGGACTAAACTCACGCTGCGTCTATTTGACAGACCTGGTCATAATATATCTGTAGACAACTGTGCTTTTAAGCCAGATCTATACATCTGTTACAAGTGGAACAATTTCATGGTATCGTAACAAGAACATGAATTACAAGATGGATAAAAAAATCTTCATGAAATGTTTGAAATCAACTGTGTTCTCTCCTGAATCATATTGCACTGACAACCTTTCTCCTCATAAACACTTGTGCTATTCAGATATATTTTATATTTTGTTTGTATAGGAACTGCAGAAAAACATGTAACTATTGTTTAGCAGTCTACTGTAAGTCACCAAAACAAGCAATACTAGGAACATTAACATTCTTGGTTATATCTTTATTAAAATTTGCCTTTATCAACAAACCGTAAGTACTGATACATAATACATTTATCAGCATTTGTAACTGTTTTTTACTGTTTTGTAACCAACATCAATGTTCAACTACAGACTAATGTGCAGTATCCCTTGAGTAGCAAACATATTTGAAAACCTAGTGAGCATCAATTAATTGCACACCTGGAAGATAACAATTTGCTAACTGACTTTGGTCAGTCTCATGTCCCATTAAAAACCAAAGATCACACTTGTGGTTGTAATGACGATGCACAGGTATGTAGGGATGTTAGACCTACTGGGAGAATTCAACACCATCAATCACAGTATACCAACAGCATGTAAGGAGGCACCATATCATAAATTACATTGTTTTGGATCAAGGGGAGCCCTCCAGTCAAACTCAGCCCAATCAAGTTAGCAAACCGAAGTATCAATTCTGGGGACGCACAATGGACCACTCTTCTGCCTGCTCTTTTCAGTAGCTACTTACAACACTAGCCAACATCTTTGAAGCTTATAAAATTGACCGCCATTTGTCCATCGATATTACACACTGGACTAGGGTTCAATGGAAAGCCACCATATTGTCAACTGTTTCAAAGATATTCAGGACTGGATGCAGCACAGCTAGCAATCCGTTAATATTAATAAACCTGACACCCTGCTCTTGGCCATAGATTTATTGTCTCCCCATTTAATTTCTACTGGCAAGGGAGGGGGCAGACTAGTGTGGGCCATACCAACATCGCAGTCTGGTAGTTTGATAATTGATCAATATGTTGAATGTATCTAACAAGTACTAGTGTAAATCTTCATGGCACAAATTAAGGGGGGAAACTATTTTCTCTCTGACAATGAACCATCAGTGTAACTGTCTAGGTCACATTTTAAAATACTAATGCCTGCATTATGATATTGACGGTAAGTACCGCTTACGGCCATGCTGACTGCAGCCAACATAGAAGATTACCGCCACCCATATTATGACCCACACATAGCAATCCGTCACAATACAACCACACACACAAGTCCGCCAGCCCAAATGTCAATGATGAACTTGTGGTAGAAAACCCACACCGTTACGCCAACAGAACTACGCCCACAGCATTATGACCCACTGAGGCGGACATTCAATGGCGGTAAACCATTGGCACTACATACCACAGCGCTCAAAATACACACACCCATACAAAACAACACTACATTGGACAATTTGAATAACACACACCTGACACCCATACACACACCACACCCACACAACCACCCCACTATAAAACTCACACCCACATTACCCACAACCCTTTACGACTAAAAACAATTGACACAATGGAGATAGCAAGACCACAGACAAGACCACAGCCACACACCACCATCACCTTTACACCATCCACGCACGTTACACCACTCACCCCAACACATCACCCCACACACCCACACCACTCACACTACACCCATGGCACCACAACAACACCCCAGGTTGTCAGAGGAGGAGCGACGGGTCATGGTGAAGGAAATCATCCGGGTAGAGACAGAACTATTCGGATAACAGGTGCAGCAGGCATCCATTGCAAGGAGGAGGGAGCTATGGCGGAGAATCGTGGACAGGGTCAACACCGTAGGACAACACCCCAGAACAAGGGATCACATCAGGAAGAGGTGGAACGACCTACGGGGGAAGGTGCGTTCCACAGCAGCAAGACACCAACTAGCTGTACAAAGGACTGGCTCTAGACCCCCACCTCCTCCCCCACAGCTAACAACATGGGAGGAGCAAGTCTTAGCAATCATGCATCCTGAGGGCCTGGCAGGAGTAGGAGGAGGACTGGACTCTGGTAAGTCAACTCTCTTATCACTATCACCCCCCCTACCTGCATGACATCACATAACCCTACCCTTACCCTCACTCACATCACTCCACCACCACACACACAGCGACCATCACAACCCACCCCTCCCAATACCAAGCCCTGCATGTAACACCAGTGCATGGAGCCCCATCACAGACCTGCATGGACACCCATCACTAAAGCATGCACACTAGAGAAAATCACCTAGCCCACCAAATAACTACTCACACAAGGCAAAGCTGACAGGGCAATATCAATCATAGAGGCCAACATACCCATGCACAAGATGACACACACTGAAACAATAACACTGCATGTACATCCCCACAGGTCACTCACCCAACGTCACTGGAGAGGAGGTGCCAGCAACATCCAGTCCCCCCCCCCAGAAGAGGCACACAGTGATGACAGCAGCTTGGGACGCCTGGATCAGGATGACCAACCTGGCCCATCAGGGATCTCCAGACATTCGGTAACCCAGGCAAAGTCCCATACCACCACAGAAACTCCCCCCTCAGGAAACACCAGCACAGCACCTACCCAGCGGTTAGGTGCCATGGCCTGCCCCCCACCCCGAAATGGCATCCGCCTGTCCTGTATGGAGGGACATGTGGAAATTAGGTAATGCCGCTGACGTTGTGCGCCATTGCGGGAGGCGTTCGGGAACTGCTGTGCAACTCCTCATTGGATACCATTGGGCCCTATGGGTTACACTGGCCAATGGTGATGTATGCCGGAGGAGACGGTACACACTGCTGCAGACGTGACCGCCATTTTCTATCTGTTCACTCACTTGCTACCTGACTTTCAACAGGAGAGGACCTACACTGCAAGTGCTGTTGTGACCTGTATCTGGAACCGACCATGGCTCGTGTCCCTGGGGAAATGGCCCCTGCCTTCACCACTGCAGAGTTGGAGAGACCGGTGGATAGGGTCCTACCCCAGTACCGAATGCTGTATGGGCCTCCAGAGCACGATGCAAGGGGCATGACTGCATGGAGTGCTGTGTGTGAGGGCCTCGTGTGGGGGGTTGGTGGAAGGGCCCTGGGCAGCATGCTGCATGTATGGAGGGCAATGTCTGTGCGTAAGGGGATGTGAGGGCTATGGTGGGCCATTAGTGTAACAGGCAGGACGGTCTGACTGATTCCTTTTCCTATGTGTGTTTCTCTGCAGGTCAGCGCCCATCAAAAAAAGGGTATATTGCGTGCCATCGCCAAGGACGTGCAGACCCTGGGGGTCTATGGCAGGCGGATCAACCACTGTTGCAAACGGTGAGAGGACCTGAGCCGCTGGGCATGGAAGATGGCAGAGGCCCAGCTGGGGATGACCTCCCAACAAGGAAGGGGTATCCATCGAACCCTGACCCCCCCTGATTGCCCACATACTGGCTGGCAGTGGAGCTGGATGGCAGTGGAGCTGGATGGGCGCTTGGGGGCATCACAGCAGCCACAAGGGGGAGAGTACAGTGCCCCAATATACTACTTGCGTGTGGTGGCATCTGGGGGGGGGATGTGGGCCTGTGGGTGCCCCTAGGCCAGGCCGGACATTTGCAGGGTAGGGCCCATGTTGGTCCGGGTCTGATGTACACCTCCTCCAACCTAGCTACTAGGCATCCACTACTGGGCAGGGGTCTGTGAGTCTCATGTATGCTGAAATTGGCGTTAGGGATCTCTGTCCATGGGCTGGTGACTAGCATTGTGACTGTTAATGCATTGCCTAGTGCGTAGGGCTGTTCCCTTGTGTGTGAGTCTTGTACGCCAACGGTGGTGTTGTTGCCGCCATTGACCAAGGGTATCCTTTGTCTCTCTCACCCTTTTTGTTTTGTCACCCTGTCCTTATGTGCCTTAGTATAATTTGGCGGAGGAGCAGAGGCACTGGCGACGTCGAGAGCCGCATCCCACAGGGCCCAGGAGGCTGAATCCACCGACGGTAAGGGCAGCGGTGGGACGGAGGGCGAGGGGAGCACCACGGCAGAGACTGAAGGGGACAGTTCTGACAGTGATACCTCCTCCAATGGAAGCTCCCTGGTGGTGGGGACACCTCTGTGCCCACCACAACCTCAGGTAGAGCCGCCAACCCCAGTACCAGCACCGCCCTCCCAGCAGCCCCTCAGCGTGTTCCCGTGCCCCAAGAGGTTGGGCATCTCCTTCGCCCCCGGCACCTCAGGCCATGCCCCAGGTAGCCCTGCTGCCCTGAGTGAGGAGGCTGTTGGCTTCCTGCGATCCATCTCTGTTGGGCAGTCAACCATTGTGAATGCCATCCAGGGGCTGCAGCCCATTTGCAACAAACAAATGCATTCCTGGAGGGCATTCACTCTGGCATAGTGGCCCAACCGAGATCAATCCAGGCTCTGGCCTCCTCCCTGATGGCAGCCATTGTCACTGTTTCTAACCTTCCCCCTCCAAATTCCTTTGCCCAATCCCATTTCCCTCAACCTCAACCTATCCCAAGCACACAGGCAGACCAGCATACACCCAGGACAACACACAAGAGTGACACAGGCAAACACAAGCACCACACATCATCCCACAGGCACTCACACAAACACCATCCAGATGCAGACATACCAACATCCACTGCCTCCACTGTGTCCCCCTCCTCCTCCTCGTCCACCTCCCTCCCAGTAGCATCTACACTCACACCTGCATGTACTACATCCTCATCCACTGCCACCATCACGTCTATCACTACACACCCCTCACTGGCAGTCACCATCCCCACATCCATGCACATGTCCCCTGTGTCCTCTTCCACTGTGTCTGTCCCCCCTCCTCCCAAAGTACACAAACGCAAGCACTCAGACACCCAAAAGCCATCCACCTCACAACAGCATCCAGCCCATGCACCTGCTCCCAAACACAGCAAAAAGACACCTCCTTCAACCACTTCCTCTTCCTCCACTCCCAAACCTTCATCCTCTTCCCACCACATTGTCCCTAAAAAGCTTTTCCTCTCCACCCTTGACCTATTCCCTACCACTCCCCCAACCCGTCCTTTGCGTCAGAACCCAGACGAGCACCTCAGCCAACCAGTCCACGGCCACAGTAGTGTCGACAGCTACTGCAGGTGGGAGAGGATCCTGGGCACCAGGCAGCAACACTGACAGGGTGCCTGCACCAGGTGCATCAAGGAAGGGCAAGGAGGCACCGCCAACAGCGTCTAGGAAGGGCAAGGAGGCACCACCAGCAGCATCTAGGAAAGGCAAGGAGGCACCACCAGCAGCATCTAGAAAGGGCAAGGAGGCCCCACCAGCTGCAGGAGGTAAGGGCAAGGGGAAATCCCCGGTTGCTGACAGGAAGGGCAAGGGCCTGGTGCTGGGACTCATTCGGAGCCCCCAACACCAACCATGGTGGTTCAGGCGTCCGAGGCTGCAGGAGAAGGGCTGGAGCCTCCCCCCACCACTGCCAGCACCGCCACCAGCACCACTGCTAACACCACTGCCAGCACCGCCACTAGCACCACTGCCAGTAGCAGCCCAAGTGGGCAGCCGTCCAAGGCTGCAGAGGATGGGCTGGAGCCTCCACCCACCACTGCCAGCACCACCACCAGCACCATTGCCGGCAGCAGCAGCCCCAGTGGGCAGCTGTTTGAGGCTGCAGGGGATGGGCTGGAGCCTCCCCCCACCACAGCCAGCACTGCCACCAGAACCACTGCCAGCACCACTGCCAACAGCCCCAGTGGGCAGCCGTCCGAGGCTGCAGGGGAAGGGCTGGAGCCTCCCCCCACCACTGCCAGCACCGCCACCAGCACCACTGCCAGCACCAGCAGCCCCAGTGGGCAACCATCCGAGGCTGCAGGGAATGGGATGGAGCCTCCCCCAGCCACTGCCAGCCCCAACACCAGCACCGCCACTGTCACCACTGAGCAGCCGTCAACGCCGGCGGACAGTGTGTATTCCTGCGTCCATGGGCTGTTGTGCGGCCTGGTTCCTGCAAATCCTGTGTGTCTGACACCCAGGTGAGAGACTGTGACCTTGCACTCGTCAAGATCTGCATCACTAGCACAATGCCCCCTCCAGAACCAGTGGAAGAAGCCATCCACTCACCCCATCCTTTCCAGAATGAAGCACACTGGGCACAATGCCCTCTCCAGAACAGTGGAAAAAGCCATCCACTCACCCCATCCTTCCCAGGATGAAGCACACTGGGCACAATTCCCACTCAAGAACCAGTGGATAAGCCATCCACTCACCCCATCCTTCCCAGGATGAAGCACACTGGGCACAATGCCCCCTCCAGAACCAGTGGAGAAGCCATCCACTAGAGAGACTGTGGCCTTGCACTCCCCAGGACCAAGCAGTGGGCAAACCACCCACTTGAGAGACTGTGGTCTTGCACTCCCCAGGACCAAGCAGTGGGCAAACCACCCACTAGAGAGACTGTGGCCTTGCACTCCCCAGGACCAAGCAACGGGCATGTAGCCCCATCCAGAACCAGTGGTGTTATACCATCTTCCGGCTGAGGTTCCACCCCATTACCCGTCCCACCGGTGGTGCCTGTGTATTTTCGACCTGATGCCCCTGCAGTGTTCTCTCTGTGTTGTTGCAGGAGTGAGGTGGGGCCTTGGCCTATGTGATGTGGCCCTGTGGCCCACAGACATTGAGGACTGGGCAGTGTCCCTCTATTTGTAAATATGTATATACGTTTGTATTTTGATGCACTTATTCATGGTATTTTATCGTATTATTCTCACTTTCTTCCAATCATTTTGTCCTTGCATTATTCCTGAGGGGTACAGGGTGGATATGTAATGTTTGTGCATCTGATTGTGTGTATGGTGTTGGGGGTGGGGGTGATGCGTGTGTGTGTCGCTCTCTTTTTCCTCCCCCTCCCTTGTGTGCTAGGCGGCAGTACTCACCGTGGTCGTCTTCGCCGGCGTTGCTGCTCATAATGCAGGAAAAGGTAGACGAGCATTGGAAGTATGTGCAACTCGGGCTCCATGCCATCGTGATTGATCCCTGAGTCCCCAGAGGTGAGTCCTTTGACTTCTGTGTTCTGTTTCCACCATGCTTTTGATGTCGTTGGTACCGCCCCCGAAAAGGTGGCGGATAGGACTGTCGTAATACAGTGGGCGGGACATTGTCTTCCACCTGGCCATTGGCGGTTACCACCGTGGTGCTTGTTGACACCGCCGTGGTGGTCGGTGTGTTAAAGTAGCTGTCTGTCTGAGCGGTTTCCGCCTTGGTCATAATTCAATTTTTGTTACCGCCGCTTTATCACCGACCGTCAGGGTTGTAATGAGAGTCAATGTGGTCGAAATACTGTAATCAGCAGAAGCACAATTAACAATGTTTTAGATAGTAGTAGAAGAACAAAGAACAATGTAAGTTCCACTCCTGAAGAATAGGGATCCTAATAAGAAGAGGTAAAACTTAAAGCTGGGCTGCATTTGCTGCTCCAAGAGCCCGAGAGGAGATGGGATTGTTTGATACGGCCCCTAATGACCTGGAGTGATGGTAGTAAGCCATTCAGGATATTTGGCATCCATGAATCCTATCACCTTTTCAGGTTCTTTGCTCTCCTCTGCTGTTCTGTCTTGCTCTATAAGTGGGACTACACACACATGCCACACAGCATATATCGTATTGGTTTTGTGCCTTGCTCGCTTTGAGGTTTTTTTCTCTTCTAGTTCTCTATTGCTGTATGTTAATAAACTCCTTCGTTATTCTAGCAAGGCTCTATCATTGAGTGTGAATAAGATAACCCTTGTTTAGACCTCGTAGCACCTCGACTTGCACAGCACAAACATATTTCATATTGCAGCCACCAAACTCTGCTTCGTTCTCCGGTTGCAATACCAGAAAACTGGCCAATTGGACTAAGGGGGTCATTCTGACCCTGGCAGCCGGTGGCCGCCAGGGCCACCGACCACGGGAGCACCGCCAACAGGCTGGCGGTGCTCCCACGAGCATTCTGACCGCGGCGGTTCAGCCGCGGTCAGAAGCGGCAAGTCGGCGGGCTCCCGCCGACTTACCGCTGCTCGGGGGAATACTTCATGGCGGCGGAGCGCGCTCCGCCGCCATGAGGATTCTGACCCCCCCTACCGCCATCCTGTTCATGGCGGGAAAGCCGCCATGAACAGGATGGCGGTAGGGGGGGTCGCGGGGCCCCTGGGGGCCCCTGCCGTGCCCATGCCAATGGCATGGGCACGGCAGGGGCCCCCGTAAGAGGGCCCCGCAAAGTATTTCAGTGTCTGCCTTGCAGACACTGAAATACGCGACGGGTGCCACTGCACCCGTCGCACCTTCCCACTCCGCCGGCTCGATTACGAGCCGGCATCCTCGTGGGAAGGGAGTTTTTCCCTGGGCTGGCGGGCGGTCTTTTGGAGACCGCCCGCCAGCCCAGGGAAAAACTCATAATACCCTCCGCGGTCTTCTGACCGCGGAGCGGTATAATGGGGGCGGAATTCTGGCGGGCGGCCTCCGCCGCCCGCCAGAATCAGAATCACCCCCTAAGGGCCTGATTCTAACTTTGGAGGACGGTGTTAAACCGTCCCAAAAGTGGTGGATATACCACCTACCGTATTACGAGTCCATTATATCCTATGGAACTCGTAATACGGTAGGTGGTATATCCGCCACTTTTGGGACGGTTTAACACCGTCCTCCAAAGTTAGAATCAGGCCCTAAGTGTGCGTGAAGAACATTAGGAACTGGTAATGCTATATTACATGGCATAATGGAGAGCGGACATAGGCCCTCATTCTGACCTTGGCGGTCTTTTCGCAAGACCGCCGAGTTACCGCCGCGGTAAAGACCGCCGACCGCGGCGGTATGCCGCTGCGCGTATTCCGACCGCTGGGAGCGTTCTGCCGGAAAACCGCCAGCAGCCACACTGGCGGTCGGCGGGAAAGTGGAGACTGGTCAACCTCCACCGCCACGCCAGCAGAACACCGCCCCCAGAATTACGACCCACATTTCTGTGTGGCGGTCTTCTGTTGCCGGTCTTCTGTTGGCGGTCACGTCCCTATGGCTCCCGTCGCCTCCCGGAGGACCAACGCACAAGGTAAGTTGATCGTCTGTGAGGGGAGGGGGTGGGGGGGTGTTGTGTGATGTGTGCGTGCATGGGGGTGTGTAGAGGGGGTGTGTGAGTGCGTGCATGCGGGCGGGGGGTGCTGCTGTGCCTATGGGCAATGTGTGTAGTTCGGCGGGTGCGCATGTTGGCATGTATGTGTGCGGGTATGTGCCCCCGTTGTGTATGTGTGTGTGTAGAGGGTGTGCATATGTGCATGTTGGGGGTGCGTGCATGTCGGGGTGCGTGTATGTGCATGTCGGGGTGGGGGGGGCAGGGGGTTCGTACCACCTCTGGGGGGGTGGAGGGTGTGGGGGGAGGACTCGTGGGGGGTAGTGGGGGGTGGGGGAGACCCCTATCAGTGCCAGGGAAGGAATTCCCTGGCCCCGATAGTGCCTACCGCCATGGTTCGCATGGCGGTTCCCGACCGCCAAAAACCGCGGCGGTAAGCAGGGTCATGATACGGTTGGCGGTCTTGGGTCGACCGCCGGGCCGGAGTGCGCAAACTCCAGCCCGTCGGTCATGACCGCCGTGGCGGTCGGAGTGGGAAAGTGGCGGTCGATCGCGGCGGTGACCGCCGCGGTCAGAATGCCATTTTTTGGACCGCCGGTCTGTTCGCGGTCCGACCGCCGCCTCTCCGCCGACCGCCAAGGTCAGAATGAGGGCCATAATATATTATTTCGGCAAATATACATTTACAGTATATAAAGCTAGCAAATATATATAAAAAGAAACATTTTAGTGTAAACCATTCCGAAGTATATCTAAAATAAAATGATATGAAACAGTAGTAAAATTGAGTCCAGCAAAGAGTAAACGTCTCACAGTGGCACGCTCACTTTCTGAATATAGTGATATGCACATACCTGCCTAATAAGGTCGCCAATCTCAAACTCTCCTTGCCCCACAGAAAAGTCAGCCTTCACCTCCGAGTATGTGTCATTGATAATAGCCAAGAACATGTTCTGCAAATCAAGAGTAGTATGCGTCATTCGATGACTCGTTAAAACATTGTACATTTCAAATGTTTGTCCTGCTTATTAATATGAATTTAAATCAATGAAAAGTTTATCGTCATGATACAGAAGAAGGCAGAAACAGATACACTCAAAAAGAGTACATTTCCCATTTGCAGACGCTGTGATATAACCACTCTATTTAGTTTACCTAAAGAAATGGATATACCACTGCTTCCATTACTGGCGTTAGTTCCACCTCACATCCACTAGACATTTGTGGTGACTGGCCAGCCACCATGTCTCCAGAGTTAACTCCGAAATGCTGTCATGGAAATAATAGCAAATTATCACAGGACGGTAATTTGGTATACGTGACATGCTTGCATTCCCTTGCCACAGCATTTTCGTGTGACCAGGCATGTGGGTACTGATAAAGTACCCCTGCTTTTGGGGGTACTTTTCCTGTGCTCACATTGGATAGCAGCCGTTCTACGAGCAATGAAAGCCATTGGTGAGTTTCCTCCCTCCCGAAGGTGGTTCATACAACGGCAGCTACTCCTACGTGAGTGGAAACCAGGGAGAAAACACCTTTGGGTAGATTCCCTTCTACTGCTTTGGAGGTGGTGGAAATACCACCACACTACCAGCCATAGTATCAGCTACGCAAACTCTAAACCAAGGAATGGTTAATTTCAATCAGTACCTTTCCGTCCATTGCTAAAAATGAAACATATAGCACATACCTATGCTTTTATAATTTCAAACTGTAGTAATTATCCACATTTAGTTACATGCAAGCTAAAAGACTATGGGGGGCATTCTGACCCTGGCGGCCGGTGGCCGCCAGGGCCACCGACCACGGGAGCACCGCCAACAGGCTGGCGGTGCTCCCACGAGCATTCTGACCGCGGCGGTTCAGCCGCGGTCAGAAGCGGCAAGTCGGCGGGCTCCCGCCGACTTACCGCTGCTCGGGGGAATCCTTCATGGCGGCGGAGCGCGCTCCGCCGCCATGAGGATTCTGACCCCCCCTACCGCCATCCTGTTCATGGCGGGAAAGCCGCCATGAACAGGATGGCGGTAGGGGGGGTCGCGGGGCCCCTGGGGGCCCCTGCCGTGCCCATGCCAATGGCATGGGCACGGCAGGGGCCCCCGTAAGAGGGCCCCGCAAAGTATTTCAGTGTCTGCCTTGCAGACACTGAAATACGCGACGGGTGCCACTGCACCCGTCGCACCTTCCCACTCCGCCGGCTCAATTACGAGCCGGCATCCTCGTGGGAAGGGAGTTTTTCCCTGGGCTGGCGGGCGGTCTTTTGGAGACCGCCCGCCAGCCCAGGGAAAAACTCATAATACCCTCCGCGGTCTTCTGACCGCGGAGCGGTATAATGGGGGCGGAATTCTGGCGGGAGGCCTCCGCCGCCCGCCAGAATCAGAATCACCCCCTATGTTGAAACTGATAACGCTTATCAGCACGTGATTAAGTTCAGTACACAGCCCCTTCTGCCTAATCAGATGACCTAAATGTTGTACAGAACCATAATATGGTTTTTAGTACCTCCAGAGGAAAACAGTTACTTACCTGTAATTACAGTTATCCAACATTGGTATGTTACATCGATTCACATGCCTGAAATACTTCTTCCAAAAGACTGCGATTCCCCTTAGTTTAAAGCTGCAATAGACATTGTTAAGCTGGTGGTACGTCTAAGAACGATGTTTGTTTACTAGCATATTCACATCACTATAAAGCACTCACACTTCAGCCAATAAGCTAAATGCACCAGTACTCTAAAAAACCCTAGAGGCTGCAATAGCTCAAATATTCAAAGCAAATGAGGGGCAAGATGGCAACCAGTGAGTCTTTGAGAAAGAAGGAGGGTGGGTCATGTCTGAATCTATGAAATATACTAATGCTGAAGAAATGTTGTAATTTAGGGCAATCAAGTTATTATGTCTAGATGAAATTTTATGCAGTAAAAATTGAAATTTATCAACTATTCGATTCCACACAGACATATATACTTCACATGAGATATAAGAGATTGAACACTGGAAAACCCAGGATCTCTGAGCCCTGGTTCTACTGATACATTGGAAGTGAAGGTTCAATGAGTAAATTGCTTCATAATTTCAAAGATGTTTTCTTCTTTTGACCACTGAGATTATTTTCCTTCTTCTTCTGCATGGAGGGTGCATTCTTTCCCTAATCCTGATGAAGACCCTGTTTAAAGTTTATGTGTACGGGTGAGTTTGAAACATCAATTAATTTCTATAGTTTTTGCTTAAGATTTCTATTTTAACATCATGATCTTCAACTAACCCCCCTTTACTACTATTAAAATGTCAATGCAGATAGTGTCCCTATATGCTTGAGTTGCTGTGTATTTTATGTATTGTTGTATCAAGATATCACCACTCACCTGTACTGTGCAGTTTAATCACTTTATAGAGCACGTATTTTGTAATTAAATGATGAGATCAATGTTTCAGTAGTCATTTCTATGGACTACACTATAAACTGGGATATGATCACATGAGAGCACCTTTTGGCCTTATCTGAATGTCAACAAAGCCATTTACGACAACATCTGTAGGAACCACAGTTGTTAGAAGTCTAAGTTAAAATTGGAGACACATGCACACATCCAAAGAGTGCAGAGACTTTTCAGCTTTGGAGGAAGCGTTCAGAAAAAAGAAAAAGCAACTGGTTTATTAAAGTGGAAGTCTGAAGGTAAGTAAGATATGGGCGCACTACCACCTTATTCTTTGTGAACTCATAGGCCCCAAATTACAGTCGAGCTGAGTGATTTTTGTTTTGCTTGGAATTTTGCTCCGCCTAATTCAGAGTGGGTAGGTTTTTTCACACCAGGTAGTTTTCGCACACCCGGTGTTTTCCAAGCCTCATTCATCCTTTTTTTTGACAGGGGGAGAATGCAAAGCTCCCCCCACTTGAAAAAACCTATCCTTTCATTACCTCAATACAAGAAGCAATGCAGTTTTCCAAGAGAGGAACTTTTCTATATGAATAAGTGCAAGTAAAAGTGCCATGAGCCATCCAATAACATTATTGAGTTCCCAAAGTAATGGTGGCCATATCATCAGAGGGAAGACGTGAAATAGCTCTTGCCGTTTTATAAATTGGTTGAGAATTGTTTGAGAGAAGAAAGATGGAGCACAACAAAAAGTCTACATCTCGAAACTGCTTCAAGATGAACTTTGATAGAAGCATGCTTGACACTAGATTTTGCTAGATATAATACACATGTTAATATCTGATTGGGCTGCTTTCAAGGCAGATTTAGGGCCTCATTACGACCCTGGCGGGCGGCGGAGGCCGCCCGCCAGGATGCCGCCCTCCAAAATACCGCGCCGCGGTCAAAAGACCGCGGCGGGTATTACAAGTTTTCCCCTGGGCTGGTGGGCGGTTGCTGAAAAACCGCCCGCCAGCCCAGGGGAAAACGACCTTCCCACGAGGATGCCGGCTCGTAATCGAGCCGGCGGAGTGGGAAGGTGCGACGGGTGCAGTGGCACCCGTCGCGTATTTCAGTGTCTGCAAGGCAGACACTGAAATACTTTGCGGGGCCCTCTTACGGGGGCCCCTGCCGTGCCCATGCCATTGGCATGGGCACGGCAGGGGCCCCCAGGGGCCCCGCGACCCCCCCTACCGCCATCCTGTTCATGGCGCCTTTCCCGCCATGAACAGGATGGCGGTAGGGGGGGTCGGAATCCTCATGGCTGCGGAGCGCGCTCCGCAGCCATGGAGGATTCACACGAGCAGCGGAAAGTCAGCGGGAGACCGCTGACTTTCCGCTTCTGACCGCGGCTGAACCGCCGCGGTCAGAATGCTCGTTGGAGCACCGCCAGCCTGTTGGCGGTGCTCCCGTGGTCGGTGGCCCTGGCGGCCACCGGCCGCCAGGGTCAGAATGACCCTCTTAGTCTTTCTACAGCATACAAGATGCAGTATCTTTTACACTTTGCACTGTACATTTTGAAAGTGGAAGGTGCAAACGCTTGGGTCAAAGTATCCCAGTAGTCTTGTAGATTAACTAGATGACCAAAAAGTCAGGTCATCAGGAACCAAACCGTGAAGTTCAGGGACTTCACGTCTTGGTGGATAATTTGTACCCCTCTGCATGTACAAGAGCTCCAGATGGCTCTTTAGCAGAACAGAAGGAACGCACAACAGACATGAAAACTCAGCAATATTTTCTTGACCACCAAGGTGCAATCAGTATCAATTTGCATGGCTCCTTCTTACCATTGCCAATAACCAAAGATGTTGATCGTTGAAAAAGCTTAGTCCTGAGTTTCCTGCTGGCAATGCCTGCTGGCAACAAGGCAGAATGTCTAATTGCCTCCATTCACAAACAGCTCTATCTGAGGATGTCCCCAGGATTTGAACAGCTATTTTAACTGGTGTGAGGCAGCTCCCATTCATCACATTTCGAGAGCGACCTGCTAAGGATGTCTGCTTGGTTGCTGTGCAGATCCAGCAAGTCTCCTGCTTGATGTTGATAGCTGTCACCCAGACCCACATCTGATGGGTCTTTTCTGACAGGAGCCGAGATTTTGTTCCACCCTGCTTCAATATATACAGCTTTGTTTCGAGTTTGGCGGATGGAATACTGTGTCACAGACTTATTACAAGTGCGTTATACCCTAATGCACTAATATGGTGGGCAAGATATCTGCCACAAGCTGACAGAGTCTACCGTCTGGCAAACTCTAAATAAGGCCCTTAATGCATTTATGTTGTGTTTTTTCGAATTATGGCTGTGATTTTTCTGAAGGCAAGAAATAAATACTGGAAGGCCTAGACAAATGACTCGAAGTTGAGGGGCATTTATGTATAGACTTCTCGTCTCTAACCATCTGTTCTGCGTAGTCAGTTCCTGCAAGTGTGCACCACATCCTTCTATAGACACATCTGTTTGATGCGGTAGACTTTGAAAAGGTAGACTATTTCTAAGATAGTCAGCATTCTCTGCCAACCCAATATTTGCTTTGAGTGACATGTTACTGACACCTTGACGTCCTAGGATCCCACACCCTGCTTCCTAACTGTCCATCCACTCCTGTGTGGGTGTCTTTTAAGTCTGCAGGGCTTGGAAAACGACATGAGCCTCAGGAGACACACGCATAGTTGCACTGGGAAAATGAAGTGCACAGAAATTGTTGTGGCTTACAGCCACCAGCTGTGTGATACAACCTGGAGAAGGAAATGTTATCCTTTGTGAAGTGTTGAGGCATGTTTCAAGTTAAGTCAGTTTAGTTGCTAGTGATTGGAAAATGTTCATCTTGTTTAGGGTCGATGAAATAACGCCAGATTGGTTGTTGTTGAGCCTTCTTTCTCTTGCTTGCTGTTGACTCTTTGGTGAGCCAACCAACTAGAGAGGAGCGAACTTGCTTTTTTTTAAAGTCCTCATCATCATATGTAATGTCCTAACATATCTCTCTGTGCCAGTCCCAGTCAATTAAATAGGTCTCAAAAATATTTTTGGAACTTTATTCGAAGCTGGATAGAGAGGCCGTCGAACCCCACTAAATCAACAAGTTATTGGTGTAATAATTGGCTGGCAAATTCGCATTCTGTCTCATTACTCAACCATTAGCGAATCAGTAACCAAAACTATGCATTTTTCGGTGACGTACACTGAATGTCCCGCCTGAATTTATTCACTTCCCTTACCCATTCTGTTCTCTGGGGTTGATTTGTATATTTCTATATCTTACATGTTAGCGATCAGCTTTAAATATAAATCATTTTCGCTTCCCCCATATCATAGTATATATATTTCCATTGTATCTTAAATCAATACCTAACAATATTTGGGTCAGGCTTTCTTTGATTTCTCGTGTGAGCACTGCCAATAGCATTTTACTTACATCACCCCCCAAAATACTTTAAAGCTGGACAGCCCAGCTTCCTCTCTTTCTGCACCAATTTTCTTACACAGGGCCATTTGAGACCGTCCCAGTTTGGCAAGCTTGTATCTTGTTTCCCCCACCTCACCTAATGTTTCATAACATTAAGCTATTTATTTCTCTTAACTTCCATTTTTAGGGTCGAGCCTGGGTCGCATGCGCTTGCGCATGCATTTTGCTTGCGAGAAGCTTTAGGAATTAGAAAAGGGCTCGGACTTGTCCACGTCATGTCAGTGTCTTTCATTGGTTCGTGGGCTTGCCTGTTAAAATCTGCTTGCTTTCATTAGTGGAAGGCATGCATATGTTATGCCTTTTGCAGCAGTTAGCCTTCCTCGAGCGCAGCAACCAAGTACTGGAAACATGCAAGGCTCGCTGTTTCCCGTCAGGTTTGTGGACTACTTTCCATCTTTTGTTTGCAGCACGATCTCGCTTGTTCTCTTTTGTTACTGCCCCCCATCCCTTCTGTCATTTCCCCTTCTTTAGCTCTCTCCAGTCGTTACCCTTGTCTTTTTCTCCCTCTTGTGACTGCTTCTTGCTATATCTTTCTCTTCTCACTGCCCCCTTATTGTCACTTTACTTTTGTCTTCGTCCGTTTCCTCGCTTGCTAGCAAACACTGATCACAGCCCCCTCATCCTATTGCTGCTCCATCTCTCTCTTACTGCCCCTCTCTGTTCTGTCACTGTCCAACTCGTTTTCCTACCACCAGAGCCGAATCTCTCTATTTCCAATCCCCGTACCACTCCCTCGCTACAGTTACGGCACTTCCCCTCTTTTGTCATTGCCACCTCTCCTATTGT
This sequence comes from Pleurodeles waltl, assembly GCF_031143425.1. Lineage (NCBI taxonomy): Eukaryota > Metazoa > Chordata > Amphibia > Caudata > Salamandridae > Pleurodeles > Pleurodeles waltl. The sequence goes on from NC_090446.1 coordinate 769,122,971, forward strand.
TTCCTCTTCACATCTCCTTGTTCCAGTTGTGGCTTCTCTCTCTCCTGGCAGTTTTGGTCATGTCACTGCAGGTGGACATTGCCACCTCACTGCAAGCCATATCATTGGCACTTCTACTTCTTACTACTTACTTTAAGAATGGGCCTTAGTTTTCACTTTTGTAGTATTCACTTGATCCTGGCGAAGAAAATAGATGCTGGAATGTTGGTAACTGTTACTGGATGAGCTTCATTACAATTGCCCTGTTTATCAAGGAAAACAATTAGGCACTAATCCACGTTAATGAATTCCAACTCTAGTTTCAGACTGTCGCAGGGAAGACAAAGCAGTTCCTGAGCTAAAACGTTGCCATTTCAAACTTTGCCATTTTATTTATCAGTAATGTGTCCACGTGAAAACTAAGTTCCGATATAGAACAAGGGGGTATTAGTAGCTTGAGATATTTCCCTAATATTCTTATTTGTTTTGGTATTTTATATTGCAGGGACATGCTTAATTTCAAGTCACACAGGGCTCAGTGCATACAAAAATGGAGAGATGCAGTGATATTTCTTTAGGAGGAGTTGTGTGCTGGAGTTACGATAATAAATAGAAGTACTGGGCACATATTGACAGTCGCCTGTTATAGATACATCTGAATGGAAACGATCATTTCCACATGGGATATGTATCTCTAGTCTAGGCACCTGCTGAAGCTGGTGCCCAGGTGTTTCTTCTGAAACGACTTAATAATGCCGGGGATGGCAATTTGACACGTTCGTAATGCCTAATTGCTGTAATCTGGAAAATAATAAAAGGGGCACCATCTCAAAAATAGGCAACATAAAAGTGGTTGGCCATGGTAGGAATGGAGAAGAATTAGAGCTTCACCAATTGAAAGCTGTGCTGCGATGTAACCATGGGTAGTCATGCAGAATAAGAACTTGCGACATACATACGTTTAAAGCAAGCATGATGCTGGTTACCAGCCTAGCTTCAGAAAACAGCAGAATGTCATTAATTTCATAGAATGTACTAAACTACAAAGACCTGTGAAGCAAAATCCGGACTGTCCCAAAATATCCGGGTCTTCTGGTCAACCCGCAATAAGAAAGGTCTGCGTGCGCTTCTTCTGTTTGTGTTTCATTCCATTTTATATCTAGGTTATAGCTCAGAATTAACATTTTCAGTACCAGGAGACTCGAGAGTGTTAACACAGGTAGCGCTTTCCAATAGACAATTAGTTTGACTTGCGTTTAAATATGGACTTGGCCTCGTCACCGTTTGAAATGCACGACTTTACTTTTGACCATATGAGACTAAACCCGCTCCAACTACTTATTCTCTGGCCTAGGTCCCACATGCTTGGAAAAGTATATTACGTTCCGTCGGATGTTTGTTACGAACCACAACCAAAACACTGCCTCTCATTTGACTGGTTAGTTGCACCCTCGTCAATTTCCTAAATGTGCATTTCTTGTGTGTCACCGTTGCAGCCGAAGCTTACATCAATAGTTAGATGGGGCTGCCGGAGATTAAGGAATCTGGGGGAGATGTTTGCATTTATTTGGTTCTTCTGCACTGCCCGGAGAGTTCCTTCTCCAGAGGCTGCGTGGGTGGAACTTGCAGTCCCCTCTCCCACAGCTTCCTCAGAGCTGCGCCGTGAAGGGCACTGAAGGGTAAGCAGGTTTTCGCAACAACAGCCAATTAGTGTGTGTGTGTGTGTATATATATATATATATATATATTTACAAAAATATATGGGAACCTGTGGTGTTTCTTGTCAGAACTAGCAGCATTTTGGGGGTGCACACTAATTGTTTCAGCTAAAACATTGCCAGTTTAAAAGGAATCCACAGTGAGACAGCGAAACTGCATTACTCTTATGTGAGACTCCTCACATCTTTCTCGTTTGCTGTGTTTACGTTTTTTAGGTCGGGGAAGTGCTTTGACCTGTTGTGAGTATTGTGGGCTTTTAACCATGCCCACCACATGCCCATCACTTTCACTGGTTAGTGGGTTTTGTCTTTCAATAATCCTTTGTTATCATTGGTAAATACTTTACGTTTGTCCCTCCTTGGGAAGTTTTTGTTACCGCCTTGCAGAGTGACCTGTTACATGGTTAATAGCACGATTGCCAGTTTTGTTTGACTGTGACTGAACTTCTTTTTCCTTTTGTGTCTCTCCTTCACGCTCATTGCGGCCATGGTGCTTTGAATCCACTTGCCTATGTCAACTAATGTTTTACTTTTCATTTTCAATTTATGTGGCAAGAAAAGTCCAGTTAGGAATTTACAACGCCAATAGCTCCAACTGGAGCAATTTGCGAGACCCACTGCATTGCAAATGCTTGTTTATATTTCTTCCTTAATCTGTATCGAGTCATTTTGTTCCTTCTATAGAAGCGGGCCAGGCCGTAAACTGGACGTATTTACAACTAGCAACTGGTCCTTCATCATCCTCGAAAGGGAAGCCAGTGTTCTCAACTTTGTGGTCTCTGTCAGTTTCCCCACCTTACTTTGCCTGCGTCTGTTAGTGCAAGAGAGGACCCACCATTAGGACTGAGGAGCTTCGACCTTCTGTCTAAAATGCCACACAGGGATGAAAAATAAAATGGTATTAAAGTTAATTTATTAACATTTTATTTTCCATTCTCCCCTCCTGAACCGAGTGTCAGGGCAGCCACTACTGCTGAGAGGCAGCAGTGAGCTTAGCATAGTTTAAAGTGCACTTCTTTTTGGCCTGCTGTCTTGCGAAGTCCAGCCATAAATGTACATTTTAAACTTCTCTAACCTAGCTTCTTAAGACAGCTGGGTTAGAGGAAGCACAGCCCTTTAGAGCCCTTGAGAGCGTTGGGAGAGGCCACTCCCTCCAATCCTGACACTTCTATCATGCTGGTTACCAGCATGAGAGCAGCAAAGTTGCTGATCCCGAGGAGACCAGAGCAAGGAGGACGTCTGATACTGTGAAGCAAGCAAGGTAAGTGTTTTTTTTTCTTTTTATTTACACACACCAGTCACCCTGCATGCATGCAAGAACCAACACTACATTTGCCACCCTACTCTGCCTACATGCCAGCTCCAGCTGAATTGATGGAGAACTTAACTGATCTTTCAAACACTCTGGGGTCCTGATCGCTGCAGAAGAGGATCCTTCATATTATTTATACTACCCTCATAATATACCAGCCTACGATACTTGCTTTAAAGACTTAAAGGCACACTTTTTCTGAAGTACTTTGGGGTGCCAAATTTGAATAGAACTACTTCCTCGTTAAATATACATTTCAGCATAACCTGAAACATTAAGCACCTATGGGAATGATCTAAGGGAATATAGGCATTCTACAATTTTTAAATTGGAACGCCCAGCAATGATATAACACATCTCATAAGTGAAGACTTCCGTTTATTAGCTTACTCCTAAACTTTCTCTAGGCAATCTTAATCCTTTTGAAGGCCCATAAAAATTGGTAATGTTACCATGCATATATACAAGGCTCTTTTTATCAAACGTGAATAGAACACAGTGAAACAGAAAAGTTAATTTTGGAAGGAATATCAGATGTTATAACACAGCTCTTTCTCCAGAATGCCTTTATCCCACAGGCAGTACAACACATTGGCGGTCATTCTGACCTTGGCGGGCGGCGGAGGCCGCCCGCCAAAGTCCCGCCGTCAGGTTACCGTTCCGCGGTCGAAAGACCGCGGCGGTAATTCTGACTTTCCCGCTGGGCTGGCGGGCGGTCGCCTTCAGACCGCCCGCCAGCCCAGCGGGAAAGAGGCTTCCACGATGAAGCCGGCTCGGAATCGAGCCGGCGGAGTGGAAGCTGTGCGACGGGTGCAGTTGCACCCGTCGCGTATTTCACTGTCTGCGCAGCAGACAGTGAAATACATGTAGGGGCCCTCTTACGGGGGCCCCTGCAATGCCCATGCCAGTGGCATGGGCACTGCAGGGGCCCCCAGGGGCCCCGCGACCCCCCCTACCGCCATCCGGATCCCGGCGGTCGGACCGCTGGGATCTGGATGGCGGTAGGGGGGGTCGGAATCCCCGCGGCGGTGCAGCAAGCTGCGCCGCCGTGGAGGATTCAATGGGGCGGCGGTACACTGGCGGGAGCCCGCCAGTGGTGCCGGTCCGACCGCGGCTTTACCGCCGCGGTCGGAATCCCCATTGGAGCACCGCCGGCCTGTCGGCGGTGCTCCTGCGGTCCTCCGCCCTGGCGGTCTTTGACCGCCAGGGTCAGAATGACCGCCATTGACCTTTACAACACACTGTAATACCACACAGGCCTCTACAAGACATGCTTTTACCCCACATTTCATGTTGTAAAGTTTGACACTGAAAAAGGCTGAGTGCCAAAAAGCGTCTGTCGTAAGAAGAATAAACAATGATATATATTGTTTTGCCCCGCAAGTGCCCCCGTCTTTCTTTCCTTTTGGAGAGATTGTTTAAGTAGAATTATGTGAGCCACCCTCACGGACTGTGGCACCCAGTCAGAGTGTATCGGCAGCCTTAGGGTGGATCGGTCAATAGATTTATACATATATGAACAAGTTACTTACCTTCTGTATCGCATTATCTGGTAGAAACTCTATCTAGCTGCAGATTCCTTACCATAGAATTTGGTGGCATCAGCTTGGAATCCAGACCTTTTGCTGAGCAGTACCCCTGCGCGCGCTGTCAGGTGGCGTCGTTTAGATCCACTTGGCATCGTCGGCTCGTTTGGAGCCATCTGTGACGTTACAGTCTCCTATGAAGGCACAACCCAGGCGCGCGTACTTCACTTCCTTTTCCACAAACTTCCACGCCAGAAGCACAGAGCCATGAAAAGAACTAATAGTTTATGCAAAAACTAGGGCCCTGAAAGGGGCAATTCCTGACCCTATCAGACTTGTCCACTTGTCCACAGAGTAGGGAGGCATGGATGGGTGTAAGGAATCTGCAGCTAGATAGAGTCTTTACCAGATAATGCATTATTGAAGGTAAGTAACTTGTTCATCTGATAGAGACTTCTAGCTGCAGATTCCCTATCTTAGAATGGAGCCACAACCTCCTGGTGGTGGGCTGTCAACAGATCTCCTTACACTAGAAAGTCCCGTAGGACCGAACAGGCAAAGTGCCCCTCTCTATGGACCTGATTATCCAGGCAGTAATGTCTTGCGAATGTGTGCAAGGATGCCCAAGTCGCTGCCTGACAGATATCCAGACTGGAACACCTCATGCTAGCACAATGGTAGCAGCCTTGCGTCTGATGGAATGAGCTCTTAAGCCCTTAGGAGGCTGCTTCTTGGCCAGTGTGTAGCAGATCTTACTGCAGAGAACGACACAGTGTGAAATGGTTTGTTTCTGCACTACCGACCTTTCTTTGCTCCCATGTACTTCACAATGAGTTGGTCATCCACCCCAAACTCTTTTGTGCAGTCAAGGTAGAATGATAATGCTCTTTTTGGGTCCAGTCAGTGGAGTCGCTTCTCTTGTTTTGAAGGATGCGGTGGAGCAAAGGAAGGGGACAGGGTGATGTTCTGACCCAAGTGAAATGGGGTCACCACATTAGGGAGGAAAGAGGCACAAGTTCTGCAATTATGCAGTGGCTCAAAGGGAGAATCAGATTTAAGTCCCACTGAGGCATGACAAGGAGCGTAGTGTGAAACATATCTACAAGCCCTTTGAGAAATGTATGTACAATAGGTGATTTGAATAATGAAGGCTGATCAGGCAGCTGAAAGAACGCCGATAATGCAGAAAGATAGCCTGTGAGAGTGTCCAAGGAAGAGCACTGCTGGGCAAGGAATATGATAAAGAGAAGAATGTAAGAGAGAGAAGCAGAAAGAGGATCAATAGATCTTTCTGTACAATAATTTACAAAACATTTCCAACGGCAGGCATATACCGTCTTAGTGGAGAGACACGTGGCTGCCAAAGTAACCTTACAGACTTCAGGAGGAAGGCCGAACGCTGTCAACTGTCGCCACTCAATATCCATGCATGAAAGCGTGGAGTTGACAGGTTTGGGTGGAGAACCTTCCCCTGCTGCTGCGACAGAAGATCTTCCCAAAGGGGCAGCCTGATTGGAGGATCAATGCTCATTTACAGAAGCTTGGGATACCAGACTCTTCGTGCCCAGTCCAGAGCCACCAGGATTACTTGAGCCCGGTTGCTCTCGATCGTCTTGAGAACTCTGGGCAGAAGTGGTATGAGCAGAAGGGCGTACAGGAGGCCTGAGCTCCACTCCCGACAGAAAGTGTCACCGAGTGAGTGCCGCCTTGGAAACCCATACTGCTTACATTGTGCGTTCTCTTTGGAGGTGAACAGATCTAAACAAGGACCTCCCCACTGCTGAAATAGTCCTTGTGCCACTTCGGAATGGAGACACCACTCATGATCCACTAGGCATTGATGGCTCAGTTCGTCTGCCCTGGTGTTCAGAGAGCCTGCCACCAATGCTCCCTATATTTCTTTTCAACTGTGTGCAGCAGTGTAAGGTCTCTGTGCGCTGCAGCCAAGGATACATGCGCCAAGAAATTGACCATTCACGTGAGTGCAGCGCATAACTACCAAGATCATTGGCATTTGCCTCTCCATAGCTTTGTTTTACCACTAAAGCAGAAAAGGCAGGGCATTAGAAGTTAAAAAGAAGAAAATAGTATCTCATTCATGTCAGGGGCAGCGGAGGGGCACATATTAAGTTGAATCAATCAGTGCTTGGTACTTGATCCACACAGAGGAACAGAAATGATGCTTGGCAAGACTGTAGAGAAGAGTGCCACGCAAGCCAAAAAATAGTAAGTGACAGGCAGGCTCCAAGCCCTTTACTGTACACAGAGTCTCCCAAGCAAGATGCAGGCTCTAGCACATGCACTCAAAGCAAGCAACAGAAAGGTGACAAGAACGGCCTTCCACTGGGCGTCTTCATGAGGCTGAAGCATTTACTGCGAGTAAAAGACACATATGGGAAAGACGGAGGAAGAGAAAAACAAAAAATTGTCACAATGGGAGAAAGCAAAGAGCTGCAAAAGTGAGCTGAAGAGCCAGGGACTAGCTTTAAATGGATTGAAGAGGCCCGAGATGGCTTCAGTATTACTACCTTAGTATTCTGTGTTTGCACTTTTAATTGCAGCAGCAGCATGTTTAAGAAGAGGGCTTTGGGCACAGACAAGTTTTTTAATTTATTTACAAATTACGCACTGGAGAGAACACAATGCCCTCAGGGACAAAATAAGCATTTTATCTAGCAAGCAATCACCCCAGCCAGCAGGCCTGCTGTTAAGCAGTATTTATTGCCCTGAATGCAGCCCGGTGGCCTCCAGCCAGACAAATCTAATTAAACTTCGTGACCTGCACGCTTTGTAAACATGTGTGCGCGGTAGGAGAAGACATTGTGCGCGCACGCGTGCACCTTAAAGGGAACATTGCCTGACACATGTTGAACCACCAGGGTTATGCCTGCTCTTCCAGCCATGTACAGAGACGCAGGGCCTATCGACAAAATGTCCATTACCCCACACCACCCTGCTTGTTGCAGTAGCACACTGCAGTGGTGCTATCTGTGAACACCTGCACTATCTTCCCTTTGACAACAGGAAGAAATGCCTTCAACGCTAGTCAAATTGCCTGGAGCTCCAATAAATCTGGATTCCACCAGAGACCAGAAGCCTCTGATCTCCACCTCTCCCAGATGGCCACGCCATCCCAGAAGTGATGCATCTGTCACTACTGTAAACTCTGGTTGGGAAAGGGAGAGGAGTCTGCCTCTGACCCAATCGTGGTTCACTAACCACCACTGCAGATCTTTTGCAGTTCCCTCCTGTAGGAAGCTGGCCTGGTGTGTGGTGGGTACCTATGGTTCTTACACCTTACACCAGGTCCAGATATCCCCACTTAGTGAAGTGTAGGCAGTGGCTATAAGAAGTAGCTGTGGATGAGCAGTCAAGGGTTATCTAGGAGACATGCAAATCTCATGCAATACCACTGTAGTCACACATCCCTTACACACATGAAAGAAGACACTCAGTTGTAAAAAAATAAAGGTACTTTATTTTTGAACCACAATACCACAAAATATTAGAAGGGCAACCCTCCACTAGTAGGTAAGTAATACACTAAATATATACACTAGTAATCAGAACTAGGCATAGAAAAGGTTAGAAAACAGTGCAAAGAGTAATAACCAATACTGACCCTAGGGGGAGCACAAACCATATACTACCCCCACCTAGGTAAGTAAAATGTGTAGATGGGAGCTGCGAGTACTAGAAAACCACAGAGGTAAGTAACACAGCAACCCCCAGCGACCAGGAATGCAGGAGTAAAACACTGGATTTTCCCCCAAACCACCCAAAAGGAGGAAAAGAAGAAAAAGAAGACACCAAGAGAAGACTGAAAGAAAACCAGTGGTGGATTCCTGAAGAAAGAAGACCTGTGGAGAGAGCGGACCAAGTCTAAGAGTCACAGTGGAGTCCAGAAGGAGTAGGAGCTACTACCCACCCAGCTGTGGATGCAGGAGGTTGTCAACGGTGATGAAGAACAGGTCAGCACTGCAGCCCTAGAGCCGGAGAAGAGTTCTTGATGAATGCAGATGATGTCCCACACTGGAAGGACTGCAGATGGGTGCTGGTGCAGGAATTCCACCAACAAGCCTTGGCAAAGACAAACTTGCAGTTAGTGGAAAAGAGATGCTGCCGGGGACCAGCAAGGCCCAGGAGGACTCAACCCAAGAATGGGAGTCGCAGGAGGCCCTCAGCATCGCAGAGAGTCCACAGGAGCAGAGGCAGCACAAACAGGAGACTCACATGACGGGGACACAGGAGTCGCAGAAGAAGCCTATGCAGCGTTACAGAAGAGGATCCCAACCCGCAGGAGAACCACACAGGAGGCTGTGCTTTGCAGGATTGAGTGCTTGGGGCTGGAGCTACACGTCACCTGAAGGTTCCATTTGAAGAGATGCAAACAAGCCTTGGCAGCTGCAAGAGGCGCAGTGCATGCAGGTACTGTCCTGCATGGGAAGGCAAGGGCTTACATTCACCAAAGTTGGACAGCTGGCAGAAAGGACCAAGAGGAATACTCCAGACCACCACTTGTGATGCAGGATCCAAGCAACTCAGCAGGAGAGAGGATCCAAACAGTCGGTCGTCACTTGTTATAGGTGCCTGTGGTTGCAGGGGAGATTCCTTCTTCTTCTTGTGCAAGCTGAAGAGTTACAGTCTTCTGAGGATGCACGGACAGGCAGAAGTCAATGCAGGGGTTGCAGAGGAGTTCTGCAGAAATCTTGTAAGCCGAATCTGAGTACCCCCCCAAGAGAGAGACACGAAATAGTCCTGAATCGGGGATTGGTCACCTAACCAGATAAGCATCTATCAGGAGGGGCTCTTAAGTCATCTGCCAGGCCTGGCCACTCAGATGCTCCCAGACTTCTCTGCCAACCTTGGAAACAAGATGGCAGAATCCAGGGACCCTCAGAAGGACCTCTGGGCACCACCCCTGGGTTGGTGATGGACATGGGAGTGTCACTCCCCTTTCCATTGCCCAGTTTTGCACCCGGGCAGGGATTGGGGGTCCCTGAACCAGTGTGGGCTGGGTTATGCATGGAGGGCACCAAATGTGACTTTCAAAGCAAGCCAGTGGCTTGGGGAGGCCAGACCTCCCAAGCAAGTCACACCTATATCTAATGGGAGAGAGTGTTACCTCCCTCTCCTAAAGGAAATCCTTTGTTCTGCCTTCCAGGGCTTGATCAGATCAGCAGGAGGGCAGAAACTTGTCTGAGGGGTGGCAGCAGCTGGGCTACCCATAAAACCCTGTAAGACTGGTGGTAGCAATGCTGGGGGTCCTCTAAGGAGCCCCCATGGTGCATGGGATAATACTTCCAATACTTGCAACAGTATTGGAGTATGATTCCAACATGTTTGATACCAAACATGCCCAGGTTCGGAGTTACCATTATGTAGCTGGACATAGGTAGTGGTCTATGCCCAGTACATGCGTAAAATGGTGTCCCTGCACTCACAAAGTCCAGGAAAATAGATCTGGAGTTTGTGTGGGGCCCTCTGCTAGGGCAGGGGTGCCCTCACACACAGGTACCTGCACCCTGCTCTCTTGGTCGAGAGGGCCTACCATAGGGGTGACTTATAGTGAACCGGTGTAGTGCCTGTGGTGAAAACGGGTTCATGCACCCATTTCACACAAGCTGCAATGGCAAGCCTGCAGAACCCTATGCATGGCCTCCATATGGGCGGCAGAATAACTGCTGCAGCCCATAGGGATTCCCTGGAACCCCAATGCCCTGGGTACCTAAGTACCATATACTACTGACTTACATGGGGTCACCAATATGGCAATTGTGGGAAGAAAAAGTTACCAGCAACCAAATTTAGAGGAGAGAGCACAGGCACTGGGGTCCTGGTTGATTCCCAGCTGACTCTTTGTCCCCACCGTCGACCTGATCCTTCATCTCCAGATGGGTGGGTAGTGGATGCTGCCCCAACCTGACACTCCAATTAAACTGGACTTGGTCCCCTTCCTTTGCAGGTCCTCTTCTGTCAGGATCCACCTTTGGTTTCTTCCAGCCTTGCTTAGGTCTTGCACAGTCCTTTTCCAAAGTGTACTTTTGGGTTTAGGGGAAAAACCAGTACGTAGCACATCTCTCCTGGTCGCTGGGTGGCACCCTGGTACTTACTTTTTGGAGTTTAAGTTCCTCCAGTGTCCCTGTGCAGATTCCACTTCCTTGGGTGAGGGACTGCCTTTCACATTCCATTTACTTAGTATATGGTTTTGTCTCCCCCTCAGGTCTTCCTTCTATTGTTTGCTATTTACTATTGGTTTCTAAGCTAATCACTGACTTCTAATGTGTATATAATAGTGTGTTTACTCACCTCCTAGTAGAGTATTGCCTATACAGTATTTTAGCACTTGTGTTACCATAATAAAGTACTTTTATTTTTGTTACACTGTGTGGTTCTTTCATGTGTATAAGTGATGTGTGACTCTAATCCACAGCTACCTCTAGAGAGCCCTGGCTTCCTAGACACTGTCTACACCTCACTAATAGGGGATACCTGGCCCTGGTATATAGTGATAACACCATAGGTGCTCATCACACACGAAGCCAGCTTGCTGCACCTCTGAGATGTGAACCATGTCAGCGAGATTCCCCTGATGCTGTGGCCACTGGAACTTCACGTCCCACTGCAAAGCCTTTATATGTCATCTGGTATGTTTTACTAACAGGATGCAGGAGACCATGAGGCCCAGCAGCCTTACAGTCTGTCTTACCGAAATCCAGGGTACAGGCCGAAACGTCTGAATCATAACCTGAATATCCTGGACTTGCTGCTAGGGAGGATAGGCCCGAAACTGCACTGTGTCGAGAACAGCTCCGATGAGAGGGAACATCTGAGAGGGAGTCAGGTGTGACTTCGGCATGTTTATAGTGAACCCCAGTGAATACAGGAGGTTCGCCATAATCTCAAGGTGGGGTGACAACAGCCTGGGGAGAAGAAGCCTTCAACAGCCAGTAGTTGAGGTAGGGGAAGACTGAAACCCCCTAACCTGTGCTGATCAGCTGCGAATACCACCATCACTTTGGTGAACACGAGGGGCGCTGATAAAGCCAAAGAGGAGCACGGTAAACTGAAAGAGCATGTGGCCCACCTTGAACCGCAGGTAACGCCTGGGGGCAAGCAGGATGGGGATATGGAAATATGTATCTTGCAAGTCCAACTCTACCATCCAGTGTGCTTGGTCTAGGGCAGATAAGACCTGAAGCAGAGTGAGCATTCTGAATTTCTCCTTTTTGAGGAAGAGGTTGAGGTCCCTCAAATCCAGAATAGGGCGAAGGCCCTTGTTCTTTTTGGGTATCAGAAAGTAGCGGGAATAACAACCACTGCCTACTTCTGATATTGGAACCCTTTCTATGGACCCCTTAGCCAAGAGAGTTGTAACTTCCTTGTGGAGTAAAACAAAGTGATCCTCCATCAGTTGTTCTTTTGACTGAGGCATTGGGGGAGGGAAAGACTGGAAGGGGAGGGAATAGCCCTTCTGTATGATCTTCATGACCTATTTGTCTGATGTATGGACCGCCAGTGAGGGAGATGAAACTGAATCCTCCCTCCAACTGGATGCATATGGTCTTGCAGGGGCTGGGTGGTAGATGACTTCTGGACGAGATTTTTTGCACCTGAAGCACCATGACCGCATCAGCGCACAAGATGTTGGCCTGGCAGAGGACGGTGGCTAGTCGGTGGGTGTCATGGTACCCAGCCCCTTCTGATGCCTCGAACGGGGCGAAAGACAGACTGTTGGTGACGAGTCACAGAGATGCCCAAGGACTTGGCCGTGGCCCGGGAGCCCCTGAAGCACTCCAAAGCTGAGTCTGCCTTTTCACCAAATAGGCAGGACCCATTGAAGGGCATGTCCATACCGTTTGCTTGGACATCCCTCGAAAAGCTAGATGTATGAAGCCAGGCATGGTGCCGAAGGGCCACCGCTGACGAAATCGCTCTACAGAGCGAGTCAGTTGTGTCCTATCCACACATGATAATAAACTTGGCTGCATCTCTCCCATCTTTAACTGCTTGTGAGAGTGCCCCGCACTCCCCCCAGGTCCCGAGGCAGCACCTGCGCCATAAGGTAGTAGAAAAAAGGCTCAATTGGCATGAGGTGTTTACCGACCTAGCTACATTCTTAGCAGAATTTTGTTAATATTATGCATGACAGAAATACCCAGATATTTTATTTCTTCCCTACCAAACTGAGGAGCATCATATTCCAAGTCACTACTTTCATCCTGTCTACATTCAAACTACATCCTGACAAAGCTCTTAACCCGCTATCCAGTTTTTCAAATATCTGTACAGTTTTTTCAGGTTTCCCAGTAAAGATAACTCGATCAGTTGCTTCAAATGTGAGCTTCCTGTATATACCAGGCATTCAAATGAGGGATATATTATGATCACTTTTAACCCATTGATGTACGGGTTTGATGTACACATCAAACAAAAGAGGGGCTAAAGGACAACCCTGCTTTGTTCTCCTCCTAATGTCAAATTGTTCTGTTAGATTATCATTTATCAAAATTTTATGTCAGGACCGGAGGCAAGGATTATGCTCTTCTTTCTTCGCTTGACTGCAAATACCAACCATAACTTTGTTACACAACACGTCTTCATAAATTATATTTCCCAATAAACTTAGGTAAAATAAAATAAAATAAACAAAGTCAATCCAATCCCTTTGCTGGGTTTGCCCTTATAGTCCCTTGTCTCCTTTACCCCTCCTTTTTCTTTGCTGCTCCAGCCTGACAGTTAAGTCCTCAGAGGGGTCTCCCTGTGGTTGAAGGTAGTTTGGCTGTTTTTTGGGCTTCATATATTGATATAATAATGTAAAACTGGTTGTACTGGTCAGTGCTAACCCTGGGTTTGCTGCAGTCTTTGTCCCACTTGAGTGCTATTATACACATTCATAATTCTCTTTTGAAAACAGTCTGAGGACTGCATAATGCCATGAGGTCCGCTGACCTTTAGAGGGTGCTGCTGCACGGCTCCTCATGCCCTCCTGACAGGCTCTGTTATTGTAATTGTATTTATATAGGGCTTACTATCCCTGATGAGGCCTCGAATCGCTTTTCGGCGAGTAGTGTGCTACTACGGAACCCAAGAGGAATTAGTGGTGGATTAGTATAGGGAAATATGAGTACTGTATTAGTATTATTATGAGTTAGTTTGAGCAGAGGATATGCGTGTTTGTTAACTGGATTGACTACAGTAATGGGGGATAGAGGAGGGAATAATCCAGAGGTGTTAATTAGAAGTATATAGTAATCGGATGAGGCCTGGGATGAGTAAAGGAGTGATGGAGGAGTAAAGCTTACAAGAGAGTAAAATTTGCATTATTTTGTATTTATGTATTAATTTTATATATATATATATATATATATATATATAATTTAATTTATTTATAATTTGAATTTCATTTATAGATTTAATTTTATTTGTTTTTATTTATTTTTCTCTAGTACAGTAGGACTAGAGAAATAAATAAATAGATATGTAAATACATAGTCAGGGAATATGGCCCTCATTCGGTGATAAAGAGGTGGTAATACCGCCAACAGGCCGGCGGTAAAAAAAATGGAATTATGACCACGGCGGAAACCGCCAACACAGACAGCCACTTTAACACAGCGACCGCCACGGCGGTAGGAACAAGCATCATGGCGGTAACCGCCAACAGCCAGGTGGAAGACAATGTACCGCCCACCCTATAACAACAAGCCAATCCGCCAGCTTTTCCAGGGCAGTGCCAACGCCATCAAAAGCCTGACAGAAACAGTACACAGAAGGGAAACAACTCACCTCTTCACACTGAAAGAAGAACCACAACGCCATGGAGCCCGAACTACAGGTGTTCCCCATGCTGGTTTACCTTCTCCTACACCAGGAATACCAACGGCAGCGAAGACCACCACGGTGAGTACCGCACCTAGCACACAAGGGAGAGGGGGAGGAAAAAGAGAGTGACACATACACGCAACGCCCCAAACCCCACCCCCAACAACATACATACAAACAGATGCAACAACATAACATATCCACCCTTTACCCCTCAGGAATAACGCAAGGACAAAAGGAAGTGAGTAAGTCAGGGTAATAGTATAAAGTTCTGAAAATACGTCCTCAAAGCACAAAACAGTATCTACAATATATACAAATGGAGGGACACTGCCCAGTCCATAATGTCTGTGGGTCACAGGGCCATATCACATAGGCCAAGGCCCCACTTGACTCCTGCCTCAATACGGAAAGAACACCGCTGGGGCATCTGTTCGAAAATACACAGGCACCTCAGGGGGAAGGGGAAGTGGGGGCACCTCAGCCAGAAGATGGTGCAGCCACTGCTCCTGGAGGGGTCCACATGCCCATCACTCTGTCCTGGGGAGTGCAAAGCCACAGTCTCTCTAGTGGGTGGTCTGCCCACTGCCTGGTCCTGGGGAGTGAAACAGAGCCAAAGTCTCTCCCTTGGGTGGTCTGCCCACTGCCTGGTACTGGGGAGTGCAAAGCCACAGTCTCTCTAATGGGTGGTCTGCCCACTGCTTGGTCCTGGGGAGTGCAAAGCCACAGTCTCTCTAGTGGGTGGTCTGCCCACTGCTTGGTCCTGGGGAGTGCAACGCCACAGTCTCTCTAGTGGGTGGACTGCCCACAGACTGGTCCTGGGGAGTGTAAGGCTACAGTCTCTTATGTAGATGGCTTCTCCACTGGTTCTGGAGGGGGCTTTGTGCCCAGTGTGCTTCATCCTGCAAGGAGGGGGTGAGGTAATAACTTCTTCCACTGGTTCTGGAGGGGGCCTTGTGCCCAGTGTGCCTAATTCTGGCAAGGAGGGGGTGAGTGGATGCCTTCTTCCACTGGTTTTGGAGGGGGCCTTGTGCCCAGTGTGCTTCATCCTGGCAAGGAGGGGGTGAGTGGATGCCTTCTTCCACTGGTTCTGGAGGGGGCCTTGTGCCCAATGTGCTTCATCCTGGCAAGGAGGGGGTGAGTGGATTCCTTCTTCCACTGGTTCTGGAGGGGGCTTTGTGCCCTGTGATGCAGATCTTGGGGAGTGCAAGGACACAGACTCTCACCTGGGTGTCACATCTACAGTTTTTGCAGGAGCCAGGACGCACTACAGCCCATGGAGGCACGATAACACACTGCCGGCCGGCGGTGACGGCTGCTCAGTGGTGGCAGTGCTGGTGGCGGTGCAGGCAGTGGTGGGGGGAGGCTCCAGCCCTTCCCCTGCAGCCTCAGACGGCTGCCCACTGGGGCTGCTGCTTCTGGCAGTGGTGCTTGTGTTGGTGCAGGTGGTGGTGCAGGCGGCGGTGCTGCCTGTGGTGGGGGGAAGCTCCAGCCCTTCCCCTGCAGCCTCGGACGGCTGCCCACTGGGGCTGCTGGCAGTGGTGCTGGTGGGGGTGCAGGTGGCGGTGCTGGCGGCGGTGCATGTGGCGGTGCTGGCGGGGGTGCTGCCTGTGGTGGGGGGAGACTCCAGCCCTTCCCCTCGGATAGCTGAAGTGCCATGGCTGGTGTTGTTTGCTCAGATGCTGCTCCAGCACCAGGCTCCATATCCATCCTGCCTGCGGCGTCTGTGCCTTTGTCATTGCCCTTGGCAGCTGGTGGTCCCTTCCTGCCCTTGGCAGCTGGTGGTGCCTCCTTGCCTTTGCTAGCTAGTGCTACCTCCTTGCTTTTGCCAGCTGATGCTGCCTCATTGCCTTTGCCAGCTGGTGGTACCTCCTTGATTTTGCCAGATGGTAGTGCCTTCTTGCCTTTGCCAGCTGGTGGTGCCTCCTTTCCTTTGTCAGCTGGTGTTCCCTTTTTGCCCTTGGCAGTTGGTGCTCCCTGTTTGCCCTTGGCAGCTGGTGCTGGCACACTGGCTGCGTGGACGGGTGTCTTCTCAGAGCCTCTCACAACTGCAGTGGCTGCAGAAACAACAGTGGACTAGGTGGCTGAAGTGCTAGCCTGGGTCCTGACCACCCTGGCCCGAAGTGAAGGACAGGGGGGTGGAGGGGCAGGGAATAGGTCAAGGGTGGAGAGGAAAAGCTTTTTAGGGACACGGGGGCTGGAAGAGGGTGAAGGTTTTGGAGTGGAGGAAGAGGGAGGGGAGGTAGGAGGTGTCTGTCAGCTGTGTTTGGGTGCAGGTGCATGGGCTGGATGCTGTCGTAAGGTGGATGGCTGTTGGGTGTCTGAGTGCTTGCATTGGTGTACCTTGGGAGGAGGGTGCACAGACACAGTGGGAGAGGATACAGGGGACGTGTGCATGGATGTGGGAGTGTTGACTGCCAGTGAAGGGCATGTAGTGATAGGCATGATGGTGATGGGGGTAGTGGATGAGGATATAGTGCATGCAGGTGTGAGTGGAGACGCTACTGGGAGGGAGGTGGAAGAGGAGGAGGAGGGGGACACAGTGGAGGCAGTGGATGTTGGTGTGTTTGCATCTGGATGGTGCTTGTGTGAGTGCCTGTGGGATGAAGTGTGGTGCTTGTGTTTGCCTGAGCCACTTCTGTGTGTTTATTTGGGTGCATGCTGGTCTGATGGTGTGCTTGGGATAGGCTGGGGTTGAGTGGAATGGGACTGGGTAGAGGAAGTTGGAGGGGTGAGGCTAGAGACAGGGACAATGGCTGCCATCAGGGAGCTAGCCAGAGCCGGGAATGATCTTTGTTGGGCTGCCACACCAGAGTGAATGCCCTCCAGGAATGCATTTGTTTGTTGCAAAAGCCCTGCCAGACCCTGGATGGCATTCACTATGGTTGACTGTCCAACATAGATGGATCGCAGGAGGCCAATAGACTCCTTATTGAGGGCAGCAGGGCTGACTGGGGCAGGGCCTGAGGTGCCTGGCGCAAAGGAGATGCCCACCCTCCTGGGTTAGCGGGCATGGGAAACACACTGAGGGGCTGCTGGGAGGGTGGTGCTGGTACGAGGGTGGCAGCCAAACCTGTAGTTGGGTTGGCAACAGAGGTGTCCGCCACCACCAGGTAGCTTCCATCGGAGGAGGTGTCGCTGTCAGAATTGTCCCCTCAAGTCTCTGCCGTGGTGCTCCCCTCCGTCCCACTGGTGCCCTTACCGTCGGTGGATTCGGCCGCATGGGCCATGTGGGATGCAGCTCCCCCTGTCGCCGGTGCCTCTGCTCCTCTGCCAGATAATGCTAATGCACACAAGGACAGGGTAACTAAACAAAAAGGGGGGGGAGACAGAGGATACAATTGGTCAATGCCAGCAACAACACCACCGTTGGCCATGGAGTACAATGCCTAACGCCGATGGCAGCACACCTGAAAACCCACAGGACCCTGCCCAGTAGTAGATGCCCACTAGCATATTTCGGGCTGGAGTGCATCAGAGCCTGCCCAATATGGAGCCTACCCTGCCATGTTCGTCCTGACCTAGGGGCACCCACAGGCCCACATCCCCACCCAGATAACACCTCACCACATGCAATTTTCTGATTCTAAAACTGTACTCACCCCCCTTGTGGCTGCTGTGATGCCTTCAAGTGCCCATCCCACTCCGGATAGGCCACCTCCAGGATGCGGAACATTAGGTGCGTCAGGGTTCAACGGTCACCCCTTCATCGTTGGGAGGCCATCCCCAGCTGGGCCTCCCCGTCTTCCTTGCCCAACGGCGCCGGTCCTCCCACCGTTTGCGACAGTAGGTGCTACGCCTGTCAAAGACCCCCAGGGTCCGCACGTCCTTGGCGATGGTACACCAAATACCCTTTTTCTGATGGGCGCTGACCTGCAGACATGAGCCATACCGTCCGGCCTGTTACACTCATGGCCCACCATATCCCTCCCATCCCCTTACACACATACATTGACCACAATACATGCAGCACTCTGCCCAGGACCCCTCAGCCACCACCCCTTGCACGAGGCTTACACACACAGCACTCCATGCATTCATGCCCCATGCATCGTGCTCACAGTGTGCTCACCTGTTGGTCTGGAACAACAAAAAGTAAACGGTACTGGGGTAGGACCCCATCCACTAGTCTCTCCAACTCCTCCGAAGTGACGGCAGAGGCCCTTTCCCCAGACACTCAAGCCATGGTCGGTTCTAGACACGGGTCACAGCACATCACAATGGGGCTCAGGATCCGTGGCTATTTGCACGTCACTTACTTCCATTTCTCCTTTTCACAATATATATATATTCTTTTAAATGAATTCACTCAACATGGATAAACTTTTAAGGAATAGAATTGGCCAATATTCTCGTAATTCTTGGTTGGAACAGGCTAGACGGATTCATATTAAGAATGGTAAATATTGGAAAAAGAAAATTCCTTTATTTTAATTTATGATACAATGAACATTCACTAATAGGCGAGGGATACCTATTTTCCAGCATTCGAAAATTATCGTTACATGTTTTCCGCCTGCCACTTTTGACTGTAAGGGTATCTTACGAAGCATTAACATTGGCTGACATGTTTTATTTTCCTCCAAGATGGCGACCGTATTTTCCACGAGCGGGCTTACGATGCCCGTTTTCAGTCTCTTCTTCTCATTTAAATGCGTTGTCCTTTGTTTGTGTTTTTTATTTTCCCCTTCTCTATATATATGGGGTTTACACAAAGTAGCAACAAACTGCTGCTCGTCTATTCTTTAAATAAGACGACGGATCGTAAGGGTTCCTTTTTTAACATTATGAGGAAATGGATATGACAGGTTCCATTTCCTTCCAAGATGGTGCCACATTTTCCACGAGCGGGCTAACGATGCCCTTTTTCAGTTTCTTCTTCTCTGGTGAATGCGTTGTCCTTTGTCCTATGTTTGTTTTTCCCCTTTTCTGTATAGAAGGGGTTTATACGAAAAGCAACAAGCTGCTGCTTGTTTATTTTCCGAACACGATGACGGTTCGTTAAGGACCCTTTTGAACCTTATGAGGTAATGGATAGGATGATACATAAACATGTTGATTTGGTTACTGAGTGTAGATATGCCAAAATTGGCTTAAATAATGACATATCTCACCGCTATATACTTGTATTAATATGCAGGTTTACTTACACCTTTAGCACATCGTAACAGAGTCTTTTTGTACTTTTACTTTGGATACGGTTAGACAGTTTAAACGGATACTGTGTAATGATAATATTTGGTTTGAATACTGGATACTATGTGAAAACTGTGAGGAGCCTCGGTGACCAAAGAAAGTTTTGTACTAACCCCTTCAATTTTCTGACAATTTCTTTTTAGAACAAATTGACATGGGGTGATTTTATTGCCCTGGAGATCACTGATTCCTTGAATGTTCTTAGTATATCGATAGCCTTATGGAGATAAAGTCTTACTGGTACTGATTGATTTGTATATACAGGTCAGTGGCTTCAGGTTGCCTGAGTTTTGGCTTTTTGCTCACTATTTTTATGGATTTGAGACAGATTCTAACTTTTATCTATACATGTGGGACATTTTCAGGAACATTTTGGGATAAAAGCTCATATATAAAAGGTACTTATTACATCTTTCAAAATTCTGATTGGTTTGGAACTTCGATAACTATTACTTTGCATGTATATGTACACAGATGGACGTTGGTTTACTAAGCTATTTTTCATGAGTTTCAAATTACTAATTTGATTAATTGTAAATACTTGCACTTTGGTTTGACTTTACACTCACGGTGTTTACTGGGTTATGTGGCTTGGTCTATGTTTTCTGCACAGTTTGAGGGGTGATCAATTGATCACGTTTGCTAATACATTGGTTATTTGTGAACTGTATTTTGATTGTTCTATATGTCATCATTTTTAATCTACCTTGATAAAGTCAATATTTTGGACGAAACACGTGTCAGCTGTTCCAGAGATTCTATTAAGTTGATTCCTATGATTACAAGTAACATCTTCCTTGGATGGACTATATTAGGAGATGAAATCTCTGATCTACAAGCAGACAAAAGAAATATATTGGACGGATGGAGTTGCTCTATTTTGGATTGTATTATTATAGACTTTGAATAATAGATTTTTATGTATTGTTGTTAGTATTCCTTGTATGTTTTTCAGTATGTATTAAATATTTGATATATGTCCTTGCCACATTCAATTAATTGAATATAATATTATTTTGACTCTATGATGGTTCAAACCATTTTAGAACTTACATGAATCCATTGTATCGAAATACTTAACACTTACAAACTATTTTTGTTTCTGAGTGATCCACAGGAGGTTTTTTATATATACACAGGTCACAGCAGCACTTGAAGTGTAGGTCCTCTCCTGTTGAAGGTCAGGTAGCAAGTGAGTGAACAGATAGAAAATGGCAGTCACGTCCGCAGCGGTGCGTAACGTCACCGCCGGCGTACATCACCATTGGCTGCTGGAACCCATAGCGCCCAATGATAACCAATGAGGTGTTGCACGGCGGTCCGCAACGGCCTCCCGCAACGGCACACAACGTCAGCAGAATTACCTCATTTCCACTTGTCCCTCCAAACAGGTCAGTCAGCCGCCATTTCAGGGGGGGTTTGAAAGGCCATGCCACCTAACTGCGTCACAGCAGACATTAGGCACATTTATGGGACTACACATTAATATACTGTTTCTGTCACAACATGCAAGGCATTTTACTCAGAGGATATGTTGAATATGACCATCTGCTCACCGTTTTTCACCCTAGAGTTCAAGCGCTGAGGATGAATAGGAGATGGCGACATACCCCCGTGTACAGACCCCTGGTGGACATGGCAACAATGGAGGACAGGCACATTATCCTTACCTACAGACTTGATAGGGCCACAATCCAAGAGCTGTGTGTCCAATTGGATCCAGACCTGATCTCAGCTATCCGTCACCCCACAGGGATCCCCCCTTTTGTGCAAGTGCTATCAGTGCTTCATTTCTTGTCAACTTGCTCCTTCCAAGCGACTGTGGCAATGGCAACAGGAATGTTACAGCCTATGTTCTCAAACGTGCTGACCAGAGTGTTGTCTGCCCTGATGAAACACATGCGCAGCTACATCGTTTTTCCCCAGGTGGAGGATTTGGCCACAGTGAAGGCTGACTTCTATGCAATGGGACATATCCCCAACATCATTGGTGCTATTGATGGTACACATATTGCCTTTGTCCCCCACCCCGGAGAAATGAACAGGTGTACAGAAATCGAAAGAGCTTTCACTTTATGAATGTGCAGATAGTGTGCCTGGCGGACCAGTACATCTCCCATGTGAATGCAAAGTATCCTGGGTCGGTGCATGATGCCTATATCCTGAGGAATAGCAGCATCCCATATGTGATGGCTCAACTCCAGAGGCACAGTGTGTGGCTAATAATTGAGCCCATGGTCCCCACCCAGTGTATATTGGTATATGGGTGTGGGTTTGGCCCTAAGGGTGAGTGTCTGACTAACAGGGATCCCTCGATATTTGCAGGTGACTCTGGTTATCCCAACCTCTCATGGCTACTGACCCCAGTGAGGAATGCCAGGACAAGGGCAGAGGAACGTTACAATAAGGCACATGGGCGAACAAGGGGGATCATTGAACACACTTTTGGTCTCCTAAAGGCCAGGTTCAGATGCCTCCATGTGACAGGTGGATCCCTGTGTTACTCACCCAAGAAGGTCTGCCAGATCATCGTTGCATGTTGCACAACCTAGCCTTGAGACGCCAGGTGCCTTTTCTGCAGGAGGATGTGGCTGGAGATGGTCGTGTGGCAGCGGTGGAGCCTGTGGACTGTGACAAAGAGGAGGCAGAGGAACAGGATGTGGACAACAGAACAACTATAATACAACAGTACTTCCAGTGACACACAGGTAAGATACTGTAACCTCACCTTCCATTGCTGTTTTTTTAAGTGAATTTTATCTGGCTGGCTGCTGTTCCCACTACAAAGGCCACTTATTGTACATTTTAGCATGTCTATTTGCAGATATTTGTTCCCTCCTGTGGCTCCTGGTGTATTGACTGCAGCACATTACAGATCATAACTATGTATACATCACGGTACAGTCTATTTGCAATGTCTACAGATTGTTAAACAACTACATCTTAAAATCATTTGACATACTCCATACTTGTTTTTTCCAAGGGAGTTTATTTAATTGCTGAGAAGTAAATCGGGATGTACAGTGGGCTTGGGTGATGGTGGAGGAAAGTCCAGGGTAGAGTCCAGTCTAATGGTATCACATGTGCATTGTCCAAGGGGACATAGAAAGGGGAGCAATGTCAGTTGAAGGTTGACAGGGTGACAGAGTGGGACACAAGGGTGACAATCAGGAGAGTCTTAGTTCCTGGCAGGGGTCTTGTTCTCTGGCTTCTGCCTGGATCGCAGAGACCGTCTGCGGGATGATTCTCCTTCTGCAGGGGGTGGGGTGCTGGTGGCCTGTTGTTCCTGTGGCAGGGCCTCCTGTCCACTAGCAGCAGCGGAGGTGGAAGGCTGTTCATCGGTGTGGCTAGTGTGACGGGCCCGTTGGTGTGCCACTGCCTCCCTCATGGTGTTGGCCATGTCTGTCAGCACCCCTGCAATGGTGACCAGAGTGGTGTGGATGTCCCTCAGGTCCTCCCTGATCCCCAGGTACTGTCCCTCCTGCAGCCGCTGGGTCTCCTGCAACTTGGCCAGTATCTGGCCAATGGTCTCCTGGGAATCGTTGTATGCAACCAGGATGTTGGTAAGTGCCTCGTACAGAGTTGGTTCTCTGGGCCTGTCCTCCCCCTGTCACACAGCAGTCCTCCCAGCTTCCCTATTGTCCTGTGCCTCTGTCCCCTGAACCGTGTGCCCGCTGCCACTGACCCCAGGTCCCTAATCGTCCTGTGTTTGTGGGGTTACCTGGGGTCCCTGTAGTGGTGGACACACTGCTGATTGACGTGTCCTGGGGACAGTGGTATGGCCCCGCTGAGTAGGAGCTTTGCTTGTGTTTCCTGAATGGGGAGGGACTGTGCCTGGGTAACCGACTGTCCAGAGGTCCCTGATGGGCCAGGT